>NW_027062533.1:3770000-5020000 GCF_000507465.2 Kwoniella mangroviensis CBS 8507 | reverse complement strand
AGTGATGCTCCCTCTCACCACTGCGGATCTGCTGGCTACTACCATTGTCGGGAGTGTGCTGGAGAATATGGATATGGAGAGGCTGATAGCTGGTAAGCTTTGTCACAACGGTTTCGTGTGAATGGTAGCTTATTTACGTTCACGTCCTAGAAATCGGTGTTGAAGTAGCTCAGAGGATTAGACAGAAAGGAGAAACAATGGAATCGGTGGAGGAAGTCGCACAGTAAGTTTTCACCCCTATCTCCACAATACAAAGGGCCCAATCAATTGACGTAATCTTATGTGTCCGCAGGGAACTACATGAACGTCTGCTATTGCGAAACGAGCAGACCAAACAGGTTCATCTACCGGAAGTTTACGCTGTTCACGAGAACGCCAAGAAGAATGTCTCGACTTGGATGAACGCGCAGTACATTGGTGATGCAGTACCGAACATCCTACATGTAAGTGTCTACTTGCAGCAATATTTGATCGACGACTCCACGTTCTCTCTCCTGCTTGCTGATGTATATTTGGCGATGTAGGTACCTGGAAAACGGTTAACAGAGAAATTCCGACGTCAAAACTATTCAGCAGGATTCGGCTATGTTCCAGGAGGTAGACTCCCACCACGTAAAGTATCTGCACCCGTCACAACCACTACAAGTAGTAATATCTTATCGTCTGAAGTACCCCCTACACCCTCTTCACCTCCAACTGCAGGTGCCGCTGCCAGTCCACCTCGAAGGATCGTCAGTGATTTCAAACCTTTCGGAGCTACTTCGCCTGATAAGTCGGCAGGAGGACTGTCGGTCTTTGGCGCACCGATGTTACCTACTGGACCAGGTGGAGGGATGTTCGGAAGTGCCGGTAAGACACCCTTGATCAATGGTGGAATGAGAGGGCGCTCGATGGATGATGATGACGAAGATGATGATGATGATGAGAGTGGGACGAGATTAAAGAAGGATAATATATCACTTGATCAGGTGAGTTATCGCGTCTCCTACCTAGACCTACACATACTTCTCGGGTTTTCCAAAATACTGGATCAAATTAGCCAACGTGATCGAGGAGAGATAGGATGGATTTAATTGCTGACCTTTGGGTAATTGTCTCGTAGGCAAGGAGGATCGCTACTCAAGCTGTATTCCGGGCTGGTCGATTTTGAGATATCATATGACAAACCAACGACTCGAGGGATTGTGTTGTGCATAAGATATGGAATGTGAGGATAGACTGAATACGAAACGAATTGATATGACGATTTCTCACTGGTATTCTTTTCCCTTATTCTTCATGAATTCAGCATTTTCTTTTTTCACAATTTCTGATCGATCTGATTTTTCTCAAATTACCAGTGTTCGTGAATTGCCGCTCATACATTGAGATGACCAAAGACAACCATATATTACGATATCACTATGATGCAAGCTAATTGTTACACGGTTGCATATAGAGCATTCTTCAAAAATACGAATACTCTTCTGTTGAATTCGTATGTGATGAACAGAGGATCTCTAACCTGTCTACTTCCTTGCGTATGTAACCTATATCAAACCAGATCAGCTCGATTTTGAATTTTCAATTAAATGTAGAAGTAAGATCGCCTGACTCACCTTCATCTTAGTCTCACCATCAATTTTGAAGTTATGCAATGCATCTTTAGCGACCGTCGCCGCATTTTCATCTGCGAACTCGACAAAGGCAATATCCTTCTTAGCTGGGATAGTACGGATTTCAACCAATCCAGCGTGCCTGTAACATACCCCAAACAGTAAAGGTCAAGTTAGCGTAAAGTCGTCTCTCGGCGGGATCGACGGTTTGACGTACACTTCGAAGACTTCTCTGAGATCGTCCGACGTAGTTCCCTCAGGAAGGTTCTGTATGAACAATACGCTATTGGGTGGTAGGTATTCATCGGGCATTTGGAGACGCTGTTTCTTAGCTGGTGCAGCACCGGTTTCCTCTAAATTATCAACCAGACAATCAATGTCAGCTTGAGCTTCAAGTGGTATGCTTATGCAGTAGAGAAACCCGTATTGGATGAAAAGGTGTTTTCTACATGGTAGACTCGGGCGAAGGCGAACGTACCAGCTTTGAGTTTGGCTTGAGCTTTCTGTCGTAGTGGATTATCACGTCTCTTCTTTTCTAAGACAGGACAACGACAACAAGAGTATATCATCAGCTGAAATAACTCCTTTCATGGGACAGAGAAGGATGCCAGCTCACTCTTCTCTTCTAACCTTTTAGCCTTGTGTTCATCAAATTTCTCAACACCTTCTAATTTCTTGACTATTCTATCTGATCGTCCACGGGCAAATGATATTTGCTATATATGTATGTTTCATCAGCTCAAACTCAGTGACACGTGTATACACGTATGATATTCTGCCTTATATAAATTGACATGATCCATCTTCATCCGCACAATTTTCCCTCAAGGTGTAAGAAAGCGCTAAAATTCGACTTACAATGGGTTTACCATACAATGGGAATTCCGATACGTCCTTCCTCGCTTCATTTGCAGATTGGATATCTGGGAAACTTATGAATGCCTGACCTCTCATTCGGACGTTACGGTGAGCTATGACGGGTTGAAGTGGGCGGTAGGGCTTGAAGAGGGAATAGAGGGTTTCGATTATGACTGTTTGGGAATGGATACGACATGATAATTAGTACAAGTATACTCAAGGAAGAGAAGGATGGATACAGGCTGATGAAGGTGTATCAATGAAAGACCAAACATGTTTTGCCAGTCATCCGCAATTGTACATATGTGAATATTGAACATGAAATAACAGGTGAAGGAAACAGACACATCGACTCACCTGGTATCCTAACTTTCTCGTTCAGATTCTGCAAATACAGCGTCTCACACGCATCTTCTGGTATTTTCTCTCCTTCGTCCTCTTTCTCTTTCTCTTCCTGCTGGTCTTCACCTTTCGGCGTCATATCCACATCTCCATCTTGTTGCTGCTGATCTTGAGGTGTTTCAGAAGGGATTTCGGACTGAGGTTGATCGGTCTCGATAGGTTCTGGAGGAGCTACTTCGGCCATTTTGGAGGTGTTCTCGAATCAAGTGAGTGCAAGGGAGCGTCAGTGAGTCGATCAGTGAGAGGTGCAGGGGTGATTTGGGAGAAGTAGTGGTATGGTAAGATATGCTTTGGTATTGATGCTATGTTCCCTCGAAATGTCTAAAGCTATCATCCAGATGCAAGCAGGGACCAGAAAGCGAGTCACTCGAATATTTCCTGATGACATTTATTCCCATTTTATCCCGACTGCAATACCGCAAAATAATCATCCACAGTCGGCATCCGGCCATAACCGGTGAGTCCAGTCAACCATCAACATCATTCAGGTCTGTTGCATGAGCGATCTCTGTGAAGAGCATATTGATATAACCCCCGTCTCCTCAGCCCCATCTTGTACCAACAGCATCACCGGCAGTCATGGCCTCTTCATATCCTCCTTTTCCCTTGGTCAAATCAGACACAATCAATTCATCTATGGTATCGAAGAGGCATAGGTTGAATAATGATGCTGAGAGGATAGGAGTCTGTATGTCGGATATGGGTGAGTATCTGGTCTGCATGTAACGAAATTGAGTTTTCTCTCACTTTTCTCTATTTCTTTGGTACTATGCTGTAGCAGGCTTGAAAGGTTTGGGTGTACATAAGGTGCGCTTACCACCTAACGGAGAATCAACCGTGAGTCTTCACTCTTCGTCGCTCATGACATCACGGTACTGCGATTGGTGAGAGGGTGATACTGATCAAGACATGGGATATAGGAAATCCACTATCACCTCCAAGATTCGGAATGGCTATACGTCCTTTCCGGTACAGGCATACTCCTACTGCAAGATGCGAGTGGTTCGTTCGATACCTCCGATGATTCAAAGAATAATCGTCTGATAGGAAGAGTGACAGCTAAGTCTGGTGAATCATCTCAAAGCAGAGTAGAGGAACATCAAATTGCGTCTGGAGATTTTATGGGTTTCCAAGGCGGGATACTAGCTTCCAAATTTGCACATTCGCTTAGAGCCGGTCCGGAGGGGTTGGAGTATCTTATGGGAGGAACGAGGGAGAGGGTCGACGTGTGTTGTTATCCCAGGTGAGCGACAGGGGCCCTAGCACATCCAATCTCATATTGAAGAAATCCAATGGTATGGCTGATGATTATCTTTCGTATCTGGTAGACTGGGGATCAGGGATGTTTTTGAGAAGACTTTGTAAATGGACAACACAATTTGTATCTTTAAAAGGAGCAGTACGGAGCATCTGTATGGAGTGGGACTTCAGTTGTATCACCATGCAATGCATCTTACATATACTCATAGCAGTAGGATGTGATGTATCTGACCGTCACCTTTCACTTGGTTGGCCCATGCTATCCTATTCAGGATGTGTTATCTAATCTAGCGTAATCCAGTCACACGCTAAATAAGCAGATCCGCATCACCGAAGATAAGGTACGAGTAAGGCATGAGTCAACCACAGTCAACTTGAAACGTACTCGTATCAGAAATATATATATATAAGTTATATATGGTCCATGCATATGTTAAGAAGAATCAGCTTCATCCCCTCACTTGTTCATCCATCGAGATCATTATTGATAAACTCGTATACACATATAGACCATGTCCAATTCATTCTTCAATGACTCCTTCCCTACCCTTCCCCACCCTGTACTCAAAGCTGAAGATATCGAGAAAAGCATGTTTCCCATGCCTCATTGGAGGAACCCCAATGCTCTGAGAAAGACGACTTGTCTATCCGATAAAGGTATGTCCCGCCCTGTACTATCAGGATTCACACTGTGCATCGTCCTGACTTATGGTGTTACCGATGGAATAGTCGGAATGGCAAATACAGGTGTAGCTGTCCATAAATCATCTTTAGGTCCAAACATAGAATCTACCGTCAGTGCAAACTCGCACACTCCTTTGTTAGAATAGGTTCGGTGTTGGACTAACTTACTGATATACGATTTAGGCAATTCATTATCACCTTTCCAACACAGAATGGATATACATCCTCTCCGGTTCAGCCATCCTCCAACTGGTCGACGCTTCTCTTCCAATCCTCAATCCTTTCCAGCCCGCTTCACAGGTCCAGGGGACGGAGAGGGTGAGAAGAAAGAACATAAAGTTGAAGAAGTAGCTGTCTCCCAGGGCGACTTCATCGGTTTTCCTGGAGGGGTAGGCGCGTCAAGATACGCTCATGGACTGAAAGCAGGAGAAGAGGGGTGCGAGTATCTGGTGGGTGGGGATAGAGGTGGATCAGGTGTGACGCATTATCCTTTGTAAGTTATCCATGCAAACTGAAAAAAAGATCTACTGTGTTGTCATTCGTCAGCTGATTGTATGATTATGGTTGGCAGAGCAAATGCCTCGGATATTTGGGAAAGAAGTTAAGATGGGAAATTCACTGTTGCTTCTGCTCCCAATGGCTCTCAGTAATCTGTAAACTCACTCCCATGATCAATCGGTTCAACAGCAGAAAACAGAGTAATCTACTTTTCAATGATACTCATTATGCAGTGAATCCGTGATACCACGGCTGCATGATGTACGTTGATCGGTTCTCGAGAAGCTTCACTGATTGAGTCGTCTCCTGTTGGGAAATACTATTCGTTGAATCCCCAACGTCATCAAACTCCGCCAGTTGACTCGAGTCTGATCCAATCGATTTTAAACTCTCGACTCTCTATATATATGCAGGTGCTCTCCCACTGAGATAGGTTCTGGTTGATCAGTTCAATTTTGACTCCAGGTACCATCAGTATGAGCGAAGATACAGCGATAGATTGGCGATGGGAGGATGTCACTCATGGTCAGTATTTGCTCTGTATGACATACTTACTTTTTTAGTGCTAATTGTATGTCAATTTCCCCGAATAGAGCGGTTTTCTGGGGAATATGAGGATATGAACACTGATACCCCATATTCAGATGCTTTGAAGGAATCAGCCGAAATCAAACTGCACGTACAGACATACTTCTATGGGAAATACCAGATTCCACAGAAACTCTCGATCAATTCGCCAAAAAGGTATTTGAAAATTCAAACAAAACGGTCGAATTTGTCCCTCCTCCAAGTCGGACCACGCGAACATCCCAATCCGAGGAGAAATGTAGGTTCAAGACTCGTAGATCCGATCGAACAGGATATCTCTACCATATGACTTCGTGTGGAACTCTCGAGATACATCGAGATGATTGTATAGATCTGAAGAATTCCTACAGACCTACCTTCAATTCAATTCATCTAAGAGCTATGCTCAAATCCTTATCTGACGAATGGGTGATAGAGAATCATCTAGCTAAAGAAAGACATTTACCTATTAGAAGTGCTTCGACTAGGATCTCGTCGGTCTTCGAAAGGAGTTTACTCTGGTCTGTACACTGGCATGCGCATCAGCTGAATAAGGTAATCCCAAACGGGGATCTGGATACGGCTGAGTTTAAGAAGAGGATCGATCAGTCTTTGCTGATAGGGACCGCTGGCAAATTTATGGACAAGTGGAAAGGGACTGTTATAGATGAAAAAGTACTCACTATTGCTTCTTGTTGATCTTGTATGATATATGGTATATATGGTATATGACGAAGGACCTCGGTGATACGGTAATGTCAATTCCACTAAAGTATGCTTTTCTGTTCGGGGAGGTGGATGTTTAGAGATCCTTGTTTGAGCGAAGCGTGAATTGTAAAGTATACCACAGTATAACTTTCACTTCTTATGCTAGAACCCGCTAAGGATTTCTGCGAATAGACCTGTGTGTGGCTGTGTCAGTCCGATCCAAACGCCTTCGTGAGTACTCGGCGTTCTCATAGAAGGCCTTCTCATATTGGTGTCTGTGTTCATGCCGCGGTATCTGAGAGAACGAACAGAAGTAGTAGTGTTGTATGTATGTTCAATTGGTGGTATAAAGCCCTTCTATGCTTGAGCGGATACAGTATATGTACCGACATTTATATCTATATATGCAGTATATGGATTCGTTCAGGTATAAATATCGATACGAGCAGGTCAACCACGTACGCATATATCCTTCCCAAAGGGGGGAAAGAAGCGTCTGCAAGTCAATTGGATGAAGACGTCACCAAGCATGAGTAGATACTGTACAGAGTATAAAGCCTAGAAACATTGATATCAGAATTGTTTGTTTTGTTATCATATACTTTAGTTTCGCACCCCTCTCCGGACCACGAACCCTCATCTGAATCACAATCTGGATTGTTGCATATCGACATGCCCGACGTTAGTGCAAAGGAGTACGAATATCAATATGCGTATCAACCACCTGATAAAGGACTCGATTCGTTTCTCCTCTCTTCGCCTTTGACACTCGAAGTTGAGGGTTGGGATGAGGATGCATTAGGTAAATCGCTGGAACCCAATAATGATAATATGAGCCCGTCAACCAGTTCTCAGGATGATCTTGTGCTTCATGCCAGATTTCCACCTTCCACTGTCACCCTAGCGGAATTGGAGTTAGAAAAATCGTCAGTATCTGGAGTATCTGGAGATGAGCTATACAATCATAACGACAACGATGAGGGCGAGTTTCCGAATGATACGTCATCAGATCCTATTCCTCCAAAAGATATATCTCAAATACCTCATCGAAGTGGAATGAGCGTGTCCAATGGATTTCGATCGTTATACGATCCAACACCTCCCAGTCAAAGTAATCTTGAGATATACAAATTCGATCAACTCGGACGACAACTTCGAAATGACCGTTTAAACCCACGTTCGAATCAAGACTTGAGGTGCTATATGCAAGCTCCCCTTTGGGCTGCCGAACCCACCAGAGGAGGAGGTATAACCCGATATATGGCATCGGGTTCAAAGACTTATGATCCTCTTAAACCAATTGCTACTTTTACCAACCAGTCCATCAATGGACAAGGGGAGATAAGTGTATCGAGGATAAGTGGGTTAGGATGGTTGAACAGGCATAGAACGTATTTCACCATTAATCTTAGTAAACAATTCGCTTTGAAGAGATACCGTTCAGCCTCAGGCTCGACAGTGAAGACAAGGATGGATAGATCATCGAGTCTTGCGCCGGTGATTACTACCGCTCTTTCATGGTCTTTCACTAGGTTTTTACAAGTTCATGGTACGCCATCGGGAGAGGATGGACAGTGGACAGTTGAGAGGCTGGATGATCAAATTGAGAGTATTCGACCGATACTTTATTTCGGTACGGCGAGGATATTGGAAGCTTGGAATCAAGTTAGGATCAATGACGAGGAATTGATCATTTCTAAGATTGATGGGAAGAACGTCGATGCTAGTAGGAGAGTTGCGAGAGAAAAGGCCGAGGGAAGCTATGTGCCTACTAAGAAGTCGGTGCTGTATGAGGATGATCGAGAAACGAAGAAAGGGGAGGAGCAGGGCGAGGGGAAGGATGAAATGGAAGTGAGTTGAATAAAGTGCATGCAGATGATAAGGCTGTGGAAATAAAAGCAAATTAGCAAATGTCGGTTCTGCCTCCGAAAGTTACACATGCTTATAGAGATGTTTAGAGGAGATCCGAGCTCACACTTGTGCTACAGGTAGATACATGATCACAACATTGTTTGTCACTCTTCAAGCCATCCAATACACTATTCCGCCTCGTCCTGTCACTGCTCATTTTGTCCCTTCTCAACTTCTATCCTCTTCATCTTCCTCTGCACCACACTCCTTATAGGACACGCCGTACTTTTACTCTCATTATCGTTAGTAGTCTCGTACATCTTCTGACAACATCGATATAACGCTTCGACATAGGACGAACAGGCTGATTCGTTATAGTTGTTCTTGGTCAGACATGACTGGATCGCACATGCTATTTGATGAGATATTCAGCATTCTACGGATGTAGCTCACCAGGCTAGAGTGTACTGACCTTCCTCTTGACAGTCTTGAGGGGCTGGCATGGTGATTGAGGGTTATAGAAGATGTATGAAGCAATCGCTGTTGATATTTGGTTGCTGACTTGTATTCTGCAGCTAGATGGATGGACGTCATGGCTCGTTGCTCGAAGGGCTTCATTCCACTTTCCCACGATGTCACACCCTCCTTGTGGATCCCCCAGTGACCTTTTCGTCTTGAGTGGAATCCTTCTCTCTGCCTGGCATCAGAATGCATCCACCAGATCCACATGGGCAGACATACCGGGAGCTCGAGAAGGATACATGATAGCTACATATGACATGAGAATCGTTCGCGTAAAATCGTTAAAAAAACCGTTATCAAAATTCGTTACTACTTCTGATCTTATCCATTCCATTCCATCGTAATCTCGATCCCCCTATGAGCTACTTTATACCTTTTCTACTACGCTCATACTCCTCTTCGATACATTTCCTTGTATAACATACCATCACTAATCTTTTCTGATCTTGCCTTTCATCAGCTGGTGAAGCAGGAGGGACGACATAATGATGTAGAAGATTACCCAACGGTACCACCAGTACATTTCCCGTACTTATCTCTACGTCCAGATGCAATTGCGGGAACCTAATCGTACTGGTCGGTCCATTCAATTGAACGATAATGGAAGGTAGATTATCACTATGGCTTTCTTCAATATGTGGGTAGGTCGGGATGAGATTTTCGATTAAACCTATATTGATTGTTGTGGCCAATCCACCGTATTTCAGTTTGGCCATCGTGTTGCTAATTCCATTATTGATACCTTTATAGATGGTTAGGTATTTCTGCATTTGCGTAAAAGCAAAGTGGTTGATAGTTTGACATCTAGTCATCAAGTTCGATTCGAGTGACATGAGTTGGATTTTCACTCTAGTCAAGACCATTCGTATATATCCATAATTCAATTTCGTCATTGGACATTCAACATTCTGAATTATATCTTCGACATTGTTATACCCTATCGATTGCATGTTATATCCTTTGATCTTGTGATTGGAAAGATAACCAAATTCGAATCCACCTCTGGTCAATACTTCCCTATACTTGCTATTATCCGTATGTGTATCTCCACTTGTACTTGTACTGTTGGCCTGACACCCATTCCCTATCTTACTCAAAGAACATAAGATCCCTTTCAATTCTTCTGACTTTATCAACCCTATCAACCTAATCACATGACAGTTGAATCCTAATCCTGGTCTATCACATCTTACACCGACATTGGTTTGATGATCGACACTCATTACTCTATTTGGTATTTTCAGGTTTAGTTGGTTGACGGTAAGACAGGTTATGAGGTAGATGATATTCTCGGTACATTTGGGATTCAACAATCTTTCACTCGTAGGATCATTCGGATCGTCTCGTTGAAGTAGATTAAAGAAGTATCTCAGGTTCAAAGGTACCTCTTCTGGTTCGGCGATGCGGCTAGTATCGATCGAATGAACGAGATCCATTACTTTCCGGACATATAGTCCATCTTGCAGTACGAATTGGTCTCGAGCCGCTCGTTTTTGCTTCTTCGTCAGAGCCGCTGGGTCTGGCGGTCCGCCTGGTCGAGAACCAGTCTGTATAGGGGGTGGTAGAGAGTTCATAGGGTTGGGCATGAGTCTGGGTTTCTTAGATGGAGGGGGTTGGCCGGATGTGAGTGTGTGATTGGAGTATGCCATGATGCCGGATCCCGTCCAGTCGGATGCATTGGTGGGGTGATCGGTTGTTTGAGGGCGACGACCGTCATGGGTGACTCGCCGACATGTTTTGCTACTTGCGTTACTACTGTTGGTCCGATGTGAAAGCAGGAAAACACTTCAGCATTGATCACTTTGATTCATGAGCACATCAGATCAACATTCCCTCTCATTCACTTACTTTTTTGGTTTCCCACGGCTGTCATGATCATGATTCATTGTCCATGTCCGGTGTGATCGGTCCAATCCGTTCCAGCTCTGACGTGATTCACCAACTGACGAAATTCACCATAAACACTCTCCATTTTCCATCCATCTCCATACTCTACCCTTCTCAGACACCATACAGACCACCAGAGCAACCAGTCAAAATGTCCGATTTTTACTCCTACACCGTGAGTCCTAGCGTAGCCTCAAATATCCCTCCTCTTTCATACCCGTCCATTTCGTTGATGAAGTCGGCAATACTCAGGTCGAACTCCCCAAGTCATCAATTGCCTTATCCGACCTCAAGGATAAGACTTTGTTATTTGTCAACGTAGCGAGCAAGTGTGGTGAGCTATATCTCCCTACCTCTCGGCGTATAGCTCTCCGTGATGTTGATGTACATCCTGTATATAGGTCTTACCCCTCAATACAAAGAACTTCAAGCTCTTCATGAGAAATATGGCGACAAAGGATTAGTCATCATCGGATTCCCATGTAATCAGGTAAGTAGAAAATACATACCTCGCTCTGATTTCGTAAACCTTTCATAAACGGCCTTCTAGTCATCACAAAGACAAAGCACATGGCTGACTCTACATGCGATAGTTCAAAGCTCAAGAACCAGGAACCGATGACGAGGTCTTACAATTCTGTCAATTGAATTACGGTGTGACTTTCCCAATTGCTAAGAAGGTCAGTAACGTCCTCGTCTCGTTGAAGTAGATATATCAGCTGATATATGAAAAACACCTATTTGATACATCCAGGCCGACGTTAATGGACCTGAGACTCAACCAATCTGGAAATACTTGAAAGAAAACTCCCAGCCACCAGTTGAGAACATTGATTGGGTGAGTGCTTCCATCACTCACAGCACATCACATCGATGATGATGTTCAGAGTCCTGACGATGTTGTATTTAGAACTTCTCCAAGTTCCTCGTCAAGGATGGAAAGATCACTTGGTTCCCTGCTAGAAGCACCAAAGTTGTAAGTGACAACAGCTCCACCCAATCTTCGTCTTCTGTCGAGAAGCCCAACTGATCGGATGTACTTTCAACGTCCAGGCCGACGTCGAAGCAGCTTTGTAAAAGTCGAATGCGAGTATCGTTAAGTAGAAGAGTATATGTTTACAACGGATGCATAGAATATCTGCCAGTGATCCCAATGAATAACAAGCTTCCAATATCGCATCACCGTCTAAAAGAAGACCTTTCCTTTCATTTACTTATGGTGAGCGTCATATCTTAAGCCTTTCTTATTTTGCTAGTACTCAGCTCTTGCCTGATCCGATCTGCCTTATCTAAGTCCTTTGGATGGTAATGTGAACTCCTACCATTGGCCGCAAATTGCCAACCTGTCCAAGCATACAAAACTTCCTCAATCAGGCTTCTCATCTCTTCTTCACTGATCTTATCTTTGAACTGTGATTTTGTCCATTCGGACTGTTGATCCTGTCCAGTCAAACTGTGAAATAAGGAAATCACCAATTTGTAAGAGACCTCTATGAATTGTTCAACAAATCAATTCTCAAGCCCCCTTCGATCGGAAACGAAATCCTTAGGATGACGAGCTGGATGTTTCCATCGTACATGCAGATACAGTTTTATATTCGAACATTTTAAAACTACACATACAACACAAGTTTCATGTATAATTTACAAACCCATCTCCCACTCTACACCTACAACTTCCTCATTCAAACCTATACAATCATTCTCACATCCAAAAACCATGATATTACCCCATTCCATCTCCACTTCATCATTGCCATCGGCATTACCAGCTTTAATCTTTTGGGCCAATTCTTGCAATTCCTTCTTCCTTTCTTCTTCTGTCAATTTCTCTTGAGCATTCTTCTTATCTCCTTCTTGTCCAGTGGTAGATATCGTATCGGGTTTCAATAACGAAATCAAGTATGGAGTCAATTGCAATTCAAATGTTCTTTTGCCTCCACATCCTTCACATCGCTTGATTACCTTCTCATCAATGTTATATAAAGAATCGACATCTAATTCTTGATTCTTGCCTAGAGGCTTTTCACATCCTGAAAAGAGTTTTCGAGTAATAGGTGACTGAGAGGAATAAGGTAAAGGGATTCCACCGAAATCGTATCTGAGAACTTGTTTTAATCCTCCATCGCTTCCTTCCAACCTTTTCACAAATCTTTGGAAGACTTCGTCGACTTTTTGAGAGAAGAGTCTTTCTAGATTATCATCCATCATGACACCTTTGAGCTCTTCATCTGCATTCTCATCGTCATCATCTGAAGATTCGTACTCCACTTCGTCGGGTGGTGGAAGGTACTCGTCGATGGTCGTGAGGTACTGCGCAGGCTGATAAGCTGGTATAGGAGGCGATAACGTGGTGGATGAAGATGGAGAAGGGGATATGGATAATTTGAATAGATCTGCGGTGGCTGAGTCTGTCGAAGGTGGAACTGGAGCAGATGGTGGAGATGTCGGTGCGAAAGGATTAGATAAGGCAGCACCGAAAAGTGGTTGAGCCGAACCAAAGAGGGTAGAACCATTCGGCTGATCATCAGTAGCAAGCTGAATTCAAGTATCGAGCATATTAGCTTTGCACTTTTTTTTGCCAAAAACAGTATTCGTCAACTTACCGTAAAAGGGTTCTTCCTCGCCTTCTCTCTCTCTTTCTCAGCTTCGGCTTCGGCGGCCTTCCTCTTTTCCTCTACATCCTTGACATACTCCTCATTCCGTATCGAAGCTCTAAAGGCTCTTATACTGAATAATATCCAGAATGATCAGCTAAAGCTCTTCCGGAAAGAAGTGTACGCATAGCTCACCTTCCATCCTTCTTCTGACAGCCCGCTTTTGAACAAGCGAACACATATACTGTCCTATCGTTTTCGCCATTCTCCAAAGGGCAATACACCTGCGCAAGAAGGGGCATAGACCTCTTGCAGACTTTACAGATGATGTCTTGCGGTATCTGTGCGGTATTGGGCAAAGGTGGGAAAGTAGGGTAACCACCTATCAAGGATACCGTATGTGATCGTAGATCCGAATGATCTGGTGGTATCGTCCCATCCGGTAAAGCCAGTAAGACGTTTGTATACCCCTCAGAGAGGGACGAGGAGGATGAGCCGGCAGGTGAAGATGGGGACATCGTATGGGTATGTGTAAATGAGGCGACTGAATAACTATATGTAGCCTAGATTTGAAAATGCGAAAAAAAAGAGATGGCTATTCCCGCACCACGGACCTCAGCTTCCACCGATAAAAAGGTTGAGATTGAGTAGAGGAGATGGGTTCGCGGTTGATCCAAGAAGAAATTGTATCAGAAATAAAGTCGCCAAACTAGTAATAAGACTCGGCATCGTCCTTCTTCCCCTTTCCCCCGACCCTTCATCCATTATGAGCCTTCTTCCACACGAGGACCGACCCGTCCCGTTCAGAACGAACAGGACGAACCGATCGGGAAGAAGAATGAACGTAGGAAAATCGAAAGGAAGGAGAAAGAGGGATTAGGTCTCGTCATCGGTTTCATCATTTAAATTTCTTTTGGATCAACTGCATGGAGGTACGGGTTGATTCCCGAGAGGAGGTTGATGGTATGAAATGAGGGATAGTGGTACTTACGAGATGAGATCGTGAGATCGTTAGCTTGAATTATATGTATGACATTGGTATATTTCACTTCAATGGGTAGATGAATGAAGCAAAAGAACAAAGATGAGTGCGCAAAATTTTGGTACTACTCACCATGGTTTCAACTTTTTTTTTGGAGGATGAAGCGAGAGTGATACGACAAATCAAGTCCACGTCATTGCACCCGTCCCATTATAGATTACGCTCAGCTCGCGTTGATGCACGCATCGCATCCCATCTTTAACAATCAACTCTTTCCATCAATGCTTGTGCTCAAGGGAACATCAAAAGTAACAGCAATGGATCCTATTCAAAGTTTCATCAACCATCAAAATAAAAGAAAGCAAAGACGTTACATCATTCCCATCACTGCCATCAGTCCATCACCATCAGACATAACGATACTGATCGTGTTTTTTTCAATTCACTTTGATGATCCTTGCGATCTTTCTTTCCATGCTGATCATCGAGAATTGAGGAGTACAAAGTGTACCAAAGCAATTAAGCATATGATACCCTCATGGACCGTGTGGTTTGTCGGATGTTACGAACATTGGGCAGTTCCCAGGAGGATCTTTCAGAGAGGACAGCAGACTGGTCAAACACTGCTGAAAAGGGTTAGTCATGAACTGCAATGCATCGCACTGTGCAAGGCCGGAGCTTCGAGTAGAATGTTCGCTACTGAAATGTATATGTACAATGGGTATCACTTGGTTACCAGATACTAAGTTACCCTTGTATCATGTAGGACTGAAGTAATCAGTTTTGCCGAATCACCAGATCTATCTGTCTATTCCCTTCCATCGGATAAGGATGAGGACGACGGAATCACCCTCAAGGCGAACTGTTCATGTTCTAGACTACTGATTTATGATGTCTGACCGTATCATACCATCGAGTGAAATGATGTATCGATCGACTAGGTGATTCAGTGTCCTAGGAACAACCCATTAACATTCGACCCCACCCCACTCAAAATCGTTGAAACGTGTTTCTCTCCCACTTTTTGTTCACCATCACATCCATCAAGGATCAAGGATCAAGATCGGGTCAGTGCGTGTGGGAATGGAGAGAGATGTTGATTATCTCGGAGATCAAGTATATGATACATCTCCGGATGGAATTGATTCCATCCCACTAGGACAAATAAAACACCAAAAGAAGATCCCTTTGACAAACAATTCAACAATGGATAGAAACAATTATGGATGGAAACGAGAATGGGAACCGAAGTACCTTTTTCAAATTCGTTGCTCAGAGTGGGGAAAAGAACGATGGGACGATGAACCATGGATGATGATAGATCTGAATATTTTGACGGGATGGAAAGAGAATGATTGTCATTGATTTTGAGGGTAGTGGGAGTGGGGGATAAGCATGAAATGGTCAACACGATATGGGTATGGACATGAATATCTGATTATCAGTTTCCCACATAAAGTTATCTAACCCCTCTTCCCCCTCTCAGAGAGATTTCTCCTATCAAACCATCTTCAAATACTACATCATCTCAACATTATTCCATTAGATATAATCTCACGATGACAAACAACAATACCCCTCGACTCCTTCCTCAGATCCAACCAGGCTCTTCAGCCAATCTGCTAACCTCGACTCCCCCGTTCCGCTTCTCCCATATACGTGACCTTACTCACAGTAGGACACCACGAAATCAACGTTCCGAACATCGATCACCACGTCAAGATCGACCGTCCACCGAATCTGATCACTTGGTCGCATCACGGACCAAGCCTTCACAGGATTCTTCGCCTTCTGTCCCTTCTGTCTTGCAGTCTTTCTCGGCTTCCACCTCTTCATCCGAAACCAAAGACAAGAAGAAGAACAAGAGAAAGGCGGAACAGGGTCAAGGGGAAGAGCAAGGCCAAAAGGAGAGGAGTAAGAGGCGGAGAGGGGAGTGTCACTGTGAGTACTACTTGGGGATATCATCTTCTCCCGCTTATAGCTTGACCTTTCTCTTTGTGCTAAGTGAGGCTGACGTTATCATTATTTTCAGACAAGAGGACGGTGGAAAAGCCTCGCGGGCCTCCCTCTTGGCTGATTCGGAGTAACCCTGCCTCGGTTCATCCCCCACTTCCTCCTCGAGCAATTTCCAACAATGACGTTACGAGAGTACATCCCCGTGTTCCCATTGTCTCCACTCCCACTCCCATCATCATCCCCATTACCTCTACTGTCTCACCCTACGTCTCACCTGCCAGTCCATCTGTGCCACCTTCGAGCCACTCACATGGGCCAACCTCTCATCATGATCAAATGGATATGGCGTCGTTGTGGTTGGATCAGCCTGTCAATCCCGTCACGCAAAGCTCCCAAACATGGTCTTTCCCTTCGTCCTCGTCTTCCTCATCCTCAACATCGCTCGCTACGGATCCTCCTGTCTGTATAGGTGCAAGCCCGTATGTAGGGATTAGAAAATCTAGTGAGCCTTTCATGGGCTGGCCATCCAATGACAGGTACATTCTATCTTCTCAAAGAGGAAGCGGCTCTCTGATGGTGAGTTTGACTTTTATCTCACGGTAAACAACGTGCAAAAGCTGAGAGGAGAACGGTGTGATACGGTCGATATTCTTCAGTCGGTACCAGTACCTCTCCCGGTCCAATCGTCTTCCCAGTCTTCCATCACATCCTCGAACTCGTCCTCGTTCACTTCGACATCCAGGGTATCAGATAATCTTGCACATGCTCTCTTCCCTCCGGAACTCAACAATGTTGTGAACATACCGTATGTTCTTTCCTCACGACGTTCTTTTCCATCCTTACATCGCTGACCGTTCGTCTGTTACATAAAGACCGTATCATCCTGCTATTCCCTTCTACGAAGCCAGGTCTTCATACACTTCCAACCCTCTCATGACTTCTGGAGAGTCATTAGGACCAAATACAATGTCGTCGCCTCAAAGGTATCCCGGAGGAAAACACTTGAAATACAGTTGAAACTCTTGTGGTATCTTGAAGGAGGTCCCACTTGTAGATATCTCTTGGCTTAATGTAACATTATCATTCGCATAACATAGATAGAGATGTATTTCACATGGCTTGTCATGAGTACCGGCGGTAAGAAGCGGACACCCCGTTTTTGTCCTTTCCTTGAACCGCCATCTTGCCCTTGTAACATATGACACATGACACAGGATCCAGGACACCGCTTAAACGCTTAAACGCTTATGCTTAAAGTGTTATTTCATCCGCGGCTGTCTTTCTCCCTTGTGTCGAATCGGTACAGTTTTGATAACGATCAAGGCTGTGCAAGTGTGAGGAGTATCCTTGGCGATGCTTGTGTTCATCCCGTTATATGACATGACATGACATGTGAGCTCTGAAATCTGTACTGTGTGTGTACATCAGGGAAAGGGTGAAGGTGCATCTGTGCGGGTGAACAAAGGATGGAGGGGAGAGGGCAGGGTGAGGGTCAAGGTCCTTTGAGGATGATTTAGGAATACGTATACCATATACAGACACTGCATTTCAACTCTACTCTGCCTTTCTTTCAACTGGTCTTCTTCTGATCAATCTATAAGCATCGAATGATACATCTTCCTCTATAGTTCATATACTATACCTCCTCATCCCATTCGTATCAAGAGGTAGCAGAACAAACGATACCATATCTCGCACAATGTCATCGCAACAACAGCGGTACTCGATCGTACCAGGATTCGGTCCAGAAGCAACTCAATCACAGGGAGAAAGAGAAGGGAGGTATACAGATCATCCAGATGTCGCAATGGGGAATAGAAGAAGTTCAGGATTTGGTGAGTTTCTCGTTTGTTGATGTTTCAGATCTACGAGGGGAGTTACCATCACGACTGGGCTGGTTGTGATCGGATATCAAAGAGTCGCCAAGTGATGGTAGATACCACCTACCACCTACATACTCCCTTGTTGGATCCTGCATATCAATGAGATAAGCCAAGATATCATTAATCATTGCTTCTTCCTTGGCTTCCTTCGATCGTTTTACTTGAGGAAAGCTGTGCTGACCTCTTTTGCTTTCTGTTTTTCAACTCTCCTTCTTTACTGAATATCATCAACGGCTGGATCGTTGTACCTCTCAATCCGTGTTCCATTCCTCAACTTCAACCACCTTCGCTGATCCAACTGGTCGTTTGGGTGAACGTTTAACTCCAGATTTCGATAACTTTGGAGACGCAAGGTATCCTACAGTGAGTCATCTTCCCATTTGAACCATAATACCTGTCAAGCTCTCCTTGTTCATTATAGACATCGAAACTTACCCACATACTACGTAGCCTCAATTACTCGATAACGACGGACGACCCCCTTCCCACACTTCCTCCTCATATAAAGACCTACCCTCGCCTCCTCACAGATCACGTTCTTCACTTGGAATTGCCGCCGCTGCAGGTGCAGGGACAGCCGCAAGCATGCCTTTGATGAGCGACAATACTGGGACGGCTCGACCGTTTGCCTCGAATTATGCAAGACAGAACATCCCTTCTGAAGAATATTATCCAATGACAGATAAGTCGGAGGGGTTCACTCAGACTAGTCCCAGAGGAAGAGGAGGGAAGAGGAAATGGTTCATCATTGGTGGGATCGTCGGGATGTTGGCGTTGATAGGTATAATTGTAGGAGTGGTGGTTAGTCAAGTGAACAAAAACAACAACAACAATAACAATTCTTCGAATAGTAGTAATAGTGGGAGTGGGAACTCGACGACGACGATCAAGAATGAGAATGATCCGAGTGATTTCGATAAAGATTCGAGATTACATCAGTCGTTTTGGGGGTTCGCATATACACCTCAGGTGAGTAGTTCAGTGGTTAACAGGCAAGGTCCGGCAGTTATAACGCATACAATGTACTCAGCGTGACTTCTGAATTGTTGCCTATAGGACGCTTTGTTACCTTGGTGTGGTGCTTCACAGAATAACGTTACGAGGGATATCCAGGTAGGTTTGGCAGATCTGGGGTGGGAGTCGCAGCTGATCTTCTCCTTTGGATATTGCTCATTCCTTTCCACTGTCTTAGCTTTTATCCCAATTGACAACTAGGTTGAGACTGTACGGAGCGAATTGTAATCAATCAGCATTGGTGTTACAAGCTATCCAAGATACCAAGGTGGATATGACCGTCTGGCTGGGTATTTGTAAGTGATCGTCTTTCGCAGAACAACGCACTTGATAGTTCTGATATACTGACCTGTGCACGATGTGGTTCCAACTTAGATGTTGACTCGAACGAAGAAGCATATAACGATCAGGTGAAAGCTGTTGAAGATGCTCTAAAGGCATATGGAACAGATCATGTATCAGGGGTGAGTCTAGCGTTGTTTTCGTCGACTCTACCGATCATTGCAGAAGGTGTGCATGCCTCTGGTGAAGCATACGTACGGCTGACTGATATGAAATGTGGATATAGATAACAGTCGGAAACGAATATATACTCAATACCGCTGGTACTGACTCCACCACTTCATCTATATATCTCTCAGCATCGAAGACTATAACAGATAAGATAACAGAGGTCAAGAGTGCCATCGCTGGATTAGGGTTAAGTAAGACATTACCTGTCGGGACGAGTGATGCAGGTAGTGTGATGAGTAAAACGTTGGGTGAGGGGATTGATTACTTTATGGCTAATGTTCATCCGTAAGTACAGTATCACATTCATTCTCCTTGCTATATGACCAAAACTTCAACCGATTCCTGGATTAATAGATTGCTGATTGCCTACATATAACAAAGATGGTTCGGATCAGTATCAATCGATGACGCAGCCCAGTGGACCTGGGACTTCTTCCAGGATTTCGATGTCGAACCTGCATCTTTGGCATCTAACAAACCTGATGTCTACATCGCCGAGACCGGATGGCCTACCGAGTCGATGAATGCGACCGAATCAAATAGTGGATTTGGTGGTGCCAAAGGTGAAGCTAGTCTTGCCAACCTTCAGAGTGAGTCGCTCGTCGGGAGAGGGAATGAGTGAGTGTTGGAAGAAAAGACACGCTGAACATTATATACCGTATAAAACTAGCTTTCCTTGATACCTATGTTTGTCAAGCAAATGCCAATGGCACAGAGTATTTCTAGTGAGTGATCCTAACCAATGCAATCTTTGTTGCCAGCAAACCTAATTGATGATATAATTCTTGTTCGGTCAGTTTCGAAGCATTCGATGAACCGTGGAAGGCGTGAGTTGATAAATGTCTATAATTATTGCCGATGTTTACAAATGCTGAGAGTTTACATCCCCTTGCGTGAATAGTCAATATGGTGGTGTCGAACCGTTCTGGGGTTTATTCGATAAAGATCGTACATTGAAGGATGTCACCATTCCAACTTGCTCATGATCAGGCGCTCCGGCGGAATAGCGCTATCTCCGTAGTCCGTAGGAAACAGAGAAGCAGTCGGACTCTAACTCTTATAGCTTCAAATCCCTAGAATAGCCAAAGCAGTGCGGGCCTTCTGTACGGACGATGTTCCTTTTCACCGTGATCAGATGTGTATTTTGTGAATGTAGTAATAGTATGTACATTTTTACCTATGGTCTGTGGACAGAGTGTATCATGGTAATTCCATCACATCATGTAATCTTGAGCTTGATATCCCCCGAGGTTTGTCCGCAACGCAGTATCGGATTAGCCCGACTACTCTATGAGCTATGTAGAGCGCACGGACGGATCTCGGGCCTTTTTCTCAGTGTTGGACGGTGAGATGTTGTGATGACGAGTGATTTTATTAGCCGAAGTGGGCAACAAGATAGACTATAAAAAGATTGTGATAGGTAGCTGAGTAGCGGCGAGGTGAATGGGTGGACTTACTAGGTTGTAGATTATAGGTAGAGGATATCTTATCGTTTTTCTCTCTCTCTCTCTGACTATATACATATTCTACTGCTGCATTTGCTAGATAGCTTACTATCATACATCCGTATCGAGGTTCTTCTTCGTTATCGATATAATATCAGCTCGAATCGTACTACGATGAGTTCAACTACGATCACTACCACTCTCACATCTACCGGAGGAGAATCCCGTTCAACGGGTATATTGAAATTGAGAGGACATGAAGAAGATCATTTCCCAGAACTGAAAACCAGAGGTGTGAGTGGATTTTCTTTTTCTGTTTATCTCAATATCCTCCGAGGACATCGTATGATATTGGTCGATGTAAATGATATCGTAATGTGAATCAAACTCGTATATTGACTTTTGAATATTCTAATCGTCATAGTGGACAGTAGTAAAGAATGTGATTCCACCTTTAAAAGCGAGGGAATATGAAGATCGAGCGTATAGATGGTTGGAAAGTTTCGGTAAAGGTTTTGATAAGGATGATAGGAGTACTTGGAAACCTGATAATTTACCTTGGTTTGCAAAGTGAGTCATATAATTCCTAATGGTATATGATAACAACCTCGCTGATAGCTTTCTTTTTTGATGTAATCAGAGGTGGTTTGTTTAATAGACATGGAGCAGCTCACGAACAATGGGCGTGGGATATAAGATCTGAAGAAGGGATTATAGACACTTTTGCGAAGATTTGGGGAACCGATGAGTTGTTGGTTTCGTATGGTCAGTCTGGATATCTAAATGTCTTCCGTATCAGTTGGATGAAGCAGACTCACTGATTTTGTCTGCTATTGGTATTACGTGTAGATGGAGTTAACGTATCACTCCCTTTCAAAAATGAAGATTTAGGTGATAGAGGTGAACCATGGCCTCATGTCGATCAAAGTCCAAATAGGACAGGTAAAGAATGTATACAAGGTATAGCTAATTTGGTGAGTCTATCTTTTATCTGAATGTCAATTCGAATATCACATTATCGAATTCAAGTTTTGATATTTGGGTGATGTTTGGTTGGCATCAGGCACCTAACGGGCCTAAAGATGGTGGATTGATGATTCTCGACGGTTCTTTCCCATTATACAACCAATATTTCGAAGAACATCAACATCTAAAACCTTCCGATGGATGGGATTGGAGAGATTCATATTCTTATCCTGAAGAGACCCTCGAATGGTTTTACAGCAAGGGATGTAAATGGGTTAAGATTGAGGCTGGACCGGGAGATTTGATATTGTGGGATAGTAGGACTGTACATTATGGGGCGCATGCGGAGGGTGATAGACCTAGGGTGGCTACCTGTGAGTCGAACTCTACCATCTAAGCTTTGGGTCAAATGACTAGGCTTGGCTGGAACTGGATCGGACGATGATGATATATTTGAGTTGGAAACTGATATGTGTCGAATAGATGTCTGCTATAAGCCTGCTGAGGGGATTAGTCCAGAGAGGATGGGACTCAGAAAGACTGCTCTGGAGGACTACTCAGGTACAGTGAGTTGACTGTTCATCACAAGATGTATATATACAACAAGCACAAATCTCGGTATGCTGATCATGGTTGACGTTAGTCTCACGATCCTATCAATTTCCGATTGACCGGTACCAACGTTGCTGGACCTTTATCACCAGACGAGAAACAACTGCCTAAACAACCTGCCGTCTTATCTGAGCGAGCTAAGAAGTTGGCTGGTGTTGTGGCTTATTAACTGGCATAGAGAGGTTGTAGTGTATTTTACCTGTAGGCTTTCTCAAGTAGAATGTGTAGCGGATATCTCTGGTTTCTTTGTAAGTTATGTGTGTTTTCTACAAAAGATGAATTACAGAACTGTTTCTAAGATGGTGCAGAATCGCTCAATCATATACACTGACTGACTAATTATCGAACAGATGATATCCATAGTTCATAATTCATTTCTCATCCTCTAACAATACAATACAATGATGATACGTATATGTATATATACATATATAGCGAATACTCTTGGGATACACTAATGATAGCTAATGAGTGGTATCGGACTTACCACCTGCAACGGCATTTTTAACACCAGCCGCAGCATTAGAAATACTTTCTCCAACTTGATTTAAGATCCCTCCTGCTCCTGAAGAGTCGTTCCCTGGAGTAACGAAATCTCTAGCTTGTTGAGTGGTTGATTTAGTTTCGTTTGGTTGGACGTGGGATGCGCCTCTATATAATGTATAATGGACCAAAGCAAAGATACCAGTTAGTGATTTGTAATCACATCAACGGTAAGATTCAGTAAAAACAAAGTATATACCCAATGTAGTCGAGCGAGGTAGGAAGAAGGCCAAGTACTCACTTGTCTAATTGTTGTTGAGCTTGTTCACCCAAACTTTGTTCCCCAGAGGGTTTCAATGCGTTGGACACAGAGTTGGAAGTTCCTTGTCGACCTGCATCGTGTCCGTGGGCATTACCAGTCAAGCTAGACATGAACCATTCAGCGTAAGTGTCAGTGTTGGTGGCGAATTGGTGCTTTGGATTGATACCTTACTCACTCTCTTACACCACTTTCGACATTCTCTTTAGCCTTGTCTGCGTCGGATTTGAAGAAATCCGGAGTAAGGTCTTGCTTGGCTAGGTGAAATATACCAGATCAGCCTCGAATTGATCCCTTCCTTCCTTTGATAGAATGTAGATGGGAAACAGTGTCATGGTATGGCAAAGGGAATGACAACTTACCAGCTTCAGTGTTGGTTTGGCCTAAAGTCATATTTGATAATTCGAGAAAGTATAGAAATAAGTTAAGTTGAGATCGAGTTTGTGATATCGGAACAAATAAGAGAAAGAGGAATTGTCGGGCAAAGTGAGAGGGTTTATATACCTTTTCTCGACAGCAGACTGACTGGACCTCTCGAATTTGTGATGTGATGTTGGCATTGATATTGATATTGACAAGATGACGTCTTTTGACGTGGTACAAAGGAAGGAATGCAAGATATCTCATATCGTCATGACGGACTTGGTGAGGTCAGAGGTGAAAGTTGCAAGGTTGAAAGGAGATCAAGTGATACGATAGGATTTGGTTTCGAGTCCACTCAAAGGGGTCTGTGACGTCTGAGGAAAAGGACATCATCTCCTCCTGGAAGTGGGACCTATTTGTACTAGCTTTGTTGGTAGTACTGCATCGAGCACCTGCGCGGTGCAGACGAGGTGTGAGGACTATCGGAAGATGCATACAACATTATTTCGGTTCATCGTACAGCGGTAACACAGGCCAGCAGAGAGAGTTGTATATTTGACAATTACAAGCTACAAAGATTAAGTCAGTGATGTGAGGTTTTCTTTGATGTAATGAGGTTGGGAAGAAAAAGAGGAACATACCGTGAAATAAATGATAATTATGGCTCTTCAATTGATTTTGACTTCTTCTTCTTCTCCTTCTTTTGACTGTCCCCTATCTGGTCCATGTCCTTGCATTTACTCTTACTCTTACTTTTACTCTGCTTCATTTCTTTAGGCTCTTTGATATCCTCTTTGTCTTTACGTTTCCGTTTCTTGTCCTTCTTTCCTGACAAATCATCTTGATCATTCTCAGCAATCTGTACTTCACCGATATCGTCTTTTCTGGATCCATCTGTCTTCTTGTTCTTCTTTTTCTCACTCTTGGCTTTTACATCCTCGTTTACATCCTCTTCTTTCCCTTCTCCTTCTACCATCTTTCCCTTTCCCTTCCCCTTCTCAGCCTTTCGTCTCGCTTTCTCAGCTTGCCTAATCTTTCTTTCCTCTGTAGATTCTGTTTCTCTGTCTTTACTTTTTCCTTTACTGTTCTTCTTCACCTTCAATATCTCCTCTCTCTCTTGGTCCAATTTAGTCATATTCAACCTCGATGGTCCAGCAGTGATCAAAGAATCTTCAACCTCCTCGACTTCTTTAGGGGTATTCATCCCACCTGGTACCTCCTCCTCGCCATCATCATCGGACTCCTTGATATGTAATACCTTTCCTCTGAAGAATCTCGAATATAATCCCCTCTTAGCCAATTCCCTTCCAGCACGAGCAGTAGCGTTGATTGATAATTTCGGTCTCTTCGCCACTATTTCTTGAGGATTAGAGATGATATTTCCCTTTTGATCTGCTTTGATTGGCGCAGGAGCCCATGACGAGCTTGATGGACCGGGGGAGGATGATGGGGAGGGAGAGAATAGGGAGGCGGCGGTGGCTGCGAATATACTATGAATCGAGATAATCAGTAAATTAATACGTTTGCGCGGTTGGGTCGGAGTCAGAGTGAAGGACTGCTGACTGGACTTGGACATTGGTATAGACATTCATGGATGATGATGTGGTCACTTACTGATCCCAGAATGGTACGGCCTCATCTCGATCTTTACCTATACCGGATAATGTTTTCTTCTGGACTACCGCTAGTGGCCTGATAGCATGACCATGTTTGAGAGCTGTTAAAGTGACAGTCAGAGATAGTTTCCATAATAGATACATGTAGCTCAGACAAAATGTGATCAAGGCTACTAAGTGATCCCTCTGACTGACAAGGGGAGATGAGATGGGCTGAGAATGGACCAACTCACCAGTACCTTTCCCCTTCCAGCCGTGTTTGTGTAGATGAGCAGCTGGATCGAATTTTGCTTTCTTGTGTACCACGACCATGTTACGAGTTTATGAGGTATGTGTATGGTCCTGCAAATTAGTATATGGGCGATAGGACAGACATAAGAATGAAAGCAACAACAAAGATGACTTCGAGTGGACCTGCTCATTTCTGAAATTTATGATTGTGATCGAGGTTGAGCCTGATAACAGGTCGAATCGATTACCTGATAACCATTGTGGTGACCGTGTCATCAGGCACACTGTGGGCAATCGACGAACATGAGATCCTTCCTTCGCGTTTGAATGTTACAAGTTGGAAATGTCCAGATATCCAGATATATATCCTCATTCATTCACTTACTCTTCCTTATCACCTCAAAAACACATCTGAAGTTTTCACGAAAATGTCTCAATCACACGCAGAGGCATCCTCTTCCACTCATCTTCAGTCCAATGGCCATTTAACGGAAGGTGAGCTAACGATCGCCCCTTGAACACGGAGCATCCAGCTGATAGTTCTTACCTGCCAGACGAAGCCTCTTTGTACGATCGCCAAATCCGACTATGGGGTCTAGAAGCTCAGAATCGGCGAGTAGCTACGTATTGATAAGGTTAGTGTAGCTGTCAGAGCTGATTGTGGACTTGTCTCCAACAGAATGCGATCATCCACGGTTCTAATCCTGAATTTGAGAGGTCTAGCCCACGAAACAATCAAGAATCTGGTCCTAGCTGGTATAGGTAGACTCATAGTCGCTGATGATAGTGATGTCTCAGAGGAGGATCTTAGTACTGGTTTTTTGTTTAGAGAGGAACAAGGTGCTGTAGGACAGAATGTCAGTTCGGCTTCTTGTGAGCATTTAAAATGATGATTGAGCTGATGGTATATGAGAAATAGAGGACGAAAGCAGCTTTACCTCAAATATCATCACTTAACCCACTTGTCTCTCTCACAACATTCGAAACTCTCTCTCCGTTCGTAGGAGGAAGTGAACGTGATATCGTAGATCTGTTGAGGAAAGAGAAAGTAGATGTGGTCGTGGCTTGTGATTTACCCAAGGCGCAGTTAGTGAGTAACTTGTATGGCTTTCTCCAAATGGAATTGGAAGAAATGACTCACGGTATGGGCCTGATTTTGTAGCAAATCATCGATGGGGCATCTAGAAAAGCCGGAACAATGTTTTACGCAGCTGGAACATATGGTTTCTACGGTTATGTGTTTGCTGATTTGGGTGAATCATACGAATTCGTGTACAAGTGAGTGAAAGTGGTACCTTCTTCTGGCTTTGTTTGGGCCCATCCGTAGGTTTTGAAAGAGATATTGCTCAAGTGGAGGTTCATATCGAGAAGAAAGCTGAATCCAGTTCTGTCTTCTTTGAATTGCTTTGTATAGTCAAAGACCAACTCCTGAGAATCCATCGCCTGGTCTAGCCAAGAAGACCTTATCCTATTCTTCCTTCACCCAGGCATTGTCACCTACGAATTGGGGTAAACCTGCTAAGGAGGCTGAAGCTGGAGGGAGTCCATATAGAGGCTTGACGAAGAATGAGACGAAAAATGCTGCTCCAGGTGTGATCTTGGGACTATTAGGTGAGCGGTGTGGTATTCCATATCTAGCACGGTGGTCATCAGCCATTTATCTTCGGACATCGCTAATTCCTTGTTTAGCTCTCTGGGAATACGAACAGAAGAATGGAAATCTACCATCAGGAGGTGAAGGTCAGATAAGTGAGATGACAGAGATAGCAGACAGGTTGAGAGTGGAATTAGGAGTAAATTCAAAGGTAGTACCGTCGGTTGAGAAAGATATGATAGAGTGAGTCAACGGATAAGCCAAATGATCTGCCGCCTGAGCTAAATACTGATCTGTGTACGATCGTAGACACCTCGCCTCTCATTCCACACACTTCTTCCCGCCTACGTTAGCTGTTCTAGGAGGACTTCTAGCGCAGGATGTACTTCGTGCGCTGAGTAGGAAAGATCGTCCGATAGTCAATCTTCTGTCAGTGGATACGATGGGTGGAGTAGGAGTAGTGGGAAGATGGGCGATGGGAGATGGAGTGGATGCTTAGTCGTTCTAGTCGATTTCAACAACATTTTTTTAACTTGAATCAAATGAGACCGTGATAATTCATGAATACATATGTAATATAATACAACATGAATATGTAAATAGTATAAAGCAGCCCATCTCATGCCTCGTTTTAATTTGTTCAGCTGGGCTCGTATTTTCCCTTTTTCGCACAGGATCTACTGGATGTGATCTTGAATGGATCGTGACTATGGCGAGTGATGTCGATCCTTAATTCCAGGAGAGTAGAGATCCCCAAATCAATTCAAATACAGGTGCTTGACTCGGGACGGTCGAGAAGACATGATTTATATTGATATTGTGTTGTTGTTATCGCCAATCTTCCTCCGTTAAGATGGTGTTATCCATCATCGTCAAAGTGATTGTTGATAGTCTGACCATCTGGAGCAACATTTTTCTTCTCATAATCGTTATTCGTACTTGTAGTTGCATTTGCAGTCTGCGGTTTCTCGGTACGCCTGCGTGGAAACAAACCGCCGATAACGGTCAGACTGGTTCGATACAATAAAAGGAAAGAATGGACGATGAACATACCATGTTTCATGATGTTTGATACCGACTCTTATCAATTCGTTTACGAATACTGGATCTGCCAGTCGTTCTCTAAATAAGGAGGATTGAAGCAGTGTAAGGTAGATTAAGGATGTTGGGTAGCTAAGGTGATTTACATGATCAGTGAGCATTGCTTGGTCGATATCGATAGATAATGTTCAGACTCTCTTTTCGATAACATGGGAAGGTATATGTCGGACATTTGTATATTATGCTGTCAAGGACTGGATAGAAGAAGGAGGATATTGATAATAGAGCAACAGCTTACACGATGAATTTAACGTATTGAGGTTTTCTCCAATATTCCAAATATTTCAAGTAATTTATGAATGTCTCTTTACCGAGATATCCTTGAGTAGATAGAGAATGGAGATATTGAGGGTTCGAAAGACATTGGATGAACTGATTCCATCGATGCGCTCGTCAGTATATGGAATGTCAAGATACTTGAAAGACGGGGTGAACTCACTTCTAGCTCCGCTTGGAATCTAATCAAATTCTCTTCCTTCTCCCTTGATCGTGATGGTATCGATCCGTCAGGTAGAGCTGGTGGAGGTAGGATTGTGGGATGTTGCTGCATTTTGTCATCCGTATGGTCTTTCTCATGTGTAAAGAAGCAACTGACTGACTTGTACTTGTCCATTGTAACAACACGGATCTTGACTTGGTCAACAGCTGATCGTAGAGGATGATTCACGGAGATTGAGTGTATCTCCGTCTTCTCAAGTAGATGATCGTGACTGTCTTTCCTCAAACCCCTCTCTCTACCTCCATTCATCTGTTTCAACTACCTTCATCAGCCTGCATTATGCCTTTTCCTTGCCCCTCTCAGCTTTGATCCAAGTTGGATATACTTTGTACCGTACTCACTGAAAAGATGGAAGACCTCCTGCGAGCAGCTATTGACCAACCTACCGGACTGACCATCATGGACCAAGTCCGACTCGCTACCGTAAGTCCTCATTTACGACTATTCACCTTCGTCCATCATACTGATTTGACCATCGCACTAATGGTCATGACTCAGGCTATGACATTGTATAGAATAAAGCCTAATCACATGACCATGCGAGGTGAATATTACTTTGGTCACCACTGATAAGCTAACATGACGGTCTCATTGGGTTTGGTACTGATTCGACTAATACTTTGATGCAGAATTCCTCTATCAGTGTCGACAACAGATTCGAGAGAAGCAAACTCAATCGAATCATGAAATGAATCCTTACAAGCCCTTAGCAGAGGTGGATGAGATGCGGAAGGTGATTGGCATGATGAAAGAAGAGATTAGATCGTTGCAAAGGGAAATGAGGAAGACGAAAGATATGAAGGAGGAAGTAGATAATGTCAAGGAGAAAGGTATGTTTCATTCAGGTACGCATGCTCCTCTGATATGTTGCTGACTTGTATATACTGTTTTGAAGACTATGATCATAGAGACGTGGATGAGAGAAGATCGAAGAAGAGATATAAGAGTGTTTGATGGGTTATACACAGTAAGAGTCAAATTGATACGTATTCTTGGTGCTGTATTTTTACTCTATATTGATAGAATGTTGATCTTCCTCCTTCTTTCCTATAGTATTATACTTCAATTGCGGGAATATTCCGCCATTATGATCCATGTTTCATGTTGATAACAATCTTATCATATATACCTTTCCAAGTGACAGTATGATAACGAATGATCGACCTTTGTCTCGTACGTGTCTACCATATCAAGATCGGCATCAAAGAATGGGATCTTTATAACCTCAATTATTGTATCATTCCATTCTATACATCTATGTCTATGTACAGTATCATCATGAGGATCGCTCCTCCTCATCCACTTAGCTGATGCGAGTCCAATCAAGGATGACTTCTTCTCCTTCTCCTTCTTTTCCCTTTCCCAGCAGTAACACCCGTCGAAGTCTTGTCATCCACTTTGATCTCGCCTTCTGCATTTTTACTAGTCGAAGTAACAACCTTAGCCAAACCATCATCGTCCTTCTGATCCTGCCTGTTCACTCCCTCATCAATAACACGCAAGATACTGCTCATCCATAGATAATCGTCCATTCCTGCTCTCTTCTGATGTTTGCCCGAGGATGCTGGATGTTCGGAATGTGAGTGGTTGCCAACGAAATTAGGTGTGGGTGTACTGTTGGGTACATCTTGGGATATAGATGATGATTTCAGGGAGGTGGCGGAGGACGATGCGGAAGCGAGCTCGGTCGGGGTCGGCTGACCCATCACTAGCGGTATGAGGAGTAGTATGAATGTTGGAAGGTGGACCATTTGATTGGATTGAGATAATCGAGGTGGTTGGGGTAAAAGTATTAGAATGTATAGATCGTGTAATCTACTTTAATCGTATGAGGCGATTTGATTCGCTCGACTGGACGGTCTTTATCTTTATCGTAATAGATGGTCAGGTAAGGCAGGTCTCCCTCTTTGACTTTATGAATATCGGATATCGGAATCGAGAATATATATATATATATATTTTAGCAGTAGGGGTTTCGGTCGATGGTATGTTCTTATGTTGCTATGTTTGTTTGTTTGTTCGGTGGACATTCTCGATTCCTTTCATATCATAGTAAGCTATATATACCTTTGTTCCTGAATTTATCATCGCCACGGCTGATGAGTAATATCCCTTCCATATCCGTATCCGTTGTTTCAAGCGATTCCATTAGAATCTAAGTTCGACTTCAGGTCCTGGACAGAGCAAAAAGATCGGTAAGTCAGTACCTCTGATTGAAAAATGGAGGAAAACGGACAAAAGAAGGAACAAGCAATGTAATGTTCGATTTCGTCCGTTAGACAATGTTCTGCATGATGTTATCAAATCCAGATATCGCTGAAAATCGGTAAAGGTAAAGACCATAGTGTGATATGGTATGTTATGGTTAGGATGGTATAGTATGGTCTGAAACTCATTTGACTCAATGAATAAGCTTACCTTTAGGGTGAGAATCCTCAAGATAGTTGTTGAAGCGGACAAGATGATGAAATCATGTGAGACAATTTACCTGTCTCAGATGGTTTGAATCAAGACTGAATTGAATTGGTGGATGTACGATTTCGTATCTAATTAAGCATGAATTGTAAGACCCCTTTCCATGTTTGACAAAGTCAATACATGTGAACCGTGATTTGTCGTAGGTCTTTCTGAGATCCTATATTCGGTCGTCGAAGACCCATCCCACTTGATGATACCTATGAGACGATTCAGTCTAACAAGCGAGATCAACCGTTACTTTGGCAAACGAATTGGAAATACTGAACGGACCTCATCGCCCCCGGCTCAAGGCTGTCAGATTGCATAGTAGCTCGAAGTACATTCTGCAATGTACTGTCTATTTGCCAGTGTGTTTCACCCATGTTACCTGATCTCTTCATAGTATTTCTTCCTTTCAAAATACCAGCCCAATCTCGGTGATGCCACAGTATTGATTCGCTTTTTTGCCACCGAAGGTGTGGATGGACCTCCACTCTGAATCTTCGAATCGACCCAAAATGAAAACAAATGTAACAAAGCAACCAACCATTCGTTACTTTCGTTCTTTGTTGCATTACCGCCATACCTTCCCACGTCTATCCATCATGCCCATACCGATACCATCCTCAGATGAAGAGTACGACCTGTTACCCACCCTCACTCGCCGGCAGATCGACGCCGCTCGAACATCTTCATGGTATGATACATTTGAAGATATAACTTTTGATAGTACCGTCATTGATTTATCGGAATTAGGAGAGGAAGAGGAATTCTTACATGTAAACATCAACTTCGCTCTCATGAATGCGTAAATATCTGTATATAATGCTAATATTGAGGCCGTTTTCTACTTCAGTGGCTTGAAGCCGACTCGATATTCTTACCTGAAGGGAGTGAAGGGTGAGTTCAGATCTGATTATCACATCTTGCCAGAATTATGGACATTGACGTTAATATCGATGTCAACGTTATCTGCATGCTTATAGACGATATGCTCCCGACTCATCTACTTCACCCACTCGTCGACGATCATCTTCGAATGCCTCTTCGTCCAGCTCATCCTCTGACGCACCGGTCTACCACCTACCCAAATTGAACGCAGCTATACGGCAGGTTATAGAAAAATATAACGGTTCAGTATTTCCAAAACTCAATTGGACTGCTCCAAAGGTATGTCTCATCGTCCACTTCCTACTTCAGCGACTTCTTGGTACTGTTGTAACGACTCTTACGATCATCCGAGAAGGGCTAATGAGTATTCGTCGTATTTCAGGACGCAGCGTTCATACTTCCTCAAACATCTTCCGGCCCACTGCATTGCACCTCCCCATCGGACGTATACCTCTTAATCAAATCGAGTGACTTCATTTCGCATGACCTTGATCCCTCAAGAGCCTATCTTGGTTGCTCTTCTGACGAACAGGGAGATGGGAGTGCACATGAGAGTGGAAGAAGGCCGAAATTGGAGTTGGTTCTAAGACAATTTCAGGATATAAATCCTTCAAGGGAGGTTAGATGTTTTGTCAGGAATAATACTCTCATAGGTCAGTTAGTTACCGACTAAATAGGTATCTGATGGAATGTACAGACTGACTGATAATGATTGCGATGTGCAGGTATAACACAGAGGGATAATGTATTTTACGATCACCTCCAAAATGAGGACACCAGAATCAAAATTTGTGATACGGTAAGAGCATTTTGGGAAGATGAGATAAGAGAGAATTATACGGATGGTGAAGCTATTGATTGTAAGCTGCCATCGTTCTGCCATCGTTCACCTTACACCCAGCAATTGATTAGATTTTGATCTTTGAATTAGATATATTCGACCTATACCTTTCACCGAATTTTGATTCAGCCCAGATAATAGATTTTCAACCATACCGATCATCTGTCGATCCCTTGTTGTTCACTTATGAAGAGCTTTTATCGATACTCAACTCCTCGAGCCAGCCTCCACAAGGAAGCGAAAATGCAAGTAGAAGTAGATTACCGATATTCAAAATTATCGATTCGAAAGCACACCCTTCGGTCAGTAGGAACGCACCAACCTATCAATCTAACATGATGCCATTGGAGATGATCGAGTTGAGTCAGGGGAGGAATATGCAGGAATTTAAAGATGCTTGGGATGAGGCTGTCGCTCAGGGTATGACTGAGTGATTAGCCCTGTAAGTGGTGTATCGAATGCATCAAATACTGTTACGCAATAAACCGTACTGTGTAGATGTGCAGAACTAGTTAATCTTTCTTCACCTCCTCCGCGATCCTAGCTACTGCACTGATACTGTCCCGATCATCCACTGGGGCAGCGAGGTGCCCTTGAGCCTTGTTGGAAGGTGGACCGGGCAAAGCATCTCAAAAAGCCGGTAGGAAATCGTTATGATGCAATGAGCATCTACTGCTACTGTTACTCATTGAATTTGACACGGATCTTTCATCACTACTGACCACACGTATGCGATGGATCAGTATCGTGATATTGGAATCTAAGTGAAAAATGCAGGAACATGACTTACCCCTTCTCTCGCTCTATGTCGTCAGCTGATCGAAAGGTAATTTTCAGTCCACCTGCTTCGTGAGCTAAGTCATGGAACACAATCTGATCAGCTCGAATGATTGGAGATGAGATTGGATTTGAAGGTGTTGTACATACTGGATGATATCACCTGTAATTGAGTGGACATCATTACTGTACTACGAGTATTGTTGAAATCGGTTGATTGAATAGAGAATCCAATCTGATCGTTGAATTGACCCAACACATCGAGTCGGTCCAGATCAAAACGTATCTGTACTATCCATCAATCAGCCTCTTTGTTCAATTTGTCTCAAGGTATAAAGTATATCGTACAAAGCGAGGATCTGGAAATGGATATACAATAATGATCAACCAGACTATGAAAGGATATAGTCGCAGATAGATCGTCGAGGGGATGTGGTTTTGAGCAAGATCAATGATAGAACAGCAGATCATGTTTCCAGGAGGTCATATTATTCAAGCAAGCTGTGTACTCAAGAAAAGCTGTGTGTACATGATCAGTCCCATAGATGCATAAAACCGCCGTTCAGACAATGGATAAACCTCGTAGCTATGATGATAATTGCTCAGTCAGGAATCAGGACATACTATACAGTAAATATCGTAATTTGAGGATCTTTTGTGAATGTATAGATAGAGGTATAAATGACAGTACATCCTCCCGTGATCATCTCCAGGACACGATGCGCCGACAGTACGTTCCTACTACTGTAAACCACAGAAGACCGTCTGTTGTACCCACAATTCTCAACTCATCTTCGCCGCCCTTGGCGCTTCTATAAATAGATTTGGACGGCCCTTATCACATCAACGTGGATATACCGAGACCGAAGCACCTGAAGGGTTTGTTCGCTTTACAAGCTGCATAGCTATAAGTACGGGTACAGTACTGTATGTTGCATACAGTATGAACTACTGGCATCGACATCACTGGCTTTACTATGACCAAACAAACAGCGATGCTGCGTAGCTTCTTCTAAACCAATGTCTCTATCGAATCTCAAAGTCCTCGTGTGCGGGGCGTCCATCGCAGGACCCACCACGGCCTACTGGCTAGCTCGGGCCGGAGCTAGCGTGACAGTCATCGAACGATTCCCTCAACTCCGTACGGCAGGACATAATGTCGATATTAGGCATCTCGGTTTGAAGGTCATGCATCAGATGAAAGGTATGGAAGAACAAGTTCTGAAGAAGAAGTTAGATCTTAGAGGTATATCTTTGGTGAATCCTCTCAACGGGGGAACTTTTGGGGTATTAGGAGGGAATAGCAATCAAAATGAGAAGAAGTATGACGATGGACAATCTTTATTATCAGAATATGAAATTTATCGTGGTGATTTATCGTGGTGATTTATCTGAAATCATCGTTGATTTATCTATCGACCTTTCTAATTCCAAAATACCTGTAAATTATGTGTTTGGAGAAGAAATATCATCGATCACTCCTACTAGTCCTGAACATGATGGCGGTGGCGGTGGTGATGGAGAAATGGAGGTTGGATTCACGAATGGACAACTACCAGATGGAACATATGATCTGGTTGTAGATTGCGGAGGATCCATGTCCCGTACTCGAGCTATAGGGATGGGGTCTGATTTCTCGCCAAAAGATCACCTGAATCCTGTCAATTCCTGGACGGCCAACTTCTCGATACCCAAGGGACCCGATGACAATACAAATACTAATATAGCATTAGCTCATTCTGCTCCTGGTGGACGGGTGATATTTTTAGATAATACTCAGAAGGAACGCACCAAAGTCGTAGCTACCAAACAGACTACATCTTCGAAGGAACTTGAAGATTTTAGACAAGCTCTGAAAGCTGGTGAATCACAATTGAAGAGATATGTATATGACATGTTCGAAGGATCTGGTTGGAGGACCGAAGAGATCTTAGGAGGAATGATGAATTCTCGATCTAATGATTTCTATGCTGGAGAATGGTTACAAGTCAAACTTCCTCGACTATATTCCCCTAAAGGGAACTTCGTACTAGTCGGAGATGCAGGTTATGCACCTGGTCCTACTGGAGCGGGAACTTCGCTCGCTCTGACCGGAGGATATATATTAGCTGGAGAATTGATGAGTGCTCAAAAGGAGGGAAAAGGGATTAGAGCAGGTTTAGAAGCATATAATGACAGGATGAGACCTATCATCGATGGTTTGCAGAAGTTACCTCCTTTCATCAAGACTGCTATGGCCCCTCAGACGGCTTGGGGGATCTGGATTAGAAATAGGATGTTTTCGTTCATCGTTTGGAGTAGGGTATTGGAAGTTATGGGCAAGTACATCGCTCCTGCTTTTGAGAGCGGAGAGAAGTACAAGTTACCGCAGTGTGATTGGAAGGAATGATCAGAAGAGAGGACTGTGAAGCATGGTCACCTGTTAGCTTTGTGATACACGTAGTATAATCACCATTCTTGCATGTCTGGATCAGTTTGACCATTTGAAGCGATGAGGGCAATACATCGATCACCAGGATCATTTGTTTCGAACAGAACCTCGTTTCCGCATCATCTGACTATCTGACGGTCAAGAAGAGTAGCCTCCTTCAATCGCCAGCCAGAATGGGTCATGCCCTATCTCACAGCATTATAGATACATAACTCTCCTTATGAAATCCCTAAAAAGTGACTGATGAACATCCTCTTTACCTATAAGCCCGTAGGCATCACGGCTCCTTGTGGAGCAGCGTTGGATTTCCTAAACTGTTCTTGGATATATTTCATAGGTACCCATTCTATACCATCATGGGTGTTTACCCACTCGATGAATCGTTCAAGCATCATCAGAACGTCTAATTACCCGTAAACCAGTAAGCGATGTTACTCTATATGCGGGTTTCCGGATACAACGATATGCCAAGTATAGTATGTTCACTTACGAGGTCTACCTGAGACGTCTGGATGAATGGTGATAGGCATACAAAACCCATCTGGATATTCTCTCAGACAATACGTGAAATGATCTTTCCATTTGTTTTCGATTGTTCGAGCATCGACGAAACCGTTTGAAGACCCTTTGACGAACATCATAGGTGGTAGGTCATCCAGCTGTATACGATCAGAAATGGTATGTCGGTGTTACATTCAATTAGAGAGATATGACAGTCAATCTTGGACTTACATCCCAATTAGCAGGTATCTGAACCATTCCAGTAGTTTCACCCTTCTTCAATGGTTCCATCCAGTTCTTAGCTTTCTCTTTGTAATCAATTGGTTTCCAACTGTCGCCCATTCGAAGGTAGTATGGCAAACAATCGTGATGTTGGAATGAGTGGTCTGAGGGTCGTCACAGTCAGGAGATTGTCAGATAGATTCTATTGAGGATTCGGGACATCAAAATATCAAGGATACTATTTGGAAGCGGTTGACTCACCATACAGAATGCCCTTTTCCAACAACATTTCTGTACCTTCCTTACTGACCTCCCACCATGGCGCTACACTCCCCACAGGGCATTTACCGCAAAATTCGGTTAATTGCTTGAAAGTGTGTTCGAGGATATCTCTTTGTTGTTCTGGGCTCATGGCAGTAGGGTTTTCATGGGAATAACCGTGTAATCCACTATATCAGCCATGGGTTAGCTTCTATGACATGTTTTGAAGCGATTATTAGCTAAGCTACAGTTACATTTCATGTCCGGCATCTCTGACGGCTGCCATCTCTTCCGGGAAGGTATCTAAACTATGTCCAGGGATGAACCATGTAGTCTTTATACCGTACTTGGCAAAAAGTTTGAGTAATCTAGGACATCCCACTTCTCCTGCGAACATTCCTCGCGAAATGTCTCCGGGCGAATCTTCCCCACCATAGGACCCGAGCCTGAGCAGACAAGTACAATTGTAAGCCCCATGAAGTGTTAGAAAGAGATCAAGTGACTTACCATCCTGCTACTGCATCTACATCTACACCGAAACTGCCCGAATAGAATCAGCAAGTCGGCTTCGGATGACCGACCTGATGTGACTGTGACTAAGCTAAACTCACCTGACGAGTTTTCTACCACCTAAAGTCATTGTTGATGAGGTTTTCGTCTTGACTGTCTTATGTGCAAGGTATCAGATATTGAGATCACAAAGTGAAGAAGGTATTGAATCTCGTCTCAGAATGCCAACTGAGTTTCTTATCTACTGGTGAATGATAACAGCCCTCCTCCTCGGATTATGCCCGGAATCACATCGCTCATTCCCGGATCACATGTCTTTCCGTCGGAATCGAAATTCACTTTTGATCATCATGACGACACCATTGATCCAAGTGACTAAGATCTTACCCATCTGACATCATGAGAGGAGTCATCTCAACGCAAGGGCAATGAGAAAGTTCATCCATATATCAACGGCAGCATCAAGACCTACCATGACTCTCACGATCTGCTGCGATGCCCTCGGGACGTGTTTCACCCTTCAAGATATCGTCAAGGCTGTCGAAGAGAGATATGGAGAAGGGTTGGCGAAAAAAGCGTGGGGTTGCAAGGGATTCGTGATGGATTGGGTGAGCTGTGATGGCATACTTCATGGTGCAGATACTGACAAGTAGCAATACGACAGTTCCACTCGGCTCAGAGAGACTATACAGTGAGTACACAAGCAGCCATCTCACATACTATGCTGATCGATGACCCCCGAACAGTATCTATCCCTTATTTCACCGCCTCCTCCTCCGATAGCTTCCATCCTCAAAACCTCTCTACCTTTATCCCTCTCAGCTGCTCTTTCGATACCTCCCCCCAAAGTTTCAGAGCTAGAAGGGATAACGTCACTCTTATCGTCTCTCCCAGCTGCGCCTACGTTGAAAGAGGCTTTCAGCTACTTAGCAAACAAAGAAGCCAAGTTAGCAATCATCACCAATGGAGCTAAATCGACTACTGAGGAATACGCCTCCAAAGCCGGTATAATAGACTATATTTCGAGTGTAGTAAGCTGCGATGATGTGGGATATGCCAAACCTCACAAGGAGGTGTACGAAGCCGCCAACAGTCTTTGTGAGAGGTTGGAGGAGGGAGGAAAGGGCCAGAGATGGTTCGTTGCTGCGCATCTATGGGACCTAGCAGCAGCTAAGAAAGCTGGGTGAGTCGATTCTCGGTAATGACATTTATTGAAGTTGCAGTCAGAGCTGATACTGCTGGCATGGGAATCTAAGGTTCAAGACAGGTTTGGTAGTGTCCGATCTCCCTCCTGAGCTGGTAGATAATGATAAACAAGATGAGGGGTTGTCCGCATGGTATGAGACTTATGGTGGAAGACCTGATATAGTTGGGAAAAGTTTACTGGAAGTTGCTCAAGAGATCATAGAGAGACATTGATTTATGTGAGTGATGATACCTGTAAAGTGCGATTACAGAGTAAACGGAAGGATAAAATAACGCGGTTCTAGTTTAGTATAGTTTATACCATACACACATATATATATGTATACAGTATATATATCCATTCATGTACCGAGATTACCGTCTTCCACCTCTACTATCGCCCTTATCCACCAGTCTAGCTCCTGTCACTGCTCCGGCGCTCCCCTTGCTCCCCGATGACCTCGCTGAGCTTTTCCTAGGTATGGGTGGCGGAGGAGGGTTCATATAATTGATGAAATATCTCGATTTGTTAGGTTTGAAAATTGATCTATCACTTACATTCGATTTCAATGTTGATATCGATCTGGATCTCGTCCGCGATATACCCCTAGACCAAGACATCGGACGAGATAAAGTGGGTATAGGGTTCTTACGAGGTTGACCCATCTCCTTTACTCCCATAGCAGAAGGCTGGGAGGACTGCACGACAGGTCGACTATTGCCTGTACTAGACGAATGTGAATTCGATCTAGGTTTTGATGCTGAAAATGTTCCAATCCCAGCTAGACCACTACCTCTCTTCTCTTCCCTCGCCGACCCATTACTCCCGGGTAAAGTAGCAAGATCGAATTCGTTTCTATGACTAGGTGTGTGTAAAGAAGGTACGGACAAATTCGGTAAATGGCCTTCCTCAAATCCTCCAGGATTTTCCTTCCATCGACCTAAGACCGCTTTTTGAGCTTGGATCGTATCCCGTCGTGCTTTTCGAGAAGAGTAGATACAGAAGAGGAAGAGGATGGCGATGAAGGTAAGGAATATTGCTAAGATCACTACAAGCGTTGCAAGTATAAGCAAATGTCCGAAAGTTTATCAGGATCAACGAAGGGTCACATGGTTGGTTCGCTTGGCTCACCAATAACTGTCTTCTGAGTGACAGTCAGGTTCATCTCATAACTGAATTACCACTTCGAGATCCAGTTTGCCGGTAGATAGGGGCAGTTGATGACCTTAAAAGGGCTCGGCTATCCCAATAGCTATACCTCTTGAGTAGCTTTTGATAGACAAGGACGAGGTGATCTCGAGTATGTTCTACTCCTGATGAACAAACGTGAATTGCTGGGATGTCGGATCTCAAAGATGGTAATGCACCATCTGCATCAGGAGTATAGCAGACGAGGTGAGTATGTCCTATCTCAATCTCATATCTGTACTCACATCGACGATAGACAAAAGAACCGCCGGGATGTATGATGCGAATTTGGCGTTGAAAATACGTGATAAGATGATACAGTAAAGTGTTATACTGTACTACATTTATGATGCCCTCCCCTTGTTTGGTATATCCCTTCACTCATCATCATTATTACCCACTGGGCCTTGATAGCATTGCCGATGATCCCTCCTTTGCAAGTACGATTACAGTATGCATTCTTGCAGAACAAAGGTATATATCGCATTCAAGCTACAAAGATTCTAAGATAAGATCCTTTCATAGATTACTTAGTGGTTCCTCCCTTCCTTCCTAACACCATAACGACTATAATCGTAATACTTTTCCCTCATTCATCCCTTGACACTCAAGGGAGATGATTACCGATCCCACACTTATTCCAATCCGATGCCACAGAACGTTCACATAATCGGGGCCTACGCCTTTCTCTCCATGATACAACCCTTCTCAATCCACATTTAAACCTGTATACCTTTCTTCAACCTATAATACAATAACATATCCGGTCCACTCCCATAATAAGCCTTTAGCGTTGCGAGCGTGATCTTAGGGTTGACCACTTCGTCACCGCATATCAACTCGATAATTTCTTCCGGTTGAGGTAAAGAATCTTCATTAGAAGTGGAAGATCTTCTGCCGTGTGACAAAGAATCCTTTCGTAGATGGTGCGAAGCGAATGAAGGGAGTTTGAGTTTCGATGGATTGTACAGATCTAATTTATCTACGATAAAGGCGGATATCTTTTTGGCTCTTAAGGCTCGTGAGGCGGATAATCTTGCGGAACTACGTATTGTGAAATGAGGTATTAGTCGATTCCATCATTGCCTCTTGGTAGTGGTAAGATTGAAAAGAGATGTGGTGTAGGTACGTTGACAGGAACCAGACTCACCCTTCAGGTAACTCTTTCATCCCACTACCAGGTGCAGGTTCCAGTATGAAAGTCAATTTGACAGGTTCCTTTTGTCTCGTATTTGACGCGAACAGGTAATCCAACAACCACAAAGGTGAATTCATCTCGAGATCCTCCATGTCCCTCTCGGTGGAAGATACTTGCGATCGATAGGTGACAACCCATGCGCCGGCATCTTTCGATTCCTCGGAAATCAGTAATGCAGTGGAGAGAGGTAAGGGGATATGAGGAGCTTCCAAAGGTCCTGGAGGGGAGAATCGGTGGGATCGAACGGTATCGAGGATATGTAGTTGTTCGGCTTCCCTATCTGACATTTTGGGGCCCTAAATGTGAACCAAACATCAGTCGACTCGATATGATTAATTTGTAGTCCAGGCGAAAGAAACTCACATCATCCTCTGGAGTTACTACTTTCTCAACAACGGGACTCATGGGAGTTTCAGCTTGTTTCTTCCTTCCTAGACCTTTCATCTTTCCCATGAAACCTTTTTTATCCGTAGTGATACTGGAGGTAGCGGGAGTAGGAGGTGTATTCACCGTTGATTCTCTCGAAGGCGAAGGGTCGTTCTTCCTCTTCGAGGAGAAATAATCACGTGTTGCACTGGTCCTTTCCGTATTGGGTGACAAGGTAGGATTGGTAGTCGAAGCTACACTAGGCGATTGTGGGATTTTTAGAGCTTGGAAATTCTGGAAGAAGCTGTTAGATTCAGGTGCACTTCGAGATAAGTGTTCATCGAATACTTCAGGTAAGACTGCCGGTCTACTGGCGGGAGAAACCAATCCTGGTATATTCAATGAAGGTGGTCGTGGATTGGAGAAGGATCCCGTCATAGCTCTCTTCCTGTGAGGATGAGGGATATCGGCTGGTCTCTCGATTGATATTTGTGTGATTCCAGGTGATTTCGGAACACTACTTGGTAAACTTGAATTTACGGTACTGGGCGTTTGATTTACAGCTAGATCCGTCACTTCTCGTTCCTCAGCTTTGATCAGTCCTCTGAACAAGTTAGCCAAAGCCCATTTGCCGAGATTGACTATGCAGAGAGAGGTGATCGCAATCAGCATACTTGTCTCAGTTTACACGGCATCGATGTTCATACTCACTTCTGATATCCTCCTGACTACCTTCGAACCCTTCTAGACCTAATTCATCTGCATATACCTCCGCATCAAACACTCTGCCTTCTTCAAGATGCACAACCAAGCTTCCGATCTTCGTATCGACCTGGCACCAAGTGATGACCATAGTTTCACCTTCTACTCTCTCTTTGACCATCTCCAAAACCTCTTGGGAATGTTTCCTAACGGCTTGTTCGGCCTTTTCTCCTCTTTCGAGATGTAACGCTTCGGCTACCTCGGAGGTACTGAATCTTCCTATACAGATCCCTCTGAGGATGTTCCACGCTGCAACTTCACCCTCCGTGTCGACCGTCAAGACATGTTGTCTGTCATTCAGGATTAACGATCGTACTAATCCACTTCGCCCAGCTACGGTCTCATCAGGATTGACCCGAAGAGGAACCGCTTCAGAGGCGACCTCTCGATCTTCGTACTCCATCCTAGCAGTGGGTTGTTCTCGGTCCATCTGGAATGATATCCGTCTGGGAGATTCATTCTCAGCTTTCAATAGCCCGTTTAGACCTTGAGGGACGGAAGACATGGAAGGTTCTCGGTGCATATCTTCCTGACGATGTTGAGAAAACCCGAAAGAATAAGGCGAATCGGGCACTCCGAGACATACGAGCGATTGATAAGGTATACCATTTATACCTAATTTGTTTCGACCGTCTTCCGAAGCTACTGAGTTCGCGGTAGATGCACCTGAAAGGCTGGTCGCTCTTTGAGAGGTGTTTCCTGTGATTCGATCTCGAACAACCGAAGGAAGAGCAGAAGCTGTTGAGCCATTCGGATTGTTCGGCGAAGTAGGACCAGCTGGACCGTTACGCGGTGATGGGGTTGGTGCAAATGAGATGGACCTGAAATCATCATTTTCGGTGCAATTGGGTCCCTCAGTGGCGTGTTGTCCATTGGGTGCCGCAGAATTTGGGGAGAACGGTGTACCTAGTCCTGTGGGTACAGTGATAGATACGTCTGTTGGAGGACTCCTTTCCGTAGGTATATTGTACGACAAGCCGTCGAACTCCTGATTTAACCTATCGATCCTCCTTCCTACGTCCCTCCATCGCTTGATCTCGGCACTACCAGTAGCCGTCCAAACGTATTCATCATCCATGGCGGTGATACATCTAATACCCTCATCGCCTGTCTTCGATTCGTAGGTACCATTTCTTTGGCCTTCCCCTTCCCTTGCCAGGACGACACACTCTCCCTCGGAAATATCACCGCATTGTTCTAGATCAGTGACACATAGGTATCCGTCTCGAGAACCAGAGTAGAACCGTTCAAGATTAGGATGAGTAGAGTGTAGAGCCCATACGGATGAATCGTGATGATTGAAAGTATGTAAGCATCGATGAGCAGCAAGTGACCAGAGTTTGATGGTGGTGTCGGAAGATCCGGTGAGCATCTGACCCACGATGAACTCCACATCAGCTCTGCAGAACACAAGGTTTGGTTTGACCAACCATCAACTCACATATCGTCCATCTTCGCTGAAGATGATGCTTCGTACACAGTCTGTATGACCGATGAGCTTTCCAATACTGTTATCACCAGCTCTAGGATCCCATAGTCGTACGACTCGTTCTGGAGTTCCGGCAGCTAACACCTGTCCAGCATGATCTGTGGTTCCCAGTATAACGAATGTTAGGAAATAACATTTATATGGAAGTCGGAATAAGATTTAACTCACCGACACCCAGAGCGTATACACTACCTCTTTCACCTTCCAATCCTACTCCACCGAAGTCATCTACTTTGGTCAGATCGATATTGAAGACAGGTTCATGGACCTGACTCTTGATATCCCATATACTGAGATGTCTATCCAGTGCACCTGAGAAGAGTAATCCTGGATATTTCGCCCAGGCCAATGCTCTTACATAGTCTCTATGACTCCCGACCAGTGAGGGCGATAAAGATGCTGGATCATCCGAAGAGGCATGTGGGTTCCATGCTCTGATCGTACGGTCCGAAGAAGCTGTTATGACAGTTTGGTTGAGATTACACAGGAGCATCGCGTTCACCCAATCGGTGTGAGTTTGAGCAGATTGTCTAAAGGTAGTCGGAGGGGGCTAAACATACCAAACACAATACATAAGAATCGTGAAAGTGCCCATACCTGAGCGAGCATGAGTTATTATGTGGCTGCTCACCTTGGAGTTGGCAATCTCATCCTTATCGATCTCCCATCTATCTTCATAAGGTATTTCACCTTTGTTCTTTTGGTTCTGCGATACACCCACCCATCCATTACCTTCATCATCGCTACTCAATCTATCATTTTCATCGTCATCAAACTCCTCATCATCAAAAAATTCAGCTCCATCACCTATTCTCTCCCACTTCACTTTCTGACCTCTTCCAGGTAAAACCTCGTACCTCCCACCTCTCCTTTTTTTGTGCGGTACGTTCAGTTCCCAAGATGCCACCAGCCCATCCCTTCCGCCCGTATATAAGATCCCTCCAGGTGAGTCCGATTCGGACAATAGAGTCGAGGTATCTAATGCCAGGGAGGTTATGCCTAGACAATGTCTGGGGTGCGACGGCTTTTCGGACGGAGGCGTCTGAGCAGTCAGAAAGGGGTTTCGAGATCCGAGTGCAGAACCAGGTGTGCTTGCGCCTGAGCCGTCTGTTTTAGGTATGAAGAATGGTGAAGGGTGTCCCTGACGCTGCTGGCCGAGGGGTGGGAGCGATAAGAGCGGAGGAGGTTGGTCAGGTGAAGGGAGGATATAAGATACCCTCCGTGAGGTTACCATCTTGTGCGGTTATTGCTCGAGAGGTGACGCCAGCTATCTCTTGCTGGTTTTATGATCGATGTCACAAGGTGGGGATGGAAGAGGAAGATGGTTAGCTGCTGTGATGATACGATGCTATATAACGTTCAATGTCAGTCAGCACACTCACACTCGTTACTCATCTGACCTTTTGAAGGGTTGGTTACTCGATTACCCTGAATCGGATGGATGGGTGGAAGCGGGGCCGAAGGGGAAGGGGATCAATGGTCCGAACATCCCGGTAGGTTAGGCACGCAGTCGCACTTAACTATTAAGCTTAAGATCGACTACTGTATCAGAAGCGATGTTCATCCTAGTCCTTTCATGTCAAGTCAAGTAGTGACCCGAGGTCGGCCTACTCGCGAAGAGCCTGACGATTACGTCTCGAAGTTGATTGCAAAGACAAAGCAGGATTTGCAAAGTCGATCTTGACAGTAAACAGAACCGGCCTCGTCTCACTCTACGATGAACTGCTTCTTGGCCAGTCACAATGATACTTACTTACTCAATGCATTTGCAGCGAAGCTTCTTCGAAGAAGTACCGATCACTTCTACTCATTAGAGCTGTGCACCGGTATAAAGGACGAGGCATGTTCGATAGACCGAGGAAAGAGCGAATGACTTCAGTTTCGTCAACCCACAGCCTAACAATAAAACTAGGTTAAAGGATGGTCATATATATGATATATCGATTGATATCCGCTCAAAGGATATGTAATATACCTCCACCTTTCATACTCACGCTCCAGCAGAATGTAAGTAATGAATGGGTTAACTCCTCTGGTACATGCAGTAACGTGCGATCATCAAGAGAAGGTGACCTACATATCAACATGAATAGACCTTCTATCATATAATATCGGCTTCTCTGCTCTCTGTACAAAATATCCCGAAATCTTTGTTAATTCACTTGGGCCGCGTCTACCGTAAAGATATAGCTTGTATGAAATTCATAATATTCACATCATGGCCTTGGATTCCATATCAATACCTTTCCAACAGGACTCGACAACTTGGAAAAACCCATTATGGGAAGGTACACTCGATCCGATCACCCCAAGTGATCAAGTCCAGAAACTACGGTCGACGATGAATGAGCTTCGATGGAATACAAACATGGGTTTGACGTCTTTTGGAGAAGTACCTACACTGTATTCTTACAGTCACCGTGCTCACGATTACAAGCAACCATCACCAACACCTTCAACCTTGGAATCAAAGCTGGCCTCAGTACCTACACGCTCATTGTCTGGGACTACTATCGCTCCGTCGATTCGATCCTCTTCTAGAGCAACTATTGAATGGGCCGATAATCAAGTTTCTTTCAAGGAACCGCAATATCCCGTCGATCTGCCAGATGAACTTCCACTTCTGAGCCAGAATGCGGCTACTCAGAATATTACTCACAGGGTGGATGATGATAGTGGACACCAGCAGCAGCAGCAGCAGCGCCAGAGTAATGAAAATCGTGAGACTGTATATGATAGTTTATCCCATAGGATAAGGACAAATTTTGACGAATATGTGAACGAACCTTTATCGCCTTTGTCAACTTCGCCTTCACCTTCAATGATTCTCACTTTACCAGATGCTACTGAAATCGAGTTCAGAGAACAAAACGATGAACAGTCAAATATAAGCACGAGGAAACGTAGTCATTCCCGTTCAGTCTGTATCAAGAAAAGGGGTCAAGAGCATATCGAAGTTCCAGGGATAGATGAGGGGTTTTGGCAATTGCCCACAAGGTCAGTGCAGAATGGTACTAGGGCAGCAGGGGGGAGAGAGAGATGCCAAATCTGACAGAAGAACGATAAGGAACTTGTATACTGACTTTTTGTCGTCCGAAACGTAATACAGTTCCATAACCAACACTATCCAAAAGAACACTCGAGTGTCTTCCGAGAATCGTCCAAATGATTTGATAGCTCAAATGGTGAACTGTGGATTATCACAGGATGAAAGGCGATTGTGAGTTCACTTGATTTCGGTACATCTCACTTTGTACTATTTCCAGATTACGACACCTCCCCTAGCCCGAGATAACTATCAAGTGATGGTTTGGTATACTGATACAACGGGTTTGATGTCATATTGCACTGCAGCATATCCCTCTTGACAGGATCCAGACTTCGTTCTCGTTCTTCTTCCAATAAGACAGATACTTCTCAATGTTGGAAATATAACGGAAGAGACGTCATACCTCAAGACGATATATTGGGACAATTGGCCAAGTCAGCATTCGATGCATCGATGGAATATCGTACGAATATGCGAAAACCGGTTGACTCCTATACAAGGTAAGCCCAGACGAATAGCTGTGTTGAGACTACTATAGTGTGTGGATTGACACTGACAGTGATACGGATTCATGGGATACCTCGCAGAATGTTCAATCAATGTTGTACAGCTCAAGGGTCCGAAATGTATAACCGACTGAAAGAATTGTAAGGGAAAGTTAGTATGTACGATACGATGGATAATCAAATTTGTAAGCTTTCCAAATCATATATACCATTCATTACGCACATGTCACTGATCATGCGTATTTAATCATCTAGTACCGGTAGTTCACGGAGAGGTCAACTCGCGGAGCAAGGAACTTAAGATGGTGAACGTCCTTGGTATGATAATGTGGTGAAAGATCGATTTGTCAATGGAGGAGGATTTGATCTAATTGATTCGAATTATATAACCGTCATCCACAATCCTCAAGAATACACCTCTTCGACGTCGACGTCCACTTCCAGTCATTCTATCGATCATGACGGTTTGAATCCGTCAAGCAGAAGAAAAGGCAGAGGCTTTCTTTCGAGACCAATTTTGACCGTAAAAGAAGCTCGTTCTCACTCAAAGACATGTTCAGACGCAATCGCGCTGACCCTACAGAAGCGATAGGGTCGTTAATTTTCTCTTCACTCGATTCGTCAATAATCGTACATGACCAGTATGAGAGTCAGATAAAAAGGCAGAAGGGAACTTGTAGAGAATTGAAGGACCTATTGGACGCTTTGACTGTTCGGGAGAATGATTGTTGAGCAGATGAAGAAAGGGGATCGCAAGGCGTAGAGCGCCACATGAGTTGCTATAAGTTAGATGGTGTTTTTGGATGTTGTACTTTTTGTATTGTCAGCACTGTAGTGATGTAATTATGATACTATCTCAATTATTAGTTATGCAGCGGACAGCGGCAATTGTACGGTAATCCATTCGATGATGATACCAAGCTCTGTTACTGTCCTTCTATCCTGCTCGAAAGAAGCTGGGAACTCAGCATTGGCTTCCAGCGGAGACTAATTTCGAGCGGAGATCTGGGAGGTGTGCAACATGTCTTTTGACCTTGAATGAACAATACGCTATAAATCACATTGCGTTGGACGAGCCGTGCATCGATATGATGATCTGAATGAGAACAATCACTGTCCTTCTTTTGGTTGAGGAGGACTGGCATCGCCTTAAGATGTGAAGGGACAACTACTCCTTTGATGATGACTACCATCCTTTTCATGGCGGTATGAAAGCACAAAGCCTTCTTAGCAGCTGCTTCTAATCGGTTGGACGGAGAGGTTTAGCAGCAAAGGCTAAAATGTATATATATACATATATACATATATCTATATATTGATTCTGGAGCATGTTCTTATCCTAATATCTAGCTCATCCGCCTTGTATCAATCAATCAAGTAAAACGCGATGTCCGAGCCAAAGTCAGATATCAATCGCACTTTACCTCTACGAACTTCTATCTCCAGTACCACCACTGATGGGTCGGGACTCACAGAGTCACCGGTCAATCCAATGATCACCATATCACCTACAGATGGACCCCAGAAGCTCGCATATCTCAGTCCAAATGGGTATGACGCAGACGAGATACCTAAAATACCAGGTCTCGAGGCTGGATTCTGGGATCTGTCCGATGAGTGAATTTGTAGAGCCCCTCCTATGCAACACGCCCTGTTTCGTACACTGACGTCTAATTGGACGGATGATAGGAAATTGCTAAATAGACTGGATGAATCGGAGTATGACAAGTGTCAAAAAGATTTTTCAACCGATCTTGAAGGGCAGATGGAGTTGTGTGGATTATCGAGATTTGATGGCAACCTGTATGTATAGAATCAAATACCCCTAGCCACTCACGTTACCATTTTCCCCTCATCCATGAGCCCTCGGTTCAATGTATAATCTTACTGACGTTGATGTTTGTCTGAATAGATTAGAGCTTTGTGCGGGAGCCAAACGAACTTCCTTGCAGTATTCAGACGGTCATCCCGATCCCGCTCAATGGTCAATTGCGGATAATGATTTCAATAGTATTTCACATAAAGTCATTGAAAAGAATGATAAGTTCGGTCCTATCGCAGATTCAGTATTTCTCGTGGCCACGTCGTATAGGTCTGATCCAGCTGGTCAGAAATACATTGATTTTGCAAAGTAAGACATTTACCCCAATACCTCTGTACCGAAGCCATCAGCTAACTCAGATTATCGTAGTAAATTGGTTGTAGCCTGTCAGAGTGAGGGGTCGTCTGTGCACAGGCGATTGCAATCTATCAAAGAGAGGGTATCGAATTATCAACGATATCATGAAGAGATACTTGTCACCTCGAGTAGGCACTCACAAGGTAAGTCGATAAATACCCACATTTTCGTACGAAGCGTAAGAAACTAATGAACGAATAATGGGTTTCAAGAGAGTGAAAGATCCCACCTTCGGGATCCATGCCAATCCCGCTCTACCGAATCTTACAACACCGTTGAGAGAGGTAGAAAATTGAGTATTTCACAAGGTGATAATACCAAAAATCCAGAGTCGAGATCCCGTTCAAGGTTGAGGGATATTTTCAATACCGATAATCTACGTCGATCTACCGCATCACTAAGAGATAGGTCTCGGTCTCGTTCGATCAATCATGAGAATCATTCGTTGATCGCTCTCACTCAAAATACTTTGAAATTGACATCGGATCTGCAGAAGGGTATGGACGAGATGCCTTCTAGGCTGTGTCAGCCTTTAGAGAGGTTGATCGACGCTTTGATGTTTGAAGATGGTGATGAACCGGATCCAATCTTTATCAACTAGGATGTTTCGGGGCGATAGATTGACTGCGAAAGAATAAAGGAAATAATTGGTATAACTATACAATGTACATATCCGCAGATCGCGTGCGAGAGGATGCAAGAGCGAATCGGTTTTTAATGGAGATCAGCCCAGTACGTCACCTTGTATGGGCCGATGGTTGAGCGGATCAGTCCGAGTAGGCGTCTTCTAAGGACACACATAACGTACGCCTATGATTCTTTGACTTGCGACGCGTTTCCTCATTCCATCTTCCAAATGGTCCTTGCACACGACAGCAAGAGAGATCTTGCACTGCATGATACTGCGAGTTGGATGATGATGACATTCCTCGATTGGGTCTGGATGCAAAAGGTTAAACAGGAGTGGCCCTGAGTTGAATCGATCACTTTGATTGCCGTTTCCGGTAATTATGATGTGTGTGGAAGAGAGTGAAAAAAAGGGGAATGGATCGATCGCTCTTTCCCTCTCTGATTCTCCCCGGGAATGTCGGCCATACATATACCAATACTCTCGCACGAAAAAATACATTACTGTACATCTTCCCTTCCAGCTCTCTTCAAGGATCATCATCACCACCATCATCGTCGTTGCCATCTTACATCTTATCTCTAACATCATCGACAAGTTCGTCTTAGATCATCGCCCGCCACCCGATATACAACAGCAGGGAAGGAAAGGATAGGAACACCGAATATCCCGGGAACATATAGTGATTAGAAAACATCCCACCGTCGGTCATTCGGCCACTAATACTGTCGACATACCTCGCCTTCTCACACTTGTCAGCATACTCTACCTCTCAAAGCCATAGATCCACATGCCTTCTTCAAATTACCCTCCTCAGCAAACCATGGGTGGGCTTGGCCACAATGGTGTGAGTAACCTTCCATTTTCATCTGTACTCTTTATCTCCGCTTGGTAGTCTCGAGGTATCCTGAGGATATGTCACCTTTGCCTCTCTTGTCCAGTGAAGGGCTCCGTTCGCGGGGGATAGGCAGACACGTAAAGGGGAACTAGCTTTGTCCTGCTTGACACTCCGCAATGTCCTTCCAACCACAACCTGTTCCCGGTCTTCTCGGTCTCCCAGGCAGACAATAAAAGGTGATGCGGTGTATCCGGAGTTACAACCTGGTGAAATGGTGATGAGGTGGTCATATTCATTGCACTTCTCCATGCACCGTGCACATATCTCTTCAACATCTGTCATAATCTCCATGTCTATCTGCATTTCCTTATATTCAGACAATGTCGATCGACGATTTGATGCTGACAAATCATCACTGAATTCTCAGTATCCTTCCAATCCGAACATACCTTCGGAGTTGTACACACGAGAATATCAAGCCCAAGCTATCAACGGCCAATCTTACCTTCCACCTCCACACGTGGTCCCTCAGTATCAGCAAACCCAGTCTCATTATAATTCACATCTTCAATTCACTCCCCAACCCCCTCCTCTGCAACCCGCAGAGCCAAGTAAAAGTGCTGAGAAGAAACGAAAGTCCCCCAAAGCGTCAACGGGCCCGAAACCTGAAGCGGCGATCCCTGTTGCTGTAGACGGAGTCATTCCAGCTAAAAGAGGTAGACCAAGGAAAAGTGCCAATAACATAACTGTAGCAGAATCAGTGAATCAAGATCACCAGCAGCAGCAACAGCAGCAGCAACAACAACCATCCATAATGGTTTATCCACCACCACCTCCGATCACCGGACAAAGGTATAACCCTTCGCCCCTATTCAACAACGACAGTGCAAGATCGGGTATTTCAACACCCTTATCTGCCGGTGGAGATGTCAATATGCGCGACGGCGTGCAATTGCCCCCTATGGGATCTTGGGCACCACCTTCCATCAATTCTTCCCCTAATTCCGCAAATGCAAAGAATTTGCCAAATCAACAAAGACCACCTTATGGTAGTTCTGAAAACGGATGGTCGTCTGTGCCACCGAAACCATTGATGAACCCCGAACAGCAACAATGGTCACAGCAATATCAATCTCAATCTGATTCTCAAATCCCGACTCGCGCAATGAAGAGAGAAAGAGAGTCGGATCAGGATAACAGCAATAGGCCGTTGAGTGACCCAGGGGAAGTCGAAGCTTCTTTAGCTCTTGCAGGATTGAAAAGAAGAGATAGCGCTCCGACAAGTGGCAAGAAACCTAAAAAAGAAAAGGATGATACCAAATCGTCCAATAAGAAAGCTGACAAGGATGGAAAGAAAAGTTGTGCGGAATGCAGAAGGTTGAAAGCGAAATGTGATAGAGTATTCCCATGTTCCAATTGTAAGTCAGCCAGCTGACTACGGGGATGCGCTCAAGCTAATTTTGTGTGAATACAAAGGTCGACGAAGAGGATGTGCACTTGTATGTCCAGAGGGTGATCTAAGTTGTATGCAAGGCAAAAGATTGGTTTTGGCGTCGACGGAACAACTTCATGAAAGGATTGCTCAATTGGAATCAGCATTATTCCAATCACACGGCAGAATCTCCACAGGTCATCATCCATTACTCGCCCCGGAATACTTAGATGGTGGATTTGCGTCTCTCCCACCTCCACCACCATTAGTTCAAAATGATTCGCTAGACAATTCTCATTCGCCCAAATCTGGTTCTCATTCTCACTCAAATGGAGATGTGCACAATCGATCACCCAAAGGACCTTCGTCAGCCTCCAGTCTGATTCTCGCCACGCCCCAACTATCAGCCGAGAGATCAAGCTCTCAAGGTCGTATGGCCGTCGAAAGCTTGCTCACGGAAGATGCAGCTGCTCCGGAAGGTAAGAGGGAAGATGAATGGGCAGGTGAAAATGCTGCTCCTGCTATGATAGTCAGTCGCGCGTTCTGATCCTGACGTAGTGTCAGTCTCTCGCTAACGCAGTGCTATTTATCTAGATCGGCACTGTAGGTAATCAGGCGAATGAGGATCTCGATGAACGACATCAAGTGTTTGAAAGGCTCAAAAAGCTTTTACGAGTATTGCCGTCTAGAGAAGAAGTACAAAGAAAAGCGGAAGCTTTCTGGAAGACCTCCGTCTGGTAGTAAGTACTACACATTCCCCTGTGTCCCGGTTGCCAGCGCTTCTCCTGACATACATGAATAGTCAAACAGTGCTGCACAAAGAAGAATTTGATGCGATTTACGAACCAGCTGTATTTGGTACGTTCATCTGCCTACATACTCACCAGCATTTGTCTGAGCTTATGGAAATGTACAGCTCCAACACCCGCAAACCCACTGTCACCGCATAAGTTGGCAGTAGTCCTTATCGTACTGACATTGGACACATATCTCGACATATCCTCTGATGAGTGAGTGCCTGAAGACACGATACAACGTTGACGTGCCATATACTGATACCATAGATCTGTTCATCTCAGGGAAAATCTGGTGGTTGCTGAATATTGGGACGCTTTCCAACGATGTTTTGACACGCGGTTCGGATGGGCTGCGAGTGTAGCTGGAGTTCAAGCTTTGGTAAGTAGTTCTGGCCCTGTTTGTATCGTCCAGCCTGGAGCTGATAGTCGACATCAATGTCTGCAGGCTTTAGCTACTTTGTTTGTTGGGTTTGGATGGCGGGGAGCAAGAGCGTCCAATTTCTATTGGTTAAGACAGATGACCTCCGCCTCAATGCAGGTAAGTCACAATGAATGGCTTTTGTTCATCTTGGACCTAGCTTACAGACACTCTACGCTAGCTTGGACTTCATAAAGATCCTCATCCATCTTTACCTGAAGAAGAAAGGGAATTCCGTCGTCGACTTTTCCACGAGGTAAGCTTATTTTCAATAAAATGTTTGCTAGAGGCTATGGCTAAAATCGAAATCTCTAGATATTCGTGCTTGATTGCTTGATCTCCCTCAACCATGGCCAAAGGACAGCCATCCCGATAGAATATGTCGAGGCTGCGTACCCCAAGAGTGCTACAACATTGTCATTGAAGAAATACGATTTCATGAAACTGGTGAAAACACAGGTGATCGATATTGGCTGTCTACCTGATTCCGCTCCTGCCGATTGGAACACGGTCGAAGATGTCAAGAATAAGTTGATGCAGTTCGAGTGAGTGTACTATACAGATAAGAAAGATCACTGTGCTGACTCCGATTGGTATTTTAGTGTTACTGCTATTCCCTGGCTACATTGTCCGCTATTGAGAGGAGAGCCTCTTCCCCCACCCGTTGAAGGTTTTACAGGAGAGGACGCTTTAGCGCTCCAGTCTACCACTACTTCCAGTGAGTTGAAATCGGTTGTTGTGGCATCCTATCGAATGAATCTAATGTGATGGATTTATCACAGTGTGTCATTACAAGGCTATGCGTGAGTTCGATGACCATCAATATCGCTGTGCAGCTGCTGACGATGAGCTGCAGTCTACCTGTTCCGACCTTCTCTGAGACGTCTTGTTGCTCGACTTCGGTTACAACCTCGCGAATCGGTTGTATTCAGCGATGCTGATCGAGAGACGGTTTCGATGACATACCGAGCATGTCACGCTATCACCCTCACATCCTACTACATGGCTCGTAAACATCCCAAAATGATGGCTAGGTGTTGGATGGTCTGGGTTCAAACTTTCTCCGCTGCTGTGTCGATGGCGGCCTTGGCTATCTGGTGTGGACCCCACTTAGAGAGTACCTTTGTCGGATCTGCCTATCAAGAGTTGAGCGAGGCTTGTGACATGATCGGGGAGAATGGAAGCAAGAGGAGTCTTGGTGTTCTCGTGAGTTGAGCTCGGTGCATTGTTACCCCCATGCGATCATCCATGCTGATATGATATGCATTCGCGCAGTCCTTGTTACCTATACTCAAAGCATTAGTAGCCAATCGATATCCTCAAGTGGTCGGCAAACAAGCCAACGAGACGTCAATCTCGCAAGAAGGAGAGGATATGTTATTTGCCTTGTTAGGTGGACAAGTTGATGGTCGAGATACTTCTTCCAACTCCCACAATAACACACCTTCAAATGCTTTTCAAGTTACTTCAAACCCTCCTCAAATTCCAGTGCCACCGGCCCCAGCTACAACGACGAAAACGCAATCGAACGCTTACCTGGGACAAGATTCGGGCGATATGAGTATACCTTTCCAAGCACCTATGATGAATCCCAATGCCGCTGCTGAGGCTTATGCCATCGGACCTTACGCTCAGCCAAATTCGACGGGATGGTTCCTCCCTCCTCCAGCTACCAATGGAGATATGGTCTTGCCCCTTGCCCAATCTGCGCCTTCCGCCTTGCCTCTCTCCACCACCACCACCACCACCACCAACAACAACAACAACGATGATGCGAATGGGAATATAGAAACCCCTACTGAACTGTGGGCAAGGTTGCAGACTTTCTATGAACCTACGCCGATTTTCTGGAATGGTATGACCTTTGGTGGGTTGCCTGTAGATGGTATGACCGTCGGAAATATGCAGAACATCGCGGGTGGTGCGAATGCTGTCGCTGCTGGAGGCGTTGGTTTTGTCGATTATTCTGGACCAATGTATTGATAAGATATTCTAAGTTTTCGTCATGGTCTGGGCGAAAGATGGAAAGTAGGAAATGGAATTATGTTTTGTATCTTTATTTGTTACTTTGTCTATTGATGTATCGGTATGATCTTTGTAAGGATGTATCGTATGGTGCATATCGTAAACCATATGACTATGCAAGATGCATGATTGTCGAAAGCTACATAGAAGTACAAGATATGAGATGCGATACAACATGTTTTCTATGAAGAGTGCAATACTTCTTGTATGCACAATAATTATCGAAATGATTTAATCATATAAAGCCCTGATTTTTTACCTTTTTGAAACCATTTCGCCATGTATTTCACTCATCATCTCCTCCAATATCTCTTCGTCCTTCAGTTTTATCTTCTTCCTCTTTTCATCCGCAATACCCGCTGAGCACGATGTGTTACGATGAAGTAGGATGATCAACCTTTCCAACAGGATCATCAAAGGATCTAACACTTTCTCAGGTAAACTCTGCTTCTCTACATTCTCAATACCCTTGCTGGTGGCGATGGTTGAAGTGATCACCATCTGATCGTTGTCTTTCGAATTGGAACTCGAACTGGAATTGGAATCTTGACGTATTCTACCGATAGGCATTGAAAGTGGTAACCAGATCATCTCCTTATCCGTCCCGATCTCCATCCCCGTTGGGTTCTCTCTAATACGTATATCATGAACTGTCTCGGTGATTAAATCCCATTCATGCAATTTCAATCCCATTCTCATTCTTTTACTTCTCATCGACGATGAGTCGTTCCGTATCATCGAATGGCGTATACCCAATCTAACTTGGTCCGATAGAGGTAATCGTAAAATGATTTTCATCATTTCAGCAGATACCAGATCGATCGTCTTCCTACCTGGTGTTATACCCCATTTCCTCATTTGTCGCAATACGTATAAACTTAATGGCAGGTCGGAAGATAATGTTGATTTTAAGATCGTGTTGATCGTGAGAGCATTGATCAAAGTTACTTTTGGATATTGCTTGACTTGGTTCAATAACCTCTTAATGGAAGTTCTTATTGGCGGTATTGATTTTACAGAGGAGGATTTACCGGGAGTTGAGTAAAGTTGGAAGAGGGCAATCCAAGAATCATTATTTGGTAACTCATCTTCTAGCACCTTGGATTCGATCAAATTCCATACTCTCCTTGAAGCATTTATATCGCCAGTTTGACGTTCAGCTTTCATCCAACTGTTCAAAAATCCCACAGAGGGTTTATGTCCTTCTCCAATCAAATCTACCAAATCCATAGCTAAATTTCTAGGAAAGGTCGATTGGATCTTGTATATGTCATTGGATCTTCTCCATGTGTTGAGGACGGTAGTGTATACTTTACATATTGCATGTCGATCTTTTTCATCTAGGACTTCTGAGATGAGTACTGTCGATGAGCAAGGTGAGGTGTCGATTTTGCGGAGTACGATTTGTCTGAACCGTTCTAACAGATTCATGGATTGCTTTATATCTGATCGTTGAGAGTGGGACGTAAATAACAGATCCCAAATTTCCAATGGCCATTGTTCCTTTCCCATTTTACCTGTGCTGGTGTTATCACTGCATTCTAAGGATAAACAATCGCTGATCATCTGTTCCACCACACCAATCTCAGGATTGATATCTTTCATGACGGCTCTTAACAATACATCCAATAAAGGTATATCCAATTTTTCAGGTAGTATCGGTAGTATTTTATTGATTATTGATGTTCTGGATGTTATATCTTCGGATGATATACTGCATTTTAATATTGATGTTAAGGTAGAGATGGATACAGGGACTTTTTCATTTAATGATCGATCCACCAGAGACACTATTGCTTCTAAACCTTTCGGATGATCTACAAATGCAGAGATCAATTTCGAGTATGTCACCTGTCTATTGAGAAGAGATTGAGGGGACGATGGGTCGAATGCCTGTGACGAAAGATGTTGATGTGCTGTAGCGAGATGGGAGGTACTGGAAGTTCGGAATAGGTAAGAAGGAGAGAACGACGTCGGTTGACTCTCGGGACAGGGCAGAAGACCATAGTCCCCAGTGGCGAGGGTATATGGCTTTTTCGATTTACGAGCACCTGAAGGTGGTTGAGGAAATGCTTGTGGGTATCGCTGTTGCTGAAGGATGGACGAGAGAGTGAAGACCGGTGGGAGTTCTGGTCGTATGTGAGATTCGATCTGGGAGATGACCGAGGGTGGTAGTCGGACCCGCATCTTGTAGAGATCTCCTCTCCACTCTTCTGCCGGCTGATCTCTTATCCAGCTTCTGATCACTAATTGACTGTTGACTTGTAAAGTATACGTCAAAGAGAAAACGGGAGAAGATCCGATGAAAAAAAGGGAGAAAACATCGACGTCTTGAGCAGAGCGAGTGTTCCAAGGCAGGTCACGTGACAACACCGCGACCGTCGCAACTTTGGAATGCATCAACAATCATAAAATTCAAAACTGGTCTCTTGCAGTCAATAGTCATCTAGGAATCTTAATCATCTGCCCGAAGTCATATAGTCAACGTTCGCGCCATGGAAGTAATATCTCTCGGTCTTACAGCTCCAGCTGCCTTGAATCAGGATGTCGGCTCCGCTCCAAAGAAAAAGCGCACCAGGGAGGAGAAAGAAGCCAAGAGAGAAGCTAAAAGGTTAAAGAAGGAGAACCAAGCTGCGACTGCCCCTACAGAACCCGTACCAGCGGATGATGATATCTTCAACCATCGGGAAAAAAAAGATAGTCCGACGAAGGAGAGTCAGAAAGAAAGCAAGGAAGAGAAAGCCAGAAGAAAGACTGAAAAGGCTGAACGGAAAGCTAGGAAGACCAATGGTGCTGCAACGCAATCTGAGAATGATGGCAAGACAATCAAGGCAAAACCGCAAATATCATCAAAGATAGCTGTACCTCCCATTGAACCTCCTACCCAGACGAAAGTGACGAAGAGGGAAAAGTCCCAAACTACTCCGTTGAAAACACTCTCGCAAGCTGGCCCTTCTGCATCGTCACAATCACCTTCCAAACGACCTATCCTGACCGCTAAACCCGTCAGACAACCGTCTACCCCAGCCAAGTCATCGTCGCAGCGATCTAGATCGAATACACCGAGAAGTAAATCTGACGAGAAACCTGATGACGCGACGTTGAAAGCTCGATTGAAAGATCAGAAAGCGGTTGAAGAGTGGTTATCGAATAATTGGGTATCCGATGTTGAACTGAGGAGATTGGAAAGATTGGACAGTGAGTTCGAACGACATCCACAAGATCTTAATAGGATGTTGGGATGTGCTAAATTCCGCTGGTCATTGGTTTAGTCTTGAAGTATAAAAAAGGCAAGCTCACGGAAGATGAGAAAATAGCAATTAGGAAAGTACTTGATACGTATAAAAAGGTCAGCTACCTTCTGTCATCAGTCCACCCCAACGGGCAAAGAAGGCTGATGAATGGAAGAATCAGGTCAACCGACTGGATGATGAGAAATTAATAGATACTATCATGGCGAATACGACTACATTCCCAACAGGTAGAGATGGATGGCAAGCATTTTGGCTTGAGTTGGGTAAGCTGATTCAAGTGCAGTATATTTCGGAAATCGTATAAAACTGATATTCACGTCATTTAGCTGGCGCTTGTCCCGGTAGGCCAGTTAGATACGTCATGAAAATGGTACAGAGGATGTATGATCCAAGAGGGCATAAAGGTCATTTCACCCCTGAAGAGGATTCAATGCTGATCTCGTAGGTGACTGCGCAATGCTATTGAACATTCATGCGTGCTTCAGGCTGATACATGCTTGTATTGATAGGGCGTACGAACTACATCCTAACCAATGGGGTAAGATAGCCGAGATAGTTGAAAGGACGTATCACGATTGTAGAGATCGATATATGAAAGAACTACAGCATCGACATACGCGTAACCATGGGGAATGGACCGAAGAGGAAGAACAAAAGCTTTTGGAAGCTGTGAAGAAGATGAACAGACAGACGCATAGAAATGAGATGGACAACGAAAATATACCTTGGGTTTTGGTGGTGAAGGAGATGGGAGGAATCAGGACGGTTGTGCAATGTAGGAAGAAATGGACGGATGAGATATACCCTAGGAAAAAATGGGGTTGGGAGAGTGGGCATGAAAGAGAGAATGATTACAAGTTGGTCAGAAGGCGAGTCACTGTCAATCTCTCCAGATCTCACAAGAGTGAGAAGTTCTGATTTAATTCATAGACTTGAAACTCTCAATTACCCCTCGGAGAAGCATATCAAATGGAAAGAAGTACAGGATGATACATTGAAGCATATGACAAATCATCAAGTCAGGCAGATGTATTATCGAATGAAGAATAAGATCGAAGACGCTGAAAAACTCACGTATCCAGGTAAGTCTGATTTCCATCGACTTGAACATTGTTGCTGGATACTAACGGTATTTTTTTTTTTGGCTCATTCATCAGAATTGGTTGAGCGATTGAAAAGGATTTGCGAGAACCTCGGACGGATCAGTCGTAAGAAGAAGCCTAGTAGACCTGAAATTGACACTTCTGACGAGGAAGACGAATTAGAAGAGGAAGAAGGCGCAGCGAAGGATGAGCATGCTGATGAGAAAGAAGACGAAGATGGAAGTGGATTGCAGGAAGAGCTGGAAGACAAGTAGCTTGGTGAAAAATGAAGATATTGCCCAATCTCTGAACAGAGAAGGGATTTTGAAGCAACTTGTACTGTACATTAGTCCACCAAAACATGGTAGTCTAAAACAATTTTGTTGTACAGAGTGCATGTATATACAGTATCACGATTCAAAATTGCGTCTCAATTATTTTCCTTTTCCTACTTTTACCCGTCCTCGAACTATTCCCTCCCTTAAATTTGGAGCTCTCGACGTTCCACTGACGGATTCTCTTACCCTTGACCTTGGCGATCAACCACCGACTGTCATTCGAAGCCTCCTCCAACAAAGCTCTAGTCCCTTCTATCAACTGATCTAAGATCATCTTCGGATCTTCGTCCAGATGCCTTATGGTCAACATATCCAGATCAGTCTTATACGTCTCACAAATACGAGCAGCAACTAGTGATAAAAGCTTCTGAAGTTTCTCTTTGGAATATCATTTATCAACTCTTCTGAACTCGTTGATCTTACCTTCCTCACCATCATTACCGGTTCCTACGGTCTTTCGTATTAGTATATTGGTGTATTCTTTCGACATTTGATTCACTACGGATTCGTGATAATTGCTCAGCCACATTAACATCCCATTTGTGTCGATCACTCTATCTCCGGTCACTCGAGTATGCGTGGGGCGGTGATTGAAGCCCTGGCTTGGCGTGGACACAGGTGCGAACGATGGTATGATACTTGGTGGCAATTGGGGAGGAGCAGTACTAACAGAGCAGACTTGCGTATCTAGCATCTCTTCAGTCCTGGGTATGGGTTTGGGTAATTGAAAAGTCAAATGTCCTTTTTTGCGTTCGCTGTATCCTGATTTGAACCATGCTGCACATGGAAGTCCCTTCTCCAACGGATTGTGGTCTTGAGAGAACACCTCTCTGGCGTAGGTTGACCACATGTCCAATTTGCTTTTCGTCATCGGACAATCGGGATCAGAAGTGGCATCAATGCACGAGAGGCTTGTCGAGCTGGATATCGGGATATCCTCCACGATGATACCTGGGAATGGAACTATTCGGTTGATGTTTGGAAGATCTATAGGAATATTGGGCTGATGCCATCCTGACGACTGTGATTGCCCGGCAGATGAGATTTGAGGGGAATCGATCATCGCTGAATATCCATCAAAAGGGTTCTCAAAGCAAGTGATTGTATCTGAATACCCAAAGATCGGATCTTTGAGATCGAAATCGATGTCAAGAGAAACACTACTGGGTGTAGAGGGGTGTGTATGCAACAGCACCCAATTCACTTAATAAAGTATCGTCGAGTGGCATATCCCCTACAATCGGAAAACGTGCTTCCAGACGTTCGAGGTGTCCGAGTATTCTGTAGTCTTCAGCACACGACCGTGTTCAGATTTAAGCATGTACTCTCAAAAGAGGATTGGGTGAGATTGGCTTCAGAAAAGCACTTTCATAATTGCTGAATCAAAGCTATTGTGAAACGTTTCCTGGAGAAAAGTCAACAAATTCACCTGAAAGGAAAGATGGTTCTTCTCAGATCCTGATCGGAGAGTGGCACACTTGCGGATACACGTTTATACAAGAGTGAAGCAAACCCGTTGTGTCCAAGTGTTGCAGGGCTCAAAGCCTTACGATTCAAGGAAGGCACTATCGATACATGTCATAATTGGAGAAATGGATACAGAAATTAATTCAATCTCACTCTACCAAATAGGGAGACATTGAAGTGTCTATTCCTAATTGATCTTGTATCATTCTTATGCTCATATTTTCAGATTTATCTGATCAAACTATACTTCGTAAAACAGACTTTGCTTCTCAGTGTCGCTCGAGTGCTGTTTAACAGTCAAGCCTATCCTAATTTGAAGTTTGCGTAGCTATGAGGGAAGATCAGCAAAGCATGCAGTATACAGTATACCTTTTCGGATACGCCAAAAGCGTCAACATACCGTTTACTTTCTCATTTGGTATGGCATTCTCAACATGCTGTTGGGTGACTTTCTTCTCTTTCTCTGAGCCGAGACCATTGGCAACGAACGTGGACTCGCTATGTCTTGTGACTCCTTCTCCATCGATATTTGCGTGGTGAATGGAAGGTACCCATGAGTTGGATCGCCAGGCTGGTAATTTTGTTCGATATAGCTCGTCCACCTCTTCCAGAGAGATCTGTAAGAAATACAGAGGCGCGTCAATCAATCACGATCACGGAGACGAGTAACACTAGGTATCACTTACACCTCGGGTTTCGGGGATCATAAAGTACACGTAGACAAAAGCGAATACCAAACATCCGCAGAAGACCAACAGGATCCTGGTAATGCTTGTCAGCCTCGATCGTCATGCATCTTGAGGCACTCACAAAGGTCCAATATCATCAGCGATGAGGGGTGAGAAGTACGATAATAGGAAATTCCATAACCAGTTGGTAGCGGCAGCTAAAGCAATACATTTTGACCTAACTCTCAATGGGAAAGTTTCTCCCATCAATACCCCTACAGAGTCAAGTTTAAGCTGTCAGTCCGAACGCAATTTGACGAGGTGACTCACAAGGTGTAGGACCCCAGAACATTGAATAGAAAGCCAAATGGAAGACAGCAAAGGCAATCATCACATTCCCACCGACTTGTCGGGTACTATCTGAAACTCCTTCGGTATCCGTATAGAAGTGTCCTACCAGACCGGCAATGATCGCACAGACTGCTTGACCCAATGATCCAATCAAGAGTGATTTCCTCCTTCCTACATGTTCGATCGTCCACATTGCTGGGAATACCATGAACAATGAGATTCCTCCTAAGATCGCTTGAATGGCTGTGGAGTCATATGAACGTCAAAAGAGGCTTTCCCAAGTACGAAAAGAGGAATAATGACTTACAGTATGAATCGAGGCCTGTACCTGCCGCTTCGAAGAATACTGGACCGTAGTAGTAGTAAAAGTTCCTATGGTACGGGTAATGGATCAGCTTAGACAGAAAGTCGTTGAAATGGGAACGGTAGACCCACTGTCCGTTCAGTTGTTGTAGCATTTGTACCATACATCCGTTCAGAGTTCTTTTCCACACTATTCGGTAATTTATTAGCGTCGGGTTGGGTCTGCCATATGAACAAACTCACTTCTGCTTCTAGTTGAGAAGCACTCCAACCATCCAGCTTTACCACCTTCATTCTCGGCTTCGATTGCAACTTGAAGTTCTTGCATGACGTCTTGAGTCAATTTATCATTGACACCACAATCATTAAGCGCTGCAATAGCTTTTATCGCCTGATCCACTTTGCCTTTACCTAACAGTAATCTAGGTGATTCCGGTAACAAGAGCGATCCACCCATTAATATTATTCCCCATACTAGCTGTAAACCTATGGGTATTCGCCATGAAGCTGAATTGTTGATATGATGAGTTCCAAGGTTTACTATGTATGCCAAGAACAAACCACTTAGGAAGACAATTATAGGCGTCAGCTGAAATGACTACTGGACTGTGTACAGGAGGACATACGAGATGATTTGTACTTGGTATAAGACTAACAACGATCCTCTCAATTTCTTAGGTGCAGCTTCGCCGATATAGAGCGGTACGATAGCTGACAGAGCGCCGACACCTAGACCGGCAACAAATCGACTACCGGACCATCAATTAGCCACGAAGCTCCTTCCTTCTAGGCAGAATTTGACTTACCCGGCAGTAAGCTGACCAAGCGAGAACGTAGTAACCTGGACTATGACTCCAATGAAGAACTACACAAGCGAGCCACCACCATTCAGCTTCTTCTTCAGGATTACGAGTAAATCGAGAGATGATGAACCTACAATGGCAGACCAAAATAAGATGGAACCTTTTCTACCTAATCTATCACTTGTAAAAGCCTGTAAGATCGCACCGAAGAAAGTACCTGCCGAGAGCAATGATGTGATGATCGATTGATTCTGCGATGTTATGGCTGTAGCATCGACTCCTTGAATTTGGTGGATGAAATCTGGCATGATCAGACATCCTGAGATATAACCGATCTACCATAACACCGACGAATCAATAAGTGGAATCTATTTACCATTTAGAAGGATAACAATGACAAAAGCTCACATCGTACCCAAACAGCCAACCACCAACTGCAATTCACTCGTCAGCTTGAGTTCATCTACCGTTTATGCTGAAAGCCAGGCCTGACTCACACGCAGCGAAAACACAAAATACTATCGATCGCTTCATTTTTATACAATTGTTACACACAGAGCAATTCTGATTACCAGTTACCAGTTAAGACTTTGATTAACCCTTTCTGTTTGTCAGTAATGAGTAGTCAGAGGACCACGAGCGCTTCCATTTCGATAATGCACAGCTATATATTATTTCATTTCTTGCAAGAACAATCTCGGCCATGATGACATCCATTCCTTGTTCACACGGAACGAGACGGCCCGATTATGTTTGATAGGTCATTTACTCTCAGGTGATCTCGCGGAACTTTAGCTTACATCATGATTGTTTTCCTACTTGGCCCGAAATGATCTCGTATGTTGGGCTCCTGAAGGGTCGAAAGCATCGCAATTGGGGCAACTAAAGTGTAGACGACGCTTCATGTAAGTGGGTGAAGAGAATCCTGGAAATCGTCATTTGCCGGTTTCACATTCTCGTAATCACTCTACGAACCAAGTGTTCAGGAGTCAGGTTGATGGTCTGATCTGAAAACATGCTAAAAGACCACATGGGGCTTGCAAACGAGATAATGATGTATTCCAACGTTATTTCGTCCGATGTTAGGCTCCGCATCTGGCGGAAGACTGCTGCTTGAGGAAAATAGTTAACCGTTCTTTTGCATAAGTAAAGCAGAGTCCCTCCACATGGGGGTACCTCATTGACGTCAATGGCGTTCGGAGTAATTTCCTGGAACCTTAGTGCGGCAAGTAACAGAGCATGGTCGACTGTTATTGGTAAACCCTTTGGTCGGTCCGGCCATTAGTTTCAATCGCGCTGGGAGAGCATGTGTTGCGTTATGCAGTTAGCTAAGACTGGGTTCTCCAGGCTGAGTGAATTATGTTGTCGGCTGCCGTTCGGCCGCCGTATAGGAACCTTCGTTCTGTAGGTGGAAGGAACAGGCGCTGACTGCTAGGGGGAAATGTTTTGCGCGAATCAAGGAACAAAGTAATAGGTCACCTCATAGTCTACAGAACTTTAACCTCACTTGCTTGAATGTAGAATCATCAGAATGCGCATCTTTGCAGACAGAAATCACGAGTACAATGAGCGATACCCATGGATGAGCAGCAAAGATCCTTCATAGAGTTTGCCCGGCACAAGGACTATCATAGATCCGTGTTAAGCTGTGTGAACAGGAGGAGAATGTCGACATCTCCTCGTTCTTGGTGCAACGTAGTCTTTAGACTTCAATGCTCATGCATCACCACCCAAACCTGCTTTCGATTAATGATGGAAATTGCCAGTCAGAGATCTCCGGTGCTTCCGCTGGAAGTTGTCGAGGACGGAATCAAATATTTCTCTTGGTCAAAACAAAAAGCTGAAAGAGGTCGAGCATGTCTTCGGTTTTCCTTGATCGTTCATATGTAATTGCACCAGCAAACATAGAGATACCCATCAAGAGACTCTACCAAAGCCATTCGAAATTCAGGAAGTGACATCCCGCTTCCACTTGCCTGCTTGGTCGAAAGACGATACTACATTCAACTCTCCAACTTTATTCAAAATGTCAGAACCCCTTCCTCCTTCCTCCTCATCATCTCCTTCCAGCAAACCATCAATGACCCCTTCCGCCTTCCGTATACCACTCAAGAGATCACCAGAGAAGGTATACACCGGCCCAACATCCGAGGAGCTCGCTGCGCCACGAACGAGATCCCAAGCGGAGAAGTATTTCGCGAGAGTCGCCAATGAGAATGTACTGCCTACGAGGGCGAGTAAGATTTTAGGTGTTGGAGGATGGGTATTGGGTGGATGTGAGTGTCTTTTCTCATTTGATATGACAATATTTGGGAGCAAAAACGTGCATGGGAAGGGATAATTGTCGATTTATCGTATGTTCCAATGAATCTGGAGAAGGGGATATGTGGGACTTGAGTTTGGACTTGGAGGAATCCATCTGTCTACCTGATGAGGCTCCCTGGATCAAACGATGCTAATTGAACTTAGCTGACATCTGACGTATGTATTTCATCAGTCGCATGCGTCTACATGGCGCTGTTCGTAGATTTCGGTGAGCGCGAACATGTTTTCTCTCCAGTGAGTAATATCATACCCCTCTCGCCTCTAATCTTCTGTCGTATCATTGACGAAAGACTGATGGGATACTAATTAAATTCGGTATAATTGGGATTGTTCAGGTACGAAGACAATATGCGTCTCTCAAACAATCGTTCTTTACCTTATCGCCAATTGAGAGGGAGATGATGGGTGTGGAGGACCGTAGGCAGAGGCAAGGTCAGGAAGAGACCAGACCATCTTAGGCAACGATAGTAGAATATCTCATTTCAGAGGACAACATTGATCATTGGTAGAAGCAATATCATATACCTGGCATTCTCAGTATACCCAATCAGACAGTATGTAACCGATATCCAGTATCTAATTCCATGCCATAACCATCATCTACAACAGGTGAATAATATATCGAAATGATGCGCAGAATATCGATCCTTAAGGCTCAATCAATGTTCCATAAAGCAATACCAGCAATGCAAAAAGAAGCCTAATCAATCCAATAAATCGTGCATGTTCATGTCCGGCATTAATAGGCATCATAAAAGCATAAAGAGTGACGTTAAGCTAATTCCCGAGAAGGTGGGAGTGTTTTTGGGTATATATGAAAAGTCGAAAAGTGGGTATAGTGCTGTATATGGCTAGAGAAACGGAAGAGATGGAAAAAAGAGTGTATATGGTTAAAAACTTGTAAGAAGCAGAATAAATGAGTGTGATAGTGATCCGAAATGAGCAGAAGCAGAAATCAAGAAATCAAAGTATCCCAAAGCCAAAATTTTGATCTAAACACAAGGAAATCGAAAAATCAAAGCAAACCAATCCGTGTGTTTACGTGTATCTTTCTGGTATTTCTTCCTCATTTTCTCCTTCAATACCTTCTCCAGTTGCTCCAGTCGCTGACTGTGTTATAATCCCTCCTCAACCTTATCCATCTTCTTTCCCATCCCCATAGCACCTTTCAAACTCTTCAACCAACCTTTCTTATGTCCCTCCACCGTTCGGAGGGTAAGTACACTCTGTGCACCAGGTGTATTGGGTCTGGTGCTAGGTATCTCTCTATCCTGAGAAGTTGATTGCAGGTTCAATTTTGAAGATCTCTTTTCTAATTTACCACCACCGTTGCTATGTGATCTCGATAATTCGCTCTTGCCGTGGATGTGATTATTGGAATCACCCAATAAGGCTCTTGCCCGCTCTCTTAATGATGCCATTGATGAAGAAGGTTTGACCGCCATCATAAATCCTTTCCCACTTGACAAACTTCCCCAGCCTTCGCCTTGTCTGATCACACCAGGCTCAGTAGATAAGAGGTTTTCAAACATTACTCTTCTTGGTGAACCTAAGCCGGATTGGGACTTGTGGTCTGCGTCCTCGTCAGACATGGACAAAGGGTCGTACTCTGGTCCAGCAACGAAAGATGGTGAAGGTATGACTGGCATGGTGTTGAAATTTCTCAAATTCGATTCGGATTTTCGCATGGGCACTTTGGTCAATCCCCTTGTAGTAGATGATCGTAGAGCCGGAGTTGAGGGAGCACCTTTCAATGCGTGAGATGATGTAGATGTAGCGGGAGGTTTGAGTGGCACGAGCTGGGCGATATCCGCTGTAGTAGAAATGCATGAATATTAGTCGTTTTGCTCATCAATGTGAAGCTTTTCAATCGGAACTTACGAGTGTTGGATCGTGATCCAGATACTGGTCTTTCCTTCTCTGTTCCTTTCTCAGTACCGAACAGCTTGAGAACATGTGATACTACGAACATGACTCGATGTCAGCTGATGCAGCAGTACACAGTGCCTAGTATTTTATCACATACCAGTTGGTCTATCCTTCTTTCCTTTCCTACCCTGTTCCTCCAACCATTTATTAGCCATTTTGACTTTCTCTTCAGCTTCCTTGATATCCATAGGACCTCCATTGTTAGCCCATTTGGGAGGTGTGGAAGGTTCGACTTGGGTGGACGAAGTTCTCAAATGGGATGGGATGGCTTTATCAGGTGTCAAGCCAAACGTTTTCTTCGCTGTTTGCACTTCATCCGACACAGTCAAAGAACCGCTTAGGGTGAGTAAAGGTAAAGGTGGTTCTCTACCTTCTGCAATTGCTTTTCTAGCATCTTCAATAATACTTTCGACTGACTTGATCCAGTTGGACATCTTATCTAATCGACCATCCATTTCGAGCGCTTCGACAGATCGAGTTCGGGTCAATCCACTCGCCAAAGTAGAAGCGTACGAATCGACCGATTGTCTAACCTCGTTCTGGGTTGATGTGGTAGATGCACCAGCGATGTTCGAGGATGGTTGTTTGGAAGTTGTAACAGGTGAAGGAGCAAGTACTTCCATTTGATCACCTCGACCTGAGATCTGTCTGAATCTCACTAATTTCTCTTGATCAGATACCAGTATCTTATCTCGCAGTTCGGAGAGAGGAGATTCGTCATCAGATGCCGGGAATACTTTGCCACGTAGGACGTCCATCTCCGCTTGAGGTTTCCGACCAGCTCGTCGGATCTTCTGAGGTGAGGGAGTAGGAACTCGGTTGGCTGATGATCTCTGTTCTCGAGCTGCATCGCAGGAGCATAAGCTTACAGCCGCTTCTATGACAAGGGGCAGGCTAACTTACGAGGTGACATAGGCTCAGCAGGTTTAACAGGTCGTTTACCTTTATCTTCGTGATTATCATGGAAGTGAATGACTATACAACAATTCGTTGTCAGCCCTATGCGTGAGAAGTACTTAGACCATCGACTGGCTTACCAGTATCGACCTCTTTGTTACCTTCCTTCACCTTGATATCCACCTCTTCCTCTCTCACATCCACCAGCACGGCCCTCTCAACACCCAAACTTCGTCTCTCGTCTTCTTTCCTAGACACTGAATCAGCTTTCTTCAACTCAACTGCCGAGTCAAGTGATTTAGGTCGTGGAGGTTCGGGTGCATGTCTCTTGACAGCTGCGATGGCTTCAGCAGCTTTATCGTGAGTATGAGCATGTACCAATTTACGTGTACCTTCTAGAGATTTCATAGTTTTCAATACTGCTTCTTCCTTCGATTTCGGTACAGGAGACGTAGTAGATATGGCGGAAACTCGTTTGTCTTTTATGGTCGATGTAGAAACGGCGTGCGAAAGTACGCCTTGAGTGGTATTCTGGCTTGTAGATGAGGTCGGTCGAGAGAAGTTGGTGAGGTTTGAATTGGATGTTCGGGGGACTACCTTTTTATCGGCTACATATGTGAAGCAATACTGTCAGCTTATGACCTCTCGGCGAGTTGTCCAAAATTTCAAGCTTACCAATAAGAGAGAGCTCTTTGATTCTGAGCGGTTGAGCAGGCTTGAGTACTTTAGTAGCTATCAAATCCCATCAGCTATGCAAGCTGACTGTTATGCTAATTCGTCATACTCACGAGTGGGATCATCGTTATCATCTTCTTTATCCTTAATCTCCTCCTCTCTTTTCCTAATCACCAATTTGTTCAACGCTCTCTCAGCATCGACGTTGACATTCTCTTTATCATCAGCCCTATCACCTTTGTTGTGGGTTGTGGCTTTTGAGATACTAGTATGCTGTTTGATCGACTCGCCCAATGCTGGAGTAGTAGCTCGATGAGAGTGTCGAGTAGTATCTTTATCCTTATGATGATGGTGGGTGGTACCTTCCTTCTTGGTCTTTCGTTTCTTCTTCTTCTCGGTCTTGGCCGCTGCCAAAGCTTCGGTGTATTCAGAAGGGACTGGAATGGGTTCCTGATCGTATCCATCGAAAGATGCAGCAGCCCTTACGAAATGAGGAGTGATGATTACACTAGGTGGAGCAGGCTGTAACGCCGGATGATGGTATGCTTGCATTGCGGTCATTCGATAAGCTGGATCAGGTTGGATCATATGCCGAAGAAGGTTTTCAAGATCTGTTAGGTTACAAAAGAATATGTCACTTTGAGTATGAGACAGATTCTTTCATGACACAACTGACCTTCAGGCATTGACCATTTACCAACCCATTTGCCTTTCTATGATCTTTCGTAGTAAAGTACAAGCGCTTCGGGAGTTGCAAATTGTTCTTCTTCATTTTCCTCGAAAGGTGTCCTTCCAATGAGGATCTCGAACATTGTGATCTATAAGAGATTCATGTCAGTTGAATTCACTCAGGATTGAGATCGACCGGTGGGTTCCAACTTACACCCAAAGACCATACATCCGAAGCACGCTCATCATGAGGCATACCCATCGCTCTGATCGGATCAAGGTACTATCCATAAACAAAGTCAGATATACTGAGAGATATAATGAGTTTCGCCAAGTCGCAGACGATGCTAGCTTACCTCAGGTGTCCCCCAAGAGATAGAAGACAAGAAACTGCCTCTCGCATTTACATCCCATCGTTGAGCGAATCCGAAATCGACCAATACGGGAATATCATTATGGCTCAGAAGAACATTGGCAGGTTTGATATCGTTATGAGTGATTCCTCTTTCATGGAGGTACGCGACGGCTGATGCCAATTGACGTAGATAGGGTGTGGCTCTTGAAGGCGGGAGACAGACGGGGATCAGTTCGGCCAAGTGCGGCATGATTACTCTGCGGATGATGTCAGTATCGTATTCGTTTGGGATGGGAGATAGGAGCTCAACTCACATTGCATAAGTGGGAGTGATGACAAAAGCTTCAAATTGGATGATACTAGGATGAGGTTCGTATCGTAATGATCTAATTATCTTCATCTCACCCCATAAAGCTCGCACTCTTGCTGCGGTGGTCTACAAGCAGTGTGATGCATCAGTATCAAAAGTCACATTTTGCTAAAATCAGAGATGGAACAGTAAAAGATTGACTTACAGCACTCCTTGATCTATGAACCAACTTGATAGCTACCTTCCCACCCGCACCGGTCCCACCAGAAACAGCAGCTTTCTTACCCAATTTCAAAATCGCTCTTTCATTCTCATTGTGCTGATCGAACAGATGACTCGATCTCGTATGTTTCGGTTTACACAACCATACACTACCCCAATTCCCAAATCCAATTTCTGATATGAACGTGAATCGATCCGAAAGTTGTTGATCGGTTATAGAAAAGATATCATCTGTTCCTGATGTGATAGAAGATATAGCAGGATGTAAGGTTGATTCTCCATTATCGTATTTTTCATCTTCTTCTTCACCACTTTCACCATAATAAGATTGTTCCTGTCTTACTACCTGTTGCTGCTGTTGTTGTTGTTGATGATGATGAGAAGGGTAATCCACATGATATTCACCATCTACACCTCCTTCGGAGGATGTTATAAGTGTACTTGAACTTTCATTGATTTGTCCGTGGATATGATTCGCATGACCATTAGGTTGTTGATAGATCAGCGATTCAGGTGAGATGGTGTTATAGGAGATAGTGTCGAATTCAGTTTTATGAGGTGGTGAAGGAGTAGATGATGAGTCATAGGTGAATGCTGAACGAGAGTCCGTACGTGAGATACCAGAGTTGGAAGTAGATGTGGAAGAAGCTAAGAGTGGATTGGGTGATGGGTTGGGTGAGAGATGTTGCTGAGTTTGGGGTTGTTTGGCTTTATGGTCGGGTGAACCAAGTCCTAACCTAAGTCGGATCTTGGATTTTGGTTTGTTCAATTTCGGTTGAGTTGTATTGACCATCTTGCACAGACAAGTGACTGAGGACGGTAAAGGGTTGAGAGATACTCTAAAGGAGTTTGGTGAAGTAGAATGCTATGTTGGAATTGTTTGGAACAAGCAAAGCGAGGAAAGTTGTGATCGAGTGATGACAGTAGTACGTTCTATATCATTTGATATGGTGAGATCATAAGATCATGAGGGAAACGAGCGTGAAAGAGGCATTAATCGTCGTTGGAAATGATGATGATGATCTAAAAGAGAAAGAAGATGACAAGAAACGTTAGGACGTCAGACGTTCGTCAGTCGAATGGTAAGTAAGATACGACAAGAAGAAAGAAGAAAGAGATCAAGTCATTGTTCGGTGAGTGGGTCAGTGTCAGTCTGTATATGCATGATCAAGCTGTGACTTGTTTACATCGATATGGGGATATCCAAGCGTTTTGAGGGTTAGATGAGGATGGTGTAAAACGTTGGATGATAAACACCACGTCTAGTATGTATGGTGAGTTGTAGATTGTCGATCAACCTGTCATACAGTACAAAGCTAAAAAACAAGGAAATCAGTCACGCTGGTCAATTCGCGTCGTTGAGGGCCAGATTAATGCGGTACTTGATCTTGTTTGTTTACGAAAATCAGACAAGGGATGTAACGTGTTTACCCACACAGTCTTCTGTCATTACCATTACCATTGTCATGTTCGGAGTCATCGGAATGATCTTCTTCGACATCGCCTCGGGAGGTTGTAACGTTCGTTATCGCCATTGATAGCTTCTAGAACATATCTGTCAAGATTAGCTTGAGCCATGATCACACCCATTTTCCGTTGTTACGATGATTATCCATCCTTGACTACCCTGTCCATCGTCATCGTCATCGTCGCCGTCACCATCAATGCACCGAGTAACGCATTGACCACCGCGCACTCATGATTTCCTTTTCCCTGACCCATAATGAGGTGACACGAGGTTAAAGCGACCAACGACCACCACTGGCTCGACCCAGAATTCAGGATCGAGGAAATCGATTTGTATGCATGATGATCAATGATGATAATGCTGATCTGATGACGATGTGCACCAATGCATATTTGTCGATGATCCTTCCCTTCGCCCATGGTTATGACAACATACTTCCGATTGATCCGTGTGTTATACACAAACAAAATTAATTCTCTGGATGTGGCAGCCAATTTCACTTCCATTATATCCCTTCCTCAACCTAGTAAACCCATGTTACAAATCAATTTACACAATCAACATGACAAACATCTAATGTCCTTACTCAGTCATGTAACGATAGTTGGGTAATCTGATAAGCATTCCCAAGGCAAGGTGCGCCATTATACCTCGATTTCTCCGGGCGATTCAACCGGTATTCCAGCTTGACCACCTCTGTTCAACAGATTGGCTCCTCCACCTCTTACTGCTCCTTCCTGGATCGCACTGAGCATGTGATTGGTGGGTCGGGGTGTGGGTGTTCCAGAGCTGGAACTGGACGTTGTGGAGGACGGACGAAGGTTGGAAGCTGGTAATGGAGCGGGACGAGAAGTGTGTTGGAGTCTGTTCATGATATAATTATTTAGCATGCATAATCTCAAAACATCTTACACAAATCATGTTAGAGGTGATGGATGTATCGGATCAGACTTACGGGTTTTGTGACGAGTAATCGCAATGTACATAAGCTCTTATCACTCCATCAAGACTAGAGTCGACACAAACCTCAGTAAGCTAGTCTCAGTGGGATTGTGCAACCGCAGCTCACCTTTCCAATACACATCTGCCAGTTCCAAAGCGCTATCAGCTATTGACTATTAAGAAAGTATCCAAACTCGAAAACTCACTGTATAGTCTCTCCTACATCATGAGCAAAATGCAATGAACTCGATCTCGGTAGAATCACATCGATCTCAACGATTAAATCGTCTCTATCGGTGACATATTCCACACCAACGACAGCAATGCGGTCAGCTAAGACAATCTCACGTTTTGCTGAAAGAGCACTATCGCGTAGCTGGACTCACCCAATATGATAACATTCCACATCGGCAATTTCCAATACAGGATTGAATCTCGATACCAAGTACAATACTCTGGTGATTTGATCTCCAGACGCTGATTTTCCGGACACTACACAGGTAGACTGTCAGCTCATGATTGACACTCAGACCAAACGAGCGATCTGAGATTGTCTTGTACTCACAATTCGCAAAATTCTGTAATAGTGTTTTGATCCATTCAACAATGATATATGTTGATAAGACCATACCTCCGATCGGATCGAGCAATCTCCATTTGAAGAATGTACCTATCCACTATATAACGCCAACAAACCAACATAAAATCAGCGCTGTGACTGATAATAAGGATTAAAGAGATTGGACATACGGGGAAAGCCAGAGACATCATATTGAAAAACACGTCATTCTCTGCGTCCTGAGCTAGAGCCTGTACACCCGAAGAAGGTATATGGGAACACCATATCCACCTATCTCACAGACATATTAGCTGAGCTTGACCATGAACGACGAGAGGGGAAGCGTGTCAACTAACAAGATAAACTTGATTCCTATGGTAGCTAACATGACCCTAGACCATATGATATAGTATCAGCTGAGGTTCAACGTAAGACGTTGTTCGCCAAAGACCAGCTCACCCTATTCCCAACCAGCTCAAATCTACTGGAGCTTCCTCAGACGGTTTCATAGCCCTTTGAAAGGATTCGATGAATACCTGTACAAAGGATGCTATCATCGCCACCGAGAAGATGAGCTGCGATGACATTAAGAGGAAAGGCAAAATTAGCGAGATTCATGCAGGCGATACGGTCACGAGATACTACCTCAGATGATGTACATTCCGAGGTTGACTCATTGACTCACCACTCCCAAAGGTTCGAACCGCCTTTTTCCAGCAGGATACTATTCCCGATAGATCAGTATATTTATCTATTTTCCTCCCGAAGAATGTATATATGATCATTTGTCTTTGCTCACCTTGTGCCTATCAGATTTAACCCCTATAGCCCAACTTGTCCCCAGAATAATCAGAGTACTTAACAAGTCCAGAGCGGAGTCCACCAAGGACGCAGTCAAGGATATTGAGGAAGAGTAAAGTACAGCTATCGCTTTGGCTCCAACCAGTAGGATATTCACGACCGTGTTGACTATCATCGGAACATATCAGAATCAGCATTAGCATCAGATCTGAGACGATTGGACCGTCGGTGAGTCTCGATAGCGCAAGAGATAATTCTATGTTGAAAAATATAGAGCGGATTGAGGATTACTTTTGAAGAGTTAACATGACTCACCATTCAAGGCTAATTTCGCTAGGTTTTCTCTTCTTTCCTCTTTACTACTGCCTTTCCCTTTACCTCCCAGCCCTAACAGTCCCGTACTTTCATCTTCGTCCTGATCATGATCTTGGTCGATCATTCTACTCCTTTTGATTTTCCACGCACTCCCCCTCCTACCCATCTGTTCAGGTGGATTCGCAACTTCTTCTTCTAAATCTCCTATTCTCTGTAGATAGCTACGTTGGGGTGAGAATGATATGGCTATATCATGAGGGAGTGAACCGGAAAGGAGTGAATCGACTTCTTGATAATGCGTGTATAACAATGCCAGGTGTTCGTAATATGGCCTCAGCTGTATTTCAAATTATCTCTATATCAGTCAAAATCATATATCGTCATCGAGAGACTCGAAACATCACCAGTAGACCAAAAAGGAGGAAGTAAGCAGAGGGCGGTGAGCTCACCTTCTTAGGTAGTCTCTTGATTTCTCGTTCGTCCGTCGGTATATCCTCAAATTCTAATGCAGATCTCTCTTCCTCTGATATGATTCCTCCAGCATGAACTTCCTCCATCGTCATTCCCTTACCGTGTCTAGGGGGAAATGGTCTTGAGATACTTTGTCTGGAATTCGATCCACCTGGAGACACATCAAAATAACCGCTTTCGGAGCTACCATTTGCATGACCATTGGACAGTCCGTTTGCATCTGAAAAGGTTGAATAGCTTCGGTGTTGTTGAGGAGGTTGTTGGGGGACATACTCTCCGTTGAGGAGCATCTTGGTGGTTGGGGAACTCGAGGACATCCTGAAAACGACGGAGCACTTTGGGAGGGATTGCAGCCGAACGAGACAGAAGCCTGAGAAATCAGAGAGCTGAACAGAATCCCTCTAATGACATGACAAGTGAGAAGAGGGATTCTACTTGACGTACTCGGGGATTGAAATTGTCATTATGTTATATCACTGGAATCTGATCTCTTCCACTCGAATGGAGTTACCTACCCGAGTACCCTTCGTCATACTTGACCTCACGGAGTGCCCTCCCATCTCCATTTCTGCTTATCATTCATCATCGTCATTCCGACGGATCAATCGAGACAAGAACATCAGCTTCAACTTTGGTTGTCCTTTGTGCTTTGTCCTGCACATGTCTGATCTCATCGCACATCCACAACCCAGTAATTACCGCCAAATCAGACAGTCGGTCAGACCATACCTTCTGCCTACATCTAGATGCCCTCTCCTCCCCCGCCATTTCATTTGTTACGCTCTCATCACTCCCCAATCTCTTCAGTCCACTTCAACCCTTCGAACACCCTCTTATACTCGGGCGATCAAGATGGGTATATAAGCATACTAGATCTGAAAGTAAGAAGAGTGGTAGGGTATTGGAAAGCTCATGAAGGAGGTATATTGGGATTGGAAGAATGGCAAGGTGGATTGATAAGGTACATTCACATTCATGTACATACCTCACTTCTAGAGGAAGAAATATGACCAAGCTGATCAACGGAGTATTGGGTAGTCATGGGAGAGATAATATCATCCATTTTCATCAAACTCTCAAGAAACCATATATCTCCTTCGGTATAGGTAATACCCAGAAGAAGGGTCTGGAGGTGGTTAAGAGTTTGCCGACGAATACATCGAATTTCTGCAGATTCTCTTTATTACCTTTATCACCGTCCACTGTGGACAATCATGATGAAGTGAATCCAAAAGGCAAAGGCAAAGAGACAGAAGCGTTGATGGCTGTACCTAGTTTACTGGATTCTGAGCTTGTGAGTCAGCTTACAATCTCGTTTTCGTCACCATCGCGAAGGGTATGAGCTGATGTATCTTCAATGATCAATTGGATAGGTCGATATATTTCATCTTCCATCAATGAGGCGTATACACGCTTCAGTGAATTACCTTCCAAAAGTTACACCCCTGTCGGATGATACAGTAGTACCCGATCAGGCTCGTTCGGGTAAGCTCTGCCCTGCCTGATCTGGCAGATGGTGCCAAGTCGGAGTAAGCTGATATCTACTTCAAATAGGTCTGGTCATGTCAATTCATCTTCGACTTAACCCTGCAACTTCCCAAGTCACCTTGAGTATAGGTTACGAAGATGGTCGAGTCGAACTATTCATATCTTCGACCCAATCGATAGATGTTGTATTCGATGCTAGGATGTCACAAACACCTGATGATAATCCGTGGAAGATGGTTTGGAGAGGAAAGGGTCATAATGAGGCGGTTATGGGCATGGACGTGGATAGATTTGGAAGGTATGGGTGGACAGTCTCGGCAGATCATAGATTGGTAAGATATGATTTCGGAAAGGTAAGTAACGGTCTAGTCATGTCCTCATTTTGACAATATCGTCATGATGCATAGATATGTTTACAGAATTATGGAGGGGGTAATCATATACTAATCATGCCTTTGGATTATAGGTCATACAGGATAAGCTGGATCTAGACGATCAAAGTATAATGAAAGAATATGGAATGAAGTCGATCGGTAATTCCTCTGTAGCTGTTAATGCAAGTGGCAAGGTAGTAGCTGTGGGAGGATGGGATGGGAAGTGAGTTCAGCTATCTTCTCCCAGAAAGTTATGATTGGCTTAATGGATGGTGCATTGTAGGATCCGCTTGTTTTCCGCAGAATCATTCAAACCGCTCGGTTCACTCTCATCTCATCGCGAAACAGTACATACTTTGTCTTTTGCAAATCCTGTCAATCACACTCAGAGGGTACAAGACACAGAAGACCAATCTACTATAGATATAGAGGAGGATGATGATAGTGATGATGAAGATGAAGAAGATACTGACACAATACCTAAAGAAAGATGGTTGGCGAGTGGAGGTAAAGATACGAAAGTGGCTTTGTGGGGATTGATGGATTTTGAGAAGGGTTTGAAGGATGATTGATGGGGAAGATGCATTGTTGAATAACATGTCAGTGACAGAGCCGTGATGTGCGTCTTTCTGCAGAGAGCGGACCGTGTATTTGCTGATACATTATGCACACACTGACATCATCGGCCATCACTTAGTCTCGAGATCTACCGCATGGTCGATGCGCGGTTGTCAAAGCGTGTCTGATGGTCACCATCAACTCTTTTAGCCTGAGCACATACCTCCTCTCGGAGCAGGTCGTGTTGGTTGTTTGTCTCTTTCCTCTCGGCCGGACCTAGAGAGGCCTGTCAACTCAACGGTCAAAGCGGGATCATCATGCTGTACGATGTGTACAAGATGGAATCAGCTTGGAAAAAATCTCGAGTTCTCAAGAATCAATCGTTTGTTCAATTTTCAACCTCGAGTTCTCGCCACTTTTTCTTCTTCTTGACACACCTTTAAATTTGTACTTCTTCTTCTGTCAGCTATTTGGGCTCCTAGCATCCTCCGTATCAATCTTCCTAAAGGATTCAGGTGAACACTCCCATACCCAACTGATCATCGACTAATCGGGATAAATATGATGACAGAGTGGGTGGTCGAGTCTCATCTGTTTACTTGATATGTAACGATAGATACGCCAAGTGCTGATCACTAAGTATGTCGACTGTCACCTTCAGCTCAATTTCGGAACCCCAACCTCCCAAAATTCACCTCACGACTGATGAGTTACAACAACATACACAAGTGAAAGATCAAGGGCACGATACCAGCATGACTGAAAATGACAATATCGAGTAAGTGGTTTGCGATATTTCTCAATTGTACCTTTTCCAACTGACGAAAATTTCTAATTTTGCAAATAGAGATCCTTATATACAACATGCCCCTCCAGATTGGCCATTATGCGACTCATGGATCACAAACACCCGAGGTGGTATCATGATATACAACGATACCTTCTACGAAGTTCGAAGAGTCCCCAACACTCTTTCCGATCAATTGATGAGCGAAGACGATTTTGGCATCTTACCTTCGACCACTGCTCCTGGATTGCTCATTATCGGTGACAAGGTTGAAGAGCTGACCCTTGTCCAAGTAAGAGCTAAGAAGAGGGAAGTTGGCAAGAAGGGAGAAGTAGTCGAGAATGCGGATGGGAGTTTAGTTCATCCACAAGGTCTAGAAGATACTCGACTTGCCATCGAAACAGAGGAATTCAAATCACTTCCTATTGTCAAAGTTGATCCTTCCATCCATCACGTAAAACTTCCAAGGTCTCTCAGAGAAGTAAAAAACTTGATCACAGTCCGAGGTGTGCCACACTTGATACAGTTAGTAGGAAGGGCTGAAGAAGGTAGAGTTGTCACTTTGAGATATGGTCAAGATCTCACCAGCTGGAACATGGGACCCTTCGTCGACGGTGCAAAGGTCCAACTTCCTCAAGAATGGAAATACCAATGGGTCGTCGATATCGTCTTGCCTTTACAGAACTTACACAAGCTCGGAATCCTCCATGGCGACCTGACTACCAATAACGTCTTATACGATCATGATCACGCTATCTTGTGCGATTTAGAATCAGGTCCTCATACCGATCTTCTCATTCCCCCCGAGCTTGCCCAAGGTCTCATCAAGGATTTCAACGCTAAGATGGATATCTATGGTTTAGGAACTTTGTTATGGTCAATTGAGAATAGAAACATGCCTAGACCTCATAGGAAACTTGAATGTACGGGTGTATTTGCGGATTTGATGTCAAGATGTATGGCGGATGATCCAGATGATAGACCTACTTTGGATCAGATAATCGAGGAACTTCGACGACTTCCGCAGACTAGGTCTCTCTTCCCGAATGAAAATTCTATCACCAATCTTACCACATGTGGCACCGACACCTCCACCATTGACGGTACCCCGTCTGGTCCAGCTCTCATTCCGGATCCCAGCTCATGGTGGTACACTCATACTGGCGCGGTAGTGAATCTCAAAGGCACATTCTACGAAATTCGTCGAGTGCCCGACACTCTTTCCGATCGAATCCTTAACCATGGAGGACCGTTGCCCGTGTCAGACTCTCCTGGGGTGACGATCAACGGGAACTCAGTCGAACATCTGACCTCGCAGGAAGTACACGAACGACGAAAGACCTATAATATCGATGAAAACTGTCATCCCCTTCCAGATGAAGATGGTACTTTTGACCCCAGGAAAGATGTTGAATCTTCTCAATTGGCCATCCAATCCGATATCTTTAAATCTCTTCCTATCATCGAAGTCGATCCGAACATTCACCACGTTAAAAAACCAAGATCGATCAACGAATTGAAGAACCTTATCTCAATTCAAGGTGATTCATACGTGGTCCAATTACTCGGTCGAACTACCGATGGCAAGATAGTTACCTCGAAATACGGTGATCAAACATTATTGGATTGGATCAACGATATTGGGAAGAAGGTACCTCAAGAATGGAAATACCAATGGGTAGTCGACATCGCTTTAGGTTTATCAAATCTTCATCAAAAGAACATCGTCCACAATGATTTGGCTGATCAAAATATCTTGCTTAAGGATGATCACGCTATCATATGCGATTTGGAATCTGAACCTACAACTTTGGATATACTACCACCCGAATATGCTCAAGATTTTTGTACTATCAAAGAGAAAAGTGCGGATATCTACGCATTGGGTGTTTTGTTGTGGTTAATTGAGAACAAGAATTCCGCTAGACCTCATAGAACTCTCGAATGTACTGGTATTCTCAAAGAGATCATGTCAAGATGTCTTGCTGTTAACCGTAAGGAAAGACCGACTATCGATCAAGTCGTTTACGAGCTCTGGAGACTCCCTCAAACTAGTTCATTATTCCCTGAAGGATACGAACCTCGAGAAGCTATCCCGCCCAAACTCAATCTAGCAGATGTCGACCATGGTTTTAAGGTCAAAACAGATGGCGGAGACGAAGAAAAGACTGTATACCAAATTGACGGACCTCAGCGATTGCCTTGGCGGAACTGGTTGTATAACGACAAAGGCGCTCTCATCTCTTACAACGGAATATTCTACGAAATCATCAGGATCCCAGACACATTTTCCGATCGAGTCATCAACCAAAGAGCAGATTTACCTTTCGTTCCTTGACAAGCAGCTCCTGACGTCGGCGACAGAGTAGAGAAGATGACTGAGACGGAGCTCGCTATTAGTCGAAGCGGCTGTCAGGGCAATGAAGAAGGTGAACTGGTGCCGATCGATGATGGGTCTTTCGAAGCTGAGAGGGATCAAGGTGTACAACTCACCATCGAATCTGATATCTTCAAATCTCTTCCCTTGATTGAGTATGACGAGCAAGTTCATCATGCAAAATCACCAAGAACGATTCAAGAAGTGCATAACCTGATCAGTGTTAGAGGGGTTCCGGGATTGGTACAGGTGATGGGTAGAACTCAAGATAATCAACTTGTTACGAAGGAGTTTGGCAAGAGCCTTTCGGATTGGATAACCGATAGATCAATAGAAACATCTCGACAAACCAAAATGAACTGGGCTGTCGACATCGCTCGAGCTCTTTGCCAATTGCACCAACGAGACATGTTACACAAAGATCTCTCTGCCAACAATATGCTGGTCGACGGTAATCACGCTGTCCTATGCGATCTAGAATCACGATGGACGACCGGATGTGCAAGATCACCCGAGAATTGTCAAGGTGCAGAATACGACAAACGAGCGGATATCTATGGATTCGGTACTCTGCTCTGGTCTATCGAAAATAGGAATATGCCCAGACCTCATGCGTCTTTACAAACCACTGGTGTGTTCGAGGATATCATGCGAAGATGTCTCGATAACGATCCTGCTAAACGACCTACTATCGTTGAGGTTTTGGCCGAACTTGAAAGACTCAAATATGACAGTTGATGGAAAGCTAGGTTGGGAAGAATTGCATGGAAAGTTCGAATTGAAGATGATGGGTAGGATTCAGATAATCTCGGTTACAGTATATCGAGACCGAACGGTTTCCACTAAAAGAAAAAACAGAATGTAAGAAATAATCATTGACTGTTTGTATCATACATCTATATCATGAATTATGGGCCGTTCGATCCCGCTTGTACAGAAATATCACATCTGATTAACATACTGCCATGTATAAAGATGATACCACCATGCACGAAATGTTGCTCTGTTCGATTGATACGAGTCCTGCCAAGACTGCACGAGCCCCGCTACCCCGCGTTTTAGGCTGAAAAGGAATGCGGGGAGACGCGTGTTACATGTTGTCGAGTGTTCAACCTGAAACACATCACCACTGACCGGGTATGCATAAATCAACCACTACTACTCACTCACAGCACAGCTATCTTACATCTTGCTTGTCATTGCATAGCATGCCATCATCTTAGTGTATAAAAGATCACTTCATCTCGTACATCATAAGCAGAGGGTTTCGATAGATCATAACTCATCATTGCCCCTCATCTCAGACGATCACAATCACCAAACACGACACAACGCTTTGACCATCCGTTATTCAAGAGGTATCAACGGTGGATGAAAGGAGAATTCGAATTGATCAAAGATCCTTTAAACGTCATTCGACACAGTACACCACGGACATACAGCTTGACAACGATACAAGTCGAGCCATCACCATAACATCGACGAAAGATCTATCCGTGCTGGATTGCTCAACTGGGTTCTAGCTGTTCTTGAAAGTACTCTGTCATCAATTTTATCGAAGCGTTCGAAGCAAAATTGAAGAAACATCTAGATCGTAGTGATAGTAGAGCAAGATAATGGACCAACCTCACCCTTCCTCAGGGCATCCAGAGATCTCCCACCCATACCCGCCATCGTACCGTTCACCACCGCGTAACACGCATCAACTAGAATATCAGCGTCGTCGAGAAGACCGACAGAACAATAATCACTTATCAGTCTCTGATAATCCCTATATCCCCTCTGCGTCGTCATCGCCTGACCCATCATATGTACGACCTACCACAAGATTAACTAGATCAGCCTCTGAGTCATCCACTCACCCTGCGCTGGCTCCTACTGGTGGAGCGGGAAAAGAGTATCCGGAAGGATGGACGAAAGAGGATGAAGATGCCGAGAGGGAGTTCCTGAAGAAGGGGATGTTTGATTGGAAGAAATTGACGGGTTGGAGGTTTTGGATAAGGAAGGAATGGTGGTGTGAGTGTGATATCCTCCTATTGACTGATTGAGTAGCGTGCAGACTAGTGGGAGAATTGAGACGATGGGAGTGTTGAGAGTCATGTGGAAATGGCGGAATGTCAATTGTTGTCAGAAGAAGAATATGGTAGACGATAGGGGATTAAGATAGGGGATCGATTTTACGGGGTGACAGTAGCACTATCAAGAAACAGTGATGACTGACTTTGGTCTCACTTCTTTTCCATAGACTGGTATATCATCCTAGTAATCGCTGCAGTCTTGGTCATCCTGATGTCATTATATCATGATCAAGTGAGTCGTCCAATCTCCCAATCTCGCAACCAACCTTTCATCATTACAAACATTGATAAACACCTATACTGACTGCCTTGGCGTGACAGATCGTAGATTGGATGACACCATTCGCAAATTGGATTAAAGAGTGAGTCTAGTTAGCTTTGTCACCTTGCTTCTCGAAAAATATGACATAAGCTAATCGCTCTCCTGATAGTTTGCCAGCAGGGTGGACAATACCCATCGGTCAGCTCGTCATCGCTCGCGAACGAAAATGGTCGAAAGCTGACAATTTTACGGAACAGCAATTTTCTTTGTACTGTCCTTTCCACCTCTGTTCGGTCAAGAAGTGAGTACCTCATCAGAACAGGCCATCACCCAAGAACCATATACTGAGTGTGTTGGACGCATAGATACTAGCGATTATAGTAGGAGTAGTCTGGGGTCTATGGGTAGGGTAGGTAATTGTCTTTGGCTCGATTGATCGATAATCATGGAAGAGGGAAAGAAGCTAATCAGTTGTATATTCGATAATTACAGATTCGGTATAACAGCAGCAGGAACATTATTAGGTGAAATTGGAAATTTCTACGCTTTCAAATATTGTTTGAGATCCACCGCTGCGAAATACGAGAAGAACAATTTCAATTATGCTTGTATGGCTCATGTGGTTAGAGAAGGAGGGTTTTGGATGATCTTCGTTATTCGATTTAGTGCTATTCCTGGGTAAGTGGGTCGAAATAGAGTGATGAAGTGAAGGGAGAGATACTGATTTGACTGAGGACGGTGTTTGAATATGCAATAGGCACTTCTCGAGTGAGTTGAACTGTGCCTCGATCAATATCATCTCCAGAGATCCCCCGTCATATTATGTGATAAGAATCAAAGCTGACTCAGAAGTCTTGCATCTATAGCCGCTGTTTTCGCGACTTGTGGGGTTGGTTTTTGGATTTTCACCATAGCTACCATTCTGACTCTCCCTAAACAAGTGAGTATCCATTTCAATCGATATTCATTCTTGCCTCACCCCTCAAGATCGACCAACGATCTTTTCCTGCGAGGTGTTGGATATTGACCATTGGATTCATACATCTTAGCTCATCGTCGTATACCTCGGTGTGATATTTGCGAATGATGAAGATACCAGTTCGAAAGAAAAATGGATCTCGCATGGTGTATTGATATTCGGAATTAGTGAGTGAAACTTTCATTTCGTTCCATATCTGTGTGATTAATTCTGCTGGCATGGATTGGTCATTCACTATCTGGAATTGTACATACGAATAACATAGCTTATGCTGGTTTCGTTGACAGTCGTCACCGTCTGGGCAGCATGGTACATATACAAAAAGATGGATCAAGCTAGGATCCATGTATGGAGGAAAAGAAGGCAAGCTCATTTTTTTCTCGTTTTCATTCGTTTCGGTTCGAATATGTAGCTGACCTGACAATCAAACAGGATGGAAGCTGCTTCTAGAGGTGTATCGCTAAATCCGGTAAACAAAGAATGGGACCAACCCACCGACAACAACCTAGATCGACCAACAGTGAATCTTGAAGAAGATGATGATATAGAGGCGAGGAGTCCAATCTTGAATCATAGACATCATGGCAATGGTAATGGTCATCAGAGTTATACGAATCCTTATGATATCAGGTGAGTCAATCATTCTTTTTATCGCATTTGTGGTAATTGTTCTATGACCACATTTCCGTATCATAATTCATCATTTTCGTCTAAATGGAGTTTTTCTGATCTGGATATGTTGTATGGACTAGCTATCAATCACAGAATAACATGTCAATCTACCAAGTTGATCCCTCTTCCTACCCTAATCAATCTTCTCAGTCACTACAAGGTCCCAAAGTAGAGATTGAGCAGGATATAGGATACGCATATAGACCTCCTGTAGAATCAGATTCCACAGATTCATTAAATCGAGCCCAACAACAGCATCAGTTGCATCCTACTGCACAGTTCCCTGAAGCTAAATCTACGGGTATGGGTACGGCGGGAGGATTGAAGAGGAATCAAACTAGTGCGAGTAATTATACGGTATACAATAATGAAAGTGCCGAATTCCCTATTCCTTTACCTAGTAGTCATGCCCAGCATCAGCATGGGGTAGATCACGGAAGAGATCATCCGCATGTACAGTATGGACGATAGATGTATTCGAAGAGTGGAAAGTTTAAGATATGAAACGTGAACACGGATGTAAATGGATGCAATAGATGTAATTCATATTCGATATACCCAAAATATCACATAGATGTATTTATTGCGTGATGGATCCAGTCTCAGTGCAGTTAGAAGCCGAATTATCTATTATCTAAATGAGAGAACAACCTCCATACGAACCAAGTAGCGGTCAGCGTTATGATCGTCTATATTCTCAGATAAGTTATATTAGCCTTGCTCAATACCGAATCTCAAGCAACTCACGGTAATCACGAATGGCCAAACGAGATATGGGTCTTTCATAATTGGTAAGAAAATCAATATCGACGCAGCTGATAATGCCTGCGTGAATAGGAATAGGGAGTTGATGATCGAACGTAAAGAAGCTTTTTAAAGACAATGAGCACACCAACAATGAAATCATTAGCTTATATGTACAGTTTGATTTGATTAGCTGAATGCGAACTGAACTTACGAGGTGATAACATGTATCCTATTTCCATTGCGCTTACTACCTATTCATATCAACAAACCATATCAGTTGAAAAGTACTTCTTGATTATGCATTCGATATGATAGGGAGCTCGACGAAGGAGTGAAGGATGAACTCACAGCAAATGATTCGCTTAATCCTGATAAGATGAAAGAGGGTAGTACCAGCCATGCACTCTGTAAGAAATCATTCAGCTTTGTCCGCTGCGATGGTTCTTCGGTCCTGGTCCCACGGGGATCGAAGGAAAGATGACAACCTACCAAAGGTGAGACTCCACTTCCCTGTTCACAAGTCGTGGCTTGATAACCACAAGGCGAAGTCTGATATACCTTTGGATCATGCAACACGTATCAGCTTACTTTCCATTATTCTGGATCTAGCACTGCCGGAAGCTCACAACATGTTGTATGATTGCTGCCCACGCCATCCCACCAGCAGCCAATAGAAATCCCACTAGGACCCTTTTGACGGGCCCAAAGGCGATCCTTCTGGCAGCGAAATAAGGGTACACATATCGATTTAGTAGTGGTATCTAATTTGGATGATCAGCTTTCAGATGATGTACTTCCAGTAAGCTGACTTACCGATACGACTATAATCAATGGATTTCTACCTGATCTTTGTGAGCTGAGGATTCATCAAAATAAGTAAGATCACAGCTCACGCATGTCCAAGAAAATCATTCGGTACACCCTATACGATTACCATTCTATAAGCTACCTTCTACTAAAAGAGTGAACAAAAGCTTACATTCGTAGTCATCGAACCCGCCAGACTGGTTAACAGCGCGTTCAACCCGCCATCTGCGATGTTATAAACGACGAAGAACGAAAAGAACTTGCAAGCTTGGATGATTTTACCGAATCCGTGCTCATCAATATGATTGCCATGCTCGATCGAATCGTCTTCTTCGAGTTTGTACTGTGTATGTTGGGATGAGGAAAAGTAGGTTCGGGCTTGGTGGTATGTGTCTATTAAAGTTGATGAAGATGGTTTAGGGGATGGGACGAGCTTAGGGTAAATTGGGTAGAGGATGAATGGCATGATGAGAAATATTAACTGTACGTCAATCCGAATTTACATTATGTTGGTATACATCAGCATTTCCGAGCTGTTGGGTAGGCAGAGACGATGGGAAATGACGGACACAAGGTATCAAAAACGCTAGCCAGAAGCCGACGTACTATGGAATCTCATCAGTCCGTTGCCCATAGATACAAATAGATCATCGATGGACATGACTCACTTTTTCAGCAAAAGTAGATGAGATAGCTATGAATGCTCCGATATTGATTGAGCCGTAATACGCAGACATGATCTTTTGAATCGTTGCTATATGCCATGCTTCTGTATAAGCTATGAATGGGGTGTTGCCTTTTCACCCAGCTTACCTTCTCTGTCTATAATTACTTTTTCACCATTTGGTAATGTTTCGACGTAGTCGGTCGAAGGGTTGTACTGTTCGGCCATTATGGGCGCTATATTGGCTTTGATCAGGCCTGAAACTCAACAGTATCAGTCAGAATTCCATCTTGGTCGAGCAGAAACATGGAAAAGATAGACACGGAAATAAGATCACGGCCAATCGATTCCTGGAGTTTCGACATACCTGCTGATCCACCTAGAAGCAACAATCCAAGTAAGAACGGTACGAAGACTCCACCATTCTGGAGCAGGGTCGGCAGAGCAGCTGATCATAGTCATTAGCTACTTCAACGATTGTCCCAGCTTCACAGATGGCTCACCATACACGGACAGTCCATGGGCGACTCCTGCTATACCAGTTCCTACAGCTATAGTCTTGAATTTACCCCATCTCAGATCTGCTAAGATGCCTCCCAGCTACGATACATATCAGCTATATCCAAAGCGGCGCTCGGAGTGGAATGGAGCTCACGAGTGGAGTGGTATATGCCAGTAGAGAGAAAATGACGCTTAGAGCCGTAGATACTTGAAGACCCATTCCCAATGCTCCCGGGGTGAGTTGAGAGTTGGGAGGAGGAGCACCTGTTCCTGGACCACCAGCAGGAAGAGGACGCTGCACGAAATTTCTTTGGGACACAAATTGTCAGTATTGGTCTGGTTAAGAAGACGGTGACGATTGGAGATACCACGGATTGATCATATTGATAGGAGATCAGAGCGGTGGAATACTCACGGGAATAGCCCTCCTACACCGTAGTATGATGCTCTTTCGGCTATGATACATCTCTTGTAAGCTATGTTCTCCTTTTCTTGGACGATCACAAGGGATCAGCTCACCCAGCTCTACAAGAGCAATTGCATAAGCGGTCCATGGTACTTCGCCTGGTACGTGTCGCAATTTAATGCACTGAGCGGCCGTTGGTCTAGGTCCAGGGAGGTTACTTGTGAAGATGACTTCATTGTTGATAGCCGAGGCAATGTTCATCAAACGATGATCAATCAAAAAGTCAACTCTCGAATGAAAGAGGCTACCCACCGTCACCGGTATGTCCACCATCTTGATCATCCTCCGACAGTCGTTGGTCAGACGGGACGAGCTCGTATTGCTCCGCTGTACGGCTGATGCCTGTGGCCCATGCGCTCATCGACGAGACCGGCCCACGTTGTGATGTGGGTGTGTATGTTGAGTTGTTCAGAACGGGCAGAAAGCAAGAGAGGGAGTGACGGAATGAACCTCAAGCGGATGTGGATGTTTATCAGATTGAGAAAGAGATGTGGGCCCCAGCCCCCCGGTCAGTGGGCGATGGCGGTGATCTCCGACATCGAGAGAGCAATCAAAGAGCCGAATGGAGCAGACTGACGATACACGATACATCGATATCGAATAACTCAAACTACATACATCTCCTGCAATTGCAATCTGACATACCTAGTTACAATCGTCTGAACTCTTCAGCTTCATTATCATTCTTAGCAATCTCCTGAACGCTCCATTCCCATAAGTCATCTTGTAACTTCTCTTCGTGACTTTGTTTACTTGACGGGATCTCCTGCGCATCAATAACCGTATAATACTTCCCGCTCTTGTCCTTCTTCCCAAACTCATCTCCTACAATCATTTTCACCAACGTATTCGCGACATAATCAGTGGTGAATATATCTTTAATAAACCATCTCGTGATTCTCAAACCTATAACCCAGCCAAACCAACTTGACCATCTAAATAAATTGGTAGCCATCACTCCAGGTTCCATAGTTATCACTATCCATTCCTTTCCTTGTTCTTTGACTCGTCGGTCCAAAGCATATGCGAAAAGAAGATTACATAATTTCGATAAGCCATATCGTCTAAATCCTTCTGTTTGAGTATTCCACTTTTTGCCTGTTTCCGGATGAGCCACCTTTTCCGCCGATACGTAAGTTGGAGGAGGAACTCTTTTGAGTGATGGATCATGTCCCGAACTGGATATCACGATGATCCTGGCATCATCCGTAAGATATCTTGAGAGTAGAAAGAAGAGAAGTGTGTGATTGACGTGATTTACAGCGAACATTGATTCTAAATCATCAGGAGTGAAGTGGATCTTATGGACGAATTGAATAGCAGCATTGAGAACCAAAGCTCTAAGAGGTGGGAAAGACTTTTCTTCGTATGCTTTGACGAAGATACGGACTCCCTCGTGAGTGGATGAATCGAGTGGAAGGTAGATGACGTTGTTATTGCCTACTTCTGAGTTGATCCGTTCCTCTGCGTCGGAGGAGGATCGGGACGCGATGATTATCAGTGTATCAGGTTCGGATTTCGATAGTGACAAGGCTGTTGAATAGCCTAGACCTGAAGTACCGCCTGTGATGAGGATTGAAGAGGTGAAGGACATCACGATGAGATGGAACGATAGTATCAATGCTATATGACACTGACAATGAGATGACTGAGATCGTAGGATATGCCCCTGTTCGATACGTTCAAGTTGAGTGGGCTCTTCTGTGAGTGGTCAAATCAACTACCTTCTGAGCCTGGGAACGAGATGCTTTTATATCTTTCCAGGAGGCCAATGACTGGTGTCATCTATAAATAAGCATAGTAAGCGTGCCATATGCCCGTCGGCCTCGAGGGTCGACCATTTAAATCGACTCTGCTGGTCTAACCTAGACATCCTCTAAGATCTCGACATCCGATCATTAAACGTTCTCAGTGTAATCGATATCTATAGCAATTCGCTGAATTGGAGACCCTTATTCAACACAGACATGTCGACGATCACCCCCGTATCTCCTCCCGTCTACGATGACGACAAGATTCTTCCTGTCGGTGGGGGGACTACAACTGTGGATGAAGATCTGGGATTCGTTAAAGACGATGTTCGAGTGGATGTCCATACCAACCTTTGTGAGTCATCTTTGCCTTCATGCTGGCATCTGTCGAGTTTGACCTAAGGGCTGACGATGATTGTAATTGTATGACTATAGATGATGGTGTACAACGTAAGATGGAACAACGGCATATGCAGATGATCGCGCTTGCCGGAACCCTCGGTACAGGCCTGTTTCTAGGTAGTGAAAGACTATCGCACATGGTGGACCGGTTGGTTCATTATTGGCTTTTGTATTGACTGGTTCGATTGCCTATTCAATGTGTAAGTCCTCACCTCTCATACTACTTTTGGCCCCTCACCCTCACCCTCAGCCATCGTTCTCTCTCGGGTGTGACTTTACATGCTAAATCTTTGCCATCGCAACGTCTTAGTGGTCTGCGTGGGTGAAATGGCAGTTTACGCTCCCATCTCAGGAGGGTACATCCATTTCATCGAAAGATGGTTGAATCCCTCAGTTGGATTTGCAGTCGGTTGGCAAGTTTGTTTTCAATATTGCTTGTTCTTATCTTCCGAAGTCATCGCTGCGTCTATCCTCATTTCTTACTGGGACCAATGTGAGTGGTGCCGTACAGTAGATCTGATCAGGGTCTTAGCTGATCCAGGATTGGAAATGGTATAAATAGCTTTTACTATCCCACATCAAGCTGGATATATGATAGCGCTCGGTTTTGGTGCTGCTGCTATCGTTATGGATTCAGTTTTCAGAGACAGAGAAGCGAAAAGAAGGATCTATACGCTGATTCCCTATACTCATTTTGTAAATAGAACTTTTTCGGTGTAAGGTGGTTCGGTGAATCCGAGGTAAGTCTACTCAAGAACCATAATTCCTCATCATAATTTGTAATAGACAAATTCACTTATATTCTAAATCGCCCTTCTAGTTTTTCTTCGCATTTATCAAGAGTAAGTGAATCAGCCCAAGCCTCAATGTGGCTCGTCAATCCCTCAACATGACCAGCTAATCCCTTTTTTTGCCTCATTTTGCCCCTGTTGCCAGTCGCTCTCGTCATCGGTCTGATCATCGCAGGTATCGTCGTCGACCTGGGTGGAGGTCCGAACCACGATCGTATCGGATTTCGATATTGGAAAGATCCTGGTGCATTTGCCGAATACCATTTCGCAGGTGATCTTGGGAAATTCTTAGGATTCTTTACCAACCTCCTTCAAGCGGCAGGATCATTCGCAGGGATAGAATCAATCGCAGTGGCAGCAGCAGAAGTGAAGAACTCCCGTGTAGCTTTGACGAAAGCTATCAAAAGATTGTTCTGGAGAATTACCATTTTTTACATCCTATTGATATTCGTGGTTGGATTATTGGTTCCATATAACGATTCATCATTATTACAATCAACCGGTACAGCCGCCTCATCACCTTTTGTCATTGCTTTTCAAAGAGCTGGAATAAAAGCTTTACCCAGCATAATCAACGCTGCGGTACTCACCTCTGCTTTTTCGGCTGGTAGTTCCCTCATGTATTCGGTTAGTAGGATGTTATATGGTTTGTCACTTAGAGGATACGCTCCAAGTATATTAGCAAAAACAACTAAGAAAGGTTTACCGATCGTTTCATTAAGTTTTGTGACCCTTTTTTATGGTTTGTCATTCATGACGTTGAGTAAAGGTGCTTCGACGCTACTGAATTGGTTATCTAACTTGAATGCTTTGTGAGTGATTTCGCACTTTTCATCACAACTCATCAATCTATATTAATCATGAGGTTATTACGCAGAATCGGTTATATCACTTGGGGTACTATCGCCATTACCTACTTGCGATTCAAGAAAGGTCTAGCAGCTTAAGGTATTGATCGAAAGTCGTTACAGTAAGTCTATCCTCCTTCATTTTGCCTTATTCTGATCTACCAAATCATAGTGCTGATCGTGATTGTGTAAGTCTCATATCCTAGTTAGTGGAACAGACTTCAACCCTGGCCGGCATACTGGGAGATCTTCTGGTCATCAATCATCATCATTTTCAACGGTTGGGAAGTATTCACCAAAGGCTATTGGAATCCATCCGACTTCGTCATTGCCTACATCACCATACCTGTTTTCTCAGTGTTGATATTGGGTTATTGGATAGTGAAGAGACCTAGACATCTGAAAATTGACGAATTGGATATGTACTCCAACATCCCTATCGACGAGGAGGTGTCTTATGAGGAGCCGCCAACTAAGAATTGGGGTGTCAAGGTTGTCAATTTCTTGTTTACCTAAAAAGTGCCAAGTATCGTGCTGTGCTGTACTATACTATCGTGTGCAATATCTCGTAGATGGATTGATGGTCGGTTCACGAAGAAAGAGATTCAAGACTGTTGGTTGGGGCGAAGTCAGGTGGACATGCCCTCGTTAGGGAGTGGTAGACGACGGTCACAGACATGAGAAAGTAATAGGAATAAATGTATTCGGTGTTGCAAGTCAAGTACACAAGTTGTCTTCAGGGAACCGTTCGTGGTTGTTTATCTTTTGGTTGATAGGCATCATATTTTTTATGAAACTTAGATTACATTTTGATCCTTGGGTTATTAGTCCGAGTCGATGATCTTTGATGAAAATTCATTCAGCAGCTAAATGATCTGATAAAGGATATGAAAGCTTTGCCAATCAGAATAATCTTAACCATCACAAGGTGAACTACATATACATCCTTGTTCTACATATTTACAGATTTACAGCAATACAATATTAACATCTCCCTTCCTTTCTTCCGTAAGCCGGATCCATAATCTGAATTTCCATTCTCAACAAATCACTAATGTACCCTTGCCGCTCTTACTGGGAGTAGGGTCTTTGATTGCCTTGTATCACTATTGCCAATTAACGAGTTTGTGCCATCTGGGTCAGATGACAATTTCCTAGATTCCCATAAACCGCATATGTGTCTAATTGAAAGGAACCAAGTCAGACCGATCAGCCAAATCCATATTACCAGTCATAATTCCACACGGTAATAACATTCTGAACCAAAGAAATGGATCTAGGCGAATTTGGAAAATAGGGATGACTTGCAACTCACTTTTTCCCATTTCCAGCCTTATCTTCCCCAACTCTACATTCCCTCGAACAAAACGTCAATCCGCACCTCCTACATTCCGGGAAATTCACACCTTGCATCTCACATACCCCACATATGACATGTTTAGTGAGAGCGCTGGATAATTCCGCTTTGGCTAGTTCAGGATCGATAGGGTTGATCTGATGTTCTGGTATGGAAGAAGGTTCGAATGGTAATTTACGTCTAGACGAGCTATCACCCTTGGTAGTAGCACGCAAGGTCCCGAATTGCGGTGATGAAGCTACCGGACGTAAGGTGTTGATATTGGCAGGTGATACACCTTGATAGTGTTGATTAGGAATTATGGTCCGTGGGGATTGTTGAGAAATGCCACAAGCGGATGAATTCGGGTGTGATAGAGATGAAGTGTATCTATCATTTTCGATAGGAGGTGATAATTTCCATCCATCAAGTGACGGATATCTTGCTGATTCTTCTTCATGTTCTTCTTGTTGTGCGAATGCTTCGGTCAGGTCAGCCATCGACTTGGCATGCACTCTTCGTAATGTCGACATGGCATCTTCATCTTCATCTCTGTCTCTTTCGCTCAATCTCACAGTGACAGGTTGATAATTCTCATCCGTGATTGAGCTTAAGGAAGCTACCGAAGCTGAAGATTTGATAGGAGTAGAGAGTATTCTGGAAGCTGATAGGGAAGTGATGGATGATGCGGATGGTTTACGTCCATGAGTGGTCAAAGATGGTTTTCGAGGAGATCTTTTCTGACGAGATGATGATGATGATGAATTATTTGGGGGAGAAAGATGAGTATCGGGGAATGGAAACCCTTTCATCATGATATTCTCATCTTTAGGTGTGGAAGTGATGATATCCAATCGTTTAGCAGCTTGTCTGATGAGATCGTCGGCTACTTCGTAACCCGTCGGATGGTGAGAGACGACATTCTTGAAGTAAATTTCAGCTTCCAAATCGTGAGATGTCATACCGAGCTGAGCAAAACGTCACATCGTATCAATAAGCAAGGTATCTGACGACTATAAGTGGGACAACAGAAGATCGAAACACTGTGTCATATACTCACGATATAATTAAGGATGATATCCACACTTCCTCTCAGTCTTTGTGTTTCCTTCATCTCTGCTCCCGATTCCATCTCTTCCCGTTTCATCATATCCAATAGAGCTATATTGAAAGCCACAATGTGACCTAATTTCCATACGTTCCTTCCCTTTTCAGTTTCATTTCGCGGTCGTAAGATACTTGGAAGGGCCTGCAGGGATATAGGTGGGAGGAATACAGGGTCTTGAGGTTGGATGTGACCGTGCCGATAGAGTTTCAAGAGTGGTTGCAGCAGGTCGTACTATATGACAAATGGTTCAGTCAAAGTTAGATATGTGACAACTAAGGAATTATGCGATCAGATGGAGATGTCTTTAATAGGTGTGTAACTCACCATAGTCTGTAAAACCTCCAATCTCCTAGCTGTACTTTCGATATCAACGTCCTCATTTTCAAGCTCGAAGGGATCATCTACAAGACCATCACCAGGAGTTCTTATGACGGTCGACTCAGAGGTCCGGCCAGAGTTGGAACTAGGGATTAATCTCGGTGGACAGAGGGTATCGACCGAATCTGACAATGTATTTTCAACTCTGGGATCGACTTTAGTGATGGTGTCCGATGTCGTTTGACGATTGAGTCTATCTTCATTTCTGTGCTTGAGTTTGCCTTTAAGGTCAAACGATAAAACCTCTTCTTCACCTATCGAGTTGTCCCTGGCGTGCTCGGCATTATGAAATGTTCCATCCGAAGTGAATGTGGATACGATCTTGACAGATTGCGGTATCTGCTGTTGTTGTCTCTTATTCACCTGCTTCTTCTCTCTTTCCGATTCCTCCTGTACCAACCAGCTCAACCCTAAGACAAACCACGCTCCAGCAATTCCCATCGACCTGACGTCCCTCACTGCCCTCTTCCCATCCTTCGGTATCTGCCACCCCGAAGCTACTAGATCCAAGGTAGGTCGTCTGGGAGGTGTGGGTCGTAGGGTGATATTCGCTTGGGATGAAAAAAAGGAGGAGGAGGAGGATCCGAAGAATTTACTGTAGATTCTTGTTGTTATCGTCGAATGGCTGGCTAAAACTTGCACTTTCTCACGTTCATTTTCAAGATCACGGCCATTTCGATGTTGGACCTGACCGTGAGAATGATTGTGGAGATCGTGATCCTCATGCTCCATCAGTGTCGATCCTCTGATCAATAAGTTACCCAATGCGAGACATGCGGAAGCTGAGCAGAAGGGCGGTAGAGCAGCTTGAGTGTAAATTTTGATAGCTAGTTCTGGATGGTGAGATATCAACGCGGTCTATATCGCGGTCATACCATCATCAGTCTGCGATCCATACATCAAGCTATGGCTATTAGATGTCTATACTCACCTGAGCATCCCACATAAGTGATTCTTCATCTATCCCACCACCTGCACTCTGCTCTCCACCATCCTCATCGACCTCACCATCCGTTACATCTTCCTCGTCCTCGTCATCCTCGTCGCCTTCCGATCTCTTCAATGTACTAGACAGCCCTAGAAGTGAGAATAGGTTGGCGAACGATCCTCTGAATGGTATGCTGGAATGAGATGGAGCGATACTTGAGCTGGATTTGATATGATTATGTCGTGAGGTCGAAGTGGAACGTAAAGGTCGATGCTGGTGATCTTGTTTGGTCATCAGGCGGTGTGACAAGTCGCTGAGTCGTGGGTATACACAGTTTAGCAAGAATTGATAAGCAATCAACAGGCAACACCCGATGTTGACATAGATGGACAGATACAAGCAAGCATGAGCATGAGCATGAGCATGAGCATGTATACAAACTGTTACGTGAATTGGGGTGACTTGGGATGAAACTTGGGGTCAAGGCCGGTGTGAAGTTAAACCGTAAACGTTTACCGTTATCTGGCTGTTATCAAATCACATCATCACAACTCCACCAAAAATCGATCACACGACCATCATATTCTCTGTTTACTTCCGAGTCATCCATTCATCGTGAGAAGGAATGAGGGACAAGAGACACGTATGCATGCATGCTGCTACGACCCAAAATATCTATCCCAAAACCCTATGGTGCCATTATGGGCAGGTTCGAAAGATGGTGATAACCCTATCAACCTCGTGACAAGCGAAAATATCTCCAAATTTGGGAAACCTATACATGCAGTATGGCAGAAATAAGTTAGCAAAGATAACTGATCAACATAGTTGACGAGCCGAGGCTCTTCACGTACTCTTCAATATAGGCGGCTTAGTCGATTCATACACTTCCGATGAAGCTTTCTTCTTGATTGACTTGACAAACGGTCCCTTGGCAAAGAAGATTGCTTGCATCTCGGGAAACAAATTATCTAAGAGGGTTGCCTCATCAGCTCTCAGAGGTCAAGGCATTCCATCGTACAGACATAACTAACCATAACCATGATTACCCTTTGGCTGATAATCGCCCTGAAACAAAACTTCATGTTCGTGCTATCGACAGAAAAGTATACAGAAAATTGTTAGTGATGATGGTAAATATAAGAACAGTGAGACTCACATGATCAGTGATCGCCCAGCCTATGGTAGGAACGACATAGATAGGGGCGATTCTGTGTCCGTGATTGAAATGCCATCTTTCAGGCATGGTCTCGTGGGTGTATCTTATCGCGTAGATGATCAGCTGAGGAGCAAATTTGCACATATACTTATGTGTCAACCAACTCACACTGCAAAGGTACCGTTCGAAGATTTAGCAGCTTCAAGCAGGATATCAAGGTAATACTGCGTGTCGACACCTTCCTTGAACCTCAAACCGACTGAAGGCCAACCTATGTTGGATATAGTTGATTAGCACAAATGAACAGTCTATAACCAGCTAGGTCGTAGCTCACCGTCCTTATGTTCGATCACATCTACACCTTGTTCACCTAGGATATCATCCAAATAGATTATCCGGTCGTTACTTGTCTCCGCCATGCCTTTACCAAAACAATCCATGATCAGTCAATATGTCGAGCAAGCTGAGAGATTTCGTTCAGAGACCGGAACTCAGCTCACCATGGTCAGAAACGATGACCACATTCACTATATCATCCAGATTTCTCACTTCTAGTCCATGCAGCAGTTCTCCGATCATCTCATCACATAGCGAAAGACTATGATTCACACCCTTCGAGTTTGGTCCACCACGATGTCCCGATTGATCAATCTCCGGGAAGTACGATGCGATGAATTGCGGTCTTTCTTTGATATCGAGATCGAGATAAGATAAGATCTGGGTGACTTTATTGGAAGGTGAGAGTTGCTGTAAAAATCACCCAAAGAGTCAACGTTGGTTCATGATAATGAGAATGAGTGTATGGTGTCTGGTATAGCCAAACAGCAATGCGTGGAAGCGAAGATCTTGCTTACTCGGTATGGGACAAAATACGATGGTGAGATACCTTTCGAGGTTACCGGAGGGCCTGGCCTAAAATATGACAAGATGACCATTAGTCAATACTCTTCTTACTTTTAATTTGCTCATAGACTTGCATGGATGACCTCAGAACAACTTAGCAGATCAAAGAGTATATGTCTGGTATCCTTCAAATTATAACCACTTACCACATGATGACAGCACTTTTCTGCTTAGCCCTCTCCACAGCACTCCAAAGGGGTTCACCCCACCACCAATTCGAATTCCAGCTCTTATCTTCTTCGGTATACACGAATTGCGATCCTACATCACTTTCATCCTTCTTGACGTTGGCACCACCTGTCATCTTTTCACTGTTTCTATCGTCCATCATATCTATATCATCTATATCATTTATGTCTCTATCCTTGCTCATATGTCTCAGTTCGATATCCGATATACCCATATCTGCTCTAGAAGTTATTGCCTCGCCAACGAACATCGGATCCCAAAATTTATTCGCTACAATCCCGTGTGATTCTGGATGCAAACCCGTCATGAGACTCCAGTGATTGGGAAATGTCAATGTGGGGAAGACGGGTTTCATCGATTCTGCCCTGATCCCATCACTCCTCTGTGCCAAACCCACTAAGTTCGGTAGGAGGTCAACGTGCGAGGTGAGGTACGAAGGTCGAAAGCCGTCTAGGGAGATTAAAAGGACGGTGGGGTGGTATGGATGTGTACCGTTAGATAGGATCGGTATGGAATGGTAAGGTGACGAGCTGGGAGAGAAGAGGGTGAAGAGGAGGAGAATTAGGGGAACGGACAGGAGGTAGAGGAGTGGTTTGGGTAGCTTGTTCAGGATGTCAGCATGAGACCTCAAGCCATTGAACTATGCAAGCTCATATGCAAACACTCACCTCTACTCCTAGAATCTTCACCCTTCCCTTCCTCCGCTTCCCATCATCTACGACTAGCGTATCTATGTTCGAGCGCAAACTCCTCTCACCCAGCAGACCTACTTGCTCGTCTGCCAGGTCGTCTATATCACTGACGTCTTCATCTCGCTGTGTCTCGAACCGATCCTGCTGTTGGACTACCAAATCGTCTTCAGAGCTTGAGATGCTTAATGTTGGTGATCCACCTCCTTCTTCCACCAGCGGTAGGGGAGTTTTCTGTTTACCTTTGTTTTTAATATTAGGAGAAAGTGAAGAGGGCATGGTCCGTTCGAATGTGTTAGCCCTGCTCAGTCGTCGTCGTGCAGGCGCTCAGGTATAGGTGAGCTTTCCTTCGATATGCAGCTGACCGGGTAGAGGACGATCCAGTTGGGTGGACACGGACCAAGCAGGAGGAAGATGAAAGATGAAGATGCAAAGTGGAGGCAATCGACGTTACAGATTCGTAATGGGTCATTAGCGGAATCGAAATAGTCCCCTCGCTTGATTAGGTTTTCATCCTAACACCGATTACAACTCGCACTACATCACTCCGAACGCGTGCATACGAGTAGGGTGTTCAAACGTGTTTTCGCAATTCTGCAACTGCAACTACGTCCATCTTCTCACTTCTCACTGCTCATCCAGTTCTTCTTACATCAATCGACAGGTCCGGCTCAGCTCAATCAGACAACAAGACAGAACAGGAAGAGACTGTCAAGAGCCTGCAACATGTCAACCCGTCCGAATCTGGTCCGCGTTCTTCTTCTCACCCTGTTCCTCATCGCCATCCCCATCATAGCTTCCTCAGGCGATCGTAATCCGACTTTCCAACATTGTCTCAAAGGCTGTCAATTGACATACTGCGAACCTCATCAACCTCCCCTACCGAGCTACCTGAGGGCATTCGGTTGGACATGCAAAGAAAATTGCGCGTATGAGTGCGGTCACACGTTTACGGACAATATCAGACCGGGAAGTAAATCTCATCAATGTGAGTGAGACCAAGCCAAGCGAGGTTACTCAAGATCACATGGTGGGATACGTTATGGCCCTATCTTATCATGATCATTCTATTACTTGCATCGCTGACAGTGCATTATTGGTGCATAGTCTATGGTAAATGGGCTTTCTACCGACTTGGACCCTTCCAAGAACCCTTCTCGATCTTGATGTCTCTTGGGAACCTGTGCGTCAATCTGAAAGGTCTCGAACAACTTCGTCGAAGGGTGAGAAAGGAGAATGGGATGAGGAACTGGTTGAGTGCGTTGGGTTGGATCCAGGTCAATACTTGGATATGGAGTACAGTTTTTCATGCTAGAGGTGAGTCTCGATATTTCCTCGTAACACAGTAATGTCATACTGATCTTGCTATGTTGTCTATAGATACACCAACGACCGAACGATTGGATTACTTTTCAGCAACTTTAACAATCTCCTTCACGCTTCTCTATTCAATCGTCCGGGTATTCCACTTACGTACACCTTTATCAACTTCCCGTTACCTCTTTCCCATCTCAGCCATCATCGGATTCATCGTTTTGGGTCATTTCACTTACCTCCTCTCATTTCCCTTCGGTTCATTCCCATATGGATATCATACGAAATTCAATCTCGTCTTGGCTACGATTCATAACGTGTTGTGGATAAGTTGGAGTTTATCTTTCAAATATCCTTATCCTAAAATGACCTTTTTAGGTACGACCTATACGTTTCCAAAACCTTATCCACCTCATGATCCTCTTACGCAAAATCCCAAACCTAAAGAAGCTCAGACCCCCTTTATTCTAGTGATCTTAACCACTTTAGCAATGACATTTGAATTATTGGATTTCTCACCTGTGTTTAGGATAATCGACGCTCATTCGTTATGGCACGCTAGTACCATACCGCTTACCATTGCCTGGTGGCATTTCATGGTGGAAGATACGATAGAACTGGAAGGTACCCTCTTATCACAACGCCCACAACAGATTGGTAATAACGAGAAAGGAGAACAAGGTGGTGATGAGTTGGAAGTACCGAGAACTCCAAATTTCATACAAATCGCTTCGACGCCCAAGTTTCAAAGGATTCCAAGTCCAGGAAAGAGTCCAAAGGTAGATAAACCGGAATGAGTAATGTGGGAGAAATACTGAACAGTCAATGACAAAATGTCTTGGAGCTATTGCAAATGCATTTTGATTCGAAGTGGGAGAATTGAAAGTAACAAGAAGGAAGAGACAATTGACCATCTAGAAAGGAAGAAAAGACAATTGAAAGAGAGAATGGGAGTTACATCCAAAAACTGTTTACGCTTGTTAATTAGATATCATATCATTCAATCCAACCATGTTCAGGTTTATCGATGCACATACATATATACATGTAAACCATCTGCCAATTGGACAGTAGATCTATACCTTGCGCAATCTTGTATTGATGACTTCGTCATAGGAGTGATATGAAGGCGAGCATGCGAACTTGACCATGACATACTAATTGAAGACGTAGGAAAATATATCTGCGCGACGTTTTCTGTATGTTTTCTGCATGGTATCAAAAAGACATAGATGAGTTTGATGTATGAATTTTTGAGTCCCAATGAAAGACCAAAAAGATGATATATTCGAAGTAAAGAAAGATGAGAAAAAAATGTAAAATGGATATATGGGAAAAAAGGGAATCAAATGAAATTGAAGATGAAAATGAGGTTCTTGTGATGAGCTATAAGCAAATGTATCGTCTTCTCTGGTATACTCCGTTTCCTTTCCGTTATCCCCCGATCCGTCATTCTGATTCTATTTGGATCAAATCCATCCCATATCGCACCCCTAATCCTCCTCCGTATCACTGTCTATCTTGCCCTCGTCCACTTTATTGGACTTCCGTGACTACGGTTGTCCCTCTTTTGTTCTGAACGATCACCTACTAAACAAGAAGTCAGTTGATCGGATCTTCATACTGATCACAACAGATCTCAGTCCAACTCACTTTGGATTTGAATGATCCTCTGACATCGGCTTTACCGTTGGCGGCTGCTTTCTTGGCGGCGGCACCTTTCTTGTAAGTGGCTCGGTAGAAGCTATGAATGAAATAGTTGTCAGCGAGACGTCTTTCGAGTGGTTGGAAGGAGTTATGAGGTTGATCTCGCGACGACTCGTCCAGGGACTAGTAGACGAAGTAAAATACTCACGCAATGAACAAGAAGAGGTAAGAAGTCAAAAGACCACAACCGAAGAGTGCTGCACCCTCACTTCCAGCACAATCACCGACAGTTGGGAAAGGTGTGTATGTCGTGGCGAAGTGATTGTAAGCTGTAAACACAATGACATCGGTTAGCAAAATTAACCGCCCTTTGATGGGGCACAACCAAATAAGAGCGAAGAATGAAGAGGTTGGTAGGTCGGGAAGTGATCAGGTCTATATAATGTATTTCCATTGGTAATTCCTAGGAATTCAAACTGAATGGTTGGATGTGAGTAGGTAGGTAGGTAGGTAGGGTTTGATTTTACCAAAAAGAAGAAAAAGAAGAAAAGAAAATTAAGCGAACTAGAAGGTGAGACTGGGAATGGTAAGTTTGGATATTGGTTGTGCCCGAAACGGTATGAGAATAAAAACGTGCTGGCAAAGTAGACGATGAAAAGGTCGATGATGAATTGAGTGATTTGCATCGAGGTGAGGTATTTCTTCCACTATATCACGAGAAGCGCAATCAGCTAATGGAACATTGTTTTTGTCTGTAGAAAGAAGTGACTGAACAAACCCAGATCTTGGCACCGCCAGCAGTAGCGTAGTAGTAGTAGTCTACAAGAACAAAGCAAAGATTTAGCTAGCCAATCTGATGATTTGTTTCAAGACTTTTAGACACTCACACATGATGACGTGAACGAGGAGGTTCAAGGTGATGACGACCCATTGCTATTGATTGATTAACTTTGTCAGTTTTGAGAGCATTACAAAACTTGGTATAGCTCGGATATACTCACTACAGAGGTCTCTCCTTCGAGTTGAGTGAAACACAAGATTGCAGTAGCAGCATGGTGGAAGACGTGGAGGAAGGCTAGACAGTCAATCAGCGACCATTCGCGACCGTGAGCAGTACGAAAGACTCACCCAAAGGTTTCTTCTTGAGAACGAGGAAGACGGTGTCGATAAGCTCAACGTATTTGATGTAGTAGTTGATCATGTAGTAGGTAACGAGTCGCTATTGAGATATTTAATGACATTAGCATGTCTCACATAAGCATAAAGTGTTGTTTTGGGATCACCCGATTTTTTGGGGATGGGGACAGGAGAGGGTGAAATTAACTTACAGGAGTGAAAGCGGTGGGGTTACAGATTGACCAGAAGAAACCGTGTTTGAGGAACATGGGAACACTGCGGTAACGATTGCATATCGGTAAGAATCCAACAAAACGGGTGAGAGATGAAAGTCACTTGCATTTCCTCAAGCATCAACGCGAGGAGAAGCCCTGAACCAAGAGTGAGGTAAACGTTGTGGAATCTGAATGGACCAGTGAGCTTGAAAGGCTGTCTCTTCCTGCGCGATTACCATTGCATCAGCGTATTGTCTCGAATTATACTGAATGATATGAGGATGGAATGAAATGACCCACTTCATGAGCTCTCTTCCGCCGAAGATGACGAGAAGGTAGGTACCGATGGCAGCTACGACCTCCTTCTGAGTTGAGAGGGGGGATGATCCAGGTACCCAGGTCTTGTACTGGATAGGTACCTTGGGTACACCGAGTGTCTCCCACGCAGAGGTGATGAGGGTGTAGAGCGGACCTGGTCCAGGTGTCCATGCTGAGAAAGGTGACATTTTGTTGATATGGTGTGAGTGTTCAGATTATAAAGAGGGTTGTTTATGCAAAAGACGCGTCGAGATGTCGGTATGAGAAAAAGAAAAGGGGGAGAGAGTCCACGATTGAATGTGAGAGAGGGAGAGAGGTCCTTGTCCGCTTAGAGATCAAGTTACCAGATGACTGAGTCAGAGGTAGGTATTATAAGTGTATGTTGATGTTGATGATGATGGTAAGAGAGAGAGAGATAGATATGAAAAAAGTGAGACAGGAGATGTTTTTTTTCCACTCTTGTTGCTGGTTTCCAGGAATAAGGGTTCATGTGGACCGTGCGATGGTATTTATTTTCTCTGGTTTTTTTCCATCTAAATAAATTATATACATTCAATTAATGACAAACGTGGTGTTACATGTTGCATTCATTACAAACATTTACGATCCCATCCTAATCGCATCTACGAATACCAGTGATCTTCCTGTCAGCTGATTACAAACCTTGTTAATTGGGTTTCAGTTTGTACCGGTCTCGGAGATGTGATTGATAACCGGAATGAGGGATGTGTGTACCAAACTGTGTTTCCGTACTTCCCGGTCCCTGAGGTGAATTCAACATGACAACTGATGCTGTCGACGTAGGTGGTGGGTGGGTGGTACTGCAGAGAAGACATTGCGTCCCACGGACCGTCCATGCGTCTGATATCTCTCTCATTTGATTTGTTTTTTCCCTTTGTGTCTTTGTCTTCGGATATCCTCTGTGATGACTAACCGGAGTACAGTACTCATAACTGACTGATCATGCCTGGCAGCTAAGAGAGAATTGATGGAGTACGGATCATATGCACGCAATCGCTCAGAAATATCGAGCTGAATGCTTCTGTATCTTCTTGATGATGTGGCTCGGTCAGTTCATACAAATAACATACAGGATGAATAGATGTGTGGATGTATTCAAACGTCAGATCATCGTCAGACATCAATTCGACTATAATTCTCTTTTGGAAAGGCTATCTCGGTACACCTCTTGCGGATCCCTTCTCTCAGCCGCAACGAACGGCACCAATGAGATTGGTTCCTCGTGGTGCAGTACTCTATGGATTGTTCCTCCACCTAATTGTTTGAGATCCATCTCTGAACAGGCGAAACTGAGTGTTTGGTTGACAGTGTGTGTAATTGGCTCTGTGACTGAGGGATTTTCACTTCTCAGTTCGAAAACGCTTTCAACGTTGTATTTCAAACTGCCATCTCGATAATATGCCTGTGAGATCCTTCGACCACTGTACATATTACAGTGACTCTTATAACTCTCAGCGATGACCGTCCATCATAGCTGCACGATTGCCGCTGTCATCGAAAGTACCCGTTGATCCTGCGGACATTCCGTATAGCAATTGTTCCTTAGAGGTCTGGCAGTTTTATCGTTGAGGTGTAGTTCAGTAGTGTAATTGTGGAATGCAAGACCGTGCCCCGTCGAGGAATGACTGTGTGGGGACATATATCATACAAAGCTACAATGTTCGTGGTGACTTATAGAGAGTAATAGAAGCAACGCATGCGATCTGAAAGGACCGTGGCATACTTATCAGGTGAATGATTGCCCATGCCAAAGGATAGACAAGAAGACTTGTCGCTCTGAATACTACCGACGAACAAAAGAGAATAACACGACATTCTTTCAACAAGGATTTCTCGAAGTGAAGCAAGAAAATGCAAATTGAAGGATGATTCGCTTTGGCTGTACAGCATGACTCATGTTCAACTCAAAGCACCGCCTTTACGCCTTGCTCCCGACATGCTGTGCAGAATGACAGTATCCCTGGGGTTGACGTGCAATGCCTGTACGAGAAGCCAAATCTTAGAAAGAAGGCTCAAAAATTTCATATAACCTCATAAAAGGTTCTCCCACCAGGAAAGTTTTAGGGTCTTCGGCCTCCGGTGAGATGGATTTGACTCAGTGCCAATCCAAGTCCTCCGCAATCCGGCGATACACCCTCCATGCGCACAGCACCTTTATACTTTATAGAGCTCGCATCAACCCTTGGGTATAACTGGAAGGTTGAAAACTAATAAAAGGTGAGCTTCCCTTCAGAGAATAAATCTTGCGACTTTCGCAGAGACAGAAGACTGCTTTTCGTCGCTTCTCGTACTCAGCGAAGTCCAATTCATTACCGACAGAGGTCTCTAGAGATCGCAGAGTTCCTGCGCACTATAATGAGCTCTGGTGGAGAAGTCAATCCTAAAATTGCTAGAAAAAAAGTATAAAAATCTTTCATCTTGCTTATCGATTTATTCCAACTCCAATCCACTTCAATCCTCTTCATCGTATCTTACATACTTTATCATGTCTGAATTCAAAGTGCCCAGCTATACTGGGGCTCTCAATCTAACGCAAGCTGAAATAGCAAGCCGCAAAAGTGAGATTCGTTTGGAACTAGCTCACCAGTCCAACGAAGCATTGACGAGGTACTACAAGCAATGTCAACAGTCTGCGCCCGACACAAACTTCTTACCGACTTTCAATGCGATCTCGGCCCAAATGAGCACCAAATTGGGTGGAATGGTCAGTAAGTGAGCCAATGACTCTAAGAACGTCCCTTTCACCCAAATACAAGTCGACGTCCGATTCAATAAACCCGCGTATACTCCTAGTCACTTCAGCACCTCGACTACGCTTACTGCCACACTCACTGATGGCCAAGGCGATACAACCGTACTGAGAGATCACTTGGCAATGGAAGTCGATCTGCCGCCGCTTGAGGACAAAGTATGATACTCGTTCTAACCTGCCGAATGGGAGTTCAGCCCGATGGGGAGTCTCAGAGGGAGAGTCACAAGTTATGTGACCTGCGGTGCCATATATCCACGAATGCACTTCATGATAAGCCGCCTGAGCAGCTCTACAGTAGCTGGCAGCCAGTTCTTGATGATGTATGGCATCATTCAGTTTGCTTTTGTGAAGTTGTGATCTTCTATATACCTCATCTTGTCATCAGGCGTACAGTGTGCTCGAAGATGGCATACTTTGCCGAACTTTCGGCCTCTGTTGCGCGCCTTCCTTCAGCCATGCGGGATCAACCACATCCTTCAATCTTCGAGATACTTGCCGAGCTCGGTCGGACTACTATTCTCGTCCTCCGTGGTACGTACAGTGCTCGCTCGTGAGGTGTATTGGACATCCGTTGTTTTTACAAGTATGGGCTTGATGATACGCTATGACCACTCAGATACGCTATGATCACTCAGATACGCTGTGATCACTCCAAGAGAACGTTGAAACAGCAATTCAGGATAAAAGACAAACACATCAGTGGCTGATTGATCGTACCTGTTAATCCGACACCGAGAAGCAAAACCAGCTGAGATAAGGTGACTGCTTGCTCACTCTATGTCGGTGGGCCTGTTGAGCAAACAAGAATTCGGACCGAACAAAAACTACAGCACCCGGGATTCCCAAGTGGTCCCCCACCTTGGTACTAACCGAGCGATAGGCAGCTTTAATTGCGCAGAGTTAGATACATGCCAATTCGATATATACAGTAGGAAGCAAATATATGGAAAGGGTCCGTGCGTAGCACAGCTACGGTACTAAAATCTAATGAACGACTAACTATCTATCGATCGCACCAAGGAAGGATCTTCCCCGGGCTTTGGCCAGGGCTACTGACACGCTTGTAAGCATCCAAATATAAGAAATACCTGGCATTTTCCACTTTTTCCACTCTCTTAGCTTGTCCCTTGTCTCCTCGTCCTGGTACCCTCCGGTAGAGAGTACCAATGGGCAGAACGGGGCCCTCTCATCTTCCCTCCCTTCCGGCAGAAGTACTACCTTCCTCTTCGCCTGAGCTGCCAGGACTCGAAGCATTCTGTCACAATGGTAGACGTAGCCGGTCGTAACCACTGAACCACAAAAGGGAACAATCGGGAATTCCGATGACTCGGAATTTCCGCCGGCTATATAGGCAACTAGACGTCCTGATTGACCGTGGCCATCATGACACTACGGTCCTCCCCAGGGAGAGGGAGGGCGCGACCTCGCAACTCTATGGTCATTGGCGATCTCTTGCGCCTATGGGTTAGATTTACGCCTATCTGAACCGAAAACTGCGCCCGGCTTACGTAAGGGCGCTATTACGTAAGGTGTTCCGGGTGGCTTTACGCAGGCCAACGTGAGCACAAAAGTCTGCGCCGATGGTGGGACTCGAACCCGGGGCCTGTCGGAATTCCCGATACTGTCACAATGGTAGACGTAGCCGGTCGTAACCACTGAACCACAAAAGGGAACAATCGGGAATTCCGACAACTCGGAATTTCCGCCGGCTATATAGGCAACTAGACGTCCTGATTGACCGTGGCCATCATGACAGATTCCTCTTTCCCAAAGTGTTCCATCGCATTCCTAAGTCCTCTGTCGTCAGGGCCCAGGATGAAAATGTCATCGAGGTAGGCAAGAACCAGATATTGGGGGCCAAGTAGCTGCTGTAGTTCCTCTACCGAGTTCCTGATCGTGATGGAGAAGAACAAGGGCCCCATTGGATCGCCTTGTCTCTGCCCCTCTGATGAGCTGAGGGTGTGAGTTACCCCGTCGGCGTGCACATAGAGGGGAGTGGGGTTGTTGTAAGACCAGGCTGCCAGTCTGAGGAGGCTCGGAGCGTGTTGCCGCACTGCTTTAGCGGTGATGGACCTCTTTGCAGCGTTGAAGGCGTTGGAAGCGTCGAGGGATACCAGGTGAGTGTAGGGGAAGGCCGGGTGCTTGTCGATAGCAAACTGGACTGCCCTAGTGATGGGTTCTACACCACCCTTGCTTCCCACCCCAAACTGACGATCTGACAGGAATGACTTGTTCATGTTGACCGTGAATATGGCCCTCATAGCCAACCTGTAAAACATCTCTCCCACCGCTATCGGTCTCACACCACCGTCAGGTTTGATCAGAGGGGTAATCCTGGCTGCACAAAGCAGCTCCTGGCCTACTGCGATGCCAGCAGCCACCTGCGATGTGAGGGCGTTGAGGAAGGCTCTGAAGTGAGGGTCGGATGAGGCGAGGATGTCACGATGATCTAACTAAGACCTCAGTAGACGGCCTTAATCGTATAGGAGACGGCCTAAGTAGGCGAGCAGATGATAAGAGGACGACGGATGATATACTAATCTAACCGAATATAAGAGATGAACGCTTCGTTGGTACAAGCAACGAAATCGTTCAACTAACCCGATATCGTTGAGACTTAACGATATCCTAGCTAAAGAAACGAAGTACTCAGCTAGACAGGTAGACTTCCAAGGGACAATAGAGATGTAGCCTTGAGGAGATACTGAAGTACGAAGTGATATCGTGGAATCAATAGTAAGACAAGACAACAATTGAGAATTCATGAGGGGAAACATCATGAATACGAAATTAGAGAGGATATATATATCTACTATCCTGAAAGTCCAATGTCCATAGTAGAAGTTGAATGAACGAAGTTGAATGATATCTACAATAAAACCTGTCCTTCTCCTATATCCTTTCTACCAACGATATCGATCGATATCGTTGTCCTAAAACCGAGGTCGTTATCCATTACGTAAATCCCTATACCAATAACCTTGTCGTGGAGGTAGCCGACATGACAGAGGAGAAGCAGTTTGACTGACCAACCGGACGGACCAGGCGCTGTCTCCTTCTTGAAGCTTTCTAGCGCTTTGGCAATATCCTCGTCCTCCGGAGCGGTAGCATGCGATGTGCCCTGGTGCAAGGGGAGGGAGAATGGATTATCAGTCCCTCGCGGATGCTTATCCTTGAGTGACTGGATAGTCGCATCGTTGAGAGGCGCTATCTTGACATTGTTGTTGAGCACCCGCTCAGCTCTCCCCACTAAACCGCTCTCCACCAGTTCCTTTGCCCTCACTATGTCACTCCTGGTAGATCCTTCCCTGCCCCTTGAGGCTGGCCAAGCCACAGCAGGGTAGTTGGCAAGGCGCTCCACCACCGCTGTGTGACCGTTCCTCATTTCTGGTACCAGCCCTACCTTGACCAGAGCAAGGATATCGAATAGGTTGCGGGCTGACGGGTCCTCGACAAACTTGACTGACAATCTCGAGGCGGCATGGATGAAGGGCTTGACAAGATTGGGGTGAAGGTGTTTGATCGAGCCTGGGAGAGGGACAAGGTCGGAGACGTCGTGAAGCTGGGGTTCGGGTGTTGTCGATTGAGGACGGGGCGTCGGGGGAGGAGGTGGAGGAGGAGGTGGTGTCGGTGCTGGTGGTGGTGGCGGCGGTGATGTTGGAGGCACAGGAGGTGGCGGAGCGATGGGAGGGGGAGCAGGTGGTGTCGCTGCAGATGTGGTTGGGTTGGTGAGTTGTTGGCTGATCGTCCTACTCCTACTATCCTGTACTATTCCTCCACTCCGTCTCCTAGCTAACTCCCTCGATCCATTACTATCCTTTCCCTTGCAACTCTTCTTATGTACCGTCATCGCCGTCTTGCTGACTTTGAGGACCGATCGGCAGCCCTGGCAGACAAGGACTGTGTTGGGGGGGAAGTCGGATTGTTGAAACGGGTACCCCTTGTGGTTACGGCGGATGTGCTGGAAGATATCCTCTCCTGCGAACTCCGGGCAGAGCGGACATTGTGTCAGCCCTGGCGGTGGAGGCGGGGGAGGTGGTGGTTGGCTCGCTGGGGGTGAGGGACGACGCTTGTCGATAGTCCCAAGAGTTGGGGGCAAATCCAGCCGGGGCGAACGTCGCCGAATCGATCTCCCCGCGTTGACGGCCTCTCGGTCTAGCTCCGCCTGGGAGAGTTGCAAAATACCGCCGAAGAAGTCCCCCGCCCTAGGCCTAGGACGAGGCGAGGACGCCGATGCTGTCGAAGCAGTCGATACCCTCCTTGCTGATGCAGTTGTCGACTTGAGATACCCAGGAGCGTGATAGGGTGGAGGCGGCTCCATTGTTGACGGAGATTAATCAATGTCCTCCCCAGCCTTGGTTGGCCGTGGTTACACCACGGCCTGGCTGTGGTTTGTATGGTGAGCCGTGGATGAACCCCGGCTGGACAAGATTGGCGGTGATAGCCGCCTACAATGGGTGGAGGTCGCGGTGGAGGTTGTCCAGGTTGGTTGATTGATATTCTACTATTTCGAGGTGTAAACAACGGACTTGACGCACAGGCCGCTACTGTGTTCTCGGTGATGGTGAAGAGGAGGATAGTGATAGTGAAGTGGACTAGCTAGTAGCACCACGGGACAGGTGAGAACGAGTAGAACAAGTGGTCGAAAAAGGGAGTTTGTAGCTGTAGAAGGGAGCTGATGACAGCAAAAGGCGCGTCTTGAAGGTGATCTTGGTGTCAATTTTGTCGGTGATGGTCTTGAGGGCTGCCGTGGTGGCGACTGAGGCCACCCCGGGCTTCCTCGTGTCGATATTCGTGATCGGCGGTGTCGATTTAGTCGGGTGAGCTACTCACTGCGCAGAGCGGACGGGATGCGGTGCTTTTTGGGTTCTATGGCCGTAGAGCGGACGGGATGCGGTGCTTTTTTCGGACGGGATGCGATGTTTTATACCTTCTATGGCCGTAGATGAAAATTGGTACCCTGAATTGCCTCTATAAAACCACAAACAAAAAAGGTAATTCCGCTAAGAAGCCACCTTTGTACGACTGACTTATGAAGATGTCGTATCAATGGCTATAGTGGATCGCCTTGACTGGTATGTGGATTGATTTTGACAGGTTACTCTGTAGCAGTCTGCCATTTTTTTTATCGCTGCAAATGACATTTTGATGACTATGCATTGTATCTCATATATAAACTCCCAAAATATGAACTATATAAATCCCAAAAAATGTTCATGAGCGTTAAGCTTGGTTTACTCATATCTAATCAATCAGTCAAAATGACAATTGTCCGCCCATCCCCTATCATAGCGCTTAGTTCGCTTTGTACAGAGCTAATTTCGATCCCGCACCACAGTATTCCCTTTGATTACCTGGACAAAGCATATTACAAGCTGAGTCTGCTAATTTGGTAGAGCTCGTACTGAGGGTATTAGCGCACCAACATTCTTGGCCATATTCCATACCAGCGTAGGCGTATCCTTTCAATTGACATCCCGAGACACACCATTCGGCTGTCATTCCGGTAGAGTTTGAGAAACTGTATGCCGACAAGGCCCGACCGTTACTTGGCTCCGAATAACATCCTTGAAGTTGATAGGTTCCTACCGTAGCGATCAATTGTGGTGCTACGTAAGAGGTGTAGTTGTATACGGACAATCGAGAGGAACCACCACATGTGTCGGAGGCGCTACCAGCACAAGGCATGTTACATCCCGTGAAACCGAGAGTACTGTAAGATTGTAAGGCGGTTCCACAGTAGCACTCTCGTCCGTACTCAAGACCAGCCAGAGGGTAGTTCTTGGAAAGACAGTAGCTCTGACATTGCTGTATAGTCATGGTGTTGGATGCGGTCGCTGCCAAGCTCAATGCTCGGGGATTGGTCTCGTTAGCACATCCCAGGTATTGCCATGGCGTGGCCGACACAGAAGCGGAAGGCACAATCGAGCTTGTCGATGAAGCAGATTTCGAAGCGGAGGATGACGGTGCGACCGAGCTCGAGGCGACTGCAGAGCTTATAGTGGATGGTGCAGAGCTTGAAGCAAAGTTGCTTGACGACGAGCTACTGGATGCAATCGATGTGGAGCTTGATGGCATCGAGCTGGAGACTGACGATTGAGCTGCTGAGGATGATGACGCGACCGATGAGGCTGCTGCTGAGGATGAAGCGATGACAGATGAAGAAGGTAATGCCGAGCTTGACGATGGGGCGGCAGATGAAGAAGAGGTAGATGAGGAGGCAGATGAGGAGGAAGACCAAGAGGCAGACGAAGAGGAAGCTGAAGAGGCGGATGTGGCAGAGCTTGAGGACGAAACAACGATACTAGCGGACGAAGAAGCAAATATCGAAGACGTGTTGGAAGAAGCCACGGATGAAGCTACAATGCTTGTTGAAGATGAGGGGGGCACAGAAGTAATGTTTGACGTAGTTGCGGTCGAGGAGGAGATAGCCGATGACACAGAGCTGGACGCAGAAGTTGAGGCGCTTGCACTGGTGGATGTGGTAGTTGTGTTGCTGAACATGTACAAGGAAAGACCATTCGAACCACCGCAGTATTGAAGTGCGTTACCCTTACAAGGCATCGAGCATCGACCGTCCAAGGTAGTAACACTTCCAGCGGAAAGCGCGTTTCCACAATAACATTCTCTGGCGTATTCTACACCGAAGTAGAGGAAACCTGAACAAGCTGCAGCGCAATTGTCAAGAGTCATGTCGTCAGATGCTACGGTCTTGCCAGTCAGAGCTCGGGCGTTGGTAGCTTCAGTATGACAGTCCACAAATTTGTATGATCCAACTGTCAGAGGTTGCACAGGTCCAGTAGGGGTAGCTGAAGCGGACGAAGTCGCAGAGGTGGACGTAGAAACGGAGATGGAGGCTGAGGCTGATGCACCGGAAGAGGTCGAGGTAGTTGCAGAGTTGAGGGCATATACGTTGAGTCTGTTTCCGGCACCACAATATTCGCTGCTGTTACCAGCGCATACCATGTTACAATCGGTCAAGGGAGCTGCAACTGATCCCACACCAAAGGTATTACCACAATAACATTCTTGACCATATTCCACACCGGCGTATGTATATCCTGCACATGCGGCGGTACAGTTGGCGACATTGGTAGCTTGACCTAAGCCTTTGCCTACAGACAAGGCTCGGCCATTAGTTCCTTCAGTGTAACATCCAATACTACTATATCCATTGGTTCCGTTGTTCGTGAAAGGACCCTTTGGTACACTGCCTGCACCTTGGGTAGTGTCCATGAAAAGAGAGATGTATGATCCAGCTGCATCGATACCGTTACCACCACAGATCTCGTTGATGTTACCGGCACAAGCGTAGTTACAATTGGCATCGTCAACTTGCAAGGTGGGAGGGTAAGATGAACACCAACACTCGGTAAGGTATTCGGTTCCCGCGTAGGTGTATCCGGCATCGGAACATGCCTTGACACACATGTCGTTGGTGTTGGAAGAAGAGCCGTAAATCTGGGTCTTCAGCTGTCGGCCAGGGTTGTTCTCCTTGTAACATCCTTGGTACCTGTATTTCGAAGTTCCGTTGGCAAACTGAGGTAAAGATTGCTCGCTAACGGCGTTACAAGCGAATTGAATATGTTGTTTACCAAACAAGGGATCACCCAAATTCATGGTCCATTGGGCAGAGCCGGAGTAGGAATCGACGTTGATTTGGCTTTTAGGTACTGAGCAGTATAAAGTGGCTGTAGCACTTTCTCCTGGTCCAAGTATGGTACCTTCAGCGAGGTCAACCTGGTTTTGGGCACCGATGATTCCGGACACACCGAACGGTGGTTTCGAAACGGTGACTGATAGTGATGTGGAACTGTTGGTTCCTTGATTGGTCAAACGCATCTTGAGATTTCTGGAAGTGTTTTCCAAAACATCTCCGAAGGAGAAAGCGGTCGTGTTATCGTATGTAACCCAACCAGTTCCATCAGGAGTTTGAAACTCAAGCAAAGCACTTGGGTATGTACCAGCCACGCCAAGAACATCGATCACCTTGGTCCCGCCAGTGGACTTCACGTTCAAAAACGTAGCATAGCTTCCGGAAGTCGTTGGATCGAACGCAATGTTTACAGTGGCTTGACTATTACCAGCGATAGTCGTGGGGATCTTGGTGAAGGTAAATGGACCGCATACAACCGAAGCGTTGGTAATCTGTTTGATAGTGAAGGGACCGGTTTCGCTGGAATCGGAACACTGTATTTCAGTGATCGTGAGGTTGGCATTTCCTTGATTGAGCAAGATCACCGATTGACTGACACCGCCGACTTGCTGACCGGTGATGACACCATCGAAACTGACTGTGTTTGGCGTAACTCCGAGAATAGCATTGACACTTTGACCAGTACCCTTCAATCTGACAGGAGTACTAGTAGTGTATCCAGTCGTGGCACCTTGAGTGGTGTTGATCAATACATCTGAGGATAGAGATCCGACCTGTCCGGGAGCGAAGGCCGCTTGGAATGAGAAGGTTTTACCCTTGGAGACGGTTACCGGAAGAGTAGAGTAATTACCGATGACAAAGTTTTTGTTCCCACTAATGCTAAGACCGGTGACCTGGGTGTCCACACTGGCTTGACATTGGATTGTTTTGTACGCAGAAGTGTTGTTGAGGTTGACTGTGCCGAAGTCGTATGGCGAAGAACAGTTCAGAGGAAGATTAACGGGTGAACCAAATCCGTAGAAGTAACCAGTGGTGGTGATCATGTAGGCTCGTCCATCACCAAATACCGGTCGACTGAATTTAGTTGTACCAGGAATATTGAAAGAGTTGATCAAGGTCAATTGACCATTTTGAGGCACGGCATTATAGATACGAAGATTTGCGCCTTCAACGTCTTGGGTCCAAACCAATCCTGTACCAGCTTGATCGTTCAAGGAGGTGGTAGTTCCATGTCCGACACCAAGGATATAAGCGTTCTTCTCGGGGGAATCGGCTACTTTGGTAAATGAGGGAACACCGCTGTCGCAGGAGAATTTGAAGACATGAGTAGGGTACTGAATAACGTTGATATAGATATAACCGCCTTCCAATGGATATACACCTGCACCAGCATAAACTGAGTTCTCATTTTGGTAGACTTGAAGTACGTTATCAAGCTTGTTGGCTCCGTTCTGGTAACCGCCCATGTCGTCGAGGTTCAACCAGTAGGTTTTACCACTCTTTCCAGTTACTACACCGATTCGTTTGACATTCCCACAAGAGAATTGACTTGGCAAAATTTCCAGCGGGGAAGTTCCCAGATCTTTGTCTGCGCCATCGAGCTGAGTCTTTTCCCAGGGCATGAAGAAGTCCACAGGAGTCAAGGTACCATCGGAGTTAATGGTCATATGCACAGCAGCCTCTTCAAGGGAAGTAGGTGGTTGACGTCCAGCTACTGGAATGCCGTTGAGTTGGGAGGCGTAACCGTTCCCGGAAGCGAAGAACATGGACCCTGCATTATCGGACGCAAGACCACCACCAGACATCCAGACACCAGCTCCTGGGACAGTATTCTTGACACCAGCTCCCTCAGTGGCATACATCTCGACGGTCTTTCCGGTGTCCTTGTCCCATCCCATAATCCATCCAGTAAAGTTATATTGAACGCAATGGGAAGCGAAACCGGCATAGATGTATTGTCCTTGATGCAGGAGGGCAGGTCGTTGATGATGGATACCTCCATTGAAAGATCGGGCGGGATTATTTCGTGCAACCGTACCTTCGAGATCAACCGGGAAATTGCTTCTTTCAGAGAGATCGTCAACACTGATGGCATGAACGTAGTATCTTCCATTTGGTCGACCCTGAGCACCAACCACATTTTGATTTGCGTAGGTTTTGGTAGTGAGGTACCAAGTGTTGGTGTTTGGATCGATAACTCCAGTAGCTGTCGACCCAACGTGAGGGTTGATATCAACACAGCCGTCTAGATCCGCGGTGAGGAAGGGAATGTGAAGATTTCTAGAGGCTACAATGGCGCCGGTCTTGGCATTGATTTTGTAGATGTTGTTCTGCTGAGTGGCAATGTAGACATATTGAACGCCATCACTGGTGGTGTATACAAGCGGGGATGCGAACACTTGCTCCGCTACCCCGCCATAGTTCCCAGGAAGTTGAGTCTTGAACAACTGACCAAATTGAGCGCTGCCGACCACTGCAGGGTCCATATTATGGTTACTACCAGGAACGTCAGCAAGCGATATCCCAATGGAGTGCATGGTAGACTCACTTCTGGTAACCTGTTCGGTCATTGCTTCCTCCCCAGGTGATCGTATCGGTGTCCGCGTACGCTGAGACGACCGAAAAGAAGGTCAAGAGCTGTAAAAAGGTATAAAGAGTGTAAGAGAACATTGCTGGAACGATCTGTCCGTGGGTTCAATCCAGAGGAATGAAGAAGAGCTTGAAGTGGTGGGCACTACAAAGCTACAGGAAGTCGAAAAACAAGATTTATGTTGAGGTGGGGATGCGAAGATCAATAGTATGATACCATCTTGGGTCTATATATCAATCATTTTTCCCCCCCTCCACTTGATTTGAGAAGTGCGTTACATGAACAAGGAACGGCACGGTATCCAGCCAGTGCTCCGGCTCGGAAGGAAACGAACTTGAACCGAACGCAGATCTCAATCGCATCGCGGGTTACATGCCGGACCTGGACAAGGGAGAATCACCCCCCGGTTTCCTGAATCAGGAACAGGATCGACAGGAACCCAAAAAAAAACCGTGACCCGGGGGATCCTGCGCGGGATGCTGTTTTATGATATTTTATGGCAGATATCTCGCGTGTTTGTTTATGCCGAGAAACTGGATGCAAGAATAGGGTAAACATCCGTAAAAATACGAGAACATCACGGACGTGGTAACAATTAGACATGTCGGGTCTAAGCCGCTCGGGAGCAATCATTGTATTCAACAGCGTAGATGCCAATAATTATGCTCTCTCGCTTCTAGGATCTTCGGACTTACTGGGACCGTTGTAGACTGATACGGGAAACCACTCACGTAACTGAGCTTAACAATTGATAAACAAGTGGTTGTCTCACTGGAGTGTTACACTCAGCAAGCTTACTTATTCAAACTTCGCGTGGAAGTGTTTGACGGGAGGTGTGTTTTACTCCCTGAGGGATACCAGCGGATTCATGAAATCATCGATCGTTCAAGCTAGGGGTTCATCAGCACTGTGTGCGCGCGCGCGAAGACTTTCCTTGTCCAAACATTTACCTCTCTGTCCGCCATCATTAGTGCTGACCGTTTAGCAGCCAGCCTCCTCGTGAATTACTTGCTTTTCAGGCACACATGTCAGCTGCGCGCTCCGAGATGGTATGTACCAATAAAAGCTGGGATACGGGGGATATGGAGGTGAAGCACATTTTGGGCTGCAGAGCAGGCGATATTCATGATACGATGATTCTTACATTTCCCGTACCTGATTGGCTAAGTTTTTACTGTCTTTAAGCTTTAAGCAAGCAAGGCTTGAACCCGTGGATATGGCTCTGGATCAACTGCCTCAAACAACAAATCAACGAGATCGATCATTCGGCCATCGAACGCTTTTCCGAGGTTTGGCAATCCAGCATAGACAGCCGTTCTTGCTAAGGCTACAGTATATTCAATAGCAGCCATGCCAACAGTCTACGGTAGACAGGAAAATTTTGTGGGGGACAGAAACTGAGTTAACGTTGTTTCTGCCTATCATTTGTGCATGCGGAGCAATATGAAGATACTTGGACATGATAGAAGTGGGCGTACAGGGCGTTTGCACCTTCACATGAATGCATTGTTAATTCAATCAATACTTCATATTGCTAAACTTCACCAAGACTTTACGCCCTCTTAATCCACACAGTGGTCTCACCTGGCAATGTGCCCTCGCTCAAATCTCCTGAAGCTATCAACACTTTTCCTTGCGGCAAAGGAACGCTTGTCTTTCCTCCATTGATCATAGTGATCCAGCCATTTGGTCTCTCAAAGGCTAAAAGTTGATCACCTAATCCATGGTCATACCAAGACATCTCCTCCTTAGTCTGAAGATCACGTCGTATCACGAGTGCTTTACGATACATATTCAGAGTGGACTTTGGATCAGGTAATTCAGCTTCCACTGAGAACTCCCCGAACTCCTCTGGTTGCGGCAGGTGGGCGGGTTTGCCAGATCCAAATCCAAAGTTGATACCTGCCTTGGTCCATGGTAACGGAACTCGACACCCATCTCGACCTTTGTCTGATCGACCGTGACGGAAGTAGTAGGGATCTTGCAATTGATCCTCGGGGATGGCTGCTGCTTCGGGCAAACCAAGTTCCTCTCCTCTGCTCGAGGTTTGATTAATCAAAGGAACAAGCTTCAAGTTGGCTCATGAACTTACTGGTAGATGTATGTGGAACCTGGAAGAGCGAGAATCATGAGTGTAGCGGCCCGTCCCCTTCTCAGACCAGTTGGCCAATCGACTGCAGGATCCTTCCCATCGGTTTCGAGGAACTTGAGGAACCCTTTTCTGAAGGTGAATAGGTTGCTAGGATCGATATCAGGTAGACCATAACGTGTATGATGTCGGATCATCTAAACCGGTGCCTGTCAGCCTCTGGGATAGATGACGGGAAGCTTAAAAACCCACATCATGATTCGAAAATACCCAGGTGGTACTGGAACCATCTTCTTTGGCTTCTCTGATTTGACGTTCGATACTCTGTTTGTAGTTTTTGATGTTGAAGTTGGAGAGAAGGATGTCAAAAGAGAAGACTTGTCCTAGGCCTTCTGGTGAAGCATAGTGACGTTTTCTGGAAGGTGACACGAACGCTTCCGCAACAGCACTACGAAAAGATGGCAGTCAGCCTGGCTTGTGGGTTATAAGGCAGCCAGCCAGCTTACGTTAAAGGAGGGTTGTACTCATTGAAGACCTGTCTCCAAGTTTTGTACAGCTCGAAATTCTCATCACGATCAAAAATGGGATGATCGATGTGTTCGTTCCCGGGTTTGCTCTTGTTTGCTCTTCGTTGCTTGAGCTCGTCCCATGGGATAGTCAGATCGCTGAGATCCTTCATATTTCCAGTTGCGACATCGATTCTGAAACCTGATACTCCTCTATCACCCCAGAAACGGAACGTCTTCAGGAAATCGTCTCGGACTTCAGGATTAGACCAATTCAGATCTGGTTGAGCAGCATCATACATGTGAAGGTAGAATTGACCGTCATTCTTGCCGGTAGGTGTCCACATGGGTCCACCAAAAGTGGCCATCCAGTCCGCTGGTGGTTGAGTCTTGTCAGGACCGAGGCCTGGCCCAGTCTGTCAGCTGCATCGCATTATCATCAAGGGAGGGAATGACGTACCATCATGAAAGTGGAACCTTGCTCGTTCTTTGGAGCCTAGCGCAGAGTTGAGAGCAGCCTGGAACCACGGATGTTCATCACTACAGTGGTTGGGGACTATGTCGATGATGACTTTGATGTTCGCATCCTTGCAAACAGAAGTCATCTCTTCGAAGTCTTCCAAGGTTCCGATGCGAGGATCAACATCCCGGTATTCCGACACGTCGTCTTGAACCATAGTTAGCTAAACTTTCCCGCAAATCAGGGAAGGTTCACTCACATCCACCATCTTTCAACGGAGAAGGATAGAAAGGGCTCAGCCAGATAGCATCTACCCCGAGATCCTTCAGGTAGGGCACTCGACTGGTAATACCTTTCAAGTCTCCAACACCATCTCCATTGGCATCAGCGAAGGATCGAGGATAGATCTGGTAGACTACAGCTTGTTTCCACCAGTTCGGATCTACGCACACTATATTAGCATCAATAGCAAGGTAGTTTAGATGATGTGTGAGAAGGAATTTACATACCATCTGCAACTAGATGGCCGTTGGGTTGAGACATCTTGAGTGGATGGAATTAATTTGTAAGTTGGGCGACACAAGATCCTTGATGTTCGGTCACCATACTTCTGCTTCTTACTACGTGCGTCATCTTCACCCGACTTATATATCGCTGGCCTCGCCCGATTATCGGTATAAATCTTCTGGCTCCATTCAGCCGTATACCTGTCCGGGAAAATATTGACCCAATCCTGATCCCTCTCGGAGCCCACAACCAATCATCTCTTTAGTTACGCTCAAGTGACCTTGTCCTCGTGATCTGGTCCTGATAATGGTGATCGATGACGAAAGAATCCATTCCCGGGCAGTCGGTCCCCCCAACAAGGTTATCTCTTTCGGCTTTGCAAGTTTCTAGCAGGTGCTGTATTGTTTTTACTGATATTTAATGGACAGCTTTTCAGGCACTCGCATTCCTTCTTGTGGATTGACGCCATCTTGGCAATTCACACACCTCTTGAGGCTAGGCACATGTGCAAAAGAGCTGTAATCTCGCCTGATCAACTGGTCCGAGACGTTATTGCGCGAGAAACTCAAACTTGCCAAGAGACAGGTGGGATGTTGGTTTTTGGGCAGTTGGAGGTGACGTAATTCCTGCATTCTCCGGTTTTAGCCAATCACAACGCATCTTTCGGGCACCTATTCTTGCCCCACCATACTCACGATCAGCTGAACTTGTGGAAAGACAAAGGAGTAGAGGCCCCACCGGCTAGCGATGGTGTCCCACAAGCTTGTGTCTTTGAAGTCTCTTCAACAACATCCGATTCTAACGTGTATAAAAGGTCTACCTGTTCTGGTGGGCAAGTGGCTAGGTGATCTTCCCAACTTACTCGAGTACTCACCTCACCATCTGCTAAATTTGACCCTGGACCTAAATCCAGACGAGTACCATGGAAAGAAAAAGCGAGGACACAACCATTCATCCTGTCATGTCCAAGCACGATGAAGTTCATCACATCGAGGATCCGCATGGTATAACCAAACCTGATCCCACGGCGGAGGCTGCGGCCGAACACATCAAACTCGAACAAGGTTTATCCACTTGGGCTTCTATCAAGCTATACCGGAAAGTGAGCACAACAAGATACTGAGTAGAAATACTTGAAGCAGCTAGCTGACAACTCTCTTATAGGCTGTGTTTTGGGCGTGTATGGTGTCGATGACCTTGGTTATGGAAGGTTACGACAAAGCCCTCATTGGTAACTTCTGGGCGTTAACAGCTTTTGCTGAACGTTATGGCGTATACGTCCCCGCTAAGGGCACTTATACGGTCGAAGCCAAATGGCAAAGTGGTATTACCAATGCTACGACGGTTGCTTCGTTCAGTAAGTGGAGAAGGACCGTGTCATTTGGATGAAGTAAACCTAACCAACCTGTGCAGTTGGAATCTTCCTTGGTGGTTATCAGATCGAATACTTTGGATATCGCAAGACAGTGATTGCCAATGTCGGGTTTATGATCCCATGTATTGGTAAGTATATGGATCCATATTTATAAAGAGCTAAACTCATGCATCTCATAGCTATCGTTACATTTGCGCCTAACAAGATCGCTTTGCTGTTTGGTGAGATGTTATGTGGGTTCCCGTGGGGTGTACTTGCTTCTCTTGGTCCGGCATATGCTTCGGAAGTAGCTCCAATTCATCTCCGAGCTTACTTGACCACATACGTTAACCTGTGTTGGTAAGTGGATGCAATGCGTTGTGATGTTCATGTGATTTTTGCTGAATGGAATGTCATCTCGTAGGGTGATGGGGCAGTTCATCGCCTCGGGAGTCGTACTAGGCATCTCTGACCGGCGAGACGAGTGGGCATACAGAATCCCTTTCGCAGTTCAGTGAGTATACGACAAGAGGACATTTGATCGTTACAAGGTTTACAATGACTAATCTCAGTGCATAGATGGGTCTGGCCGGTCCTTCTCATACCTGTACTATGGTTTGCTCCGGAGTCGCCTTGGTGGTACGTCCGTAAAGGACGCCTCGACGAGGCAGAGCATTCTGTCCGACGACTTGCTGCGCCTTCCTTACGAGACGAAGCCAAACAGACCGTTGCGATGATGATCAAGACCAATCAGCTCGAAATCGAGAACATGGCTGGCGAACGTACAGGATGGTCAGATTGTTTCAAAGGAACCGATCTTCGAAAAACCGAAATCTCCACTTTGACCTGGGCGACTCAGGTCATTGGCGGTGGTCATTTCTCAGCTTACCTTGTGTACTTCTTCAGAGAAGCTGGGTTGGCCTCGAGTGATGCGTTCAAGATGGGTCTCGGCAATACCGGTTGCGCATTCATTGGTACCATCCTATCATGGTTCCTCATCAAGAGATTTGGTAGGAGACCAATCTTCGTCATCGGGCTTCTCTGGATGGCGACTCTATGGTTCATCACTGGTGGTCTGGCGGTAGTGGCTCTGAACGGTAATGGACGAGCAAAATGGGGGCAAGCCGCACTCATGCTAGTATGGGTCATGTCATACGATATGACTATCGGGCCTTTGGCTTATTGTGAGCAACATTATTATAGCAGTGGCCCTTTAGCTGTAAGGTCCTGATGTTGAGGTGCTTGCAGGTATTGTCGGTGAAACTTCCTCAACCCGATTGAGAAATAAGACTGTTGGTCTATCGAGAAATGCTTTCTACCTCGCACAAATAGTATCAGCTGTCATCTCGCCGTATATGATCAATCCGCTGGCCTGGAATTGGCAAGGTAAGCTGACTCATGGAGATTGCGTGAATGCAGACCTGACCCCACTCTCCCCAATAGGTAAAGCCGGGTTCCTCTGGGGCCCATTGTCTTTCATAATGGCAGTGTGGGCGTTCTTTAGATTACCGGAAATGAAGGTTAGTGCAACGCGTTGGCAGGACTGTCAACCAGAGTTTAGCTGAATCATTGCGAAGGGTCGATCGTATTACGAGCTGGATATTCTGTTCGAGCGTCGAATTCCTGCAAGAAAGTTTGCCAAAACTGTCATCGAGCCCGAGGCCATAGAGCAGATGAGACGTGAAGAGGGTGAACACCTGGAACACTAATGCTGAAAAGGGGTATCGGCTTTTAAGAGTTTCTATTGCTCCGTGTGTTGTTCTGCCTTATTTCTGCGCCGTCAGTGTTTTTGTCCTGTAAGAATTGGTCTCGTATTATCTTTAGTGTAGTGGCAGTCTCCTTAACATCCCAATCGATCGCTATGAAAGATCATGATCAACTATGCAATTAGAATGTCGGGCTTCATGTGTTCTCCTTCAAAGAGCTCATAGCCTCTATCTCCCCCAGAGTAGTCAGAAATTTCCCTGTCGAGTCCGTTACATTAGCTTCGCAGCCGGATAAGTGTATAGCCAGTTCTTCTTTACTCACAAAGGTATTCTCGATGGTATTGACGACGAGATAGCCCCACGGCACCATCTTCGCCTTCTACTCCATTCTCCGTAAGACCGTCTAATAAGCTTACTGCGATGAAGCGAATTTTATTGACAACGCCAGTAGTATTGACGGCTACACTCAAGTCAATAATCCTTTCTCTTCAATTCCTCCTCAGGAAACGAAATGTACACAACTCACCTAAAGCTTGCATTGGGATAGCTTCTAGAACGTTGAGGACATCCCTGGAAACGCATTCCTTCTCCTCATCCGATAGACCAGATTGTAAATGCATATCGTATAATAGTGGCATACCAGCTTGTCCTAAATCCTCCAATTGTTGGTGACGCTGTAGAGCTCGAAGCTGGGCACGATATTCCAAAAGCAGTTGTCTGGTCATTTGCTACGTACGTACTCCCAATCGTTAGACAAATACGCGATGTGAGAGAGGACGTCGAGGTGATATACATACCTGTGTCATATATATGTTGGCTTGCTGTACCAGGAATGAGCTCCTAGACTGCGCTTGCGATTGGGAAGTATCCAATGGCCGATTGAGCCTCAGAGCGGATGGACAATCATCCATGATGGATTCACACAGCTCCAAAAGCCCATTAACCTCATTCAGTCTCATTTGTAGATGAATACCTGTGGGATTTCTTCTTCGGTCTATTCGTCTTAGATCTAATGCTTGACCAAGGACTGATAGCTTTATCAGCTTAATCCCGGCCCCTAAGCAGTAACACTCACTCTCAAATATGCGTGAGACATAGCAAAACCCAAGGAGTATGGGAGTTTTTTCGGTGGAAGGTGATACGTACCCTGTCCTTGTGATATACTCATCATCCCTGCCATAGAAATGAAGTCAGCTTCGTCCTCGTGCTCGCATGCAGTCGTACTCACAGAGCCTTGGGCAAATGGACATCCGCGCAATGCTCCCCGGTCACATGGACCATATCCGCATGAACAGCGCAACGTGCTTTGTCCAGCCCAAACGCCAGCCAGAAGACCCTTCGCCGCAGCTCTTCTTCTACAGGATTGAGACCTTCGTAACTCTAAGTCGGGATGTTCAGTACAAAGTCCATCGCCCGATAAGACACAGATCGTTCTCTGTGGAAGGGTGGTCACTCACACTTTCCTCGTGCATCCTCAATTTGAAGATCAATCCCCATAAAGATCCTCTAAACATCTCCGCCATACCGATCTCTTCCAAATGAGCTGAGACCATGCATGCTCTACGGTAATACTCAGCGATCAAGTCTTTTCAGCAACAATGGACCATTGTTATGGACCTTACAGGTAAAGCGATATACCTACAAGCCATGTTGTCAGAACGCTGTGGCTTGGAAATTGTCTAACACTTACATCTCCCGACAGTGATATCTCTGAAATCTTTCACCAACCATATTTTTCCTCTCCTATAACAACTCTGAGCTAATTTCTCTATCTCCTTCCTCTGAAGATGAGGGAATGCCCAAGGAGCTTGAACGAGAGTAGCAGCGACCAGCAACAGAACCAGAGATACCCATTCTTGATTGTCCGGCTGTTCTTCCCTTCGACATTCTAGACCAGACAGGAAGGTAGGCCTATGCACCAGTGGGGTCAAACAGTAGAGATGATCGAAGAACGTGGAGATGGCTGAGGAAAGCAATTGTCTTGGTAAAATCTCGTCGAAAGGGTTTGAAGCGATCTCCGGCTGATTACAAGGGTCCGCCGTTTCAGCAAGTCCTCGTTATATTTCAGAGGTTCTTAGAGGCTCACAATCGCACTTATACCCTTCCTATGAATTCCCTGTCCTTCCATGTTTGATTGAGCACTCTGCGTCGGACGACTGGATGCATCCTGATTCTCCTTTGGGTCACGCGGTACAGGTGCAATCGGTCGAGCCCTTCCTCCTATATCACTCATCCTGCGACCTTCTCTCGAGCTGCCTCCAGGTTTCTTAGCTTTACGCTCGTACGTACAGGCAAAACCATGCTTCTTGCACAGCATACATGGTTTCGGGGATGGTTCACCTGCGGGGAGTGGAGGAGCGAAGGTGCATTTCACTTTTCGTATTCGACATGTGTCGCATGCCTTGGTCTTGAGTTTCCCCAGATGCGTGGCGTCATTGTCGATGTAGGGTGACCCGGATCGCTGGGATGAAGACGACATGGTTGTCAATGATCATGATGCGATGATGTGATACCAAAATGTGTCAGGATGAACAGATGACTGAACGGATGTCAGTAGTATTCATCTCGTCGCGTTCCTTGCGATGTTTGGGTGTGACGTAAAAGCGCTTAATCTCGGCGAAAACAGTACTCCAGAGTAGGACATACAGGTGCTACCCGAGTACTGCTCGTATACAATTTCCTTTCGTCTCCACCATCATTGACCTTCATATCACTAATATCACTACCAACACAAACCTCAATCTATGTGCAAAATCTACGCAGCAGTATGGTCATCGTCAGACCTGGACCAAAAATTCCGACCTTCTTCAGCTTTCAGAGAGTAAATCTTATCCAGCCAGTTTGCAAGTCACAGAGCAATGGATGTGCTAGAAGGGTCGAACTGATCCATACCATCGGACCAGATCGTAAAACGTCATGATGATTGATGTAACCTTGATCAACCGATCTATAAATAGATGAGCGGCTGACCGGTTTATCGTCTCGTGTTACTAACCTAGATTTAATCATTGATTGATTCACCCGCACCGATTCTCACGGATATACCTCACACGAAGATATTCACTAGAGGAGCCATGATCATCGGACATACGATATTTCTCGGCCAGCCGGAACACCGAGTCATATATGGTACATGTGATAATCATTGTCTGAAGGGGCTAAATTAGATCAGAAGATTGATGAGATTGATAGGATATTTTTAGTTTGAACCCGCCAAAGGTACCCTTTGGACAGCATGACATCAGGCAAAGCTGCTGAGTTAGCCGAGATGACACTTCGATTGATGGCTGATACGTCTCTGGTTACGGATGGCCATAAAGCCATCCACCGTGATGATTCATTGAGGACAAGTATCAGACGGAACAGTTATAGGAAGAGTGATTCAGAAGCACCTCGTCCTGGCCAGAAAAAAGAATGGCTCCAGGTGTTCGAGAGAAACTCAGTTTGACCACGTCATACCGCACTGGTCCTTCCATCAGTAATGCTAATGGTCTGAGGGAACGTGAATCTCTGTTGGTGGGAAAGGAGGTGTCTCAAATTAGTGCAAACTACGATGGTAGGATGCACTGCACTGCAGTCTCACCATGTGTAAAAGCCAGAAATAAGACCATGTGAGTTTTGCCTACTGGACAAGGCCCACCGAACCTCCGAAGAAGTTACCAACTTAGCCTCTCAAGCGAGGCTATGACAAATGAGTGTGGTCTACCTACTTACTAGGACACATGATGGTCTACTCGCCTAGTTGTCTGACAAGGGAACACAGGTCGAGCCTAGAGGCAACCGTCACACCGAGGACGATCGACCACATTGTCCGACCTCCTTTTGATGGATATTTCGTCATAGTCTCACAAGCGAGGCTACGAACAGTTCTTGATGGTTGACCTCGCACGTTCCAGTGTCCAGTGTGATCCATGTGACTGACTGAGAGACCGTTTGACCGCCGAGAAGACCATGATCGACGTGGACTCACTGGGTGGTCGGAAAGGTATAAATAGGATGCTTTTCTGACGATTTAGACAGGTCCTCTTCCTCAACAACTCCAAACTCACCAACTTACATTAAGCAACTCGAACAAGCAATTTGTCACACTAAAAATAACAACCAAGATGTTCACCAAGACTCTCTTCGCCCTCTTCGGTTCTTTCGTCGTTCTCAACGCCGCCGCCACTCCAGCTGCTGTCAAAGCGAGGGATGAGACTCACTCGGTCAACGTAAGTTCTACTTTCCCCGTGAACGAAGCAAGAAACCAGCCTTTCAAAAGATAATCGTCCCGTGGACTTTGCACTGATACCACTATCCTGTTCCGTCAGCTGGTCAATAACTGTGGAAGTGGTAACGCTGTCTTCCTCTACGCCGACCACGGTGTCCAAGGTTCAGGAGTTATCTCCGGCCCTGTTAATGGCGGAGTAGCCTGGGTGGATGGTTTCGCCGGAGCAGACTGTCAATCCTCGGGTGTTAACTGCGGTATCGTCGAATTTACCTTGACCAACGATGAAGGTGCTGGGCAACAAAACGCTGCTGACTACTCACTCTTGGATGGTCCTGGATTGGGTAATCACAAGTAGTAAGTCGAAATGTTCCGTATATGTCAACCCTATCTGCATGCATGGCGAGATATACTGACAAGCCCTAATAATGTAGCACTTACAAAATGGACTTCGTCTTCACTGGATCATGCACCAAAGGTCCCGGTGGACCTTGTACTGGAGATTCCGCTGATCAATGTCCTGGAGCTTATTTGGGGTCGGCTACTGAAGGTGGAGCACCTACTCAATGCCTCGCCGATAACACTGGAGTAAGTACCCGTTGCTCGTCAAAATGAAGGCCAACAAATATTGACTTATTGCTAATCCATGATACTCGATCGTAGATCACTATCACTTTCTGTTAAGTCCTATCGCTTTCTTCATACACTTTAAACGTGGTCCTCAGCGGTGCGACCTTAGTGATCAGTATCTTCAAGGTTCGGGAAGTCATTGACATGAAATGAAATAATCGATAAAACGCATAAAACCTTAAAAAAAAATGAATTTGTATACACTTCTTTTCCCAACTATGAATTGTCCCTATGTAGCCGTATACGTTTGTGTCAAAGAAGGAACGAGGAGTAAAGAAGATTATTTAAGTCGGTGATGTGAATGAATTTTGTTTTACGTGAACTCTTCGTCCAACGTAGAACAGCGCAGTAATTGACCCGACAAGCACCACCTTTGGCGAGCTGTTGACCATTTGAACCGTAGTCATTCATATTGATACATCTCTAGTGCTACATGATGTGACTGGCGTACTATGCTATGTGCGATATCTGCCCATGGTGTACGTACTGTGATACAGTAGAACCGGTCACCATTCTAACCGTATCTAATATTCTATGTTTCTCCCAATCCACACTCTCAGATCCGAATAATAACAAGTCCTAACGTCTACTTAACTCATTCCGTAGGTTTGAACTTCCTCTTGGCAAAGATCAGCGGGGAGATCAATAGTGCTCCCATAGCGCATAAACCCTGCTCTCACGTAGATGTCAGCAACAATCGCGAACTCTCCAATTGGTCTGATAACTCACGCCAGCAGTCAAGAATAAGAATTGTGGTTTGCCAACTTCCACGAACGCTGCGTACAATGATCCCAGAAGAGGTGGCGAGGCAAGTTTGGCGGCGCTAAATACCATATCCAATGCCGCGAGAGCTTCACCTAGTTGATAGAGAAGGTAGATTAGCTTGCTAGCTATCCTAGACTGAAACAGGGAAAACTCACTTGAATGTTCGGGCGGTGCATAGGACACAAAGACAGCTTTGAAAGTTGGATTATCACCCGCACCGAAAGCCATGATTGCGAAAGCTAGTGACGGCATCAGCTCAATTCTCCAAATGATGAAGGAGGGGATAGCTAACCTGCAAGGACTTGTTGATATGACAAACTCAACGAAACGAAACCCAACGCCACGGCATCGACAATTACCGAGAAGAAGGCAAGTATGACCTACACGATGAATCAACATGTTGCCCGCATAGATCAGAAGAAGAAGTAAATGAGAACTCACATCGAAATAATTCGCATCTTCCTGCTTGGCAGAGGTATCTCTCCGGACCAAAGGTTGCCTTTCCCCATCTGCTTGTTTCTTCTTCTCTTTCCATAACAGATATCTATTGTACCCTGCTCTACCGAATTTAAGGATGAAGGGGAATAGGACGATGAGATACGCAAATCGAGAGAAAGTAAGGAATGCCAACATCCACGCGTTCTGACGAGAAATAGATTTTAGCTTAAATGTAGAGAATGCACGAACTCCGTTGGGAGACACCAACTCACATTTTCCGGGTTAAAATTGAATTTATCACTTAGGAACAGCAACGAAGCAGTGGCGATAAACACGGTCTATACCACATTCACCCAATACAGGAAGATCAGCTTCATTGTCGTACGCGTATGTCGTGATGAGCAAGCAACATCGAAGATTGCTGATCACTCACTCCCGATGTAGTCATGAACAGACTCAAAGCCACCACAAACAATTCCCAATGCAATTTCCCCTTATGTCTATGAGGCCAGATCAATTTCAACGGTTTGACTGGGGCTTCCAGATTCTCCGTTATCTCCGCTACTACCCCCCTCCCTTCCTCCTCTTCTTCCTCGTCATCTGATGAGTTATCGTTATTCGACGGGAATTTCCTGGTCTCCGCAATGAAGAAAAAGGACCACAAAGATGCACCTATCTGGGCACCTAGAGCTATGAAGTATGGCACGGCGATGTTGGGTACGTATCGCGATACTAGCGCTGATATTACTGGAAGTACAACCATCCAGTCAATTTTGACGCGGTCATACAGAATTCGAAGGAGTCACCCACTGTACGCTGTTCCTGGACCCAGTAAAGCTACTGCTTCCATACGCGAATAGAATCGAGTTCTACATTGAAGTCATATCGAGACCAGCTTTGGCTTGGGATCTGGTAGACGAATCGAAAGCTGACCTACCTCGCGTCATCCGTCGCTACGTCCGCTACACACAACGAAGGCAGAAACACAGCTTTGGTAGATGCCGAGACGAATATACCCGTCAATATGAGCAGGATCCAGGCAATGGTCTATAAATGAGAGGTGCTCGTAAGCTTAGACATTGGGGACATATGGACAGCTTACACTATTATTGATATAATCTGCGAGGAAGATGATCATAAATCAGTACGTGATACCTTCTGACAACCAACCCTGACTTGACTTACAAGCCAGAAGTATCGACCCCGTCGATATAGTCGCTATCAGCGGACCTATGATCAATAGTGGTCTGCGACCATACCGATCTGATAAACTCTGTACATAGGGTGAGGAAAGGAATGCTATTTGAGAGATTAGCATTCGATGCACACTCAATCGTTGTGACGAACTTACAGAATATCCCATCCAAAGTCGCTAAAGCAGCTAGAACACTACCTGCTAAAGCTTGTACATCCCTGTTGGCACATCTCTCGTCTCCTGGATCGGGTATGCTGTCTGCCCCTCTTGATGTCCAGTAATACCTACACATCACATATTTCTATGATGACAGTGATGCTATCATCAGCTCGATCCGATGAGAGTAGAGGTGGGATCGCATGAAGAGCCTTACAACCACAAACAAATTCGACGCAGCCACCACGGATGGTCCGATCGTACAAAGGAAGACATAGGGCAATAGTCGATCGACCGAGTAAGAGGCATCCTTCTTAGGTTGAGATGGCATCCTGAGGGGAGCAGAAGAGATGGTCGAGTCTATGGTAGAGATGGACGTGAGAGAGAAAGCAGAGAAATGATTCGATGGGTGGTTTCATCGACCTCCTCCTTCGATCTTGTGTCATCTCGTCTCATCTTATCTTCCACGTCATCACTTTTACTTCTCACGTTGGTCCTCATCATCCTTGGTTTGTATATACCTATATCCCTCCTCATCAATCCCTTCTTCCTCCTTCCTAGCCACCTCACAACCGATAGAGCCTACCACAGTCACCATGTCAGTCCACGAGCTGACCTACAATTCCCTCAAGGAGATGGGTATAGATCCTGTCATCGCCAGAGAAGCTGCTTCGAGGTTTCATAGCGTAGAACCAGCTGTCAATTGGTGTTTCGGTGATGGGGCGAATGTGAGTGTCAAGAAGCACACGAAGTTTCGCTTGAAATGGGTGTGCTACGATGGAAAGCTGACTTTATGTCTATGCTATACATAGTGGACCCCTGAACCTGCTCGACCCGAAGGACCACCCTCATACGATTCATGGAGACCACAACGAGCCTACGGTACTTCAGGTGAGTGAAGGATGTTCTCCAAACTTTACCAGCTCAACTTCAGCTCAACCAATCGTACTATCATAGTCGAGCATCGAGAAGTGATAGACGTCGATGCACCTTCATCGGCCGAACCCAGTCCATCACCACAACCACCTGCGTTCGCATCGAACAACCCTTTCCGACAACACCTTTCACCGCCCCCTCCACCTCCTCGACGCAATATCGCTCCTGCACCTTCCCTCACTCCCACTGTCGCCAATGACGATGAAGATGAAGATCTTCGCAGAGCCATTGAGCTCTCTCAGCGTTCCGATGGAATAAGCGGAACTGGAGCAGAAGGAGAAGATGAGAATAGACAAAATAGAGAAAGATCCGTTAGAGCTACTGGACCCCCTCCACCCAGTCCAACCAATCAGCCGATCGATCTCACTGGGAATGATAATGATAATTTAGACATAGGGACGCTGTTTGGACCGAGTAATAAAGATGATGCGGAGGGAAAGCTGGCTATGGTCCCTTCCTCTCAGGTAAGTAACACTAATCAGTGCGCAACACTGTGCTGATGAGGTCTGCTTAACTTCAAAGAACAATCCCAACTCGATGTCGAAAGAAGACGAAGATATGGATCGAGCGATTCAAGAATCCCTCATGACCGCAAGCTTCCACTCAGCCTCGAATGTCAGGGATACCGATAAACCTGTACCCTCGGAACGGATAGACGGAGCGTGAGTATCCAGTCTATCAAACACCAATAGCAGACGAACTAACCCTGCCGTTCTTCCTCTTCCTTCTCCCGATTTACTAGCCCACTGGTCCTGTACTCGGAATCAGGCCATTCTACCTACGCAGCCAATTTTTTTCAAGCTATGTATGCTGTTCCACAGCTCCGTGAAGCTGTCGCTAGTGTAGTAGCTGCGAACCAAGCTAGTGCATCCTCATATAGTGAGTTGTGTGTTAGGCTTCGGGGTGGCTCGCGAGACCTTTGTAGTGTAGGATGGTCGACGAGATGATATCGTTTTGCAACAAGGTGCTGACCGTACCATTGCCTCACCCATTCAGAGGGTAAAATAGTAAATCAATTGAATGATTCTTACCTCACCTCGACATCCAGTTTCATCGAAGTCGATCAACAACTCAAAGCGTTCAGAGACGGTAGGGAACCCAATCAATTACCACCCAATGCGCCTGGGGTCGGTGAGTGCACTTACTCGTGAATATTTCTGACAGGAATCTATATTGACGACTGTTTTAGAGCTTCACCAGCTGTTCGTTCATGAGATGACCAATATCATACTATCCCAAATCGGTGATTCACCTACGCCGGAAGATTGGAAGAACCTGAATGATTCTGAACCTGAGCGGTCAGTCAAGCTCCCTAATTGCTCTCATCAATCAACATTTACAACTATCGAAATACTTTATAGGACGGTAATGTATCTATTTTTACTGACTTTGACATCCGAACTCATACCATTAGACTGTTCAAAACCCGAGTGGAATCCGATCCACCGCAAAATTCATCCTACGTCACCTTCTTACGATCCTCCCATGTCTCACCCGACATATACTCGCATTTATCTCAGATACTCTGGAACACCGATTCGGATTCGCAGCAGCAGAGTCTAATAGAATTGGGCGATATACTGACGGTAATGCTTGAATGGGGTAGTGGAGCTAAGAGAGAGGTCTGGAAGTTGGAGGAAAGAGTTGTTTTGGGTAAGTTTACTGCTTAAATTTGTGATGAATGCCAGCTATCTCTCCATTCGTCGATCTGTATGATTTTGACTGACTCTATGTTCTCTGACACTAGATCGATTTATGAAATCCAATGCCACCTATTCAGCACAGAAGCGGGCTCATCAGTCGGTGATGGCTGGAAATGCTAGACGTACTCAGGAAAAAATAGATCGGTTGACTATGCACGAGGTAAGTAACCTCATCATAAATGAGGGTGTGGAAAGCTAATTCACTTCGCGATACAGGGTAACGACTATCAGAAGAGCATATCTGCGTAAGTCATCATTTCCAGCTGCAAAGAGCAGGGATTGTCTTCAACTGACAGGAAAATCACCCACTAGGCTAATTGAGCATCTCGAAAGTACCCCCGAGACGGAAGATAGTATGCAGAGTGAATCAAGACGGGAGATGAAGCAAAGGGTAAGTCAGGTTATACACACATCCCTGACTGCATTTTTAATGTAACCGCCTTAACGTGTCAGGCTGATTTTCCAATGTTCTCCCCGTATCAGCTCGGGAAGATCCTCAAAGTCCTTCAACAGAAAGTTTCTACCCTACAACTCGAGTTGGAACAACATACCCAAGCCGCTTCCGGCAGTGTGTTCGATACGGATGATCCGGCCTACAATCAACATGTGGTAAGTCAGCTTGGTAAGCTGGTCCTTGAACCGATCAGCTAATTTTTGTGGATTCGAAACAGTACATACTGCGAGGTATCCTATTCCAGGATGGCGCTCTTGTGGGAGGTAATCATCTATACGCCTATATCAGGGGAGATGATGGGAGATGGTGGAAAGTACAGGAACATCAGATTGAGCCGGTACGTCCAGGTCCAACTAATTTATGTGAATAGTCTTTGGCTCAAGGCGGAGTTTATTTGTCGTCTAAAATTCGCTTTAGGTTGCTTGGAAATCGATAGCGGAAGATAAAACTGGATTGTGGATGGACGGTGGTGCATATATGGTAAGTCATCTCTCCCCCTGCATACCACGAAAATTTCAGCTTATGGAGGGATATGACTGTGTTTCCTTGTTGCAGCTTATACACTCAAGAGACGGCCCTCGTCCTTCTGCGCCCCCTTCCAACACTTCATCTCGGATCGATCTATCGCCCGCTACCACAATTCGAAATGACCTTCCCCATACGGCAGTAGTACCAGAGGACGATCTGATAGATATAAGTATGACCACGGATACATCTTTAGCCTCGACAAGACAGAATACACCTGAACCCTCTATCGGTAAAGGAACAGGAGACGAGGAAGGGGATGTGGAGATGAAGTCCACTAGTACTTTGGTAGATAGGAGTGAGAGACTGAATCTCGCTGAGAGTGAGGTTGGTCGGGAATAAGGCGTTGACAGGTTCTGCGAGGTAACTCCGACCAGTTGTTGGTTTATGGAAAGATAGGTAAGTATAGCTATGAACCTCACGATTAGATCGACTGTAATGCATGTAAAATGTGCTCTATGATCATTGGGACTTCTTGGAATACCGCAACGGTGTATATAGACCTGTAAACATCCGCTTTGGGCAGAAACCGGATCGGCTGTGCACTAAATGAACACCCCCTGAGTCAATCACACCAACGAGCTGTATTGTACTCGATCGATGATCGATATGTCCACCTATCATTAGCCATTGGCTCATCAGTCTAAACCGGTATTCCCATTATTCCCAGACATGGACATGGACGTGTACGTGAACATTACTCGATTACTTTTTTTCCTCGATCATCCCATCATTCCGTGCCTTGAGCAAGTCACCGATGATGTCATGGTTTGTTTACATGAAAAGTACGCTCGACCACAAGACATCTGTCTACTCTCTGAAGCATATGTAACTTATATATGGAAGATAAACTCCCAACACAGACATCCCCCTTCTTCCTCCCCGTCACACCCATCGTGTTCAGCTCAACATACACAATACAAATCAACTTCACTTACCGGATAACGCCACCAAGATCAATACACAATGCCATCGTCTAAAGGAAAGCCTACCGATCCCAAGCTTCGAGAAGAGGTGAAAGAGAGTGAGTGATGCGATCCTGCCTCTCACCAAATGTAGTAGGTATGAGTTCGCTCGTTGATGCCTATTCATTCAAATCCTACAGAGGTTCAGAACGAGACCAACAAGGATGGGTCTGGCAAAGGACAGTGGAGCGCTTGGAAGGTAAGTTCAGCTTACAATCATAGTTGAGAATATCAGATCGCGAAGAATAAATATCGTACCCGCATCTAAAGATGTATTCACTCATATCCTATATCCATCATGACCGTCCATCGTTGACTTCTTTCACCGTGCTTAATGCATTCCGAGAATCATGCTGACCATTTTACTCGATGCTTGTAGGCAGCGAAGCTCTCGAAAGAGTACGAAGCAGAAGGTGGATCGTACGAGAACGAAGCTGGATCGAAGAACGAGCCAGAGAAAGGAGCTCCCAACCCCAAGTCAAAGGGGAAGAAAGACGCAGAGGAGAAACAAGAGGCTGAGAAGGAGAAACCTAAATCAAAAGGTGCTGCTAAGAAGGATGACACTGAGAAGGGAGAGAATGAGAAGCCCAAGTCAAAGGGTAAAGCTCAAGACAAGAGTGAGAAACCAAAGTCAAAGAAGGAAGAGGAAAAGACTGAAAAGCCGAAATCGAAAGGCAAAGCTGCCTCTGAGAAGAAAGAGGAAGAGAAAGAGAAACCCAAGTCTACCGACAAACCCAAGTCTACCGACAAACCCAAGTCTAAAGGTAAAACCGAGAAGAAGGATGAAGAGAAGCCGGCCGAGAAACCGAAATCTAAAGGTAAACCCGCCTCGACCAAGAAGGACGATGCCGCTCCTGCTGAGAAGCCTACTTCGACTAAAGGAAAGAGAAAGTCGGATGCTGGTGAGGTCGACAATGACAAGAAGAGCAAGAAGAGTAAGGCTTAGACTTAGGTGGATTATCAGTGTATGATAGGTTTTGTGGTCAAGGATGAGTAGTCGATCTGTCAGATATATCCTCATAATACAAGGACACGAACTTTATATGTAAGCTGTATATAGGTCGATTATAACTGCTACTGACAGCATGTTTTTTCTTAATATGACAATCTGCTATAAACCTGTCTCCCTAAGCAGGTCCATACATCCATTTTCTACCATGACTTTTCATGTACCTGGCCTTCTCACGCTGTTGTACTGACGTACCTTACTCATAATGACCTGATCCCAAACTCAGCCATGAGTCCACATAAAGGATCGACAATCCCACAAACCTCGATGTAATGACGAGTCGTATCACGCATACATCCATGTCGGGAACATCCTTTGACACGACATCGACCTGGAGTGTTTGATGCTCCGTATTAGACTTATAAAATATAATCATCCTGGTAAGGTGCACTCGATGATTCAGCAACATCACCTCTCTCTCCACCATCAACAAGTATTGGGACACTGTGCAACTCATCACACGACTCGTCATTCTCAAACTCCTTCTCCAACACACATACATAACACTGTCTTCTAGAAATGTCCCGCTGAGGACCTAAACACCAACACATAGCATCTTGTCCACCCAGGCAATCTTTAATCCCAATTGTCTGAATCATCATCAACCACATACACATCTACGTCCAATGCCCCCACAACCCCTTTCTCCAGCAGAAATCTCCCAACGTTCCCTCAAACTATTCAATCCCAATTTCAAGTCCCCTCGTGCAGTTCGAGAACCTACGAAACCCAGTCTTGCTTGGTCCAAGCTCCCTCCTCTTGCTGCTGAGATCGACGAGAGGCCGAGCTTCAGAGTGCGACGTTTCAGATTGTGGAAAGAGGTTACACCAGAGTTGAGGAAGGTCGTACTGGATCAGAGGAAGAGAAGTGAGTGTGTTGTGTTCGGCAATTCTCAAGCATCCGTGTAGTAGATGGCTGGTGCTCTTGTCATCTTTCAGGCTGGCTATTTCCTCAATAGTAGCTTGATAGCTGATGTGGTTTATACACTTGACAGTCCATCTACGACGATATCAGTCCTATGCCATCCCCGCCACCTTTTCAGAGGAGAAACGGAAATCACTTCTCGGTTCTTTACCTAGACCTACTCGACCAGGTTTGCCCACCTTAATCCCTAAGGAGCATGAGTGGACTTGGAGCACGCCTTATAGAGATCGGTATCGACTACGACCTCTATCGAAAATTAGAGGTGATACTTCGCTGCTGGGTGAAGGCGGATTATTGACTCCTCCTTTGTCACCAGAAGAGCGATACATCGACAACGACAATGAGGAGGACTTGCAGGTACTCAGGGATGACGGTCATGGTATCAGGGAGATTCAAGTTATCCAACCAGGGCTATCGTGTGATATGGATGAGTCTGAGGGACGAAAGTCTAATCCTCAACAGGAAGGGCAATGTACCATCCCCCAGCAGAATGAAGAGTCCTCAACGAGCGGAAAGGAAGCACTAGCTTTCAGCCAGGCGCATATTCCTATTGATTTGAACTCGAGCTTTTCCTCATATTGGCTTCCCCCTCTTCCCCCATCGAACGACCTACCGTGGCGTAAAAAGTCCATCGCCAAGAGAACACGCAATATGAATTACCAAAAACTGCTGGAATATAAATGGATACTTGACCAGGAACATGAGCGAAGATTTAGGGTGGGCATGCAACAGCTGATGAGGGACATGATAGAATGGCAGGATGATCATACGTAGGTGATGTCACATGAATTAGACTGGGTATCGCTGATCAAACGTTATTTCATTTTGCTAGGCTACCATATAACGAATGGAGAAGAGGCCATAGATGGAAAGATGATGTTGATTTACAGGAAATCCAAGACACGTGAGTCAATCAGCATCTTACTCGTACTACTTCAATTGACATACTCGTTCTGGTTTCTTCAACGCAGTACCGAATTCTTCAGGAAGATCCGTAAGAAATCGTCCAATGTTTTCCTTTACCTTCTTCCAAAAGATATTAGTCAGGTACCTTTCCGAGACCGCGTGCATTCCTTGGTGAAAGATGAGGAGGATCGAAAGAGGCGTAAGAGGGAGAAGAAAGAGGCGAAGAAGAGAGAGAACGAGGGTCTTCACATGGAGGCAAAGGACAGGACCGATCCGAGTAATAGGTCGACCACTTTCACGTCGAATGCGTCAATCTCAGAAGTTCAGAATGCTGAAACTCCTTCGACGAATCAAACAATGCCCAATGACCAGCCTTTGCTTCCGAAAAGCTCAGATCGCTCAGAAGTCGATAGCATGATCCTCGATCTGTCTCCTTTCCGGAATGAGCCTAAAGTATATGCGGAGCAGCATACGGAATTGACAGATTTGATTGGGCGCCTGACCGCCTTGAGAGCGCGGAAAGAGGAATTGACCAAGGAATTGGAGGAGAAGAAGAATAGGAAAGCGGAGTTGACTGTGAGTGGGAGATCAAACGATGAAAATGAAAGCAAGACAAAGCAAAGGCAGAGGGCCAAGGATAAGGAGAGGTTATTGAATAAGTCATTAGACGGGGATGAGAAAATCATCGGAGCGTCCAAAGTTGATTCAATCACCAACGATGGTTGGGCTCGATCAAAGGTCGATGAAGATCTCCAAGTACGATATGGTTCTCTCAACTTGGATGACGATACAACCTTACCAAATTCGAGTGATATCCCTTCATCGGCCTTCTCCAGAAGAGAAATCGAAATTGATTTCTCTGATGAATCCCATTCGAGTTCTTTCGATGGTGAAGGGGATGGTCAATCGGTGGGATGCGATGTACTCCCAGTGAAGCTGCAGGACGACGACGAAAACGATGAAGTGAACTTCACACCTGGTCTTGATACGGCTGATCAGAGAGACACACAATACTCTGGTTTGGGTAGTCTGACAAGTCAGATCACTTTAGTATAGTCTGGATTGCAGTAAGCTAACTCGCCTGCACAGAATAAGATGGTAATCTTCGGCGCACCTACCACGAAGTCTGATCGTAGTCATCGTATTATGCATGTTCATATCATTGTATCGAGAGTAACGTTACATCATTATATTCCAACTGTTTTCCATATCCATGTACTTGCACGTCAAGTTTCGGATCATCCCACTTGCACACCCTTATTCACCAGCAAACAATCTTACAATGAGGTACGATGTAGAACCAACAAATCGGAAGACTGCGAAGGGTGCCAGGTAAATCAGCAATGATAGTCTCATGTAGTTCCATCGAGTATCTCGATCGGCTGAGGCATGCAGAGGAATTGAAAACTTACAAGCGAGACCAGCTACGGTACTGAATACATAGATAATGTGCGTCAGTCAAATTTATAGTGAGTTTGATCGATCAGCTGCTTGGCCAACTCACTATAAAAGGATACCCATATATGTAGTTGCCAAAGCACTATCTCCACCACTCGTTTGTCTGTAATTCATGTCGAATCAGTCAATCATCAATATTCATTACAAGCACTCTGACCGTTGTACTTACAAAATAGCAGCTGCCAGAGCCCCATTGGACATGGTCCAAGCTAATAGCACCTGTGGGACAAGGGTATGTCAGTACATTCCACCCTCTTATCATTACATGTATCCACGGGGTTTCCTAATGTACTGCAGACTCACATTCGTCCTAACATTCTTATAATAGTCCTCCTGCTTCTGATCATCCGAGACGACTTTCACCTGTTTCGGAGCTTTTGTAGCTAATACTCTCAATTCTGATGCGTACACCGCGTTCAAATCTTGTTGTTCTACCGGAACGTCCACTGTTACTTCATCTTTCGAATCAGATTTGACGACTCCCAGGTCCTCGGATACCTTATCGGAACCCTTTGTACCCCAAGACTATAGACAAGGGAAGGAAGAATGTATCAGCATGTAGTACGTTGTTGTCATCACGGTGACAGATCAAGGAGCCAATAATACATATGGCATGGAGATGAATCGGATGGATACTCACAACATCATGCACATTACAGAATGCATATACGCTATATCAGCACCAACCATACCATAAGCTGACCTCCCTTTCTCATAGAATGATCACTTACTTTAGCACATTGACATAACTAGGAGCCAGCAACAAGTATTGCAAGAAGGAAGTGAGCATATGCCAAGGTTCCAATGCCAAGAGCGATGAGACAATGTATAGACCGTATGTCGCAGCGAGAGACACGACAATATTCCTGAATATCTTGTTGCCAAAAATATCATCCGCGCTGATCGATCCATCGGCAGTTATACTCTGAATTCCTCTCACTGCTAGGTAGACTATAACAGGTGGACAAAAATATCAGCTAATGAGTGTCAAGACAGAGTCATGAGGTGCATGGGACTTACTAGCTGCGAATAGCATATAGACTGTGATTAAAGCGAACCCAACCATACTACTCGTATAACCGACTCTGGACCTGTTCACATTAATGGATGGTGAAATGATCAGCTGATTACACTTTCATAGTGGACGTTCCTTATAGCAGACTCACCCTGCAGGTCTATTACCCAAAGCCAACAAGAAACACCACAGTAGCAAAGCGATATATAAGTAATGTAAGGGCGTATTGACATATTTCCAGGCTGATCCGAGTGAGTTAAGAGAACTTGTCAAAACGAACTGGAAAATTTGGTCAGCTACAGCATCAGGACAACGAAATAATAGCTGATGGGTATGATGAACTTACAAAGGCGATGTAGAAGTTTCCCAGAGCGAACCAAGCGAAGATCATGCTCAAGGTCTCTATAGGAAAAGCAAAAACAAAACGCACTCGTCAGCTTAATATTCAAAAATATACAGCGATTTAGCTAGACTCACGATACACCAATTCGACATGAAGGAAAAGTTTTCTTGTGAAGGTATGCCTGTTGATGATATCAGCTAATCTTGTCCTCACACCACGAAACAGCTAACGCACGACGACCTATAGAGATACCCGAAGTGTACGATCGAATGTATAGCAGCGAAAAAAGAACCATTCAACCATCTATCGATATACCAACTGAACGTCAGCTATCTGATCATGCATTCGACTTCGCCCGTTCACAACAGAGTAACAAACTTACCTTCTTCTCTGAGAGACCAACTCCGGCACGGTATCGGGTACATCTGTGATAGCGTATGCCGATTTGACATAATGTAATTTCCATTTACATTCTCTCTTGCTGACCAATTCCCAGCATAAGATACGATCTAGTAAAGGTGAAAGAGTCAGCTGCATTTCATCTCATCGAGCATATAGCAACTCACCTTCGGCGAGATACATATTTGCGGAACTGGCCAAGATGTTAGCTGATAGATCATCCTAAAAAATAACAAAATAGCTCACAAGATACCTGCACCTGCACCATGCATCGTCTCACCGATGAAATACTGCTTCAAAGGTCCATTCCCATGATCATCATTAAGCAGGGCAATATACTGAACATAGAATTATGAGCTTCAGTCGACGATACATAACGATCGAGAGCTTACCCGATAGGCTGAGAAAGCTCCCGGCCTAATCATCATCATGATGTCAGCTTTTAGATGTTTCGCCCACCACGGCAAGAGCAGCCCACTCACAGCACAGTGATGTACCCGAAGATACTCTCCAGTGGTTTGTCCAAGATGTTCGACATTTTATACTCGAAATTCTGAGCGGCGACCAGAGGGTTCAAGAGATTCTTCCAGAACATCCCTTTCAAAGCTACGATCTCTCCACATGCTCCTCCGACTGACGAGTTGATGTCGAACGCTTTCCAGAGATGGTAGATGGAGTCTGGGCCTGGTTGAGTACCGACATCCAAAAGGACACAGACGCTGAAAGTCAAAAACGCATCCGGCATATCAGCTGAGCAGTTCACGGTATAATACCAGCTAAATTCCTGCTATGCTCACTTTGGTTTCAAACAAGCTCCGAAAGCACTGTTCGTCATGTGTCAGCTTGTTTCTCACTGCATTCAGTAAAGAGGGTAGAATATCTCACTTGAAGAACCATCTATGACTGTTAATCTGCCGACGAACACTTATCAGCTTGGTCACCGCTTCTCCTTCAATATGACAGCTTACCTTCTTCTGATTCTTTTCCTACATGTTGCACGTATGCATGAGCTACAGTGCATCGTTTTTGCTATATCCTCAGTATAGCTCACCTTCATGCAAAATATCATCTGTATAGGAACAGTGTTCGATCCACCCGGTCCAATCTTCCCATTAGACGTTATCGATACTGATTTTCATTATTCTTGTCAGCTTGCATGCCTGCAGCCAATTAGGAGGATTTAGCTCACGTTGAGTGGTATATTCATACAAATGTGCTGTCACGGGTTTGCCATTGACCACGTTCTTACCCACTCCATCTTGGTATACACCTAGAGCAGCCAACACCGATCTTGTACGTGGGTTGATTTTCAATCGTCCATCTGCTACAACACACACAACAACCTGGTTGTCGGATCATACGGAGTGGTAATCAGTCATCGCTCTTGTTGGGAGCTGCAAAGCGAAAATCGGCTCACCTTCTTCCACCCGTCCTGCCCCCAAGTCTTACTCTTATTCCTGGTACACAAATGTGCGATATTCTGCATGATACCTCTCATTGTTCGACAGAACAGGACGTCATCTTCCTAAACACAGAGACAATTATTCAGCGGATGGTCATGATTGCAGACAGAGAGGCTTAAGCTATTAGACTTACGTTGTACATCGTGATGACCTATGCAGGGCCAGATCAATTAAGATGCAAAATCAGCTTCTATAAGCCAAGTTCCTGAAATTGAAAAAGAGGACTCACAATGAACAGCTCAGTCTGCCTAGGCGGATCATACAATCTCTGACGAAGTGTATACTTATCTTCCTACATTCATTCAAAACAGCAATTTTCAGCTAGTGTCCTACACGATACTAGTTGTTTCAACCAAAAAAGGATAGATTCAGACGTTGCACCCACGACAAAATCATTGGGATCACAAGTAACAGCCGTATATCTCATCTTTGTAAACTCATTTCCCTCTCTTATCGGACATTGATCCAATAACATTGTAGGTACGTCTATATCCAACACCAAGTGTCCTCGGAATAATCTATATTATTAAATATATATATATATATCAGTTGCACGTCGATTTTAACGGTGCAAAAGAAATTGGTGACACTCACTGTACCCTTTTCTGTGTCCTATTCCTCCTCACCACCCTGATAGGCAGTGGACCATAGTGCACATTCACCTCTTCATCATCCTGTCCTTGCTGGGGCGGTATCGAATATCCATTCCTTTGCTGTTCATTGTCAACCCATCGTCCAGGTAGCATCCCCACATCTCCTCCATCAGCTTGCGATGGTCCATTATCCGATAATTGATATCTTGATTGATTCTGCGAGGGAATACCAAATCTCGTATCAGGTGCAGCGTGTGATAACAGAGGTGCAGAATCGTTTATATCGTCATCTTGTGCGCCAGCTACGTGGTTACCATACCCATGCGGAGCATAGGACGGGTGATGCGCCAGTGCCGCGAGATTTGCCATGGACGAGGAAGATGAGTCGTGGGGTAGTAATGGAGGTGGGGAAGATAACCTATTATCGTAAGATGATAGAGGTGCCGAAGAGTGAAATGATAGATTTGAATCGAATCTCGTTCTTCCACCTGGTGGGCTGATAGGTACAGGTACAGGTGAAGGGGAGCCGTAAGGCTGTTGTTGAACGGGTAAAGAGTATCTTGGAGCACCACCAACGATTGATTGATGATGGTGACTCGGTGAAAGGGGTTGAGAAGCATGGTGTCTACTCCCCTGCGGTTCTGCCCATCCTTGATTCCCTTGTTGGGTAGGTACAGTCGGGTTGAAGGGATCACCGTATGGTTGTGATTGAGAATTGGGAAAGATCTGAGGGGGAGGGGATGAGTGCGATTGATGGAGAGGTGGTGGTGTATCGTATGGGTTGGTCATTGGTGAAGAGTACTGTGGGTTTGGATCGGATGGGTAATGGTGTGATGGTGGTGCACGGTACGGTGATTGTTGCTGCTGTTGCTGGTAGGTGGGAGGATAAGAAGGGAATGGTTGACCTTGAGAATGAGTCTGATGAGTTGGTGAAGTGTATCCTCCTCCTTGTTGTTGTTGCTGCTGCTGCTGCTGCTGCTGCTGCTGCTGCTGTCGGCCATGCGGCGGGGTGTATATATCGCCTGGGTTCATGGTCGTAGTACTCGAAGTGGTGTATTGAGTGCGTGGTAGTGACAAGATGGTGAGAATCAGAGTATGTATACAGCTAAAATGCAGATCTATGAATGATACATTGCTATCGATGGATGTATGTACTAGTGGTATCTGGTATAATTATAATTGTGCACTGACCTCTTCTCCCCCTCTTCCTGGTTTCATCAATCGATCAAGTGAGGCGGGGTAAATGTAATCTCCATGTGAACCCTGAAAATCAACTTTTTGATCTTACTCGTATACTGGAATATGACGCGTGAGAGTGGCTACAGTACCATACAAAAGAATGGAAAACGACAAGGCGATGCAACGATGATGCTCAACTGAAGATATCTAACCTTATCGAGCAGATAGCCAGCACAGCTTTCAACATTGCCGGCGATGAGGAAAGCATCTCATGTCAAGATCTAACCATAGAAGTGCATTCCTACCGATTCAACTCATCGCACGTCTGGTCATCACTCTTTCCCCGAGTCACCTCCGGATTCTCTGTAAAATCGACCACCTCTATTCACGCTGCATAAAATCAAAGAATTACATTTCAAAAGGCCAAGATTCATGGCTATCCTCTACATGGCATCAGCGCATATCATAGGACGACACATAATGATCTACTCGCAGATCCAATGATATCTTGTCTGATCATCCACATCCACCAATGAATGTGAAATACCATGATGAGGCAAGGTGATACCACATCAAAAGCTCTTCTCCATTCGAAGAATCTCGGATAGACACTACCGCCAAGAGTCTCATCTCCAGAGAGTATCTTTTACGGCAGGTTCTTTCATAACCCACTATAACCACTTTGAGCTTGTGTAGGATTAGACCTATTGAAAAACCTCGAAAATGGATTACTACCGTTGCCATTACCGAAGAACGAAGATCCCGATCCTTGTGTCTGCTGTTGTTGAGCTTGATTTCGCAACTCATTCCTTTTCAAGAATGGGTTCAATTGGGATCTCGTTCCTGTTGCCGAAGTAAGATAATCATCCCATGTTGACCATGTTACGCCTAAGACACATAGCAAGTCATGTCAACATGAAAAAGTTGAGAATCAAAGGCTCGAAAATGAGGGTTGAATATTGACAGATCATATCCCGGGAAGACCATCATAATACAGTCAAAAGACTTACCATTGGTATTTCTACCTAAATACGTACTACCCCATTCTCTACTTCTCTTCAAAGCTTCTTCCTTACTCAGTTCTCCTTTGGTAAATTCCACCTCTGTACTGAGCAGCTCATTGACCCTGCTTATCGCTTGGGTCTTTACGTTGCGTTCATTCGCAATTTCTCCACTAACTAGATCTTGCTTTTGTCTAACCTCTTCCAACTCCCTCAAAGCTTTCAAAACAGCACCTCCACCGACATTAGCATTCCTACTCAGTGCACTCATGATATTCGTCGTTGTTTCAGAGATGTATTGACTCAATTTCTCTTGTGATTGTGATTTCTGGCTTATAACCTGTTCACTCCCTTTCAGAGTACCTATCGCATCTTTCTTCAATTCCGAAATATAACTCTGAAATGCCCCTCCGATGGTCGTGGGACCATTCTGAAGACGGGATACGGTAGGTGGTAATGCCGAACTCCAATAGGCACTATGAGGCGAATTAGCGTTGGTGCTGGTGCCGAATCCAGTGTTTATACCACCAGTACCAATATTTCCCCAGCCAGTTCTGCTGGGAGTATTGTTAGTATCGTTGATGAACCAATCTGGTGGTGGAAAACCTTGAGAAGGATCGAATCTCTGGCCATTCCTTCCGTATGAGATATTTGATGGGACCGAAGGCGGTGGGGGCGGATACCCATAACCAAATCCAGAACCAGGTCTGTAGAATGGATTGTTGGTATTGGTACTATTGAGGTAGGATGAGGGAATACCTGTACCTGTAGGCAGACCACCGTAAGTACTAAATGCTTGTTGAGGCCGGGGTTGAGGTTGGCCAAACAAAGAAGATAGCGGGACTGATGGTTGGGTTCCTGCATTGTTACCAAACAATGACGATAATGGTACAGTCCTTGGACCACCACCAAAGGTTGATGCGTAACTTGGTTGAGTACTTCCCGCTGACGCTGCTTGGGCAGCACGCTGTCGGAGGATTTGTTCCAGTAATCCTGGAGGAAGATTGGCTGCCATATCTAAGGAGGTGAGATGTGTATGCGTGCTTCAAGTTTGGATCTATTGACGAGGAAGAGCAATGACGGGGCACGATGTTGTGAGATTTCACTCAGAATTTTGAGTAGTTAGTATTTTGTAAGTATTCAACAAGACAGTGGTTCAGAAGGGGAAGAGGAATCACATAGTGGCGAATAATCTTCTCAGCCTCTTATGCAGTGATCAAAGTGGTCAGAACTCCCTGCTGATGCTAAAAACTTCACATTGTGTAACTCCGACAGTGCCAGGTATTGCGATGATGTGACGTGAAAGGATATCTCATCTGAAGAGGGTTTCTGAAATCGACTCGATGGCAGTCGTTCTAGAAAATCCTTTGTGGTACCTCCATTCTGCTACCGTGTACGATACGTCATCATCATGAGGGTTAACATTGAGTTTCTTCTAATTGACAGTCACTTCCCTCCTCCACTGAGTAACAAATTACATGTTATATGGTAAATGACTACGCAACTCTTCATCCCTCCCTCAAGCACCTACTACTTCTTGGTGAAAAAGCCTTTCAACGTACTTTGACCTTTCGCCGTCCCTCCGCCCGTTGCTTTCTTAACAGGCGGGTGCGATCCAGAACTAGCGGGGGTTTTAGTCGTACCGCTACCAATCGACGAGGTTGATTCTCGCTTGATGATCTGAGGCTTTGTTGTAGGTGCAGGTCTAGATTTCGCTTTTGTAGAAGGTGCTGGTTCGTCAGTCTCAGAAGCAGTGTAGGACTCGTCCGTCGAGTAGTCTTTGGTAACTACATTTGAAGAGAGAGATGTCAGCGTGAATATTGCAACGAGACATGGATGGAGGTAATGGAGGGAATGGTATTTCGTTCGGATCAGGTATTGGGCTTGAGTATTGAGCAAAGGTGAAAAACATTGTTATGAGAGGTATAGACTCCCGATAACCCTCCAGATAACCCTCCAGATCTCCGACCGTGGTAGATTGATCGCACTCACCCATTCTACCTTTCTTGTCTTCTACCGTCTTACTCTTCTTGACCCTTCTCTTCTTCCTAACCTTCCTACTTTCCGTGGTGATGACCGTGTCAGGTTCTTTCTTGACTTCCACCTCATTATCGGACAACTCCATATCTATATCCATATCCATCGACATCATAGCTTCCATCGCTCTTTGGTCGTCCGCTCGGATCATCGATGAGGTAGGGTCCACCTTTTTGCTTCCGCCAGCAGCAGGGGTAGCCGTCTTGGGGGGACGAGCGGGTTCATCTTCCTCTGTATCGGAATTAATCACTCGTTTTTTCTTTCCGGATATACTACCTTGTGTGGACGCGGGAGCAGGAGTGGGTCTAGTAGAAGCAGGTTTTGACGTGACCTTGGTAGCAGTGGATGATGAGGGTTTCTTGGTATCGACCTGGACAAAAAGAATATCGACTAGTCAGTTGCACCCAACGACCAGTATTCTCACGGATCACCCTTTCCAAGAACAACTGACCATTCTCGTTTCCTCTTTCTGTGGCTCCTCCTTCTTCTTCACCTCCTCCTTCTTACCTCCTCCCACAATCTTTTTAGAGCTCCAATCGATCCCACCATCTTTCATAGCTTTCTTCTCAACCACAGCTGGTATAGTAGGTCTGAATGCCTCTCCAGAGATGGTGCCGTATATCTGGGGGTTGTGGTAGTTCTTATGTTCTCGGAGTGTGAGGTTGGGTATTAGATACTGTGCTGGGTCCTGTGCATCAAGTATAAGAGTCAGTCTAAAGAGCAACTGCGACTAGACAATGCCAGCTGCGATTGCGGCGTGAATGTGATCTCATTGTGCTCACGTTGATAGGTGCAGGTGCAAGTGAATGGATGTGCACGTTCAAAGTATCTTGCTCGAACAATTTCTTCTTTTCTGCATTGTCCAATGCGTTTTCCGTCAGCACGAGTTTACCTGCCATCATGTTATAGTACGAGGGACATTGACAAGAACCAACAACTATTACTCACCTTCCAACCCATCTTTCCCAACCAACACCAACCCCCACCTCTTTACCTCTTCCCCCTCCAGCGCTCCCATCTCCTCATCATCCTTGACTGTCCCAGGTACTGGCAACTTCAAATCACCCACTAACCCATCTTCCGCTCCATTATCATTCCCCACCTCTTTCTCATCATCATCATCTTCGTCCTCTGAATTACGATCTCCTTCTGACATCTCGTCCATATCTACTATCCTCACTCTCTGTGTGGAGCTTCCATGGATCTGTGTGAGGGAGTGCAATTGAGTCTGATTGATGGTCGATGTGGATAATAACGGACCGGTAAGAAGGTAGGTCGGCGAGAGAGAAGGGTTGGAGTTGTAATGGGATAACAACAAACTTAAATAGATAATCGTCAAACATCAGTATAGATTGGCGTCGACCCAAGAGTGATTATGGTGGTGAAGAGGCAGTACGCACTTCTTGGCTGTATTCACATGACATCCCACTTCTCTACTTATATCTCTATATGTGACCTATACGAGAAATATCAGCTGGTTTGTTCGAAGAACGGACGGTCAGAGGGGAAGAGAACGGCTTACAATCCTATTATCGTTTTCTATCCATTGAGTCAGCTTACGAGTAGCAACCTTCTGCTGATCTTCCGAGACCATCGTTCTCAACTGTGATTGTGATGTTTGATGCTTGAAAATGAGCAGAAGGAGAACAGTGAAAGTCGAACAAGTGGACAAATGGAAAGATGAAAATGAGCGACGCGAAGGTGGAGGAAAACACAGTGATCCTCAATCGATTTGAAGATGAACATCAGCATTAACTATGGATTTACTACATTGCGACTTGGCTCAGAAATGCATGAACTCGGCTGCAGAAGATCACGATTGATCCATGGAAGAGTCACATCGTCCTTGACAGAAACTAATCATGCATGCATGTTATCATCGTTTATCCTGTCTTTACATCTTTTCACGTTTTTTTTTAAAAAAAAAAACTACCTTCCACTGTCATACGAAAATCTCCACAATTTAACTATCAAATCCGCTTAGTTGTCCTTGAGTTCAGGGGCAGTGGTACCCTTGCTCAAACCTTTGGAACCAGCGTAGATGGCTTTATCACCGAGTTCTTCTTCGATTCGGAGGAGTTGGTTGTATTCTGAGGAAAAGAATGACGGATATTAGCTTATGTACAGCATAAAGCTGTGACACTCAACTACTCACTAGCAACTCGTTCGGATCGACAAGGAGCACCAGTCTTGATTTCACTGTATGACATGAGCTCCGACAGTCAGCACAAGATCTTGACAGCGTCAGATGAGCGAGACTTACCCGGTCTTGAGAGCAACGGCGAGATCAGCAATGTAGGTGGACTCGGTTTCACCAGATCGGTGAGAGGTCATGACAGCCCAACCGTTAGATTGAGAGAGTTGAACGCTACAGTGGTGAATCAGCTAATCTGCGAGAGCATCGAAAAAGAAAGAGTATCTGAAGCTCACGCTTGGATGGATTCAGAGATGGTACCGATTTGGTTAATCTATAACGTAACAAGCAGGTAAGCCTAACACCTGATATATGTTAGGATTTCGTACTCACCTTGAGCAAAAGAGCGTTACAGGCCTTCTTCTCGATGGCAGTCTTGATTCTCTGAGGGTTGGTGACGAGCAAGTCATCACCGACGATTTGGATCTTGGAAGTGGTGGTGAAGTGGGTCCAGGCGTCGAAATCATCTTGGTCGAAGGGGTCTTCGATTGAGATGATATCGTATTTGTCGACGTAGGAGTTGTAGAGGTCGGCGAGTTCTTTACCCGAGAGCCATTTGGAGGAGTCAGAGTTGGGGTTCTACCATGAAGACATCACATGTTAGCTGATTTGTATCGGATTTGAGAAGGATGGGCTTACCTTGAAGTCAAGATCGTATTTACCCTCCTTGTAGAATTCGGAAGAAGCGACATCAAGACCGATTTGGACTTTACCGGTGTAACCAGCTTGCTTGATAGCTTCGGTAAGGAGGTCAAGGGATTCCTCAGCACCAGAGACGTTAGGGGCGAAACCACCTTCGTCACCGACATTGGCGGCTATGCATATCATCGTCAGTTGTGATTTGTCGGTAAGAGTCAAGGACTGCTCAACCCACCATCAATACCGTATTTCTTGGTGATGACCTTCTTGAGGGTGTGGTAGGTTTCAGAACCCATCTTCAAGGCTTCGGTGAAGGAAGAAGCACCGGTGGGGAGAAGCATGAATTCTTGGAAAGCAAGGGCGTTACCGGCGTGAGAACCACCGTTGATAACGTTGAAAGCGGGGGTGGGGAGAACGTAAGGCTCGGAGACACCAGCAAGACCGGCAAGGTAAGCGTAGAGAGGTTTACCCTGTGATCATATCGCTGTCAGCTAGAATCGCCTGAATAAGTGAAAATGCAGCTCACCTGATCAGCGGCACCAGCTTCAGAAACGGCCATGGAAACACCGAGGATGGCGTTGGCACCTAATTTACCCTTGTTGTCGGTACCGTCAAGTTTGATGAGGAAGTCGTCGATTTCCTTTTGGGATGTGACAGGGATCTTGGCATCGATAAGAGCGGGAGCGATGACTTCGTTGACGTTCTTGACGGCTTTGAGGACACCTAACACAAGGATATATCTGTGTAAGCCGGTAGCTCAGTCATTCGCAAGATACGCGAGGAGCTTACCTTTACCGACGTAGTCTGACCCTTTGTCTCTCAATTCAATGGCCTCGTGAGCACCGGTAGAAGCACCGGATGGAACTTGGGCTCTGAATCGGCCTGAGATCGCAGTGAAGAGATGGATATCAGCTGTGAGTTCTCGATCACAATCAACTTCAAAAGAAAGTGACCTACCTTTTTCGGTGTGGACATCGACCTCAACGGTAGGGTTACGTATGATCGTCAATCCATCAACAGAAGATAGATGCGAGATATGGTAATGCAAGGAAGAGAAGGGGCGATGGGGAGGAGGAAAGGGCTAACGTCAGCATTGTCATTCTGAGAATACAAGTGTGACTTCAAGCCATATTGCAAAGTCTATGAAGTCGAGAATATGAGATACGAGATCAAAGTGGAGAAACAAAAGGAAGAAAGAAACGAAAGAAGAGGAGAGATGGAAGGGTAGGAGTGGTCGAGTAACAAGGAAGTAAAGGGAGGCGATTGGAGTAAGGTAGAGGTCACGCATGGTGAGGGGAGAGATTGCATGGAAGTGAAGAATAGCATAGAGATGAAGGAGTGAAGACTTATCTCTTGAGTCGAAGATCTATCATAAACGTTTATACGTTCCATGTCAGCTAACATCCTAATATCCTTGTTGATTGTCTCATCTGTGAATCTGTACGTGTGTGTACTCACTTGTCTGGCGTGTACTTTGGTGACGGTGGACATTGTTGTTGTTGTCTTTGTTTTTGTTGCTTGTCTGCTGAAGATGAGGGGAGTGGAATGAGAGAAGAAGATGAAGGAAAATGAGGGAATGTGTGGATCCAATTGATGTGGGAATGACGGAACCATATGAGGAATTGGGGACCAACTCGGACAAGGGAATGAATGACGCAAAACACGTGGGAAAACACCTAATAGGCATGCAAACGGTGAGCCTACCCTGCACAGCGGAGTTGACCGCTTTCTCGGTTTTACACCTGATAATCCCGACCCCAGACGATACCGCCGGTAGTTTACTCGTTTTAAACCTATCTGATCATTCTTTCTCCTCTTATCGGACCTCCGTGTAAAGATAAAATCGATAAAAATGTGGAGACCCTTTGTTTATCTCTCTCAATCAGATCTGGACGATCCGGGGGGAAGTAGCAGAAACAGGAATGACGGCTGATTGTTCAGCCGGGGAAATGGGCCTGATACCTGATCGGCAGGCAGACCCGGCCTGTTCATCCCTGTCTCATTGTTGTACGTTATTTACAGACTGGATTCTTCATATTGAACCAAAAGACCTGTTCTGTTTTTGATATGTGTCATATTTCGACAATCTTGACTTTTCCGTTTTGATCCGGATGTCTGAATTTAGTTGAATGGCCAGCGATGTTAGTTGATTCCTGGTGATCCACATCCAGATCAGTTCAAACGGATCGTGGCCTCCGTGACATCCGCATACACTGATAGGTCTCGATCTGTCCGATAGCTTAGTTTGGTCAGGTTCAGATTGCCGTGTCACTAGTTCTGCCATTATTACCGCTGAGATGCTGATGACATAGTCGAGGTCTAATGATAGGTCGATGTCATGATCAATTACTGTGATATGATGTGAGATGTACTTCCTTGTTCTCTTTCATCAAAAGGCAGGGCGATATCTGGCCCAGATAATTAGTCGCATAGTAATCAATGATCACTGGATTGCCGTTTCGGCTTTGCCGTGTCACCATGCGTCGAGAGGTTTTGCCTGATCGATTTGATTGAATTTGACTTCCCAACACCTATCAACAGTGTTCTTCTGATCGTTAATACTATCGGAAGATTGATCAGAGGCAGGCCAGTGTCTCCACAGTGCTTTCATACTGCAATGCAACGAACGACACACTTTCCTATTTACTTTGGCCTGCCTCTCACTGCCACTTTGGTCCAAGATCACTTCGAGTCACAGGTTATCGTGGTAATTTGATTCCGCTTTTCATACAATCAACTGTCGGTGATGTCCGCTTTCCATGTTTCCTTTCTATAAAAGTTGAAAATTGTTCAGTCTACGCGAAGCCCAAGATGAAGTTTACATCTCAACATCTCTCTCTTCAGTCTTTCTTCTGCTACCCTATTCTCTGTACACATCTACCCGGTCTACTCTTATCCTCGCAACACGCTTAGCAGGTCCTGCCCAGAACGCGAATACCCGTTTGAACAGCAAGGAGTTTTGTCGCGTACAAAGCCTGTTTGATCTACAGCTTTTCTTCCTGAATTAGATAGATAGAAAGAGCAATCCCTCAAAATGGTCAAATACATCTTAGTCTGTGGAGGTGTCATCTCGTGAGTCTGCTTCTGAAGTTTAGTTACTGTAGCTGGCGAAAGCTGAACACGTGAACATTCCTGCAGCGGTATCGGAAAGGGTGTCATCGGTGAGTAATCACAGTCCAAACATGACTGGCCGTTCCAGTACTGATAAAATATACGCAAATAGCCTCGAGTACTGGTCTTACACTCAAGGCTGCTGGATTGAAAGTGACAGCTATTAAGATTGATCCTTATATGAACATAGATGCTGGTACCATGGCCCCAACGGAACATGGTGAGTCAAATTTCTATGTTGTTGAAGTTAGATTTTGGAGACGAAAGGAAACTGCAGGAGAGAAGTAGACGGATTACATGGCTGTTGTTATCTGTAGAAGGCCGCTACATAGCTGACCGATGTATCCCATCGAATATAGGTGAAGTGTACGTCCTCAACGATGGGGGTGAAACAGATTTGGATTTGGGAAATTACGAGAGATACCTGGACGTGTCGTTGAATAAGGATAATAATGTAACGACCGGAAAGGTCTATTCACACGTGATTGATCGAGAGGTGAGCGCACCATTTTGATTCAACCTCTAACTATGATGTATGCTCGGCCTAGTGAACATAGCTGATGACCTGTCTTTTGGGATGTATAGAGAAAAGGAGACTACCTCGGGAAAACCGTACAAATCATTCCCCATCTCACCAACGCCATTCAAGATTGGATTGAAAGAGTATCAAAGATACCAGTGGATGGAACTGGGGAGGAACCTGACGTCTGTATCATCGAGGTGAGTTCATGCTTTCCTATCATGATCATTTCCAGCAAGCTATCCGTAACCACTGCAAATTTCCAAAAAGCTGATTCTGTCTACCTGGCCTACAGCTCGGTGGTACGGTCGGAGATATCGAATCCATGCCATTCGTAGAAGCGATGCGACAATTCCAATTCCGAGTCGGCCACGACAACTTCGCTTTGATCTATGTCTCCTTGATACCTGTCGTAGGAGGTGAACAGAAGACCAAACCTACTCAAGCTGGTGTGAGGGATTTGAGAGGATTGGGTTTGTTGCCTGATTTGGTGAGATCAGTCTTCTTCGATGCTTATGATTTTCTCATGCCTGTGTATGCTGAATCTGTACGGAAAGATCGCATGTAGATGTACCGATACCCTTCTCACCGCAACGATGGAGAAAGTGTCCATGTTCTGTCACGTATCGCCCAAACAAGTTTTAGGTGTACACAACGTGTCCTCTACCTACCACGTTCCACTGTTACTTCAACAGCAAGGCATGTTGGATTTCCTCAAGAAACGATTGAACCTCGGTGAAGTGACAATCAATGATAAGTTCAAGAAGAAGGGTGAGGAATTCATGGGTAGATGGAAAGCTTTGACTGTTGGGTGAGTTAGCTATTTTTTGCCTTTCCGACTCCCACTTCTCATCTCTCCTCAATACGAACCCATGCGACTAAATACACATGGTTAATACTGACCTGCGATGTGTTTACAGCCAGGAGAGACTCTTCGATACCGTCTCTATCGTTCTTGTCGGTAAATACACTACTCTCGAAGATTCGTATATGTCAGTTGTGAAAGCTTTGGAACATGCTTCGATGCGATGTGGTCGAAAGCTTGAGTTACAGGTGAGTCACACCATTCCCTGCCTAGTACATGTACGACGTGGTTTTTTGCTAACATGCGGTTCAGTGGGTTCACTCATCTGACCTCGAACCTCATACTCAAATATCCAATCCCGTGAAATTCCATGATGCCTGGTCTGCCCTTTGTTCAGCCAAGTGAGTTAGCTAGCCTCTCCTCTTTGCCACGCAGCAGGATATAAGCTGACCAGGTGTTGTCATCGGTCAGAGGTATCATCGTACCTGGTGGATTCGGTCATCGTGGTACGGAGGGTATGATCTCAGCTGTGAAATGGGCCAGAGAACAACATGTGCCATTTTTGGGTATCTGTCTCGGTTTCCAGGTAGCTGTCATTGAGTGGGCTAGAAACGTTTGTGGGCTGGAAGGTGAGCACACACAGACATTTCTTCTATATGCCTGTCAATGCTGATTCAATAATATAGGAGCCAACTCTGCAGAATTGGCTCCCGACACCCCTCATCCCGTCATTTGTTTCATGCCTGAGATCTCCAAGACTCACATGGGAGGAACGATGCGATTAGGTCTGCGACCTACTATCTTCCAGGACCACACCGAGTCATCGAAACTCCGACGATTGTACGGCTCGAACCAGGTCGCATGGGAAAGGCACAGACATAGGTACGAGGTGGAACCTAAATACGTGGAGCAGCTGGAATCGAAGAAGGGCTTGAGATTTGTCGGAAAGGATGAAAGAGGAGAGAGGATGCAGATGCTGGAATTAGATGGTGAGTTTATGGTTTCATCCTATGTGACCTTTCGGTGAAAGAAAATCGGGCTAGTTCAAGCGGGACGAACGGTGACGCTTGTAGATGTGGATGACCAAAGAGGTGGAGTGATGGGCAGACGGGGTGATAGAGATCTATGAGCGTCGGGAAACGTCTGCAGTTCGCTAATTCAATTGATAAACCCTCCAGACCACCCATACTTCGTCGCTCTCCAAGCTCATCCTGAATTCTGCTCCCGACCACTCAACCCATCGCCGCCTTTCCTCGGTCTCATCGCTGCTGCTTGTGGTGCGAACGTGCTGACAGAGCAGATTGGTCAGAACGAGAATGGTGGCTATGTCGACCCGCACCCAGAGGAGAGCAAGGTTGTTCCTGAAAGTGAAGCTTACACCGAACAGGCTAAAGGGAAGAAACAATCGATAGAAGGTGTGATTAGAGTCAGAGGGGAAGTGGACGGTGACTTGCAACAGAGAGAGGAGCAGTTGGAAGGTGTCGCCATCAATGGTGATGCTTAGGTCTCATCGTGATATTGTTGGTGATCAAGTGTTAGATAGATACTTGTCGAGTTGATATAATTCATATATCCATTTGGTCTTTGCTTGGTCTGTCCTCTTTACATAGAGTAGAATGCACTGTTCTGTTACTTGATTCAATGTCATCCATCTGTAAGCATGCATCTTATCTTATTTGATGTGACACGATCATCGCTGCAGGTTCTGCTGTGCACGAAATGTAAGAATGTGAGGACTGCGAGAGTGAAAGTGGATTGATTGTCTTGGCATTACACCCGGAATAGACAACCAAGTCAACTACAACGATAGTGTTTCATGTCCTTGTTCCTTTGCTCACTGGACCCATCTGTTCGATATACAGTCACAGCTCGGTACTATCTCTTGTCAAGCTCATCGTCGAACAATCTCTGTTGTACACCATATAGCATCTTCATCAAGTTATAAATAGACTGCTACTGCCTACTGCTGCGGGGCCCGAAGTAATTTACTGTGAACACAGCACACAAAGAGAAAAGAAAACAATCATACGCGTTCATGACACAGACATAGAGAGGGGAGAAGAACATTACGCTTTATTCAACAACTCGAACCGACTGCCAGATCTACATCATCTTCTTGATCTTCGCATCAACTTGCTGCATCTGTGTATAGGAGTCAAGAATTTAACGAAAAAAGGCCTTTGGGTGGACATCATATATATATACATCAAGACTTTGTCGGACAAGTCAAATTAAGAGTTGGATAAAATCGATTTGATGAAATCAGCATTCATTTGAACGTAGATACGCACAATCTCAGGTCAACAACTGGTAGATAGAGGGATACAATCTCGAATCGGAGGTTTTGAGGATGTCCTGTCCTACGACTAACTCTAATATAACTGTGAGTCCAGCAGACGGTTCCTTGACAACGATGGTGCTCCAATCGATCTACAGTTGACAATAAATCTGCGGTCATGACATAGGATACAGACGAAGACGTATTTTTCAGTCCTGTAAGTCAAATTCTCACCGCGCTTGAGTATCGTAAGCTAAGTGATGATTGACGTGTAGGACGGTATACATTGGGATGCCCATCGTATAGGGTGAGCTGGGTCGTAGACAAGGAAAGGGATGTATATGAACTGATTATTCGGATGATAACAGATGGGCAGTAGCAGGAGGATGTGCAGCTCTTGTAAGTTGTTCTCTTCTGATCTAAAACTCGCTTCCTGACTGACTAGAACCATACGTATAGACAACATTGATAACGCTGTTCAATCTCACGATGCACGCGATACGATATCAGCATCCTCCCGCTCAGAGGCAAGTCATGAGGGTATTGCTGATGCCTGCTGTGTAAGTTTCTCATCCTCTTTATCTCTATGACATCGTATGTTCCCTCGTCTAACTCTTTTCGGGGTTTGCCGTAGCTATTCGATCGTTTCATTCTTCTCGTATAGGTACTATAGGGAATATGAATATTACATCTTAGCAGAGGTAAGTTCTATGATACATGTATCGACACTTTTCTGTCCCATATTTTGGCCATAAGACTTGAGGACCTCCTGCGATACCCTACAGCCGACAAATACTGATGTTCATCCCCTCTCAATGCAGACCGCCTACGAAGCCGTCACATTATCTGCTTTCTTGATGCTACTCATGGAGCTTGTTTCAATGGGTACAACAGACCAGCAAATCAAGACAGCTTTGGCAGAGAAGGATAAGAAGAAGTTCCCGTGAGTCAACCTATTACTCTTCACCTTCTCATTTATACATCGATAAGACATTGACGCTACTTTCTGACGTCTCGCTAGATTTCCTGTAAGCCAGCACTTCTCTGTGCGAATTCGAGGTATCAGCTGAGCTGACAACCACCTGGTGTCCAGTTTAACTTTCTTCGATTCAGAGCTTCCAAACCATATTTTTGGCATGCGTTGAGTTTCAGCGTCATGCAGTATGTTATACTGAGACCTCTGATATCTATCATCGGGATCATATGTCAATATTACGGAGTCGTAAGTTTGGATCAATCCATCGCATGGGTCGGCACTTATCCCACACATCGCACACTGTTCCAATCCTGACAACTGATTCTCATTTTCGTCATGAATTGTAGCTTTGCCCCGAAGAATATTCTGTCCATTACGCCGAGGTATACCTTGACGCCGTGGACTTTGTCTCCATCTCGGTAGCTCTGTACGGACTGGTGGTATTTTATGTTCTCTGTAAAGACGAGTTGAAAGGTCGCAAACCGTTGAACAAGGTGAGTCTGGAAAACTCACCTTTCTGCAATGAAAAGTATATACAAGCTGAGATCGTGGGGTTGGGCAGTTTCTGGCAATCAAACTGATTGTCTTCTTCACTTTCTATCAATGTGAGTTTCGAAAATCACGTCTATCTCATTTATACAAGGAACGCGGTCTATACCGCCATGCTGTTCATCTGCTGACCAACAGTTTTCCCCTCCTTTGCCACCACTCAGCCTTTTTGTTCTCGATCCTGCAGAGCCATGGGGTCATCAAAGGTACTGCGTTATGGACAGCTACCAACGTCTCCAACGGTCTAGCAGCTCTGTGTACGTGTGTTGAAATGGTCTTCTTCAGTATTTACATGGGTTGGGCCTACAATTGGACTGACTAGTAAGTACCCCAACCTCCCTCTCTCATACGTTCGTACGTGATCGAGATCACAGACTTTCCTTTCGAGACTAACCCGTGGATCTTCGATCTTCCAGCACCGACCCGTTGAAGAACCCTTATCAACGTCGTACCTCTTTCAAAACGTATTTACAAGCTATATGGGACACGATCAATCTGGCAGATTTCGGTAGGGAGATCTATCTTGCGTGCAAATTCTTAGTGGATTATATAAGAGGCAAACCGGGTACTCATTCGAGTAGCACAAAGCTACAGAGGACGTTAGTTGGCATCTCATTGCGAAATTATTTGTGCAGCGCCTCTTCGACTGGAAGATTGACCAGACTGACTCATTTTTGATCCGATGGTTGTAGATTCATGCCTGATACGATCGTAGACGAAGATCGACCTCAAGAATTATCCAACTTGAAAACTGGATATGCAAACAAGCAGAAGCCCGATTCCGATTCAACAGACCAACGAGGTGGCTTCACGTCTTCTCCACCACCCCGCCAACAGCATCAACAAAGCAGGAGATCATCCAGTGGTCATATGACCCCTACCTTGAGATCTACCGAGTCGTATCAACGTTTACAGGAGGGTAACCCTCAGTACACTCCTCAAGGACAAGAAGTTTTCCCATCTGCTCATCCCACCGGGACCCATCAGTACACCTCATCCGCGAATGATTGGTCTCACTCGAATCAAGCAAATGTGCAGTGGCCTGAAGCCAGACCTACTCAGGGGTATCCTGCTGATACCATTACTCGAGAGATGGGTCGGAGACAGGGACAGAGAGGATGGGAAGGGGTTTCTCACTCCCAAAGATCGAGAGGATATGATCATAATCAGCCGGATTCGTATCATGGTGAGGAGGGTCTACCTGGTAATCCTAAGCTGTATTAGGGTTCAATTGAATGGTTATCGGGCAATCATCAATACACAATAGATAAATAGATATTACAGATAACGGATGAATCTGGTATTCACACAGCATATACGTCATACAGCTTGGAAATGTATATGAGCTAACGATCTAATATAGTACATGGATATATTCTAATACAATTCACAATATGATTCCGCTCGTTTCCTTGTTTTCCCCACCTTGTCTCTTCTCCATTTAACCACTATTCTCATTCTTAGCTTCATCGAAACATATGCAGATTGCAGCAATCAACGCTAGATCCACACCAGGAGCAACAGTCACAAAGTACTAAATTCGGAATGAAGGGTGATCAGCTCAGTATGCAATCTGCCGGTAGTCCTCTCGGTCATCATGATTCGGGGTGGATATAAGGACTCGGGAGGGATGAGAGAGGGATATCAAGGATGAAGACGACTCACTGTCTGTTGATCCGTGAAGATCTCTCTCATGTTGAATACCTGTCTAGAGATCTGAGCTACAACCGGTCCATTCTCTATAGATATATCAGCCGAGCCACCCCAGAAGTCACCTTTGAGGAGCAGAGTGATGGGCTGGTTGGTAGCGGGGTTGGTAAAGGTAGCTTCCATCTTTGAGCCAACTAGAAGTAGGTAGAACACAGGAAAAGGTCAGCTGCATGTCATCTCATAGACTGGAACAGTGATAATCAGGTCAAGATGGATGACATGATAATGCGATCGCTAATATATCGGAAGTGTATTCCACTCACAGCTCATCCTCTTCTTTATCCTGAACAACTCCCTCTCATCTTGGGTCTCCCCGATAAACGTCTTGTGGATGGACAGCAGTTTGTTTCGTAATCCAAATAAAAAGTTCCCATTGGGATCGTTGATGACTGGAGGGCAAACAGATTAGAGATGACACTTCCCAGGCGAGCGGAAGGACGATGAATCACCTTTACGATCTCGGAATGATATAGCTTGACCATGACATTTGACCACGGTGAATCCATTCGTGTCTTTAACTGAGAAGTCATCCTGCGATGGCATGATAAGTCAGTGCGATTAGGATGCTATGGATATTCACTCACGCCACTCCAGCTGAATACCTTTTCCCTCAGTACGAGCGTAGTAGGCTGTTTAGCAAAGTAGTTTGGGTGTAAGCCCAGTGGAGGGCTGACGGGGTGTAGTTGAGCTGGTGCAGATGCGGTGAAGAATCCCATTGTTCGATTATCGATGCGAGTAGGTTGTAGTATCCAACGGTGACAGAAGAGACGTGGGGATATAGATATATAAGGATGTGTTCTTATATGTATATGTCTATAGATGTGTATGTATATGAATGAGATGTGAAGAGGCGATGATGAGACAGGGTGAAGCGGTGCATCAGAGTACGAGTACAGAGATTATCGTTCACAAGCCAAGACACACCTTCCCTCCACATAGCTCGTTACGTCACATCTCGTATATACAAAAGCTTAGATAACATACATACAGGCAGACAGCTAGCTGTTCGAATGATCCGAAGAATCATTCCGTTTCCTCCCACAATCCACCCCACCTCTTTCTCAGTGTATGAGCCGTCAATTTGGGTTTCCTGTCCCGAGTGAATATCCCCTTCTTATTGCCATCAACTCGGATGACACCAGGTCCCGTACTTAAGTCGGCAAAAACCCAAACTTGCTCCCCTACGATTGCCTCGATCTTGTCAATGACACGATGATACATAGTGTAGAACTCGGATTGGTATTCCTCTGACCAAGGTTGAGCTGGATGCGTGTGCAATCCAGCTAGAGTGTCTGCTCCATATTCACACATCACCAGAGGACGCTTGTACTTTTCTGCCCAGAGTTTGAGCTCTTCTTCCAGCTTCTTCTCCGCAAGCTCAAGATCGCCGATTTCATGATACCACCCATAATAGCGATTAATACCGATCACGTCGAAAAGGTCAGCGATTCTATCGGTATCGGGAAGTGCCATGCCCATGTCGTGAAAGTCACGGGTCGATGGGGATCAAGCTGCTTGGTGAGTTCGACGAGTGGTTGGAAATATTCCCTCGCACCTTTTTCTTGAGATGCAGGCTCGTTACTTATAGACCACATAACAACAGATGGGTGATTATAGTCTCTGTCAATTAGCTCTCTGATGGCCTGTTTATGAGTTTCTTGTGTTGTCGCATCGCAGTATTCGTCCGAGAAAGTGCCCCTTTCATCTTTGCCATATAGCCAGCCGCCCAGATGCAGGTTTAGACCGACCGCAGCAACTTCATTGATGATGATCCATCCGTGTCGATCAGCGTAATCATAGATTTCTTCGGCGTAAGGGTAGTGAGAGGTTCGAACAGAATTGGCACCTGTCCATCGCATGAGTTCGTAATCGTAAACCATCCAAGCATCATCATGGCCTTTGCCGAGCACCGTCAAGTCTTCGTGTCGAGCAAAACCTTTAAAGTAGAAGGATTTGTGATTGATGAGGAATTGTGTGCCAGAGATCTTAATGGAGCGAATACCGACGGGAAGGCTGTACTCGTCGACGACTGCACCGGCAGCAAAAACCTTGATGGAAAGGTTGTAAAGGTACGGTTGACCTGGCCCCCAAAGTTTTGGGTTGGGGACCGTCAGTGTACCGGAAGAAGAATCTGAGGTTGTGACGATCTTGCCATGTTTGTCAACCAAGTCCACCGCGACCGTTCCATCACCTCCTTCGAGCTTTAGATCAAATTTAACTGTCCCAGACCCGCCCTTCTCTACAACATCTGTGACTACCTTGATATCTCCGACCCTGACATCTAGCGGAACAGTGTATAGCCGGACGCTTCTAGCCAGCCCGGCATAATTGAAGAAATCGTGTCGGATAATCTGAACAGTTTTACCCAGCTCGTTCTTTTGGAGCTCTCCAGGTGGTATCGGATGTCTGGTCAAGACATTATCCACTCCAATTGTGATTCTGACTTCCTCTCCAGCTTTGACTCCCGCCGAAGTGAGATCAGCTTCAAGCGGAGTGTATCCCGCAACATGTTTGACCAGAAGTCTATCGTTGACATAGACCTCTCCTTCATGAGTTGCTGAATCCAGACGGATAAAAACTTTTTGACCGCCAGGATTTGGGAGTACGAACTCAGCGCTGATACCATACCTTTCCGACGTGATTACGTAGAGCATGGTTGGGAGAGATATCGTTGTACGAAGCAGGAACGGGACACTCCAGATTACCAGGCAGGGTGGATTCCCATGGCGCTGAGGAGGTGAATTTCGGGTCAGTGTCAAGGGCAAACGACCAGAATGCTTTGAGAGTTTTGACCTCTCGAGAGGAAGGTTCGACGACTTTGAGCATCTGGACTGAGGGAGCAGTGATGTATGTATGAGAGCGAGTATGACTCTAGTCCCGTAAGATGGGCTCTATACAAGTTACAGTATGGTCATTCGATTGTTGGTAGCGCCAGGTACGAATGAGATCGTTTCACGATGAAGAGCCCAATCAGCTAGGTGGTCTTCGTAATGTAGGAGCAACTGTTGATGTGTCAACTCAGCGAAGAAGATGAAGGCTTTTCAGCCTGAGCCTAAGCCCAGCGATAGTGCCATGAATCATGGACAGGCAGTATTGACATCTTATTCATGATAATCACCTGAACAACGACCGGTGGCATGGACCAGCCCCGTCCCGAAACTACCGCCAAATACAGTCGCGTGAAAAGGGGACATGGAATCGAAATATGACCTGGTTATGTCCGGTGAGCATGCAAAGGTCAAAGATGAAGTTACGATGCGTCAATCCCGGATTTGGACTGAATTAATATTGCTTCATTAAGGAAGGTGGAACAAGTGCCTCGAAGAGCTGTAGGACAGCTCGTGACAATCTCTGACAGTCTGAATTCCGGCTTCATATCGCAAAAGAGTCACAAGCATCAGGAACTTACCCACGGGATATGGGAGATCATGCATCGATCTATGAGTAATGACAGACTACAGCTAGGATGGTGTGGTGGTTATATAAGGCGATGGAGAGTATTTTATAAGGGAGATGAAATGTGATAAAGTCATGGATGACCCCGATACGATGGGCCTTAAAGAGGATATATGAACTTTTTGTTCTGTCGATCTGTTAGATCAAGATCCCAGTCGTTGATTTGTACGACTCCATTGAGAGTCTCCATATTAATCTTCGCTGCATCCTCCTCGAAGTCCCCTTTCTCTTCAAGAATCGCTTGTCGACGTTTATTCTCCCTTTGGAGGTAAAGTCGTATGATAACGCACATGGTCGGTGATATTATCCAGAAGGCCGTCATGAAAGACCATGGCAAGGTATAATATGGCCTGTACTTCGCCTTCCAAAATCTGGCGATGTATACTACATCAGCGAGGTTCGGCCTGGGTCACCAGTATAATGACTCACTCAGGAGCGATCATATTAGCCACCGCAGCCGCTACGACACAAGTGGACATGGTGATCATTTTTTTGGTATATCCCGTAGTGGCAAGCCCTGCCCACGAAAGGGCCAAGAGATAAGAAGGCTTGAAGGTGGAGATTTGGGTTCCTACGACTAGCGCGATCTTGTTGTCCCGTGGTGCAGCAAGCTGTAAAGGTATTTATGACAGGGTCAGCCAAAGCACAACGGAAGTAGCCCATTCGACTTGCCTCGATGATACCGCCGATGATGCAAGGGATATAAGAGATGGCACAGGAATATCCCATGCCCAGATTGGTCCAGAATAACAGTCCCGCTGTGCCAATCACCAACAGGGAGCCCCAAATCGGTTTTGCGATATTGAACAGGGCACTTTCGGCAGGGGTGAACCCAAAACCAACGATGAGAAGGGGGATCTGTTGGGAAGTGTTATTGGGGAGCTCGTTGAAGAACATATGAAATCTAAAAGCGACTGTCAGCGGCCCATCCAGCTGCCAGCCAAATGACGAAAACTCACATAAACAGCCAGGTTTTGATATCCGTAAAGCATTCTTTCACTTGATTCCAACTGAAAGAAGAATTTCTCACTCCAGAATGCGTCTTTCTGATCATAGCAATGGTGTGAACCTTTTCCTCGATGGTGAGCCATTTGGCGTCAACAGGTGAGTTGGGAAGCTGCCACAAGTATCAGTCAATGGACGAAATCCTGCCCTTCAAAGTCAAACTTACCCAGTACAGAAGGGGAAGAAAGACTAAAAAGGTGAGGATTACACAGACAAAATGGAGCCACTTCCAAGAAGACAGGCCGCCAGGTAACGTTCCGGCGTTGTCATCGAGGATAAGCTTGTATGCGATCATGGTCAATAACACATTGGCTAATGATCCTGATGCCCACCACAGCATCTGAATCCAAGGGCTTCGTTTGTAGTCGAAGAAAGCTTGGTGCAATATCGCTGTGGACGGAACAATTTGTGATTCGGTCTGTGGCCGAATATCAGCTTGATGCCCAAGCGAAGAGAAGACAGGAAGACTACTCACCATACCAAGTAAGAAACGCAAAGCCATAAGCTGTTGACCAGTTTTTGCCGCAGGGTGTACCCCCAAAATGAGAGCCCACAAGGCCAAAGATCCGGTGATAAAGTATTTGTGACCAATTCGTTGAGACAAATACGATCCTGGCCAAAGAGCAATCAGATAACCGGCATAGAAGACTACGAATAAATCGTTGTATTGATTCTTTGTCATGTCGATATCATCGAAGATACCCATGGTACTGGCAGAAGACAGGGTGGATTTGTCCAAATGGATGAGGAAAGCGATCCACCAAGTCTGAACCATAAGGCGCCAGAAATTCTTCTTGGTGAGTCGCTTCTCCTCTTCGGGAGTAAGCTCTCCAACGGTATCCTTGTACTTGTTGTAAAAAGCAGAAGTATCATCGGCGACGTTCTCGTGAACCACTTGGATATTGTTCGGCGATTCGTTGTTCAACAAAGTCGAAGGATGCTGTGCCACATCGAGGTCCTTGTACGAGCTGTCGTCTTGGTCCAAGCGACCGTCGGCCTTCGACAATTTCTCGACGTTCGACATACTGAGAGGATCGCGTATGCAAGTCCCTTTGGGATGTGACTTGACGTTTCATGGAAAGAACAAGTCGAAAGGCGAGCTCGAAGCTGCCTTTTATATCTTTTAGAGGCAAATTTTCTCGAAAAATTCTGATTTTGTGGACAGCAATGAGCCTTCCTTGACCTTTAAGGTCCTCTCGCTGTCATCAAGATGAATATGGTACTACATCAAGAATCCTGACTTGCTCCACAGCGCACATGTCGAGAATACAGGTAAGCGAGGACGGCTGAAGTTACAGTGGAAGAAGTTTGATGCCACTCCGTTAGGTTCACGGGAAAATACGAAATAAATAGCCACCTTCTTCTTCACGATGTCTTGGCATTCTTTTTTTACCGAAAAAAAATTACTTGGAAGGAACTCAAACAAGCGTAGGCTTCCATGGTATTTGGAGAGCCCTGATCTGGCCGGGTAAGCAACATCGAAAACGACTGCTCACATTGGAAGAAAATCCGACATGAATGAGGATTTAACGGTACTTTCTGTCGTTCTTCTTTAATCGGGCGGTTTACATACCTATTTGATCGAAACTGACGATCAAACGCCAAGCAAAGTATGCATCTTGATATCCTGTGGTAGCGTCAGGGTAAAAGAGCGTCCATACTGGTAAAGCCTATTTTGCGGGCGCCATCCGCATCGCGGTTTTATGTGCTTTGCGGAAATCGCCCGCGCGGATCTGGCAGACCAATATAGCATAATCTTGGTATGATGAATGCGGTCCATAATTTGTTAGAATTGAGTGGTCTTCAGCATTCTCGGATTTTTACCACAGTCGGCCATCTCTCGCCAGTTCCGATTCCATGAGTGCTAACAAACGGACTATGCGCCGCGATAAGCTGATATGATTGGGAGCAGTAACGATTTGGCTGGATTCTATATATACAAAGAGCGCGTCGAACTCCTTTCATCATTCACAATTCAATTGACTCCACTCGATATCCATCTTGATCATGCCTGGCAAAGTAAATGTGACCGGCGGTGAGTACAGTAAGAGAGCACGTCGCGTTCCAGCGTTGATTTTTCGCAGCCGGAATCTTCGGTCTATCGTTGGCCGTTTCCTTGCGTCAAAGAGGTGAGTCAGTCTGTTATGGATTGTATCGAAGAAGTCTGAGCCCTGGAGTGCTTTTCTTCAGGCTATGACGTCGTTGTATTCGATAAGAATGATTACGGACTTGATGAATACCGCGATTTCGAAGTCCAAGCTGCTTCAGTCGATCAAAACAAGATTGTGAGTCGATCAAGTGCAGAAGAACATCGATGAGACTTCCGCTCATTGTTGATGCATGTTCTTGTAGTTCCGAGCGTCATACGGCAAGAAAATTCATTACCAGCGTCTGGCCATGGAAGCTAGGGAGGAGTGGGAGAAGCTCGGACATGATCTCTTCGTGCCATCCGGTATGCTAAGAGTGCAGCCAACCGAAGAGTTAGGAGCGTTGGAGCTTGAAACAATCGCGGGTATGGAGAAAGACGGTCTCAGAGAGAAAATCTTCGTGAAGGGAGATAAGCAAGATGAAGAACGGGCTCAACAGCGGGGCTGGCATGGAAAACTCCTATCATTCCCTATCCCAGATGATTCGTCCAAGGAGTTTGCACAGGTGCTTGATATGACCGCAGGTTTCACGAGATCTAGCGCGGCATGTCACTACTTTTATAAACAGGCTCGCGACATGGGAGTGGAGTTTGTATTTGGAGGAGAGAAAGGAGCTTTCGATTCTTTGATCAAGGCTCAAGTAGGGGACAACAGTTGCAAAATCATTGGTCTTAGAACCAAAGATGGGATTGAACATTTAGCGGACAAGACTGTGATTGCCGGTGAGTTATTCGGGTCTTGGTGCGTCAGAACATCCTTCTGATCGGCGGCCTTTCTTTGTAGCCGGTTCTTTCAGTCATTCCCTTGTGCCCGAGTTAGCATATCACATCGAGTCATCCGCCGGTAGTGTTGCTAGGTTCAAGATAGATCCTAGCCAAACCGAATTATGGGACAAGTATTCGCCAGAGAAGTTCCCAGTCATTACGTGGAAGAAAGCGAAGCGAGATGCCGCCGGGAAAGATGTTGGCAGCGTCTACGTGTTCCCGCGCACCGAGGAAGGAATCATTAAAATTGGCTACCGAGGAGTGAAAGTAGGTGGTGATAACAACCGAGGTCAAACAGTATGGCTGCTGATATGGAGAGCATCCTTAGTATACTCACTTCCGTTCTGCACCAGCCGAAGTTGCGTTCTCTCAGGATGGACAATGGTCTACACCGGCTGGACCTGAACTCAAGCCCCCCCCAGTGGCTCTGGATGCCATTCGAGAATTTGTTTCGATCTTCCTTCCCGAATTCAAGGACGTTCCGTACTACTCTACTAAGTTCTGCTGGTACACAGATTCTCTTGACAATGAGTTTGTGGTGAGTGCTATTGTAGTCTTGTAAGCATTTACTGCTGCTGACCTGCCCGTTAGATTGACTATGTACCATTGTATGCCGATCATTCCTTGTTCGTGTGCACCGGGGGTAGTGGTCATGGTGCCAAATTCCTGCCAGTTCTGGGAGAGGTATGTGTTTGTGCTGAACATTTACAATGTCTGCTGATTGCCAATCTGTAGCATGCTGCGGATATCTTCGAAAACAAGGATAACGCGAAGACACCATTGAGGGGCTTCTGGAGATGGCGTGCGGATGCGCCTCGAAAGAACGGTCTAGAGGAAGGACCTGAGGGACCAAGAAACATCGCGAAGGGTTCTGTATCATTGTAATGCTTCTGAAATGCATCTACGGCTGGTAAGAGGCATATCTTCATCTTACGCCAAGTGACAATGTAAAACAGTCTTGAATGATCGATGATAAAGCTGGGCGACGCTGCCACCGATTATGGGAGACGCTGATTCTTTTCAGTTAATGCGTCTCAAAGGCAAATTGAAATGGTGTGACCGATGCCACTATTGCTGCCCGAAGTATGTTGAAAGCTGCTTGGCGCAAAAGTGTAATGGCTTGCAGGTCAAACAGCTGGGTTGCATCATCACTCTTCTTTGTATGAGATATGAACCTCTCGGTTTATCATCGAGCATTCTGGCCATACCCGTCGAGACAGCAATGATGGCACACTGAGGCCTGGAACACAGCTGGGCTTATGATTATGAGCATGAGGCTCCCCATGACCAGGGACTTTCATAGAAAAAGCAAGACACGCATGTCATTTTACGAACGCAGTACAAACCTTGACTCACTAAGGTGATCATCATTGTAAGGTCGGAGCAAATCTACATCACCATGCATTGACAATCACCAAATCATATTAGCAGTGATGGTGAAAGTGCAACAGCATACAACTAGATACGTAACCACATTGGGGCAATGACTTGCTGCACATCAGGAAGTCGAGCGACTTGTTTGATATCAAGACCATCGGTTCCCACTCTCTCGAAGATCACAATCCCTCCACCATGTCTCCCAGCGACACAGATCCAATGATTATCTGGATCGACTGCCATACCTCTGAGATGCTTGCCGACGCCGCTCTCATGTCGAATCAAAGAAACTTCCCCATCATCCTCGAGTCGGTAAAGAGCTATAGCATCGCCTTCATCAAGACCTAGGTCACGATTCGTGGCAAGCAGCAAATGGGGCCCACCAGGAGTCGTAGAAGGTAGAATGTTGATAGCTGCTGCGATGGGTTTGGCTCCATCCCCGATTTTGGCAGGGACTATAGAAACTCTGGCCAACGGACTGGCGGGTTTGGCTACCAAGTGAATGACGATGGTCGAAGATATCTCACAGAGAGTGTACAAGTACTTGCCTGAACACTGGTCAGAATGCCACCTCTATGAAAAGTCCGAGAAATATGGAAGGACTTACCGTTCGGGTGCAAGGCAGAGTGTCTTGGCCCGTCACCGGGAAGAAAACCTTCGAAGGGAGTAGAAGGGACCCATTCGTTTTGATTATATTTCAGTCGGAGGACTTGATTGTAACCAAGATCTGGGACATATACCTCACCGTCCAATCTGGGTCCGTTCAGAATTTGGTGAGCGTGGGGCGCACCCTGTCGACTGTGCTCGAGTGTATACTGAAGCAGGGGTGGGAGGTAGTGCTTGACTTCTGCGCTTTCTGAGAAAGAGCCGGAGGAGGACAAGGGAAGGTAGCCCGTGGTTCCACTCCGGTACTGAACATCACTGAGCTGAGCATCAGACAGCAACTCAGACGAAAAGAGCTACTCACGTGCGCAATGACCAAGGCGGATCCATTGGGCAACACCGTCATGTGAGTAGGAGCCTCACCACCGGTCACCACCTGGCTGATGACTTCCAGTTCGCCCGTTGACTTATTCACAATTCTATTGCAGAAGACCTTGCCTTCTGTGTGGCCGTTCGAGTAGACGATGTCAGAATGCGTACTAGTTGAGGATCAGCTGATTCAGGTATGGTGGGCGAAGTAGCAGAGGAACAGGTGCCTTACGGGTGTTGAGTGAGCCAAGTGGGCTTCATGGACGATTTGTTAGTGTGTCCAGCGTGCAGAGTCTTGGCCACCGGATCGAATATGGCCGAATGGATGAATTGATCAAAAGTACCCAAGAGCAGCAGTTTTGGGCGTTGTTCTTCCGGCTGCATGTTAACCATTATGCTAATGCTAATGCTTGAATTTTGTGGTATTGTTGGTGAAGGAGGGGACGATCGCAAAAAATAGAGTGGACAGAAAGATAAAAGATTGTCCACGAAACGTCTCTCGACTTATGGGTCGAGGTTAGGTGATTCGGAGATGTAGAATGTGCTTGTCGATCGATAGTATCATATCTTCGTCGGCCGCACAGATTCCGCCTGCGGTAAAAATCCGCCTCCTGCCAAATTCTACTCGGACCCTATTCCGGTTGTGCTGATGCTTGGAGGAAAAGATTATCTTCAAATATGTCAGATCAAGATACCGGGTACCGTTTCCGTGATTGGGTCGGCTGATAAGGAATTTCAAGTTCAACTGAGCGGATAGCATGCACCCGCGGGAAAAATCCGCGTGTGTTTCCTCCTTTCGAAATTCCCTGGTTACTATCACAACGCATCGTCTTTGACTCTTATCTATCTTTGTCTTGCATTGGGCAGCTGATAAGGACGAGATTCGTCCGCCTGAATAGCACTGACTGACTGATACATATAGCCTCCCCTGTATGGCATCAATCTGGCTCCCAAACTTTTTCATTGAGCGAACACAGTCCTTCAACAGTCGCTTACAATCTCGCACATCATGACGAACCACAACGAAAACGATGAACCCCGCACTGGTGCGGTTCAGCTCGACCCTCAGGGCCACGATGGACATGTCAAGTCCGCTGAAGAGAAGCGCTTCCTGCGTAAACTCGATCTCTGCCTTCTAACCTTCACCTGCATTTCGTAAGTCATGACGGGCGCAAATCATCTGGTAGATACTGAACGATGCTTTCGGGTCCCATAGCCAAGTTATCAAGTACCTCGATCAACAGAACATTAACTTTGCTTACACTTCGGGCATGAAAGAATCGGCAAGTCTATAGGTCTCCCACAGACAACTACAATGCTAATATTCGTTGCAGCTGAACCTCTACGGTAACCAGCTCAACTACTTCACAACCTACTTCAACGTCGGATGTCAGTTTCTGGAGACCCAATCAATGCCCGAATCCAGCTGATATCTGCACTGTGTAGACTGTGTTTTCCTTATTCCATCGCAAGTAATGATCACTCGCTTCAGACCCGCCATCTGGCTATCGTGTCTTGAGATTGTTTGGGGTGCCCTGACTTTGGGTTTGGCTGGTGTGAAGAATTATAAGCAAGTTTACGTCATTCGAACTTTCATCGGCGTTGCCGAGTCTTCCGCCTATCCTGGTGCTGTCGCTTTGCTCAGTAAGCCTGACCTGCCTAGACTTTAGCGCTGTTAGTGCTGATAAACAGTAGTGACCTGGTACACTCCCCTTGAGATGGCTAAGCGTATTGGTTTCTACCACTCTTGTCAACCCATCGGTTCTATGATTGCTGGTGGTCTTCAAGCTGCCATCTATAGGTCCCTCAACGGCAGTCACGGTCTCGAAGGATGGAGATGGACTTTTTTGATCAATGGTGAGCTCGTCCCGAGGCGAAAGGACACTTTGTTAAGACGCTAACTGGGTAACAGGTATCATGACCGTTGTCATTGCCGCTTTTGGCTTCTTCATGATTCCCGACTTCCCCGATCGTCCCAAGTGAGTACTCAATCCGAAGCTGGGGAGTTGATGCTGAGACAATTTTGCAATTGCTAAAATTGTTTCTATCAGCAAACTCGCTTTCTGGTTCACTGCCCATGACAAGCGTATCGCCGAGGATAGATTGACCAGATGGAGACGAGAAGCTCCAGACGCTATCAACTTCCGAACTGCCAAAAAGGCCGCAACCAGCATCATCACTCCCGCTCTCATGTGGCTATACACTGCATCTCTGATCGCTGTCGCTGCTGTCAGTTGTGAGTAGCGCTTCACTTTTATCGATCCCGCAAATGTATACGTGTATCTAACGAGTCTGTTGCATCCTAGACTTCAACTTATTTTTGAAATCGCTGAAACATGCCGATGGCACTGCTGTTTGGTCCACTGAAGCTATCAGTGCTGTACCCATGATTGGATACACTATTCAGAGTGAATTGTCTCCCAGAAGCCAATCAAGCTGAGGTATCTATCGCTGACTGTGCCTGTTTTCTCGCTTTCTTTCAGTCTTATCCACCTGGTTCTTCGCTTTCTGCTCTGATTACTTCCGAACTCGATGGCTTTGTCTGCTTACCATCGCTTGCATCGGCATTCCGTCCGCTGCGATCCTCACTACGTGGAACACTTCCACCGCTGCCAAATACTATGCCTGTAGGTCTTGAAATCCTCTAAATCTGTGCATGTACAGTATCTGACGGTCTTCCATCATAGTCTTCGCTCTATATGCTACCAACACTGGTGCTCCGATCATTTGGTCGTGGATGAGTGACATGCTTCCCACCGAGCCAGAGCAAAGGACTTTAACTATCGGTGTCTGTATCTCATTTTACTACGCAATCAGTAAGTGGTAGTCTCATAACCGAAGAATAGACTATGTGCTGAAGGTGCAACAGACGCTTGGTCGAATCCCTTGATCTACCCTGCGAAGGAAGCTCCTCATTACAAACACGGATGGGCTGTCTCTCTCGGTCTCTACTGTTCCGTAGTCTGCGTCATTTGCGCGCTTCGAGCATACGATGTCAAGGTTATTCGGTGAGATGCCTCTTTCCAAGTTGACACGATGAGCTATCCATTCTTACTAAACTCATTAGACCTCGGAACTATCGCGCTCGTTTGGCATTGGAGCAACAATATCTCGACGAGCTCAACACTGCTCAACTCGCCGCCAACGATGAGGAACAAGGTGCAATTCCCGACAACAAACACAAAAATTTTCCAACTCAAGTGTCTGTACTAGAGCGTGTAGTCACCAAGTGAATGTCATCCAAGTCGTCTTTCAATGCAGAGGCGAAGGTCAGGGACGGGTTCGCCTTTGCTATTTTGCGTAAAAATTTTAACGGTGTGACCAGCGGAGGGTGATTGATTGGATGCTAAGGAAATGTGATATGGGCTGTACACTCTGAATACCTCTCTTGTAAACTTTCACTAAGTCATGCAACGTCATTGAAATTGTCGTCAGAGCCTCTTACCTCATGCACGACCTGACTCGAGTAGCCAACTTGGATGGCTCGTCTCCGTGACTGGTGTTCTTATCACTAGACCTGCAGATTCATCAACATGATTTGCAATAACGGCTAATTGTTGCACCGTTCACACACTTGAGATGCTTACGATGGTTAGTATGAGGGTAGCATATCAGAGCTTCTGTGTCACCATCCACATGACTCCAGAATGATAGATCGATATCCGTTGAAGTGCTGCTACGATACGGAATGTGGAATGCCGCTTTCAGGGAAATCACAAATATCCCTGTCGGGTAATCATCGTTTGCCCATCCTTCTCCCCACACCAGGATCTCCATTTGCAACAATGCTGACTCCTGTCACCCTTATCTCTCTCTGCTCAGTTTGCTTTTCATCGTCTTCTTTTGCCTGTCTGCCCATTTCATTTACTCTCCTTACAAAAGCCGCTATCACTCTCTGTCCTAATCAGCTCCTCGACTGTCTATTTCTTCTCTAGATTGGCAATTTCTTCCGCAACCCAGACCATCCGGTTCTCGTCTCTTTAACATACCTCCCTCTTGCCTCTTCATATCGATCGCACTGTCCTCACCTCGCCACTTGGCGCAATTTCACGCCAGGATGTCATCCGTCTCTCCGAACTCAAGATCACCTCCTGGCGATGATCATCCTGCACATCTTCGTGCATGTAAAAGATGCGCTGCGAGAAAGAGAAAGGTATGTTCCGAAGAGAGTGTGAGCAAGCTTCAGTCTCTCGCTTATTCCCTGCTGCTTAGTGTGATCGACGGCAACCTCGATGTACAGAATGTGAGCGAGCTAATGTCGCATGCGAGGTGGACGCGAGATACTATGACAGACGTCTGGTTGCGTGAGTACGAGGACCTCCTGATTGGATGGAGCGTGAACTTACTGATTTTCCCTTGCCCAGTCAAATTAATGAACTTAGACAGTCTACCGTCAAACTTGAAAATCAGGTAAAACCGTTACAAGATCGGGTCAAATGGCTTGAGAGCCTCTTGCAGCAAAGCAATACATCTTTGAAGGATATTGAGTCCATGCCTACAGGTCAGCTCATTACCGTACCCCAAGTGGTGACGAACAATCCACTCCCATCTTCGCCCATCAGTCTCCACGAGATCGTCATCGACAGCCTTCCCAAATCAACGAATTCTCCTCCTTGCCCCTCGAATCATCCCCACTTGCCCTCTTATGAGACCGCTATCACGCTAGCCCACAGATACTTGAACTATCATTGTCAAACTCATCACGTCATCGATCAGGAGGAAATTGAGGATGATATAAATAAAGTGTACGGAGAGAACGGTCTAATCGCTGAGGAACTATCAGCGAGTCGATTCAGAGTGTTCTCGGTCATGTACTTAGAGATGATGATGGGAGACGAGAACGATCTGGTCGTCCAGACATGTCGACAGCTGGCCGTCAATGAGGTCAGGCATGTGATCCGGGGGCAGGATCTGGTAAGTCCCCTTTTACCTCAGCAATCAAGAAACAAGTCTGATCTGATCTTTGTAGGTCGCAGTACAGTCTCTTGTCTTCCTGTGTAGGTTTGCCATACGTGAACCCGGTGGTATCGGTCTGTGGCAGCTTGCAGGGATGGCTGCCAGAACTGCGTTGGCCCTTCGATTGCATCGTCGGGACGACATCTACAAGCAAGGTTTCTTGGATCCCAACGAAATCGATTGGAGGCAGAACGAGAAGAGGAAGAATATCTTTTGGGCAGTGTACAATCTGGACAGGCTCGCAACCTTTGTTCTGAATCAGCCGCCCTCCATCCGGGATTCCGACGTGGATGTCGATGTGAGTAAAGTTGTGCTTCATTATCATGAACTGGAAGCATCTGACAATTGAGCCCACCTTCAGTTACCTTCAGTGTCATCCCTCTACGGAAATGGGTTGCCAGTCTCGGGGACCTCGATACGGAACCACAGCCTGAGGTTGCGCATGCTGTACGGAAATATCCAGGAGTCTCTTTATGGTGTATCAGTGAAAGATAGTCGGCCGCTGGAAGAACGGCAGCGGTTGGTTTCTGAATTTGTCGAGCAGGTTGAAGCATGGTATAATTCGAGTCCTCTCAAGGCTGCCTTCATTCCAATCTCTGATGCGACAATCAATCGACAGGTAAGTCCCGGCTTTATCTGCGTCCCTCATCTTCAGAGATCTGATAATATCATCGCACAGCTACTCGATGATATCAGTTATCAACAAATGATACTCGCCTTGCACCGACCGTCCTCACTCATACCTGAGATACCCTCAGAGTACGTTGACAAGTTGCTGAACGCCTCGACAAAGTGCATCGCACTCTATCAGCACTATTTTGCGCGAAAGGAAATTCCAATGACGTGGATTCATCTCTTCCAAATCTACACCTCCTCTGCCACATTGGTCAAATGCTTCAGTGAATTCCGCAAGCGAAGCGGTCATCAAGCTGCGTCTCTGTCAGATTTCGAGAACAGAATCGGTCAATGTCGAGACTTATTGGCTCAATTCGGGACTAAATGGCCGGAATCGCAATTGTACCAAGTCATGTTTGGCAACTTGATCGACCTTTACAATTCAGAATCTGAACTGGCTACGCACAGAATCTACTCTCCCCCTGTCACATCGTCGAACAACGTAACAACGAACGCGATCGATCCAGTCTTCCACGAAATTCTCGGGGGGTTCTGCGGGGAGGGAACCCAGCTGGGAACATGCTCGTCCTTTCCTACTTCGCTCCTCGAACCCTCCTCCCCTGCGTCATTCCTGAAGACTTTGGGTGTCGACTGCTCTACTTGGTAAAATCGAATGATACCTCTCTGATTGATTTATCTGTAAAGCACAAAACCACCGGGAGTCATACTCTGTCTAGAATTTGTACAAGACCTGCGAGGTCCAGTTGTGTAGCATGTTGTATACATGACGCCTGTTGACTGGCAATGTAGCTTTCATATATTTTTATACCCTTACCTACATCCTTGGTCCCCGAGGCAAGAACTAGGCGAAGAGCAAAGAGCTGTGATCTTCGATCCGATGAAACTTACATTGGGATGGTGAGATTTTGGACCCGGAATTCTCATCAAAATAACGTTTATGAGTAAATGTTCTGAACTTTGAACAGGATTTCCGATCAGCAAAAGACTACAGAACAGAGTACGTGAATAGGAATCGCCAAGCTCAGATATATGGTCAAAACGAAGCGTATCGTTGATCCCGTACTGTGAGTGGTCACACGCACCAAAATGGATGCTTTTTGGGTCATTCGATGCAGGCAGCTCTCAGGATGCTGCCATCGATCGATGCGTATGTTGTGGAAATATATCTCGGCAAAAATATACTCCAAAAATAAAGATGCTCCTCAGCATCGTCGTTGTGAAAATGAAATACTCAGAGCGGGACCAGACTTTGCATGCGACGTGGGAACTGGAGTCAGATCTGCATGAACGGGGTCTCGGTCTGACTCGAGGGTCTCATCTATGGATATTGAGAATTGACTCTTCCCTCGTGGTGAGTTGAGTCATATCTTGTAATCATGCAAGTCCACGGTCTGCTACCAAAGGCTTTTCACACATCAATTCGGAATTGATGATGACCAAGCCTGACCGAGTAATACTCATGAGGGGTTAAGTGGTTTTAGAGATTCTGTAAGTGCCAAATCCTACATGTGTTTGTTTAGGAGAATCGCTGAAAGATGTGCAGACCGTTGGGCAAGCTTTTCATTGCTCGAGGATAGGTATCCTTTCAGACTATTTACCCTTAGTTCTGTTCACATATGCAAACTCATTATGCTTTTTCACGGTCAGCCAGCAGAGAAGAACGGTTGAATACTGACGTCAGCCAGCGGATCTGACTATCTTTTGAGCAACGTATGTAACCATGGAAATGAACGAAGCAAAGCTCATGTACCATGGCACTCAGCGGTGGTCGTCTAAATACAACTTTACGACCAGCCCAAAGGATGTCACTCCGACTTGATTCAAGCGAAGCTCCTTATACTTTCAAACCTTCAACTAGATAAACTCTATTTTCGGAGAAACAGACCAACTTCCCTCCCGGTATGAAGCAGAAGTTGGCACAGCCAAGTCCCAGGTTGCTATCTGCAGCTCTCAGTACTCTGTGAAGAAGAATGACTTCAGCTAGATGCTGATCACGGCCACACTTTAGACTCACATTCTTCCTATCAGTGTACCGTACGAATCTGTTTTGAAATAAGGTAAGCTGATGATCTTCCACACAGCTCAACTAAGATACCATTCCATACGTGTATGCCATCTCTGCATCCGGCGTAAACATTCCTTATCACGTCACATTTGACTAGACTTTTTGTTAGCACACGAACAGCAAGTCATTTAACGAAACTTACTCCCATCGGGTACTCCCGTATCTGCAAAAGGCAAGACTCGTCTATTCTGCTGGCTGGGTCCTCCAGCAGATTATACGTCTCCTAGCCAGACGACGTCGAACGCGTATCTAATTCAGGGAATTGATTCAGCGGTTAGAAGGTCGAGGCCTAAGAAGATGCTATATGTGACTGATGACTGACATGGTACTCTGCAGATGGGGGTCCAGTTTAATCGTCCCGTGAATATGACTTGTATCCGTGATATAGCATATTGAGCCATCGGGACTGAAAGCTATTCCGTTTGGATGGTCAAAACGGTCGGCCACAACTTTGATGCGACCTGTGTGAGGGTCCAAAGCGTGTACTTGTGAAGGTAGCTGAGGAGCTGGTCTGAATGATTGCTCAAATCCATATGTAGAGAACCAGATGGTGGAACCTTTGGGGAGTTCTTGACGAGACTCGATGTCATCGCTACTTTGGACAAACTCTGCATGTCGCCCATGTGGAGGTGGGAGGACGATCACATCGTTTAGTGCGTTGAATTGACGTCCATAGAAGTTGTTGATCAGATTCTGTGCCCTGTGGGGATTTTCAGGGTCGACGAGAATCAGCTTCGAGGATTGCTCAATATCTCCACCTTGATCGCAGAACAGGACAAATCTGACGTAAGGGCAAGCACCGTTGCCCGCTCGGACTTGAGATATGTGAAGTTTTCGCACCCCCCCCCGGTACTGACGTTGACTGCACTGATATCTACGCGCATCCTTGCAAGACCTTCTGTTTGTGATGTCAACCCTTGCGAGAACAAGTTGGACGTGAACCAGACCTCGTTCAATGGTTGGACCCACACTCCGGCTTCGTGAGCGAAGCTGTTACCAGTCTCATCTTTGACTAGGCAGCGGACCTTGGACCAGAGGACAACAACGATAAAAGCTTGCATCGTGGGCGACGAAGCTTTTCGCGGACGATGGAGCATTCTTGTCCTTTGACGAGAGAGATGAAAGGAATGATATAGAGAGGGCATTACGGTGGAAGGGCGTGGACAAGCACAGGTGCTCCAGTGGATCAATCGTCTGCCTGAAGTCAGCACAAGCGGGCGGGGACTGGACATGCGTTTGGCTCATCAAGCAGCTTGCGGAATCCTCCTGATTTTGGGTTTTCATCGTGATTTGTGGATGATGTGACTATTATGGAAAGTTGTCTTGTCAACAGAGTTTTCTCTTGAGCCCCACAGATGACTGTTCTGGGGACAGAAGTACGAATATGACTTGGCCACAAATCAGGACAAACGCAGTGGTCCTATAAACTACACCAGAACATCTTCCGAACGTCCCGTTGATCTATTTCAAGATTAATCTCGTTTAGGATGCTCCCCACCGCCAGCCGACCCCAACCGCCGATGATTTTGATTTCTTCGATCGCAGCGAGATCTGCCACACTAATTCCTGAGATGCAAACGTAAGGAGATCTACTTCCAGACATACGACTTCCATTTTACGGCTTTGGCAATCCCTGCGATCTCAAACCCCGGTTAAATAGGAGCGTAATTATAGAACACCAGAATCAAGAAAGAAGAGAAGCCTACTAAACGATGATTGACGCCTCTCTATTTTCGGTGGAAGTCGCGTTCCACTGTCGAATGACTGTTTGTTGAATTTTGCGCATGATGCTGCTAACACTAGGAATTCCGGCTGGTCATCGGATTGCCAAACGCCTACTGGATCCGCTGCCTCCTCGTTGAAGTCTACCTCATGCCCTAGGAAGGTTTCAATATATATATACTTTCTCCATATGGGGCCATCTGGGGTCCACGTCGGTGATCATCAATTGCTAACACATTCGCTAGTCCACTTATAACATGGCAGGAACATTACTCTATCTAGTCACGCTTCTTACAGCGCTTGGCTTCATGCTCATCGGCTTTGACAATGGTGTTATGGGTCAGTACAATAGATTACATTTTCGATTCAATCGCGTTGCTGACCAGCGTTTCTTCAACCAGGTGGTATCATCAACGAAGCACCCTTTCAAACCACTTTCTATCACCCATCATCCTCGCTTCTCGGTACCATCGTTGCGATTTACGATATCGGATGTTGTTTAGGTTCCATCATTACCGCTTTTGTCGGAGAAAAACTTGGTCGAAAACGATCAATCATGATTGGTGCGATTGTCATGCTAGGTGGAGCCGGTTTCCAAGCGTGTGTCAGCTCTGCGGATGCAATGATAGGGGCCAGAGTTGTTTCGGGTCTGGGAATGGTGCAGGTGACTCGTCGCAGTGTTATGTTATTGATGTAAGCCGACTCGTCTCCTGCTGTATATCGCCCTGAATCGTTGAAGACAGGGCTGACTGGCTGCAAAAGTATGTCACCAGGTCATTGGCACAAGCGGCAGTCTACCTGATCCGTATTCAGCTTCTACCTCCAGATCCTGAGCTACCTTCTTCGGTCGACCGTTGTCTGAGAGGTCGTGCCGTATTGACCCACTATTCGCACCACTATAGACCTGCTTGAGCGAATGGATCACAGCGAGACAAAGAACTCCACCTATCTGGCAAAGGTTTGCAGAGACTTATGTACCGTTGCAGGATTATCAAGGTAAGACTGCGGCGAGTAAAATTAAATCTGCGTCTTGTGACAAATAGTACGGTTCCAGAAGCTCCTATCAATCGCGAAGGCGATCCAGCTGTCGTCTCTTCATTGACATATCCAGCAGTGGACTTGCAAGGCCTGTTGTTGCTCTAGAATGTAGACCGCGGTGGAGATTGGGACTTGGCCTACATGCTTGGTCTTGCTGGTTCGACCTGGGCACCTTCCCGAGCTGCGAGTCTGAAGAACGGCCAGTCATCGTTCTTACCAGGATGAGCCATGAATTTAACGGTCTCTCATACAGGTCCTGTATGCATCGTATATTGAAATCATCACCTACAAGGCCTTGGAAAGATTGATTCATCAAGTATAGCTGGAGTGTTATTATATCGTGTCAGCTTTGTTTGTTTTGAGGCAGAAAACGGGTGTTCTGCGATTCATAACAAAGCTGCAGGCAATCAAGCTTGGAACTGCTAGGGCAGAGCACGGTTGATCGTATTGTCTAAGTGTCTGAGTGTCTATGGGTCTATGTGTCTACCATCGTTGTCTGAGCCTGACTTTAGAGCGATTCACGAGAATAAAAGGCATATACATATATCTGCATGCATGCTGTCGAACCAAGTCTTTGAGTACACATATATCATATACATCCCGCCCCCACTCACACGAATATATACGCATCAACCCACGAGTCACGTGACATCACATGATACGCACAACGTGCAACATGCTGTCATCTAATGGATCTATCTCAAGCGACATCTGCCTTCGGTCCTCGATCATACAGCCATATCTCTGAATCATAGCATCATAGCATCACGGTCAACATGGCAGAGGCAACGCCAGAACTCCAGTCGTCTGGCGCGTCTGACGAAGTAACAGAAATTGCTTTGACGGACCTCAGTCAGGTGCTCGTCGAATTGGGAGATCATCCCGACAATGTCCCATTGATACGTAGACAGATACAACTCATGTTCCGTCTTAGCATGACGGCTGAGATCCTCGATGCCTATGACAGGCTTTCCTCCCTGGTTATGCTTGACGAAGGTGAGTTTGTTGCGTTTTACCAAGTTTGCTGATCTCTGCACAGCGACATGGCTATCGTATTTCGATCTCAAAATACCTTCCTGTCAGCAACCGCTATCCTTAGATGCATTCGTGGAGATCTTGGAAAAATACGATCAGGCCGAACAGGATTATATCTGTGAGTGCTGGGACCGTCAGATCACCCATGCTAATGTGCGGTAGCCGCTGCTGTCTTGACTCGTCACATACAATTTGTACTATCCTGCTTTCATGCCGGAGGACCGGAAGACGTTGCCAACAGCACAACGACCATGGTCGATTCAGATGTCACCGAGTTCCTCAGTGAGGATACCACTAGAAACATGATTAAGGCATTGTACCAGAGAGGGGAAGGGCTCTTGGATCAAAGCGAAGAAATATGGCAAATATGGTTACAATGGGAATTAGGGTTGTTGCAAAACGCATCGATCAAGTAAGCGCATCCGCTCGGACACGATAACATTATCTCGATTCGATGTGCTGATTCCTATGCGACTCTCAGGCAGACGCAAATGGAGGTAATACACACCATGTTCGCGGATCGTGTGAAGATACCTCATACCAGTAAGTTTCGCACTCGGACGGAAATAAGCTGAGATGAGGTAGATATCGATCAAACCACGAGTGCCTATTCCAACTTTTGCTCTCAGTATTGTCCAGAGGAGTATGAGGTCCGAATGGTAGAATCAACCGAAAGTAGTCGAGCCGCCAAGATGAAGCTGAGTGAGAAGCGATATGGCAAGACAAGAAGTGATTTTGAGGAGCAACTGGTGAGTTCGTATACAGCAGACGCATAGCTGACCTCTCACAGGCACATACCACCGAGTTGAATGCCCAGATAGCAGTCCTGCTGGAGTACGCTTCCTGGGAATCTGACCCACGGGCAAGGAACAATGCTCGTGGGAAAGGACCCCAGCCCGATCATGAGCTCACTCAAAGTGTTTATGAGCGAGCGGTATCACGATACTCTCTCGCTAGCGGGCAGTCCCAAGCGGCACTAGATGCTGCTGAAGAATCGCTGAGGCACTATAGGCATCAGTGTAAAGGGCAAGGAAGGAAGAAGCGAGATGAGGAAGGTTCCGACGAGATGGCTGCCATATATCAGCAGATCCAGGTTGCTGGCCAGGCTATTAGGGCTTACAAAGATGCCGAAGCCGCAATCTGGGCCAAATACGGAGGATGGGCGGTGAGTTCTAGGGAGGAGAAACACAGCTGACAGATAGGCTGAAACACTTCCCAAAGACTCGGCTGGTCGACTTTGGATACGGGCCACCAGGGCCTGTCCCCAAAATGGTGACACTTGGATCAACGCACTACTGAGCGAGGTAAGTTTTGGCACGAGAGACAAGAGCTGATAATACAGGAAAAAAACGGTTCGGACTCTGCTGCCATTGAGTGTATATTCGAGAAATCTCTTGCTCTTGGCCTATTGACTGTGCCTGAAGGTCGAACCTCGGATCTGGTAACTGTATTCGTTGGTAAAGCAGCCTACGAAAATCGACTGGCATCACCAGAAGATATCGAATGTGAGTTAGACAAGCTGAGCGACCCCGCTGATATGCCTGTCTTAGCCTCATCACATCCTGTTCTATCAACGGTACTTAGAGGAATGGACCTGGTCACTCAAGGTGAGAAGAATATGCGAGGTACTCTACTGACCTGTTAGTCAACAAGAGCGGTGATACAACCCTCAAGCTGGAGAAATTTTTACTGTCCTGGGTACGTGATCAAGCATGGGTTTCGTCATACTGCTAACCATAAATACAGGCCGAACACCGCGCTCCTGCATATATCGAACAAGCTTTAGCGGTAATAGAAAAGCCGAGTAAAGCCCGATCCTCTTCGTATCAAATGGTTCTACTACATACCGATATCCTAAGGTAAGCGCTTAATGTCGTTGATCAAGCTGATCAAGTAGTCGACGTGGGCAGCTCGACCTCGCTCGTTCAAGCTTTTTCAAAGCCATCCAACGCTCAGATCTCGATTGGCCGGAGGCAGTATACGATGCTCTGATACAGTTCGAACATGTGCATGGGACACTGGACTCCCTACTTGATGCGAGAACAAAGATAGAGAGAGAACAAGAAAAGTTGTCGAAGCGTAGGGAGAAGGCTGCATTGGAAACCCAACAATATATCATGTCGACCGATGACGCCGTGGCAACTGTCCAACCAATCTTGCAATCTACCGTGGCAGTAGAAGCCACGAATGCAGCTGATACCGCTAAAGAGCCTGAAGGGCATCAAAAACGGTATGCGCCCTTTCGAAGAGATGTTATACCAATTACATAATGCGCTGATGCCGGTGACTTTGTTCAAACAGTGATCGCGAACACACCACCATCCTACTGAGTGGATTACCAAAAGGGACTACGCGTGATCGCATCAATTCCCTTTTCTCGGACGTGAGTCGTAGCAGCTCCAACTTCTCTGGACCATGAAGCTGATTTAAATAGTGCGGAGATATCCGAGAAACAACAATTCTTACGGACGATGAGAGCATGTTCGATGCTGCTCTGGTGGAGTTCACAGATGTGGAGGCGGTACCCCATGCACTACAGAAGGACCGCAGAAAGATTGATGATGCGGTGATCTCGGTTTCCATGTTATGGCGTTCAACCCTGTTTGTCACGAACTTCGCTCCCGAAATGGATGATGCGGCATTGCGACAACTATTTGGTCAGGTGAGTTGCATCCGCAAATTGTCACATGCTGATTAAGCAGTATGGACGCATCTTACAAACCCGTTGGCCAAGTCGGAAATACGCAAGCAATAGAAGGTTCTGCTATATAACCATGGAAACTCCTGTATGTCTCCGTCTACGGTGTCGCCCGTTTATGATTGAAGTTGACTCTTTCCTGATGAAGGCTGCGGCGCAAGAGGCTCTCCTGTTACATGGGTACAAGGCCTCTCCGGAAGGTTTTGGTATGAATGTACTCATTTCGGATCCTTCAGCCAAAACGCAACGCAGTGATGCCAGTAACTCCACATTATTTGTGGGTGGGCTCAACGACAAAACTACTGAGTCCGATGTTAGAGGTTTGCTGAAAGATGTAAGATTGCCTATTGCGTTGCTTCGAGTGTGATTACTTATGCGAGTTTTAGTGCGGTACGATTCGACATCTCAAGCTTGGATGGGATTCGGTCAAGAAGGTCTGTAGGGGTTTCGCTTTTGTGGAAATGGCTTCAGAAGTGAGTCATTCATTGCTGGAAGATCTCGAGCTAAGTCAATCAGGCCGAAGCAAATGCATGTTTGTCACTCGATGGTACCCCTTATCAGAGGAAGATCCTGAAGGTGCAAATCAGCGACCCCAACTATGCCAATAAAAAGGCCAAAGATCGGTGAGTACTCAGCTTCCATCGACGACATCGCTGATTGTATCACAGTAAACCGGATCAAGCTGCAGAAAGAAGGGATAGGTTGGTAACCCTGTCGGGTCTACCTGACAAGACACAAGAAGGTTTACTTCAACAATGGCTCGAAAAGATAGTTCCAGTCAGAAGGTTGGAGTTGTTCGCGAAAACTCAAGAAGCTGTAGCGGAGCTCGAGTCGTCTCAAGTGAGTGCAAGCTCGGATCTTTCCCCCACGTTGAGTGAGACTAATAGGATTCAAACTCCAGGACGTTGGGAAACTCCTACTTCGCTCAGAACCGCTTCTCTTCGAGGGCAAGGAGGTTCACTTCTCCACCCAAAGAAATCGATCCACTGGCGTCTCTACAGTCCCCGCGGCTGTCCCAACCTCATCCACCTCTTTCGCACCTCGAGCAACTCGGAAGGCCAAGGTCATTGCAAAATCTCGTCCGACTGCAGTAGCTGCCGCCGCTTCGACTGTAGCTGCTGCGAAAGATGGATCCGGAGTAGCCGCCCAAGGACAAAGTGACTTCAGGGCACTCGTCGCTGCCAAAAACAAACAGAGGGAAGACAATTTGGCTAACGCCAAACAAAATATCGGCGGTGAGAAGAGGAAGTCAGAACATGATGACAATGATGACGCAAAGAGAACCCGTACATAATCAATAAAAGTAACAACAATTCATGCAATTGTGTACATTTGTATAGTCGGGACGTTCATGCTACAGATCTATGAAACTAACGGATGACACTAACCCATTCCAAACAACCTTCGCCACCATCTCTTGAATCGAAACCATTTGCTTCCCTGCCATCCGGGTCTTCTCGTATCACCTCCAACCCACATTCTCCCTGTTCCACATCTTACTACCCCTTCCTCATCTTCAACCTCAACTTTGGGTACACGGATAACCTTGGGCTGGGTGTCATCAATGTTACCTACAGCTATGGCCTCCCACCTTGCTTCCTCCATTGCCTTTACCCCATGTCCCGGTCTGACAAAGGGGAATCGAACGTCACCTTTCGCGCCGATAAATCGAGGGAAGAGGCTTTGTAGATGTTCCGATTCTTGATCAGATATGTGAGCAGGGAATATCCATAATCTAAAGCGAGGTTTGTTGAGATCAGCTTCCTCGGCAGCGATGTCATCTTCAGTTGGTTCGTCCTCATCATCTTCTTCGAGGGGTTGTACAGCAGCTTGAGAGAAACTGCCGAAACCACCATCGCTAGTATCACTCATTGCTCGGCGACCAAGGAGATGCACACGGTCTTCCGATATACGGGGTGGTACTGGAGGTCGATTGTGACCATTTGCAGAGTACTCAACCGCTAGATCCTGCACAAGCAAAGGGGATTCGGGATTGGGAGAAGGGACCATGTCATCCGATGAACCCCGCTGCAAAGGATTGGGTATGGTTTGTGCATTGAGAGTCGCTGAAGTAGAGGCATGTCTGCGGGATGGAGGTGGGGGAGGCGCAGGCCCACGTCCATGGGGTCGAGCATCGGTGAACGGATCTGAGATAGCTCTTGATCGAGAATCCGATGTACGGGAGCGGGAACGGTCCGGCGGAGAAGCAGCCAGTTCTTCTTGACTATCATATCCTACATGTGCTTTATGAGGTGAAGGTCGAGGTGGGGGTCTCGACCTAGTTTCGGAATATGACCTAGGTAAAGTTCTTATTCGACGGAGTTTAGGAGGAGATGTAAGTGGTTGATCTTCGAAGCCAAGGACACCTTTTATAAAAGTTACGACTTCATGCATGAATTCGTTGCCTCTGTACTTTGGTCAGCTTGATTAAACACTTTCCTGGACGGACTCACCCTGACTCCAGAAACACAGCATCATCTATCTCCCAGACCACCCTTGATGAGCCTGCCCCACCTCGACCAACATCTCCTCGGCTCTGAGCACGTAAAGCACCCCAGAGCCCCCTAAAGAACGGCTCAACTCCTCCTGTCTTACTTGTACACCAAGTAGAAATGAATTTCTTGGCTTTCTCACTCCTTTCCGATCTAGCTCGAGGACTGACGAGGTCTTGACGGGATAGCGGAGATAATGACGCAGATGATACGGTACTGGATATGAGCGCGTGGAATGACGATATCCGCAGACGTAGATGATGAAGATGCGCGAGCGATCTGAGTGATGACTGGAGTCTTGTGTAGGCAGCCCGGTGTGATGGTGGGAGCGAAGCTAGCGTAGACGATATGTATGAAGAGGATTCTTCAGGAGGTGTTGGAGAAAAGTAGAACAGACGACAGTGATGGGCGAACAGTTGCAAATCCTAAATGATTAGCTATCGTCACCATGAAGTGAACTCACATCTGGATTGGGACTCCTGACTCCCTCGACTCTGTGATAGCTGATCCCTTCTCTGCCGGAATACACACTTGCTAATGGTGGACTCTGGACTCCACTGTCTTTACGAGATCTCGAAGGTCCTTGTTCAGAGCCATGACGTACCACAGCGGGCGGTAGATTCGACTCATTTGATCCTCTACGCGACCACTGTCCTGTTCGAGAGTGAGCTCTCGATCCAGGTGTGACAGGAGGAGAGCGGACGCGGGCTGGGACATCACCGCTCAATGCAGCTAGACCACCGGGGCGAGCACGATTCTGTGAGTGACTGGGCGATTCAATGGAGGTCGGGAGGTTGTATGAGAAGCCGGGCTTGACGGGAGAATGACCAGCTGATCTGATAGATGATCCAGAAGGCGCAGTGCTGTGAGTGTTGACGCGAAGAGGAGGCGGACGTCTTGACCGAGAAGGAGGAGGTGAAGGGGGATAATTTGCGTGAAGATCAAAGGTTGACCGAGACATCACAGGCAGCACAGAGCTCGCAGCGCAGATCTATCTCCTGATGATGCCGATACCGATGCCGATGAGGATGAAATCTTATGCAGCTGTAGCTTACAGTGATGACGAATTGTTATGTGATTGTTTGATTGATGATAGATGTGTTCTGGTCACCACACCGAAACAATGATTAATTCTTTTCATTCAACCATTCAACGCGTGTTTTTAGATTTTATGTGGGTTGTCAATCACCCAAGTCCCTCATCATCATCATCTTTCCCCATACATCCAACGACGCTTACAGAGAATCATGCAAAGGAGACCATGCAAGAGGACCATGCACGAACATTTGTCCAAACGCAATTTGATACATTCACTACGCTACATGTCATTATCACTGCAATCGCTACTTAGATCTTGACCATATACTATCTTCAGTCCTTATTTCCTGTCTCGGTTGAGGAACACGTAGCCAGCATTGAGGTAGGTGGCTGCAGAGGATCGTCAGTATGATGGTATGGACAGCTAAAGCGGTGAAGGGACACTCACCGTAACCGAGCCAAGCACAGTAAGGGGCCAAGAACCAGGTGGTGCTGAATGGGGTGTAAAGATTGTGCATCTTGACAGTCATCGCGGTGACTGTTCCGAACAAGGCAAGTATGTTACCAAGTGCCAGTTCCTTTTGCTTGAAGACAAAGTAGGTGGGTGTCCAGAGCAAGTTCAGAAGGAGTTGACCGTAATAAAGCTGAAGTGCTTGATCCGCTTGAGCGCTGAGAGGTGTACGAACAATCAGCGCGTCCCCTTAGCGATCAGAGGGAGAGCTTGCAAGAGGTTTCACAACTTACGTTCCGGAGGGAGTGACTGCACTGTCAAAGGCTCGAACGGTGAGATGGGAAGCGTAACCCATGAGACCGTAAAGAATGGTCCATACCTGGTAGCGGGGTCAGCAACGGCAGGCACATCTCGCTCTGGATGAGCGGACTCACAGGGCCAAAGACCTCCTTGGGAGGGTTGCCAGGGGGAGGAGTCATGTTCTTGAACCAGTTGCTTCTGGAAGATTGGCCGGTAGCGAAGCCACTGGCCATTCCGAGACCGATGGGAAGACCCACTGCGAGGTGCAGAAAGGTGAAGGTATCAGCGAGATCCACAGTACCCCAACGACTAGATGAGATGGGCTTACCTGCCAAGAATGGGTTTCTTGCTACGTCAAAGAGGATTTCTGGTAATGGAGACATGGTGGATATGGGTTGGTTTCAGTTGTTGGTATGACTTGCTGTTATCGTCGTTGTTGTTGTTGTATCGATTATGAGAATACACACGAGAGAGAGAGAGAGAGAGAGAGAGAGAGAGAGAGAGAGAAAGAGAGGGAGGGAGAGAGGGAGAGAGATAGAAACAGGAATGGAATGAGAGCGAATGAGTCCCTGCTATTGGTTGTCATTGGTTGTTCACCTGTTCACCTGATACTCTCTCTTTCTCTTAGAAAGTGCAAAGACAACTATGACGTACTAACACTACCTGCCAGTCTGCAGCCCTGTAGTTACGTAAGTTGTGCACACACGCCGACAGCATGTCTGGCACGTGACATCCACATGACCTGGAATCGATATATTTGCCACTCAACAGTCTGCTCGCACAAAATTCAAAATAACATCATTCGACTACAACCAGTATCACCAATATCACCAATACTCGCTATAAACAGCATTAACGATGTCCAGGAGGTCAAGTCAAGGCTACATCGATCAGAGAAGTCAGGATACTGTCCCTTACACGGATGCTGAGGTTACCCACCAGTTTGATGATGCTCGGTCAGACGCCAGTGGTTCCAGTATCGAGGAGGAGTCGGAAGAAGGACTACCGTTTGATGATCTATCCGATGGGCACTCCGAGCAGAATGTGGGGGTAGACAATGAGGGCAACTTGGAAGAAGACGAGGAAGGTGATTGGGATGTCGATGACGAAGATTGGGAACTAGCGAATGGAGGTGAGTGTCCATGGGAAAAGCACAATTGTGCTAATCTTAGTAGATTTCACCAAACAATATAATCGAGTGAGGCAGCAACATGCTGCAACCACGGGCAATGCTCCTCTACCCGCTCGGAACGCTCCTTCTCAGTCGTCATCATCTAAGATCGCCAAGAGCAACCCACTTGCCGGCGTTGGAGTCGCAATGAATCCGAAAATCGCTCACGAGAAACAGGAGAAAGATAAAAGCGATCGTGCCACTCAGGATCAGGTGTTGGATTCTAGAACGAGATTGGTTTTGGCCGGGCTTGTCAACCGTAATATAATAGGAAAGATCGAACGATGTGTGAGCACAGGAAAAGAAGTGAGTAATAGTACTCGGGAAAAAAACCTGCTGACCGTTCAGGCGAATGTATATTATGCTCTGCCTGGAGTTGCTGTGAAGATCTACAGAACATCGATTCTCATTTTCAAATCGAGGTCAAACTATATCATTGGAGAACAACGTTTCAAGGGAGAATATACCTCGTCGAAGAACCCAAGAAAGATGGTGAGGGTATGGGCTGAAAAAGAGTTACGAAATCTACGACGGTTGGTGCAAGGTGGTATACGCGCACCAAAAGTGTTTGATTGTAAGGAGAATGTACTGGTAATGGAGTTTCTGGGCGATGGAGATAAGTGAGTTTCAGGCTATTTTTGACCAAAACTGACCTAATTTAGTGCGTCTCCTCGACTGAAAGACGCGGAAATCGAAGCGGATCGTTTAGACATCTTATATGCGGAGCTTGTGATAGCTGTTCGACGGATGTACCAGCATTGTCATCTAGTACACGCGGATCTGAGCGAGTACAACATACTGTAAGTGGGTTTCCAGAATTGTGCACGATGCAACACAGCTGATTTGTAAGGTAGACTACATCAAGGACATCTGTGGATCATCGATGTATCTCAATCAGTAGAGCATGATCATCCCAAAGCATTCGATTTTCTCCGAGCCGATCTTCAAAATGTAGAAGATTTCTTCGGACGTCGTGGGGTTAAGTGTCTAGGACTTCGACGGGCATGGGAATTCACAGTCACCGAGAACATTGGGCCCAGCCATGAGGAAGAATTGAGTGCCGACGGAGATGATAAGCTTGCAGCGATCGTCACCGAGTGGTTGGGTCAGCCGTCAAACAAGACCGATGACGCCGTCTTCTTGTCGTCTTATATTCCCAGGACTTTAGCGGAAGTGTACGATCCTGAACGGGATGTAGATTTCTTAAAACGTGGAGGTGGTGACGATCTGATCTATGCTGGGATCACTGGATTGAAGCTTGCGGACAAGACGGAAGAGAAAGCGCCAAAAGAAGTCAAGGAAGTACGATTTGAGGATGACCAAGTGGAGGAGGAGTCCGAGTCAGAAGATGAGGCGCAAGATGAACAGCCTCATAAATCACGGGGATTCCGTCATGAAGACAAAGATGCTAAAAAGGTGAGCTATTTGATCATCAACTGATCATCAGAAAAGTACTAACTCATTACATTGTACAGGAGCGTAAGAAGGCTCTCAAAGAGGAAAATAGAGAGAAAAGGAAGAACAAGATGCCTAAAGCGGAGAAGCAGCGTCTGATCAAAAAATCTCAGAAATGATCATTATCCAAATCTCTTGTAAATCATCATCGTATATCGCATAGGGTAGATCGCATTTATGTATTTAGCGTACATGATTTGATTCCATATACTTTTTACAGTAGTGGTATTACCAAATTTAACACGCTACCTGCATTCGCGCATTCGCGATCCGATTGGGATCTCTCGTAAAAATCAGTACTCGTAATGTTCTCAACCGATTCAGGCACGACTCCACTAGGAGTGAGGTTGTTTATCGTCGATCCGATCATAACCAAGATTTGTTGATCGATCGAGTGATTTATAGTGGCCGGCTGATCATGACATCAATTCATTAACTGAGACTTGCAGTCAGAACATGTCCGATGTTGACATCTTTTGGTCGATAAATGAATTAACTTGCGTCATATCTCAACATTAAGAATGTGCGTCATCATGAATGGGATTAACATATATATATATAGAAATGGTTGAACTCGAGTACTTCCCCCTCCTTCTTCATCACGAAACAAATAAATAAATAAGCAAACAAGCCATTCACTTTTTTTACCACCAAACAACCCAATCATAATAATCATACTCAACAACATGTCATCTGACGAAGCTTTCGTATCTACTGCCGACGCCAACGTCCCCGAGACCAACCTCAACGTCGCTGCTGAGGACCGAGCAGCCGAGGAAAGTGAGGCTACTGGCACTATCTCCAAAGGTATGTAATTGTAATTGTCCTCTCTCATTGTACCATGCTGATTCGCACTTGGGTTTTGCAGATGAAGTTGAGGGTCTCAAAGATTCTATTGGTGGTGGAGAAGTACTCGACGATTCCGAGGGTTACACCCGATCATCCAACAAGGACGTTTCACCTCTCAAGCAAGAAGATGAAGTAGATGCTGCTGTCGCTGATCTAGAGTAAACTTGTATCTTACAATTATATGCATCTGTAGCAATAGCCATCCATGTCCTCCGTCAGCAACGTACATCATCCCATCGGCATTGATGCATGTCATCCATGTATTAAACTAGTCTGACGGGTATCAGCGTCTTGTAATGCTATTGTTTTCTTAGCCTTGATCTATTCTCCTCTTTCGGACCGCTGCTTTCCTTTACTATCACTCCTCTTTGATTCCTCTGATCTTCGTCTACCTTTCTCAGCTCTTCGAGGCTTCCCACCCGAGTTGATGAACTCGTGCAATTCATTATCCAACCGATATCCAATAGACTTCATCTCATCCACCACCAATCGCCATCGAGAGTCGTTAGTAGTGATACATTTGCGGACGAGAGAGTTATAAACCGCATATGAAGGCTTGAATCCATCGGCTTTCGCTTTTTCAAGGTAATAGAAAGCATCTTCATACTTTGGTTGAGTAAGACAGAGGTTGATCATATTTTCGTAAGTCGGAGCATTGGGTGATAAAGATTGCGAAGACATTTCGTTGAGTATCGTATCACCGAGTGGTCGATGTTGCGCAGATATACAACAAGACAGTACTAGGTTGAAGGTGTCCACATTGGGTGTCAGACCGAGATCCCTAGCTGCTGTTTGGGTTGCTCTAGCCCTTTGAAGATCGCCGAGTCGAGCTGAAGCATCGATCAAAGCGTTCAATGCTGTGATATCGATCGGTTGTCCTGCTTTATACATGTCTTCTAATCCGTAGAATGCTTGATCTATCACCTCCGCATTGGATAAAACTGAGACAATAGGTTGGACGGTAGCCATTGTAGGTGTAAGACCAGCTTCTCGGATGGATACCAGCACCTGGAAAGCATTCGGCATTTCTCCAGCATTGCAAAATGCTTCTAACAACGGTGCGAGGTGCTGTTCCTGAGGAGCAACAGGTAAAGATTCAAGAATGGTAGATGCAAAATCCGGTCTACCCCATCGCCCCGCCGCGTTGAGCAAGGATAAGATAAGCCCTTCATCGGCTGTATAGCTTGATTTGACCCTATACCAAGCTGTCTCCGCACCGGAAAGCTACAAAGTAATCGATCAGCGCGGTTCTTATCGATTCTGACTTACGAAATGAGCGTCCGCACTGGCTATCAATATATCCACCCATGCACTTTGATCCAATCTTACACCGACAGCCGAATCATTTTCTATCTTCTCCGCGATCTGTAAAGCCAGACGAGGACATCCCCACTCGCAGGCCGAACGAATTGCGGTCTTGACCGTGTGCAGAGGAACGGGTATGTCATTGACGAACAGGTCGTTGATAACGTATATGAGATGTTCGAGGTTGCCGTTGATAGAGGCTGCTCGAGCAAGACCTTCATAGCTTCCGGCAAGTTTTGAATCGGTATATAGCAAGAATGATTGAAGGAGATGAGGATATATGACGGAAAACTACAAAAATCAGCAGGAGTCTGTAATTATTGGGTAACTCACCCTCAAGAAAGCTTCCATCCCTTCCGGACCGAGTTCAACATTTCCTGCTTTGGCATCTTCCCAGGCCGCTTGAGCTACTTGCCATCCTAGATTCTCCGACTCTTCACCATGTGCTGTACGACTGAGTGAGAAATCCCCAGCAGCTCTGAGTATGGCGACATACGCTTCGGGTCTGGGACGTCTATTCTCTGATTTGAGCCTGGCTAGCCTCTGGATGAGGACCGCTAAACTTTCCTGCTCGGGAGCTTGTCGACCTAATCTGGGCAAGGGGGTTCGCTTGTTGGCAAGTGATTTTGGGTTACGAGCTGGACGAGGGGTAGCTGCTGCAGCGAAACTCCGCTTGGAGAAGGCCAAAGACCGGCATGACCTGCAGATCGTGGACATGGTTCTGATGATCAACGTTGAGGGTCATACATGTATGTTGATATTTTAATGGTCATAAGATGATAGATCTCAGTTTCCAACTTTTTATTTCACCTTAAGAGAGCGTGATAGCCCGACCACGTGCCATCAAAGTGACGTGGCTATCTGTTGACTGGCATTGATAAGGGGCGTAGGTGTTGTAACCGCGAGTGCGAGTGGGTGGTCTCTCTCCGAGTGAGACCACTGGCTACTGGATATTTATCAGTGGATATCATCATTCTATCAATCTACATATACCCAATCCGTCTCACATTCCATCTCTTCTCGCACCATGGCTCCCCCCTCGGTCACGCTCACAGCCCCGCCTCACTCCCCTTCCAGGTCGAGATCAATTTCACAACCCATCCCAGAGGACTCCGCGTTGGATAACCTTGACACGCTGTCTCCCCTCAAACCTTCTCGTTCCACCGTATTCCGCTCCCAATCTTCGAATAACATGTCAAGAAGTCAACATGCGTCTGGGAACTCGAATCAACATCATTCTTCGAGTCCAAGTCTCCGCAAACCCCAAGGACGTGCCAGAAGTAGCAGTTTGGTCACGGTGACCGAAGTTGGTGGCGATGACCCTGACAACGTTGTGGATAGATTGGGTGTTGGTAACAATGAGAATGCTGAATGGGTCAATGCTCCAGGTATGTCAACAAGCATGTACAATCGAAGCTGACATGATAGGTTCCTGGGTCATGCATCCGCTGCTTATATTGCTCGCCAAGATGTTAATTGACGCTATCCCCGGGATGACGCAAGATGTCAGTTGGACAATCGTTAATCTCGGTTACATGTCTGTGAGTGGATATCAATACGAAAGAACTTTCGATACGATCAAAACTAACAAGCTGTTGGCATTCAGGTCTCATTTCTCATGTTTCATCACGCCACTGGTGTCCCGTTCGAATCAACAATGACTTCTGCCGGCGCATATGACGATCTGACGCTCTGGGAACAAATTGATTATGGAGCGCAGTATACACCGGCCAAGAAATTTTTGACCAGTGTCCCAATAGGATTGTGAGTGTTTATGAGAGATGGTCAGTCGCTTACGATGTTCAGGTTCTTGATATCAACGCATTACACGAGATATGATTATATACTTTTCGTTCTCAACTTCGCTGCTTTAGTATTCGTGCTATTTCCCAAACTCCCCATTGTAAGCCATATCTCTCATTTAACATGGACAGCTCGTATCATATGGAACAACGCTAATGGAAATACAGCTTCATCGTCTTCGATTCCATTTCGCTGTTCCGGATAACGACTCTGCCCCTACCCCGCTCACGTCTCGACCTCCCTCTCCTTTCATGGACAAATCGTCCAAATTATCGTCATGATTTGTAGATTCTGAGATATGTTATGTTCCTTATGTTTAGAGTTACAATCCTCGGATCCCCTTCAGATCACCCCTAAAATGGAGTGGTGTTGATACAGACATCGACTCGGGGTCACGTCTGACACGTCGACGGTTTATTACTTAGGTTCCCTCTGTCGCCAAATACTTCCATGTGCTTTGTCGAAGAAAGCGTTCTTGCAATTCCACCCTCATTCATGTTTGGATCATCTGCACACTGCTCTGGAGATATGTATGACTATCTCGCACCGTTCGTTCCTGTCAAGTTCTCCATTCCAATCCGTCGATCACCTGGAGTCGCTGCTGGCTGATCCGGATGTTTATCACGAGGAAGCAAAAAGATTGATCATCATGCGATTCAATCTTTAGATCTTAAGGAGGAACATATCTGCCTCAGTCAGTCAGTATTATATGAGGCAGTAGAGCGGGACTAACGATTTGGAGAGGTCTCAACCACCTTCAGCCAGAGAACGTATGGGGGTATAACAATCCCTCCCATTCCTAGCGTTACTGCAAATACATGCATCGTTCATCAAAATGGTAGCCCTTATCAGCTACTCTCATTCACGAGTTCAGCATCATTATCATTATGCTATGCTTTTGAGGGTTGTATGGGTGTATATGTTGTATGGTGTATGGTGGTCATCCTGCTCTTTATTCGGACAAGCGCACTCCGATGACCCTGCTTTCACCTTTTCGACCTTTTTCACTCATATCCTCCTCACCATACCACATCACTCACAGGGTGGAAGACCCTCTTTCTTCAACAGTCCTCACTCAACTTTCGTCTCTCCCTCATACCACCATCGTCATTAGCACCATCCTTGATTGTGCCGGTGCGACCATCTGACAGTGGTCATCACAGCATGAACCCCTACAACAAGGATCGACCTCCACCGGATTACCCTCCTTATCAGTCTAGAAGACAGTCGGAGAGTGGTGGTGACATGATGATGGGGGGTCATTACTCTGCAGGAGGGATGCACCGTGAGTATCAATACTGCTGTTGTCGAAACATCACATGCATGGTCCCCGAATCGTACATGCTGATTGTCCCCCCTTCAGACCCTGCTCAGACGCAAGATGATGTGGATCCCGATCTACAGAACCGGTTGCAGAACCTTCAAATCGATTCACCTCAACCACCTTATCATCCTTATCAGCCTCCTCCAGAGGAGCAACCGTATCAACCCTTCAATCAGAACTTCTACCCTCCTCCACAACCTTTCCAGTATCCCGCATACTCGTACTCGCCATATCCAGATGGTCATGCCCCTTCACCCATCAATCCAGCACAGCCGTTTGGGATCTGGACTAGCCCACCGATCAGCCCTGCTGTGTCATCCACCCCGTTCCGTCCACCACCACCTGGACCACCTCCTCCTCACTCAAGACACGGCTCTGCTGGAGATTACGGGGGGTTCTATCGCGCTTCATATAGCGGACCACCTTCTGCTTGGACTAGTCCTTCGATGCCTTCCACTTTTGGCTTTTACACGCCATACCAACAACAACAGCCTACGATGGAGGCAATCCGTCCTCCCCTGACCAACGAGTGGTCTCAGTCACCCCCACTCCGTAGAAATTCTCGTCAATCATGGAGTGGTCCTTCTCGAAACCCTAAAGAGACCACTTTGCAAGAGAAGGAGAGAGAAAGAAAGGCCTATCATCCTCAAGCACCGGCTAGAAGGTCTGATTGGGTGATGTGGGTCGGCAATGTGTGAGTGCATGAATATGAAGAATATTATCTTGCTAATGTTCTAGTCCCTCCAACACGTCTCATGAGGAATTATGGCGATACTTCAACAATACGATACCCGCTGTCAACGACTCAGAAGCTGACTCTGAGCCATGGCGAGGACCCTCTTCCATTTTTCTCATATCACGCTCGTCCTGCGCTTTCGTCAATCTATCCTCGCAAGCAGACCTCGATAGGGCTGTAGCTTTCTTCAATGGAAAATCATTACGACCATGGGATAATAGATGTCCCAGGATGCTATGCCGGGTTAGAAGAAAAGACGATGATCTAAGGTCTGGTGTGGGAGCTCAACGAGGTACAGGAATGCATCGAGGTTGGGTCAAGGATCAAGAGCCCAAATTGCCCCGACAAACGAGTAATGCCTCTGTTAGTTCCGCCAACTCTGTTCCACCCAGTCCAGCTGCATTGGAACACCCTCCTGAAGGTGAAGGTCGTCGTCGAGAAAGTATAATCAAGGAAGGAAATCCTCTGAGCAAGCATCAATCCAGTGGTAGTTTCGCTAGTACCAATTCAAGCTTCCTCGCACGACATTTCCCAAGACGTGTGTTCATCTTGAAGAGTTTGACAACTGTGAGTTTTTGTATTTGATCTTCATATTTTATAATCGCTGACGGGTCGGACAGGCTGAGCTAGAGGAATCCGTCCAAACTGGTACCTGGAAAACTCAACGTCACAATGAGCCTATACTAGGTGAGTCTTTCGGCTGATCGAGCATGTCTAATTCGTGTATGTTTAGACCAAGCATTTCGAACGTCTCAAGAAGTCTTTCTCATCTTTGGTGCGAATCGTTCTGGCGAGTTCTTCGGTTATGCCAAGATGATCGAACCAATCGATAAAGAAAGAGCGAAGAAACAATCAACCGGTGTCTCCATCGCTCGTAAATCAACAACAAATATTGACGGAGGGGAATCACGGCCTCCCTTTTTCCTCACTCCCTCACAGAGTCATCTCGCGAGCTCATCTCCCGGAGAGATCACCCCAAATGAAGAAGCAAAATTGGAACATGCCGTGGGATGGCGACGGACCGACCCGTCTGACATACGTAACAAGCCTCATCACGATAATAAATCGATTCAATCAGCACCGGAATTCAGAGCTCAAACGCTGGATCCCAAAGCGCTCCAACATGATTATTTCCCTCCTGTACCAATCAACGATGAAGGAGAAGCTGATCATCAAGAATATCTCGGTGGTTCTGAACGTCAACCTACTCTTGATGATCAAGGTGTTCTCAGGAAGGATACCGTGTTGACTCCCGATGAGAAAGCTGAGAGAGAGGAGGAAGAAGCTCATGATGAGTTTGTGGAGGAAAGTCGAGGTCATGTCTTCCGAATTGAATGGGTCAAAGTTGGATCTATCCCATTCAACAAGACTCGTCATCTGCGAAATCCATGGAATTCAGATCGTGAAGTCAAGGTTTCGAGAGATGGTACAGAGGTCGAGCCTGGTAAGTTCTTGATTTACTCAATCAAGCTCTGTGAAAGCTATAGTGATATGTTTACTGACATTCTATATATGTGATAGCGGTTGGATCTGCTCTCATGGCCGAATGGGAGAAATTGGAATCTTAAAAAAAAACGAAAATCGAATCCTCCTTCTTCACCCTTAATTACCTATTTTTGTTTCATATATCCTTGCATTAGATACCCCTTTCTGCAGCACGTACACGTATTAGTTGTCTGTCTACTAGCATCACATTCCTTCGTCTATACACATCTTGGAATTTTGGGAATAACTCTTTGTTGAAAAAAATACACGCATGCATCAGAAATAAAACTTGTAAGATGTGCTGCTATCAAGCTCTGCATATACACACATGACCAAACCACATTGCCGGACTATCGTTCTAAGGTCAATAGACCAATCAATCATTGTCGGCTAGCATCCAATCTTGATTCAAGGAGTAAACCGGTAGTATGGATGGACCAATTTCCGGGAGGGGTACATCACTCGAGCGAGGAAAGGCATCATTTGGTTGGCGGTTAAGCCAGATGAAGGTGAATTGTTATGCTGGGATAAACAATGGCAAAGTGATAATGCTTGATCCAATGGGTGAAGGGCAAGTTCATTAGATGAATCAAGAGTGTAAACAAGTCTGTCAACACAGATTTACTAAGCCTCAGTCGAGTGTAATCATATCAAGTGTAAGTTTCAGCCGTGCCTTGCTTGAAAAGTTCATGAAATCGATGCATAGATCGTACATAAATTCGTAACAACCCAGATATTGCATTACCGCTTCTTCTCCGGTTCCACGAATGACACACTCGGACCTTCACCACCTTTGTTGGATCCCGTTGATTGTATTGAAGCAGATCTGAACATCGCAAGATTAGGGTTCTTCTTGAAGCCTGGGGCGTTGGCACCGTAATTATTGATCGTCGGAGCAGTCTCGGACGAAGGTTCAACGTCAGGTGCGAAGCGGATAGCGGGACTTCTTGACGCCGATATAGTTCTTGTCAAGGGTATCCCAAACGATCCACTGCGCGACCCTTCGTCAATCGGTTCAGGGGAGCTCACTATCGGAACCGGTCTAGAGATATCTGATTTCGATGGCGGGACAAGTAAAGTTGGATTGGGATGAGCCAGACCTTCTTCTGCTTTTGATGGGATGTTTTCGCTATCATTGGACTTCCTACCGAAGAGCCTGGCTGCGATGGATTTTCGTTTGCTCTTGCTCTCACTTCCGCTTCCACTATGAACGTTGATCGCTGGTATCTTGTTGTACGATTGGTAGTTTCCAGCAGGTGGGCCCTCTTCGGTGTCAGATACAGCTTCCTCGTTATCATTCTCTTGAGCTTGATTGCTTTGAGCCGAAATCGATTGCTCGAGGTGATTATCACTTTCCAGTACACTAGGCGTGCTTGGGCCTCGCATAAGACCGAGACCAAGTCGATCCACCGCTTCTTTACCTTCATCCCGAACGTGAGATGTAGCGTGTTCGAGCGATTTCGGCAGCATATGGAGCATCTTGTCCAATTCCTTGGACTTGAGTCGATGAGGATGGACGAAAGTATCCTTTTCGCTAGGCTTATCGTCACTGAAGTGATTACGGATGACCTCGACTTCGACCTGGTTTTCCTATGATTAGCATTTTTTGCATGACGGAGTGTTCCAGGAAATCGACGCACCTCCTCACTACCCTTTTTCTTTCTTTCAATCACAAGATGGTGGCCTTCACGGTATTCAGCAAGAGGAGGTGTCCTCTCTCCTGCCTTGTCATCTATCTCTTTGTCTCCTCGAGCCTCTTCATCTTCCTGCTCGTCGTCCGTGCCTTCAACATGACATCCTCGACTATCCACCGAGCTCCTCCTACTAGTCTTGGAAAATCGGGAGCGACGTCTGGTCCCAGAGGCTCTACTATCTGTCGAATGCCTTCGACCCAGCTCTGCGGCCTCGCCTTCATGTGGTTCTTCCTGCTGTGGCTCTAATTTACCCTGATACTGCTCCCGCATCTCGATATCTTCTCCGTGAAGAACAGTTCTTGAGCTTGAGCTGCCACCGCTATCTTGTGACTCAAGCTTCTCCCCATTGAATCCATCATGATGGGTATCTCTCCGCCTCACTCCCATATCACCTTCTTCGGGATCGTCATCACGATTGATGGTGATTTGCTGCCCTGGTAAGATACGTCGAGCGTGCGTAGTCCATGCCGGCTCGTCGCCCCGCTGATCCATCGAAAGACCACGAGATCGGGTGTAGGTGATCGAATGCACTCGTCGACCCAGCGAGAAAAAGGGAATGGAAAGACCGTCTGTTTGAGAGATCAGCAGAGCAGTGACGGAGGAGGGGATGAACTCACGGGTGACAATTGAAGAGAGAACCAGGAACGCTGTAATAGGACCGATGACTTCGCGCACACGTTCTACTTGGGCGGTATCCTTCTCAATATCACCCTCAGGTATACTCGTTCTAGCCAAGGTTGAAATGAAAATAGCTCCGACACCCATGGGACCTGTCATGTTCTTGAGTTAGTATCGTAAGAACTATATCTCGCACCACTGACTCACCGAACCATCCTGTGAAAATAGCTTCTCTGAAAGTTTTGATGTCTGGGATGAACTTGTAGAGGCCGACAATGGCTGGCAGGCGACGAATCATCAATATCAGAATAGCAAGGACAACGAGACGCCATACACGGAGCTACCATCACGGAGTCAGCATTTTCGCAATTGTCTCGATGGAAATATGATTTACGTCCGGAGTATTCCATTCGCCAAATGGGATAATAGCTCCAATATAGATGAATGCAGCACAGTTGAAGAGCAGATCAATAACATTCGAGAAGACAGCATCTTCTGTGGCTTTATTAAAGTATCCGCTGCAGTGAATCGGTCAGCAACAAGCCTGCGACGCATTGAACCCGACTTACTCCCAAGCGAAAGCACAACCACATGCGAAGGCGCATAATAGATCATCACTACCTAGAAGTACGGTACAACCTGAAACGCATTGCAATATGAGCATTTATCATTGGGCAGTTTTTATATCTTGTCTGGACTTACCCATTGACAAAACAGCCAGACTGACATATTGGGCCACATAAGACTGTCTATCAACCAATCTTTTTCTTTCTGCAAATTTCATGAACTTTCGAGCACTGAAACCAAGAAGTACACCAATTGTGATACCAAGGACGATTGTGTACAACCTGGATTGGAAGAGCGTCAGCGAAAGATATAAAGTAATCTAGCTCAAGCTTACCAAGTCATGTAAAACCATTCTCCAACGGCGTGTCCGGGACTCTTGTCGAGCATTAAGTATAGGGCGATGTATAAGAATGGGAAAGCAGCTCCATCGTTACTACCAGATTCGGCTGAGAGGAGGTGTCGAATATGGGTAGGAACATGTTTGTCGGCGAACTTTCCACCAACAACCGCTTGGGCCAAGATAGGATCGGTAGGCGTTACTCCTGCTGCTATGACCAATGCACCGAGGAAGTGGAGACCTGGGATCAGACCCCACATAAGGAGTGCCGAGATCATCCATCCCCATAACATGCATGGTCCTAGTAGGAAGAACAGGGATCTCCAATGTCTCTTCATGTAAGCCTGTTCGTGTAACAGCAGTAAGCGGATCATTCTTCTTTTCAAAGAGGAATCGGACTCACTTTTGGCAATTCAACTCCGACTGCAAATACAGATATAGCGATGACCACCCTTGTCACCTCCAATGTGATCTCATCCGTTATCTCATCCTTCTGACCTGCCCATCCTGCAGGATCGAATAATCCGAGACAATGTGGACCAATGATGATGCCCAGAACAGTCGCAATGGGTGCTTCACCGATATAAAGTTTCTCCTTCAAGAAGAGGGACAGCATACCAAATATCACGACGAACCCTCCCAGAAAGGTGTACGCCAAGTGGGCGGCGGAGACTTCGAATGGGTGAAATACCATGATGCCTTGTATCTTACTAAGGTCGAGGTTTCGATTGGATCAAGTCAAGTAGAGAGCGAAGTTTTTGATAAGTCGAGAGGGTCAAGTTAATTATATCATGCCTTGAGAGAGAGCGTGAGGTGAGGAGCAGGTGCGTCGAAGAGCGTGAGAGAATGAGAATGGGTTGTCCAATTGAATCCCGCTCGACTAGATAAGATGGGACGAGGCTTGTCGAAACGCAGTGATCTGTGGTGACGGTGTGGACTGCAAGGTGGAGAAGTGTGCAGCTGTAGAATTTGATTGGAAGTGATATGTGGTGAGCCGAAGAACAGGATGACTGAGAGTGGGGTTTGGTTGATGGGAATTGTTGAGGGGAAGAAGGGGTTGTCGCACAAACGGAAAGGAAGTAAGGGTCCACCGAGGAAATAAAGTGAATGTTTGTTGATCGATGAGTATTGCTACAGTTTCATTCTCTGATATACGTGCTGTGCGATGAAATGAATGCCTAGTAGAAGTAGAAGAAGGATGGAAAAAGTGTAGATGATGGTAATGCTGTTGGTGGAAGAGAAAAGAAAGAAAAGAAAGATGAAAACTGCGAAAGATGAGGATGGGGTGCCAAGACGTTAGATAGGGTTAATCCTGACACCTGACAAATGTCATGACCAAAAATACATACAAGACATCTCATCGCTTCCCATTTCGCATCATGATGCTGATAACAGCCAAGGAACATCCTTCACCTATGAGCAGTAAAAACCCCAGACGAGAGCTCGATATCATGAGAGTGCTGTCAAGAACGTGTTGCATGAACATGTGATATGCAACAAGGTTGCACTTGGACTGGGTTGACTTATCAAAGGATCCTTATTCTTCATGACAAGTCATGAGATGGGATAGTGTGAGGGTGCCAAGAATCCAAGAGGATAGTAACCATTCGTTAGTCATTACCAAGAGTATGGATAGATCCATAAATCGAAGAAGAGGACTGCAAGCCAAGAAGACGTCAAGGTGAAGTTGAAGAACAAAATGCATAAATACATAATAAACAGCCTAAACATCCGATCATTGTGAGACATGACATGCGTGCTACATTTATGTAAAATCGGGATGACGATCGGTTCATACATCGCCAGCGAAAGGTATCTCTTTCAGTCTGCTTCTCTGTTCGTCAGCGATGCTACGAAGTGTACATACCATCAATCGAACTCTCAGACCAGCAAACTACCTCATCAGAAACATGACTTCCCAAGGATCAGTACCTCTTGCACCGCGGAAGGCCGAAGAGGACGTTTGGAGATATCCTCGGCCACCGGCTCTGCAACGCACACCCAAGTGAGACTATCTTATCCTATGCTTCCATGTATACATATTCTAGCTGATGTTGAGGACATGACATAGCCGTCTGAGGGTTATATGGACTTCCTCGGAGGGTGAAGAGACAGTCATAGCTGATACCACCGAAGGATACCGAGTCTTGGAGACAAGGTAGGCCATCTGCAAATCGTTCTGGCTGGAGCAGACAATTCATCAGACTATATCATAGTCATCCGCCTACGTATTACCTGGCACCTTCATCTGTGAAGGTGCCTCTGAGCAAGACAACCAGGCAGACTTTCTGCGAGGTAAGCATATGTATAAGTGACAGCTACTTTCAAAATTGACGATTCTTAGTGGAAGGGCAAGGCATCCTATCATACCTTTGATCCGCCATCTTCCTCAAAAGGGATAGAAAACAGGATCTGGTCGTATCCCAGACCTACAGCAGATTTTGCACCGATCAAAGACTATCTGAGCTTCTACGCCTCGACGGGCAAGACCGAAGCAGAAACAGGTGGTCGATGGAAATGCTACGTAGATGAGGAAGAAGTTGGAGTGCAAGAAGGGTTAGTAAAATCATCAAGATTCCAGCAAAACATATACTGATCAATATGTGCTGCAGAGACTTTTACGGAGGATGGATCACAAGCAATATCAAAGGGAAAATGAAAGGCGGTGAGTGATGTCCATGGTGGCGGCCGTACGAAGCGCTCACCGTCATATGCGTAGGACCTGGGACATGGGGTTGGTAGTAATTATGATATGAATTTGTATATATATACCATGAGTGGTCTGCATGCAAGTCGAGTCTAAGCCCTATCTCTACCATTGACAACATCGTATTTCTTTCCTCTTATACCCCAAGTACCCCAATTCGTCTTCACGCCTACTCTGACATCCCATTCTGCAATCTCCCACTTCAAACTTCCAAAGGGATTGACACCAGGTGTCAAAACCAATTCAAATTCATCTGTGACTCCCTCGATAGGTTCAATAGGACCTGTAGGCAAGGCGACGTAATCTGGGAATTCTCGAACGGCTGAACCAGGTGATGATGCTGAAGGGGGGTTGGTACCGAACAAAGCTGAAACGTCTCGCTGCAAATCCAAAGGTGAGAAAGCAGTAAAGAAGAATGGGCATTTGGTTTCTAAGATCTGTTGTAATGGTCTTCTCCACGTTGTCTGAGCCTGGACGAGCGTTTCGGGAGGTGCGTAAGGGACATCTTTGGATTCACCTCCATCCACCTCAGCAGGCGAATAAGCATTGGCAGCATCCTCGGCAGTAGCTCCTGCTTCGGACTTGTTAACTTCCTCTGCTCGGTCAAATGTGATTTGACCTTTACCACCTTTTGTGATTTTTTCCAAGAGAGGTTGATGAGGGAAACCAAAACCAGGCGAGAAAGCAAAGAATACGTCGGTGTAGGGGTCAAAGGGCCCAAACTGTTCGTGAATCTGTTCGTAAGGTGCTCGAATAGAAGTGAGGGAAAGTCGTTGATTATAGTTGAGCGTGTAGCTTGGTACACCCCATCCACCTTCTTCTGAGAAAGCGTACTCCTTCTTTTGACGCTGCTCGGCGCTAACTAATGGTAAACCGACCTCAGGTCCGATAAAGTAGATGTTGAAATTGGTTCGAGGAAAAAGCCAACACAGCTGAGCCCAGAGATGTGGTGGTAAGGTGGACTCGGCTCGTGCACCAAGGAGGAAAAGTCGGAAGGGAGGTTGAGGTTTTTCGGGTACAGTACCTTCAGTTGCGCCCGGCGGCAAGTGGAGGATGGAGTGAACAGCTAGGGAGGTTCATTAGCGATGAAGCGGCATGATTGCACGACCCTTAGCTCACCTGCCATACTCCTTCGACCCTCTCGAGTGATTCTACCATTCCCAGAGGTGAATGGTCCGTTCTGATGTAAGACACCGGCAATGGTCATGGGGTACGTGAGGATCTTGGATACATGTCGGACGGATCGATCGGAGTCTATTGAAAGGAAGTTTCGGGTGAAGAAGAGGGTATCCCAAGAAGCAAAGTTGATTGCTGATTCATAAGGCTGTTCCTCTGTATTGACGGGTTAATATATTATCGAATTCATAGTGAAGTGTCTGACTTACCAGGCATATTCTCAAATTCCGCCATCTTCCTACCACTCCTTAGATCGTGTTCATCCTCATTGACCTCTCTCAGTCTTCCACAATATTCTTTGTGCTCTTCCTTACCTTCTTCCCACCTTTCCTGACTCTTATGCGTTGGCCATCCACAATCCGGACAATCAAAAGCGGGCCTCACACGTTCATGATGTTTCTCAAATGAGGTAGGGCAGAGCGAGACTGATTTTATCCGATCTGCTTTCTCTCTGAGCGCTGGGAATGGTGATTGGGAGAGGGGATGGAATAGATCATCCTGAGATAAGAGCGGTGGTTCTGGTTCGAACACTGTGGGAGTAGCCTTCTTCTTGAAGAGCCCAAAGAAGCTCCGCGTCTGGAGTTGTGACGGTACAGGAGCCGTAGATCGAAGAGGCAAGACAGCGGAAGATCGGATCAAAGATGACCCCCTTGAAGAGGTGGCGATTTGTCGTGGCAGATTTGCCCTCCTGATCGAAGACCTCATGGCTGTGAGAATGGTGTATATTGATGGAGACAGGTGAGTGAGATGGGGGATATATTTTACATGCATTAGAGATGGTCATCGTTAAATATCGGAGCTCTGCCTCAGTACGGTTCTCTTCGATTTCTGCTGTTAGACAGGTCACGTGACACAACATCCACCCACCGGCTCTCTTGTTTTTCCAGTAAGAGTAGTGTCTGATCGTTGATGGTTGATGGTGATATCTTGGTCAAGAGTATATGCATCTACATGATCATACTCATACCCACTTATCATCCATGATAACATGCCAGTGACACTGACAGATTTACCCATAGAAGTGAGTGACCTTTACCACCTTTGTATTGTGCGAAGCGCTGACTTTCGTTGTGTAGTTGCTTCATCATATACATTTTCTCGCACTCAACCCCTTTCTCCCTTGCACGAACCACCAGCTTCACTCCATCTTCCATCGTCCGTCTTCATACTACGCTGCCACCTATCTCCTCCGGCTGTACTCTGCTTATGGTCCGACTGAGATTCTTACAAGATCGTTGAGACATCTGATATGTACCGTAGAAGTCGCAGAGGAAATACGAAAAATCTGGGATCGCCGTAGGGGTTATGTCGAACCTCCTATATTATCATCCGAGACCAAACGAAGAAATTCCACCCCATCAATCGAAAAAGGAAAACAGCGGCGGGACAGATCAGTATCGAGATCACCTTCGCCTACACCGCCACCAGAGCCTACTGCGCCCGCTTTACAATGTACTGAAATCCCTCGCCGTTTATTTCGAGATCCGTTTGATCCTGGTCGACCTATTCATCCTCTGATCAAATACCTTTTCGACAAGTATCAATCATCCCCGAATTCTCATAAAGGCTATCCACTATTTCGAGCGATACTAACGTCAAATTACGAATTAGTGACTTTCTTACTTGAACATGGTGCCGATCCAGGTATAAAAGATTGTTTCGCTCTGGATATAGCTATTTCGATGAAAGATTTGAAAATGGTCAAATTGTTAGTAGAAAGGAATCCTTCGGAAACAACTCCATCACCTGTCAAGGAAGGATCGAAGAATGGCAAGAAAGTTAAATTGGGCGATAGAGTTGAGATAGGTACGAGGATGGTTGAGAAAGCTATAGAGAAAGGTTCGCAGGAGATTATCAATTATTTTGTTTATGAAAAGAGTGAGTACGATCGCACTATCCCGTAGCATCGATACACATGCCTATACTGACAAGGATCTCATGACGATAGAGGTTATGCCACCACTGCATTCTATCATGAACATCGGTAAGACCGATCGCAACAGATCGCAAAAGCGTAAGAGGCAAATGAGACCGGCATTACCTACTGAAGCATAGCCATTCGTAGTAACCATTCATGTTGTATCATTATTAGGATGTCAACCGCAGGATTTGTTGATATATTCATTAGATGCATTATAATGATTCGTGTACTGTACTGAGCAAAGATAAATTCGATTGTCCCCTACAAGTCCAGATAGCAGATACAAAGATAGGGTTTACTCCTCGTCCTCTTCTTCTTCCTCAATGACAGGCGCAGCCGATCTTCCAGGTGGTAAACCTCTTCTCGCTCTGCTTCCACCACCTCCACTACCACCACCGCTCGTACTGTCCAGACCTATACCTAATCCTGTAGGTTCCTTGTTCTTCCCCTTTTCATTCTCCTGCCTTTCCTCCAAACTCGTTCGTCTACCTCTCTCACGTCGCTTGGTGGAAGGTGTGGATGTTTTCATCGAAGCGTTCACGCTCGTAGGGGAAGCAGTCGCTCTCGAACCGTTAATCCACATCGTATTGGAACTCCCAGCAATCCTACTATTACCGATCTGACCGAGTCCACAGGCATACTCCTCTTCCTCTTCTGATATCCAGTCATCATCTTGCTTCTTCTGGAAGACATCACGAATGGGTCCCTTTTTTGCCTGGGCTGAAAGTGGTGATCTGTTACGATGGATCTGATGAGCTAGCGAGCTCTTGCTCTCCCTTCGCCGGCGCTGTGAGCGTGATGAAGAGGCATCATCTCGTCCACTATCATCCACATCATCTCCGCCACCCTTTTCCCTTCTCCCCTCTGCTGATGACGCTCTGCTCGATGCATTGGATTTGATGCTGGATGCTATCGATGAAGGACGTAGAGATTGGTTATCATGGATGACTCGAAAATGCCGTACACGAGATGAATCACTTCCTCCGGGAGCTCTTCGACGGTAATTATGTAAAGGTGAAGCCGGTGCGCCATTTTTGAAGCGGCCGGAAGCGTTGTCCGAGATGAGCGAGGGGGAGCGTACCGACATCGACGATCTTCGACTGTTGCCTCGCTGCAAAGAATGGGCTGACCCTGGCCGGGAAGGGAAGTCGATGTGTTCGCGATCCGAGGTGGGAGTCTGGCTACCATGACTTCGCTGACTAGTTCGCCTATAGAGACCACTCAACTCGCTAGGATCGTGTAAATTATGCCCGTCAAAGGAGGAACGCCTCGAGTTGACACTGCTAGACCGGCGAGAGTGCATAGCAGGTCTGCCATCGAGTGAAGTACGTCTTGATCCCGGAACAGCCAGAGGTGTTCTATTGATATGTGGGGCACGTGCGTTGGGTCCACGACTGAGCACAACCGATGGAGCAGCTTTCACTTCCGCCGCTAATGGTGAACCAGGTATATCCCTTTTCCTCCTACGCTTGTCTTCGTTGAACAAATGACGGAAAGTAGTCCACAGACTATCTCGTTTGGATCCTTTGATAGCCTTCGAAGGGCCAGCCACGAGTTGATCAGCTGTGATGGATCCAGCAGAGGAAGATGCAGGAAGTTCTTCCGTCAGATCTACCGCTGCGCCAAGGCGCTGAGATGGTGCAGGCCGTTCCCGTTGGGGAGTGGAGAGAGGGGTATTGATCAGGGGAGGAGTGGGTGCAGGAGATGGCCGTAGCAGCGAGTCATGTTCCACATCCGCCTTGGGAAGTGTCTTGGGCTTGGGAGGGGGTTTGTGAAGTTTCGATGGGGAAGTGCTTCGCTTTTCATCCTTATACGAAGCAGGTGAATCGATCTCTCTTTGCACTCGGTCTTTCTCCTCAGTCTTCTTGTTGCCTACCCAAGCTGAAGTTGCTCTTTGAAGCATAGACATGGACGGCGATCGCCTTTTCGTGCTGCGTTCCTCGTCCCGACCACGAGCAGGTGAAGCGTCAGGTGTGGACAGCAGATCTCGAGGGTTTTCTTGAGGTGGAGTCGTGGGAGGTTGAGAGTGCGGAGTAAGCGTTCCAGGAGAAGGTTTGAGTTCGAAAGGCGGTAAGTTGGTAGCGTTGAGTGCTTCAATAGCTGAAGATGAGGAAGACATAGGTAGATTATCCGGAGACGCAAAGAAAGGTTGACTAGGTCCGGTGATGGGTGCACCCAGATCCATAATGGTAAATGACGGTGTTACCGGTATCGATGCTGGTTCTTCTTTGAAGGTGACAGCTGGTGAACGGTTTTCGAGGGAGTCAGATGCTGCGTTAGCTTGTTCCTTTGCCGCTTCTCTCGCTTTTCGTCTCTCTTCTCTGGCATAAGCAGCTGCCTTTTCCCTTTTCTTCGCGGCTGTAGCTTCTCGCGCAACGATCACGTCGTCCGTCTCACCTCGTTCGGCTTGCTTGGCTCGTAAGATCCACCACATCGCAGCACTTGAATCGCATGCGTCGCTTTCAACGGAATGTCGGAGCTGACCAGTATCCATACCCATATCGTTCAGCTGATTGAGCAAGTACTTTTCCGAGGGAGTAGTAAAGGGTGGTGGTCGTTCCTCGTTAAGCTTGGTGAGGTAGTCCTCGGGGTGATACCTCTGCCACTGGCCTGACATACTGTGATGGGAATGACGACGTTCCATAGACATAGTCGAAGATACCGAACGTCGTTTGGTTCGCGAAGGAGTACGTGAGTGTTGAGCGACAGGCAGGTGAAGTGAGTGGTCATCGAGTATATGTAGACTGGCGGCTACGTCGTCAACCTCGCCATCTTCATCTTCCTCCTTTTGCCCTTCCAGGTGTGTTTTCATCGCGACTCTGTTCTTCACTAATGATCCACTCTTTGGTGAAGCTGAGCCTGGTCTTCTGATAGTCGACTGACTGCTGTTTGGATGAAGCAATTCGAGGGCTTTCTCGGTTGCGCTGAATTCGCTACTATTCACACGGTGTACAGGTGGTTCCGCATCTTCTCCGTCGTCTTCTTCGGCAGTGGTGGGGGGAGTAGTTCCAGTGCCAGCTTCGCTATCGGCAACAGATGTTTCGGAGGGTTCAGACTCGACATGAGGAACGGTAGTAGTGTGTAAGGATAGCGGGGATGGCTGGGCCATGTGAGGGGTGAGACGAGATGATGATCCGTTATTCATAAAGGGCTCGGCGAAGAGCTCGTCCCCCGAACCAGGACTCGTAGGAAGAGGTGAAGGAGGTAAGGAATGGGAATCACCAGCATGACCTTGTATACGATCAACGATGGTCATCCTGAACCATGGGTGATTGAAGATGCCTTCGATAGTGAGACGTTGCGAGGGTTCCTGCTGCAGCATCCCTCGAATGAGGGATCGAGCCTCTGCGAAAGGAGTGAGCGAGAGATGAATCATTTACATTTGGTATACTCACCTTCGCTTAGCCATTCTGGTTCCTCATACTCGCCCTTCATAATCATTTCTTTCATCACCCTCTCGTCGTCGTCGTCGAAAGGTAGTCCTCCGCACAGTAATGTGTATAGGATGATCCCCATGGACCAAATATCGGTCTCCACTCCCAGATATTTCCTCCCAGCCAGCATTTCTGGACTTGCGTAGCCTGAGTGGGCGATCAATCAGTATAAGTCATTATATTGTTCCGAGTGGACTATAGCTCACCAGTGGTTCCGCAGAAAGTCTCCATCCTGGGTACAGGTCAGTGAGATCCCTCATCACCAGAATTCATTACCACTCACAGTCTTCCCCTCTGCCATTCTCTGACGAATCCTAAATCACCCAGTTTTATCCGTAGTTCTCCATCCAGCAGAACATTCTCAAGCTTCAAATCCCGATGTACCACCCCTTGTCGGTGCATCCACCCTACAGCTACAGCCAACTCCCCAAATAGCTTCCTGGCTTCTCCTTCTAACATTCGCCCTCGCTCTACTAAGTAATCAAACAGTTCTCCTCCACTGCATAGCTCGGTGACCAGCCATATGTGCGATTCGGTAGCGATAATCTCGTGTAAGTGTACGACGGATGGATGATGTAATCGCCTGTGATGGTGTATCTCTCTGGTGAGGTGTGGGGTGAATGACTTGGGGATCTTCTTGATCGCACATCGAGTGCCTGTCAGACGATGAGTAGCAATGTGAACAGAACCATATGTACCTAATTGATCGAACATCAGTGTACGTTACAACCTGCTTAGTAAGAACCTCATACTCACCTTCACCGATGACACGTCCTAGCGTGTATCCTCCCACCACCTTGAGCTTGTCTGTGCCCAGCTCCTTCGCAAGTTCCTGATATGCATTGGTGAGCTATACATGGGTATAAGTCAGCGAGAGTGAAATCATGTCTTGAGGAGACATCGCCCACCTGAGCCTGCTTGTTGTTCGCGGTGTTAGCAGTGTAGCTGTAATTGTTTTGGCCTCCCGCACGCCGAGGCGCTGCCATTGTGTGGTTCAGATTTCAGCGGTCCACCTTGATCGCAGTCTCGAAGCGAGTGTTGGGACGCAGTGGAGATGGTCTTGATGGATGTTGAGAGCCGCGTCCAGCACAAACGATGTCGTGATGTAATATCAACCGTTCAAAGTGAAATCTATCGGTTTGTATACCGCGCGTGGTGCTAATTCCTATGAAAAGTGTCGTGTAGCTTGATTTTCTGTCGTTCTGGGGCTATACAACTATACTGGTGCAGCGATGTGTGACTTGATCTTGTATGACTGACATTTATTGAGAGACAGAAAAAGACAATGTTGCAATGTTGCGATGCTCAGGGGAGAATGGAAGAATGGTGCTAAAATAAAGGTGGTGAACAAAAACAACCACCAACATGTATATACCTCCATAACGACAAGAACCTTTCTTTGATCGGCGCGGTCATCCGGCATCTCCACAGTCTGTATCTGTTCACCTCAATTCATGTCTTATGTTATGATATAGCAATTGTCACAAAGACCAGGGAGAACATGAACATAGCCTCGGGCGAAATGCATCAGGAGGCAACCCTTCATGAAGACTCCCCTGGGATCGTGGTTCAATCGATCGGTGAGATACCATGCAGTCAATTAACCTGCTCTTGTCGTGTATCCTCTCGAGGACAAAGGAGTGCTTTTACCTACCTGTACACATCTCCTAATGTTGTATGGACATCCCAGGTCACCATCGACCATTGACTGCTATGGATGGTCGATATTCCGGCAGTTATCCGTATGTCTTACAACAAGGATTGTTTGAGCATTCCAGGAACAGCTGCTTCTGATTGCAAGACTATCAGGCGTGTTTAGTGCTTGATGCACATAAAGCGAGTTATACGGTCATGCTACATTGTCGTATCATCTGTGAAGTGTTGCATCTATTATGTCCAAGAGCGAATCCAGGTCTAAAAATGTCCTCGCACACCCTGTCACAAGAGCATGGGTAAGCAAGATCACTGGCATGCCATTTGACCCTTCTATCTTCCTTGCCTTATGTGTCTCTCATATGACCTGAAGAATGACATATCAACTCCTTGACCTTGTGGCATTGCTTCATATCTTCAGCTTGTATTTGCTGTCGGGCCCCGACGGATAGATAGTCAGGCACATCTGATTGCGCTTTGGTGCTCGGTGTCCGAACGGTCACAGTAGAGCTTGATAAGTTAAGCATACGACAGCACAATCGTCCATTCGTATATTTGTATATCTACGACTTGTACCGCTGTACGTTATCTCAGACAAGCTGTGATACCGTCACTTGGGTTCAATCATGTCTGCTGATACTGATTCTGTTGAAAAAAGATACCGTAAGTATTGACTGACATGGAGTATGTCTTAAGCTGATCTGTATTCAGTATCACTGCACGAGCGATACAGCGTTTGCAGGCGCAATTCAACTTTCCCAGCCGTCGTTGTGGTCGTCATCGCATATTCAAAGGCTTCGGCTCTCCCCTCAACTTCGTTCCTCGCACGACGAATCACTGAGCTACAACAACATTTCCCACTACTGTACGCCAGTGTCGAAGGTGCACGAAGCACCAAACCATACTTTCAGAGTCGAAAGGAAGTATGGCCACCTTCTGAGATTCTATTCCACACTACCTACACACCCTCATCCGATGCGAAAGAAGAACTTGGACAAGTATTCTGCGAAGAGCCCGATGTATTAGCTAAAAAACAAGATTTCTACTCTGGTCCGAGTTGGCAAGTCCGAATACATACCCATCCTGCTCAACCCAGAGCATATCTGACATTGGCGATTGATCATATCTATAATGACGGTCGAGGTCTTCTTGCCCTTCTCGGTTGTCTTTTGGCCGATGATATATCCTCATTACCATATGAGAAACTCTCCAGTATACCCAGAGTAGAAGATACCGTCGATATGAAACCTTCATTAGGGTATTTCCTCCCAATCGTATTCGATAAATTGCTATTACCGAAACTACCTAATTTCATACAATCATATTTTAAGAAATCGCCCACTTGGCCATCGACAAGTATCCGACAGGGTCCCATCGATTTACCAGCTGGTCAATCTATCATTTCAATTCCTCTCGACTTACTCAGCAAGCTCAAAATCGTCTCAAAAGAACACGGTATCAAAACGTTACATGGTCTTCTCAAGGCTATTTACATGGTAGGCGTATGGTCGGTCTACCGACATACCCTTACTCCATTTATCATACGGGGTTCTACACCTCGATCAGAGAGAGATTCAGCATTGGGTCATCCTCTATGTACTGGTAATTTCGTCAGTTCTCATAAAGTGGATATTCCCTTAGAGGGGAATGACGATTTCTGGACAGTCGCTACGAAAGTTTCAAATCATCTTATCGATCCTCAATCGATTAAATACGGTAGAATGGATATGGGTATGCTAGCTTGGGTACCAGATGGTGAATTCGATCCTCCTCATGAAGATCCTCGACGTGTGACCAAATGGGAAGATTTCTTCTTGACTCAGGCATACTCTGAGACTCCCTTCAACGAGAGTTTCAGCTTCTCCAATTTAGGTGTAACGAAATTACCTCAAGGAGCGGAAGATCTGATATGGGGTCAAGAAGCTTCGCCTTATGCACCACCTTTCAATGTGAGCTTGATCAGTCACGAGGCCGGATTGAGGTTGGTCACGGTGTGGAAGGAAGGGTCAGTCGCGGTGGAAGAAGAAGTTAAACGGATGGAGACGGTATTTGAGGGGGTGCTTAGAAAATTGGTTGAGGGAGTTGAAGATACGACATTGGCGAGTCTGACCAAGCTATAGAGATAGATCTGTTTAAAACGATAGAATAGGTAGAGACTTGGGTCTACAGTATTCGCGTTCAATCACTAGTCTGCTGAATTGTATCGTACTATTATAAATTTTCCAATCCCTATAATACAGCTTCTCATTACCACACTATAATATTTCGATCGTATACGTTACAATCCTATAATAATATGTTCCTGTTCACGTTGACCATACAGTATAGTTATTTACTTTTCATATAATAATATAATCATATAATCAGTAATCATAAAACCAACAGTAGCAGAGTCAGTAGCGATGGCAATGATTTCATGGGTAGCAGTGAAATGAAGTTTGCGACCTTTTTACTGATCAATCGATGGCACCGGTGTTTTTGTTGGGTGTATCTTAGCTCACAAAAATGCCTTATTGCCTAGGGTAAGATGAAGAAGCACTCAGACCATCCCAGATTCATCTACATGGTCCATCGTTGAGCCGTTATGTTCATGCATCTAGTGACTACCTTCTATCCCTTCTCGCTCTGCCCTTCTGCTCGGTCGCCCTCCTCTCCGCTTCCTTCAAACGTAACCTCCTTCCTTCCTGTCCCGCTATACTCAGTGTCCCCACCACAAGTTCGGCCGTTCGCATGGACTATTCCCAAATATTAGCAAGAGCTACATCGATCACGCCCTTCAATGCTACATCCAACTCACCTCCATGTTGGCAGGGATGGGATATGTTACTATCCTAGGATCGGTATCTGTATCGACAATACCGACTGTAGGGATATGACGAGCAGTACATTCTCGTATAGCTGCTGTATTCTCTGATGGATTTAAGAAAATGACGAGATCGGGTTTATACGATTTGTTGAGCATGGGTTCGATACCAAAGCTAAAAGAGGAATCAGAGGTCTTTCTTCGACAAAATGGTAGAACTACTTCACTTACAATGTCTCTGAATTTGTCAATACACCAGGCATCCAATCGTTAACCGCATATCCGTTATCTTCCAACCTCTCCTTTGCGCGATGTATCATCTTCTTGTGTCCGTCCCTCGTTCCTACGATTAAAACTATTCCATCTGCTTTCACCACATCCCTGACTAACGCTGCTGTACGTCTCAAGATAGGCAACGTCTGATCGAGGTCTATGATTGATAGACCAGCTCGTTTACCGTAGATGTATGGTGTGTAGGCTGTAGAAGTGAGACTGTGAGAATGACCGAGAGCTGCACCGGATGCGAGAAGAGTGGATAGTGTCGCTTGGGTAGGTGAGCGGGGTCGAGGAGGTGGGTTGGCGGATTGTGGGATGAAGAGAGGTAGTGAATTGCCTATGAAATAAGAACCATCTGTCAGCATGACGTCTCTATGCTGGACCAGGTCCACTGCCACTCACGCTGAGCATCTCTTCTCCGACGCCATTCTCTCGCTTCGTTCAAATTCCTCTTCCATGCCTGCTCTGCTGATTCACCTGGATACACCTGTCCTCGAGTGGAACTTTCTGCTTGGGTGATGGCACTTGAAGTTGAGAGAGGTCGAGTGGCTGTAGACAGTCAAGATGGTGAGTGATCCCTCAATTTGGACGAGATTTCCTGTTACAACCCACCTGTTCGTACTACCACACTCGCTCGAAGAGCTTTCAACGCAGATCCACTTGATCCTTTCATGGTATTCGGATTTCGGACGTATATATCTAGATATTCTCTAGCAGGCGCTGTGGGTATGGGTCTGGGGAATAAACTTGGTCGTATCGTTTGTCAATGTCAATGTGAATGTCAACAGATCACTGCAGGCATACGAGCAGTTGTCGAGATTTCTGACTTTTTCATGCATCCTCTTCCGATTGATCTCAACCGAGACGGTTATCAGGCTCATCGCAGAGGGACTCGCGTGAATGCCGACTGATCGGATTATCAGCAAGGGCGGATTCAGACCGGAAGCAGATAATTGCCACAAGTTGTCGTTAAAACACCGAGAAACTCCGTTCTATGCTTTTGTATGGGAATCTCCAATTTTTTGGTGTATGGTGGTGCATGGTGCAAATTCAAGAATTGATGCCACTAAATGCTCACCACCACTCACTCACTGACTCACTCACTCAGACGGAAGCTCACTGGCTCAGCAACAGTCGCACAATTCGACATTCTCAAAATCAACTCTTGTCGTTACCACCTTTCCCTCTTTGTCCATCAAAAAAAAAGGCTAAAGCCCATACATCAATTACAATGGTCAGTACACATTCACAAGCAACTGTAGAAGACGGAGATGTGGAAAAGGAGGATTATCGTGATAGAGGTTCGGTGCTGATGAAATTTTGATTCTTTCCTTGCTCATTCCATGCTCGACTATCCCTCATTCCTCTACCTGTACCAATATCCAATGCCAAATCAACAGGTTCGATACGCCTCTGCCCACGTCGTCGCCGGCAACCCTGAGAAGTGTACGTTGGAGTTTTTTGGTGGAAATGTTGGATTAATAGGACTGATTGGAATTTATTGTTACTGCAGTCGCCAAGGCTCGAGGAGAGTATGTCCGAACTCACTTCAAGAACATGCGAGAGGTCGCCGCTGCCCTTTCAGGTGGGCTATATTCGCTTGCGATGTGACAGGGCAGGATAAAGAACGGAGGTGCTGATATCGGATTCCTTGGTAATAGGTATGAACCTTAAGAAGGCCTACACCTACCTTGCCGATGTTCAAGACCACAAACAAGTCATCCCCTTCAGACGTTTCGCCGGTGGTATTGGTCGAGCTTCCCAAGCTAAACAATTCAAGACTACTAAGGGTGGGTTTGGAAGCATAATCTGGAATGGAGGGAGGGATTCATGCTAATCTGTATGGTGTGTGATTTATAGGACGATGGCCCGAAAAGTCTGTTCAATTCATCCTCCGTCTTCTCAAAAACGCCGAATCCAACGCCGATGCCAAGGATCTCGAAGTTGAGGATTTGATCATCAAGAACATCGTTGTCCAACAAGCTCCTAAGACCCGACGAAGAACCTACAGAGCTCACGGTAGAATGTAAGTACCATTGCCACTTATAAACGTGGAACCGACATGCAATGCTAATGACCATTTGTAGCAACCCATACCAAGGTCACCCATGCCACATCGAGATCATCCTTTCCACCCCTTCATCCGAAGTCCCCCGAGCCAAGGACCTCGACGTCACCTCCAGCTCTAAGAAGGGAAAGACCGTTGCCGCCATCGAAGCTTAAGAAGGAGGGAAAGGGTTCTTTCGTTAGTTTTTGGTAGTTGACAGCACACGACGTGCTATGTATGATGGATCCATACTCGCTGCATGATTTCTTGGATCTTCGCGAGACATGTCAGGATTGCATCCTGTAGCTGTGCTTGCTTGCTTGTCTTGCAGGATTGATATATTGCATTAAGAGATGATTCACTTTTCTGATGTTACGTAAGCTAAGTTTGACTGTGCCGAGAATACGAGTTCACGTTCAGCTGCAACGTTGAATGTTGAATGTTTAATGTTTACTCTTGTTGCTGTCATTCATAAGTCACCCTCAACCAAGCACCATGAGTCAGTCCGGTCCACCTGCAGATGCCAAGCAGGCGCAGGCTGCAGCACTGCAAGAGCTGGAGGCGGCCCAGAAGAAAAAACGAGCTATTGATACCAATCTGGTAAAGTATATCCCTTCAATGGGTATCAACACTTTCGCTGACTTTGACGATATAGGCAAACTTGGAACATTCCATCTACGCGTTCGAGGGGAGCTATCTAGACGAGACAGCCGCATCTGGAGGTAACATAATAAAGGTATGTGTCCCCTTGCTCCACCTTTAACCTACTTTTTAGTGCTGACGTGAAATGGTGATAGGGATTTGATAATTACCTTAAGCCTCCTCCCACTAATGTCAATAAGAAGAAGTTGGAAGTGTCTGAAGCGGATAGACTGTTCAGTACGAGTAGTGGTACATATCAGCAGGTGCGTAATTCTAGCTTTATTGTTCCCTTGAAGTGTATGGATGGGTGCTTACGAAAAGTAGTAAATCTCTTAATCGCAGAGTCTCGCTGCGAAGAGACAACAGGATCAGTCAGCGGAATAGGAAATGTCATATGTGTAAAATCAAGAAGCCATTGTTGTATCAAAGCCATCAAGTATGTACTGTGTATCATACCACTACGCCAAATGATTTCTGTGGATCCACAACGAAAGATTCGCTGCGAATGCGATCGTTTTCTCTAGGTAGACTTCCATTCCCGGATCCCTTTCACCATTCAGCTTAAATTGACGATTCGAGCCATGAATCGAGCCGGTATCAAATGACGGCCTAATAGAGAAAGAACAGAATTTGAATGACAACAAGACGTCAAGTCCAGGTCAGATGCATCAATTTTACATACATTACTACTAAACTATGGGTCTCGAATCAATGCTCGGTTTATAATGATTTACTTCAAAGTGTACTAGAAAGAGGAATGAATCACCTTGCACACTCTTCATCCGGAACGACATCGTAACCTGCTCTAGTCTGAGCGCCAGCTGCGGGGACATCACTAGTCTCTTCCAACTCAGGTTCGTGGGGAAGGTGAATACTGGGTGGAGGAGGGAAGATGATCGGTTTGACCAGACCATTGAACACGAATGTACCGTAGCTAGCATGATTGTTAGCGACGTTTCTTCCCAGCTGACTTACACTAGCATGGCGAATCCTCCAACTTGTAGTAGTGTGAAAGGCCATACCAACTTCTCCCAACCTAAACCCAAACTGACAACCCATATACCAAGGGTCCTACAGGTATCGACAGTACTTCTCGTAGTCGCACTGACTCTATGAGTTACACTCAGTCCGAAAAAGTTGAAAGCACCAATACTAAACATGATAGCGAAGCATGAACCGTATACCGTAGGAGTAGAGATGATCTGATGCCATCCTCTGGGAATATCGAAATATGGTGATCTCTTTCGGAAGCAAATATGTAAGAATGGCATACCGATCAGAGTCGTAGTCAGACCGAAGAACCCTTCTAGAGTGACAGCAGCGAGCGGCTCGACTTTATAGTGAGACATGATCTTCTCTTCTACCACGTATTGACTTGCGGTAAATATCTGGGCGAAGAGGATGAGCAATACACCCAAAGCGACACGAGCTGGATCATCATCTGGTCTTTCGGCGAGAGTGATAAGAAGATCGATAGGGTCGGATAGTTGTTTCTTGACTAAACTTCCTGATAGGCCCACGAGGCAAACACCCAATGTGACTATGACTAGAGCTGCCCATTGATACAACCATAGATGACGTCGGAGGAAGATGACAGATAGGACCCCAACCCAAAGTACCAATGCACCTCGTGACATTTGGTAGATTGATACGGGTGTAAGGATGAGACCGACGTTCATGAGAGTGGTACCGCAAACTACCCTGTTGTCAACTTGGTCCATCGATATTCGAAAGGGATGCTCACTGTCAAAGAACGCTGGGAACCACATCCAGCATACCCTCCATCCTGTCAACAGCTTATCTTCCGATACCGAGGCAATAAGCGGTTGGTTCTCATCTTCTTCCTCATCCAAAGCCTCGTAAGGTCCTGATCTTTGTCCGAGTGGGAGTCTTGCTAAGATACGAGTAAACATGGACGCTTGAGGGGGTGCGATCACCTTATCCGCTCGATTATGATATGATAGTAAGAGCGGGATGAAACAAAGGAATTCTCCAGCAAACATACTATAAATCTGTTAGCGGCCACCTGAATTCGGTATTGAAGGAACCTACTTTAACGTTTGCCATACCTAACACAGGCATCAGCTCCGATAATGGTATGCGGTGAGGTGGACTTACAGGCTGCTCGAAATCGAGTCGAGGTCCAGGTGCATCAGGTCCACAGTCCTCTACACATTCCATATCTTGGTATTTCGATCTGACCATTGATCGGTAATCAGTGCGGGTCCACCCTGCCAGATACGGTGTGATCGAACTCACAATAGACTGTTAGCACATCCCGTGAGGAACATCCCTACCACGAGGGTAGTCACACCCATCTTGGATGACATGGTGAATGCTGCCTGTGTATGATGTGTCGAGTATTGTATGTATGTATGATGGTGTTGAAAGGTAGACCGACAGATGTCAAGTGTAGACTGAATTGAGTAGAGTATGACGAGTCATCGTGGGCACCGTAGTTACCGGAGTGGACATAACCGATCACCCCCACCCACCCAACCAGACCAAGTGGCCTTTTTAATCCCGGCCATCGCATCGTTAGGGTATAAAAGGGGGTACAAAGAGGCTTTTGCATGTTTGTGCATACCAGACTAAAATACTGGAAAAGACAAAGGAGTCTACAAGGAGGACAGTAGAAAGGTGATGGATCACTAACACCTGAATCGATGAGGTTAAATCAAGAGAGAAAAGCTATTTGTCGTCTGCTAACATCCAAAACCAGAAACTTATCATATACAGTATCTTACTGACTCCTTGATTGAGATGATGGACGTGATCCAGCAAATACCAGAGACGAAAGCCATCCATGATTTCATCAAGGATCAACTAGACAATGCGACTTCACCGGAACATAGATCTGGCAAATCGGACGAGCCACCTTTACCTGTCCGACTTGACAGTCCATGTCGATTGAGTAATACCAATCTTTTCATCTTAGGAACGGGTCAAGTGTTCCTATGGGGTTTGACCGTGAGCCTAAAACATGTTAGACAACCGGGAATGAACTAAATTTCTAGATCTGTAGTCTGCAAGTATACTAGAAACCGCTTTTGCCTTACCAGTGATAGGAGTTGAACTCGATCTCACCCCAGGTGAAGTCCAGTGGGTATCTGCGTCAATGATGTCAACTTGGGTGAGTCCAGCTGATTTTCGGATTTTTATCTTGATATACTGACCGGAGGCTTGGCTGGTTGTCAGGGCTGCTTCCAACTTATTGCAGGAAGGTTATGTGATATTTTCGGGAGGAAGAGGGGATATCTAACAGGCTGTTTGGGGTTAATGTTGACCAATATCATTTCAACGTTCATGCCGGTGAGACATGTTCATTTTCACTTCCGGAACACAAGTCAAACTCAATTCCCATTGAGCTGATTGATGAGACCACAGAACCTCGCAAGTCTCAGTGTCTTTCGAGCACTAGCTGGTATAGCCAGTGCGATAGCCTTACCTGCTTCGGCGGGTATAATAGGATCTTTGTATCCAGCTGGAAGATTGAGGACGTTGGCTTTTGCAGCTATCACTTGTGGTACGTGGGCTGTGTCCTGAACACCATCACATGCAATCAGCTCGATAAGCCAAAAAAATAAGCTTATTTCAGAACACAGGTGGAGCAGCTGGAGCAGCTGGAGGCGAGCTCGTTGCTGGTACCTTGATCGAATGGACAAAGCAAGCGATCAATTGACTCCTTGATGATATGAAGCTAAACTGTTTAGTCTCCTAGATGGACATGGAGACCTTGTTTCTTTCTCATCGGTATTCTTACTACCTACCCCCTCGCGATTGGTCATCTGATCATCCCACTTGATCCGGCGTTCACCACAGACAAAGCAGTAGATTGGTTGGGTGCTTGCGCAATTGGAAGCTCCATTTTCCTCTTACTCTTGACTTTCACACTATCTGAAACGGAAGAAAGAGGTTGGAAAACACCACGTAAGTCAAATTCATTGCCTGTGATTTTTTGCTCATCGGAGGTGAAAAATTGGCAGACCTCCCTGCTCTTCTCGTGGCTTCTGTATTATTCTTCGCAGTATTCGCATGGCGTCAAAGACAACTTTCGAGATCAGCCAAAAACCCATATAACAAGAAACCACCACCTCTGATTCCTCTTTCACTTCTATCTGTTAAGAATAGGAACCTGGTGGTCATCTATATCGCCTCGGCGTGTACATGGGCAATGACAGATGTTAGTTCATAATTTCCCAAATCATTCCATGAGTATTGATTACAAAAGCATTACTGATAAGATGATATACTCCACATGTCAGAGCTTCTTCGTCTTTGCGTCTTATCTGTATTTCGACGTACTCAATCTATCACCCTTCCAAGCTGGTCTTCGATTGAGCATCACTTTCTTTAGCGGTACCGTCGCGGCGCTGGTAGTAGCTCTGACGAGTTCTCATATATCTCCCAGATTATTGATGACTCTAGGATGTCTGATATCGGTGTGGGTTGATCATTACCCATGTAATGGAATATCAATAAGCTGATCATGATATGGGGAGGGATATAGAGTCATTCCAGTCATATTTGCTGTTCGTGGTCTCGATTGGGCATATTGGAAAGGAGATATCTGGGCTCTTTTGGTCATCGCTTATGGGACGGATGCGACTATAGCTGCTGGATCCACCATCATATCCCAGACCGCGTCTCCGTGAGTAATCATGATCCCAATACTTGTCCAATCTACTGATATATCTATATTTTCTTACACCTTAGTGAGGATCAGAGTGTCGCATCAGGTGAGCTTGTTTAGTAACGTTGTCCCTTTGACCTGAATAACAATGCACATTTTTATAGCTTTATTTCAGACAAGTTGCAGATTAGGCTTCGCCCTAGGCTTGGCTATATCAACTCTAGTTCAGACAAGCGTTGAGAAGTCGGCTCTATCCTCTTACGCCATTTCGACAGGGGAACAGAAATTGAATGCGCTGGTAGACGGTCTAAGGGCTGCTCAGTGGTGTAATGCAGGATATGTTGCGTTGGGTAAGTCCAAAGATTGGTATTATGAAGGATCAGTCGACTGACGATGGCAAGTTGGTAGCTGCTGTCTTGGTGGGATTCGGGATGAAAGGGTGGCAGAGGTTAGATCATCATACAGCGAGCAATGATGATCAAACCGATCTTCATAGAGAAGCCGACTGAGCTGATGCATAGTGAGATTCTCTTATCCTCTTGGCGAATGCACGATGCTGTCATACCAAGCTTCTGTCTATATACTGATGGCACAATCACTGTCGGTGGTCGAATATCCTGCATCAGTTGGAAATAAGCAGTGGTTCAGCGGCCACTTGTTGCCGTGATGCACATACAATGGCTACATGAAAGGATGGGCTGGTCATGGTCGTAAGGTATGAGCATGTCCGATGCACTTAAGGCATCCTGCTCTTGGCTTACGATCTTGGGAGTGGAGGGAAAGAAGCCAATACGCGACGGAGCACCAATTCAGGAATTCATTGAACTTGCATGACGGCAGGAACAGTCTCCTACGGATTTAAGCGGCAAATCAACATCATCTACATCATCAATAAACTACGTTTGCTTCGTTCTCTCTTCGACCATCATTGCTCGCTATCATCATTGTTGTCTGTATCATAGCTTATCTACACACGCATTTCGACAATGTCAACATCTCCAGCACCCAAGGCGGACCTGGTCGAGCAACTGAAAGAGTTGGGAATATCGGAAAGATCGGCCCGTTATGCACTATCGGTATGTCTGGGTCTGAAAGGAATGTTGTCGTTCAGGATGTGGGAGAGTCCCGGTATGACAGTCAAACTGACACTCGTGGACGTGCTCTCGATTGGTGTAGAAAACGAAGAATGATATACACAAAGCTGCTAATTATGGTGAGTCGAGTTGATGTTTGAAGTGTTTGATTGTCTGGACCTCGATGTCTACGATGTTCAAAGGATAGCCTAGCACAGTAAGACTAGCGCTCGAGCAGTCTTGATTACCTTGTCGCAAGGTGAGGTTGCAGAGAGGTGCTTGTGCATTGTGGCTGTCTCATCATTATCATCATCATCTGGACAGACGTCGTCATTCTCGCATACCTTATCTCTCTTGATACTCGTATGTTGTGATGTGTTTGATGAGGTCCTTTGGGTCTTCCTGTGATCGATTCGTTGTCTGTGCTTCACTGCTCCCTGTCAACCCCTCGATTTTCCTTTCACAAAGGATAAGGACTATGCGATTCCCACAGATACCCATAAACGTTCATTCTTCTCATCTCTTGCATCGTACTCTTCATCATGATCAAATAACCTGGTCCATTCTCAAACGCCAAGAAATACCTCGTGCTGACCATCAACCGAAACTCTGCTTCTCATACCACCTTTCTGGCTTTGTTCACGACTCGGCAATATTCCTTTCATCTGCTATACCTCTATCTTCCCCGATACTCTCTCAATCCCATCTCGACTTCACTCCAACGAAATCATAACCAAAATGGCACCCCTCAATCGATCGTACTCCCTGCCCGTCTCCCTGTCCAACCCCGTGTCCCGTCTCAAAGCCCTAAGTGGAGCTGCGAGTAGAGACGAGGTAAGTCACTTTCTCTTCATCGGACCCGTCGCCACCCTCACCAAATCTTTCTATCTTACAGGTAAGCAAAAATCAACGTGATTCTGTTAAATCCCCCTTATCTACTCCCCCTCTCGCTGCTGTCATCGAAGACAGAGCTTCCTCTTCCACCTATCAAAGACCTTCTCCGGAGAGTAGTTTCTCGGACCTTGCCCCTTCTGAGGAAGGATCAAAAGATTCCAATTGAAAACATTCCCCAATCATCGTTCCTCATAAAAGATGGAGGTTGTCAAATAGGATAAAGAAGACTTTGTCCATCGACATATCTACCAAGAACAGCAAAAATGGGCTGGAATCGGAAGGTATTGAGTCTGCGCCTTTGGAGGAAGAGAGAGCTAGAAGGAGGTTCAGGAGGCCTAAAAGTGTTAAGATCAAGGAGGTAGAGGAAGGAAAAGAGAGAGAGCACGAGCTGACTATACCTGTCCCTAACCAAACTTATCCCCCTTCTTCCACCCCTTTCTCAACTTCCACTCCACTCCCTCTCGACAATCAGGCTTCCAACCTGATCCTCGGTGCCATCGACCGTGGAAGACCCGGTCAGATCTCCCCAAGTAGTTCAGCAACCGATCTCAACAAGCGATCAAGCGGAGCTTTCGCTGCGTTAGGACTGAAAGCAGCATCTATCGGCTTGGCAACTCCATCAAGAGTTCCCGATGAAACTGGTACAGATACCGCCCCTACCAGTACAACCTCGACACCCAAGGCATCCTTCCTTCAACCATCCAAACCTGTCGGTGGAGGATCTTCCCGAGGACCAAGAGCACCTTCCCCATTCTTCCGAGCTAGGAAGTCGAGAGAACAAGCGCGAGAAAGAGAAAAGAGTCCGGAAGTCAAAGCGTTGAAGAAGGATAATTACGGCGCAGAATCCGAGGTTGAGCCTGAAACTGAAGCCGAGTCAGTCAGCGGTGCACCCAAGAAATATCGACCTCAAGCATCAGCATATGTAGATGATGATAGTGCATCGGACTCGGCGGCATCTCAGTCTGATTCGGAATCGCAATCGGGAGATGACGAAGACTATGCTGATATCATTGATGAAGACGGAGAAGTAATTTTCGATGAAGAGACCGAGAAGAATACCGAAGCCAATGCCGTCTTCTTCGAAGGTGACGCAGCTGGGCTAGGCGGTAGATCAGCAACGGGTGAAGAAGGTGATAAGGAAGATACCAATGATCCTGAAGTCCCCTCGATATCACCGAGGGATGACGATCAATTGGATTTCTTCGGCGAAGAAGTAGAACAAGACCCCTTGGGTGAAGGACCCAACGTCGTCGTGCCCCCTCAATCTCTGTTCCAAACTTCTTCACTGCATCAACCGAAAAGACGAAAATCGCTCAGATCAGGTATCGAGCTTGTCACTTCCCGACCTAGCTTTGCCAGAGATAGATGTACGATCACGCTCACTCATGGTGACCCGGATGCAGCTTTGGAAGCCAGTGGTAAGCGGTTAAGAAGATATGTAGTTTTGAGTGATTTGAGTGAGGAGAGTAGGTATGCGGTCGAATGGGCTATTGGGACGGTAGCGAGAGATGGGGATGAGCTATTTATGATTTCGGTGAAGGAAGATGAGAGTAAAGGTGGGTGGTTCATGATGGGAACGAAACTCGTTGATTTGATACTAACAATTTTACCATTCCAGTTGATCCAAAAGCATGGTCAAATTCGGATCGAGCTCAGAAACTTCGCGTGCAGAAGGAGGTAAGCTATCAAGAAGGTCTCGATAGTGATCTCCCACTGACACTCGCCTTGAATCAGCGACAAACGACTGCATTACTTTTGGTCAAACAAGTCACTGGACTATTGCAGCGGACTCGACTGAATATCACGGTGACATGTCAATTCGTTCATGCTAAGAACGCAAGGCACATGTTGCTCGGTGAGTTGAATTGTTCTATACAGCTGATGACCGAGCTGACAAATGTGATTAATCAGATCTTATTGACTTCCTGGAACCCACGATGGTAATTGTAGGATCTCGAGGTTTGGGTAAACTCCAAGGGTGAGTTCAGACCGAGCGAGATCAACGCTAATTTTCGCAGCATCTTGCTGGGTTCAACCTCGCATTACCTGGTTCAGAAATCTTCTGTTCCCGTGATGGTGAGCTGCTGCTGATCGGCTGATGAATCTCATATGGTCATCGTTGCTCATCCATTTTCAATAGGTCGCTCGAAGACGTCTTCAACGACCATTACGAAAGACGAACCCAGCCAATCTCAGACATTCACCTCGAGTCAGCCTCGCTTCTGCCAGTATCGAGAAGACCGCTTCGAGTAAACAGGAAGATGAAGTCATGGATGTCGCTGAGTCTGAGAAAGAGGATGGTAAACCTACTAGTGCTAGCACCAGTGGACCTAACCCTCCTGCTTAGATGGTAATGTGTTATAGAGATAGAAAGATGGAATACACAAGAAATGGCGTTCCGTTGTGTTCCTTACCAGTTGTATAAATAATTATAGTAATTATGCCATCACCGCTCGGATGCAAATATGTTCAGACCTGTTCATATCGACTATCATCCAATCATATCACAATATGTTGCTGTTGTATGAACGGGAACTTCTTACTGTTGGTAGCGCCAGGAACGATCGAATGGAAAGCACACATCAGACACACAATCAAAAGGAGATTGATGTGTATGTGGATGTGGATGTGTTTGACGAGATAACCTCAAACGCGTCCTTTGTACATTCGATTTGGACCTACTGTCAAAACCTTTAGGTTCTTCCCTTTCCTCCAAGGACATGATCGGATTGCCTTTGAGAGATGGGATTGTACCTTTACAAAAGTGTACATTGCACTGCTTTTGGATCCGATGATACAGTATATCGTCAGATGGACCAGGTGAGGTAGAGTGAGGTCCACATGATGAATTGGGGGTTCGTTTCCTTTAGTCTACTCCAGAGGATCTAGCCAAAGATCGAATGATTACACTCACATATGACAATATATCATAGATATATATGTAGCTGTGATATCAGAATGATCTCATGATTTTAGATATACTTAACCCCATCATAAGAATCTCTAATCTAATACTTATCGTATCCACATACAGAACGACAAGATGGCTACCGCAAATGACTGTAACATGAATATCGCCTGTATACTAAGCGTTTCGGTGAGCATCCGACATCACTCCTTCTTCTCCATCATCTCACGTGTTGGCTTATCGGTGTGATGCACCTTGAATGTATAGGCATTGGGATTCACATTACATCATGCATGGAAATTCGATAGATGTAGATGTCTATTACCCAAGAGAAAAGAATGGTTTAGGGTGTTACTCACCGTAAATAACCATATGTCCCACTATCAAGCGAAATGGAAAAACAGCTGATAAGGTTTATATATGGTTCAGTGGATGTTGATTGGATCTACGGTGATGATTATAGGTTGGGCAGTAGGATGGACTCGTAAGTCTTCTCTCATCTGTATGAGCTCAACTAAACTGATGACGATTTTGAAAATCTAGTGATCAAATATCATCTGGGATGGACGACGATACCGCCGTATGGAGCTATGCCATTCCCTCCAGCAATGTATGAGCAAAAATATAGAGATCTTAACTTACCTTATACTATCATCTTCAACCGTATGCATCCCTACGTTGTACCTACTATACGACACATCGTACTCTAACCTTATTTACTCTTTCACATTCTCAGTGGCATTCTCCATTCAAGCATCTTTAAACGCCGAAGAAGGTCTATACTGGTATCATCTTATCCGAGCTGTCCGACAGCCTAAATCTGCAAGATCATGGTTAACATCTTCCTTCTTCTACGCTTGGATCATCATCTCCATCATTTGCACGGTTTGTCAATCGGGTTTGGGGTGGATCCATTCAGGTGAATTGGATCTGGATATGCAGATGTCGAGGATCATGACCGTACATGGTTGTGTGGAATTTGCGTAAGTATAACATGGGAATAGATGGGATTATGAGATGAGCTGATTGTGAGATGGTGGCATGTGCACGGGTTCCGGTGGTAGAGTGGTGCTTTCATCTTCGGTTGTCATTTGGAAATTCCCAGCGTTCCTTGCAGATGTAGTGAGTGGATCTTCCTGCCCGAGACGAAGGACATCGTACACTGACTTGGCTGCGGTGGTATCGTAGAAAGCTTCAGGTGCTGGACCAGATGTTCGATCAAGGTTACATTTCTATCATGGCGAGTTCTCGCTCAATAATGCCTGAAAAATTGTCGAAAAAGACTGAGTCTATTTCTTGTTTTTCTGTAGAGGCCAACAAGATTCGAAATTTCTTCCGGGCTGTATTCGCCATTTGTATGATGATTCTCGGTATTGACGGGTTGACAGATGCCAAGAGAGTCCATTTCAACAAGTAAGTTGAATGACTTTATTGAAATACGTGTCTAATCTGATTTGCCTCTATTTTCACAATTTATAGTCTGGCTTCTGGTAAGTTGAGTTCACATTCTCCTTCGTGTATATGGTCTCAGAGCAGCTAATGATCTCAACCCGTCTCAAGACCTCCTGACTCATATCATCTTCGGATCCTTCTTCTTCGTCCTGATAATCTCGACTTTACTGTATCTACCAAGAAGTTGGACACCAGACAACGAAACGTTCAGAAACCAAGTGATGGTCGGTAATCCCGATGCGCAGATGAGAGGCGCCATTGAAGGTGGTAATTTAGCCAGTGGGATCGCATTGATGTCATTACTCCGAGAAGGGGGTCAATGGGATAACGATGATGATCTGAGAGGAACCAACAGATTATCCAGAGTCAACGAGAATCCAGATCAACCTCGTTTTGGCCATCTCGAGGTACCCCTACCTGATTCTGGTGTTCGTGATGAATGGAGGAATAACGCTTTGCAGAAAAAGGGAAGTTGGGATTCCGAAGGCTCAGAGCTGGGTATGCCAATGGCTGTGAGTGTGACCCAGTCCGACGAGACGAGAAAATAAGAACAACTGATGAGTTGGATGTAGTTGGAGAATTTCACTTCACCCATAGCTATCCATTCTGCAGAGTCTGTTTCGCCGAGCGAGATCAAGATCCGTATCGAGCAGGAAGTGACGAGAGATGACATGGTGTAGAGTAGACCACTTTCTAATCCGGCATTAGCAATTCTGAGTGATAATTAAGGTCCGAGGCTACTCAATTAGGATAGTTCTGTAATGATGTGATTAGATGCGATCACTCGGTTGATGATAACCGAATGAGTCTGATTCATGACGATCCATCCCATTGCGCCATCGATGACCATGTCAATCTATTCAATCTATCGCATCAACTCCTTTCTCTTCTGCTGTAATGTTTACAAATTCATGAATAGTCGCACAAAAGTCAATGGGCTCTGATAGACTATATATAGCTCAGAATTCGTCAGAGCGTTTCGTCTCTGTCACATCTAATCGACTAGTCACCACGGGCTATTTCCCCAATCTACTCGTTTTGTCCCCCTCACAATCATACTGTCTCGGCTACGATGTCTCGACACGATCATTTCTCAACCCGAGCGATCCACATCGGATCTGAACCTGATCCATCTACTGGTGCTGTCGTACCCAGCCTAAGCGTGGCTACGACTTTCAAACAAGATGGAATCAACAAGCTTCTCGGTGTAAGTGATATTCAATTCATTGCACTAATCCAAGCTCTCTTGGCTGATAAATCGTCTTGGTGTTTATAAGGGATACGATTATTCTCGTTCTGGTAATCCAACTAGATCAGCGTTAGAATCACTCCTCACTTCACTCGAGACTTGCCCTTCTCAGACTATCTCCAACGATGCGAGGCACGATGCCTCCGGCGGAGAGAGTTTGGTATTCGCCTCTGGATCAGCTGCGACCGCTGCTATAGCCCAGTGGGTGACTTTGTCAGAGAAAGAAGGAGGTGCAGGTGGTAAAGACGGTAATGGGCACGGAGGGCACATTCTAGCTGTAAATGATGTGGTAAGTGTCATCGCATTCCTGCGACTGCACGGGTGTTTGCCAGGTTTCACTGATGCGATCGCATGCGACGTGTTAGTACGGTGGTACGGCCAGATATCTCTCTCGAGCTAGTCGACCTACGGGATTAGAGGTTACCTTCTTGAATATGGAAAAAGCTGGTGAGAAGGGGATCAGAGAAGCCATCAGACCAGATACCGAGGTAAGTTGGTCATCGGTCTCCAAGCCGTTTATGGGATATGACAACTTACACGAATGGCAATTTTCAGTTGATTTGGCTTGAGCTACCTACCAATCCATTACTTCTCGTTCCTCCTGTCCAACTCATCTCCAATATCGTCCACTCGTTACCATCCGATACTCGACCCTTGATCCTGATCGACTCGACATTCTTATCGCCATACTATTTCACACCGTTAATTTCATCTAATGGTGATCACCCTCTGGCGGATATAACCATGTCATCATTATCCAAATACTCATCTGGTCATTCAGATATCATCTTGGGTTCCCTGACGATCTCTCCTCTGACCAACAAGGTCCGACCCAATCTGTTAAAGGGATTGAGATTCCTGCAAAATGCGATGGGAGCATCACCATCACCTAGAGATTGTCATCTGATGATTCGAAGTATCAAAACTTTATCAGTCAGGATGATCAAACATGGTTTGAACGCTTTGCGATTATCTCATTGGTTGTCTACCCAAACTGATTTGGTAGAAAGAGTTAGATATCCAGGATTGAAGACTGATGAATCGTTCGAATACGTTCAAGACCTCATATCGAAAAATGCCAAGAAAGAATTATCCTATTTAGGTTGGAAATTCCCCTTTCCCCTCAAAACCTCAGAGACGGAAGGTGTAGAAGAAGATAGTTTGGAGTTTACTAGGACTTTGGGTATACCGTTTGGAGGGATGATCACTTTTGCTATCAAGGGTGTGACTGCGCAACAAGCTGAGAAGTTCTGTACCGAGTTGAGGATCCCTATTTTGGCTGAGAGTCTTGGTGGAGTGGAGAGTTTGGTCGAGGTCCCGTATGGGATGACACATGCTGTGAGTGACATCGTGAGCTTGATCCTAGACTGGCTGAAAGGAACGATTGTATGAGGCATATAGAGAGAGATCTGGGCTGATGATGGATGTAGCATCTCCCACAAGAAACACTCAAGGAGTTGAACATTACTCCTAACTTGATCAGGTTCAGTGTGGGGATTGAAGATTACGATGATTTAGTGGAAGATATCGAACAGGCTTTACGGGCTGCTCGAGGTCAAGTCAATGGTAACGGGCATGCCTGATGAGGAGGCAAGAAAAGATGATGAGTGGGAGATATGATTCAAGTCGTGTTGTACATGTTGGACATGTGAGAAGCTCAAGTTCATGTTTTTTGTGTATAATATTTAGCACTATCCTGGTTGTATATGTCCGACAATGATGGTGTGATTCTCTGTATATAGATCCTTCACATATCTGTTCCGTGTATGAAAGTCACCTGTACAAATCGTTTATGGGCAGCGAAAGCTCTTGTGTAGTTCGAAGTGCATGATGATTGTTGATACAAGCGATACAGCAATGGTCTTTGATATCCAGCTCGCAGCATAATACCTTCCAGATACATCACTGTTTTTCTTCTGTTCCTTCACTCTCACTCTCACTTCCACTTCCATTTTCTTCGCCCATCTCGATATCCCCATCCTCATCTTCGTCACCCTTCAGTACAGGCAACTCTCTTTTCTCCACCTCGAATCCCAATTTGCTAAACCCTTCTTCTACCTCTTTCGCCTTTGACGAAGAAACACTTACAGCTCCCATAGCTGTCTCAGGCTTGAACAGGGGTAGGAAGTACTTCTCAATCGCATTCTTGATATCATCCAATGTGATCGAAGGTAATTTCTTCAAGAATTCTTGATCGTGGTTCTTTCCTATACCTTTTAGAACTTCATTCAGGTACGCCGTGGAAGCTGCGTCGAGGACTGTTTCGGATCGTCGAGCGAAATCGTACGTCATACTTGATCGACAACCGTCTACTATATCTTGATCTAATTTGATCTGCAAATTTCGGAGAGAACCAAATCTCACCATCAGCTTCTCAAGCCTCGCAGATATGGGTCTAAAAGACGAGCTATCACTTACACTACCATCGACTAAACCTTGCATGATCTTCCCAGCAGCTTCATAAGCCAACATAGCATTTGGACTCTGTAATTGATACATTGTCATTAGCTTTTCTCCGCTTGGAAGCGTTTCCTAGCAACCCACCCTGTATACTGTGAACCCGACCAATCCGGGTTCGGGATAAACAGCAACATGGGCACCATAAGCCAAACCACTTCCTCTAATGGATTTCCACAAATAACTTTCCATCGCGTTCAAGACCGAAGCGGCCAATCTCAAAGCTGGTAAATCGGAATTATCGAATCCCGATGGACCTTTGGCGTAATGCTGAGAGTAGGACCCTTCGATCGCTGGCATGGGTACGATGATGCACTAAGTAATGAAGACTATCAGTTTCGAACGGTCTGCATTGTACGTGGTAATTGGATTGACCTTCTTTGATGGGTTCTTACCGAGTTCAGAGAGGGTTTGACCTGACGTGGAGATGGGAGCGAGGGGTTTGGCCTCCTGCACAGTAAAGCGTAAGCTCAGGACGATTTCCTTCGAAAGAAACTGCTCACCTTGAAAGGAAGGAACGACCTTTCGAATACTGATCTCGGTTTATCCAGACCTAACACATCACCCCGAACTGATACTCGGATCTTGCTAGGATCGATCACTATTTACTTGAGATCAGGTTTCATTCTAGTAGAGATGGAACAGTGAATACTGACGTTTGGATCTCAACTCCTCTAAAGCCTTGATGACGGTCTCTGGCTCCTTTTCCAACAATTCCGCCGCTTTAGGTATAAACTCAAGCCTGCTTAAAAGTTCACATTTCTGAGCAGATGAAATGGTTTCGTCATATGCTAATCTATTAGCCCATGCAACCGCTACTTCAGATCCATCTCTCTTCTCTTGAGGAAGCTCTTGGAGAAGCCTCGCGACTATGACGGACAGTCTGATGAAGGTTAAATCAGCACGAGCTTCTAGCATACATAAAATGGAATGTACATACCGCTCCTTGTCAAAGATTACACCAGTCATGAGATCCCTGATCCATGCTACTGCCTCTTCGTATCGCTTAGTCTCAACCTTGAAATGAACACAAAGCACTTCGGCAAACCCTCCTCTGAATTCGAAGCAAGCTTGCTGCCATATCGTCAAGCTGTTTTAAAACAAGACAATTAGTTGAAACACTAAATTCGATATGCTAGGTAGACTTACTCGTTCAGCTGATCTACAACCTGCTCATGTGAAAGCTGAGTACCATCTGCCCGGTTGACACCGAGGCTGAAGATGGAGCTGATCAAGAGGTTAAGGTATCTGGAACAGACAGTTTGTAAGCTGAAAACTGGTCATCGCGATGGGTCCCAATTAGCTCACGGGGCAAGATGCGTGGGTAGTCCAAAGGTATCGAAAAGAGCGGAGACGATGACGAAATTGGACTGATGATGACGTGTTAGCTATTCGTTCTCGATGCGATAAAAAATGAAGCTAACCTTGACGTGTGAGAAATGAGCTTGGTAAGGTAACTCCGCACCATCTGCATCTATATACTTTTGGACTTCTCCTTGATCGACCTTCAAGTCTTGTCCCTTCGCGTTATTGATAGCGGTTTCGACAGGCACCCAAGTAATACCAGCAGGCTGTAACACCAACAATTAGCATCTGAAAATAACATCCGAAATTACCAATTGGAGATCGATTTCACTCACATCGGTTATAGGGAAACCTGAAATCATCTCTGTTGGAGGTGGAACATCACTTTGCTTTTTGGCATCTTCCACTCTCTTTTCAAGCTCTTTGAGCTTCTCCTCGCCCAATTCAGCTTTCCTCTTCTCAACTCGCTCCTTTTCATCTTTCTCAATTTTCTCTGATAACGCCGCCGAGGGTTTGCCAATCACTGTGATAGAAGGGGCTGCAACATAGTATCTGTACACGGGTCATCAGCTGAGAACAGCGGAGGACAGATCACCAAAAGGTTATCCGTTACCTACTGGTCGAGGAGGGATATCCAATCTTCAGCTTTCCACGACTCAAGTACCTTGTATTCTTTCAGGTCTTCAAACGCTACCGGAAGGTCTTTACCATTCTTTTCGCCGTACAAGAAGTCTACACAGAGATACTTATCAGCGAGATCGATCTAGATAATCTTCCAAATCAGACTGACCTCCAATGACAACGTCAGCCAGGACATCTGTAGCTCTACTTTCCATGTAATCCAACAGTTTCCTCTTATCTTTCCTCAAAATCCTTTTCATTCTCTCCATATCTATACCTTCTTCTTTTACAATCTTCATCAATTTCGTTTTGATATCATCACCGATAGAATTCAGATGTTTGGCAGGAACATCGGTGATACCAACTTGAAGTTCGTTATGGTTGACCCTATCAGCAGAATCGAAACTTATTGAAGTACATAGAGGTTTTGAGATTTCGATAAATTCCTTTGATAATGGTGAAGTAGCTGTTGAGGTGAGGTAATTCCCCAAGAGCTTCAATGCGGTATTTGTAAAATAGTCTATTGGTGGTGGACCCAAATAGGTTAATATTACTTCCCCAACTGATTCATCTTCTTCCATGAATTCAACTACTTTCGTCACTGATTCCGGTATACTGAGTCTATGAGATGTTGTAGTTTCCACGAAAGGTCTTTGCCAATCTTCTGGAGGAGTGATTTTGGGTTGATTGTTTCGTTGTTCCAAGATCAGAGGGTCTACTTGTTCATTCAATACTCTGAATAACTCTTCCGGGGAGACAGCACCGTCAATGACAAGGCATAGCTATGAGTCAAAGTCAGCTAATGGACTTTGAAGATGAGTGCAGTTTTTCAGCTCACGTTATAAGGCTGATAATACCTTGCATGATAATCTCTGACTGAGATATATCGTCAGCGCAATTGGGACTTTTGATGATGAGACTTACTCTGTTGAGCGGTCAACACTCGCAACTTGTGCAAAAGACCTCCTGTCTCGCTTCGATAAGCTGATGTAGGAGGGTAGAGGGTTCTCTGGATCCTGTTGAGGTGTTAAGCCCTGAGCATGCATTCTATAATATGATATAGATCAATGATGACTCACTCTAAAGCCATAAGATCATATGAGGTATTCTCCCTTCCTTGCATTTCACTATACACCACACCTGAATCCTCTCCGGCACCATTGATATGGTACACTTCCGTCACAAATCCTGCATCATCTATTGTTGGATGTAGAATATGATCGACATAGACAGGTAACATCTTGAGGAATCCTTCGCTCCCCGCTGTAGCTATCGTATAAGCCGTATGATCATTCGCAGTCCAGGCGTTGGTACCGTTGCTTCCTGCTCTATTGGCCAATGAGTCTAAAACACCTTTATATGGATACTTTTTCGATCCCAAGAATATCAAATGCTCCAAAGTATGTGGCCGACCGGTATCATCGAAGATCTCAGAGGCGATAGCGAAATAACCATTGGTGACTGGTGCCTGATGACTACCTAGCACGACGGTCAGACCTGTCTTCTCGCTCCTCCATTTGGATACTGTCACTGGTGCGTACTCGATGGGAAAAGATTGAAGAAGCTTGAACGATCCGTAGTCTTTGGCAGAGGTGGAGGAGTGCGTGGAAGCCATTCTGAACGACTGATTTGAAGATAAGTCACAAATTATGGATCGAGGTGGAAGTCGGTTTATATAAGTACGGGACAGTCGATGAGATGGGCTGGCTCGAGAGAGTGGACCACCGACAAGACGAAGCTGAATCATATGCCCTGGTACACCAATGCAGCGTCGAGTAAATGTTGATGACTAGTCGGATCACATATGTAGTTCCATAGTTCCATGGAAACAGGACTTGATCGACATCCAACTTTCGACAGCGAGGATGGATTAGATCAGTATCTATCATAACCGATCCACCCTCACTCTCTCACGGTGACCCGGAAGACGGAGTGGTGGCAGGATCTCCGTTGTTCATTCAAGTATGAGTAGCGGTTGACTGGATTCGAATCAACCGATCGCTGTTTTCAAGATTACGATTATGACGAAATGGTACAGACCGCATTCAAGTAGTTATTTGTTGACATGATTAATATCTCATCCGTTCACCTCACCTTACTTCACATTTCATCTGATAAAATACCATAGACATGAGCGCATCAAGGCCCAAGAGTAAGAAGGTCATCCCCAAGGCTCAACCGTCCACCCATCCAAAGCTCACCCCGAAACCCAATAAAGCTCCCGTCATCCACAAGTCTCCCGCGAACGGAGTCAGGCGACATGTACCACCCCCGAGCGCAGAAGTCAAATCGTTGATGGATAAGGGCAAAGGCAAAGGTAATTGGACACCAATTCGGACTCCAATATCGTGTGACTGACACTTGTCTCGTGCATAGCCAAAGAAACTTCCGCTCCTCTATCTGTACATACCATCAGCAGCGATGAGGAAAACGAAGATGACGATTTTGAAGAAGTGCCTATACCCTCTGCTGCTGGACCATCATCACCTTATCCCGGTACACCTACCACCAACGGTAACATAACGGCTGGCACTACACCCGGTACGAATACGACTGCACCGAGTATAGATTACGATCTAGAGGGATATGGTGAAGATAGTGACGCAGAGAGTGGTGAGGGTGAAGATGACGGTGTGATCCACCTCGAGATAGGCGGAGAGACGGCTGAAGAAAAAGCAAAGAGGATAGCTTTGGCCCTGCGAAAGTGAGTTCAGCTTGCTACTCTAGAAAGATTGGCAGTGGCTGATGTGATATGGGATTTCTAGAAAACCGATGACTTCGAAAGATCGAGCAATCCGGCTGGAGATACATAAAATGCATGTGATAGCTCTTTTGGCAAGTACAAGGATACGGAACAAGTGGTGTAGCAATACTCTGCTCAAGGTAACTATTACGAGGTACACTAGACAGAAAGCTTCCGCTGACTTGCTGATATGGTAGGCACGGCTCCTGTCTCTTCTTCCACATCCTTTACAGTCCGCATTCAACATCCCTCCATCTCGTTTCCCTGATAGAGCTCAGCGATCGCGTCTGTTCTTCGATGCGCTTCAAGATCTCGTCACGTGGTGGTCTTACTCGTTCTTCGATGTATCGGATCCGACGTTGGGTCTGCGGACTCGTCCGTGGGATGAGATACAGGAAATAATCGATCAACTACCGAAGCTCACTAGAGCAGATCTCACACCAGGCCATTATCTTTCGGCCACAAAAGAAAAGGTCAAAGAGAGGGAAGAAGCTCTAGAGAAGATGTCGGTCGGAGCAGGAGCCGAGAAGTTGAGATCGGTGAATAGTATGATGAAAAAGGCTTTACAGCAAGAAGGATCTAGGGATATTTCTGCTCAGCTATTCGTAGCTCTAGCAAGGGCTTGTGGGCTTGGTGCGAGATTAGTGGTCTCCCTGCAACCTGTGCCGTGGCGTGCGGAGAAGGTGGTCTCGAAGAAGAAACCCGTCGGCGCTGGAAGAGGTGGACGTACAGTGGCTAGTAGACAGGGCATGGGACCTACGACAGATGAGGACGAAGAGGACGAGGATGAATTCGAGGAAGTACCTATACCAGGTGAAGAGGAACCTAAAGAAAGGAAAAATAACGTTAGAGCGGCCGGAACAAGAAGATTGCAAGATCCTTCAGATCTGTACAGGCTGAGGCAGCCCAAGGCTGCTCCCCAGACTGTAGGTCGACCGTCAAAGCCAAAAGCCAAGCAGAAGCAAGGTAAGATACGAAATTCCCATACTAGCCGGATATTTGCTGACGTATCTTTTGTAGATCTGTCGGAACAACCACCTGTGTTTTGGGCGGAGATATTCAGTCGTTCAGATCAGAGATGGATCCCCGTTGATCCCGTCAGAGGAATTATAAGGAAGAAGACGCATTATGAACCGACATCAGATAGCGGGCCGATAAGAATGGTATATGTAGTAGCATACGAAGAAGGTAGGTGATGATGCACCCGATCAGACTTGTCACCAAACTCACAGGGGTTGAATAGATGGGTTTGCCCGGGATGTCACCTTGAGATACACCAAGAACTTCGGGTCTAAAATCAGCAAACTTCGAGTACCTGTCAGAAAAGATGAACAGGATTGGTGGGAATCAGTGATGGGATATCTGACTAGACCTTATCTTCTGGTGAGGCGTCTTCAGACTTGCAAAATCGTCAGTCATTAGCTGATCTGAAGCGAGCAGAATCGAGATAAGGTAGAAGATGCCGAATTTGAAACTAGTCAGATATCGGAAGCCATGCCTCAGCATATGAGTGGCTTCAAAGATCATCCCATGTAAGTGGTCCACTCACCACTAAAATACAGGGTTTGGGCTAATGTTACCCATTCAGATATGTCCTGGAACGTCATTTGAAGCGAGAGGAAATCATTGAACCTAGAGCGAAACTCGCCGGAAAGTTCAGAGGAGAGGCGGTATATCGACGAGAGAATGTTTTGACTTGTAAGACCGCGGAGACTTGGATGAGGGTCGGTCGAAGGGTAAAAGATGGACAAAACCCTTTGAAGATGGTGAAGCAGCGTGCCGTTACTTTGCAGAAGAGACGAGCTCAGGAATTGGCCATTCAAGAGACGGGAGAAGCTATTCAGCAGGGTTTGTATGCAGAGAAACAGACGGAATTGTACATACCACCACCCATCAAGGATGTAAGTGTACACAACACCACGGTGTACCACAGCTGATTCTGTGTCTGATTGTAGGGTGTTATACCGCAAAATTCCTTCGGCAATATCGATCTTTATGCTCCGACAATGTTGCCTGCGGGAGCTGTCCATCTGCCATGTAAGTCGCTCATGTATGAGCAGTGATAGAAAAGATCATCCCTGACACCTATATTAGACAAGGGAATTGCGAAGGTCGCCAAGACGCTGGACATCAGCTATGCTGAAGCATGTGTAAGTCCGGTCCATTCACATACATAAGAGGCTTCTTTATATATGTTTCTTTTGCAGACCGGCTTCGAGTTCAAGAAACAGCGTGCTATTCCGGTCATCAACGGTATTGTGGTGGCTAAGGAGAACGAAGAATTGGTCATGGACGTGAGTAGTCTTCATCTAGAGGTCACATGCATTGTATACTGATAATGTCGACAGGCATATGCCGAATCTGCGGCTGCTGCCGAGGAGAAGGAACGGATGAAGAAGGAGGAGAAGGCACTCAGGCGCTGGGCGAAGCTGATCAATGGATTGAGAGTCAGATTGAGATTACAGGCGGAATATGGTACCGGTGAACAGGTGGGCTCAGATATCCTAATCACGCGATTGACTGAAGCTAATAGAGGTGCGTTTAGCTGGATGAGTCCTCGGCTCTCAACCCACTGGCCGATCCTTCCATGGATCCATCTGATGTCCAACAAAAGACGAAGAAGTCTGCTGCTTCGGTCTTAGCTGCGGCTCATCAACAGGGTACCGCTCAGTGGACTGAGAGAGTCAAAGATAGGTCACCGAGTCCAAAGAGTGAAAGTGAGAATGAGATGGAAAATTTACCCCTGACGATAACCGCAACAGAAGACGTTGTACCACCTGAAATTATACCGCAAACATCGGAAGATCGGATAGAAGAGGCAGAAGACGTCAAGCCAATTGAGATCGATTCTGATTCCAAACTAGAAGCTGTTCAAATACCTCCACCATCATCTGGACGAACCACTCGAATCACACTACGGTTGAATGGCCAAAATGGTAATGGTGCCACGACCAAGAGTCGACCTCCCAGACATGCTTCGGTGAGATCAACGAGAAAGCGGAAGGTGCAAGAATCGGAGGAAGACGAAGCGCAATCCACGGAAGAAGGGGAGGAAATGGAGGTTGCGAAGCCAAAAAGACCTGCTCGAGGTAAAGGCCGAACATCGACGACACCAGCGAAGAGAGCTAGAAATAAGGTAGTGGCTGCACCATCTACCGAAGGCGTGACTAGAAGTTTGAGAAGTAGAGCTCCAAAATCTGCCCAACAGGCAGAGGAGGAGGAGGGGAAAAGGAAGAGATTGCAAGAAGCGCTGGAGGAAGATAGCGATGTCGATATGGAATAAGCTTATGATTGGTTGTACCTTTTACCTTTGAAACATGTAAACATGCATGTACCTAAGGATTACAGACATACGAGAGAGTTTATTGTTGCTCAGCATCGAGTCAGGTTTGTGTCCTCATCAGCCGGACAGGCTGGACGAGGAAAACAACATCTGTTAATGTCAACATGATCGTCGCAGAAAGAAATAGTAAGATGGGAAATCAGGGATTGGGGCAGTATTACTTATTGAGTTGGCAGCTCGTATATGCTTATTGGATGGGTCGGTCAAACCTTTCCGAGGAGGATCAATCAAAGGAAATCACAAATATGAGACGTTCAAGAGCTTTTCCATGACGAGCAGTGTCATCCATCAGCGGCTTCGTACCAACCATCAACAACGAATGTGGCGTTTTAGAGAAAGCTCTTTCTTTTGATCTACAACAGTACGTGACATTCGGGTCAACGGAGGTTTGTCTTCCTCACATCTTTCATCGCACAAATATGCATCGAAGATCTAAAACCCCATGAAAAATAACATGGACAGCCCCAATTCCTTCAGCTGTGAATGTCATTTAATTATGTAACTTTCACCACCATTGGCAATTTGTGATCTGGAATTCAGCCGTTAACACTTCTTTCCCACTAACAGGGATCCGTCGATCTGAGTCGCTTTCCGACCAGGAGAATGTCACCTCTGTCAAGTTATCACCTGGACAGTCCCTCTCCTTTGAAAGATTGAAAGAAGCAGTTGTCATGGTGAAATTTTCAACTCCCGAGAGATCAATTTTTTCCCCCAGCCACTCTTTCCGGTGAAAATTGAGATGATTCATGATTCTGATAAAATCGGGAATCGACCTTTTTAGATTAGCGAAGTCATCGAACTTGTCATTTCTGATCGGACCGTCGCTTCCAACTGGCTGATACAAGCTGGGGTTCTCCCGAAGCGATCCCGAATGTTGAACAAACTGAGAAGCGTCCACGACAAGCTTGCTTTTCAGCGTGATACTTGCGTCACCTTTACCTAATTTTCTTTGATCCGCTTCATCAACTATACCGAGGGCACAGGGTTTTATGGTCTTCCACTCCGAAATGAGCTCGACCTTGTCAATGGGATTCGAAGACCGGTTGTCATTTTGACGTTCCTTGCTAGCTGGTATGAGACAGATACTGTTTCTGACTCCAGTCCAATTAGAGACACCACCATACCAATCCTTAGTCCAGCTGTCGCCCTCGAGCTGAGCGATGGGTCTCGAAGCAAACTTGAAGGGGGATCGAGCCCCATATTCCTTGGCGGTCGATGAGTCGGGAAAAAACATGGAAATGTTCCGAAGATAACTGTTCCTGACCATGCCGGCTAGACTCGAGGAGTCAGCATTATTCGAAGAGGAAGACATGATGCTGGGGTTGTATTGATCGTCTGCACTCAACAAAAGTGAATGATCGAGTTGTGGACTTGGTATCCATGTATTTCTCAATGCAGTGAAATCACAAAGCTCAACCAGCTCCACCGTCTCATAGCTTAAGTTCCTCTGATCAAGAACCAACAAAGGAGGTAGCACGTATTCTTAGGAGTCAAAGGGAAGATGTCCAGTTATTTCCAACTTTGCTACCAAGTGGCTTGACCTTTACTATTCTCACTTTTCGGTCCTTTGACGATGGGTCACTAGAGGAAGACATGAGTGGACTACTTCGAGTGAGACATGTGGCGTCAACTTACAGTAGCATTCGTAAAGGCTCCTTTTGGGTTGATTTTCCCAAAGATCACAAGGGATGTCAGTTAGAGGTGTACATAGCCCTCTTCGTGAGAGTTAGTCATGCGAGTCCCTATCGTTCAATGGCTTTGTCTGGGTCGCCAACCGTTTCAATGCCACTCGTCATAGGCAGACGCCCATCAGCCTCAAAATAATCGATCCATGAAATATCAATGTGATCAATGCATATGCAGAAAACTAGACTTTACAGACAATCATATACCCGCTGTACTCCCCCGTACTTACACCTTCATTTTCTTCCCTTTCGACCCTTTCTCACCTTCGCTAACCCTTCTCTTTCCTTTGCCATCCTTCTTATTATTCCCATCCTTCTTGGACTGTTCATCCTTCTTGTTGTATTTCACAGTCATGGTCGTACTCAAGCCTTCCCCACCATTACTAACCAATTTCTTGACTTGCTCTTCGGCGTTCGTCCAATCTCCCTCCAATGGTAGAGCATATTCATCCATATTGATCGAATCTAATATCTCCCTCTGAGCGGCTCGGGCTTCGTCAGATACAGGTATCGAATCTTCTAAATCTTCTTCGATGGTTTTATCTAATGCTTGGAATTTGCTGTTGGAAGATTGGATAGGATTAGGTTGAGCTGGTAGAGTAGATGCGATTGATGCTTTCTGGATATCTTGTAATTGTTTGGTAATTTTCCTCAAAATCTTACCGAAGAGGGCTAAACATTGGGTAGCAGTTATACCCAATTCAGTCTGGCAACCAAAAGATCAGCCATCATCGCTCTTTCAATCATCTGGGTTCGAAATGTGATGTGCTCACCTCTAAAGCCTCGACTGATTTCCTCTGTAGACCCAAAGCCAACAAGATAGCCTGCTGGGCAGCCGCAAGCGTACAATCATCGCCCAATCTCTTACCGAAGAATAAATTCGCCAATATCGGTACTAAATCCAAAACCACATGATAATCCAGCATACTATCTGAGTATGATTCCAATCGTTTCATATCGAAGGGTGTGATCAAGGCATTCAGCTCTTCGGCCGTTATTGTCTTTTTAGGTGAATTGAGGGCAGCAGGCAGTCGTGGTGAAGCAGCTTCGATGATAGATAATGCCACTGAAGACTCGAACTTCTGGAATGATGAGTATGAAAGAAGATTCATGAACCGTTGACGGAAATCTATAGTGTGATTGATTCTCGTCAGTTGGCTCGCACTTGGGTGTACCGAGGATGGGGCAACTCACCTTGCGCAAATGCAGTCAACCATCCTTCAGTCTGCTCCACATTATTCAACAGACTTCGCAACATCACAAATGTATATTCTCCAGTCAATGCGTTTTCCCTCTGACTTGCGTAAAGGGGTATGAATCCAGCACGTTTCCAGAACCTCAGCAAGTCTTTGGTGAGACCGAATGATACACCTAGGTAATCCAGCTGTTCAGGTTTACGTTCCGATAGTCGTTGGAGTAGAGGTGGCATTCGAGCCGCATCTCGTATTGAGACGGTATCGTTCTGTAAAGTTTCATTCTGAACAGCACCATCAGCACCGGCCTGGATATATTCAAGTTCAATACTCACAGGTCCGACTCTAGCAGCGTCCTCGAATGATTCTTCCATATCAGCTGGCGCATCATCAAAGTTATATAATTCGCCACTATAGAACGAGTTCAAGGCTTCGATAGCTCTGGCACCATAGCCCATCTATCGATTACCATCAGCTAAACAGCCCACGACATACATTACTTGCCGAGTTCCAACCTACCCTTGCGTAATCAGGATGAGTAGCTATCCTTACAACTCTCGCTCCCGATAACATAGCGAAATCGTTGTCTTGGAACTGCAGGGACAGCAGTCAGCTATTTGTTCTTTCTAGTGTCTTTCAACTCACCTGCATGGATATCAACCAAGGAATCATATCACCTGAACTCCTCATTCCCGACTGACTCAACTCCTTCAATATCACATCCCTACTGATATTTCCTTCCAGAGCCACCTGGAGCACCACCAAGGGATCCGGTAGAGAATTATCATCCTCTTTAATCGGTGGCAACAACACGAACAAGTGATGTGCCGGTGCGTCCGAGAGCATCTGCAGGTCATTCGGCGAGTTCTTGTAATGACTTGCGACGTATAAAGCCATCATGCGCTGTAGGAACACCTCTGATGCTGGGTGGTAGGAGAATAATGTATCTCGATTGACATAGTACAGTTCGCATTTTGACGGATGAGGACAACCTTGAACATTCTTCGACACTATCGTAGCATCGAGACATAGTAGGTTGTTCAACCATTTCTCAACCTGATCTCCTGGCGAATACCTGATGGGTTCATCTAACTTAATCTCTTTCAGTGATCGGACTAGACCTGCTCCTGATCGACCTGCTGAGGCAGCTTTTGAAGGCCCAGCATTGGAAGTAACAGTCGAAGGTGCAGGTTGCTTGCTCATGGATGGTCGAGTCTGTTCTCGTAATTGTTGGATAAGCTTGATGGATAGTGATCGACCGGTACCCTCATAACCGTTAATAGTCGATGCCATGAAGACCAGGTAGGGACCGATGAGTTTTCGGACGAGAGGAAGAGGGATGGCAGCGGCTTCATCGATGATGACCAGTTCGGCTTGACCCAGGACATGAGCATCTTCAGGCGAAATATACTGATTTGTATGATTAGCACATTGTCACTAATCATTACCTAATTGGAACTTCACTCACCTGAATAGTCTGTCTATGTCCCCTGAACACATTCACCCTGACGATAGCTTTCTTGAACTCTGGATTTGTACTCTGCACTATATCATAGTCTATATGCTCCTCATATCCCAACGCATCTAATGCTTTGAAGACGAATTCGAAGAGAGTTTTCAGATTTTCGGGATCAGGGGAAGTAACGAAGATGTTGGAGTAGTCATGGGCTAATGCAGCTCCTATGGCAAGACCTAGGGCGGCGGATTTACCTCGACCTCTTGCTGCTGTCAATGCTACTGTAGACGATAAAGTCTTCTCGGAGATGGCTTCGACAAAGGTCAACAAAGCTTTTGCCTATTATAGCATAACATTTTAGCTCGATTCCAGCTACGTAAACGTCAACGAAACATACCTGGTCTACCGTCTTTGCTAATTTGGCTAATGATCCGACAATATCCACCCCATCCAGACTTTCTTTCATCTCTTTCAATTCCTCTGCTTTCCTCTTCCTCCCACGATCGTCCTCGTTATCCTTTCCAACTGTTATATCCTTCCCTTTCGATAAAGGCAATACGTTCAATTCGTCATCTAAAACCAGACAATCTGAACAAGACCCGAGGGACATTATGAATCTCTCGTTGAATCGGGGTTGAACAAATTGGTGCGCATCCGTTCTATACCTCGCATGGACGTCCTGAGAAGGGAGTTGATGTGATATCAGCTTCACTGGACGATACAGGCTTGCCACACCGAAAACGCTCACCATGGCCATTGCATATAATTGCTTCAAACTGTTCATGGTCTTCAGCAGTAGCACAACGATACCGCCACCTTCAACAGTTTCTATCGTCCTAGCCAGTAAATTTGGTGTGATAGCTTCGTAATCCTGTAGAACCAACATTCCAAAGGTCTGACCCAATATCTTTGCGCTGTCTTTATAGTATGTATATCTTATATCGGTGACCGCGACGAAGAGTTCAAACGGATCTTGTTCGTTCGCCTCCCTGATCCCTCTCTTGACATCTCGTTTTATCTTGGCTTCTCTCTTCTTTCGGTGGCTAAAGATGAAAAGTTGCATTAGCATTCGATATCATAGATGGAACCGCATCAACTTTTGGCTTACGTCGTGAATCCTAGATCTTTCTTGTAACACCAAAGCACATTTGGTCTGGAAGATACTCGAGCTTGGGATAAGAGGAAATGTAAGTTGACCACCTATGGCATCGAGCTAGTCAGCTGTATTCCAGCTTGACTCCTTGACATTAGATTCAAACTGACCTGATCTCTTCCCCTATCTCCTACCATCACAAGGAAGCTCCTGTGGTTCGATTTGACACCATTGTTGATGAGCGCCGGTATACGTGGGTCCAACTGCTTCCTCATGTTGCTCCGCTAAGCCTTGTCTTGTATGTTCAAGTAAGTGTTGTTGTAGGTTGAGTTTATGCGGATCGTTCCAGTCAAAACAGTGAAATCTTGCCTGTGGACAGTGGAGGTCTGACATGCGACACCACTTTCAGAAAATCTGGGATAAAACGAATGAAAATACAATGAAAAAATAATGGGTGACCCGGTGGCAACACAGTGGCAAGTGGAGGTCGAAGATGGGTTCAGGTCTGTTGCCCCATACCGGACTCAAAGGGTATATATACCTCGCACCCTCGCTCATCTCTTTCCCCCATCTCACTTTGCATATAGCATACCATCATTCGTTCCCATCATTTCGACTTTTCCTTCTATCTTCATACTTCTCATACCTGGCAATCAAACTCAATTGATTGGCGACTCACATCGCTATACCGTCCAGAGGTCTGGTCATAATGTATGTATACATATCTACCTCCCGTCAGACAGCATCCAACCTCTTTTGCACCCAATTTCCGCTGATACCATGTCTGTAATTATATCGGTACTATCATGCAAAAGGTCGAATAAGATAGTGGTCAGTTTGTCTTCTGTCCTGTCATATTGGCGCTATGTCAAGGGGTTGACTCCCAATGATCAATGTCTATCCACCTCATTACTCATCATTCACCTTCAATAGCCTCAAACATACCGTTCGATCATTGACGATGTCATCGCCAACGTGAAAGTGGATTTTGAGGAATATGGTATGGAAGAAGAGGTATTGCTGAATTTGCAAGCGGTGAGCTAAATACCGTCGGTTGAGGACATCCAGCTGATATCTTTATTCTTACCCAGAAATGGGAAGCGAGATTATTGGAAACACGAGTAGCCGACTTCGCACGAGCACCTGGATCTTCGTCATCGCCCGAGCCAGGGGAAGGAGGAGGAAACGAAGGCGTATCACCAAACTCTACCATCCCCACCAATCCAGTATCATCCCCGCCTGGCCCGTCGTCTGGTATCTTCCCTCCACCAGGTCAAGGTCTAGCATTACCGGGAAGGAATCTGAATGGTGGTGATGATGTAAGAGTGAAAGCTGAACCGTCGGATGATATAATGAGAATAAGGGGAGGTGCTGTATGTTGACTATCTTTACTGCTTATAACACTCTCGAAAGGGAAGTCTGGCTAATGCTTGCGCCCCGCAATTTCACAGAGCGAAGACGTCAAACCTGTTATAACCATAGACTCAAATAGACCTGAACCCAACGCAGCGGGATTACTGCCTGGAGACGACATAATAGATTCAGATTTAGATGATTCAGATGATGAGCTAAGGGATGATGCGGAAGGTGGAGATGATGATGGTGATACGGATATAGTGTTCTGCGTGTATGATAAGGTAATTTGATCTATCTCATTTGGATAAGAACACGGGGAGGAATGACTAAACCATATTATCGTTCCCTTCAGGTGCAACGAGTCAAGAACAAGTGGAAGACGGTATTCAAAGATGGGATGATTCACGTCAACGGAAGAGATTACCTGTTTGCCAAATGTAACGGGTAAGTAAAATGCGTTAAATAGTGCGCAATATTACATTGTTAACGACAAGATTGTGATGTATCTCCCCTCAGCGAATTCGAATGGTGATATAGAAAAACCTGCGCCCTTTACCGATCTGTCCGCCACCCCCCATCTGCGGCAAGCGTCATTATGCCCACCCCACGGCTTTTCCACTTTTCCCCTTGGCGATTCACGAGAAACGATAGTGATCTTCCTGGTTTGTCTTCGTTTCAGCGAAACACCTTTCTCAATCTTACACTGCACGACCGAGGAGGAACCTCATCTTGGTCTTCAGCCTTTTAAGCTTATCTTATTTCCCGTCCTCATCGCATTGTGATTGTGAAGCCTTATTGTAGTGTACTTGTAACACATGAACCTCATCTTCCCGACCATGACTGTACCCATCTATACATGTCGTTCAGCTCCAAGAACTTCTGTATTTCATAATAGTCACAGAAGATCAGTTTCGCAGCAGAAGCAATCAATGGCTGTTATAGTCATCCTGTAAACAGACGGTGTATGCATCGACTGACGAATAATTGGCACGAGCGTGAGCCTCGAACCTGCTGACCCTTTGATTGATCATAACTTCCTTCATCAATATATACCGGGTGTTTCCACTTCATCGAAAATGTATACTATATCATACCAGATGACTGAGTTACTGTATTAAAAAAAGTGGGACTTGAATGCTGAAATTTCTTTCTCCAATTCATACAGAGCTGAAGATCCTCGTCCTTTTGGCAACCAATGTATGAACAAATCTTTTTGTTTTCACCATGATACCTCCGAATGGCTGAGTGATCTCAAGAAGGATTGGAATATGATCTCATCAGATGATCTACCCGAATGGGATTTGCCTCCATAAATGACCGTCACACCCCCTACATTTCCTTCCTATGTCATTCACCGTATCTACCAGCTTCTCGTCCTTGAATAAATCTAATGCTAAGCCCTTGATATCACTCGTATGTGATCCATCGGCATTAACGTGTGTTGCTTCTCTCGATAGGTCAATGGGAGTTTTCACACTGAAATTAATCGTATCTCTCCATGGCCTTAGCTCGTTGTTGTGAATCGCTGAATCGCTGAAATTCCGAATCTTGATACCATTAAATTCTGTGTGAGAAGAAGAATCTGGGGTACGAAACGGGATGAGAGCTTCCAAGATGTTCACACAATTCCTTTCGGACTCAGCCTTGGATCCATCATCGTTACGAGCTCCGTGCCGGCTAGAACCGACAACATTTGTGACAGACATATACTGGTGTGAAATCTGAAAAATGGAAGAAATGTATTTTGTATATACCCGGACCCCAGATTGTCGTTACATCGTAGATATCTTGTGGCGATCGCTCTTCTGGTTTTGGGAATAACCCAGGTCGACTGGTCTTATCTTTTAGAGTCACCCTATATAATAATTCCTCTTGAGCTATCTTGGCGGTAGCGCTTGTTGCTACAGCCGTCATCGTTAGGATCGATACCGTGCGAAGCTGCCGACAAGTCTAACTTGCGTTTGCGAAGCGCAACGAGTGGTAGAACATATACTGATGCATGACAGATGCAAGTCCTAACACCACTAAACATCTGTTAACTCTTGAATCTGGAAGCTTGACTGCTGCTGCCATCGTTCCACTCTTGGACCTTCTTTTCACAAGAGAGAAGTCTGGATAAAACCAGTTGGTGGTGATGTAAGGGGAAAGAAGACGTATACGATGAAGATGTCTGAATTTTCTAATCCTTTCAGGCTTAGGAAGTGTGCTTAGGACAAGTCCAGACTATTGCGATGACCTCGTTAGAGAACCAGGTCGTCGAGAATGATCACATCAACGAGAGGGAGAGCGCTCAAACACGTTTGAAGTGTTTTGCCTTCTAACAGAATCGTAGGGGCGTTCGCGTCCTTTGACCCGCAAGATCTAGGCAATACAAAACTTCCAGACAGCAGTGGGCGTAGTGCATATAAAAAGCCATACAATACCTGGCGTCCGTCTTTCCTAAACTATCTATTCATCCCATAGGTTAATATATCCCGATATACTCAAATTTGCAGATCATTATAACGTAATCTACCAACATGTCCACTCAGCAGTCAACCGTGACCAATCAGGATCCTTGGTATTCCAGCAAGGATACCACATACGATCGAGAACGTGAATGGACTTTCACCAAATTTCCCAAAAGAGCCTATCAAATTGGGACTTTCGATCCGGATGGTCCTAAGATTTCGACAGACGAAACTACATTTGACAAACCTGATAACTCGGCTGTCAAGAAAATAGGGTTGTCTACTACTGGACTGTACCCCTCTTCACGTAATTTGGGAGTCGATGAAGTCAGAATTCCAGGTATTGTGAAGGAATGGACTGAAGCTCGAGAATTCTTCAAGAAACGTCTTGAGACCGATCCCAACTTACTCACCCAGTTGCAAGACGCTTCTGAGAGTGATTCCAGACTGTACCGGGTCATTACCGATATGACTGGCTATAAGAATGGAAAGTATTTTGGGGCATCTCCGGGTCGGCTCGAATTCATTCATCATTATTACTTGTTTGATTATGAGAAGGATATTGACACTGAGAAGAACGAATAAATGGATACGCGTACAGGCGCGATGACGGTTCAGTCAAACTAGTGCGCTTGGGAAAAATCCAAGATTGTTATCCTATATCCACATTCGTACTGATTGATGACTAATGTATTCACTTTGTCCATCATCACAATGACTTATAGTATTTGCTTACACCTATGACAGATAAGCATGTCGTGTGAAATCCGCAAAACCTCGAGAAGAGAACACACATTCTATTTAAGCCTTCTTGTTTTGAATGTCTATCACGCGACGAGGCATGAGCATCTGTAATCATCTAGACACTTCATACAGAAGTTCAAGTAAGACTTCACGAGAGAAGCAGAGTTTGAAACCGTTTGAAGATGAAACACCTTGGGGCCCAATCTTGACAGCGTATTCTCGAATTAACCTTACTCCTAACGTCCAGAGATATAAACGAGCTTGTTTTAGCACAAGAGTCTTCCATAAGATACTGGAATACCTTCCAAGCTTTAGCTACCAAAGACGATGCATTCCACGAAGAACAACACATGAATTTATGCCACGCCCAAATTGTTCCTCTGCTCAACTCCATTGAAGGAGCCTTTGCCACTGCGATCGTTATATATAGAATCTGAGCATCCTCTGAATTCATATCATCACACACAACAAAGTCCGCTCGATAGATACTGTCCTTGCTACGTGATACTATCTTCATTTGATTTCGAGCAGTTTTCCCTGGCAAACCCGACTCAAGTGGCGATATTGCTGTACCTAAAACACTGCAAGTTGTTGACATTCTACTGACAAAAGACGATCTCGAGCTGAAAGGAAAGCCAATCCCTGTGCCACGAAGGGGAGGATGGTTGCTAGGAATGTGGAGCTATGACGTCTATGATATCTACATTGACAGAATAAAATGGAATGGAATGAATGGATTCTATACTCCAAGAGAAGCCAGACCTGAGAAGCCGATTCAACAGAAGACCTGTACTGTGAATCGACAATTGTCCTGCAGCTGATCCTTTCACGCTCCACCTGTTGTCATACGAATAGTTCAGACGATCTTCAATGCGGATGATTCTAATTCTGCGAAAAATTCAGATATTCAAAAATGATTGACTGAAGAAAGGAGGAGATCTTAACCCTTTGTAATTGGGATGCCTTCTCTTCAGAATCATTCTTGGCATAAGTTTGCATCTTTTGAATACTTCTCAATGTGGTCAGATCAATTGATCAACTCGATGTCAGCCACAAGAAGCTCATCAACATCCTTTCGAGGCATGAGCGCTTCAGCATCTTTCTTGATATTCGACGCTTATATAAGGCTCATCCGGTCTCACTCCACATTATCAGTATCTCCTACTGTTTGTGTTCTTAACAATTTCTGGTTTCATTTACAGTATTGGACGACCCCGACACAGCCCGATCACTAAATATATTATCATGTCAAGTTCAGGAACAACCCAGGGTACAAGCACCCAAATCCCAGTTCGAGACACTACTGATGGATCAGCACGAGATACTATCGAAAACCAATCGGATCCTTGGGCTTCCACAAGAAAATTCGAATGCTACAGTGAAAGAGGGCAAACGTTCTTTTTCCTTCCCGAGAGAAGCTTTCAGGTCGGAACGTTCGACCCGAAGGGGTCAAGGTTCTCGATCGGTGTCACTGATCGTGACAAAACCTACCGAACCTTCTGTCAAGAAGATCATGATGAAGACCAACGGATATTTCGTCCTCAATGGTGAAGTGGAAGCTGACGAAGCGGTACTTCCCCACATTGAGCGAGATTATGCAAGAGCCCAAGACAAGTTCCGAACGTTACTGGGGCGACACGTTGGTCTACACGGTCCTCTACAAACCCAATTGGTCGAGCAAGGCAGCACCGAAATGGCACCTGTCAAGGTACACACTCTCTTAGAGGGATATATAAGGGGCAGGGAGATTGCAAAGGGTACCAAGACATTGTTTCTGCAAGGCCCGTACTATCTGTCGGACTACGAGCAGGAAGGTACAGAAGGTCTCGCGGAACGTTCCGAGTGATTGGAGGGGCGTACGGATTAATATGATCCATCCTGCTTCACACATATTCTTTGATTTGTACAGTGCATCTGTCCATGATCTCATAACCTCCACACGATCAACAGATCAATCATATGCATTTCCTAAGACCATTGCACACAAACAGACCTTTGGACGGCCTTGCCGCGCTTGTTGCAAGCCAATGTGGCAGATGGTCTGGCAATGCCTGGCGGATTTCCCTGCTTTAGTTGATACAGATGCCCATCCTCTTAGTCAAACGTCAAAAAATAAATAATTCTCGACCATCTCGTTTCGAATTACATCAACTTAAAGTTCAGTACTAAAGAGCTGCTTTGTGGTTGTTCTTTACACCGTCGAAGGATGCTGTCCTGTTAGGTGACTCCGGAGGCTATATACGATCTTGATGTGACCTGCGCTTTTCAACTCGTGCTCATCATATAAGTACACGCTCTCAACAACGTACATATGTTTGTCAGATTGTCATCATCGACGTCCGTGATATGCATTAGTGTCATTAAAATAGTCTTACGAATTACATAGCCCTTAGAGCTTTCAATCTTTCCGTCGCACTCAGATCCTTCTTGATATTACTGACAATCGTCCGTCTATCACTATCACTAATATGTCCGATTCCTACTCCATTCGAAATCCGATCCATAACTTGAGCAGCCTTCTGCATTTTCCCACCGCTCGTCGACGAAAGCGATTCTTGGTATTTCACCAAAACAGTCAAAGCGTGCGATAATGTCCCGGAATGTCTGGTGAGAATCGACGAATGTACCTGTCCGAGGAAGATTATCGTGTCGAGGAATACACTATGAGATACCGCTTTCAATGGCTAAAGCACAAGATAAGGTATCGGCATCAGCGGTATCGGTATCGAGATTTGAGAGAACGTTACATACTCCGTTGATACATGATGAATCCAGTGAGATTGTCAAGAGTCTATACCAATCTGGCCAAATTCTACACCAGAAAGTGTCCATGGCGTCCTCTTCCATATTGCTCATCAACGTACTACTGCCGGCCTCTGAATCGTGCAAAGCCAAGACAGTCGACCGAAATACCACAAACACTACTGAAAGAAGTTCGGCTCCGTCCCCTGAGGTGTCCTGTAAAGTAAGGAAGTCTGCAGATGCTCGAAGGCATAGGGAAGTCGCCCTGGCGAGTAAAGGGTAAAGCGAAATGATTCGTTTTCTCGCTGGACCCATCTGTAGGTCAAGCGAAGAAAGAAGTAGGAAGACGAATAGGTTGACTTGGGTAGACGCGGCCTGGAGAGGACAATGGGTCCTCTATATAAGCGACTCGTAGAATACGGGAAAATGAACTGACTCACCTCAGTTATGATGTTCCCCAAATTCTGACTGATGATCCCCTGAACGATCATTTCCGCCTTACACAGCACCGTAGCAGTTTTCATCATTATTGCCAAAGTTACATCTGCATCTAATTGTCCCACAGCGAAAGTTGGATGGGTACGAAGTAAGATCTGTGTACATCCCGGTGCGGAATCCGCAAGTACTCGTTTCTGTTGGGCGAAGCTTCGAGCGTCGAGATCGTGATCGGGGAAAGCATTGACAGCGAGGAACTATAGTGCCATTCAGCGCAACATCGATTGACAGCAGAGGACATGACTCACGTTGAGTAGCGTGAGAAGTGTCACAGGGGTTACATTCAAACCATGCACGATCGATCCGGCCAACTCGAATGTGACGGTCCTGACTGTATCTTCGGTAGACTGACCTCGCGCTACCCTCTCTGAGACAGCTAACAATGTTGATAGCACATCGTGCGACACATTGAAACGGGTCAGTGCAAGATGGAGGAATGTGGATATCTGATGTAGCAGTGTCTGCATTATTCGTGGTCAGCATTGACGATTTTCTGACACGCATGTATGTGGCTCACCGTTGAAGCAATGGGTTGTACCAAGTCCAGAATTGCGGCACAACTTTTCAATGCCGGATTGGGGTCGAATTCGTGTTGATCATATTCAGCGACGTGTTTACCCAATCTAGCAATGAACAGTCCGAAACCTGATCGAAATACGCTTAGGTTAGTTGCGATAACGATTTGAAAAATATGATCAAGCCACTCACTCTGAGCGACATCCTCGGATAACTCCACGTGCAAAGATTCAGAGAATCTGCATAACGAGACCAAGACCTGATCAACAGTCTGGCGACCACGTTTGAGTACATCCGACCTACCATGAATATCAGTATGCCATCAGACAGATAGTGACATGAACACTCACAGATTGTGGAACACATTATCGAAGATCGACGGCTGTCCTTCCAAAGTCCTCTCAGACGCATGTAGCAATTGCAAGGCTTTACCTAGGCTCGAAGATTCGTGAGGCTTATAGGTCGCAGGATCTTCAATCTAGGATTATACATTTAGCAAAAATATCGTCGTCTTCATATGCGATCACTTACTCTGAACAGCTGAATGAACAATCCAGATCTTCCGAAACTATAAAAAAGAAAATATTTTATCAGCGTGCAGCCCGTAGCAAAAGAGGAGAATAATAGTTACCTTTTGATAATGCCTCTCAAGAACACTCGACCTGTGATGCCATACGGATAAGCTAAACTCATACAAATGATCAACCCCGCTCACTCTGCTCAAGCACCGCCGAATCAGAATGTTCAGCTTCGTTCTCCTTGACCAGCACTCCAGCAATAGTAGCGAATACCGATCTGGCAGATCAATATCAGCTCATTGTTGACCTTTCCTATGGATTGCCAATGTAAAGCGAGCTTACGGTACAGCCCTAATCACACTCTCTCGATCCATCCTGACCGGTGCGGTCTGCAGGATCTGCAGAGCTAATAACCTGTTCTCCGTACATTCCGTTGTAGCTACAAATTGAGCTAGAGTCTGTAGAGAACTCAAAGCAGCCAATTCTACCGTCCGGACATCTTGCTATCGACAATTGACAATTTAATCAGCTACGAATCTTGTTGAGACATTCAAGTACATTATGACGGCTCACCTTGAAAAATGTTACCATGAGAATATCCAACAAAGTCCTCTGAGTGAGATATTCAAATTTACCCAATTCACTACCCAAGTCTATAACGATAGGTACGAAAAGCGCCCCGACCAGGGCAGTCTTCTTAGCTTTACTTTCAAACGCTTGACCAGATATGGTAATTCTTGCTGAACTATCCAATACAGCCCGGATGGACGGAAGGACGAGAGAGGTGATTCCTTCAATCGGGTTCGTCCAAGGTAGAGAGAGACATGATGCAACGTGTTGTTGGAATCGCTGGGCTATCATCCATGGTACGCTGATACCGGACGATAGCATGTCTAAGCCGAGGGATAGTAAGGAGCACCGAACGGACTGAGAGTCCATCAAGGCATTCATCGTTTGAGACTATTGTAAAACATCAGTACAAATCACATTTGAGAGGTGAAAAACCATGACATACGGCTCGACCAGGACGTAGTTGAGTTATAGAAGCCACTTCTTCCGCTAGCAATTCTTCAATCTTCGTCCAAGAGATGACTGCCCTCATTCATATTTGTTAGTTCTGTCGGCGCAGACGGGGACGTGAAAGAAGACGTACCAGGCCAAGTAGGTAAGTTCAATCTCAATCTCCTCAACCTAGTCAATAATATCAATCTCTTTTCATCACTATGTCTAGCCAGGTAGTCCTCAAAACATGAAGACATAGCTTGTAGTTGAGCTGGAAGTAGACATTGAAGTATGACTAAATTGTCAGGTATCATCTCCGAGGTATCCGTGAGGACATCAAAGAGGAGCAAGATCAAGCCAACTGCTGAAGATTGCCACGAAGTCAATTCGTAGACGAGACTCGAGTCGGATAATTCGAGTATGAAAGTCAGGAGTCGTTCGCGAACTTTAGCCCTATATCACAGAAGTGATAATCATTTCAGCTCTGGTCCTGTACAAGTCAAGGTAAAGGTCAGATGATTCGGAATTACCTTCCCTCAGGTCCAGAATCAAGTTGTTCTCTGACGATCTTCTCCAGGGAGTTCGAATTCACACTCAACATCCTGAGCAATACCCTCGTACGGCTCTTGCGATCGACGGTAACATCCACCAAAGGCCATATCCTGTGGGTCAACCAGTCAGTCAAATTCAAGCTGTAGTAGATACTGAAATAGACTTACACTGGGTACAACTTCGAACAAGCACGGTGTATCTGTCAACATGATCAGCTGCTAGACCATCAGATCATCGACTTGAACGGCAGCTTACGAATCCGTCCACATTGTCCACCATCGAAGCTTTCGTGAAAAGCAACCATAAGAAATCAAGTAACATCTCCCGAGGGAAATTTGGGCGATCCAAAATCAAAGCAGCCGATGAGACCATTTCCTTATCAAGGGAGAAGACAGTTCGACCGCTCGGAGCCCGTTTTTTCTTTGACATACTTTAAATGGACCGAGGCATCATCAGCTATGTACACCTCGGGTACGAAGTCTCCTCCAGCTGAGAATGACGTACCTTGCAGGTTGTTTCGTATGCAATTCTCCACTATTCAACGATGTTCGCGCGACGTCGTCTAAAGATACTCCATACACTCGAAGGCAAAGTACCATACATTGCCTAATCAGGTCGAGTCTAAAAGCACAATATTCCGCTTCAGCAAGAATTCTGAAAAAGAGTAATACAGCTACTGTAACTCACTCATTATGCGCTAGATTGCTAATACCACCTTGACCACCCATATCCGTAAAAATCCCTTTCCCGACCTTAGCACACAGACCGGCGAATGCTTCCGGATCCATGATCATTCCGTTCGCTCCTACTGCAATGACTAGATCGAGTCGCGCGTCGACTTCGCTTTGGGTCGTTGATTGTAATTCCACCAGATCAATCAATACATTCCACGGAATCTCCACTCCTGAGAATGACAGGACTCTAAGCCATCTGCAGACTCTAATGAGACCTTCTGGACCAGACTGGGAGACCGAGAGAGACAAGGAGAATAAGTCCGTTTGATCGAATGATGATGAGGGGGAGGAGTTCGAGTGACGCAGAAGTCGGGGAAGAGAACGGTACACCACGTCCTGGTTGAGTTGATTTGTGAGTCAGACATGTTCACACGGAGCATATGAGAGCAGGATAGACATGTCAAGGCAACAGGGCTATTTTGGAATTACGGGTGCACTCACCTGATCTGCTAAAGCACCTAAATCCTCTAGCCAAGCAGTGACCAATTCCATCAAAGTAGAGAATATAACTTCGGCATCTACAACAGAAGTCATCCTTTCGAGGGCTATACCTGCCATTTTCGATGCGAGCTGTATCGCGGAGGGATGTCAGCTTGGCATAAGTACACTACTGCAGTGTCAATCGAGTAGCTAACCTGATCATTCGATTCTTCACTATCATAATTCAGTTTACCAGCTGCCAAGGGATTCTTACATTCTTCATAAACCATAGCTGCGTACCTGTGGAAGTGATGTAAGAAAGAAGATTAGTATCATTTCCAGATACAGCGGAGTGTATAATATGTCGAGATACAGATCGATGTATATGAGTCAAGAGCCAGATGGTCACAGGTTGCAAAGCAATTATATTCAGGCGAGACTCACGGTATCGGATCTAAATCATGTAAAGCCCTCAACCACCTTTTCGCATACTTGTCCATCAATCCGTTCCTAACATCTTGATACATATTAACCGAACTCTGATTAGCATTGGTGTTTTTATTTGAGATTTGCAATCCAGGTAATTTCCGATGTTTGGATGCGTAATGTTTAACAATCTGCAATAATGAATCATCATGATTCATTATCCAGTTAACCACCGATTTACCTAATCTATCCAAAGCATAAGGTGAACATAATCCACTAGGCCAACATCTTTCAGCCAATAATCTTAATCCTTGTTCGTTGAGAGACAAATCCAGGTCATCCAGTAAGACTTCGATGGTAGATACGAGAAGTTCGATCGTAGGTGAATTATCAATTAATAATGGTAGATTGAAGCCTGCCCATATATTAGGTGAAGTCAAGTCTTCAGCAGTGATTGAGAGTTTATTGTTGATAGTGATTAACCCAATTGATCGAAGTTGGGTCAAGAATAATGTTGATATATATTGATCGGATATGCCTAGGTCGGAGGAAAGGGAGGAAGAGATGATTGATAATGGTAACATCTCATACGAACCTTCATTACCGTCCATTTCTTCATTCGGGGCAGGTAATCCTAGAGGAGTAAGTAATACATCTGAGGGAGTTTGGGTCCCACTAGCCATCGGGTTGGTCGACGAAGGGGCTCGTAGCAAGGCAATAACGTAGGTAAGGAATTTATCGGAAAACAGATATCCACATCCCAATGGCTTTTCAGTACCTATGACATGTGTAAAGTCGCTGGAAGCAGGTGAAGCTTCCGAGTATCTTGATCTCAGCTGTTCTTCATACAGCTTCAAGGTGGATTTCATGCTCAATAAATCAGGTTCGATCTTGATGTCGTAGTCGGTTATTCGTAAACTACCACTTGATAATCCGTTCTTAAGTAATTGGTATTGTATCCATAAATCACCCCAAAGTATTGCTATCTCATCGTAAGTCCTCCGCTGAAGTTCGTCCTTTCCTTTGCAGAGTTGGGCGGATATATCGTTGAATGAGTGTCGAAAGCGTGAAAGCGGAATGACAAAGGGATTACTACCCTGAGAAGATATCTCATCGATGACCACATCTCTGCCGAACCTACATTGACCTCTATTATCCTTCTCCATCTTATCTAGACATTTCGAGTGAAAGAATCGTTGACATCCGTTAAAACAGCTATACGCTTGGGCAGTCGTTCCCCAAAGTGGTTCATTACACGCATCGCATAGTGTAAGGTTGAACAGATTGACCAGAACTAAGTCATGTTGACCTACTCTTCGTTTGGTCGAAGTGGAATTCCCACGAATCGTAGATCCAAATAACACTTGTTCGTCTAATCTTGGAGGAGTCGGTGAGAATTTCACATGAGCCATCTGATGAGGGGTCGAAGCATTGTCGGAAGACAACGTGATGACATCGTAAGTGTGCACTCCGCCTGTATGATAACAATGTAGATGTCTATATTCCCTGCACATTGTACATCTAACGATGAACCCATGTACTTCCGACTCGCAGACTCCACATTTCGGACACGTGTCCTCCGGATCTTCTTTACTTGAATATCTCCACGGTACGAAATAATGTGTATCGTCATCTTCACCTAAAGCCCTCTCTTGACCTGTCTCCCATTTAGCTCGTTGAGCGGCATATGTCGTATTTGCTAATCGGCGTGAGATTGTATTGTGTCCTACAACAGCTGGATAAAATGTCGATAAAATCTCCAGAGCAGTACGCCTGGCCTTCGAAGGCGCATGAGCGACGATTTCCAGTAGGTCAAGAGAAGAATCCGGTTTGGCCGTGAGCAGAAGTGTGAGCAGTCGATGGACCCGATGGATAGTAGTCAGCTTCGATATACTGAGATCGACCATTGTGGTCAGACCTAACAAGATTCGAGGAACGAGTGATGCGATCACGATAGTCGTATGTGAAGCATCTTTCGTAGCGTGGGTGGACAATACACCTGCAATATCACCAGGAGGGAAGAAGGGGAACGAGGGCGATGTGGGTGAATATCGTTTCCAACCTGGTGTAGACTGATTGGGTGGAGGAGGTAGGGAATCTTGCGAATCGGTAGATATTGCGAATGTAGGAACAGCTTTACCAGGAGCTTCTTTCGTTGAGAACGGGTCAGTCCAACCCATATCTTCCACCTGATCTTTCTTCCCTGGTCCACCTCTTTCCTTCGCTAATCGAATCAACAATTCACCTAATTTACCTTCCAGCCACTCACAGACTTTCTCTAACATCCCACTCATTCCATAGAACCCATCTACCACCATTCCAACCACTTTGATTTTGGTATCCATCCCGGATTTCGTGTATAGATAGCTTGCGATATCCAGACAGGCAGCTTGTAATGCATATGGAGGACATAGGGGTCTGAACGAATGGGTTCGATGTAGACATTCCACGGTCAATAGCGTCTGCAAGACATGCAACATCCGAGCCAAGAGGACTGGACCTGCGATTGAATTGTCATGTGAATTCCTGGGATGGTGATCTTCCTGTTTCTGATTATCGGTTTTATCGCTTGATAAGGAGAAAGAAGGTTTGATCGATCCCGAGGGAGCTATTGAAGAGAATCTTCCTGCTTTTCTTTTATTCTTGATCGGTGTAGAGTCCAATACGGGTACACCAGGTATACTAGGTCTCGCACCACCATGTTCATCTTCGAAAAAATCCAGTCCTTGTTTTTCAGCTAAGACTAGCAGTCCCCTAGTCTGTTCGACCAAATCATATATCGCTTCTGTATCAATCTCACCTTCCGCTAAAATGATATCCTCAAAATCTTCACTTGCTATCCCCATGACCCCCGGTCCAAGAGACGAAGACGTCGCTGTACCAGGCGGAGAGAGTATCGAAGAAGAAGCAGAAGTGTAAGGTACACCACCGGTAGCATGATGGGCAGCACGTGCTATGACATTTCCTATCCTTTGTACTTTGCCTTTCGACTTGCCTTTATTTCTCCCGCTGATTTCCCTAGCTGATATCGCTGCTCTTTCCAGCAAGTCAGGCGCAGCATCACGAGATTCTAACTTGTCTAGTAAATGGGATAGCAATTTCTGCGTCTCATATAGACCTCTGTTATTGGTTGCCAGCCTAGATGGCTTGTGTTTGGAGGTGATGGTCGGTCTTCGGAATCGCGTTGGCTGGTCTACAGTGGGAGAAGAAGGGATGGTGAGGGGCGGGACGGAGATCGAGACATTTCGTGAGCCAGGAGGTGATTTGGGTGAAGGTGGTGCAGTAGCTGTTGGAGAAGGTGCGTTGCTGGGTAAGGAAGGGCGCTCCAACATCAACTGTAGTGTAGTCATCATCAGCCTGAACGATCAAGACATAGATACAACAATCACCTACCCTCGGTGGAGGTTGTTCACCTGGACGAACACCCAGAGCCTTACGAGCATCGACGTTACGATCCGCGTTGCTCTCCCTCCGAGACGCCATATTCTATCGGGTTACTGCTTGGCTTGTCTGACGTTGCCGCTGTTGATCATGGTTGCGAGCGTGACTGTTGTGGATGAGCGATGAGAGAGAGAGAGATCCCTTCTCTTCCTGTGAATTTGTCTTGCTTTCTTGAACTGTCAACGATGGACGCGATTGCATTTGTTGTCGTAAGCTAACACGATACGATACGATACGATACGAGTGACCGTGCGATTGCTGTGCCTGGATGAGATCACGTGACATACGCACAGATTATCATCCTCTCGCCTTCACTTGCGATCGTCCTTTCCCAAAAAAAAAAATGTCATACTGCTTTCCACTGTAACCTGTTCTACTCCCCATCTACATTCCACATGATCTAGCATAAGCTTAGAATACATTTGATATCCCGGTTCCAAAAGAATCCCACTTCTTCATTTGATACCGCTCTGCACTCCAACACCCAGATTTGGTCCACTCACATCTCCCATCACTGACACACACACCTTTTGATCCCTTCTTTTCTTGCCATCCCCCTTTCCCTTCCCACACAGCATGTCCACCCCTCGACGATCTTCTCGCCCATCCACACCTTCATCTTCAAAGCCCACACCCACGCCCATACGTACAAATGTGCATCATCACAGAACGGCAGATGAGCTTGCCGCTGAAGAGGCTGCATCAATCTTACACACACCCACCACCCGTCTTCGGTCCGCGGGAAGTACGACGTCGATAGGAATGCCAAGTGAGATTGAAACGGGAAGTGCGAGGGCCTTGAGGCATAGAAGATTGAATCAAGTGAGAGAAGCTACGAGCGAAACGAGAGAAAGGGAAGATTCCAAATCTATTGCATCGGTTTCGAGCAGAAGTCAAGATGACGATGGGGATGACGAAGTATCGAAATCATTGGATGTTTCTATACAAGGGGATATTGACCGTCAGTCGACCTCAGAAGATGTTCACGATTATAATGATGATGATGTCAACTCCTCGCCTTCTACTGCTCTCACCACTGGTCAAATTTTCGCTCGGCCTCAGATATCTACTCCTCTCGACGATGAGGAAGAAGACGATTCTGATTCCGAATCTGATGATTCAGAGACTGACTCGGATGATGATGGATCAAGTACTGCATCTGCGTCTTCGTCAAATACATCGGATTCAGATGATGAGGATGACTCAGACGAAGAGCGTATGGACCGACTTTTAGCAGCTGCCAAAGCCGCTGCTATAGCCAAGCAGAGTAAAGGAAAGGGGAAAGCTATAGCAGATGAAGATGAGCAAGAGGTACTTGACTTTGACGAAGATCAGAAAGAGGAGAAGAAGGATGCGTAAGTTACTGGTTGATGCTCTAATGTGGATAACTGACTATGACCTCGATCAATAGTCCTATTCCCGATTTATCTGTCCCCCAATTGCCTAAACCACATTTGTCTTTCACGCAAGATGGGAAAGCTCAAGCAGCAACCAAATTACCAGAACTGGGACAAGCTGGTCCGTCAAAGAAATCTATCCCAGAAGGAAAGAAACGAGAAGTTGCCATACCTGAGTTAGATGATAGACCATACGAAAGAGAATTGAGTAAACGTGAAAAAGCAGCTGTAAGTAATCAGTAATCAATACAACTGTCATGCTGGCTATGCACTTAAGCACATGCTGATATCGGTAATTTCCTTTCTAGCAACCTCGTAAAGCTACTACATCTGAGCTTTGGGCTAGTATACCTACACCTCGATCAGATCTATTACCTCAGATGAAGAGAGATTATCAAGCTCTTGCTTTGGCAAATAGCTTGGATCCCAAGAGATTTATGAAAGGTGGTAGTAAATCTGATAAAATACCTGAATCGTTTGCTGTGAGTTTCAATGCGATTTTATGACCATGCTCTTGAGCTTATTTGTCGGTTGTGATGATGATCTAGATTGGTACGATGGTCGACGTTCCTCGTCACGTGCAGGATACTACCTTGACGAAGGAAAGGAAATATAGAGCGGGTCAGGTAGTCCAAAATCTGATACGAGACGATAGTACAGGAGAGTACGCCAAGAGGAAGTACGGGGATCTGCAGTGGAATAGGATGGAGAATGGTAGAGGTAAAGGCTGGAAGAAGAGGGTCAAGTGGTAATCGCGGCATACACTTATACCATCAACCGTAAGTGTGGCTGCTTTCTGCCTGTGATGAGCGTGGCTCATATCATTTCTTAGTTTTTTCTCTTGTCACTGGTCTCCCTTTCGTACATAGTGCGTCGTCATCATGAGCCAAGAGCACTACAGATCTGCGATACTGATCTTACTGCATTCTCCACAGGTAATAGTTGCATTCTCACCATTGTTGCATTGTATATTCGCATTCCTATAAGCACTTGAATGACCTGTCGACGGAATCAGATTTGCCACGGCTATAACGCCATAACGCCGTGTGATGCTGAAAATTTTCATTGTGCTAATTCCCGGTTGTTTGGTCTGTTTTTGGATCCGTCATCATAGAGTGTGAATACGTACGGTGTAGTAGTAGGTACATAGTAAAAGCAGTGTTTGGCCACTCGACCAATCCCCTTCGTTTTCCACTCGCTATACACGGCCTTAGATGGCTCCCTCACCACACACATATAGAGGGCGAGTGAATCAGCAGGCCACACCACTCGCTGATCCCCTCCTCCTCCGCTCCATCCCATGGCTCCCGGTAGGATGGTAACCTCCAGCCGTCGTGCGGGGAGGGTTACGAACAAAACCAAGTTATTGATCTACAAAGGGACGGATAAAGTGGATTTGGGTGCTGCCGAAACTATCGTCTGGGAATCAAATGATCCCTCTTCATCCAACTCTGCCCACGCCAATTCCGAATCAACAAAACATCAACACGTCGGCGCCAAAGGTGTAGAATCTGGTGAACTTCTGGTAAGTCGACTCTCCGCTACAACATTCCCTATGCATGCATACCCCCATTGCATATGGTCATCCCCTTCATTCTGGCGTCTGAAGTGGATGGGGTGGACTTGAATCAGGAGGGGTGAAAAACAGGGTTTCCGCGTGGGAATAAGAAAAACGCGCGCAAGCCTTCCTTTGTTTATCATCATCAAATAATACTTCTTTCCCCCACTATCATCATACACATGCTATTCTTTCGTGCCCACATGCACTCCCTCACCTTGCCTTCAACCTTCTCCTCTTTTCTTGCATGTTCAGATGTGATCTCGTTGTCGAGGAGTGGTCTATCTGTCTCTTCGGCCGTGTCGAATATCATTCAACCCATTTCCTGTTCGGGTAATTCTCCCACCGGATATCGTCATCCCATCTTTATTTCTGTTTACAACATTGCTTGATTTCGTATTCTGGGTTACTAACGCGTTCCTTCTTCTCTTCACTTCCTCTCTTTCTCCAATAGGAACACCATCTTCAAGCAGCTTTATCATCGGCATCGCTATTACATTCTCGCGTAACCTCTGCGAAACCATCTTCACCCGATGGTAAAGCAAATGGCTCAACATTAAAACCAGAAACCCCTTCCACCTCTTCGTTAAATTATCATATCCCCACACCAGATGCTACGGGTTTGGTGAAAGACGATCTATTCGCTCCGTTATACCAAGCTACGAAATATGTCGAACCTGTCAATTACATCAGATTCTCCGATACTGTCGAGGAGAGCAGTGGTGGATGGGGAGGGTTAGGTTATTGTATGGATGACAAGGATTATAAATGGTTACATGAATTCAATTCGAAACAGGAAGGTTCAAGTGGTACCGCCAACAGTCCTCAGACACCATTGAAGGAATCGAACAATGGTAATCAACCTCAACCCCCTACTAGTGCTGGAAGAGGTATGAGGGCGAAAGGGAAGGAGAAGGAGAAAGATAAACATGATGGTATACCCACTTCACTGTTCATCTCAGAAGATACCTTTGAGTATATCATGGGTGTGTTGGAGAAGTATGCCGAAGACAGCGTACCTATGCTACATACTGTGAGTCAATGTTTCACCACGCAATCATGGAGTCGTCTAACCCTATTCTCGTCTCGTAGAACTTATCACTCCTTCCCCCATTCTCCTCTGTCGAACCTCTTTTTTCATCCCCCATATCCGCCTCTTTTCTGCCAAGTAACGAAATACCGAAAGGTCTTCCAGATCTAAAGGTCCTGTCTCGAATGGCTAGAAATGTACATCCTCACTGGAAAGCTAGGAGGGAAGAGAGGGAAGGGAAACCGATCATACCTGCGCTGAACGTAAGTCGCTGTTTTAGATACTTGAAATATCCGGCTATTCACTAACATCTCAATTCAGTACGACGAGACCAACGATAACGACCCATATGTCTGTTTCCGTCGACGAGACATTCGAGCTACTCGTAAGACTCGGCGTACGGATAACTATTCGATCGAACAATTCCAGAAAATTCAAACCGAACTACGTCTGGCTCACAATCTTGCGTCTATGGTGGTCCAGCGTGAGAAGCAGAAGAGGGAACTGTTCAAATCGGATAAGGAAGTCTGGGAAGCTAAATGGAAATTGTTTGAGACCAAACGACGATGGCCTTCATTGGGTATGACCAGAGAAGAAGAGGAGATCATCACTGGAAGACCAATCTCAGGTATATTACCTCCGCCAAACACCATCATACCTTCGATGCCATTACAAACTTCATCATCTACCAATATACCACAAGCAAGGAAGAGAACATTTCATGAGAAGGATAGAGAGGAAAGAGATAAAAGGGATAGACAGAGTGATCATCCATCTCGAATCACCAATGACAAGATACCTGTTGGCTCATCTGGTCGACCAAACATCCCTGAGGTCCTTAAGGAGAGATTAGCCGCTCTTCAGCTGCGACATGAAGAATTGTTGGCCAGACGAAAAGAAGCAGACTCAGCTTGGGATGACTGTACTGATGTAAGTTTTGCTTCGACGCCTGATTCATTGACCGACTTGCTGATATCCTGTACTGTTTCAGAACTCGTATCAACCCTTACCCCCCTCCGCTGCCATCCAGACATTCCGCCCACGAACATCCCTTGATCCCCACTACGCTCGTACACTCAACCGAGGTCGTGAGGATTCGGACGATGATGACGAGCCCAACCCCTTGTACCCATCTGCCTTTCGACTTCGACGCGGACGAGGTGGTGTTCTCCGACTTGATAGACGGACACCTCTCTACAGCCACCGTACAGGATTGCCACCATCTTCACCCTCCGACTACGCTGATTGGCTTTTCCCCGATACCGTTCCATTACCAAACTCATCCCGAAGACCTAAATCTATCGATCAAGTCGAGGAAGACGAAGACGACTGGTCGCAGAAGCGAAGGAAGCTGAATGAATTGTCGAGATATGACGTATCTCGAGGTGGTGCTTTGGGTGTCGGTATGGGTATGGAAGAGGATATGGATCGAGTGGTTGTAGACGATTTCGATTCCAATTATATCCGAAACCGAATCAGTCTGCTGCAAAATGATGATTGGGAGAAGCTCAAACCGGATGTTTCTGTTCTCGATCAAGCAGTCACCGCTCTCGATGCTCCCATGGAACTACCTCCCACACCAGTTTTCGTCCGACCTCAAATCCAAAACAACCCTCAGCTCGTCGCTGTTCAACTTCAACAGCAACAACAGATGATGCAGCAGCAACAGCAAATGGAGAACTTCCAGCGTCTCCAGATGATCGCTCAGGCCCAAGCTTTCCAAGCTCAACAACAGCAATTAGCACAGGCTGCTGTTCAAGGTCAGAATCTGCCACAAGGGCAAAATGTTCCCTCTCAACCCAGAGCTCCTTCTGCCGACGCATCATCGGTCGCTTCACCTGTTGTCAACGGACAACCAATGCCCCCTCCCACCGGCAACGGTCGACCTCAAGGTGTCAAAAGACAATCTACTAATGCTCAGATGGCACCACCTGCTTCGAATCAGCATAGACCTAATGCTTCTGCTTCTGCTTCCCCAACAAATTCAATCCATCCTAATCCTGCTAACGGCTCACCTCAGATTGTCAACGGGACCGTTCCAAACAACACTAACGGTAATGGCAAACCATTTACCAACTCACCAGTGGTTAACGGTAACGGCAATGGTAATGCGAATGGCAATGCGATTGATCCAGCAATTCAACAAAGGATTCTAGCTGCTCGAGCTATCGCCGCGCAAGCTCAACAGCAATTACCTTCTCAGTTGAACTTGGAGAATATGACACCAGATCAACTTGCCGAAATTAGCAGGATGGCCCAACAAGCAGGATACGGCGATAACGTCCAGGGTTTTGTCGAATTGCGAAATAAGACCTTCCTCTTGAAGATGGCCAGGATGGCTCAACAGCAACAGCAACAGCAGTTAGCTCAAGTGAATCAGCAACAACAACAAGCTAACCAACAGCAGCAACAGAGTCCTGCCTTACCAACTGGAGGGTTGAACTTGAAACTCCCTGCTCATGCGGCTGCTAGGTTGGGTGCGGCGGGAGGTCAACAGAATGGAGCGAATGGTCAACAACAAGCTTCTCCTGCGCCGCAAAGGGCATGATAGCGTATTTTTCGTCGTCTCGAATCGTCACTCTCATAACCCTCTACTCTTCGAATCTTCACTTAAGACCCGATCGGCTCGGTATTCTGAATTTGTAGATGTACTATTTCTTTCTCGTCTTCACCATTCCCCTCTCATCTTCTTTCTCCAAGCCACAGAAATTTCCGATTTCTTTCCTGCAACATACAGGTCGTTCGGTGATAACGTTTTTATAGGTTGTATATTAGCTTGACATTTTCTTTCGGGCTTTGAGAGAAAATCAATAAATAGAAATTTTGGGAGTAAGTTCCAATCAGTATTTGAGGGTTGTATGTAGCGTAGCGTGATCATGAGGATCGAGTTGGATACTTGAATCATCTCAAAAACGGAAGAAACAGAGAGAAGTAAACAAAAAACAGGACAAAACGAAAAAGAAGGATATATATAAGATCTGAAAATAGACCGAAAAACCAAGAAAAAGGAGGTTGGCTATATATATCAGATTGTATAGCTAGCTGATTCACGTAGATGATCAAATAAATATGCATCAAAAACTAACACTTTTTTAAATCATTTTACTGTGTCTGTTGTTCGTGTCGCATCCTAGTGGAGTTCTGTGAGCAAGGGTTGCAGATGATTACCAAGGCACACACTTTCTGTACAAAAGCCATTCCGTCCAAACCGAGCAACATTCTGTATCGTTGTGCCTGAATTTCACTATCAATCGCTCGCTCGCTCGCTTTTCGAACGAATTGATCGTAATCGTAATCACAACAAAGCAGCAACTAATTACTCCTAGAATAGGCATACAGTCCACTCGTTCACCTCACTCTGCCTTTTCTTGATTCTCCTCGCAGTCCGACGCAAGAATCCGCGTGATCCATACGAACAGACCTTACAACCGTCTGACACGCCAAGCTCTGGTTACATAAAACAACAAAGCAAAACACGACTATCCTTGAAGATACGGTCAATCAAAGCGTAGCATTCAGTATATACAACCACAACGCCTTTATTTAATGGGAACATTCTGTGTTCGGACTACCTGTGATCGGTGTATACGTATACGTCAATAACGGAAGTCGAGATCATACTGCATACTGCATTCAACCCTTCCAATTAATCTCTCGATCCCATAAAGCACAGCTCCCACACCTCCTGGCTACACTCGACTACCGCGGACTCACAACAGTCATTGGCGTGTTAGTCGCTGCGTCAATACCCGAAAAACCTACTACATATACCACAAAGTACCCAACGAGGATATCCGACAAGACGACTAAACAAGTATTGACGCACCTCAACCGTAAATCATTCCAACATGTCACGAAATCGATTGGGCAGCGTCAAAGCTTCTGCAGCTGAACATGAGCAGAGTGAGTGAATGTTCTTCTTATGCATAGGTGATGAAGCAAAGGCTGACTTATGGTCATTTCTACATTTAATTTGAATGAAACTTGTTTGTTCACATTACTGATTCTATTGATATGTTATTGACTGTTTACTTACACTTGATACATACTACATACGATGCTCGACTTGGCACTGATTAATCATTGATATACAAATATATATTTGAATATCGTTTGGTCGTTGTCATCACCGGATACGTCAATTTACATAACGGTCAACGACGAACCCGACGAAAACATGGCGATCTATGAACATGACAACAACGATATTGTATCCTTGTACTTGCATCACTACAGTGAACTCCCTCTGGCATTCTCTCGTCGATACTCTTCGTCTACTTCCATCTGTGCCTACCAATCCCTCCTCCCTCAAATCATCCTCTCTGTCCGAGAACGAGAGAGAGCGGAACTCACGTATAATTCAATCCGAGAAGAAACATCTAGACGAAGCTTTAGATAAACTCAATGTCCTCCTGGCTCTTCGAAGAGGTCCCGGCACCTCAAGTTCGTCATCTTCATCAGTCCCACCCGAGGGTATACCAGGAGTGATAATTTCGAATGTTAAAGGTGAACCTTCTTATCCATCTATAGGAACTCCAACAAATGGTGTAAAGAAAAAACGGAAATTGTCTTTATCAGCTTCTGCTTCTCCTGCACCTGCCGATCATCCTTCCCCCATGCCCATGCCAATATCAAAGGCAGGTACTCCCTTGAGCGCATCGATGTCGACGTCGATGTCTAGAGAGGCGACTGGTAAACAGTTGAGGGAGATTTATTGGGATCAATTACCGTTACAACCTGGAAGAAGGGTCGCTTTTAGATTACCAAAGAGTAAATCTCAAGATATCAACAGTAACAACAATGAAAAGGATTCACAAGTCGAGGTAGCTGTCCCCGGAGGTGGTGGAGGAGACGATTGGATATTGGCTACGATCAAGAGGTGTATACAGATGGATAAGATGAGGTATGAAGTTCAGGATGTGGATGATGGAAAGTGAGTGAGAGGAGCAATCTGTACCATTGTATTATAGCGTTGGTAGAGCGTTGTTTATTGGATACTGACAGTCATCCATCTCCCTATTAGTGCTTACAACACAACTCTTCGATCAATTATACCCTTACCCGATCCCACTTCCGCTTCCCATCTCTCCTCTCATCCAACTAACCTTGAAGATTTCCCTAGAGATTCGCAAGTCCTTGCTCTATATCCCGATACTACCTCCTTCTACAGGGCGACAGTGGTATCACCCCCTTTACCTGGGACGGGTAACGGTCTAGGTCTGAAGACTACGAGTAAAAGTGGGAAAAACGAATATGCAGGATCTAAAAAGGGGGTGTACAGGTTGAGCTTCGTGGATGATGATGGGAACATCCAAGAGGTTGGGAAAGATGATGTGGTTGCTGTGAGTTGATACTTCCTCGTATTGAGTATTTTCGCAAGGAGATAGAGGCTGATTTGTGTCGGGATTAGTTCCCATCTTAATTCGTGGTTCGGGGTGGGTGAAGAGTCGCATACATATCTAGCTGGTCAATCTTTTCTGTTCTTGATACATTCAGCTAAACTATTACCTTGATACCATATCACTGCTATCGGATACCATATATGAGGTCTGGTCTGGTCTTTTGTATTTCACTCGTGTAACGTTATGAACATGCTCGGTAGACGTCAATCCAATGGGACATAAGTTTCTCTTGGAGAATATCTGTACGTGTACCTCAAGATCAATCATTCACTGGTTCACAAATATCCTTTTCAACCCGAGCGATCCTCGGGATGTCAAGCGCTAGCTTCACCGTATATTGACCAACTGTACACTCTCCCTTATTGTGCTTTTTGTCCATTCACCGTGCACTGAACATAGCGCTGTTACAGAGGAAGGACTCGACAGACCAGATTCCGCATCGAGGTTTTCTCTTCAACCTTTTGATTTCTTCAAGTACCACAAATCCAGATGTGATGCAGAACACACTGAAAGACAAGCCAGAATCGAGAGGGCGAGAAACAGAGCAGAGCATGCAAAAGATATACATCCCATCCCATCCAGAATCGAGGAATGACCCAATTCAACAATACATGATAATGATAATATTGAAGAACCGTGTTTCCTGATTCCGAATCTGATCCAACCAAAAGAAAAGTAACATTGCTGTGTTTCACTAAGTTTACTTCTTCTTGGCGGGTTCACCGGCCTTGGTCTTAGCCTTTCCTCTTACCTACAAAAGCAATGAGACATGTCAGTCACCCATTCCATAGATTCTCCAATTGACATATGGCAATGGCAATGGCTCACCTTCTTAGATCGGTTCTTTCTCTCCTTTCTAAGTTTTCTGGAAGCCTTGACAACCTTGTCGGCGAGACCGGACTGTGTGGATTTGAGTATTATTGGTGAGCGGGCAGAGATGAATGGAAGTAGGCGGTCGAATCAAGGTGGATGGGGGTAGGGGATAGAGACATTGACTTGTCAGCATTGTACTTCGACAGATTATCCATCCGCAATCTCCAAAATGAGATGTTCTCCACGCTCCACGATACCCTCCCTTCACTCCTCACCGTGACTTCATTTTCATGTTTATCTCCTACCATGCCCACACCCACTGAAAACGTTCACACTCACTCTTACAAGTCTGTGCTTGGGTTCGAACTTCTTTTGTGATTCCTCATCATCGTAGATCAAACCGAAACCAGTTGAAACACCACCACCGAACTTGGTCTTCAAGCCGAATACTGATACTCGAGCGGCTTCAGTCTTGTATAAACCGGCGAGCTTTTCACCTAACTCGGATCTGGAGATGTTGGCTCGGGTGGGGTGGAAGATGGTGACGATGAATTGACGTCTGTTAAGGAGACGGTTGGTGATGAATTGGGTGGTTCGGATGGTTACAGCTCCTTGAGGGTCCTATACACAATTAAAACAGAAAATTTAGTTGAATTGTCTACTTTTGGGTATATACAGGTTGATATAGCAGGACAACGCAGGATGATCATCGTTCTCCCTCCTACTGTTCTGTCTGATACATCCTCCATTCCTTTTCTTGACGATGTGCTCCGCTTCTAAAGATGATCCACCGTTATATCCCTCCCAAGTCCGAATGATTTGCCATCGACGATGAATCTTCCTCCTTCATTTCATCCAGTATTCTACCTATCCATCCTGCGTTGTCCTTGCATGATCGCTCACACTCACCATGATGGGCAATATCCTCCGCTTTTTTAGACTTGACGGTTGAAGAGAAGAGAGAGAGAACCTTTAGTGAAGACACTTAAGTCAATTCAAGCAAATCCAAGGATACGATCGGGAAACTGCCAAACCCAAGTGGTTGCATCAAACACTGTGCACCATACAACACATTACATACACCCATACAAGAATCGTGTAAATTCCTGCTACCACCCAGCGGAGTTTCGCGGGGTTTTGGACCAAGGGTGTGGCGGTCTGTTCAGAAAGACCGGGAATACAGCCTCAGCAGTATTACCGAAAGAGTGTGGCACATTTAGCAAAACACTGTGTTCCGGTTGTTTCTTGCTTCATCGGCCGGTGAGGGAGTGTGTGTTATGCTTGGCACGTGCCTTGGAGGTGGAGGATGATCAGTTATCGATCTTGAATGTGAAAGTGAGAGGAGAGAGGTGTTATCTGATAAATTGACAGTTCGATCCGAGTTCACCAGTGTCATTTCAAGGTTCTGAACTTTTGTCAGACACATTAATTGTTCATATTCAACGTTCAGACCGATATGCACTTTCAATTTTTACTCTCATTACTCACTCTCACCTCGGTCTTAGGTCTGAGCGTTCCCTCACCAGATCAACTTTCCAGACGAGAGACATTGGAAGAAGCTGGTATGTATCCGATGCTATATCGGCCGATCAGTACCCCAGCTTACATGACTTCGCATTCTTACAGCTCACAATGCCAGAGTATTAGTCAAAGATGTCAAGACAGGTACTTTGGCAAGTGTGTTCCCAAATATGACCGATCTCGCAGGTATGTGATGCTCCTTCTCTTCGATCTTTGGTGGCGCTGACCAACTGATGGCTATAGGTAGACCATTTGCAATGATGGAGGTGTGTCATGTTTCAACAATAATGCACAGTTCCTTCTTTCCACTTTTGCTGATCATAATCGAGGATAGTATCACGCACCATGTTACTCCAATGGGTCCCTAACTCTAATTTTGATGCCAATATCGCGCTCTACCCAAAACATCTTCCAGAATCCAGGTCATCATGCAGCTTATACAGTTAGTATGCCTACTGAAGGTGTCAGATCACCGATGAGTAGAGGCAGAGTAGCTTTGATGGGTGTGAGTCCATCTCTTTCCTGTAGTATACAGTATACTGCGTAGTGAGATATGGTCACTGATAAAATTCTGTATTTCAACTTGGATTTTGTCGTGGGTCCGATAGAACGTTACTACCCTTCGAGATATTTCATCCAGCCAATCTGAGGAATTAGCCCAATGTTATACGATTTATCATCCAGATTCGAAATATTGGTTACCAGGTAACGACAATTCACCACATACGAGTTATTGGGCGAGATTGGACATTGATAGGATATATTATGTTGGAGGATTCGGAGAGTGAGTCTACCAGTTCATACTTGGTTGTATTTACACCCGTATTGATGATTAAGCGAACTGACTTTCCTCTTTCTGGTTTGATTTGGTAATACGACTAGTATACATTACATAGGTGCTATCCCTGTTGATCTCTATGCCAAGTCGGAAAATGGCGTACAGCAAGGATACGAGGTAAAAGAAAAGGATGATTCCGAATTCTTGAGGATTCAGAACGATTTGAATGATCAAGTTACATTCTAGAATATGTGTAACGGGTTGAGACATTTGAGGGAGAACGAGAATATTGTGTCAAGACCATTGTATATCATACGGCTTTGGTCAATCTTTCGCTTCCCTCTTTGCTTGTGATTTTTCGTCTCCGTATTGTCTGTACGATTTCCATTTTCTCATTTTATGGTGGGCCTCAAGTTGATTTACATAATCTTAGAGATGAATCTACATTCTTATTGGATGGATATACAAGATAGTGGAAAGTACATATTCATCAAAAGCAAGATTCAAGATTCGAAAAACGATTGGAACGAAAGTAAGTATTGCACTTGCTATATACAGTCTTCCTTCCCACTTTAATTCTCATCCTCTCTCTCTCTCTCTCTCTCTCTCTCTCTCTCTCATACACATTTCGCAGTGATAATCTAGCTATGACATACTACTTACCAGTCATATCATACATACCCACCGGCTCCTGATTGCCAATCTCTACTTTTATTCAATTTATGTCCATTCCCCACCGATCCGTTCCTCTGAACGTCCGTCTCCATCCCTCCATAAGCGTCAGTCACTGTCCCCTTCCTCGTGAGACCGTACCTATCATGAGAGTTGGACGAATTTGAGGATTGCGAATTACTTCGTACAGGTACTAAGTCCCTACTGTTGTTATTGTAATTATGGTTATCGACCATGAAAGGGTTTTGCTGTTGAGGATGTTGATGTTGATCTTGCATCATCTGACTTGGGGGGATATACTGTTGACCTGCTGGAGGGGAATCAGGTATGATATCTTGATGGTTGGTATGACCCACGCCAAAACCGGCTAAATTACCACCTTCCATCGGTGTGATTGACCTACCTCCTGCTGGAGCAGTATCGTATCCAGGCATATAATCCCAGCTTGAATTACTCCGATTTCGTTGATGGTGGTGATGGACAGAAGGATACCCATCACACTTTTCGTTACTCTCATCAGGGAAATCGATCCTCTCTGGAGGTACGAATGAAGGTATCGCCCCTCGGAGTCGTTTTCGTCGACGAGTTATACCGAACACTTTCATTAGGGGCCATAGGATCGTTACCAGGGCTATTATACCTGCAAAATAGATCGAGTCAGCAATGTGTTACACTTTTGGGGGAAATCACAAAACTTACTTCCTACGACTACCAATACGACACCCAGAGGAAACAATTTATTATCGGTATTCAGTATGGAGGTATTATCTTTATTGTCATTGGCAGCTTCCTTTGAGGTATTGTCCGAAGACGTCGGTGGAGGAGTGGAATAGATCGAAGATGTGAGAGTGACATTCTGCCCGGCTGAGATGGTCACTATCACTGGTGGGGTGGTCTCTGTGGCACTACTTTTTCCCGGTTCATCAGTTCATGGTATACGACGTGAAAGCCGTAACATGAGAAAAATGGGGACAAAGGAAGTACCTGTACTTACGTTTCTTGAGTCGAAGTGATGTCTGCCGATGTCGTTTCTGGTACTGCCGACGAAATTGCAATTGAGCTTGAGCTTGGAATAGCCAAACTTCGAGTCGATGAGATTGCAGGGGTTGAAGAAAGGGTTGAGCCTGTAGATGATAGAACAAGATTACTTGTCATTACAGTACTTGAGTGAATCAAATTTGATTGTATCTCTGTTGATGATAGCAATAATTCTTGGGATAATGAGCTTAACGTACCAGTTTGACTTTGACTACTTGACAATATACCAGAGGCGGTGTTGAACGACGCAGCCGAGGAGGATGATGCTGCTTGACCTACTGTTCTGGTAGCTTCTGTTGCACTCGTCGTATCTCCCTCGAACAAAGCTGAAGAGGTAGTCGCCACTCCTGTACCCGTGGAGTCCACTAGGTTTGCCGTACGTGTTACTCCGATTCCTGTTGAGGTCAATTCATCATCTTCCTCTGGAGAAGCTGTAGCTGTAGCTGTAATTTGGGCTTGTCGAGTATTGGTAGTCTGCGAGAGAAGCTGAGTGGTAGTATCTTCATCCTCGTTGCCACCTCCCAGTAGACCTCCTAAGAGACCCCCTCCTCCGTCGTTCGATGATGACATTGATTTGTTATTTTGTAGACACCAGGTCTGTTTCTTAGTGTCTGTAAAATATAACTGTCGCTGATTGTGTGTGAGATAGAGTGTTGACTATATCAGCATGACCAGCATGTGATGGTTCGTCTGCAAAGATAAAGAAGAGGAAGAGCGACGAGGCGAATAAGAAGCAACGGAAGATGATCCAAAGGTGAATGATTATGGTAACTAGTATAGGGTGTTAGGTTGTTTGTTACCTGACGTTGAAGGGTGAGGAGGGTTACGGTTGTTAAGGTGTTTATGATAAATTTAGTCTATGCTTATGCTTCTATGTTGGTCGTCAAGGTTACTCTATCAGGAGGGTAAGTTTCCCATACACTTGTAATTATCGTAAAGGTTGTACGATTGCTATTTGATGATGTTGTTCTCACTGTACTACTGTCCTATTGTTCTATCAGAATGTCAGTGTTTTAGTATCATCCAATCTCAAAGTCATCATCATCGATCTCACTGTGATAATCCGTAGTCAAGTGATCGGGATCAACAATGACAAGGAGACAAAGAGTAAGTATCGAGATGAAACATCATCCAAAGGAGGGTCACCATCGTCATCAAAGGATGATATGAAACGCTTGATTCCGTCATGACTCTCTCTATACGCACTAGTGATTCGAATATGACTTATCTAGACTGTTAGTGGCAGACTAACCTTTCAAACATGAGTTGAGTAGAACGAACAAGCGTCATATTTATTGATATAACCGTGTGGATAATTACTTGGATTGAAAGGCGAAGAGTACTACACACAGCTAGATTAACTATCATTGTTCGCAGGGGCCCAAGTTTCATTGATTATAGAATAACAGGATTATCCGTTTGATGTACGAACGGGATTGATCACAAGATCAAAATACTGGAGATGTTACTCTGTACTATCACCCTGTGTACTGTAATCTCACATCAACTCACCGATCCAGTCAGTGGTTTGTCGGATGCAATACTATAATGTTTTATGTAATAAGACGAACTTGTGGGGCATGGCGGATCAAATGTCAACACCAAAATGGTGATTCTCAGCAAGTTGGAAGCCAAGGTTGCCAAAACAAAATTCTTGTAGAGGGTGATCCAGGTGGATATTGACCGATTTGATAGGTGTTCTGTCCTGCTACATTGATATCTTGCCCGAAATCAATCGATCTTGATTCTCAGAGGACATAATCATTGCATTTATGGTCGCTCATCCTGCAATACCTCCAGATTCCCCAGTACACTGCCCAAACGACTGAAATATACATGCAGCACCATAGTTTCAGATAAGAGACTACGTACTAAATACCCAGGAAATAGATGAACCGGAAGAGAGAGAGAGAGAGAGAAAGTGATAATTATAACGTATGAAGTATTTTGGCGATATGCGAGATTGAACAAAATATCTTTTTTAAAATGGTTGAATCCCTTTGGCTTGGGGCACTGGAGTTAGACGGCAATGCAATCTCCATCGACTAATCGATATCCGGATGCGCACCCATACTTTACACATTTGCCAGCTTGACAGGTCGTTCCTCCTAATGATACACCTTCTTGGTCTTGACAACTAATGAGGCGGAGTTCGGAGTATCAGAGCAATACGTCAGCAATCTTCTTTCTCCCCCGGTATTTAAAGGCTGATAGTAGGGCTACTTACGATCGACCAATAGCAGTTGTAGAGTTCTTGTAAGTGCCGTGTAGACATCCACCGCATGATTCCAGGTCCTTGTGAGTATCAACGCACTACCGTAGATCAAAATTCAGAATCTTGTTGTTAGACTTCCGCTTCGCTTACGCATTAACTCTCAAGAGATTGTAATAGATTGCAAGATAGGAATAGGCTCGGACTCACCTCCCAAGCATCTGTTCCCTCTAAACCAGGGATGACACAAGCGGTCATACCTTTAGGACAAGTTTGAACAAGAGCTGCCTGTCTTGATCTTCTCAATGCTTCTCGTGCATTTCGTCGTGCCAGACCAGAGACAGCGGCTATGTGAGGTATAGATGGTAAGCGTCCAGCTATAAGTCAAAATGCCAACAGATACAACATGAAGATAGGTATGGGAACTCACCACCTGCAGGATGGGTGTAAACCTTTCATAGACCACGGTTGACAGATGTCAGTGGAGGTAATGCAACGATCGGTGAGGCACAGAGAAACTCACCAAAGTGGATGCGGTTGTGCACGATTCCGAAATTTGACTTGAGAGTTCATCACCATTCGCGCACACGTACGAACTTTGAATGTTCTATGTGGCCTGGTCAGCCTCTATGTCGAAATGGAAAGCACGGTTTCGTTCTTTTTATCCTCTTGAAGAGAAACATCGAACACTCACATCGTACGCTAGAGCAGCATACCTTGATGTCTTACATTGACCGAAACAGTCGATGATATCCGTTGCCGTGGTATATTCCGTGTTCTCTTCTCCATCGAAGTAGACCGATCCGGGTGTAGCACAATTGGCGAAATCGAACGTTGTGCTCTTGACGTAACTTGCCGCTCGGTAGTTGGAGATACAGGTATCGGGGTTATATGGTGATCTACTGCTATACGTGCCGTAGGTATCGGAACATAAGCAGTAATTACCATAGTAGATCCACGCGTATTTAGTGGTGCAATAAGACTGCGAGTAGCATATGAAACGAATCGGGATAAAGGAGGGAACAAGTCAGTATTAGAATGCGTCAACGGCAACCGGCACATCGATTGAGGAATGTTGACCGGAAAAGAATAGATTTTGACTCACAGCACAAGTTTCGTAATCTGTGGTTGCCATACCGGTGAACGATGCTGTATTAGGGGAAGTGAAACGTCCCGCGATTGTCCCTTCAGCGAGGATTTTGAGCGCATTGAGAGAGACAGTCAGAGCAGCGAGGGAGATTAGTTGAGTGGTCTTCATTGTAAGGAGCGTTGATCAAATGAGTGTGGATTGTTATCAAGTTGGCTGATTGGTTTGGGTCTACGAAGTCAGTACAAAGAGAGTGCGAGGTGCGATAGTAGGATGAAGAGACAAAGAGAGATACAAACAAGACTTGTCGAGGTGTTTACCTTGTTATATAGTCCATCTTTGTTTGTGATCTGTTTACATTATCGTTATTGGTATCAACAAGGCAAACATTCCTGATCAGTACGGTCAGTACAACACATCGGTTGAAGGTTAATCACACTTCTGCCCATCTAAGCCACAGGTCAGTAAGCCGAATAAAGAGCGGATGGGGGAAGGAGAAGGACAGGAAAGACTACATGAAGTTGAGATGCAGATCCCAATTGTTTACTCACCGTTGTGTCACTTCACAAGGAGTGAGTAGACGTATACACCTGACTGCGGATCATGAGGATCTAATCATATGCATATGCGTATGCGTCAGTCTGTCAGCTTGTTTTCGTTGGCAGGAAGAGCCCAAATGATCAGTTGCCCACATCCAGGTAGAGAGAGTCAGGTGGTCCGTGCCCATCGCGCGTCGGTGGAGGTCAACCATTCGATGAGCTAAGTGCAAACAAACGTTCTTCTTCGCTTTCGTACTCATCGTCCTGCTCTCCTTGACTCAGCAGATCAATCATCCATAGATCCATAGATTGACTCACTCCAACGATGGCATACACAGCGTCAACACGGCGTCTACCACGGGAGTCCATCTACCCTGCTCCACCTTCCAACGATTTCCTCAACGCGTTGGAAGATTGCGTGTCTGCCACCGAACGATGTTCTAACACGTTGAACGCGGGTTTGAACAGGTTGCAAGTGGGTACGAGTGATTTACCGAGACTGACCAAAGTAATGAAACATAAACATGTGAGTGGATCTCATCATATCGAATTAGACATCTCAAACATCCGACCACACACAAGTGAACGAAGAGAGGGGTGTTGCTTGAGAGAAGACCGATACTGATGACAGATCTATCTCTCATAGCATTTCCTGGTCCTCCCTGAACCTACCATCCTAGCGCACAAATCAACCTTATCATCCTCCCTCGCACCTCAGATAGATCAGTTGATAGCGAAAGCTGAGAGTATGGTCGAATATGAGAAATCGAAAGTGTCAACATTGGAGGAAAGAGTGAGTGATTCTGATCTGAGTTTTGTTCCAAAATGAAACATATCAAGTGTTTACTGTTGCTCTGATTTACTTGCGTATCAACTTGTGAAATTCCGCTGATGATTGTGTTCATGTTGATGTATACATAGTTAAGTATCCTTCAGTCTGCTCGAACTCCCCCAATCAACCCTCAACCTTCCAATCCCACTTCTTTACCAGCTTCTTTGGCCGAAGAGACGGACAACAAGCAGGATACGTCTTGTAAGATATCGGATCTGAATCTGAGGGAGTTGAGTATACTACAGAGAAAAAAGGTGATGATGCTCAAGCAGAAAAGGGAGAGATTGGAGAAAGAGTTGGAGAGGTTGAAAAGTGCTTCGTCCCAATGAGCAGACCTGGGGATGAACGATTATTCATACGTGGAGAAAGTGTCACAGGGGCAGAACTAGAATGGCGAAGATGGTTCAGTTTTTGGTTCATCAATCACAGTTGTATGTATGTATCAACCGTGTATTACTACAGTCGAGAAAATGATTATAATGATTCGTGCTGCTCGAAGGACGTTCGACTGTGTTATTTTAGTTTTTGGCATAAATTGATTGTACATGTGTATATATTCCTATTTATACAAACGATATCATCCTATCCTCGGTTACAGCCTGAAAAAACAAATCTAAAAGGAGAGGAGGAAGCGAGGAAGGAAAGTGAATTATCATTCACCAAACTAAATATCCCAAAATTCTCGTTCTTGATCAAATTAAAAGCCAGATTCTGTTTTCATGAAGCTGGTCTCAATTGTTACCCAACCCTCTCTCACACCCCAATCCAAAATGTCCTTCGCGCTCTTCAACCTATCTTCTTCCCCATATTCCACCTGACCTCTCAAACCTTTGCGTTTCTTGTCTTTATCAATATCGATACTCCATCCTAACAGTTTTTCAGCCTGTTGCAAGATATTCATTGCCCTTTCTTCCCTTTCGTAGGTTTTGATAGCTCTTGATGATCGACGATTGGGTTGTCGCAGTTGACGGGGCAGTTTGGTGTTCAACATGTAGGTAAGGATGTACTGGAGCCACTACGCAGACCCTATATGTCAGCTGTATCCGTATATGATCATACAAAGCCCGAAGCTTCGAAGGTCGGAAGCAAGTTGAGTGCAATCAAATGTATGGTATATTGCATAACGTAAAAGATCTTCGGTGGACTCACCATAACGTTTGTAATAGGGTTGAAACCCTTCCACCCTTCCATCCCTTTCTCGCTTTCGACCTTATCCCTCATCAACCTATACGAATCCCACTGAGCACCTTTACCTTCGTACACTTCCTTCGGTATCTCCGTCCAAACCGAATCCGAATGATCTGAAACGGGTATCGTCAAGCGTGACAGGCCAAAATCAATTATTGTAGTTTGCACCCCGCTTGCAGAAGGGTTCAAGTAATTTTTTTCATCATCATCATGGGTCGGCTTGGAAGGATGAATGAGAATTTGTCCTTCATGCAAATCTCGATGCTACAATATCGAACAAAAAGGATTAGCTGTCTGCCTGGTTGGGCGACCTCGAGGCGGATAAGCTGGACTCACCTCAAATTCTGTCCACCTCTCTGCCCTGGCAAGAGAGGAGACTATCTGCCAGAACACCCCAGCAGCCTGAAGCCATCCTTGGGTTTGAGAGAATTTGAACGTTTCGAGATCTGTGCCAGCGTGGGAGAGCAGAAGGAGGCAGTATTTCTGCGTAGAGGAGAGGGCGGCTAGGTCCATAGACAATCATGGTTAGCACTTCAAATGACGGTATTCAGAGAGGTACTCACATGGTCTAACACTTGCTGAACCTTCAGTCCCTTTGTACTCGTCCCATTGTTCCAACAGCTGCTGAGGATATACACCTTCAACCACATATGATCTGTAACATCGACGTCATCTCAGCATAGTGATCACTGTACCTTATTAGGCAAGATCAGTTCAACTTACCCGATATACTGCACGAAACCACCACCTGGCACTTGACTCATCCTCTTAGTCACCTCAATTTCCCTCTTCACGTCTTCCATCTTGGTACAATCAGGCATCGGCCCATCCGTCTTATCCAATCTCATCGATGAAAGCAATGGGATCACCTTCAATACGAATTCCACCTCTTCAGCTACTACCAATCCAAATACTTCAGAATACGATGCTTCTCCAACTTTTCTTATACTTCCATACTCTGGCAATTGACACCCTTCCAGGAAATTCGTAAATTGACCAATAGTAGCCGAAGAGCAGGTTGATAGCAAATCGTCAAGAGCGATTTGAGAATCCTCTATAGGTGATATATCCTTAGCGGCAGACAAGGGAGCATCCTCGATGCTTATTTCTTTGAATTGTTTAGTCAATTCACCTAAAGGTTTAACCTTTCTTGAAGTAGGTATAACTACTTCTGGAATACTCTTTCTGGATCTGGGTTTTGTTTTGATTGCTGATGCTGATGGTGGGGATGAGATGGATGATCTGGGTATAACGACTTTACCTGGTCGGTTCACTCTTTTATGAGCTTTGAAAATGATTTCGGGACTTGAAGGCACCGATATTGGTTGAACTTCATCTTCGATTATTTTGCTTTTTGCTTTGTTAATCTTAGAAGGAGGCAATGGCGTAGAGGGAAGATTTGAGATATCATTGGATAGTTTCGTTTGAAGTACGGGTCGTTTGGTCTTGATTTGTATGTGTGAGGGTAAAGGGGATGATGGTACGATAGGTTTAGAGATGTCGCTGTGGATTGAGATGATTTGCTATGACATGTGCATACGAAATCCGGTAAGCTTGATTACCTCGTGAGAAATGGGGAGAGAAGAGCTTACAGTCTTCTTTTTGCCATATGTGGTGACCTGATCAGTGATGATTGAGCCATTAGCATTGCCTGGCTCGACGACACAAGGATTGTTTACACCCTTACCTTCTTGGTCTAAAGGAAAACCAAAAACAGTCGCGTTAATGATAGATGCTATATGGTATTGGCCTGGTTGATGGACTCACCCGTGCTCCTAAACCTGACATCTTGTTGTAGTTTGCTCCTATGGGATCCTTGTGATAGGGTTGGAACGACTGTCTACAATATATGAGATATCAGATGCATGACGATGATGATCTTGACTGAGCGCAGTTGTAATGTTCGTCTTAGCTTTGTTTGTTTATTGATTTTGGTCTGACACGTGGATGACACGTGAGATGCAAGGAGTGAATGTTTGGTGAGTGATTTCTCAGGGTAAAGATGGGATGAGCGATGTTGGGCTGTTGGGTTGTTTATATTCCTCATCTGTCATCTTTCATTCTGTTCTTCTCGATTTCTCTCGTTCACCGTTCAACATCATTGTATCACTCCTTGTCTGATCAAATCACTCACTTGACGCCTCAAGTCGTAGTCGAGACCATCATGTCCTTCATGACACAGGATATGCCCTCATTCGACCACTACGCTTTCAACCTTCGTGATGGTCTTCGAAGGGCTGCTGTAACGACTCTATCAGAGTTGGAGGGAAGCATCAATGATCTAGGTTACGGATGGCTGGATGGCTATATGGAGCAAATCATGGACAGACAGAATAGGTGAGTTTTAATTCGTGTCATACCCCCACTGTTTTTGCGAAAATGTTGTTGATCGAGGAATCTAATGTTTGCTGTGTTTACGTTATTTGCAGAGCTCCCATTACCGAACTTATGAAGACTCCTTCTCGTACTCAGACAGTCAAGAAGACTAGAGCGACCACTGCTGCTGCCAAGGAACGAACTGATAGAGTCAAAGGTCTCAATGCTTATTTGGCTTTAAGCCCAAATACTAAACAGAATGTGAGGGGTTGTAGACACCGCAAAAACCTGTTTGTCAATTCAGCTAACTTGTCTTTTCTGATTATAGTCCCGAGCCGCTCTCTCACCACTCCAACCACGCTCACTTAACGTGTCTACTCTCTCACCGACTACAGTAGTATCTCCTAAGGGTGGCGCAAGTCCCATCAAATCCAAACCCGAAAAGGCAAAACCAAAAGCTAAAGCTACCAAGAAAGCCAAATCCAAAAAAGTTGCCGAGATTGATGAAAATTCACCTCCTACTTCTGTTGATAACACTTCAACCTCGATTTCCACTTCGGAAAAATCAAAATCTCACTCGTCGGCTTCCACAACGGATGATATAGTACCGAAAAAGTCGAAATCGACTCGTTCAAGATCTAAGAAGGAGAAAGAGAAAGCGGCAGAAGAAGAAATGGCTGAACAACCTACTGTGCATGCTATGGAAGTGGAAGCCGTGCCGCCGGTTGTCGAAGACGAGCTTATGCCGGATGTCCAAGTAGAACGAGAACCTGAAGAAGGCGAACCTATCGAAGTAGAAGAGGAAGCTCCACAGACTGCATCCTTTGAGCCTGCAGCGTGGGCACCATCTCCAGAATCCCAAAATGTAAAGAACGGTGGTTCGTCTGCTGTACCTGAGAAGGAATCCTCCCAACTCGTCGAGGAGGGAAAGGAGAAAGATGTTGAGGAGGCAATAGATGAGGAGAACAAGGAGGAGTCAACGGAAGTCGTGAATGAAGAAAGATCTGAACCTCAACAAGATATCCAGCCCGAAATATCTGCATCTGCTATAAAGGACAGCATTTCCCCACAGCCTCACCAAGAAGAACCAGAACGTAAAGTCGATCCCACCATGCCCACCTCTTTCGCGAACCGGACAATGGCTACCGGCACTTCTCAACCTGTCCGACAAGTCCGATCTTCATGGCTCAGTAAAGCTCTTGGCTCAAATGCTGTCCCCATCAATGCGTTGCCAAGTAGCGAGGCAAATGCAGCTTTGCGGAGATCATACGCATCTGCACAAAGACCAAGTACTACTGTCGACTTCGCTGGATTGAGGACGAGCTTGGCTCCTACCAACGGACTGAAGCGAAAATCAGATCATGGTGTAGATGAAGAAGAGGAAGAGGAAAAAGTTGAAGAAGAGAGAAGACCAGAGAAAACAGCTAAATACAATGCTGATTTACCTGCTCCCAACTATACCGATGCTTTACCCGCTCGTACACCTGGTCCGACGGGACGACCCATCGCGCCCAGTAAAACACCATCTTTTGGTTCAATTGGTCCAGTCTCGCAACCGAACTCACTTGGTCGATCGGTCATCCAAACGGACAATACTCGGTCCGATATTCACAAAGTTACCAGAGCCCTCGATGAACTTCGAGAAAAGACGGCTGCGAAGGAAATGGCCAAGCAGAGGGCTGTATTGGCAGCTTCCCAAGGGACTGGAACGGGTCGTGTACAACAAGCTAAGAGTACTGGTACTGGATTCCTGAGAGGTTTAGGTAGCATTGGTGCTGGATTATTAGGTCTTGGAGGCTCTGATCCCGAAGAGGAAGCACAAAGATTAGCTAGAGAGTTGGAAGAAGAGCGATTGGCCGAAATGGAGTTCAAGAGATTAATGAGTGAAGCTACCAAACCGGATTCACCTGAACCGGAGAAGGAAGAGGAAAAAGGTATGGAGATTGACGAACAGCCGGAATCCAGAGCTCAATTCGTCAGATCCACTACGCCAGAGATTACTTCGCCTCGACGAAAACCTCAAGCACCCAAGTCACCAGAAGAGGAGGAAGAGGAAATGATTGAAGAGCAGTCAGTCATCGAAGAGCTCATCCTCGTTGACCCGAGAACATCCATGGCTACTACTCAACGACAACCATCTGTGCCTGTCGAGGAGGAACCCCAATCGACCACTCCGACTGGTACACCTACTCGACCCGCATCTCGATATCAAGCTCGAGCTTTGCATGATAGAGAAGAAAAACATGCTCGTGAGCCCTCTGTAGCATTACAGAAGGAACAACAAAGGAATGCGTCTATCAAGAAACACGAAACGAAAGCTGTCAAGGAGAAGATAGACGCTCGAAAAGCCAGGGAACCAAGTGAACACGAAGACGAGGAGATGGAAGAGGAGGGTGAACTCGATGATCTGAGCGGGGAAGAAGAAGTCATCGAGGTTCAGAAACCTCATCGTGCTCCTGTTGTTGAAATCAAGGTAAGTTGATCTATGTGGAACTGAAGTGAAGCGAAGCTAACATACGTGATGCACAGACTCACCGAAAAATGCCATCTTCATCGAGCGCCGCTCCTACTCCGCTCAATATGTCTACATCCTCGATCGTAACCTCCGGAAGCATGCTTACTCAAGGTCAAAATATGGCTGCCAAAGCTTTAGGAGTCAAACCTGCTACGGGACCCGTCAAGAGTCTCCAACTCGCTGCTGCTGCTGCTAAGAAAGTGAGTGGCCCTATGGTTATTTTGCCAACTGAGCTTGAATATGACTAACTCACATCTTGGTATTATAGGAACAAGCTGCCGCTGAACGTAAAGCGACTCTCAAAGAAGCTGAAGCTCGTCGACAACAAGCTGCCAAGAAGAAAGCTGAAGAAGACAGAATCAGAGCAGATGAAGAAAGAAAAGCTAAGATTGCGGAAATTGAGGAAAAGAGACGTCAAAGAGCTGAACTTGAGAAGAGACAGAAAGAAAGAGCCGAGAAGGCTGCTTTAGCAGCTAAGGAGAAAGCAGAGAAGGAGAAGGCTGATAGGGACGTACAAGCCGCTAAGTTACGTGTAAGTAATGCATCTTACACGATAAGCAAACGAGGAAGACTGATGTGTTCTGTGATATGTAGGCTGCGGAAGAAGAAGCTGCCCGAAAGCGAAAGTTAGCTGCTCAAACTGCTGCTCTACACAAATCCCAGAACAAAGCTGCTTCCGGATCATCCTCTTTACAACAATCGCAAAAGGGCAAGGAGCCTTTCCGACCTACCAAACAAGCTACTCTGGGATCATCAGCTTCGACTATGGCTCTCAACGGTAAGATGGGTCCATCGGCATTCCGAACTGCTGAGACCGCAACTCAATCATCAACCATCACTCTAGTCACTCAGAATCAGCCAACTGGGAATGGAGAAAGAAAACCTTTAGGACCACCTTCTCGACCATCTCAACATCAACCTGCTCAGCCCATGAGAACATCCACGGCTGTACCATCTCATGCGAATAGTATACTGCAACAGAGCAGAGTAGCTCTTCAAACTCAATTGGATGAGAAGGCAGCTATGATCCAGAGTGAAGATATCGTTTTACCTGATATTGCATCTGAGTAAGTCTACCTCATTCATCATGTCAAAATAAGAAGCGAAAATATGCTAATATCGAATGACCAATCTAGGTACTCTGATTCGGACGATGAAGATCGAACTAAAGATTTCATTCCTCCTACATGGGCCGAATCACCCCAATTACGTGCCGCTCTCGAAGCTCAGGCTCATCGTAACCCTGATGAACTGTTTGGTCCGATCAAACCTCTGAACATGGAAGAACTGTTCAGAGTAAAGACTAATAAGTTCAGAGCTAGGACTTCTTCTGCTAATTGGAGTAAGACGGGAGATGGATTGACGAAAGCTGAGGAGATTGAATATGCCAGAAGGATGGGTTTTACGGCTATGCCCTCCAATTTGGGTGGTGGTAGTGGGAGTGGACAATAAACCAAGTCAGGAAAAGGTGGTGTCTGTACTGTATTCTGCTTTCAAAGTACCTTCTTCACTATAATGTTTCTTTCTTATTCATTTTGCATCCATATCGTTAAACGATAATACCATGACGTGATGACATACAAGATGAGCTTGACACCATGGCTCAGATTTACCAACTGCTATCGTTGGGATCTCACAAATACACGGACTAAACACTGAATCCCCTTAATCTTATCCAACAGCCTTCGTCGTCTGCCCTTTTCCTTTCGTTTGTTGGCAGGTCCTACTCGTCATGGTTTTCTGCATCATGGAAGGGTTTTCGGCCTGGGCCGGCTCCAAGGTCCGATTGTCCCCTCCCGCTAGGATAGTTATCGCTTTCCTTCAGAGATGTTACCAGTTGTCCAACCAAGCGATTTTGAAGCTCCCTCCTCATTGCATTTGGTAAAAGCAAGATTTCTCAGTGCGATCATAAGTTTTGTATTGTTCAAATTGACAGGAACAGTCGGACCCTCTAACAATTCACAAGTCAATGTTTTAAGCCACCCCGCAAATGCGTCATTTACAGCACCTTCCATACCACCTTTTCCGGATTGTACGGTCAGTTTGTTGGTTTTTGGAACCAATATCCTTCTTCCTTGTGTAAACGACAAAGTTGAAGTTGACAGGGATGGTACTTTCTTCTTGGCTGTGGTTCAAGATGATGGCAGTGGTAGGTATGAAGAAAGGTTCGAAGTGGGATCTACATACTGTATAAAACCATTTCATGCTGTTGGAGGTTAACGTACATCGGTTCCAACTCTGATAAAACTGTCTCGAAGGGGGTACGAAGGTGGCCACGGTGGAAAATGACATCGTGAGTTGATTGTGACATCTCAGGAAGGTGATGCTGGAAATCTAGAATATGCTGTACATGCGAAGAGCATTGTTGTTCAGGGATGAGTATGTATGCGAGATTGAAAGTCCCAAAATGGTCGGATGAGAAAACATTGCACACCTACAGCAAATACTGTCCTTTGTGAAATGGAAGAAAAGGGAGATCTCATCATATCCAAGAGGTATATAGGCGCCTGACGAAGAAGATAGACTCATTCTGGTAGTACCGGAATTGGGTGTCATAATGGTTCGTCCGATAAAATCGAATTTGGTAGGTACTTCTTTACGGAACGCCATATCATCATCCTTAGATTCGATGATGGCTGTCGTATCGAGTGAAATAGGCTCAAAATGGATTCGACAAGTTCCAGTATTTGGGAATCTTCGGATTTCGGTGGATTTTAAAGTATGTTTACTTAATTCTTCGAGGACGTTCGACAACGGAGGAACGTCGACGCTGACACTATATGATAGAGTTGATGACATGGTTGTGGCGTGATTAAAGATTTGTGGGGGAAGTTGGAATATACCAGGATTACCTGATTGATAATCCCGTATATATAGCATACATCAAGAAGATAGGTTCTGTGAACTCAAGAACCTACCAATGCTCCCCACGAGAGCGATCCTTTGTTCGGAAGGGCATGACAGGTTAGTCATAGTCTATTCGAATAAGATCTTCATTGTGGCTCCACCGGATTACGCGGTACTTGCTTCTTCTTTGGATTGTAGCGAGACCATCATACGAAATCCATGACAGAGAGGGTGTGTGTGTGGAGGGGGGGAGGGGAACTCCCGATAATCAAAGCGAATCTTGACATTTTCGTGATTTTCTAATCACTCATTCCTTGAAGTTCGAGATGAGAGCATAATGAATGACCTTATTTCAAGAGCCTTCCATCACTCATACCCCCACATACATTATCTTCTATCTTATATATTCCCGATGTTGACGCACAGAAGCCTCAGGTCTGAAGGCTAGAATTTACAAATTCAGACAAAAAGTCTTCGATCATCTGCATTTGTAGGACTGGCCATACTGTCTTTTACTGCATCACCTTCCTGAAATGTGAAAGAAGCCAAAAGTCACTTTCTTGTAATCATGGGTACAGTATTATGGTTAGAAGCAAATTATGAATTACTGTTGAACGAAAAGGCATAAATAGGAAGACGATTGATAGCCATCATGCCCCCCTATCGTTGAGAATAGTCTGTCGCCACCTGCCACCTAGCCATCTGCCATACTACGCCTCCACGTCGAACCAGGAACCTCCACTTGCCATGTCCTCCAGCCAAATCAACATGTTTCACCTCCTTATAATTCTGCTTGTCGTCTGTCATCCTGCAATTTAAAGATCCATAAAGATAAACAGCAGAGCTATATACGCCGAGACTACGAGTGATCTAGCAATACGCCATCAGCAAGAAAAATCCACATTGAGGATATCGAAACCGAACCTTTGAGATAATGGCTCAACCTGTCGAACAGTGGATTACCGACATCCCACCAGTGACGAGAGTATGGGTAGCAGCGTCGATAGGAGCTAGTGTACTTGTGGTGAGTACTTGAGATAGAATTGGTACTTGATATGCCAAAATTGTGGACTGACATCTGTTGATGAAGGAATGTCAAGTGGTAGCACCGCTTCAACTGTACTTCTCGTGGAAAGCTGCTGTAGGAAATATGCAGGTAAGTCAGCTTGGTCCTCTGCTGTCCCTCTGCAGAGCTCGAGCTGACCGAGAAGATAATATCTAGATATGGAGGTTCATCACGACGTTCTTGTACTTTGGACCATTATCGCTAGATTTGGCATTTCATATGTTCTTCATGTAAGTTCAGACCACCCTTTATAGTACACTTTTCCCTGTTACAGCTTTTAGTGATATCGCTCGCATTGGAGTTGAAGGGCTTATAAAGTGCTTTATGCATATATAGAATGCGATACTCTAGGCTGTTAGAAGAAAATTCATTCTCAAATCGAAGAGCAGATTACGTATGGTTATTATTCTTATGTTCGGTATTCATCCTTGTAAGTCAGCTGAAGAACGTTTGCTCTCATCATCAGTTGTACAGCTGATACGTTGTCTCATGCATAGATCATATCACCTCTCCTGACTATGCCATTCCTATCCTCCTCACTCGCGTTCGCCTTGGTGTATATCTGGTCAAGGAGGAATCCATCTATCAAAATGTCTTTGTTCGGTGTAGTCACGTACGTTCGCCCGGTCTTCAGATGCAAAGAGCATCACTGACATATACCGGATCAAACAGGATAACCGCCCCGTATCTACCTCTATGTTTGGTGGCGTTTTCATGGCTGTTACAAGGTGGATTCCAAGTTGCCATCGGGGATATCGTGAGTTCCGTCTGTACCTGCTACCCACCTTTCCTGTCATCGATCGCCAATTGGTCTGATTGTATGTCACGCACATTCATAGGTCGGGATACTTGCTGGCCATACATACGTTTTCCTCCAGGATTACTGGCCAAGGGAAATGTGGTCAACGACTGGGAAAGGGGAAATACAAACACCTGCTTTTGTGTGAGTTGTTTGTTTCATTCCTAGTTGACTTTTTGCATCTCAAGTTCGCTGATCTGTTTCTCTTTCATGATAGCAAGAGACTGTTCGGTCAGGCAGAGAGATAGGATGAACCTCATTTGGTGATTTGTATGCCTGAGCAATAGAACATGCAATGTAGCAGTACAGTGTCACAGCGCGAATCCGTGTCACGTGACTTGCCACCAAAAGTTCAAAATCCCACTTGCAAACCAGCCGTTAGATGTTTTTCTGAAGTTGTCCATCCATCCATTCTTCATTTCAGCTTGAAACATTGTACATTGCCTTGGACATATATCAGGTAGGCCTAGAGCATACGAACAACATGGCAAAGAAGCGATCCGGAAAGGGAGTATCAGCAGGCTCAAAAGCTTCTGCTGCTCCTGGAGCCAGAATCAACAAGATTGATAGATATGAAGACACGCTCGAACCCGGGAGTGTCGATGATTGTGAGTATACAGCGCGTACAATTCATCAGTCTATACCCACTGCAACTCATAACTGACAATGGATTTTGTTTGAATCACAGTGATGTTCAAACGAGATCAAATCTCATTTAACCCTCAAGATGAATCAGACGACGATGATATCAATGCCAATGAAGGGGAAGAAGTACTATCTCTGGACTTACCCAAGAAATCGCGCAAACAACTTCAGAGGGAACAAGAAGATCAAGAGGATGACGATAATGAAGAAGAGGTAGAGATAACTAAGGAACAACGTAAAGAGAAGAAGAACACGCCTGATCTAAATGGGAAAGGTAGATTTGGAAAACCAATTGAATCGTCTGACGAAGATGATGATTCGGAAGGTAGTGATAGCGGTAGTGATGAGGATAGTGAAGATGAAAATTGGGGTAGGCAGTATTATAGTAAACCTTCTAATAGGAGGGAGAAAGAAGATGGGAGAGTAGATGATGAGAAGAGAGAAGAGGAGAGGGAGATGGAGGAAAGGGAAGTCAGGAGGTTGCAGAAGAAGGCTAGAGAGGCTTTGGATGCTGAGGATTTTGGTTTCGTACAAGATGATCTATCGTGAGTATATCTCAAACAGCATAGAGTCTCTAAGAAATTTCACCAGATAAGCTGACTCCGAACATACCGTGTCTAGCGAACCTGCCGAGGTTGAAAAAATAGCAGAAGCCGAACCTCAAAGTAAAACCATCCCTGCTCCACCCAAAACTAATGATCCCGTAGCCTTACTCCGTCACCTTGAAGCTCATGAGCCTGTCAAACTCGCTCTTGCAAGGGACTTCCCATTGATTGTGAAAAAGCTGGAAAAGACTTCTAGAGGAATCAAGAAGATGGAGGAGCAAAAAGGTGATGGCGAGTTACATAAAGGTTTAGGATGGTTGCATTATCGTGAGTCTGCGCTTCCTTCTTTTACTCCGTGATCCATATTGGCGACGGTAGCTGAAAGTTCCTCGCCTGTTGACAATCGGTAGAAACTCTTCTCACGTACGCCACTACCCTCGCATTCTACATTCACCTATCTTCCTTGCCACCCTCAGCACGCGGTGAAGGCGAGATCAATATTATTCCACGATTACTTCAGCTCAAAGAGGGTTTGGCAATGTTGGAAGATCTGGATTTCGCTGCTGGATCAGTATCCGATGGAGCATTCAATCTACATCCTCGAATGGGATTGGGCGACGATGAGACTGACGAAGAGCTGAAAGAAGGCAAGATGGAATTACTCAAGAGAATGCAAGGTCTTAACGGAGACGAGGATGATGAGGATGAGGACCAATGGGAAGATGAGATGGATGATGCCGACGATCTATGGGGTAAAGAGGGATTGGAAGAAGGTGAACTGGAAGCTTTACTTCAAGATGCAGAGGACGATGAGGAAGCGAACGAATTGAGGGAGATGATCAAGTTGTCAGAAAAAGCTAAAAAGAAAGGGAAGAAAACTAAGATCTTGGAAGATGCAGCTGCTGCTGAGGAAGAAGATGGATTGGATCTGGACTTGGATTCGATCGTGGTGCCGAAGAAAGATAAAACCAAGAAGAAATCGAAATCAAAGAAAGACAAGACCGAAGGAGACGAGAAATCATCTAAACCCACTTTCGCCCCTCTTGCCGAACCTGAGTTTTTCATCGGCGGTACCTCATCATCATCAAGTAAGAAATCGCCGGTCTACGATGAGCTGGATGTATTGGTTGATCCCACGTCATTAGGAAATGCAGATTACGAAGATAAACAAACTCGAAAGAGATCGTTGGCATTCCATACTTCCAAGATCAACTCGACTTTAGCAAGGAGGGAGCAAGGTCGACAGAATAGGATGGGAGGTGATGAGGATCTGCCATATAGAGATAAGAGGAAAGCTAGAGATGATGCATTGAAGAGAAGTCAAACGAATCAAGCAGTGGGTGAAGACTTGGACCTTGATGCGGAAGATGACGATACCAGGAGATCGAAATCTAGTAAGAGATCAAGGGAAGATGAGGATGGTCAGGAAGATGATGGAGAAGAGGATTACTATGATTTGGTGAAGAGGCGAAGGAAGGAGGAGAAGAATGCGAAAGAAGCTGAACATGAAGCGTACGAGGCTGAGAAGCTGTGAGTAGATGGTTCAGACCTATTTATCTTTCATCTGGTCAATTGATGAGAGGTGCTGACGCATTCATCTCACAGCGCCGCTATTGCATCCCTTGATGATCCGTCTCACGAAGGGGGACCTCGAGCGCTCACTCGAGCCATCGAGAAGAACAGGGGTCTAACACCCCACCGATCTAAGGGAGGTAGAAACCCGAGAGTCAAGAAGAGGCAACAATACGAGAAAGCCAAGAAGAAGGTCGCATCTCAACGAAGTGTATACAAAGGTGGTCAGGGTGCTTATGGTGGGGAGTATAAGGGTGAAAAGACTGGTATTTCGAAGGTCATCAAGTCGAGGAAATTCTAGGTATCATCATTACATCGAACGCACTGATCATTTGAACACTTGTAATGCATTCCTCCCATATGATAATATATTTGCAGAATAAATGATGTCACAGGTCGCAGTGCCATTCTACTTCTTCCTAGACGATGGAGGTGGTCGACGTTTCTTGAATACACTACCACCGCCTACAGACTCTCCCACAGCTGGTTTGCTCTCCACCACCTGTGTAGCACCTGACTCGGTACGCACTGACTGATCTTCCTGATTTACACCTTCCACAACTGGCTTGATATCCGTTCCATCTTGATTACTCTCCTTGTCCTTCCCGCTTACAACCGTGTTATCCTGTAATTCATCCTCATCCTTCTTAATCCATCCATTCCCTTGAACATACTCCAATCCTTCTTTATCTTTGCCGGCATTATCCGTCGAAGAAGAGACAGGGTTTAATTCCAATCTACCCGTCCAATTATCTCTATTCAATCCCAACTTGTCCATCTCTTCCTTTTCTTTCTTTGGATCAGAAATTATTTTTTCTTCTTTCTTTTTCACTTTAAGTGACTTGATCGACGATGGGTCCCAATCATCTTCATATGGATCTCTTTTATGTTTATTGGCAGTTTTGTTATATTCAAATTTCCAATTTTCATTCTCATCCTCTTCATGTTCCCCTGGCCATTTCTTCTTCTCCCCCTGCTCCTGCTCCTTCGCTGCCTGTTGATCAGGTAGGGTGACAGTTTCCCAAGCTGATGGTTGACCTATCTGATTTTTGATTTCCTGCTGTATCTCGTAATCTGTTTTCTCCTCTTTATAGCCCAGCTGTTCGGCAGTAGAATAATTAGAGTATTTATCAGTAGGTTTGACAGCTTTGGGTTTCGAGCTGCCCGCCGCTGCTGAGGAAGAAGAAGGGAGTGATGAGAGTATAGATGGTTTGGATGTGCTAGGTGAGGCAGAGCCGGATGCTTTATCGTTGGCGTAAGCTGCTGCTGCTGCCTATTCCATTTTATAATCGAGATGTCAGCTACAACACTTTGATGCGAACGCAGTCAAGAGAATTTTGCTAACTGCTTCTATCCTAGCCATCTCAGCTGCCTCCTCAGCTTTTTCCTTCTTCGCCATCGACCCTGTCTTATACAGGTCCCTGATATATCGCTCGACATTTCCGATGTGTTTTAATCCGGTCTCATGTTGTTTTCGAGACTATAAGGTGTGATAGAAACGATCAGCCAAATTCGATATATGATCTTGATGAGAGCGATACCTTGCTCTTTGCGTAGAGTGATACGACGAATACAACTCACAGGCGCATCATCTCGGATATATATACTGCAGTATTTACAGTAATACTGCTTTTTCGATACCCAATATCTGAGTAAACGTACTAAACATCAGCTCAACTTTCCTGTAGGATTAGGTGGAATCAAGCTCACTCTGTCATCCTGATTCGACACTATCGCCGGTACTTGTGATTTGCAGAGACCTAAAAATATAGAGGATGGGAGAAATATGATGATGGATAGGATGGATGGATGGCTTTCTCGATATATGGTTGCGAGTGAGTTGGCCACCTTACGTAACGACCGACTGGACCTCCACTTGGTCGATACAAGTAGCACCGAGCAAGTGGTGGGTGATGACGAACAAGACCATAACGATAACTTGGAGATCGTAAATATCGTTGGTGAATTAGTTGCTAGACCGTATAGGACGTCATGGTGGGTTCAGATCGCGACTGAGTGCTCATGTAAGACTCTTGAGCCAAGCTGATGTCTACCCTCTTTATAGCACGGTATCAAACGGACTCGACTGACCCCCCAAGCGGCAGAAGCTAAGAGGTTGAAAGAGCAAAGTAAAATCGAAGCGTACTTGGCCTTGGAGCAGGATGTATTAGGTAGAGTGAGCTAGGAAAATGCTGTATAGTGTAGAAAACAAGCTCATATACTGGGTATAGAAACATAGGAAAGAGTACAATATTGAATCATTAGACCAAACGACAAGGCTGTTGGATCTGAATCCTGAATTCTATACGATATGGAATTACAGGCGGAATATATTGCTGGGGCTGTTCCCTTCACTGTGAGTAGAGCTGTAACATTTTCTTGTATCACCTTTACACAACTTGGTCTTCATCCTCGTTCCTTTCTTTCTTCATCGCTACGAGATAGCCCAAAAATGATATTGACGAATTGATCCTGTAGATCCCCTGAAGAAGTAGTTTCCCACCTCACTACCGACCTTCGACTTACGACTTCGTATCTCCTCGTTCACCCCAAAGTATACTGGATATGGAATCATAGGAAATGGTGTTTGGAATCTGTACCAGATGGACCGGGGGATACGGTAACATGGAAAGAGGAATTTTGGAAAGGTGAACTGAAATTGGTCGAAAAGATGTTGGATGCCGATTCGAGAAATTGTAAGTGTATCTGCCTCACAACATGACTTAATCGCTCAATAGTATCGATTCGACGAGATGCTGGGAGGATGAGAGATTGAGCGCATGAGAACATTCGTTGATTATCATTTATATACGACCACCAGTCCACGCATGGGATTATCGTCGATACGTCCTTTCCTCACTACCCACCCAAAGACCACTTTCAGACGAGTTGAAATACACTCAGACGAAGATCGAATCGAATTTCTCCAATTTCTCAGCATGGCACTGTAGGACTAAAACTTTATCCGCTATATGGGAGAAGGAGGGCACTAATCAGCAGGAAATCAACAAAACCAAAGATGAGGGTAAGTACGAGTGCGAATACGAAATTTCGGTGCGAAATTCCGATGTCATTGACGAGAGATAAGAAGAAAAAGGTTGTGTGTATATTGATGTCGTATTGTGATTTCGGTGGTAGAATTCGAATTGATTACTCAGGCTTTATGGACGGACCCAAATGATCAGAGCGGTTGGTTATACCATAGATGGTTGATTGGATCAGGTGAGCTGAGATCGACATAGAATTGCGCATTGCATCGATTGCTATTTAGCTGATCACATCATATTGTAGAACCTCCACTAGGGGTTTTACAGATAGAAATCAAGAACATTAAAGATCTATATGAAGCAGAGCCAGATTCTAAATGTATGTTGATCCATCAAATACACTCACACCGAATTCAATTCCCGTATACTGACATGGTTTGATCTGGGTTCGTAGGGTGTATCAACGCTTTAGCACACTATACGCTTCTACTTTCCAAGGATCCATCGACAACGCAAGAAGATCAACTAATGTTGAAAGAGGAAGCTAGAAGTCTGTATAAGAAATTGGAAGAAGTCGATATAGATAGGAAAGAGAGGTATAGAGATATGGGTACGTAAAGCTGTAGAAAAAATCTCATACGGCTCATAGAAAGATTCCCTAAGCTGATGACGATGCTTGATGGTAGCTGAACAATGCAAATAGCTCAGCTATCGTCATATATATTCGTATCAAGTACGAGATATGAGCAATCATCGAATGTATAACCTCCAATACATCTGAATGTATGCATCATGTAAAAACATTAATTATACTAAATGTGATTCGCACTATACAACATCATCCAAATCTCTTTCCTTACCCATCAAACCCCTTCCGAAAGCACCCGCAACCACTTCGAACCCGTCTTCGGAATCTTTCACTTCATCTATAAACAAATCGTGTCTGTCCGCCAGACGAGTTTGATTTCTGCGCAATTCCCGAATGACGCTGTGTTGACGTGCGCAGAGGATACATTCAGGTTCGGAATCGGATAGACATCTGATATAGTAGAAAAGGAGAAGTCAGCGCTACACATACTCAGTTCAATTTGATACAGACCCCTATCTGATCAAGTCATACGGTAGTTATAATTAGATGCTACTCACCTCTGATGATAACTATGTTTACACATAAAGTGTACGCTGGGTAAATCCAATTGGCCGCCACATGCCGCACATCTCGTCACTTGGAATACCTCAGGTTGATCTACATTCGATAAATCTTGGATCGCCTTTTTCTTCGTGAGCGTTTCAGATCGGTATGATTCGACTAGGTGTTTGTCCTGAGAATAAACATATCGACAGCGATTAGCCATGTCCTTTTATCTTACTCCAATCATCTGACAGCCCGCTCCTCTGAAGCAGCAAATTTCACTCACGGATTCAACTTGGTCCCTATTTTCTTCCACCTTCCCTCTCAACCACTCCTTGACCGTACCTATACTAGCCACTCCATTCCTGCTTAGGAGCTGAATCACCGCCAAGGGAGGTAATATCCTATATTCATCAATCTTCTCAAGGATCTTCACAAGGTCTTGATGACGTTTCGATAATATAGCAGGCGAACTAGTAAGATATCTCAACACTAGTGGATATAAACCAAAGTTGGATTCGGATTTTCCATAAATCACCAAATGCTTTAGTACCTTCTCAGAATCGTTCTTATCGATGTAGAATCTAATTATATCTTCATACATTCCCATCTGCTCCCATAATTTGATCAGACCCTGATCGAAACCTACTGTCGAACAAAGGATCAAAGCGTGCACTGTGTCATACGGTAGATCCACATTTGAAATTACAGCTAAAGCCTTTTCACTTGATAATTTGATCAAGTCGATATCATCCGATTTGGCAGATGCGAGGTATAATTCCAAGAGAGCATTCCATACTGCCCTTTGATCGATCGTCGTCGGATCAGATGGCGGTGGCAAGTCTATATTTCTTGAAGGAGCAGTAAGAGTGGTAGTCTTCGTAGGAAGGGGTAAGGTAAGAGACTGATTCCATAGGGCCGAAGCAACGGATTCCAGGAAAGTGATGAATAGCTCTCGATGATCAACAAAATGAGCAAAGTATTGTCTCGGTGAAGGTGGGATATAACTTGGTTCATCTTCTATTACCGGTGCGGACTCTAAACTCGTTCCGATTCCATTTGGTCCATCACCATTTTTGCCATTCGGATGTGGTGCAGCGCCGTCGGTCTGAGCGGAAGATTGAGCACCTGATGGTGCGTCACCCGTAAAAAGACCGGTCACTCGGTTGTAGCCTAAATATGATAACATCGCTGGGCCAGCAGATGTTGTGGTATTTCCATTAGGTTTCGATTCAAGAGCTGGCGTTGTGACTTTTTTCTTTCCCAAGTCTCCAGAACATAGGTCAATGAGTAGGGCAGTCGTAGCTTGAGGTTCAGCATTGAGCAGAGTACGACCATATCGCACCATATTCTCCTCGCACTGCATATTTACATCATTAGCTGAGTTGTCCAAATACTTAGTCTCAGGGATCCTAGCTTACTGCTTCCGGTCCCAATCCTCGTAAATATCTCAAAGCCTCGCCAATCTCACCAGCATCCTCGATCTGAATCCTCAGATACTCTTCGTGTCTCCCGAATTTCTTGGCAAGGTAGGTAGCATGCTCATAGAATCCAGCTTGCCGACAAACTCTTATCGCCGTTTCCAAGTCGAAAGGTAATTCTTCGTCTCCTGAAGTATCAGATCTTCTCGCTTCGGTCTTGATGAAACTGTCCAATCTTGCTCTATCGGAAGTCTTGGTGTAGCAATTGAGGAGTAAAGTTGTATGATCAGGATTGGCTAGACCACGAGAATGTAGTTCTTGGAGGTAAGTAGTGAGATTATGTATCCGCTGAGCATCGAGGAACTGCAAAGATGAGCCGAAATTTTACGGCCTCAGTTAGCTGATCTAGCTTATAATGCATTCGACAGCTAAGGCCACACTCACTTTCCTGATGACATAGGAAGGTTGGAGATTACCCAAAGTCTTGACGAATTGACCCATCGCTCCATCGAAATCACCTTTGGTATATAGATAATCACCATATCTCCGATGTATATCTGCTACACCGCTCTCCCCCATCCCTTGTGATCTGGCAAGACTGATGGCGAGTGTGTACAGATTTCTCCTATACAGCACGTCAAGTTTGGCAGATGTGGAGTGTTCACTTAGTCTTGTGAGCTACCCAAACAACCCACGATCAGCTAACATAACGCTTTGGGTGATTTGGCTGTAGACTCACTTTACCATTCCCACCATAAACGAATATTCCTCCCCACTGACAAAATACCTCTCTAACACCATCTCTATACGTCCCACTATAGCTGATTAGCTTGTTCTGCAGGTCGAAAATGATTACTTTCGAAATATCGTTAGATGAGTTCGATGTGGACACTCCATCAGAATTGGTAGTTGTGTTAGCTTGCTTCGAGACGTAATGTCGTACAGTAGCTGAAGCTGAATTCGCTGATGGGTAAAAAGGTGGTGATATGATTATCAGATTGTGTTGATATACTGAAATCGAAGACTTTGGACCTATTCCCATCCATCGTAGCGATCAGGTCGTCAGCATGCATTTCCTTTCTCGGGTATATGAGAAAACAAAAGAGCAAGTTATACTCACCCTCATAAGCATAACAGGCACCTCTACCTTCATTACCATACAGATAAATAGCTTCATCTCTAGCAACGACTATTTCCTTCCGCTGCGAGTCCATCACTGCACAACCTAAATCACATCCTAGCTCATCTATCGTCCTGGTCTCCGAGCTACTGCTCTTCCCAGACACAGGCGCAGATAATATCCTATTTGTCGTGACTATAAATAACGATATTCCCGTTCCATTTGGTTCTTGCGGTTCACGAAACCCTAAGCCAGTTATAGGTTCTCTAGACTCGTGAATCACTCGAGCTTTCGGCAAGGCTGTCAGTGATGTTGGAGAGGTTGTGAGTGATTGTAAGAGGTGTCGGTATAGCAGGACTGTACCGTCCCCTAGACCTATGGCTAGATGCGAGAGGTTGGACGTAATTGCGATGGATGATACCTGATAGAAAAGAAGTATATATCAATCATTGCGTCACTATAGCACAGACCGGATGTGGTGATCAATTGCAGGACAGGCAACTTGTTCTCATAGAATGTGAACTATGGAATGGACTGGATGGCACACTCACAGGATGAGGTCTTTGACCATGTTGTATCCTAGTATTCCTTACCAACACCGGTCCCCTCTCCCTCTCTCTGTCAGAAGATCCACCATTCCCATTGTCTTTCTGAGCAGTCTTTCGTTTCTCATCTCTAGTCAAATCCCATATCTTTAACACTGGCCATCTGCTACCTTCCTCTTCACCTATGCCCATTAACAATCCTCCAGCTTCCAACAAAGCTGTGGCTCTACCATTATTCTCCCAGGCCTTGAACGTGCGTTCCACGTGGAAGTGTCGATTGAGGAGGGTGACATGGGTGGATGATGAGACGATTAGGGATGGGGGCAGGGGTGAGTTGATCGATGTGGGAGTGAGGATGATGGGTGGGGTCAGAGACTGAGAGCGGATACTCAACAAGTCAGCTTGAATGGCTCGTTACGACGAAGTATCTGTTAATGTAGCTTGACTGTTGAGTTGACTGATAGTAAAGCATGACTAACCCGTATTGATCTAGGTGACTGAGCGAGATCATCATTATCTTTGACATCGTCCACATCGAAGAATGTGAATGAACGCCATTGCGGTGCGGACGGACCAGCAGGAGAAGGAAGGGAGGCCATGGATTGGGACAGGAGTGAAGTGGTGGCAGACGAAGGGTCGATCTTCCTTAACTGATTTCAGATGGTAATATCATGTATCAATACTGGGGTATGGTTCATCATCATCGACATGACCTTGCTCCTCATCATCACCCCTCTCACCTCCACTCGGATCAACACAACAGCCAGCTTAAATGGGTCACGTGGATACGCACAGCGAGTGGAGGCACCTCTGATTCGAAAAGTCAAAATAGTCCATCCATGGCGACATCCTCAAAGCCTCGTCTCATCTCACCAACTTATATGAGATCACAACACACGGCAAACTCCTATCACCGCTGGACATCAAGACAGGAAGCAAGTCCAAAGAGAAAGAAAAGAAGTGAGAAAGGATCGTCAACATGCCTCACGCCGACTCGAGTTATGTCCCATCGACTATAACAACGTTAGTTCACTGTCTATATCTATCCGAAGAGACCCATCGAAGCTGACAGATCATATAGGAAATCCGAATTCTACAAACATGTCATCACCCACTTAGAAGCATTACTCGAGGGGGAAAGATACTGGGTTAGTTCATCCCGTCAACTGATATATCCTTTTCTTATCGTTCATAGCTGATTCTCGCATTTGGTTGGGGTGATAGGTAACCAATCTAGCTCAAACTTCCGCTATACTCTATCACTCATATCTCGCTTCTTCATTATATGGTGGAGGGAGTATACATCCAGTCGTGAACTGGTGTGGTAAGTCACATTCCCCTTCTATTCCATTCTAACATGACAAACATCACCACTCCTAGCTAATAATCGTACCAACAAATGATCAAATAGGATTTTACCTCCATCCACCTTCTTCTTCCTCATCCTCCTCCACCCCTTCTCACTCACCCAACTCGCCTCTACTGTTAGGTCCGTACCAAGGTCGACCAGCCTGTCTTTCCATAACTCCCATAAAGGGCAAAGGAGTCTGTGCGGACGGCTTCCTATCCCAGCGGACTTTGATCGTCAACAGCGTCGATGATTACCCGGGTCATATAGCTTGCGATGGGGATACGAAATCCGAAATCGTGGTTCCATTACGAAACGATCATAATCTAGTGATAGGAGTGTTGGATTTGGATAGTACGCTGTTGAGCACTTTTGATGAAGATGATCAGAAAGGTTTGGAGAGGGTGGTAGAGATTTTGAGGACGGGGTGTGATTGGTCATAGCCGATACATACATAATTGAAACATATAATATCTATATACATGGGATGGTTCGTAAAAATGGTCGTTATAAATCGCTCACATCTCCCACTCCTACGCGACTCTCTGTCTCTCCAGAATACTCTTCTGAGAAGCATCTCTCGATACTCGCCTTTCCAACATACAAAGCAATCAGTTTAAGCGATCCCCTCGGAATTCGATATGGAGCTCTTACTCACCAGTAAAAGTCCACCACATCATAAGCGGCTAACCGCTGCAAGAACCCCTCATCATGGGTGATAACGATCAATTGGAAATTAGCTTGTTTCCTCCTTTCCCGAATAATCCTGAATCACAGCAGGAGTCGTCAGCTATCTTTTTCCTTCCAATCTCCGCAGTTGTCCGATAGCACTCACTCGGCTAGAGCTTCTGCCAAAGCATTGATATTCTCCTGATCAAGGTTTGTGGTAGGCCTACCCATAGATATGCTGCTCAGTTCACCTGCGCACTTGAAGTCAAGCACGAATCAGTTAGCTGACTTACTCATCCAAAGCTAATACACCACATCCTTGACCGAAACTCTCCGCCAATGCCAATCTAATGATAATACTCGCCAAAACCTTTTGACCCGCCGAACATCTGCCTCTCATATCCAGTTCAACATCATTCTTAACCATGACTACTCGATAATTGTATGATTTCCTCGTTGAGGTTGAGGTCGTCTCGTCATGATCGGATACAATTCGAATTCCATCGATATCTTGTTATCCCAAAATGAGCTAATCATCCCAATGATATGATAGCTGGGATCAACCAGCTTACCTGTTCCCTGATATGTTTTATTCCATAAATGCCCAATGGTATCGTTGATCTCATCCATTTTGATGGAGTGGTATTTGAGAATAGCACTGTTCCAGCAATTAACTACACAGCAGTACCATACACTGGACTCAATAGCCACTCACTTGTCTAATGCCTTCCCATATTTCTCTAAATCATTATTTGCATGTTCGCTAACCTGTACGCACAAGACCAAATCAGCCTTATACTTGTCCTCGACTAATTATAATGAGAAAGATCGGGTGCAAACTCACTTTCGTTTTGATCAACTGATCTTTAAACTGTTTATCAATATCCTTATAATCGCTTTTGAGCGTCTTCTCAGTCTTCTTCCTATTCTCAGTCATAGCCAATAATTGACCAGAATATAAATGTACCTGTCCCACGCAAGTCAGCATCATCATGACACCACACAATCTTATTTAAGACATATGACCATCATCCCTTCAATTTATCAAGGAGGTATTGAAGACATTGAACGGATGGCTCACCTTCCCTCCCACTTCCTCCTCCTCATCCATCATATCTCTATACTTCTCACTGAACTCTTTCCTACTCTTAGCGGCCGACTCCAAGTCCAAACCATCCAATTCCTTTTGAACTTCAGCTACTCTTTTACCATCATCTCGATATTTCAGATTGTTACTGATATTTCCTTTGAGGGATTCAGCTTTTGATAGTTCAGACGATAACGATGCAATCGTAGATTCGATGGTCGTCCGTGCATCCTGAGCTACTGAGATTTCTCTCTTGATGTCGGAAAGGGAAGCTTCCACTTCTCGAATTTGTCGATCATTCCCTTCGGCAATATACCTGTACATATGCATCAATACAACAGCCATATCAGCTGGTGTTCTACCATTGCACCGAATAGCTGGTTGTTGACTCACGCTTGACATGCTCGATGCTTACCCTCCACTTCACTCATACTGGACTGATACAATCCCACTTGAAGACTTGCATCGTTCTCCGAGTTCTGTCGTTCAGCCCGGTACCTATTGAGCGCTTCATTCTTCTGCCTCCAGGGAGCTTCGGCATTCTGAGCAGCAGCATCGAGATCCTACAAGTTGTACAAGATCAGCTTGATCAGCTTTACCCTGCCAGAATGAAGCAATTGTGCCGGTTGATTTGACTCACCTTTAATTCAGCTTGCAGACCTTCTAGACCTTCTCTCATCTCTTTCAGAGCTTGCTCCTCCCTCATTCGTCTTTCCTGCTGCGATCGTAGTTCCCCCATCTTGAGAGTCTTTCGACTAATATCATCAGCAGCACTTCTAAGAGCATTCGTCTTGAGCTCTTTCTCAGCACTTAGAGACTGCTGATCTCGAGACAGGGTTTTACTATCGATGCAGAAAGATATTGAATGAGCTTTGACAGATCTTGGGAGACAACCAGCAGCTTACATTTCATTAGAAACTTGATCGACTTCTCTCTGTACCTCTTCAACAGTCTTAAGAGATCCTGTACCTTCCAGATCCCTTTCCAACCTCGATATATCAGATTTGAGTTCTTTCAGTTCGGTTATAGTTCGCGATACTAGGGCAGCAGCGGATTTGAGATTCTGTAAATCTCGTGTCGCCAATTTTGCTTTTTGGACTTTCGTTTTGGCCTAAAAAGTAATGTTGAGCGTTCCATCTCACTACTCCGCGTTAATGCTAGCTCACCTCCTCAACCTCTTCTTGAGCTTTCTCCGAAGCTTCAGCCTCCTCCTGTACCTGCTTCTCCAACGATGGAATGACATTCTCCCTCAGTTCTGCACATTGTGCCACTGAAGGTTGCAGTTTTCGAAGAGATTGTAACACGCCATTCCACTGCTCTTCCTCCTCCTTGTACTCTTTCAGTCCTTCGGGTGAGTATGAATCAATTCGAGTTTGTACCTGTGATTACCATAGATATCAGCCGCTCATACGATCGAACGATGATTTCAAAATCGCAACTGATCAAGTGCTTCCCACAGCGACTCACATAACGATTGATCACTCTTTCTTGATCATGTAAGATTTCCCTATCACATCCATAACACTTGTGTTTCGTCTTAGCTACTTGGGCGAACTTCTCCCAGAGCGCTTTGTTCTGTTGAGCATTAGCGATTTGACTGCACATCGACTTTATTAGCTTATTTGCGTCCAAGAACCTGCAAAAATAAGCTCACTTTCTTCGATAGTCAACCTCTTCCATAGCTTCTTCAACCGCTTCATCGACAGTGGCCTTCTCAGTCTCAGCAGCGGCGAGACCATCTCGAACGGATTTTTCCAGACCTATGAATATATGTTGGTGTATGCACAACATGGGGGAAGTGAATATTGAACGTACGACTTAGTTCATCTTTCTTCGTTTTGAGTGTTTGTTTTGCTATATTAAGAGAAGTCTGTAATTGGGAAACATTTCGATTGACGGCTGCAGATGCGGCTTCAGCATCTTGAAGTTCTCGGTCTTTGCGCCTGTGGAACGGAGATCAGACATGAGCTATAATCACAGCAAGCAACTGGAGGAGGGCTAGCTCACCCTGAGGCAAGGGCAATCTTATCCTCCATCGTCTCAGCGTCAACATCAGTCCCAACAAGCTCTTTGAACCTCGTAGCATGTGTTGCAATACTACACAACCAATTATCAGCATTTTACCTCTCACATGTTGACAGATGAAAGTTCCAACTTGGTACTCACCTACTATCGACCTGAGCGGTCTTGCCGCCCACTTCATTCCTCTTGATCGTCAGTTGAGCTCTTGAATCAGCTTGTCTATTCAAAGCCGACAATTCCGCATTGATCTTATCTCTTTCAGCTTCTTTCTGTCTGACAAGCATCGCTTTTTCTCTGATTTGCTCATCATATCTTGATTCTCTGATCTCAGTTTCCAATCGAGATTTCTGCTCTTCGTTCTCCGTTAGTTTTCCTTGGAGAATCGATATCTCAGCGTCAAGCGATGTGATGGAGTCGAATGATGCTTCAGATGATCGGATTTTGTCATTGAGTTTTGCCTAATTTTAAGGTATCAGATGGAAATTGAGTACATCTCGAGAATACTGAATGAACATACGATCTGTTCTTGTTTACTTCGCTTGGTAGCTAAAGCAGATGCTTTGCTGTTCGATAGCTTATCGAGTTCAGCTTGCAATTCTCGTTCTTTGCGCGAGTTCTCAGCCTGTACAGACATCAGCTGACATGCTGCACACATGTAGAGGCAAAGCTCACCTGAAGCTTCTTCAGATCATTCTCAGCTTTTCTCACCAATTCATGCATCTTCTCGACAAACTCCATGATCTTGTGATCTTCCAAGGGTGAATAATCGTATCCCGGGAAATCATGAGTTTTGGCGACTTCTCTGATGACAGCTTCTCGTTCACGAAGGTTTTTCTCGTACATCTACGTATGACATGTCAGTTGATATGGCCGGATTACCCATTCTTGATCTTACCCTTCGATTAGCCAGAAGACCACCTTGTTTACTAGCCAGACTTCTTTCCTTGTTTCTCAAGTCCTCAAGTATGCCCTCCTCTTTCTCCTTGAGAGATTCTTGGGTAGCTCTCTTACTTTCGATGGATCGCAGATGTGCATCGAAGTTGTTCAGCATATGTTGCAACTCCTCCGTACTTTCTGTATCGTATTATAAATTCAGCTATGATTGGCAACATCAGATCAATCTAAGAAGCTGACTAACCATTCATCACGTTCATGGTACTGAGAGCATGTTGTCTATTCTCCTCATACATCTTTTTCTTATCTTTGAGCGATTCTGATCTCTCGAAGATCTCTCTGAATTCTCTCGCTTCATTGTAGAAATCGGCATTACGACCTTTGACGCGTTGTAGCTGTTCTTTGAGGTTTTCCAGCTGAGTTTGCTTGGAATTTTCTTGGTTGATAGCATCTTGAAGGTCTTTTCGCATCTACAGAAAGAAGGTCAGCTATCTGTTACCTGAACTACTGATGGGCTAATCCTGATAGAAAACTCACTCGCTCAGCCTTATCCTTATCAGATTTGAGGAATTTCAATCTCTCCTTATCAACTTTCAGCTCGGCTGTCCTTTCTTTCCTAAGAGCTTTGATGTTATCCAGAGCTTTGGTATATCTGAGACCATTGACACCAAATGTCAGCTTCTAGCGCATATACTCGATACTGTTAAGCCCACTTTGTAGCTTCAAATATATCATCAAACTTCTTCTTCAATGCAGCCGGTTCAGATAAAGGCCAATTCGATTCCTCCTGATGACAGAAAATGACATTTTCCAAAATCGATTTCGATACACCTAATAATAATGGCACTTCTTCATCCATCTCTGAACATTTCGTTGATATTGTATTCCTCTATGAATCCACTAATCAGCTTATTTCACCTTTATCTTACATGAGAAGAAAAATGAAAAAACAACAACTGACCTTCCCTTCACCACCATCTGGATCAGTCTTAGCTAAGATACCTTCCAGGGTTTTCATGGTCAGTGCACCCGTTTTCTTAGTTGTCACTTGGAGGTTTCTCGTCGCTGTCATTCTTTGTCTGTTGACATTCCAGAATCTTAATCTGACTTGAGCTTTGACCTCTTTCTCGTTAGCCATCTAATTACGTTGAATCATCATATCAAGTCAATATCCCGGATGACACTGAACAGCTGATTGATTCCTGAGAGAACGAGAGTTGACTCACTTTGGGATCATGAACGAATGCTCCCCCTTTGGTATTTGGCGGCATATCACCCGTCGTAGCATATTTGAGACATTCAATGATCGTCTGTCGAGGGAAATATCATTATAATAAGCTTAATTGCAATCGATCAGATATGACTAGCTTACAGTCTTTCCACTTCCATTATGACCCACTATCACCGTCAATGGTGAGTAAAACTCTATGACCTGCACATGTTTGTCGTCGAATGATCGGATACCTCGAATAGCAAGCTTGTTGAGGGAAGCCCTACAAATTCTTGTTAGCTCGTGGGGACCTATTGTTCTTGTTCATCAAGCTTACATGTTGGTCGAGGGAAGTTGACCAGCAAAGCTGGGGATGAGAGTTGAGGATGAATGCTCCGGTATGAACTCCTGAAGGCTGAGCTAGGGCTTCGGAAGCTTGTCACTTAGTTCAGGCGTCCGATCTTTCTCTCTGTGTGTTACACTTTTGGTTTGTCGAGGTGAAGGGATGGAAGAGGAAAGAGGGAAAACAAGACTCTGGGTCATGTTCCCAACCTGATCACCTCCACCCCGTCTTTCTGCTCGTTAGAATCGCGTCAACCAACAATCATCTGCACCGTGCCTTAGCTTGCTTGTCTGTGCAACACTCACACTCACCGTGGGAAAGTACAGGGACCAGATTCACTGTTTACTCTGGGCGGCAAGTCAAGTATCACTCCTGTCATCGAATCGAACACAAAGCAAACCAAATCCAAATTGACTGATTTGACTGAATTCCAGTCGATCCTCTCCTTCTCATACAACACCCAGACGTACTGTCCCGCTGAGCGATGTCCTGGGTAAGGTTCATCTTTCTCTCAGTCGCTCATACTGCAAGATACTCAGCTTACATCCTTCAATATCTCGTAGCTTGTCCCCTCTCTGCCCACCTGGGCTCGAGCCACCCCCGCTTCAACTTCGACAGCTAATCCCCCTTCTAACAATGAGCAAGAAGAAGAAGAAGAAGAAGAAGATATAGATGCACCACCACCTTTTCCTCTTCTCAACTCACATCAGAGATCTTCTGCTCTAGCTCCAGCTCCATCATTCTCAGTAGCTCCTCCATCACCTAAGAAAGCTACAAATGACGATGACGAGCCCCCGTCCGATCTGAATATAGCTATATCCGATTCACCCCTAGGTAACATGGCTCCTCCTCCTTCTACAGTGAAAAAACCGAATTTTGGAATACAGAAAGGTGGACAGGATTCTTCTGCTGGTGAGGAAATGGCAAAGAAGACACAGATGAAGACGAAGAAGAGGACAAAGGTTGCTTTGACCCCTGGGCATAGTGCGTTAGATTGGGCTAAATTGACTAGTAGTGGGGAGGATTTGAGGGGTGTACAAGGGTTTCAGAGAGTTACGTTGGCCGAGTTGAAAGAGGTTAGTGATAATCTCAATTCACTAGAGATCTTTTGAATCACAACAATCTGTCTGGCCAAGAGTCGTTGTGCTGATCACCAATGTGCATAGCACAATACACCTGACGATGCATGGTCAGTATTTAACGGGATGGTATATAACATCTCACCGTACCTTCCTTTTCATCCCGGTGGTGAGGATGAATTGATGCGTGTGGCGGGAAGGGACGGTACGAAGCTGTTTAGTGAGTAACTAATTCATTTCTTCGTGTGATCAGCCAAGATATCTGCAATTTGGACACACAACCCTCCAATCCTAGAAAATTTGCTTCACATGCAAAGATGAACGCTTATATGTGTCTTTCGCTCATAGTGCTCACTCATTCTTGGGTGAATCTCGATTTCATGCTGAAAGAATGTATGGTCGGTGTGTTAGTTAGGGGTTGAGTCAGTCGTACATTCAGCTCGATCACGAGTTTAGATCATAGAATATAGAGAATACCATCCATTGCAACAACCCTTCAAGATATGATAAGCTCTGTCATATAAGGATATTGTAACGTAAAGAATGTATTTTTATCGTGATATGATAACCACTCATCCGTCACTTCTGTATTCACCAGTGACATGCCCTAATCTCGATCTAAAGTTGACTAAGTTCGCAATAAATCTACCTCAGCTCAAAATATCCATTCATACATAAACAAGCCGACCCACCTCTACCTGATGATGTCTGGGCGGCGTCAGGCCAAAGATCCTTTCCCATTGTTCATCCTCGAAGTGAGCTACCACACAAACGCCCGCAGTGTTGTATGAGATAGAAGCAGGTGAGACTCCATTATATTGAAATTCTTGTAAGAGCTTTATAAGTTCAGGTAACATTTCTTCAGGTGTGAAACAATTTGCATACTGAGTTTCAGTAGCATTGATGTTGAAGTTGATAATGAGGAATTGACAGCTTTTCGGGGGTTGGTCGCGGTCTGGGAGATGTTGGGTTTGTGGTGATTCTGCTTGTGTCTGTTGCATCTTGCTTTCTGTTTTGTCTCGAGCACTATGGAATAAATAAGATCTTCATCCATCATCGAAGAACTCAGTGATGTATGCATCTGCACCCTCACCATACTTTGCATTGAATCGATGTCTCACCGTAGGTATCTCGTATCCCGCTTATTGATTGAGTAACTACAAGATCAAATCCGAAGATCAGGGCGTGCCTGCTTTTCTACTATTTCTATTTCTGATGTGTCTGTTGTACTGCATGCTAAGTTACCACCTCATACATCCCTGCCGATAGTCATGACCGTACAACAGTCATAGATCAGAGATGAACGACCCTTCTAACCCTTTCCATGTCCCCTCCTCTTCCTCCTCCTCCGCCTCAGCTTCTCAGTCTCTCAAACCTAAGAAACAACTACTCAGCAAAATCGGTCAACCCTCAAGCTCATCCCCCCGTACGGAACTGAACAACCGTAAGAGATTCGGCGGGCTGTTCGCGAGTTTCGGATTAGGCAATGGGACTGGATCACCTCTTAGAGCACCACTTGGTACTCCCATCAGGTCAGAAAGAAGACATGAGACTTTCCAGCCGGGTGATGATGTACAAGAAGATTCCTCGGGGAAAGGAGCGATAGGAGGGGTATGGAGTTTCGCAGAGAAGATGAAAGAGTTGACGTTGACTGTTGGAAGTCCCGCTAGAAATAGAAATAAGGAGAAGGTTCGGGAAGATACGGATGAGTGGGAAGGAGAGGGGCTGATGGGATTACCTGATGAGATGTGAGTTGATACTACCTGTTCTAACGAGATCATTTCGTACGAACAAGTTCTCCTCTGTGCTTTCCTACGAATATCTGCAAAGTCAAATGTCCTTACATACCTTGTTCATCCCTTAGTCTCCTTCATATTCTTCTTCAACTTCCCCCCACTCTCTCTCAACTACATATCATATCCCGTGTCTCTACTCGGTTCTACGACCTCTCCCGCACGCCTGTATTGTGGTTACGGATATTCCACGAAGCGGGATTCGACCTGAACGAACATGCTCAACAAAACGGAGTAGCAGTAGAATATCCTCCAGAGGGACACTGGGAAGGTAAGGAATGGATACACCGCCAACCTCAAGCCGAAGGAAGTTCAGATAATCCAAATTCAAACGAACCACCTGAGGATGATACTGGTGAAGAGGAAGAAGAAGAAGATTCTGTCAAAGATAGTACACCAATACATTACCCTACCCTTGTTCGATCCCGATACATCGTTCAACATCTCATACTTGATTCAGATCATTTACCTACTCCTACGAGATTGAGGGGACACAAAGATGTAGTTTATTGTCTGGCTCGGTGGCGGAATTACCTATTCACAGGTTCAAGAGATAGATCAATCAGACTATACGATTTATCTACTGGAGAATGTATATGGGTAGATAGTGAGGCTCATGGACGGAGTGTGTTATGTTTAGATCTCGACATAGATGAAGATGGGAAAGGGACTTTGGTATCTGGTTCTTCAGATATGATTATTGGTATATACACTATAGACCTCCCACCACCCTCATTATCTTCATCGTCTCTGGCCGTGGGGAAGAGGTTGAATACTATACGATGTGAAAGTTCGATATTGTCAATTGGACTTACGCCTCGATATCTGTTATCAGCCAATAAAGATACCAAAATTCACATATATGATAGAAAGACTCATGAACTGGTAAAAACATTGGAAGGACATACACAACCAATCAATTCGATATCGCTGTCGCCGAGAAAGGATAAATTGGTTTCGGGAAGTGGAGATGGATCTTGGAAGATATGGGATATCGCTAGTGGGCTGATAGAGAGGGAAGGAGGAGGAGGGAGAGGTGTAGCTTGTGTGGAATGGAATGTAAGTTGAGGATATCAATACTACATCTTTCGCGGAATAGGATGTAACGCCCACTGGCATGCTTTCTCCTTCTTCTTCGTTGCGGGATCAAGGATCATATTGGCACCAGTGCTGACTTGATATGTGAAAATAGCACGATCACATCGTAACAGGAGATGGAGATAATCTAGTAAAATTATATTCATCTTCCAATGGTCAGTTGATCAGTACGTTTCAAGGTCATACGGATTTAGTGAGAAGTGTGACTATAAGCAAGAGTGCCGGTGTGGTAGTCAGTGCAAGTTACGACAAGTCCATAAGGGTAAGCTATCCAATCAGCTCTTACAAGTCTTCGAGTGATAAAGCTGATTTCAGAGCTACGTCTGCTGTAGATATGGGATATCAAGACTGGTAAGTTGATAAAGATCATTAATGAAGATAGATCAAGTCTGGTATTTAATTTGAAAATGGTATCTAACAAGATTATAGCGTAAGTCTTCTCCCTTCAAATATGAAAGGAAGCATTGTAGCTGATTGAGGTAGGATGATAGCGCAAGACAGGATGGGACGATACATGTTTTCACTTTCGGTGATAATTTACCTTATGTCAATTTGTTTGCTTGATGATACTACTGTACGATAACTTAGAAAGCTGCATGATGATAGGCGAGACGCCTCTCATCACAAATTCTTATTGCATATAAACTGTATATGCTATGTACATATATATACTCATAGGCGACTGATTTGTTGATACTTGACTCTACCGATCGATCCATGTATCATCGTTGTTTGAATCCATTCGATCACATCCCATTTCCCATTGATTCCTTCTTATTAAAACGATTCCATCACGTATAACGAGTGATCACCCCAAAGCCAAGAAGGAAAATGAGATCGTCATTTTGTTCTGTGGATCTAAAAGACCCAGGTGCATGATATGATATTGAATTTCCCTTTTAGCAGAGTGACGGAATGGGACTATCTGACGTCATAGATCCCGGGGTGACTTTTGTTTAGGTTCAAGACACCAGATGGTAAACAAATGGTGTGGCGCGATCGTCATACCTCCTACCTGACCACCGCTAGTGTGACCAACTGACGATTAGCGCAGTTTGGTCCAAATTTTTCACTCCATATAACAAATATCGCTTTATCACTACTGCCATTCCTTTTCTCATCGTTTTCATCATTCTTGATTTGAACCAGGTATTGTAGATACTTTGCATCGTTGTTTCATCGTGATAGGTGAGTCTCAAAGGCATTCTACCCCCAATCTCATTCTTGTTCGGTTCCGTCCCCCGTCCACATCCTTATCCTTGTCCTTATCCTTTTGCACTTTTAGTTGAATGATGTCAATGCTGATTTGTTTTCATCGTGTGTGCTGATCATCCTTCATTACGCTTTGACCTCGATCCTCCTTTTCTTGTTGATTATCGATCCACCCAGTACAGTTCCACCAGTTTTATTATAATAATCTGATCTCGACCTTCTTCTCTCCACCTTCGTGTTATCCGTCGTCTCCTCCACGGTAGACAGACAGCACCGTTCGCCATGTCCGCGACTGGAAAGGACACCACCACAGCTTCCACCTCCTCCTTCGTCACGGCGTTGGTCACCGCGGGTATCACAGTCGGAGCATTGACGGCAGTATGGTTGATACTCCATAATCGACAAAAGCTCAAGAGGGTATTCCAACCTAGATCAGTATTGGCTCCTGATGCGTGAGTACTCTTGTCTCCTTCTTTCTTCGATCTGACCTGCTCCGATTCTATACTCACACTAACGAATCTTTTCTCGACGGTATAGCAAAAAACCACCTGTACTTCCATCAGGTATATTTGGTTATTGGAAAACAATTCTAATCAGTACTCCCGACACCGATCTGATCGTTTCCAACGGTCCCGATGCCTACTTCTTCATCCGATTCATCAAGGTCTTCGGCCTCAAGATGTTATTACCTTACTTCCTCTTGACTTTCGTCGTTTGTATTCCCGCTTCAGCAGTCAAACCCAACAACCAGTTGGAAGGATTGAACTTGTTATCCTTCGGTAATGTCCCTGCAAATCATCAAAACCGACACATCGCTCATTTCTTCTGTGCGATCGTACTCATGGGTTACACATGTTGGTTAATTTGGCAAGAGTACAATCACTTCGTGCAAATTAGACAAGCATGGTTGACTTCACCTCAACATCTTGCTCTTGCACGAACTAGGACCGTTGCTGTCACCAACGTTCCTGATTCAGTTAACTCTGAATCTGGCATGAAGGAGATCGCATCGATCGTTGCTCGAATCGACTCCACCACTCCAGGCTCATCCGTCCCTTCTGCTCACGCTGCTTCTCAACAACCCAGAAAATCAACTGCAACTGAAGGTACTGCCGTCAACCCTTCCAACGATGCTGAGGGTGGTGTCCGACAAGTATGGTTGACCAGAAAGTGCAAGGATGTCGAGAAGATCTGGCAGGAGAGGGATAAGGAATGTTCAAGATTGGAAGGTGGTGCTAGCAAAGTGATCAAATTGGCTAACAAGAATCAAGCTAAGAAGAAAACCCCTGAGGCTCAAGGTGAGTTCGCGACAATGTCAAAGGTCAAGCGTAAGCTGATAATAGGTCATTTTGTCTAGGCCAATACGATGCTGAACGATCTTCTGGTGATATCATCGATCGATATGTCTTATCCAAGAAACGACCATCTTGGAAACAAGGACCATTAGGATTGATCGGTAAAAAACAAGATTTGGAAACTTCACCATTATACATTGCTGAACGAAATGCCAAATTATCCGATCTCAGAAAGACTATCGATGATTTACCTCAAGGAAATACCGTGTTCATTAGATTCGCCTCTCAACATGAAGCCCATGCTTTCGCCAGATTGGTAGCCGAGACTGACAAATCCAACAAACTCATGGAAGCTGGCGTGGAAGTTGTTCCTGAAGATGTCGAATGGTCCAATATCTCTATGAACCCTTATCAACGAAAAATTAGAAAAGTCATCTCATGGGCTTTGACCATTGGACTTATCATCGTTTGGGCTATTCCCGTGGCCTTCGTCGGTATCGTTTCAAACATCGATGCTTTGTGTCAGAACACTGCTTGGTTGGCTTGGATCTGTGAAAATGGACCGTAAGTGCAGCTTCATCCTTTCAAGACTCACCATATCAAAAGCTGATGATTGTCTGAGCTCAGCGTCGTCAAGGGTATTGTCAAGGGTGTCCTTCCTCCCGTCTTACTCGCCGTCCTCTTCATGCTTCTCCCAATTGTATTGCGACTCATGGTCCAACTTCAAGGTGAAGTTAGGAAGACGTAAGTGCATTTGCTCTGCCAATACAAATGTTATGCTGATTTTGCTATAGTGATATCGAGCTCAAGCTTTTCTCTCGATTCTGGTTGTTCCAAGTCATTCACGGTTTCTTGATCGTCACTGTTGCTGCTGGTTTGATCTCTGCTTTGTCAGACATCGGAAACACTGTTGGTCAATTGCCCACTCTATTGGCTGAAAAATTACCCACTGCTTCTATTTTCTTCCTTACCTTGTAAGTCATTTCAGTCATTTCAGACGAGGTAGTGAATCGGATTAACGCTCACCATGTTCGTTACATAGCATCCTCACCGCTACATTCTCTGGAGCTGCCAAATCTTATTCTCGAGCTGTTCCTTGGGTAATGTACTTGCTATCGGGTGTTTTGGCTGGAAACACCCCTAGAAAGGTATACATGAAAGCTGTGAGTTTGATTGAGACAGTATGAAGAATGTCGCTCAACTAACACTCTTTTATGCATAGTTCAAGATGGATTCAATGACTTGGGCGACCACCTTTCCACCCACATGTTTGTTGATCTGTATTTCCATCGTCTACACGGTCATTCAACCAGTTATCACCCTGCTCGCTTTGGTAGCTTTCTGCTTACTCTACGCCGCCTACAAATACCTCTTACACTGGTGTGCCGACCAACCTGATTACTCTGAGACTGGTGGTATGTTTTACATCAAAGCCTTGAGAACTGTCTTCGTCTCTTTATACCTCGAAGGTATTTGTCTGGCTGGTCTCTTTTTCTTGTCCTCTGATGAGAATGGTGACAGAGCCAAGAGTGGTCTGGGATGTGGTGCTGTTATGGTAAGTTGTCTCCTTCGTTTAGTACTTCACTGAATTGGTGATACCATCCTGACAATGATGTCTATACAGATTGTCGTTATCGTTGCCATAGCGCTATTCCAATTCTACATCGACTGGTTCAGATTCAAGAAACCTTATCTCTACTACGTTCATTCCACCACCACTCATTCTGAATCATTGAGTGTCGATCCTAAAGTCGGTGTCACCCAAACCACCTCTGACGAAGAGGTGAATAATGCCGGTCCCCAATATGGCAATACCTCTGGGTTCCATTATCGAGCATTTGACCATCCTGCTTTGTGGAAGAAACAACCCGTTATCTGGATTACCAATGATCCTTTGGGTATTGGTAACTATCTTGCGGAGAAGTTTAACGGTAAGAACGTTGAGTCTTCGACTGAGTTCACGTCGATGGATGAGAAACAGAAGGTTCAAGTTGAGAGAGGGCCACCGGATGAGGCGTGGTATGGTGGATTCTCATCCTAAGTCTCCATCTCTATGATTAGGAAATTACAATTTTATATACACATTCCTCGATAAATCCAAACTAACTTCGTTTTTTTTTTCCAAATCCTCCGATGAATTTATCAATCATCAGAATTTTTTTTCCATCTTCTTGTAACACCTATGTTCATCGGATTTCTTATAATTATACACGGATCTTTGAACAGCTTATAATCTTATATACAATATGATAGCTTAATAACGGATTATTCATACTTCGATCCATGCAGTCTCTATCCCTCGCCGTCAATACCACGACCCGCCAGTCAGGTCATCCAGCTTTGGTTCAGATGAGATTCATCGCTATGGCTCATCCTGTTTCTGGAGTCCAGGTCTAGATCCACCAGAACAAAGTAAGTCATTTTGTCACGGAAAATGTGATATCATGAATTAGCGACTCGCTGGAAATCCTTTGTCAGAACGTCATCGATAGTGAACCCCCTATCATCGTTGATATGAGGAACGAAGCAATGTCCCCTAATGTATCTTCATTTGAGAGGATAGGAACAAAAAAAGCCTTCAAATCCGCCATGCCCGGCGATGCTACGATACGCAAATCTTCTACTTGTTCTAGACTTTGCTCTAGACTTTGCTCCACCGTTGTTCTTCGAATGATCATGGTTCTTGACATCTTCTCATACCGATGTCATCCGTTCGTTTGTAAGGCATATAAACACCCATCTGATTCATCTCAACTCATCTCGATCTCATCGCCTTTCACACCTGTCCAATCCAACCCAAGCCGACAGAACTCACAACTGGTTATCATATCGCTGCTTTTTACTATACTCGTACTCATTGATTTCGAATACGTACACTGCATTCACCATGTCAGCGTCAACGGAAGACCAATCAACCGCATCTAAAACTGCTCCTCCTACATACGACACCGTCACTTCGCCTCCAACCAAATACCAAATAACCATACTTGACAAACGCAGTCGATCTGAAATTTTCTCAAAGATGGACTCTCATACTAACATTGACACTGATACTGGTTCTGGTACTGGTCGAGTAGCCACTATATCCCATTTACACTCTTATCCCAGTCGAGATAGGTCAGATCCACAAAAACTCGATCAATACATACAATTGACCGAGGTATCTGACGTTTGTCCAGTCGAAGTGAGAGTGGCTGACCCTCACACCCCCAACGAAGATCAACTTACTGACAGTGATGGGAGTAGTAGTAAGATGATGAGGGGAAGTAGAAATCAAATTGATCTTGTTGTACCATTCAATTTCCACCCTGAGAGTGGCGATCCAAATGCGGATGGAGATGCAGATGGATCGAGGGAATCATCAATCTTTGATAGTTTCGTATTGACAGGATTGACCAATTCCATCAAAGACGTTAAAGAGCTAGACGAATGGAAAGATCGAGCTCGATTTGACCTTATCACGAATCAAGATATGACCAATAGTGAATCGATCCCCATGATTTTGGGAGACATGTTGAACGGCGTGAAAATCACTGGGTTGAATTTGGATCTTTATAAGGGGGAGGAGAAGGTCAAGAGTTTGGATAATTTGGATGCGAGGGTCAATGGGATGACATTTTTCTGTGGGAAGATCTCTGAAGGATCCCTAGATCATATCATTGGCGAGACCGAAGGAGGTACTGGCAAGATTCCGACTGAGGCCACTCAAAATGATCGTGATGGGATCACAAAGGATTTAGACAAATTGTCTGTCTCAAAGTGAAGATGGTAGCATTGTCGATGTAATGATTAATGCTGGTGCTTTCATTAGAGAGATCAGTCTATGTTGTCAATGTTTCATAATTTTCCTTGTGTGTCAATAACAATCCTCATGGATACCGTAATCTAATTAATGAACGTTCAAAAAGGAGTGGGGAAAAAAAAAAAAAAAAAAAATAGTCAAGGAGAATCACATACCAAATCAGTCGTATCCCCTGTATATGCATTAAAATACCATGTAAAGAGTAACCGTACAGTATATCCCTGTCATACTGCTACTAGCTGAGAAGAATAATCGAGACACACTATGTAGTATATCGCATGATGCCACCATACAGTATTTTGGCAAAACTTGACCTCGAGCTTGGATCTGCAACATAATCGAATGCTTCCAAATATTCTCATTAGTACGATATAATTTTTACATATGTATCGTAAGCTGGATCACATCACAGCACACCACTTTCCATTGAGGTAAAAAGCGAAAGTTGTTCTCCTCTATTTCAATAGTAGCGCAGTGAAGCATTCCAATGTGATCCGTTATCATCGGAAGTGCAAGAACTTGTAGTACGATTGAGAATAATGTGGAAGCCCACTGATGTTCTAGAACGTTGTTTCCTGAGGTAGAGGATCATGTTCAGACTCGTTCTTTTGCCTCTGAAATTCGCGATCATCTTCTTCATCGAAGACATATATACTCAGCAACGCGTAGTAAACATCGAAGACTTAAAAGCCAGCTGACTGAAAGTCATATAAACGACCTCCCCATTCCATCCCTTCTGTTCAATACAGATCAAATATCTTACGTTTCACTTTCGATTGACTACCACTTCACCTTTCAATCGCGATCTCAATTACTTATCTTACATATACCTCAACTGCAACGATTACCCCTGTCCACTATGTCATCAGAGACTCCATCGACTCTCCTCACTTACCAAGACTCGCTCTCCCTCTCATCTTGCCTAACCAGATACAAAGTGACAATCCAAGACCCCCAAAGTCGATCTTCCGCCTTAACCCGCATCAGCCAACATTCAGATCGTCAATCCAACAAGCATTTCCTACGCTCAACAAGGGACAAAAATGGAAACCTGATTCGTTACCTGTGGCTTACTGACGCATCTAACGTAGAACCTCTCGAACTTGTGGAAGTGGACGGTCCGAAACCTGAAAATAAACCGATGATTAGGAACAGTAGAAATCAAGTTGATTTACATATCCCATTCGATTTCAGAGAGAAATTTGATGGGATTGAGATGAGCGGATTTACCAATTCCATTGAATCATCCAATGTGGTAAACGACTGGAAGGAAAAATCCGAATTCGAACTGATTATGACGGATGGTGGTGAACTGCACAAGGGAAATTCATTCGTTCTAGCTGATATGATCGATGAGGTGGTCGTTCCTCAATTAACACTTGATTTCTACATGGGCGAAAGTAAAGTCAAGACTTTAGGTGGGTTAGTAGGTAGTTTGAGAGGGAAAACTATCATTTATGGAAAAGAAATTCAACAACAAGATGAATCGACGGATGATCTTGCTAGTACGATCATCATCTAGAAACATATTCGACTGGGTAATCGTAATGGTCTATTGAATGACAATGATACGATCACAAGTCAAGTTGCTAGTACTAGCATCGGTACTGGAAATGGCGATGGGATCCGGTCGGATATTGCTAAGATGTCTCTTGAAGATGCTAGTACCGCCAGCCTTGGGGTTGTAGCTGGTAATGCTGATGATTTCATCAGAGACATCTAAGTTGATCTTGTTGCTAGCACCCTTGAGTTCGCGCGAGTCTTGTTGATCCCGGATGTGGGTAGTTAGTCAGTATAGTCAATGGAGAATAGATCTGAAAGAGACGTAAGACGGATATTGTTACTTGGATGCTGGAAATGATGACAAAGAGAGTGAAAGAAAAGACAAAAACAGAAAAAAAGGCTTCGGTAAGATCCAGCACTCGGTCATCTTTATCGTCTCGTACCTTGTGGATATGCATCATTATACCATGTGTAGCATATCGATCCTCCTATATCCTACCCAATTAATCGATGAGAAGAGATATCAACAACGCCAAGATGAGATCCTTCCTAAGATTCACCTCACCCTCCATTACTCATTCCTTCTCCAACTCATCACCCTCCTAGCTTGCGCACTCTTCCTACTTATCCTTTCAACCGTTTCTTTCCCGTAGAGTTCTTCCAGACTCTTCCCTTCTTTCCATATCAATTCCTGATGGAGTTTGTTTTCCTTCGGTCCCATCACAACCAAATTATCTACATCCAACGGTTTGTTGTTATCCCACCTTATCACAGAGGGTTTAGATAATATCTCATAAGGTGGAATAGATGATCGTCCAGAATACAAATCATCAAATACGAATCCGATATCATCAGAATTGATAGGTATCCTCTCCATATCCCTCAACCCTCTTAGATCTTTCTCAAATTTCATCAAGGATTTTTCCAACGATTGGTATAATTTCTTACGATTCTTGATTTCGGCGTAATCTTCTAGTGTCTTTCCTGCTAGATCCAGTAGGATGTAGGTAGCGATGTTCAATCCAAATATAGCGGGCAAGGGACCAAGAACGGGGAGGATACGGACTCGGAAATCATCGAATGCCTGGAGTTCTTTGACTGCACCTCGTTGGAACTCTTCTTCGGGAAGGGGGAGGAGCTTGATCTCTGATGGGACCTCGGTAGAGTAGACGACGCTAAAAACAAAACAAGTCAATCAATGGTAAGAAAGCATTCCAGACAGGTAAACGACTAGGAGGAATTGGACTTACGGGATACCACCAGGTATACCATTGATTCTCAACTTCCTTCTTACGGACCTAGCTAAAGGGTCTTCATACGTATTCGATATATCGCTAATTAATGATGAACGTAAGTCCTTATAAGACTAACTGTATGAGATGTTCAGACATGATACTTACGCAATCTGTACCCTAGTAGGATCCTGCTTGGCGCCTGCACCCATGCTAGCAAACACTTTGATACCATTCTTATGACAATGAGTCAAAAGATCCGCTTTAGTCTCCAAATTATCTATAGCATCTACGACCCAATCGGCACCCTCTAACCATTTTTCAGCTTCAGATCCTTTTCGCCATAAGCCAATCTGGACATCAACCCTATAGAAGGTGAGAAGGGAATGAGTATCATTTGATCAGGTGAAAATGTATGAAATGAAGCAGATTACTCACTCAGCCCACGGTGCTACCTTCTTGAAGTATTTCTGCATGGCTATTACTTTCGGTGTACCTACATCTTCGAGCGTGGCGCATGCATGTCTATTGAGGGATGAGAGTGTGGTGAGGTCGAACTAATCAATTTGAAGAGTCAGTTGGCCTGCCGCTGGTCATACTATGAATTTGATAAGTATCAATTTACATCAATAAGCAGCAATCGTCCCACACCGCTGTGATTACTATATTAGCTTCAAGAAATCTAATGTGCGTAGGCAAAGCAGGCCAGACGTACCTTCTCAATAACATCAATGCACACCAACTGCCCACTCCTCCGCATCCTACTACGACCACATAAGAGTTTCGTACTTTTTCCATCGATTCTTCACCCAGGAAGTTGTAATTTCTCGTGAGCTACACCAGGACACAGAATTAGCTATAAGCTTTCTCTCCAGAATAGAAGGCCTTCTTATATCCATGAGCGATAGATGCATTGTTACCCTTGATTCTATACCTGTTACTGTTGAGATCTGATCCACTCACCTGCTCACGTATCAACCCCTCGTCAAATTCGCCTTTCTTCCAATTCCTATCCTTCTTAATGATCCTATCGATCTTCTCTTCCGGTGTACCCAGTCCACTACCCGCGCGACTCCTCTCCCATTCTTCTACGTCTTCTCCAACCTGCTTCTTGAGCTTGGTAGTCCGCTGTTCGCGCCGTAAAGCCTGGTAAGATAGGATGAGGGAGCTGGTCGCTATGGCCGTGGCAGCAGCTGTGAGAAATATGGTCTGACGCGTTGACAGGTCTTGTAAGGGCATTGTGGCGGTGTATATACTCTATCGTTCTATAGGGAATCTAGATCTATACAGTCTTTACGAAGTTGACATGGATGATTTATATCTTGTACGAGGTTGAGTTGTGTTGTTGCCGTTTGAAAATCGTCGAATCCATTCGGCAGCAGGGAGATCTAGAAGTGATGATGTCATCATTTTTGGAGTGCAAGTAATCATCGATCAAGTCAGTCACACCGAAGCAGCGATGGTCATCCTCTTCCTCGCTCTTCTGCATCTATACTCAGTGTTAATCTCAGAGAGACCCATCCTACTGCAGTCCAGTGACTAGAGATCCCGCCATATGCCGAGGGACAGTGGTATAGCAACATTCCTTCGTCGATATGGTGCAACCTTCCTTCTCCCACCCTCGTTCTGACCCTTCATCCTCCTCTGTCTCAAATTCACCAACAGCGGCACTCGATGCATTCCTCGATAACCAGCATCAATCGTATTTCGAGGAACTGTACAAATCAGAGGCGGTATGTCTATGTATACTGAGGTAAGCTGATCTCTACTGTTTCCTCTTATGAACGAAGTATCGTAGCTTACATCTGTGCATGTGAGCAGGTCATTACCTCCCGTATGTAGACATCTGATCCTGCATCACCTATGGTCACATATGCCTCTGCGTACGACAGAAGTGAAAAGCTTCTTACAGCTGGACGTACACACCCAACTTGAAGTGTAAGTAAAATTCTACTCCTTCCAGCTTGCTTTCATGCTTTCCGGTCGCTGGACAGAAAATCCCGATTGGGCTGATCCTCATATGACTTGACAGTGTCGACGAAATAGTAAGACCAGCGTTGAATAGAAAGATCATACATCCCATGATACATAAGAAGAACAAGTTTTACTGGCCATGGAATGACGCATTTAAGAAAGGCCTGAGAAACGCTCTGACCGGATTGTGAGTTTTTCGTATTACTGTTACAGATAATTCAGCATTGCCGCGCTCGCTATGGTAAGCGTTTCATAAACTGATAAGGTTGACTGTGAACAGAGGAACATCAAATTCGTTTGGTGTACCATTTGACACACCGGACGACGTCGAGTTGCCAAGTCAGGAGGATCTGGTAGCGTACGGAGAAGAAGCCTTTGAAGTGAGCTATCTTGATCATAGTCTACATCCATGACAACATTCAGCTCATATAGTGCATTAGGGTATTCTCAAATACATGGTATCTTCCGGACTAGGAATCGGATTTTCAGTAGCCAGACCTCAAGCTGAGGTTTTAGAGCTACTGCATATAAGTGGATTGATGATTGATCCGTGAGTACGAGGACTGATTTTAGCTGAACGATGTTAGTATGGCTACCATTGGCTGACAGTCATGGACAATGGGACAGCACCGACGCTACAGGTGAAAATCCCAATCTGAACAAGATGACCATCACATCAAAGGGATTCCAGTTCTTACTGGAAGATCGGCAGACTCAATTATGGGAGATACTCATGTATTACCTTACTGCCAAAGAGGTGAGTGTGGTATCGCTCGCGAGATAGTCAGCTAATAGCTGATCATAATGGATCGATGATCGAAAAGGCGAATTCAGAACGATCCGCGGAGGTGTTATCGATGTTCTTTTCTTTAAATTGTATGCAGCTGGGACAGGTGAGAGATAATTCATTTTCGACATGCATGATGGCTGAACATCAATCATATACGCAGGACTACTCGGCTTCCAAGTCTTTCCCTCATGCTTTATCCGCGCTGAATGACTTAGCACAATACGGATTCATTTATCGACCATCACCCGATTCAGACCAGTTCTTCCCAACTCACCTCGCTACTGCCTTGTGCAGTGGTGATGCAGCGGCTACGAAAAGCCAAGAGGCAGATGAGAAGAGGTTCTTGATCTTGGAGACTAACTATAAGATTTATGCTTATACGTGTGAGTACAAACGTCATCCTCGACTATGGCAAAGATGTGGATACACGGGTCGTTCTGTTTCTTTGTGTGATATAGCAAACGAATTGGAAATAGCGATCTTGAACCTATTTGTCGATATTCGAATTCGCTATCCAAACTTGGTCGTTGGCAAATTAGATCGAAAGAATGTTAAATCAGCTATGGAAAAGGGTATATCAGCAAATCAGATCATATCGTATTTATCGAGTCACGCACATCCCCAGATGTACAATTCTCCCCCACCGTTGTTACACCCTACAATTGTCGACCAATTGCATTTGTGGGATAGGGAGAGGAACAGGTTGAAAATGGAAGATAGTGAGTGTTCCCACATCACTGCGCCTAGAAAAAATATTCATTACACCGAGTGTCACCTTCAATATGCCTACGCTGATTCACCTGACCCGTTTCTTTTCTTCTTTACAAAATTAGCCGTCATGCTTGAATTCTTCAGTAAAGAGCTATTCGAAGATACCGAAAACGAAGCCAAGGCCAACGCGGCTTTACAGCTTAGCGTATCTACTCAGAAATTCTTGTTCATCGAACCGCAGACGAAGGCTGCTATTACGGACTTTGTGAAAGAGAGGCAGAATCAGTTGAGATCGGGATTCTAATCAACTTTGAACAGTACGAGGTCAATTAGTGTATGTTTCATCCCATCAGTTACGGTTGTATAGCACAATATCTCATCCTTCATGTATAAATATCATTGCTGCCTAAAGATATGGATGGGCTCAATGCCGGTTGCTCATCATTTTCGACAAGAACAGAATAAGGCCGATCATCAAGGATACTTCCTGTGAGTGTATCGCCCCCTCGCGTGGATCGCTGCCGCTCTTCCATTTCTCTTTGCTCGAACGACTTCATCTTCCGAGGGAATAGGTGATAAATGATTGTAGCGTTGATATTTGTTGTACCAAGTCTGATCATGTGTATGATCGCTCCTGCCGGATCTATCCGCCCCAGCGAGGAATATGCAGGAAAGTGCACTGATAGTGATCAAGATCACCACGATGTTTGTGAAAGTCCATCGAAGGCTGAGCGTATTGAACATCAGTACCAGTCCTGCATACGCATTTCAGAAAGGCGAGATACAGGAGTGAGCATCAAGGTACTCACCTCAGACAGAAGTTGACCACCCATCGTAAGACAGTAAGGAACGATAATGGTATACCCAAAAATGCGAAGAACAATCTACCGTTGGCACACGTCAATGAGTACAGCTCAATGCGACAAAAGAGCTGATGTGATCAACCGAGATCGCTTCCACTCACGTGCTACCTAAGATCTCTCTAAAACTTGGTATCAAAGTATCTTGTCCGGTGATATTCAGAATCATTGGATATAACGAATTCAAATCATATTGACCGTAAAAAATCCTCGAAGTTATCTTGATGATGATTACAAGATTATGTTGGTACTGTGAAACCAAATGGAAAGAGAACTGAGGTGATCGATTAAGGTCAATGTTGAAAACAATCTCCTGGATTAGGCCATGGTGAAGTTATCCATTTCCTTCATTGCGCGACTGTAGAAAAAAGCGAGAAAAGGAAAGGGCTGTATTGTATTGCATTGTATTGTAGAGCATCAGGAAGTCATGCTTCCGATCAGCTCGGTGATTGTAACGTATTCCACTGTAGCCGTACGTTGTGTGTAGTATTAACAACACCAGACACACATACACACACCAGTCCGAGTCGCCTTGAGAGTGATTAACCCATGCTCTCCAGTACTCTAACATATGTACTTATCATATAACTCATGTAAGACGATCCCTTCTCCGATCCTATCGGTGAACTAACGTTAGATTAGGACAGATAGTCCTACTCATTCATCATCACCTGAATCGCGGACAGCACAGACAGCTCATCCTGGTCCGATGATCACTGACCATCAGGTGATTCGAACTTGACTCGACACCGAGTCAGACATCCCTTTCATCCCGATAACACACACTCATACGCAGTTTCGGACCTGGGATCACAAGGTTTCGGAGAAATGTATTCTTGTACGGTATTCCTCTGTCATGGCTTTATGACTTACTTTGTGTTGTTCGTCCCTTTGAGGTACCCTTCAAGGGCACTGGACCTACCCCACTCAACCGACAGTCCAACAATACCATCATGAGACCTTTTGTTCCTCAAGTTGTACAGTCAGATGGTGATGGGTGATCGGTAAATCGGTTAAAACCTTTCACATAGATAGTCCATATAGATAAGCATAAAAATATGGGTATAAATGTAATGCATGTCTTCGAATCTTATTTCGTCCTCCCTCACTCTATACTTATCATCCATTATCACCTTGCACCAAGTTTCATCTCTGATAGAAGCTCACAGTGGCAAAATACAGTAATCAGTAATCATACCCAACAACCTTTTTGGTGAGTCAAAGAACGGAATTTCCGATCCCTCCACTCGCTCAGAATGTCGGGATACGCTGAAATACTGAACATTTTTATCCTCATGTATTTTATAGACAGCCAGCTTGATGCCAAACCATATACCCCACGTGCCGAGACTTATCATGTTCACCCAAAATCTCGGATGGACATTGTTCATCTTTGGTATGATCGCTTGTGGTAGATCATTAGTAGTGGCTATGAGAGGGTGCAATGTCTCCAACAACGGATGGTGAGTCTTTCTAGCTAGATATCCGACGCTTGAAAAGCATTCATCCTCACCTTGAACTAACGCTAATACCATATCTGATTGGGCGATGGATGGTAGTGGTTCATCACAAGACCCTCTACGAATCCCTCGTTTCATCCCTCGTCTATTCCTTCTATCTTATCTCTCATTCACGATATCGTATATTTTACAAAGTATCGACCTAAAGCTTGGCCCGAACGTACAAATGGGAGAGAAGATGATAGTTTGGTTCATCACCTTGGGTCTTATGGGTTTACCGATATACAGCGCCCAAGTCCGGATGATATTCAAACATTCTTTTGGCAATGGTAGTTGTAGTAGCTCTTTGAAGATGTACGAGTGCGAGTGTTATGGGGATAATGAAGATGAGGGAGAAAGAAATTTGGAAGGTGGAGTTATCAAAGAGGAGATGAGAAGAGATTTGAGATGGTTGACTGTTGGTCACTCCGATAGGAGCAGGAAGGTCAGAGAATAATGGTCTTTGAACTGTATACATTCCTTTATTATTATACAATTGTATACTGAAGCTGAGCATGTACGATCTCACTGGGTTACGATGTTGAGGGAGAGATTTATTCCGCTTGTATATGATATATCGACAGGTTACTTGAGATGATTTGAGTGTGACCCGATAATTCAAGCGTGCTCAAAGGAATGTGGGTACGGTACAGTATGTGAAAGACACACAGGTACAGATGGATCAAAAGGAAGTTTACAATCACGAGACTGATCTGGACCAAAGAGTGACGATACAACCTTCTTTAATCATCTTTCTATCTCCTACGACTCAAAAATCAAATCACATCAACACATATCGAGCCACTGTGAGTGGTATAGATCCCTATAGCACAGGGAAAACATTTGCCTCGTATCTCAGGTGCTCGAAAACAAGCAAGAAATGACTCCGGCGAAACCCTCTTTCCTTCCTATCAGCTTAGAACAATCTGAATCACACAAAATCAGCTTTACTTCAAAGTAATATACAATGCCTATCCCGAAAAGTCTGATTCCAAGGTAAAATTAGCTATCCCTCTCTTTGAAATTTCCCACCTACAGTGTTGTTCATCATCATATCAGCCGAGTCTCATTCTCTTTTTGAATCGCATGAACGTACCCAGCTCAAGATGGGCTGAGCTGACGAGATACCACCCTATCACTTTTCAGACCAGAAATCAACCTTGAAACTCTCATCCACATCCTCGGCTGGGCATCGATGGGACTAGCTGTGGTAATCTGTATCAAGGGTTTTCTAGCTGTTGTGAGGAGTTATAACTAGAAGAGTACTGTAGTATTGTGGGACCGAAAGTCCATGGATAGTATGAGTGGCAGTTTTTAAGGTTAGTCTTACTGTGGGGATCGAATGGAGATGAGATGGAATGACATGAAATGGTTGTTCGTTGGAGTATACGTACTCCTACACTATGCATTCAACTGTTTACATTGTTAATCGGAAACAAAGTTCACCCCATCCCGTGGATATATGCATGTAGATGTAGTAGGAACGGTGGCAAACTTCATTTTCAATCTTCATCTTTCTCTTTCTCCTTCTTCATCATCACACGTCCTCTTAATTTGAATATACGATATATCAAATAGTGTATATATTGTATATACGAACTCATCCATAATGTGTACAGAGAATACGGAGCTGCTAAGCAGAAAGGACAGCATGATTGAATCGAATTATACTATGATCAGGTGAGTACACCCACACACATGGACATGCGCAGAATGATCCGCGCCGTCTCTAACTCTGTGTGTTCATTATGAGCTGATGTGATATCCAGCAATTGTCATTGTCCCTCATCCGCAGCCATCCTCAATTATCTTTTGATATCTCTTGGGGATTATTTCAGGTTAGTACGATATTATGTCTACCTTGAATAAGGAAAATCGCTGATCCCTTGAGCCGCTCTGGGTCCTGAATATATAGCGAGAAACTCGTCTTGATCGCTTGTGCACAGATAGCATCTCTCCTTTGGATCTGTTGGATATACAAAGTGAAACTCAACCAATACACATGGAGATGGAGACATCAAAGGTACGTCCTCATCTGTATAACTCAACAAGGTTCTTCCCCCAACAGAACTCAGTTCATCCCTTCCTCAACACTGCCTGTTCCCCCACTTTCATTCCTGGCTGACCTCAATTCCCGTTCCTCTCAGATATCGGACTCTCGTCGACCTGACCGACATCCTATTCTACATCGTTGCTATAACCGTAGCCATCCTCCAATTCCGACTGATCTATATCCTATATCAGTACGACAACACACGATATATTCCTATACAGCTCGTCTCTCTTGGGGTGTTGCGATATACCCTAAATCAGTCCAGCAGACATCTAGAGGATATTTACCTACATAATCTTATAGGAGAGACTTTCACAATTGATCCTAATCGACACCAACAGCGACAGAGAGTTGGATCCGATTCTACTACAGGTTCAGGTTCGTCAACCTCGTTAAGGTCAATTGTCGAATCGACTTCCACCTCAATCTCATGTTCTCCTAATGATTCGGCTTCAACCTCACCTTCATCCTCTATCAGTGAGCTTCCCAAATCAGTGGAAGAAGAGTACGATAACTCCAGACCTCCTTCTCAAAACATGGCTAGACTCCGAGAAATCGCCAAGAGGGAGAACAACTCTTTGTGGTGGGTGATATTTAGGGAAGAAAGGGACTGGGTAAGGATGAGGATGAATAATAATCAAAGTATATTCTTCCCTCAACGAGAACGAGCACGAGAAAGAGCAGCCAGAGGTCAAGAGCGAGATCGAGATTCAAGGAATAAATAGAATAAGACAAGCTCGTTTGGGTTATCAGATGGATAATGGGTGATGAATTTTGGTATTGACATTGATATAATATATAGGTTTACTCTCTCTTTTTCTTTCTTGGTGATTGGTATATATACTTGTTTTGATATAACGATCCGTACCTTGTGATTTCCATAGCTTATACCCAGGACTATTATAAAAAGAAATGAACATAAAAGGTATCTTGTTGTTTTCTGAATGTATTCGTATTTGATTCAATGCTATGAAGTCGGTGTAGTTGTTCTGACTGTTGCGAGCTAATGTGATCATGATTGATTCCCAATAAACAATACATGGTATACTACAGTACATGGTACATATATATAATTAACAGAATGACAATGTCAGATAGTCACGCTCGGCATGATCTTCTACTAAGTCCTACAGGTTCAATGTACAGATAAATCAGAATTGTTGTAATCCCTAGTAGATCTCACACCCCAAATTATAATTATAGCCCAAACTTATCGTAAACTACCGCACGGTTCAGATCCCTTATCCTCTTTTCTCACATTCATCCTTCATGGTCAACGCAGGAAGGCTCAAGTGCAGGCTTCGTTGCTTTTACTCAATGCCCTATAGCTTCATAACTATCTCTCCAATTGTTATCAGCACCAATCGCAAAAGCACTAAAAAATCTGGGTAAGTCAGGTTTGATATCATCAATACTGAGCTTTTCCCTTAGAGCTAAAAGAACACAAAGAACGTCAGGTCCGTCAGCTGTTGTACAGTATCTTTATCGTGACCAACCGCTCAGACTTCATTTGGATGATTGAAAGTTTGATTCTCGGTAGAAAGCCTGATTTGATGTTCCCCCAGTACCCTTAGTGGAGTACTGTATCGTGAAAAGAAGATGTAATCGTGATACTCACTCGAAAGATTGTTACCATGTTGATTCTGACTACTCTCCTCATTGTCCGTTCTCGTCATCGGCTGCACTCCCGTGATAGAAGAAGTAGACAAGATAGCAGGAGCAGATTCACTCCTTCCTATCGAACTTAGGTGGAAAGCCTGAGTATGAAGGTGAGTTATATCTTGTAAATTGCTCATACTATATAAGAGATAGACCGATTGCGATGACTCAGTTGGGATAACTTTAGTTGGGCTAGAAGTACCTTCTGTCTTCTTATTCTAGTCAGCGTATATATATATGTACAAACATGTATATCAGTATATGTCAGTATAGCTGATTCAAGGCAAAAGTATACCCCGCCTATCCTTTCACCTTGTTGAACATCCTTTCAAGTCATGATGATCTCACCGACAAGGCCCATCCGTTCTCTCCAGGAGATGATTGGGAGATCAGGGATGGGACGAACGTGCATGTCATCCTAGTTGAGGAAACTCACATGTTTCATAATGTTTAGAAGAGTTTGGAAGCGAACTCTTGTTCGGACATACTTCAGGTGAGAATGTTCTAACTCTTTTCACAAGATTAAGGTCAAGATGTTTTCGTGATCGTGCTAATGCTCCGTGTCGGAATAAAGTGGTCGTCACAACCAATGAGCCACAACATGTCCGATTGGAGCGGCCCAGAGCTGGATCTTTCAGAATCAGAAGATACCAAGAAGAACAAGTCGAGATGAGCTGAGACTGAGCCTGAGTAAAGCGGTTTATTCTCGGATGATTGTACGCAAGATTATAATCTATGCATGTTTGAAAACGTTCGATACGGCATGTATTCTACAGAGGCCAAAGGCACTTGATATACTGCATTCTCCTGATTCAGCGGTTCTCAGCATTATGACCGGAGAGGAAGTTTACTTTTGATGTATCTCTACATAATTCTACATAATTCTACATAATCGTCCATACTTATTTCGCGTTGGGTTAAGCTAGTACTCGGTAATGATACGTGTTGGGCCATAGGGCATCGTCCAGTATCGTTGGTCCATGTCATGAAGGAGAATTGCTTCGTTATCTTTCTCTTGCTTTCGGTCTTGGTTCATGTCACTTGATATACTGCCATACCACTTGAGCAGGACTGCACCTCTCAGATATTCCTCGTCCATTTTTTTTGATTATACCGTACGCGCACCCTATACCCACAACCCCTACGCACGACGATTATCTATACCCCCATTCACCCCTATCCTCCTCCTCCTCCCCATCCTCACTCCCGCTCCACTCATCACTATAATCCTCATCCCCACCACCTCTGAAACCCTGCATGTCCTCATCGGCATCTTCATCTTCCGGATAATCATTCCGATAATAATCCTCGTCATTGGAATCTTCGTCAGCTTCGTCCTCTGGTTCGGATCCTGATATAGATGAAGGAGGAGAGACATCTTCGAATCCCAGTCTACAAAGTGTTATATACCATCAGCTTGTAATTCTATAATGAAATGAGAGAAGAGGAGATTGGATCATAAATGGAATAGGTCATTAAGGAATACAGATCGATGACATTTTATGAGACGAAAGTGTAAACTCACAATTGGCCTATACTAACTCCATCACCCACACCCAAGCCTAGCGGTACAGAAGTATTATCCCTATAATACAGATCATAAACCCATTCATCTTCTTGAAAAGGTGTGGAAAATGAAGGTTCAGGCTTCTTCGAAGCTTCTTCCACTAGTTCGTTTACGTGTCACATTAATTTCTGCTGTTAGGATAGAGTGAATAAAACCACTGACACTTCAGATACTCTTCCAACATGGGTAAGAAATTAGCCATCTCCTTTTCTTCCTCCGCATTTGCCGGTCTCAAATTTCTAGACTGTCCACCATCCGAGGTAGACGAGGGAGGTACAGCTTGAGCGTCGACGAATACTAAAGGGGAATCACGACCTCTACCCTCCGTTCTAGTCATATAACCCTGAGTCAGCTAGAAACCCTAATCGTCCAATAGTCAATTTGGTATGAGAGGGGTAATAGATAGCTCACTCAGCTATGGTCATTATTCGAGGAGGTAACATCGCTCTTGTCCTTGGACTTATCGGCGGGATGACTCGGTACTGATTTTGATTTTGATTCTGACTCTGACTCTGAGACGTAACTGTAGGAAGAGAAGGTGAGGAGATGGAGGTGGGTTGCATTGTGGAAGTGGGGTCGGAGGCATGTTGAGCATCGAGTGGTGATTTGGGAAGAGAGATGGGTGAATCAGGTTGAGAAGATGAAGATGAGATTAGGCCCTGTATCCTTGTCTATCGTCACAAGTCAATCACCATCATCAGCACAAATTCCGCAACCTCTTCTTCCAGCTTTGAGATAAGATATGAATCGTCTTCACCGATATCTCAACGATAAACATCGATTTCGTCGCTTTGACTCACCTTCAATACCTCTCCTTCCTCACCTGCTCCTAGCCAAGTATCCGGTACGGTCTCAGCCAGTCTGAAAACACCCCTTGGTCGGCCAGATACATCCCTACGTCGTTTCGCCCTTATACGAGGTTCGATATCTTGGATGACTAGGTGAGCGAAAGATAGGTGTTAGCAGGTTGAATGACTAGGTTTCATCGAAGATAAAAAGGGTCATGAATGAATCTGTTGGAAACGATACACTATGAGAGGGAGAAGAATCACCCAGAGACGACAAGGGAGCTTCCGTAGCTTTCCTCTTGATCCTCAATACGGTATACGAAGGATTGGAATTGGAATTGGAATTGGACGGTCCACTTTCACTGGCAGGTTGAGGGTACTCCATCTTTGACTTCTGCTGTTTTTGTACACTCGTATCTGGTGTGTATGTATAGCTGGATGTCTATGCGTTGCTGTACTCCGAGGAGAACATAGCAATGATGATTTTGTGATGTGAATGATATTACTTGATTGATGAAGTAGGAAAAGTAGAAGAAGGACCAGTGAATATCATCGAGTGGTCGAGTTTCGTTGGAATCTCGATGGTTCCGTAATTTCGGGTTCACTCCTCTTTCTTTCTGCCTTTCCATATCTTATCTCTCAAAGATTTCATTATCACAAATCACAACTCTACTCACCTCAACAGCCCAGCTACCACGGACAGAGCACGACAACATACTCACGTCGAAACAGTGCTGCACAGCATCATGTCACCACTATCATCCCAATCCAAACTACTCATCCTTCGTACCGTCTTCCAACACCAACGCCCATCCACCTCTTTTCCAGTGAATCGTTCATTCTCCACCTCTCGCTCTTACTCCACATCTCAGTCCACAACAACCTCAACACGCATATCTCGCGAGACTTTGCATCGTCTCCACCGCCTATCAGCTCTTAACCCTCCTCCACCCGATTCAAGCGAAGAAGGAGAGCTAATCGATGAATTATCAGAATTGATCTCACTAATGGACGAAGTCAAGCAAATGGAGTTACCTCATTCGCTGGAAGAGAGGGCGGATCTGTTGAATCAGGGTGTGTTTGGGGAAGTAACAATATCGCAGGAAAGTTTAGATCGATTGGATAAGATACGACAGCTGGGAAATGGACAAGTGGAGGATAAAGCTAGAGAAAGGTCTGGGAAACAGTTATTGGACTGGTCGACTAATAGGTTAGGGGATTATTATGCTTCCAAGAAATAAGAGGAAAGATTAGATGTGACTGAGGAATATTGTCGCAAAGGATTGAAAGTAGGATAAAAACTTTAGAAATCCATTCGAGAAGTGGTACCGGCAAGACCAAGAGCCTCATCATGTATCTCTGCATCAAAAACACGGATACGACCTCCGTTCTGCATGGAGGGAATCCAGTTGCTTCGATTCATGCAGAAATATGAGAGAACGCACTTGATTAGAACCAATGAAGAGGTCGCTTGCCGTACTGCGAATGAGCGTCTAGGTTATCCTGTAAGCTATTCATAAGCTGAATGTATGTTTTATATATAATTCGTCTATCGTGGATATGGGTTTCTAGCTTCTATGACTATTCTAGTCAATATATAACCCCCCGCAATGCAGTATGCGGGGGCCAGTGTGGTTCAAGATCATTTTGATGTGATCGTATAGCTATGTATAACTCAAGTGGAAAAACTCAAGTGGAAGAAATACCTTTCCTTCTTGTATTCTTGTACTTTTCGATTAAATCCTGACCAGATCTGATCGACACACTGTCGATCTCCTTCTTTCCTTCATTGCCCTTCCCGTCCTCCCATCTTGACATGATTGTGATATCCTAATCGATCCTAATCGAAAGCAATCGCTCCAGCATCTTGCATCCCCTTGAATAGACCATGTTCCACCCCTAGTGGATATGTATATGTCTTCTGAGCAAGTATGGAAGGACCTTCAGACGGGGAGAGTTGCAGCTGCATATCCCAAGATCCGTCAGCTCAATGCGCTATTCGTGGGTATTGAGCAGAGCAGAAGATACTTACCAAAGTTACCAGATCATCCAACATGTGCGCTTGTCCCACCGCCATTCCATTGGTAGGTTCAGCATCTATATGGACCACATGCACATGGAAGTGATCTGATACGTGAATATTTCAATCAGCAAATAATATGAGAAAGCCTATTCAAACAAGATTTAGACGATCATATTGAAATATCGAACGAGAAGAGCGGACATAAAGATTGACATATCACAACTCACAATAAGAAGGTTGATAATGAACGAACAGTCTCAATTTGTTCGAACCCACTCCATACTTCTCTTTGACAGTTTGGAATACAGCTTGTTTGATATCGTTGAGTAAAGGGATATGTGAAGATTTGAGATCTCGGAGTGATCTGATAGATCGGGTCTGAACGAGAACGGTGAGGTACTAGCGGTACAGTTCTGTCAGTTCACATTGCCTTTTTTTTAGTATGACCGAGGTCAAGGAACTCTCAATCTCAGAGAGGTATTCCGGGATGTCAAGTGACTCACCAAAGCATTCATCGACGTTTGATCCCATTTGAGGTCAGGTAAAATTACGAATCCATCTTCACCTTGTTTTCGATATAGGATACGGTCCGCTTCTTTCTTTCCATCGAGGATGGCGTAAACCCTAAGATAGAGGTAGAGCGAGATGGTCAGCTTGGAGTTTGACAGAACCAACCATCGAAGCGGATGGAGGTAAAGTGCAGACATAGCAGGGTTGTGTTATAATCGGGAAGGATTGACAGTCCAATGAATGAACTCACCATCCCAATCGACTCTCATCGAACCCATTGATATACTGCAACACAACTTTCTCATATATCTCCGGAGTCTCATGCACCATATACCTCTCTTGCTCTGAATACTTCTTGATGTGAGTTTCGGTCGCTGGGCATATGATCTTTATCTGAAGATCAGGTAATCGATCTGGTGTGGGACGAATCCAGGCGTGAGTTGAGAAGTACTATCAGTAGTGACAATTCAGTTAGTTCAGCTAGTCCATCACGAGCATCATATTTAAGCTTGCATTGCGGTCTTCGTCAGAGGAGTTTATCGTTTGATCAAGATACACAGATAAGATAGCATGAGACAAACCCTTGAGTCCGATTGTGATGACATAGCACGATCCAGTGAATTGTTACAGAGACGAATCAGTAACTCACCGGCTGATTCTCCAGGAATACATTCAGCCTCTCCAAGCCCCTCAAACTCTCTCCTACTTTATTAGATTCCAATACGGTCTTCTGAAGATGTACGATCGCAGGTAGATCATGCAATGTGCCCAGGACGTAGATGGATCCGGTCGAGGTGGATTCCGACAAGACACGCGTCGGGGTGAAAGTGGAGAGGGTCGAGGTGGATATTTCGAGGGGATCGAGAGAGGGGGAGGTCATTGTGGGTATACTACTTCTAGAGAGGTCGGGATATAGTGAGGAAGTGAGTGAGTCAGAAAGAAGAGTGTTATTTACAATGTATCCCTCGTATATTCGGGTTACTACGAGTACTCTTTACTCGTGACTGTCAGTCAATCCGAGGTTAATCCGAGATTAGACAAAGCTGCAACACTAACACTGGATCTCTACGAGTACGAGTACTGCTTAGATGACCTCCTCTTTGTCTCCAAAAGATATCTCAGCTACATCGATACTTGCATGACCATTTTCGGTCTCCAGCCTCCACAGTACCTACACCTTGGACCAGATCATCGGTATCGGTATCAGCTTTGACCCCCATCTCTTCTCTGCGGTGTTCTGACTGACCATCCTCCCAGAAATCATGGCACTGCTTTTCGCCTCCTATCTCTTACATCCGTTCGTTTCCGCTCGATTGTGAAAGTCGTCGTTCAAGCTACCGCTCTTACAGAACCGCATCGCACCAAATCACCAAAAGCAAGGCACAGCATGGTATGATGAGCATGGACATCTTGTATGCTTGTCAAACATGACTACCATGAATCTTGAACGACCGATCACCGCTTTGTCACCACTGGATTATATAACCTTTTAACGCTCTAAGGATACTTGCGAGGGTCTGTGCTGATGCGATATGAACGTATCGCCATCTAACCGAAATAACAACTGATCTTACACTACTGAAATGACAAATAGAAATTTCAAAGAGGTATAAAGGCCATCAGTCTTACCTCACCTCTTTTCTACTCTTCTCATCTCTACCACAGCAACCACAATTACTTCACTCACACTGAGCAAGACATTCTCATAACACTCTTATATTTTTTATAATCGCCTACAGTACAACCATTAACATGAGAACCATCAACTTCATCACCTTGTTCCCAATCTTCGCTACTCTCCTCTCTGTGAATGCTAGTGTCGTCCCCACACCCCGTCCAGCCAAGAGACAAGGTGGGTCGGGTTCAATTTTCACCTGTTCATGTCCTTCCCTCTTTATACATACTATTTCACGAACCAATGCACCCAAACTGACCAAGTTCTGTCATAGGTGACCTAATAGGCGGACTGATCGATTCGGGCATAGCAGGCGCCACCGACCTATTCGGCGATGCCACCTCAGGCCTAGACGGTATAATCAACGACGTGACTTCCGCCGCAGGACAAGGAGTGACCGATGCTACATCCCTATTTGGCGTGGTGACCAGTAAAGTTGCAGAGGAATTCACAGAACATACATCTATATTTGGCGAAATTACTTCAAAGCTCGATTCGGCGGTCGATCAAATTCCTGTTACTAAAATTGAGAGTTGGGCTAGCAGTGTTACGGCTGAGGTTGGAAGTAAGGTTAATAGTGCGGTTGGTGCTAGGTAAGTGGAAGTACCATAAGTTCTTTATTGTTCCAGAATATCATTATCATAAATCCCTATGATCATTTGAGCCAATCATACCGTCTTATTCAATTGAAGATATACTGTGCTCTGTGTAGTGTACTGTACTCAATAGCTGACTAGGATAAATCTTATATTACCCAGTGTAACCGGTTCAACTCATACACCCACATCCACACCCTCCCCCTCAGCTGCCGCCTCAATCTCTCAAGCACCCCTCAATAACAATAACAGTGATAGCGCAGGATACATCGCTGGAGTGAACGATAAACTCATCGTGCTAGTCTTCGGAGCGGTCATAGCTGCTGTGGCTTTCTAAACTGCGATCGACTCATTGTCCTATTTCTGGTATATACCTTCTCTTCTATAACATGCCTTTTTCAATCCCAAAACAGTCTCCTAATTCACTTAGATATCGCATACTGTGCATTATACCAATCATAGAATATACCGTAATTCATGAACGTCTCATATCAAGCATAATGCATCGTTTATCACATGTAAACAGAAAAATTCATGACTTGACAGCAGATGCATACTACTGGACCCTCGTATTGATTCTCACCATATTTACAAATCTTTTGACTACTGTCGTGTCCTCTTTCCAACACCGCCAAAATAAGAAGACGACAGGAATGAGTTATTGAAAAGCGTCCTTATGAACAACTAAGAAGGACGTGAATTAGAAATGGCAAAGAAAAAAAAAGGATCATCCACTGATCTGGTTCAAAGGTCAAGCGAGAATAATCGTTTTGATTGCAGACTAAGGCCACCATTGAGCATCGTTCATCTCCTTGATCAACGCTTGGTCATCTATTGGTTCATCCACCGATCAGCTATCTATCGCCAGCTACGAGTCCTAGCTGAGATGTAGTGAACTCACCTAAACCCCTTAATTTCTCATTTGTATCCACCCCTTCCTCTTGAGCCTTCCTCACAACCCCAGCAGCAACTCTCGCAGACACTTCTCTAATTCTATCTAATCTAGGATACAGTAACCCAGCCTTCTTCTCTTCTTCATTCAAAGCTTCCGAAAGTGCGATCGCAGAGGCAGTAATCATAGCTTCCGTGACTCTCTTCGCACCAGCTTGTAATGCTCCGAAGCCAATACCAGGGAAGACCAAAAAGTTATTTCCTTGTCCTGGTTCTCTCAACAACCCATCTCGCTCGATGGGGGCATATGGAGATCCAGAGGCAAAAACGACTTTACCGCCTGTCCAATTCAACGCATCGGCGAACGATAATTCACATTTCGAGGTGGGGTTGGATAAAGGGAATATTATAGGAGCTTCGTTGAGGTCGGCCATTCGTCTTACGACATCCTCACCGAATGCACCGAAGGTAGTTGATAGACCGACGAGAGCAGTGGGTTTGACGTATTCTACCACATCGGCCAAAGAGGGGTATTCCTTGCCTTCGGTGTCGTTTCGGATAAAGTATTTCTTGTGGGAAGCGAGTTTACCGGCTACGACGTCGGGTCGGGTGGAAGTGATCAATCCCTACGACGGTACAGGCTTAGGATGAGCCTCTGCTAAGAGTGAGACAGTGTATGATCATCTCGCCCACCTTGGTATCGATCAACCAGAATCTCTCTCTAGCTTCGTCCTCGGTCAGACCCTGCATCTTGAAGAAGTTCATCATTTCTTTGGCGACGCTGATCGAGATACAACCATGTCAGCTATATCCCCTAACCTGAAATTTTAGCTCACCCAACAGCAGCACTTCCACCACCTAGGAAAACCACTCTGTGATCTTTCAAAGCCTTTCCAGAAGCGGCTGAAGCTTGTTTGGCAGCAGCCATGAACCCACCAAGGATGACTGAACCGGTACTGCATCCGTCTGATGTTAGCTGGCGATATTATCTCATCTCATAGCGAGGATAGGGACAACCGCTCACCCTTCAATATCATCGTTGAACATTCTATATTGGTTCCTGTACTTGTCCAAGAATGCAAAGGCAGCTTCTGAGTAGAAATCTTCATGCTGGATCACAGCGTTTGGGAAAGCTGATGAAGCCGCAGCCATAAATCGGTCCATGAACTCGGTAGCCTATGTATAAAATGCTCAACGATCAGCTATCACTACACCCAAAGTTCATTCATGGCCGCTGAATTGAGGTACCTCTTCAAGGGAAGCTCTTGGTCTTCTTAAACCGATATATAAAGGATCATTCCTTATAGATTCGGTGTTGGTTCCCATACTACAATCCAATTCACCAATCATCAGTTTTATATCTTCTTTACATGATATGGTATGCAATTCAATTTGACTCACTCAAGAACGACGGGTAAACATCCGTGGGGGTTAACACCACCTCCAGCAACGTAAAGGTTTAACTTCCCGACTGAGATACCCATACCTCCTATCCCCAAGTCACCCAGACCGAGAATCCTAGATCCATCAGTGACCACCAGGATTTGGGGTGTGGTAGAGAGCTTGGCGGCGTATTCAGCGAGGATTTCGGGCATTCGGTCCTAAGCACAAGGTCGAGTGGGTGTGGTGTCAGCTCGAGATAGCTCGAATACATCCTTCGGGTATAGCAAAGCTCACCTTGTCGTCTATGGAGAGGTAAAGACCCTCTGGACCTTGGTAGATATGAGAATACTTTTGACATGCTTCGCCTACTGTTGGGGTGTATACGATTGGTGCACTAGCATACCGACACTCAGATCAGTATGTCGTGTTCCAAAGAAGATCATAGACAAGACAGGTATACAGGGGCTGTAAATGATGAAGGATGAGTGAAGAAATTGCACTTACAGACCAGTCAAATCATCTCTAATAGCTGAAAAGTACAACGAGGGATCTTCTCTTCTGATCTTAGACAGATGAACATGTTTGAGTAAATCGGTGGGAAGGTTCTGTAAATGAGCTTTGAGTCTTAAGAGGTTCTGTTCGGGAGAGATCAGTGGGTGTGGAGAAGATGATCGTAAGACTGCAAATGGTAATCAGATATATTAGCCTTTATTTATGTTTAGCTATGGGTTGTGGAAGAAGGCAGAGGAGAGCTCACTTGACTTGGCGTCGTTCTCGTTAGGTGTAAGAGGTGGTGTGAGTGTACCGTTGGTAGCGAGAGATGATAATGCTTTGGTAATGTAGGTAGTCATGTTGTGGTGCTCGAGTTCAGGTCGTGAATTGCAAGAGTGAGAGTAATTACGTCTATATATAAGTTGATGGGGAGATAAGGAGGATGAAAGGATTGTACTACTATTACGAGTACGAGTAGTTTTTGGGGATGATATCGAAGATGATATAGAAGAGCGGGGGATGAAAGTGTTATCTAAAGATAGGGATGTGTATAAATGTATTGTACTTTTACTAGATGAAGAAGATAAGGATTTGGAAAGTGTATGAGAAGAGGGAGAGAAAGAGGAGCTCATACTTCTTCTTACGAGCTATATATAGGAGAGACAAAGACAAAAGAGGGAGAGAGGGAACTCGGAATGATGTCAAAAACAGCGAATAAGATTGAGAGTAAAGGTGATCGTGACTGTGATTGTGATTTCGAACTTTTCTCAAAATTCGAAATTAATGTCTAGATACGAGATATGAGAATATGATGTGGGGCAAAAAGGCGTCACACGACAGTCAAGTGCAGAGATAGACTTTGGGGTAAGATCTTAAAGTTTAGATCATCGGATTGACCGGGGAAATCGTACAAGAAGGAGGATGGGAAGGTCGTTGTTCACTCAAACAGAACAGAACGATCTGCACACTCCAGGTCACGAGGATCGTACTCTGCAGTGATCAACGCACTGATCGGCTCTGCCTTTGAAATCCACTCGTACACACCCCCAATGAAAAGTTGATCTCGACTCAAAACATCTCATTCCTCTACCCCACAATATTATTCTGTGAGAAGCTCAAGCTAGCTCAAGCTCATCGTCGCATTTGACCGACCGAGTCGAGATTGATTTTGCTTGTGATGATTTTCGAATCTCGAGATTAGATTCGAAAATAACATCAAACGTTGTTCCTGACCATTTCCGACTTTTTCCGAGAAATAAACGACCCAGCACCGGAACTGCCGGGAAAGGTCGCATGGAGCTCCAAGCTGAAAATGCGGAGTGGACTGATCAAGAGGAGGAGGATGTACATCTCATTGAAGTCTCGATATCAGAATACGTGAGCACAACGGTCAGCATCCGGGTGCTACTGAGCGAAAAGGTGTTCAAAATCGTGTGAGATTCTGATATTGGATTTACAGTTTCAAATCTGCTGGAAAGCTTATCTCAGGGTCCCAGCACTCGATCACTATCCACAGCCGATCTAACGGTCTGGATCACGTGACTTGAAGGAGCAATCGGACCACGTGGCATATACTTGACGTCAACGCCACGAAGTGAGGGGAAGAAGCTAAGAAGCATTAATGTTGATGGCAATTCTGATGACTGTTGACTTGCACCGTATCCTGATCGAGACAGACAAGATGACTACTACCACCGCTCAGCAGCCAGGACTGAGCTACAAAGGTAAGCAGACTTCTTGATGCGCATCAAAAAGCGGTCATATCTCATCTTCTCCCGTCTCGTCATGTAGAAATAGCAGATGCGATAATATCATTTTGTGAGTAAAGTGACCTCTTTCCCATTAAACCAAGCATAGAGCCGATGAATGTCCCTATTGCGTCATTCGTATGATGAAGTGGAAATTTCTCTTCATACAATTCTCTATCTCCGTTCCGTCTACCCCCCATCGACATTCTCGCGTAGACGAGCCCACCAAGTACCGGTCTATCAATCTCGACACCCTCAAGTCAGATCGTACATTACCAATGTCATTTCCTCCCTGGCTCCAGAGATACATAGTGGGAAATTAAGACGAATGACGGTAGTGATCAAAGGGGTAGAAGATGGATTACCCAGGGAGAGGATGATCTTTGATCTGGGGTATCTGGCGGAATTGGATAAGCTTAGAGAAGGAAGGGGTAGTGAAGTTGGGTATGTCGATTTTCTTCCATTTATTTGTATAATATATGTCACCGGGCACTGAAAAGTTGGTTTGTTGACACTTCCTCAGGTTGATAGGCGCACCTAATGCAGAAGAACTGGGACTGATTCTACGTGGTTTCTTGATAAAGCTCAATGCGTTAGATGGACAGTTGTTAGATAACCAAGGTGAGTTGAAAAGTCGCGATCAATTCGGCTGTCTGATATCTCGTATTCACCAGCTGAAATTTCTGCATCTGATTCTTGTAGGGGAAACGACTTTTGCTGTGATAATCGAGACGAACGATTCCCTTGAACCTTCCTCAAACAACAATGAAGATGGGGTACGTCTATCATATTGCTATAGTCCCACCATTCAGCTACGAGATCAGACATTTCCTCATTCGCTCTTTACAACTATTGGATCTGACCTAATGATTTCTCATCGTAGTCTGTTCCACCATGGATACCCGCCTTGGCAAACGATACCTTGCATCCACCATCTTCACAAGATCTAGATGGCTGTACGGAAAAGCACGAACCATTATTGAACGTAAAAGCAGTTGAGACAGGTGTGATAGATGTGAGCTGACTGCATTTCACATTAGGATCTCTCCAAGTGTCAATAAAAGCTAATTCGTTTCTAATTGATATAGATTCGGTTGATGGTACAAGAATGTGTGGCTAAAACAGGTGTCGAAAGGTTAGATCCGTGATCTAATTGTGGTTGATCGAAATAGTAGATGATAGGTCATGCAGGTATACTATTGTACGCGTTCTTGTTGTATCCCATAGCTCAGTTACATACAATGCACATGTACGATTATCAAAATTGCACCGTCCGATGACAATTGCAAGTAACAATTGTGATGAACCGTCGACTAAATTATTCATATCCATATCTTTACAAAATCGACTTGATGATGTTCTATACTTCTCACAATCCATTTCTTGTTCCTATCCTTTCACTTGTTCTTACATGTCTACATATCGAGTAAATACAATATTGTTATAATTCAATCTAATATCTTCCACCTGGTCCACCTGGTCCTCCGGGTCCACCCCCACCAAAACCACCTCCGGGTCCCCCTTGTCCTGGTCCACCTCCGAACCCACCTGGACCACCTCCGAACCCACCTTGTCCACCTGGACCACCACCATGATGACCTCCATGACCACCTGGTCCACCTCCAAAGCCACCTTGTCCTCCTGGACCACCACCCGGTCCACCTCCGAAACCACCTTGTCCACCAGGTCCACCACCGCCATATCCACCAGGTCCACCACCACCACCGAAACCGCCTTGTCCACCCGGTCCACCCGGTCCACCAAAGCCTCCTGGTCCACCACCACCACCACCGTACCCTTGACCTTGGCCTTGACCTGGACCCCCAAAGCCTGGTCCACCACCACCACCTTGATAACCTCCTGGTCCTCCTTGTCCATTGAAGCCTCCTTGACCACCGTACCCTCCACCTGGACCGCCTGGACCACCCTGTGGACCTCCATTATGATTTTTGCCTAGAACTATACATATCAGTATATTAAAATCAATATGTGTTTGCATCAAGGGGACAAAGAATATAGAACATAGAACATAGAACATGGAAAGATGCGGATGGAGGGAAATAAAGACATACCATGTCCTAGGATCTTCTCACCGAGAGATGGTTTATGAGGTGGTCTATACAAGTATGACACGGTAAATCAACGTCAACATCAACTTCCTCGAATTTCTTTTCAGTCATTTGTAAACTTAGACTCACTCTGGACCACCTTGTCCATGATGATGTCCGAGTAATCCCATCTTTGATATTACTTATGTCTTTATTTATTTAGGTACTTGTGTATGGTGTTAAATGCTTTATTGTGTGTTTGTATGTTTCGCAAAAGATCTATCGATGTACGAGATATGGTGCAATCTTCATTCACTTATATATATATGTGAGCATCCTGCAAGCTGACATGACTTTGTAATGGGAGTAACGAGTACTGGAGTCGCTGTATGTAAATCATCATCATGACGCAATTCTGGCAAAACTCGCAGTCGACATGACTGAGATGGGCACAGTACCTAAAGAAACTTATAAGTCCGCAGTAGCTTGTTGCCGGAAATCATTTGACATGCATTCATCATCATGTATGATGAGTTACTCGAGAATGGAGAATGGCAGTAAGCAGTGCAGAGACAGAAAGTGGAGATATTGGACTGTACTGGAAATCATGCATCGCTACTGTACTGTACATACATGAAAGACACATCACAGTACAATGTTGCACTCGCAGCTCGCATGATACTTGCAAACGATGAAGCTCATTTCGCAGCATTGGTTGTTGATTATTGGTCATGACTGCATCCCTCAGGGTGGTTGTGCTGCGCAACAGCGATCAGATAGATATACAGCGAGATCTCTTAATTACCCGACTGACTGTTGATCGCTGATTATGGAATATTCGTACTGCAAGACACAAGGCTGTATTTGCATCTGTGAAAATGAGCAAAGCGGAGGTGCTTGACATGGGTCGTAGGGGCATGCTCTATCTCATACATTCCTTCATACGTTCGTGCATTGATCGTTCCTATACATTTGAGTCGAAATGTCTATATAGCTACATAGAGTACTTGTCCCAACTCCCCTATACGATACAATCACCTTCTTTCTTCTCTTGGTCTTATCACATTGATATTTGATGTATCTACAATCTAATATCTCCTATCACTTCCGCCAAAAGGAGGTTGAACGTTGTCTCCACCTACACCCGTACCGGCACCAGTATGATGTCCACCACCGATACCTTGTCCACCACCGATACCTTGTCCAGCACCATATCCTGTTCCAGCATGTCCACCAGTACCTGAACCATATTCGACTCCACCTACACCATGTTCATGATGACCTGGTCCGCCGGCGTTGCTACCCAAGGGTAATCCGGAATTATGACCTGCTGGTCCACCTCCAATACCTTCATGAGTTCTAGAAGTGGACCCTCCACCTAATCCAGAATGTTGACCTTGTTGGAACTGTTGCTGTTGTTGTTGAGGATGTCCACCGAATCCAGGTTCACCTTGTCCAGGAGGGAAGGGCGATTGGCTCCCTACACCACCACCGTGGTGGTGAGCACCGGTGTGTGCACCAGCACCAGAGTGAGACTGAGAGTTGGAGTTAAAGCCTTCATGTCTACTTGGGTCATGTTCATGTTGACCGTGATTACCATGTGCGGAAGGGTTGATTGAATGTTCACCAGCTAAACCACCTGGATTTTCACCCCTGTGTAAAGTCTCGTTATAACCTTGAGCACCTCCTGGTGGACCGGCATATCCATGTTTCTTAGCTTCTCCTTCGGCTACTTTACCGGGGTTGTGGGTTGCTTTTCCGACTACGAGTGATTCGAGAAAATGTCAGCTGCAACTCAAACGTAGAGGTCGAAATGTTTGAAAGTAAGATGTATATCTAAAATGTACTTACCAAGTTCCTCTATACCACCTCCAATCTTTTGTCCGATAGAAGGTTTGGCGGCGGTCCTAAACACATCGTCCGTGAAGTCAGCTAAACAGCCAAGAACAAAGTAATGAAAATGAAGTGCGACTTACTCGTCGTATTGACCGTGTCCGTGCGCTTGTCCTTGATTGTGTGAGCTTGCCATTATGAATTGTTGGTGGTTGTTTGTAACTTGTAATTGTTTATTGTCTATTCGTCTTTGGATTGGATTGAAAGCGAGTTCTCCATTCCTTCCAGACCTGTCAAGCTTATATAGCTTTCACTGCTCATACTGTTCCAAACATTAAATCCTGCCAAGCTGAAGATATGGTACATATGAGTCATATAACGTCAGATGAGATAATGATCATCATGACGTGACCAGGAGTCATTCATAGGAACGAGGGGTGTCAGTAGCGAAGAATGCGTCAGGTGAGCCGCAGTAGTTGATCAGATTTAGTGCCAGTTGTCAATTCCAGAACAATCGGTATAAGCGGTGTTGATGCTCATGCTCCACGTTTCACCGTGTTAGTGGTTCCTTTCTCTCAGTCAAAGCGAAGGATGAAGAACAAAGAAGGGAGTGAGCGGGGCCGGAGATGGATTGTGGAGGAGGGGTCGCTTGGGTGGTTACGTGGTATGACGACATCTTCAGGGTTGCATGACTCGCTCGAGCCGAGGTGTGAAACCACGTTAGTTATGTATGTACAGATGGCCTCTGGTTACAGTTGTTACGGTTGATGCATACATGATCAGCAGCATCACCAGAAGAAGATCAGGGGTGCCAACCATACGTATACGTCCAGAAGATCTTGCTAGCCTGCCTGGCTTGATAGCAGAACCATGGCTTGTGCAGGAAAAAGCGACAAAATCAACAGGATCTTGATCCCTTTGTGCCCTCTTGTCTTGATATGACTACAAAGAAAGGAGTCGATCATCATCAAGCTTGGTACTCATATAGCCACCTGATGGAACTTTCTATTGAACGACATGGTTGGAGCAGTAGTACTGGCCAGGAATCCTTCGGTACTCCTTTGTTCTCGCTTAATTATACTGCCTTTTGACTTGTCGGCGAGATGATCAGTACTCATTCTCCACACTATGAGATATACTGCTAATACATATCCATCAACCATGTTTATTCCATCGTCACTAATAACAACTATACTGATCTCAAGCTTCTTACTGATCTACAGTGTCGTTTACAGCCACATAGCAGAGTACGTCCCCTGCTTCATGTTCGAGAATTTATCCTTACTGGCACTGACATTCACTCATCAAAACCCGTCGTCTTCCATTTTAGTCTTAACGCACAATGGCCTTCGCCCTCCATCCTCTTTTATCAACATACCCCGGCGCCTCCTTCTTCCCAAACGGCAACCTCAATGGACCCCACCTCGCCGTCCAATCAGGAGGTCCCTCCTCAGGATACTGGGGTCAAGTTCCATGGAATTTACCTGAATTTCCAGAATGGGGTTTACCACCAGCTATCATCGCCGCTCAGGAAGGACGGGGTACAGGTGTATATGGATATACGTTGGAGGGGGGTGGACAGGGGATGAGGTTTGATTATGGCTGGCCGAAATATGGACCTATGCCTTTAAGACCAGAGCTGGGTGGATTCGGTGAGTGGACTTGGATCCTTCGTCGATCTTATTTGTTGAGTGCTCTCGACATCTACTTGAAGGATACACTTGGAAGAGGAAGTATATTATTACTTCAGTAGCAAAGTTTGGCTGAAGATAAGCACTATGAGGAGAGGGTATGACCTAGTGGCATAGATTTAGATTGCTGATTGCATATTTTGATTCCCCTGGTATAGTCGGGAAAACCAATCCATTCGGTCGAAGTTTCCCACACGGGTTCTACAAGACTACGTACTAGTGATTATATCGCGTCGGAGCGGAAAGAAGAAGTAAACGGCCAATACAAGCTTTTCAGCAGTGATTATAGCTTCTGTGAGATGTATGAATTCGTACAAGGGCTCGGCGAATATCACTGCTCAGCGCACCTGGCATGACACGACCTGGACTCAGAGTTGCACAACCTATCTTCATTCCGTTGTGACTCCGCTAAGTTGCCCACCTCTGCATACACATCAGATGAAATTTCTAGCAAATCACAGAATATGAAATATGATACTGATTCTAGTCCACATGATACGGTACTCTAACCTAATCGTGACTTCTTCCAAGATCTAGATCGTCCGATAATTTCAGTCAACTCATCATCCTTCTTAAACGTCACACTCTTTTTTTTCTTAGTTCTATTTCTGGGATTATCCTCCTGATTCACGTCGTTATTCGTTTGTTGTCTTTGTTGTGGCTGTGTGTTGGTATCTCTTGCAATTTCTCTTACTTCCGACGTGATTGACAAGTTACTGAATCCATCTAAAAATATCTAGGTTGGCCATAACCGTACCAGCTTCTTCCAGGTCCTCCAGGGAAGGTTGGATTACCCATCTGATCGATAGGGGTATTACCATAGGCTACGCCTGACTGGCCTCCATAGGTGTATGGGTGCATGCCCTGTTCCATAATAAGTAAAAGGGCAAGTCAACTATCTTTCGCTTTTGAGTGGAGACAAGATACAGATCGACAATACTTTTCCCAGCCACTTTGCGTCCAGCCCTTCTTTACTGTTCTCACAAAGTGATGCTTTCCTTCCTTCGATAGAGGTGTATGTGATCTTCAAGCCCAGAAGAAAGGACTCCCACTCACCGGTCCAGCTTGCGCCTCGCCCAACTGACCATGATTTCCAGGTATACCTCCCAACGGTCCACCACCCATCATCCCGCCATTCATCATCCCAGGCTGCATTCCTCCCACACCCATACCTCCCATACCGTTCATTCCCATCTGGTTCATCATCATTGGGTTGTTCATCATACCTCCTCCTCCCATGGCTCCTGGCATCCCCAAAGCTCCCATTCCAGGTTGAGCCATGCCCATACCTGCCATACCCATAGATTGAGGTCCCATCATACCCCCTCCACCTCCTGGCATCATACCGCCCTGCATTGGCATTTGGTTCATCATTGGATTTTGCATTCCTCCCATGCCATATGGTTGTTCTAAGATATTGCCATCAGCGAGACTGTCCTAGCTGTTGTGGAATAACAGGAAGCCATGGAGATTGATTCAAACACTCACGATTGTATTGACTCCTTCTCCTCATTCGCCTATCATCATCCGAGTCACTATCATTATCAGCTCCGTAGCCGGAATATCGAGATCCAGGTCTGCGGTGCGAATGAGAGTGGGGCAGATCATAGTGCTATGAAGACATCCTGTCAGCAATGAAAGTCATCTCCATAGTACCGTATCGCTAGCTCACCCTGTCGAACAAATACTTGGCAGTAGCAGCAGCATACTGAGCAGCATCTTCGGTATTTGCTCTTGACGATCTAGGTTGAACACGATCCCATAGGCTGAACACTGTTGGATCACAAGTGTCGGTGTGAGCGTAAAAGAAGGATGAGGTTGCCATTACATTAATGAAGGAATGGCATCTCACATTCAGCTACAGCCAAACCGACCAGTCTTTCTCTGTTCTCCTGAGTTGGGTTAGCATGATAAGCAGAATAATGATCTCTATCCCAAATCCTATCACATCATAAATCTGTATCAGCATGTAATAACGCTGGACCTTGTAATTCGACAGGTGACACTTACAGATAAGCTTGATAAGCCGCAGCCCCTCCCAAAGTCTTATTACCAGCATCAGCACCTTCAGCCTGATAATACACTCTTCGATGAGCATCTCGAGCAGCTTCCTCAGACAAATGTCGATTCGCAAAAAAGTTCGTCAAGCTTGAAATCTGTTTTGACAAGAATTTTGGAGATAACGGAGTGGTCAAAGGGGAATTTGAGTCTTGTAAGCCTTCACGTTCACGTTGATACTTATCTTTATGTTTGAGATATTGATATTCTCTTAATAGACGTACGATATTGTCGAAAAATGATCTTTCAAGTCTTCCTCCATCGTATTGAGCGTTTGCCTAAAGATATATTGATATCGGACGATGGGAATGGTGATGATTGGTACAGAATTAGGTATGTTATCAACATATGTATTTATCAGGGATTGATTATCCACTCACCAAATCCCATGCTCCCCAGGTGGCCTCGGGTTTATAACCCAATGTCGGTAAGGTATAATCGTATCCCTATTTGCCCACATAGATACAAAAAGTTATGTATTCAGCTTCATTCGCCACTCGTTTACAGTAATCAAGGAAACCAACTAACAAGTTGTCTCCACGCCTGACCGTAATTACCCATCCCGTTCATCCCCATTCCCATACCATTCATCATTCCTCCCATACCGGGTTGCATCCCTCCCATACCAGGTTGCATCCCTCCCATTCCATTCATGCCATTCATAGGGTTCATACCTTGCATTTGCATTTGCTGTTGCATTCTCGGGTCCATCATTCCCATCCCCATCCCTCCTCCACCCATCATGGGATTAGGCGTTTGGTTGTAGTACTGCATCCTTGTCGCTTGGGCTAATGCTCGTAGGAAGTAAAAGAAGGGGGATTGCCAAGGTGATGGACCGGTGAATAAGGGGTAGTAGTATGGTGGGATGTAGGGGTTTAACGAGGATATGACGAATTAGTCTTTAGATTGGTGAAGTTGAACTGACAAGAGCTGATTTGATATGATTTGAAATGAGAATGGGTGGCGATGGATGACTGATGGTTGGTGACTGAATGGGTATTGAAGTATATATGAGAAATTGAGGGTAAGTATCTGCTTCTGGTGTGATATCGATGAGATGTAGATGTGTCTGAGAGACAATAAGATCCCCTCTGACTACCGATCAGTAAGTGCACATTTTGTGAGAATGAGATTGAGGAAGATGCTTTATTGTTGATGAGATATGGATGCAGGTGAGTGTGCACTTGCACTCTACCAGGTCAGTGTGGCGTGTGCGTGATTGTGTGCATTTGATGGTAGATACATGATGGTTGACGTGTGATTTTCGGTGTCAGTGCTACTTACTTCACTAGGTTTCCTTTGTTACTATCGGAGTGGGTCAGTGCACCCGTCTTTGCGTCTTGAAGATGACGATGAGTCGCGTGGGAGGGAGGGTCCTTTGGATGTGCAGCACATCACATGGCTGTGAGCTTGTCAGTGTCGTTGTCGTTGTCGTTGTCATTCACATCTACAGCACCATGATTGATATACAAGTCCACAACAAGATGACAGATGAACGACAAGTCGAGCTCAGTCAAAACACACGCGGAATGGTCCACTCCATGTACTAGCATGCAATACTCGTACACGTGTTGATGATACGGTGTTTCGGATAAACACCATGACGTTAACCGACCGTCATTAGCCGATCACTCGCAGTTTGAGATTTTAACGAGGTATTTTCTTACTAGAAGCGGATCTCTTGGATAAACATTTGTTACGATGGCAATCAGCAATATCATCATCATGTTAATTTGGTCTTCATCCAAACGAAACGGAACTTGAATTTGCTTGTGATAAATCATACAGCCCAACCTCAATGACACTAGACTTCAGCTTCCGACTTTTCATCTCACCCAGACAGACCCAGAACTCTTCTTTCTACAATATAGCAAATATCTTCAGTCCTCCTCACCATACAGTAAAGCCCGTCTGCTCGCTTCTGTAACCAAGCAATCAACTCATCAACAAAATGATAGTATGGATCGTCACATACTTTTACGACAAGTATCGAACACGAAGGGCAGGTAGTAGACGAACTCAGTGGAACGGAGAAGTGGATACGGTTCATCTACCTTGTGGTTAATGATAGGATGGCTTCGCATCATCAACCCAGCATCACCGAATATAAGGTATTTTACCGAATACTATACCTACCTACCAACCTGTGAACCCTCATCACAATCATAGCTTCATAGCTAACCCCTAATCCTGGGCACTGGTTCTTCATCAACCTCCGCCTCAGCCTCATTGTCCTTCATCCAGATGGGCATATCATCCATATCAAACGTCGAAGAATACCTCAACGGACTAGGTGATTTAGGTGATTTGGGAGGTAACGTAGATTTGAGGAGAGAAGGAGGTTTGACTCGTTGAATCTTCTTTGACATCGTCGATATAACATATCCACCACCACCACCACCACCACCACCACTACTGCTGCTAGTGGTAATGGTATGCTCTTGAGTATCCGAGTTGATGATAGAAGAGGTAGTATCTATAATTAGATTCGAAGGAGGAGGGAAATTCGGACTAGGATTGGGATTATCACTCTTCGCCAAACTTGGTCCACTACTATTCCTCTTTTCTTTTCTTGGAGTTACCTCTAAACCATCGGAGTCATCAAATCCTCTTGAATAATTACTCAATTTAGTTTGACCGGGAACCGTGGATATTCGTGAATGTTTAGATATGAGGGAAGGTGAATGATAACTTGCAGAATTCAATTTAGTATTTACCTCTGTTCTTGAAGGTGAGTATGGATCTCCCTCTTCTTCTTCTCCTTCTTCTCCTTCGCCTTGATAGTTTTCTTGTTGATGCTGATTTTGATTAATCATAATCATAATCATAATCATAATCATAATCATAATCATAATCATAATCATAATCATAATCATAATCATAATCATAATCATAATCATAATCATAATCATAATCATAATCATAATCATAATCATAATCATAATCATAATCATAATCATAATCATAGGTATCGAATGGCCCACCTGAAGGTTGAGGCTGGTTGGATAATCGAAATTCAAACTGACCTTCACCAGTGGGTGGAGCAGGGAATGAATAAGTAGATGATCTAGTATAAGGCGATATCATCCCATCTCCCACCTGAACAGGAACAGGAGCAGGAGCAGGGGAAGGTTCAGGTTCAGGAAATTTGATGGATCCCATCGAAGGTGTTCTCTCATGTCTTGGTCTAGTCGACGGTGTCTTTTCGTCCAGGGAGTTTTCCAGATGTTGAGGGGAATGGGAGAGATTTGCGAGAGGTTGAGGCTGTGTATAAGCTGTATAATCGTTAACGATCGATTGATCGATCGACGGTTTGGGAGTGTACTCGTGCTGCTCGTACTCTATCGGACTAGGGTTAAGATATGAATTCGTATCGTCGTGATTCGGGTGAAGGGATTGAATTTGATCGATGTGGTATCCTTGATTTTGATCATACTGATGATAATTCGCATCGTGATGCTGATGTCGAGGTTGAATCTGATCATACTGATGACCCATCTGAATATGTCGTCCAGCTTGATTATAATGGTGCTTCTCGTAGTCATCCTCCTCATGGGGATACGATCTCCACGAATACACCGATTCTCTCGGAGGAACATAGGTCGAAGCAGGTGATTTAGGATAATACGAACCGGACTTCCTACCATGAGATCCAGCTTTAAGATCTTCGAGATAACCCGGGTCATTGGACATGTGAGAAACGAATGATCTCCTATAATCAGTTATAGGCCTTTTCACCGACGGTGGATACCGTAGACTTTCCGTTGAGGTGAGAATGGGATTATAGGGTATATAATTTGATATAGGACGAACTAATCCACTGGCATCATATACCGAATAAGGTGAAGGTGAAGATTCAGAATAATCGTAAAATGAAGATGAAGGGGGATGACCGAAACTTGATAATGTTGTATTCCTCTTATGACCTTGTCCCCCCTTCGTAGGTTGATAGAAAGTATCTCTAGTAACTCGTTCAAACCCATCTGGAAATCCCTCATCAAAATCACCTCTTCCATGTACCCTCTGGTAATTTTTCGAATTCTCTTTAGTAGCATGTCTCAAATCACTCATATAAGCAGTCTTCCTCCATAATCTCTTATCCTCTCTACCAGTATTTTGCCACATCCTCATTCTTCCCATCCCTTGTCCATCTTCATCGTCTATCCTCATTCCACCCACTATCGCATGATTGTTTAGATCCCTTGATCTACTTCTATCAGGGAACAGTAAACCGTTGATTGAAGAAGCATTCGATATGGGTCTATGACTATTCCTTCCTGAGCGAGCTTTCGCTTTCTTATGTCGTTTCATACAGCTTGGCAAAACCTGTGAACCCTGCTTCCTCGTGAGGCAATAAAGACAGAGGAGGGTGATTATGAATAAGATCGAACCGAATATGAGGAATACTTGAGCTAGATACGGTATAAGGGAGTGGGAGTGAAAAAGTCCAGGTTAATTTGGTGAATTTGAGATGGTAACAATTATGGTTCAACGTGGGGTACTTCGTATCAAGCGGAGGTCAATTAACTCACTAGAATGATTTTGAAACCAATCTTCTTCCTGTTGATCACCTGCATTTTTGTTATTCGATAAATGAGGTTCTGCTCTCCTCTCAAATTCCATTCCCAACCTCATCGCTGTTGGCAATTCTTCAGGTGTTGAGATTCGGTTGTACCTTTTAAAGTGGATGACCTTTCCTGACATTTACTCTGTAAAATGACATTTGGCATTAATCCACTCGGGACTTCCCAGCGATGTACAGTGGCCGGGTCTCTTGCCAAAATCAGATCAAGCTGAAGTATTTGATTGTATCTATATAGTGAGTACTCTGTACTACCAAGATATTCTGATCGATATTTCGAGTCGATGCTTTGTAGAACTTTTCTATGAACTAATTTAACTATTGATCAATGAACAACTACTGTAGTACCTCAGTATACATCGTTTTCCTTTCTTTACTTTCTAGGTGTTTCATCTTACCTCACCTTAACCTGTGGATATTGACCAGATCAGGTTCAACTCTACCTTTTGAAAAGGCTTTCTGGTCACCTGCAGGATGGGATGGGACAGGGTGTGATAGTCGATCAAAAGGATAGATTGACAGCTTGTCCTTTCAACATGGACATTATTTAGCCTTTGACCAGAGGCATCTGAACGATTCATTCCCATCGTCCTCTTCATGATCCGGTCCACACTTGGACCGACCATTGAGGTTAGAGGACAAAGGAAGTCACACTATAGGTTCCTCCAACATGTCATTAGAAAAATCAGATGGCTACAGTTCTGTTACTTGTTGCCACACATTGTTTATACTGTAGCAGGCGGCACGCCGGTTGTAGCTATCATTTGCATCGTATCAGGCATGGTCACTTGGTTTTCATGATTTCCAACCGATCCCAGCATGAGCGAATCTGTGTATCAATCAGTCAATCAATTGATCTATATAACCGTCAACCAATCAATCCATCAATCCATCAATTCCTATTCAACCGATCAACGATAGATCATCGACTCTTGCTTGGCTCTTGACTTAAAAAGACCTCGGCAGATGATCAAGACTCGTCAATCTACCAGCCAGCGAATTAATTCACTGATTCTCCACTTTGTTCGACTGTCCGGAATAAGTTCAGGGTGCGCATGAAGCATGTCAAACTGCATATCGTATAGTGTATTGTTCACTCATTGCAGTGCGTTGCATTGCATTGTAATCATCTATATCATCAAAAATGCCCTATAACCTATGCCCTATGGAAAAAAATGGAGAGAATTATTCGTACTGTACTGTAAAAGTACATGTGGTATCGTAATATCGCACAGCGTATCAACTATTTATCTGTTCATATATACAATGATCTTATTCGTAGAATGGGTCGTGAAAGGTCGGTTCCGATATACAGTATGGAGTGTTCGCATTTATGGTCGTTAAAAGAATAGATTGTTTCTGAGTGATTTAATTATCGGTGAGATTCGTTTGTTTTTGTTTGATTGCGCAGAAAAGAAGCCAAGTCATCTAGACTCATCCCTCTTATTGCTTCTTTACCATCGTCTGTTCCCATCACCAGCTCTAAAACCTTCAGCTTCTAAGAAAACAGGTAAATAACCTGTTCTACCCTGTTCTTGTCCATGTCCATGTTCAGTAGACCCATCTCCATCTTCTTCAATCTCCATATCCATATCGACATCTCCATCTCCATGTCCACTACCTAACAATTCACCTAATCTCATTCCACTGCCCGGAGCAGACAACTGACTATCTCTCCTTCCCATTTCATCAACAGTAGGTAGAACAGCGGTCGAGTGAAATTCGGGAGTGTCCACCGCAGGTGAACAAGGGAACAAAGCAGGTTGGAGATTAGGTGGTTGAGTTGGCCATAGAAGTGTCGGTTCAATTGACATACCCATCGACATGCGCATTTCGTCCGGTGTAGGTACCTGACTTTGTGAAGGTCTGGTTGGAGTGGCCATCGTGGACCCAGATCCAGAACCGAAGGGGAATCTCCAATGATCCATAGAGGGATGTACAGCCTGAGGAGTCAAGTTCAACCTCCTTCTACCTCCCATCGGGGTGATGGTGCCATTCCCAGCAGGAGAATCAAATATCCTTCTTGGTGCAGGTAGACCATCGAAGGAGATCGACGGTCCAGCAGCGTCAGGTGTGAACGTGATTGATTTTCTATATTCCAATTTTGGACTGGCCGATCTTCGTCCAGTAGGACCAGGAGCTACGGGAGATGCGGTTGCCAGGTACAGCGCAGTGTGTGATTCAGATAAGGAGGATTGATGTAAACCCATGAGAGAAGGGGGTCTTTGGGGCTGGGGATCTCGGATATTGCGAGGTGGTGAAGGTGGTGGTAAGGCAGAATGGGATAGTGCAGATCTATGACCTCGTATTGGCGCGCCAGGCGCTATGGATCCTCTCCTCTTCGAATTAGATACTGGACTAGGTGTTCGAGGTGGTCGATCAAATTGACTGGTGAATAACCCCGTTGATGGAGGTATCTGATTTCCACTTTGAGACATATGATCATCGTCGTCATTCTCATTATCTGACACTAAGAAGCTCTTCTCCATTTGTATTATCTCTTCTAGAACGTCTCGCATATCTTTGCCCATCCCAAAAGGTAATGGATCGGGAGTATGTTTCCTTCCTTTCCTACTTGAAGAAGTTGATTTACTACCTGTACGCGAGTGCGATGGTCTTCTCTTCGATGACGATGTTGGTGCCGAAGAAATTGGTAAAGCTGGGATGGGAGGTTGTGAAAATTCAGATTGCAGCCATTCTTCCTCATCCTCATCTTCCATGATGGCCGCGCCGATATTAACATTCCCACCGTATCCATTACCTCCCTTTCTCGAGGACGTACTGGCCGAAGAAGGGTTTCGTGATAGACTACCTCCCAGTCCCCAAGTGGAAGACGACATGGAAGTGATCGAACTTGCTATAGAGGGATTCCTAGAATGAGAATGACCACCGACCAGATCCGGTACAGCTCTCGAAGCGGATGAGGAGACGGACATCATCGTACTTCGACTTGTACTAATCGAACTGGCCAAACTACCTTCTGCTCTCCTTTTCCTTCTTTCCTCTTTACGTTCCTCACGACGTATATCCGCTCGAGCAAGTCGTCGATAATGCGAGGCAGTCCATTCTCCGACATCTTGATTTGACGAGGATGAGGCGATGGAGGTCGAAGATGCAGAAGAGGGATTACGCGAAAGGGATGATGAGATTGCCGATGCGATGGATGGGTGTTGTCCATGTTGAGATATGATTGATTCTGAATATTGGGAAGTGGGTTTATAGCATAACGAAGAGAAAGCATCGGATCGAGCACAGGCTGATCAAAATTAATAGTACTAACGTCAGCTTGGATACCATTCAGATGATAATTTCGATTGACTCACAGACACTACAGTAGATCCCGCCGTCCTGCGTAGGGTTTCCACAGAAACATCGACTCCTTGAGCTTGGACTAGGTGACAAACTACTTTCCGAATCGCTCATTCCTTCTTCTCCGTGCTGAGCCTGCTTCGTGAACATCCTCCCTATCTTACTACTACTGCTGCTGCTGCCGACGGTAGGGATATTCGTTTGAGATTCGTACAAGGGGTAAGGATTCCGATTGTGTGGATGATCCGGGTGAAAGACAGGTACTGAAGTTTTGAAAGAGGATGGCATCGAAGGCGTAGTAAGGAGTCAGGAGTAGAATGAGGTATAGATGAAACGTTGAAGCTACCTGCGCTTCGATGCTGACGGTCACAAGTGACGGTGACGGTAACGGTTGGTGGCGTAAAAGCGATGCTGTGTGGAAAGTTGATGGGATATCTTCTGGCCAAAGAAAGACGCGTGATAGAGATGATGGCGATGGCAATGGCGATCACTGATCTACCGATGTGAGTGTGTTATTCGAACGCGAATTGAGAGTAACATCCGATATTGTCTAGCAATCGATGTATAGCAAGATATAAGATACTGTGAGATGACTCTGCTGAAATGACGAGATATCGAGGTTGACTGACAGTCGACAGGCAGTAAACGATACGGCAGTTGAGATTATGATATGAACTGGATCGAACTGAATGGACGACGATGTGGATGATTCGTTCAACGAAACAAAGGGGTAAAGCGAAGAAAGAGATAAACAACCCTCAAAAAAGCCAAGAGGGTAAATGGGGAAAAAAAAAAAAGAAAGAAAAGGAAAAACACGTTCCACACATCCTCTGCTACACGATCTCATCAAAGGCCAAGACTGAGAGTGCGGCAAGGCAAGAGAACAAGTACAAGATCAGCGATTGATCGATGGATTGTTTATTTGCTAAGGAAGAAGAAAGACGCGTCGCGTTCCAATCTCACTCTTTGACTGTAATTTGGTAATTCTAGTCATATACCTCAGGGTGAGAAAGGTATAGACTGTGCAACGTGGTGAAAAAACTCTCCGATCAAGGGAAACTACGAGGCGTAGATAAACAGATTGTTGGAGGATATAACGACGCGTCTTTTCGAGCACTCGACGTACCAACCAAATTCAAATTGAAATGTAAACTCATTCCAACTGGCTTGGTCGGATTGGAAAGACCACTCGTTCGTTGCAAAGTCAATCGAATCATGCTGTGACATATTCATACTCATATCTTTACGTGTCTACTGCGAATTCTGCAGCGTACACGTAACAGCCAAGATTCATACTCACCAAGCTGAGTCTTGTGTGGGTCGCAGTCGCATCATAAGCTTGATGAGTCGTTACAGTATACTCTCTCTAGCAGGCCCCAGAACCATATGCACGAGGACAAACAATTGATCAAAAGGTATGATGATAAGTGATGTTCGGCATATCAAGGCATTCAATAAAGTCTTGAACGTGAATGTGGATGATGACTTTCTAACGTACTGATCCAGTTTTGACACGGTCGATAGGTGGGAGGTTACATAGCATTCAATCAACTCGAGTTTGTGCTAACATTTCGAATTCACTCTAGTGTACTGTATATGATTCAGTCTCCAATATAGACCATTATCGAAATCCTCTTCCCCAATGAGTCTTATTATCCATATCCCGTTTCTTTGAACTAGCCTGTCTATTCGGATTAACACCATATCTCTTTCGAGTGAAACTGGCATTCTGTAATGCCAATTCTTGCTGCAGATACCAATCTTCATCTTTTGGTTCCGATCCAATGTCGTCGTACGAGTATACATCATGTCGGCTGTCCTCTTCTGCGAATTGGTGGTGTTGTTGATCAGTCAACCTTTGAGATTGTCTCTTACCCCGTATGACAGTCACGAATTCCCCTTCTTCATCTACAACTTTCTCTCCCTCGCTGGATTCAGTCGCAAGCCCTGTACCTGTCGCTTCTTTGGTCGAAGATACGCCAGATGCTGATGTGATCTCTACGGACACAGACGCGGATGCACCTGCGGTGGATGTAGTACACGGACCTTTGGTTGGTTGGAATAACGAGGCCCACGCACGAGGTCTTCGCCATGATTGCTGGATATCGTTGACGGAAGGATTCGTCTCGCCTTCAAAGGTAGATGAAAGCATTACTGACCCTTGATTGCTCTCTTCTGTAGTCGTATCTGGGCCTTGTTTGTCTTTGGTCACAGAAGGGGTCAATCCCTCGCTTCGGGCAATAGAGGTAGAGGTAGACGGTGGCATCGGTTTACCTCTATCGTCTGTGGGATGCTCAGACGCATTCGACCCAGCGGCATCGGCAGGGTGATCATCCTGTTGCCCATGATCGCTAAGAGTATCTGTACGTCGAATATCGGATCGAACAATCAACATTGACGGACACTGTTTCTTAATTCGGATATTACTCACCTGAATTGGCCTCATTAGCAGTCCACCCGGATGTCTTCGTAGGATCATAATTGAAATTCTGAGGCCCTTGCGTCAACATAGGAGGTGGTCTCATCGTCCTGGATCTCGTTCCTGTTGAGCTAACGAATTCTGAATTCGGTTCTTGTCTTGCCTTCAGTTCTCGTACGAACCAAATGCTCCTAAATGGATCTAAATCATCTCGATCATCTAGTAACTCTATGATAGAGGACGAGATGGCGAAGCCAGAGACAAAGTGTGAGCTTGCACACTGAGTACAGTAATGACTGACACTTGATTCATATTATAAGCTCACCTCTCGAAGATTGATCAGGTTCATTCCCCTCTTTAGAGACGTATGGTGATTCGTTAGACGACGACATGCTATATACTCTCAATTAAGCTACGAACGTTACTCGAGATGATGAAATCAGCGATCTATGCTTTCTGCGTATATATAGCATAGACAACAAGCAGATACATTACGAAAGTACCTATTGCAGTCTCTCCTACGATAATTCCTCCTACAGCCATCACTTACTGTAAAGCATCATCTCGCTTCGCCTCTGGTCTGCAATTTGAAGCGTTTGAACCCAGGTAGTGTGTACGATTCGATGAAAAGAGGGCAAACCACGATGAGGGTCAGAGATAGGTTAACCTTTGTATACCTTGCTTTGTGTACGAATACGTCATCCTTTTCGTAAAATAGACAACAATTCCTCTCTCATTCCGTTATGGCGACTTTACTGTAATCCACATCAATGATGCAGTAGTGTACGGTAGTTAAAGTGATGAAGAAAGCACGAAAGGATGAATTTCCTTTGTCAATATAATCCAGTTCGTCAGAAAAGTCTGTTTACATTGAATGTATTTAGAATGTTTTACTCAACTACAGAATCTTATTAGCTTTAATGTACGGTACTTCATTGAAGATGATGTACTGTACAATCGCAATTTCTGTAATTCACGGTTAGCAACCAATTATGGATAAAAGTAAATGTTCCGGCCAAGCGAGGTTTTTTTTTATAAACAAACCACTGACATCGTTGTCATCATTGTGTCAGTACGAGACTACCCATCATACCAGGAGAACGACAAGGATCCCAACGATCATGAATACCTGTTGAGTTTCATAAGAATACTGGTCAAGAAGGTACTTCTCATCATTGTACTATCAATGTTGCTGGCAACGATAATTTAGTTTCTGTTTATATCGAGACTATTTACGGGATTCGAGTAGTAGACGAGATATGTGGGTTCCTCATTCGACCGTCTCGCTCCTTCGTTATGAGTATTTTGAAGTAATCATCTTATCCATTTCAATCAGTATGTGAAAGACTGATTATCAAAACAGAAAATTTGCATTCCCAAAAAATATAACTTCCTTTCTTTGCGATTGACACCCTCGTATAGAAGATACGCATTCGCTTATTGACCTTCACAGTGGGCCTTGTAAGCTTCAGCATTCAATAGAGCTTCGAATTCGGATGGGTCGGAAAGTTTGATCTTGGCGAGCCATCCTGCGGATATAGGTCAAAGTCAGTAATGAGTCCCTGTGGTAGAGAAGGTAGGTGCGATTGGACCTGAATGCAGGGGTGGATTTACATGTAAATGTAGGTATAGACGAGATGAGGTGTGGGTAATGAGAAACGTGTTGGGAATTGCTAGAAAACAACAACTCACCATTACCTTCTGAAGCCTTGTTCAACAAACCAGGTTGATCCGCCAAAGTCTCATTGATCTCTTCAATCACACCAGATACAGGAGCGTAGATATCTGAAGCTGCTTTGACAGATTCGACGGCACCGATTGAGTCTGTGACAGTAGATTGGGACATCAGCACCGTCTTACTGTCTGATATCAATCGGTGTTGTAGCTCTATGACCTTATGATAACATTGACCCTTGACTTGATTCTTCATATGAGGAATTTTACGAGATCACTTACCACCCTGAGCGACCTCTGCACCTTGTCCAGGCAATTCAACAAAGACAACATCGCCCAAAGCCTTCTGAGCGTAATCTGTGATTCCGACCGTACCGATGTTAGAGTTGGAATCGAATGATACCCATTCGTGGTCTGTGGTGTATCGAGCTGGAGATACAATTAAAACATGTGATTTCAGTCAGCGTCGACACTATGAGATTGGAACAAGGAGAGTCACTCACTAGAGATGAACCTCACGCCCGAGAAGCTCATTGCCTTGGTTCTAGCTTGAGGAGCAAGGGCGGTTCTGAGGATGGAAGAAGCTGGTCGAGCGAGTCGGAGGGAAATCATCTTGGATGGATTGCTCAGTTGCTGCGTTTGAGTACAGAGGGTAGAGAAAAGAAAGAAAAGAGATAAGGGGGGATGACACAATGGTATATATGTTGGGTCGAGGAATGCTTTGTATTTCCAAGAGTTCTGTTGATGGAGACTCCGGATTGGAAAATGGATGAGTAGCACTCGTCTGATTATTGGAAAATCGTCTGTTGAAGAGATAAGCCTGATACGGTTACGGTTACTCATTTGATTCCGTTATGCACAGACCTGCAACCATGGAGGATAGATACATTCTCCCTATCCTGTCTTGTCGCTGGAATGCAACGATATGTCGTTGACAGCTTGTGTGTATATCATATATATTGCATGGTGCTGCTGATATCATGGCTCACCACGACATTCTGAACAGGAGGTAATGAATGACTCAAATGGATGAACAACCCTCCTTTGAGGCCATGTCAACTGTCGTCATCACCATCACCATCACCAAACACCATCAAGACAAGCAGGCCTTCAAGGCACTTTTCACTGTCACTCTTCATATCGTCATTGACCATCAATTTGACCAGATGAGATGTGGATGACGTTCTGTCTTCGTGTGTACTGACAGTCAAGGATGTGTCTATATATACCACCAATGACAAGTAATATTCCCACTAACACTCTCACTCCATAAATACTTTCTGTCACTCAACTTGGCTCAGTCACACATAAAGGTAAACTACCTACACAGCAAGTAGCATGTCTCGAAGCGAGGATATCATATCATACGCCGGGTGAGTCCTTCAACCAGTATTGTCACACCATCGGATCGCCGGTCAAATGCCTTGACCGACTGCTGATAGTTCGTTGCTGATTGTATGAGTAGTGAAGAACACCAAGTAGATTATAAACCTACGATTGGTGATAAAGTATCAGGTAGCATCGAGCAAGCTGGTGAGTCCACAAGACTATAGATGATGGATCTGAATTTCAAAGCGTATTGTACGATACTGACTTCAAGTTGATGACATATTCAGTCGGTAAAATCACCAAAAATCCAGACAAGGTCACCGAAGGTCAAGCCAAGAAGACTGGTCATCCAACAGACCAAGGTCACCACGTCGATGCACATGATCATGGAGTCGAAGATAAAGATTCTCTTGATCACGCGAGGGAATCACCCCATCTCTCGCCTTCCGAACGATCACCTGTCAACCCCAATTCGGAGGGCAATCTCAATACCTCGACTGATGGTGCACACCACGTACATGATTCGGTACATGCTGCCAACATCCCCCCTCCCCCACCAGCAACTACCAATCCCTACGTGATTGATCAATCAGCTACTGCTACTCTCATGGACAATGCAGCTGCACAAAAGGGTACTTCCCACCAAGCTACTAATATCCCTTTACCTCCCTCTCACCAGAATTCATTTGCCAACTACACGCCCACCACACCGGGAGAGGGAGGTAATCCCTCGTCAGGGTATATTGTCCATGGCGGATTGCCCTCAGCAGGTCAAGGTCATTCGGATGTAGGACTAGGACAAGGTGGAGTAGCTGATAGGAATCTCTTCCCTCCTGCTCACACCCAACAACTCGAATGAGGGTAATTAGGAGATAGCACAGGTTGAGAGCTATCGTTGACTTGTGGTTGTTCTCCTTTCTGCCCTTTTAGAGTTCTTTCGGTATCCGATTTCTTTTGAGGTAATAGCTTACTTGTATATAGACGAGTTGTGATCAGTTGACGAGGAAAATGAAATTGTATGATATCATGCATATATGACACAGAGAAGGAATTACATTGTATAACCAAATAGGGTGAAAAGAGATAGATGAGAAGTCAAATGATCAAAAAAGACAAATGGAGTTTACTTGATGAACCTATATGACCGAACAACGATCAGTAAAGTTGTTCCTTTCTATGCACATTCACGTATAGATGATGCTCACCTATTCATGAATTTCTTATGGAAGTCTGACCTCAATAAATCATTGACAAATTCCGTTTTCTTCGGTTTATCATTCAAACCCGAAGCTTGATTTTTGAAAATCAAATCATCGTCCCATCTCCTCTTCACCGTAAAGCTCCCTGCTGTGGCTGTGGACCCTGGAGTAGAAGAAGGTGAGGAAGGTGATTGACCAAGGGCAGCTTGAAGGTTGAGTAAAGGGTTTCCAAGAGCGATTTCAGCTTCACGGGATTGAGCGGATGAAGCGGCATTTTCTGCTTCCTGTTGAGATTGGGCAGAACGTAGTTAGCAAGTACCTTTGTGAGATATATTTGTGTGCTTTATAGTCGCGGATCGACCCGATCAAATGGATATTTGTGAACAGACTTTACGAGTATGAGAAGTATCACTTACAAGTCTCGCTTTTTCCTCTGCTCTTTCCTGCTTGATCTTTGCCAACTCAGCCATCAAAGCCGCTGTATCATCTCCGTCGTCCGAATAGTCATCTGAATCATCATCGTCGTCATCGTCATCACTATGATCGTAATATCACAACTTCATCAGCCTACAAATATAACGAAGATATCCTCATCCAACATGAAAGTTTCATTCACTCACTCATCCTGTGCCGCACCACCATTGACCTCCTCGCCCTTCCCTTTATCCTTGGCGTCTTCCTCTTCATCACTCTCCTCATCCTTATCCAACTCAGCAGCCTCCTCCAACACCTTCCGCCTCTTAGCCGCTATCTCATCTTCCTCCGTTTGTGCACTACCATTTTCTATCCTCAATGCTCCCTCAATAGGTGGTAAAGGTGGTAATCCCTGAGCCTTTCTTTTCTTCTCCAATGCATTCCTCTCTGCTGCTGCCAATTCAGCTTTCAGATCTCTTCGAGCTACGTCTGAAGTATTTGTCTGACCAGGCTGACGGAATTTCAATTTGGTATGTGATGCGAGGGCGAGTTTGGATATTTGCTGAGAACCTGCTTTGGTTTCTCGGCCCTGGGTGGGATTCCAGGTGGGTCGATGGGCTTGAGACATTGTGTATAGGGGATGATTTGCAATTTGATTTGTTGTGGGCTGTTTATAGGTTGGGTTTGATGTATGCGAAATTACAGAATAACGATGAGGATGAAGGGAAGAAGAGCAAGAAGATGTCGAGTTGAGGTTGAGGAATATTTGATCCCGTCGATACGATAGTGGCACTGCTCCGTGGTGTCTATCTCCCTCCTCCGCAACTCATCAGTTTACGTTCTACAGCTGATCAGAGAATCAGAGAGTCAGACGAGCCAAGCCAAACAATATCGAAAAATGCATACACAATGAAAACCCAAACAATCTCGATTTACTTCTATATACTCTACATTACTGACCGAAACTTTCCAATCCAGTATATTTCACACCCTTCCCTTGAACTACTTTCCCAATGACCCATCCTTTCTCACCATTCTCAGCTAAACTCTGAAGAGCTGAATCTACTTTCGTAGAATCTACAACGATGACCATACCCACACCGCAATTGAACGTTCTTACCATCTCTTTAGCTTCCACTTGTCCAGTCTTCATTAACCATTTCCAAATTTCAGGTAATTGGTAACTAGCCAAATCCAACTGTACACCTAAATCACCCTCGAATATCCTAGGTATGTTCTCGGTGAATCCACCTCCTGTTATATGTGACATCCCCTTGTACAATCCACCTTTGATTCCAGGTAACAACGACTTGATATATATCTTGGTAGGTTCTAACAAGGCATCACCAACTTTCTGACTGCCTTTACTCCAAGGTGCAATATCCGTAAGACTTAATCCAGATAGACTGACGATTTTTCTAATTAATGAGTAACCGTTGGAATGAGGTCCACTTGACGATAAGGCAATCAAAACGTCATTTTCTTTTATATCGTTTGAAGGTAATAGTTGTTTTCGTTCGACAACACCGACGGCGAATCCAGCAAGATCATAATCGTCTGTATGGTACATTCCAGGCATCTCTGCTGTCTCACCTCCAATAAGAGCACATCCAGCTTGAAGACATCCCTCGGCTATACCAGTGATAACGTCCGTGGCGACTGGAACATCCAATTTCGAACAGGCGTAATAGTCCAAGAAATATAATGGCTCTGCACCTTGAACGATCAAGTCGTTTACTGACATTGCCACAAGGTCGATACCGACAGTAGAGTGTTTACCGTAATCCAAAGCAACTCTAAGTTTAGTTCCCACACCATCGGTACCACTAACTAAAATTGGATCTTCATAACCGCAAGCAGCCAAATCGAATGCTCCTCCGAATCCACCGATATTCGAATCAGCACCGGGACGTCGAGTAGCCTTGACAACGGGTTTGATAGCTTCCACCAAGTCATTTCCTGCGGTGATGGATACGCCCGCGGCAGCATAGGTCAATCCTCCTGATGGAGCGGAGGTAGAAGATGTGGTGGGTTCAGAAGAAAGGGCTCGATAAGCTATATCTCTTCGGTAGGTCTTGCCTTCCCAAGAGATTTGGTCGACACCTGAATAAGCGAGATCGACCGCTTCTTTAAGAGTCGATCCGGATGCGCAAACTGCAAGAACTCGTCCACCGTCGGTCACACCGGTGTCGTTCTTGATAGCTGTACCGGCGTGGAAAACGTGAACGCCTATGTATCCCGATTATCAGTATACTTGGTATGGTTATGACGATGGGAAAAAGAGACATAGTTGACTTACCAGATGGCATATCCGGGTTAATGGTCATAGGTACACCTTTGGGGTATTTGCCTGGATATCCTTGAGAGGCAAGGACGACGGAGACCGCGTAACCATCTCGGTAGCCAAGTTTAACTGAATCAAGACGTCTTTCCACCGCAGCCTGTTAATGGGACGATGCGAAATGACGATCAATCTGGTCAACACGACAGTCGCTGTAACTCTGGACAAAATAGATCACTCACAAGCATGACCTCAGCAAGATCAGTCTCATCATCTAAGAGTAACATCAAAGCTTGAGTTTCTGGATCACCGAATCTAACATTGTATTCCAATACTTTAGGTCCATCGGGTGTAATCATGAATCCAGTGAACAGCATTCCTACGAATGGGTAGCCTATGAAAGAGAGTTGATACGTCAACATCGTTGATACTCATTGGTCAGTATTGTTGAACTCGCCATCTTCTCTCAGACCTTTGATAGTAGGTTCCAAACTCTCTTTTACCACTCTATCCAAGATTTCCTTGGTAGCCACCGGGGCAGGGGCATAGGCACCCATACCACCAGTGTTCGGTCCAGTATCCCCTTCTCCAATCCTCTTGTGATCCTGAGCAGCAGGCATAGGTATAATGGTATATCCATCTGAGAAAGCCAATACACTGATTTCCGGACCGGTAAGATATTCTTCCACTACCACTTCATCTCCTGCATCTCCAAATTCCTTATCTACCATTACGCTCTTCAAAGCTTCCAATGCCTCTTCGTCGGTCTCAGGGATCAAAACTCCTTTACCTGCTGCTAAACCTGAAGCTTTTATAACGCATCGTCCGGATGAAAAAGGATTCGATTTGATGTATTCGACAGCTTGGGTATATTGATCTGAGGTGAATGAACGGAATTGAGCGGTAGGTATATTATGTCGGAACATGAATTCTTTAGATAAAGATTTGGATCCTTCCAACATTGCAGCTTGAGGTGAAGGACCGAAAACTGGTATACCAATTTTCTTGAATGCTCCTTCTACTCCATCTACCAAAGGTTGTTCTGGACCAGGTACAACTAAATCTATCTTGGTGCTTTGAGCGAATTCGATGATAGAGTTGAAAGCTGGTGGAGCGCCCCAAGGTATAGAAAGATTAGAAACCTTTCCTCCCATTAGGGCGGTTCCACCGTTACCTGGACAAACGTAGATCTTCGATACTCTCTTGGACTGAGAGAGCTTATAGGCCAAGGCATGTTCTCGACCTCCTGAACCCAGTAGGAGGATAGAGAGGTCGGTGGAGGGAGGAGGGAAAGAGGTGATTTCTGACATTTTGGCGAGGTCGTCAGAACAGGATGACCTGCTGTTGGGTATTGTAGAAAAGAAGGTGGACAGTGTCCTGTTGGCTTTACGCTTGATCTTTGTTACCATTCAACTTGTCGTTGTCAACTTTTTCAGAACGGCAGCAAAATGATAAAGTGATCGACTTGAGGATGAAAAATGGTGCCACACTCGGGATTACATGTGTGAGTGGGAAGTGGGGTAGATCAGGATGTCCACGTGGCCTTTCTGTGTGTTCCTGAAATAGATGATGATGTATGGGATGATCTGACGTCGTTGAGCTAACTTGCTCACATTGGACCCCACACCACCTTCAACTTCCACATAATCACTTTCTCAGCATCCATTCCATTCCCTTCTTCCCTTCTCCTCTCTCCTCTCAGATCAACTCAAGCAAAATGTAGGTGACCTGCAACAATCCTTAAAGGGGTCATCTCAGCTTATCCCCAATGTGCTCTTCCCCACAGGTCCGATATCATCACTGTTCAAACCAAAGCCTACTCAGGTGAGTTGGTTCAACTCCATACTCCCTTCACACCCGGATCCTTCATCTCCACCTCTGTTCCAACTCTGTTCATAAGTACCAAAGACATGCATTTGCTAATGCTCCACTCTTCTCAAATTAACAGGCCAGAAACCAGGTACCTCCGGTCTCCGTAAGAAGGTCAAGGTGTTCCAACAAGAACACTACACTGAGAATTTCATTCAAGCTACCTTGAGTGCCATTCCCGGTGGACCAGAGGGTAAGACTCTCGTTGTTGGTGGTGATGGACGATACTTTGTGAGTGTGGTGTTTTCGTGAGATTGGCATTATCATCAACCCCTTCCCAGAAATGATAGGTCAACGATGGAACACATCTATTTCAGGATTAAAGCTGACGCTTCTCACTCACCTAGTCCCCAGAAGCCGTCCAAATCATCCTCCGAATCGGAGCTGCCAACGGTATCAAGCATATCATCCTTGGTCAAAATGCCATCCTCTCCACCCCTGCCGTCTCAGCTTTGATCAGATCATTAAAGACTGACGGTGGTATCCTCTTGACCGCCTCGCACAACCCCGGTGGTCCAGACAACGATTTCGGTATTAAATTTAACATCTCCAATGGTGGACCAGCTCCTGAGGAAGTCACCAATGCCATCCACAAGATTACTGAGACTATCAAGGAGTACAAACAAATTAACCTTCCGGATGTAAGTTGACCTCCTGGCTTTATCCCTAGCGCTCTGACCTATAATCTTGCTGCATTACTGATGGTCCTTGATTCCCTACTGTACTTAGCTTGATCTTTCCAAGACTGGTGAATTCACCCACGGACCTATCAAAGTTACCATCGTCGACCCCGTATCCAACTACATTAAGCTTCTCAAGGATATCTTCGATTTCGACCTGATCAAAAACTGGTTACACACCACTTCACCTAAACCTACCGTCCTCTTCGACGCTTTGAACGGTGTGACCGGTCCATACGGTCGAGCGATCTTCGTAGATGAGTTGGGTCTTGACGAAAGCTCCATTCAGAACTGTGTCCCCAAGCCTGATTTCGGTGGATCGCACCCTGATCCCAACTTGACCTATGCTCACGAATTGGTCGAGAGAGTAGAGAAGGAAAACATCGAATTTGGAGCAGCATCAGATGGAGATGGTGATAGGAATATGATTTATGGAAAGGGAGCATTTGTCACTCCCTCTGATTCAGTTGCGATCATTGCCGATTGGGCTGAAAAGGCTATCCCATACTTCAAATCTGGTGTCAAGGGTCTGGCTAGATCCATGCCTACCTCTGGTGCTATTGATATCGTAGCTAAGGATAAGGGATTGGAAGTATTCGAAGTTCCTACTGGATGTGAGTTCTGTTCAGCTGCCTCAATGAGATTTGAGAATGAAAACCTGATGATGCTTTGATATAGGGAAATTCTTCGGTAATCTTATGGATGCCGGTCGATTGTCTATCTGCGGTGAAGAATCTTTCGGTACTGGTTCTGATCACATCAGAGAGAAGGATGGTGTATGGGCTATCGTTGGTGCGTGATCATAGTGCTCAGCGGCCAGGTAATGATGGTCGAGGCTGATCATTGAACATGATACATAGCTTGGCTCTCTATCCTCGCTGCCGCCAACAAAGAGAAGCCTGGATCAGGTATCAACGACGTGTTGTTACAACACTGGAAGAAATACGGACGAAGCTTCTTCTCCAGGTGGGTATTGTGCTATGAGCAGAGCTCTACACCACAAAGGCGGTGCTGATAATGCATATCCTCGTTCAGATACGACTACGAAGAATGTGAATCTGAAGGTGCCGAAGCCATGATGGATCACCTCCGAAAACTTTTCGCTTCGTCCGATTTCGTTGGCCAATCACTCAAAGCTACATCTTCGGATACCTTATTCAAGGTCAAAGAAGCTGATGATTTCTCTTACACCGACCCTATCGATGGATCCGTCTCGAAGAAACAAGGATTGTACATCAAATTCGAAGATGGATCTAGGATCATCTTCAGATTGTCTGGTACTGGATCTTCAGGGGCTACTGTCCGATTATACGTCGAGAAGTACTCCAAGAACGAGAGTGAATACGGATTAGACGCTCAGGATGGCTTGAAACCTTTGATCGAGGTTGCTTTGGCTACTAGTAAATTGAAGGAGTTCACCAAGAGAGAGAAACCTGATGTCATCACTGTGAGTATCGGTATCCGCGATGATCGCAGGGGAAGATCTTGCTAACAATGTATGTGATGATCACAGTAAATTGCGCAGCACTCGCTGCGAAGTGTCCAAGGGTTAGGAAGCGGAGAAGAAGTGAATTGATTTAGGTATATACACTGTTATGCTAGTGAAATGGTCAATTGAAACATGAAAAATGTCATTGGAATGCACTGCAATCATCAAAGACTTGAGCATTTGCTGTTGCCATCAAGCTAGAGTATTGCTCGGCGTCATGCTTGATTTGTGGAGATACTCGCACAGTATGATGGAGTGGACCCTGAATATTCATTCCCTTTTGGCATCTCATCTCGGGCCGAAGTGTCAGTCCAACCTATGAACATCACGTGAATAATCATCCATACATCTCTATTGCTGTCCATCTCTACAATCGATTGTACATAGATCTTACAGAAGTTGTATTCACTCCACCCATCCTAGTAGGTGTACAACTTTCCTAGAAGACCAAGATGGAGCTCTACATCCCCCCACCGACAAACTTCTTCCGAGTCCTCCCACCCAAACCTGTCGTCCCTGCCGTCCCCATCGTTCCCATCCCTAATCTTCCTGACAAACTCCATGCTCCAGAGGGGACGTACAAGCTCAACCCTCCCGAGGGATTCTCAAACATTGGTAGTCCTGCTCATCCGACCGCAGCAGAGCTAGCAAGACAACAGCAAAGTACCAGTACGTTCTTAGCTGGTGCAAGTGGATTCATGGTCGCTGGACCGGGAATGATGCCAGGTCAGATGCCCGGTGGACCCCCAGCGTCTACCGCAATGTCATATGGATCTAGCATTGTAAACGGTCAGGCTCAACCTCCTCAACCTGTGAAAATGACATTCGTCAACATTTGGTATCCACCTAAACAACCAAATGATCAGAGATCTTTCGGTGGCCTATTGGGTAATAAGCAACAGCAAAATAACCCTTTGGTAGGAGTTGATAGTCAACCGCCAAAAGAAGAAAACTACCAATATGAACCGTCCCTATATTCAGATGATGGTGAAGGTAATGAAAATGCTTCTCAACCTTCTTCGGAACCTCCTCCCTTGGAAATGAACATTCCTGGAAATAGTACGAGTACAGGAAAGAGAATCCCATTTACAAAGAATCAACAATCTACAAATAACGTTATACCCCGTCCTAAAAACAATCTGAGATCATCTTCGTCGACTTTCGTCACTCGTGTTCAGATGCAGGAGAATCTGTTAAAGAATTTGGGAGAGAAGGGGAGAAGTGGTGTAGGTGAGATGGCAAGGTATGGGTTTTGGAATCTGGGGAGAACGTTCGCTTGGGGTGAGGAAAATCCAAAGACTAAAGTGAGTGTCCCACCTTCCCCCTCTCTTGTTTATATGTAGAATGTCGTTCAGAGACGTTTTGCTATGACATGATGTATCCCTACTTGCTGGAGTCGACGCTGATTTGTATTTGTTCATAAAACGTAGGAACCCCTCACTCGAATCACGTTCAGCCAAGTACCGACCTGTCATGCAGTCAACATGCATACCCTCGGTCCAGACAGGATGGACGTCATCATAGGATTCACATCTGGTGATTTGCTTTGGGTAGATTTTACGATTGGTAAATACTCGAGGCTGAATAAGGGGGTGAGTAGCAATCCCCTTTCGACGCATATCGGCCCATTATTTGATCCACCAGGACCATTTCGTCCTTACAACGCATGATTATGTTAATCACCTTACTGATTGACTTCATTTGCAGGGCCTACTCAACAACACTGCCGTTATAGGGGTCCATTTCGATCCTCGACAACCCCACCATTTCATCGCCCATTTTGCTGATTCGACCATACTTCGATTCCACCTTTTCGCTGATGATCCTCCTACATCGATCATGGCGTTCGTATTACCCTGGGCAAAATATTTCGATTCGGTCGCTCCACCTTCTTCAGGAACAGAGAAAGAGAGGAAGAATTCTGGGACTTTACCAGATGCTACGCCTATCGGTTCGGTGGATGATGAATGGGAAGAGGGATTGATCAAATGGAAGAACGAAGAATGGAATTTGTTTAATAACCCAAATGTAAATACCAAAAAGGACAAAGACATTAATCCTTGGGCGGGTAAGAATCCTATCGCAGCTTATAAGATTGAGAAAGTTAAGATATCAGGTAAATCGATTGAATCGACATCCTATACATTCACTCTCAGATGATCATGAGTGTACCATCATCATAAACGACATTTTCAATTCGAATTCATAGCTGATGATCATCTTTTTTCATCTAGCAATGGCTTATTCGCCCGATGGAAGGTTCTTGGCTATTGCTGCTGAAGATGGCAATTTGAGAATGGTAGATGTCGCTGAAGAGCAGTAAGTGATGAAGTCCTCGTCATGATGAGCGGCTTGACATAAGCTAACAGGTATATTGCACCTTAGGCTGACTGATATTTTTGCTGGATATTTCGGATCTTTGAACTGCGTGAGTCAATCTTCACTGTGAGATCCATCCTCGCCAATATCTCTGATCATCTTTTGGAATAGATCGCCTGGACACCTGATTCAAGATTCGTAGCGGTAGGAGGCCAAGACGATCTCATAACCATCTTCTCAGCGAGGGAATCACGTATCGTAGCTAGATGTCAGGGACATTCTGCATTCGTCATGTCGATAGCATTCGATCAGTCAAGGGGGGAAGCTAGAGCATATAGATTTGCCAGTGTAGGCGAAGATGCCAAATTAATCCTGGTAAGTCGAATGCCCACTCTTCCATTCAGTAAGAGTGATGTCTGACACGGATGACATGTGATTCAGTGGGATTTCTCTGCCGCTGCTCTGCACAGACCGAGACATCATCATCCTACCTCTTCTCATCACAGGTTAGGGGCAGGAGGAAGTTCCTTATCTTTATCTGCCCAACATTCGAAATCGCATTTACCACTGTACGTCAAATCAAGCATATTCCATCCTGCTCAACCTAGAAGTGAGGTAGCACTGTTACAACCTGTCATGGTGAGTCATTTCGTTCCAATCGAACACAGACCTTGGTGTGTATACACGCCTTTCTATCCTTCACGTCATACCACAATAAGATGGAGATGCTAAGATCTTTTGGTGTTTGTATGATATAGGCAAGAGTTGTAGAAGGTAATTTACTGACGGGAGTACATATGACTCAGACTTCTATTGTGACCGTCTCGAGAGCGGCGCAAGTGAAATTCTGGACTAGACCACCAAGGACCAATACCCACCATCATGGCCATAACACCAAACAACGTACGGCTAGTAAAGGTGCGGCGTCTTCGAATGGCAGAAGAGATAGAGAGATTAGTACACCAGCGTAAAGGACTGCTGAAGTGGGAATTGAGAATGGAAAACGGGAAATGATAAATTTGTAGTCAAAAATTCGTGGTCACTGTCGATCATTTAAAAAGATCACATTTGTATTGCTTTTACATAGCTGTCTCTCGGATGAATTGTCAATCGGTTAGAGGATCGCGTGAAATTCTAGATAACCAGTACCAGATGGAAGCCATTTCGAACATGAACGGCGACCGTACTTTCATTCACATGAGATCAAGGGTCATACGGTTATGAAAGGTCACTACATCCCAGGTGGTGTTTGCCTCCATGACCTGTTCAACCCATTCAAGAGCATTGGTCCAAGCTTCGATCGTCAGCCACAGAATTTACAGACAAACGCTCGAACTCACCTGACGCGTCGTGGGAATCTTGATGTTAATCCGGGAATAGGGAATCGGCAAGCGCGGATGATCTGCATGATGGACAAACGACAAATGACGAACAAACGCATAATTAAAGATTACACACACATGCAATGATAACTACACGGACATTTCGCACCCCAAGCACACACACAAACACATACACATACACACACATGAAACCTCGCATTGATCATCATTTCATCGTCTAATCACTTCGTCACCTCATCACGTGTCTTGGATCTCTTACTGTCCTTTGCCCCATCAACAGACTTGTAACTTCGGTAACTGTTCCTTTGCCAAAGGAAAGGATTTGTCGTGGAAAGGTGCTGTATCATCAATATTGATGCACAGTCTTTGTGTTACTGAACATACCGTATTGAACTTGACTCACGGCTCCACCATCCATTCGGATCAATCAGTTTCTTGTGGACTGTAACAGCTACACACCAACTCCAAAATCTAACACATCTACACAACCACACACCCACAAATACACACACAGAGACCAAAAATTTGAATTCTCCTTTCGATGTCCAATCCACTCCCCATATCCAATCTAAATCGATTCGATCCGGTATGAAACAAAGGAAGGAACCCGCCTGTCAATCATTCACGAGATTGATAGATTACTTTTCTTTTCCAAAGGCATTGACCACTCACTGTTCTAGGCTGATTTCGTGCTTTTCCAGCAGTCCGTGTCTGGTGCGAGATAAAAAAGGGAAGGAAGAGGGTCGATATGTGAACGTAGACCTCTGGCCTTTGGCTTTTGACCTTTGACCTTTACGCAGTTCTTGGTCTTGGTGTTACCATATTGACATTGATTCTTGTCATCGTCAAAAGTATATTTACGCCTTTTTCTCACCTGTGGTACTACACACTCACACTCACTCACCACACCCTGTTGGCTCAGGCAGCTGATCGATCGCATTCCCATCTCCCATTTCTTACTTTGCCTTCGCGCAGACATTGATTGGAATATCAGGTGAATTCTTATCACGTCTTCCTCTTCCATCTCACACTAACTGTTCCCACCTTATCTATATATTAGGAAAGACATTACACAACTTTCTTTCCTTCCATCTCAACTCCTTCCGAAATTGTACATTCCCTTCTTGACCCATAACCACCACTCATATTCTGTCTATTCGAATCCAACGAGTTAACCCATACGTATCCTATATTCAGACCTTCAAAATGTCCAACTCGACAGTAGCAGGAGCGGGAGCAGGAGTAGGGATGGACGTAAATACGATCCTATGGAAACAGATGGGTGCCAGCGTCAATAATACCACTGTAAGCTTTTGGTCCACACTATCCTACGATGATACAGGTTGATCTTATTTGTGTCTTTTCGATTCTTCGTCCTCTTAATAGTGGTACGCTATCATAGGAACTGTCCTTCAGTCCTTGATAGTTTCATCGATCTTATCAAACACTTCGAATTATTTCAGTTATTTCACTCAGACTGATTCGATCTGGTTATTGGAAGCCGTAGGTCTGGGAGCTATTTTGTCTGTGTAAGTTGCGTTTTGATCAGAAATTGCGAATCGAAAGGAACAAGGAGCTGATGATGGCATTGATTTTGGGACGCAGAGGAGCATTAGGATTAACGTGCGCACAAGTGAGTCACATCCCAACGTTCCCATTTCATCTAGTATCTTATAGTATAATATATTGATCAGCTAATCATGTATTCCATGTCTCGTGATTTGAATTAGGCTTACCACCTGGTATACGAGAATGAGCATAACATCGCTACCCATTTCCGATTTCTGATGTATGGAGATATGTCGCACTTGCTGATCGGAGCGATATTCAATGCTGCTGGTGCGAGTTATTATGCCTATAGAGCATGGAGGGTAAGTCCGAGTCAAGATCAACTATAGAAGACATCTGAGCACTGACTGACTATGTGAGTTCATTGCGTATCATGTAGATGTCAGGTAATAAATGGTGGATCATACCACCTTTTGCTATTGGTATCATTGCGCAACTCGTGATCGCTTTAGTGTGAGTCTTACGCTTAGTGGAGCTCGTACGGAAGAGCTAACAAATTGTGTAAATTGCCATTTGATATTTACAGTGCTGTAGGAAATGGACTGAAGATGCCCAAACTAACTATCGAGGCCGTTAAGGACCTACCAACATTCATGAGTGGGACCATCACCTGGTTTAGAGCTTGGGGAGCTATAACTTGTGCTGTTGACGGCACTCTATGCCTGTTCAGTAAGTAACAAAATACCTGTTTCTATCTATGACAAAAACCATCGGTAGACTGACCAGTTTTTTTTGTAGTGACCTTCATGTTGTTCAAATCGAAACAAGGTATATTCCATAATCAAGATCGATTATTCAAAAGGTTGATTTCCCTGGTGTATGAAACAATGTGAGTATTAATCTGACCACTATGAGATATGAGATAAACCCACTTCACCTCACTTTACTAATGGTCACTGATCTTGCGATATTGTATCATATGCAGGATGCCGCCTGTACTGTGTTTGTTGATTTTGGAATCGTGTAGTGGAATATCCGGTTCACCCTTAAGTAAGTTGCCCTGTACTTCTAACGCATCTTGTCATCTCAGCGATGATGCGACACTGGATTGTATCTGACATGTAGTGTTTTGATTTGCTGTACATAGCCGACTTTCGAAGGATATTCACCTCTATCCTTCCGGTGTTATACTATCATTCCGTCCTTTCCACACTAGTGGGTCGAAAAACCATCCAAAAGATTCTCGCTCGGAAGCTCAATGCCGAGGGGATTGAACAACTCTCTGGATCAGGTAGTGGATCCGGAGGACATGTATTCAAATCTGGTGGAAGAGTCTATGTTAGTAGACCTAAAGGGGGTGAAAAAGATGTGGAATTAGGAAACGTCAGATCACCTTATACGCCCAGATCCAAAATGTCAGAAGGTCCTATTGTACATGTGAGTCTCAAATCCTAATAGCTCATATACACTTCGGAGGAATACGGACTGATAGTTTGCGTTGTGATACTAGGTTGAGACTGAACAAACTACCACGACTACTGGACCGGACGGCTACGAGATCTATCTACCGACATTGGGGAGAAATAGATTACCCAGCGATCATCATGGAGTGAACAGCCCAGATAGTGTAAGTTGGGAAGGTGCGAATAACTATAATCAGAAATGGGAATCTACAGATAGATTGTATGATGGACCCGGTACAGGTCGGGCAACGTGATTCTATTTCTTGTCATGTGTGTTCATGTACTGAGTATACTACCGAATTTTTCAATGTATATACCTATCAAGTTTTCGCACTTGACTTTATTCTTGATATTTCGATTTTTCCCGAAATTTCTGCCTTTCTGACCGACCTGGTCATGTCTTTGAAACGAATTGTTTTATTTAGTTGTCAAAGTGTACTTGTCATTCTTGGAAGAAACGTAAAATCCATAATCCTATAGGCTTAAATCGGTATTCGCGTGGAATAGATGGTTGGATGTATTGGGTTCGATGAGGAACGTGAACACGATATGAACCAGAAGGTTATGCGGTGATTCGACCATCGTCAATGCATTCACCATTGTTCTACTCCTTCGCATTAAGACAAGACTTCTTTTTGATTTTGCTTCCCACTCCTGGTACTCTCATGGCTATTCATGTCTTGATAACCTTACTGACCAGGAACAAAGACCGTTTTAGCGACTTTATTCTTCTCGAACAACCTGTAATACTATCAAACAGAATTCATTAGTATATCAAGACAGCTTGTAGAGAACAAACGCTTAATTATATAGTAGCGTAGTACCACTCACTTCTTCAGCCTCACTAAATCCTACTTTGTTTTCGATGAAACTTTTAAATATATCTTGATTGGCAACCAACACTTCTAAAGCTGGCTGGTAGAATGTCCGTACGGAACATCGACCGAATTGAAGTTTGACACTGATACAAAGATGGAGTGAAAGAGTTCAGCGTGGTATACTTGGTTGATACCTCTCTCGCTCTCACCCTCACCTTCGCCGTCACCCATCTCCGCTATACCTTCCGCTTCATCTAGTGGCCTCCCTCAATCAGGTTCATCTACATAAGATATGTAGCCTCAATTGATTCATCTCTCGACCCTCCAGCTCATCACACTCGTCAATCCCTCTCTCCCCCTCCTATAATAACAAACACTCACTTTTTATCATATAGATCCCCTCCATTCAACTTGATCTGCTGACTATGCACACCGACACTACTGACCGCACCGTACGGTCTAACAATATCCAAAGCAGTCAACAAAGCTCCTTCGTGTCCTACAACTTCCAGTACGGCATCTGCACCTCTTCCGTCGGTAGCCTCTAGCACTGCTTTTTTCAGTTCTCCGGAGGGTAAGGCTATCGCACCGTGTTTCTCAGCTAGGGCGAGTCGGGAGGAGGTAAGATCCGTAGCGAAAACTTTGGAGAAGAGCGTGAGAGCTGAGGAGATTGCGCAGAGACCGACCTATAGAATTATAGATTGGAGCAGGTCAGTTCGTGAACATATATACACCACATCGTGTCACATATTCGGAGGTCAAGGAGTTCAAGTTGGGAGTTGCATTTCTTTTGAAGTTCGGTTCGAACGTCCGTGAATGAATAGTACAGTGAACTTACAGGTCCACAACCAATCACCACACATACTCCGTCCTTCTTCTTTCCCCCTGGCCCATCTAGCAAGCTCCTAGCATTCGCAGCCGCACTATAGCCCGTTGGTAAGATATCGGCCATGAGCAACATGAGTTCGTCGGGCAGTTCAGCAGGTTTCTTGAATACACATCCGTCCGCTAGCGGTATCCGCACGTATTCAGCTTGACAACCTGGTAGAGATGGTGTACCGAATAACTGAGATTGATGACATCTGGCTGTATGTGATGAGGAGCAATACCAGCATGATCCTAATGTCAAGAATATATACTTTTAGTGAATACAGGTCAAAGTACAAGTACAAACAGATGACAAGGAAAGAGGATCACTCACCACAAGATACTGTAAATGGTACAGCTACAACATCCCCTAACTCAAACTTCTTAACTCCATTTCCCTTCTCCACTATCGTGCCTACCACTTCATGGCCCATTATATAATCTTTACCTGCATCTTCGTGACCCCTATAGAGATGCAAGTCGGATCCTATCAAACAGGAATACCATGACCGATTAGCATAATTTCTATATTCATATACTGAAAGAAAAGTTTGAGACATACCACATAATCCTGCTAGATGTACTTTCAGAATGATATCTCCTTCATCTCTCAATTTCGGTGTAGGTACAGTCTCGACAGCAACGCTGTATGGAGCTTTGAATATTACTGCTTTCATACTTTCGGGTATTGTAGAGGACGACATGGCAAATTGATCTTCTATCTGATATTGGAGGTTGACAAACAAGGTGAGGATCAGTTAATAATTTGGTCTTGTTGACACAACACTTGTTCTCAAGTCTGTCTTCGATACAAGTGGGCATTCATATGTACGTTATGTTCTCGACGAGATGGGACGGAAGCAGTGGTCGCCCACTTTGGATTGACTTGACTTTGATAACTTACATATCTCGGCTATCACCGTCGATTCATCGGATCCATCGGACCATCTCATCCGAGCGAGGTTGCACATATGATCTTCTATACACGTTCGATGGACTACAAATGGTGTTCTCAGAGCGATTTAAAACAATCAGGTGAGCTCGAGCATGACCATCATATCATAAACTTCATACGACTCATAAAATATCAATAAAGATCATAATGGCATAAGGTGGAGAACACAATCCAAAAAACATGCTTCCTCCTAAGAAATTTAATGTTCCACTATACAAACAAAACAATCTTATATATACTTTCGATTTATCTATCAGATTAGCCCTTGTGTCCGTCCGTAAAACAATGCTCCTGCTTTACAATTGTAAATCTCCTGTGCGCTTATCCCTTCCTTTGGGTAGGCACAGGAGGAGCATTCCCATCCAACCTGAATTCAAATCCACCCAATCCTTCACTGTTTGTACTTACCCCTCTTCCACTCGCGTTGGTGGGAACATTGGCAGTAGGTAAATCCGCTAAATCTTCAGTATTGGGAGGCACAAATGGGAATGAACCTAAGAAAGAGTCCGCTATCGAAGCTTGAGTTTCAGGTCTTTTCTTCCCCGCAGGCGAAGCCGAGGACTGAGTGAGTGGACGCGATAGAGCGACATGCTCAAGAGTGTTAGTCGAAGTGGATTGAGGTAAGCCAAAGTGGCTGGAGGGTAAAGCAGATGAAGAGTTTGGTGGGATCATGGGGAAAGATCCCAATACCGAATCAGCGAATGACTTAGATGATCCACTCGAATTCCTATACCCGGTAGGTGGCGGGAGAGGTAATTGGGGCATACCCGGACTGGAAGTTGGGTGCCCAGTCGAAATGGCAGAAGCCAAATATCTACCTGTGCCCATGGTAGATACCGATGTCCTATCATATGCTAAACTTCCCATTGAGAATCGTAAATCTTGAGAACCAGCTGAAGAAGGTTCAGCAGATCTTAGACCTTCCTCCAGATCTTCTTCGTTATACCTAGTACTTATCGGGGTCAAGGTTCTGGTCGTCGCTTCGGAAGATCTGAACGATCCTACCGTTGGGGAAATTGCTTTTTGCTGTTGCTGCTGGAGAACATTTTCATCTTTTACAGGTGACAATTGTCCGTGACTATTGCCTGTTGGACTGAGCCTTTCGATGAACTGTGGTTTATTACCATTACCGAATTGGACCACTTCGGCTTGTTGTAATCGACCGATCTGAACCTGTTTTGAGGTGACTATCTTGGGTGCATCGAGATGTACGTCAGACTGACCTGACCAGTACGACGGTGCAGCCGAATTTCCAGACAGATAGGAATCCCTATATTGACTGGTTGAGCCGGATCCGCTGGGCGATCGTTGATCGGCAAGGAACGAGTATGCCGTGGGTGGACCTAGATTGTCTTTCGCTGAAGGAGGGTTCAGACGTAGATCGAGATCAGGTGCTCTGGCAGGACGTCGAGGATGGAACAAGTTTTGTCGAGCTGCATCGAGCGCTTTGGCAGCTGCACTCTGACCAGATGGACCATCAGGTAATGACTTTTTGGACAGAGCTTCGTCAGATTTGGATGGTGGAATGTATTGAATGGGGATGATATTGGCTGTGCCGCCACTTCCCATCGTCGATATACTCTGTCTATCGGAGAATGGATCATTATCGTTCTTATCGACGTGAATTGTGCCTCTCGATCCATCATACACTCTGATCGTTGCTCCGTGATCGTCGTAATACTCTGCATTGACTGGTGCGGGTGGTAGAGGTGATCGAGGTCGAGCAGCAGAAGGAGGTCGTTGAGGTAAAGAGCTTCGAGAATGAGCCGAGCCAGGTTGAGGGGATGGTGGTTGAGACAATTGGAATCCGGCCGATTCAGCTTTTCTAGCTCGAGCTGCCAATCCTTCGAGTCTGGCGAGATCGCGTCGCTGAAGTAAAAGGGAATGATGTGGTCAGCTTCAGCAATAACACACATCTGAAACAACTGCTGGTGGGTGAAGGCATGATGCGATTAGCCTAAAGGGAATCTACTCACCTTCTTACGTCTCAACCACCAGAACAGAGCTAAACTAGCTATCACCAAAACAGCTACTACAGGACCAGCTATAGCACCTGGATTTACACCTTTGGATTTGGAGCTTGACGATTTGATACAATTGATCGTAGGGCACTGGTTACACGTTCTATAAGATATGAACAGACAATCGACAATCAGGACTCATTTCGTTACAAATCTTTCGAACGACGAAGGTGAATATGTGAAGTTGTGACATAGAAGGGTCGATCAACTCACCTAGAAGTCAATATACATTTCTCCCCAGCAGCACAATCACATTGCGGTGTAGCTTCATCGCACGACACACAGCCATCTCTCCGCCAGTGATCTAATCGAGGTGATATATTGTGTGACGAGTGCATTTTGTTTTAACCAATATGCCTTGGTATACTATTATATTCTGTCGCCAGAGCTTCTTGTTTAGGTTCGCCTGCGTGGGGTCTAATGAGCGTGATTGATTCCAAAAGAGTGTCTTTTTACTTGTTTGCGATGTTGTTCCGCTCAGATTGAATTAGCTCTCTTCTTACTCCAGCAACTGATGGAGAGACGGTATTTGGGTTCGAGTTGAGAGGTAGAGCGGGGTCCAACAATTCTCTATCCTGTCCCACCGTCGAGATGCGATCCTGGATCCGGATGCCGTATAAAAGGATTCTGTTTCGTTTCTCTAGGTATGTCGTCAGGTGAGGTAAAGGAGAGAAGGGGGATATGAAAGGATCGTCAATGAAAGGGTAATCGATCAGATATAATTGTCGGTGTGACTAGCTGTGGTGATGATAAATGTAGAGGATGTATGATACGATATGAGATATGATGATAGTGTTGATATTGATGTTGTTGTTGATATTGATGTTGTTGTTGATGTTGTTGGTGGTGCTGATGATATCCAACTTTGAACGGGGAAGGAATAAGATATGGGTAGACCGATCCAAGCGTTTTTTGTTACTGCCCGCACAGACACCTGATATGCTCCAGGCGTTCTTGTCCAATGGTCGTCGTTCTTTGTTTTTACCGTTGATCCGTTGAGAGACAGTGGTGGGACCTGCCCGAGTTGGTTGTGATGTATATGATGTTCAGGAGGAGCTAAGATGGAAGATCAGAAGGTGAAGAGATGTTGGAGGTTGGATGTTGGATTTGGGACGATATTGATTTTGCACAGCACGTAAGAGAGAAGAGAAAATCAACGTAAAAAAGACGCGTCGACCTTCTCTATGGGTCTTACTCTCTTCACACAATTTCGGTGCCAAGTATGATAAAACAATCCGAGTATGAATGAGATCTAATCGCAAGGATGCATTGCACATACAGACAAGCATGTACTGTATACATACATGTGGTGGGGTGGGTAGGACGATCTCCTTCACCTTAGACTGTACGAGGAATCGAGAACCAAACTAAAAAGCGCAAGAACAAAAAAGGCCAAAGCCTGGAACGTGTAAATCTGTAACGATGTGATGTGTGATCACCCTAGCCCTGACTTGACCTGACAACAAAGTTTACATTCGAAAAGTCACTTCTCATCTCGACTGTATTCTATAGTTTGTTTCCAGATTCCATATATACACCATATACTTTCTCCATATCTGCAACTGCTCACAGGAACGACCAGGATTCGTGACCGTGACAGGATGTAAATCCCATCCAAATCCCGTCATACTAAACGTCAGACATCGTATATAGATACCATATCAGAAATCCCACATCGAGCTCTTACAAAATCATCTCCCACCCCACTCCATTAAGGCATCACTACGACCTCTTAGGTGAACTGACATACACCCTCGGACCACTCTTATTCTTAATCACATCAAACATGAACTGTCCACTTCCAGGCTGATATGAGGAACCCTTATCTCCATTAACGTTACTCCCAAGTGGTGACCCACTATCATACATGGATTTGGTCTCTATCACACATCGGATCTGTTGTCTGCCCACCAGCGATTGGATGAAGGAGTTGTAGTATAGTAAAGGAAGGATCGAGGTGAATACTCTTCTCATATCGGCTATGACGCATACCATAGCATATCAGATGCCAGCCAAGCCAAGCCATTGAGATGAGAGGAGAGTACAATATGCGATGGGATTTCGACTTTTGACTTACTCATTGGTGATCCTGGTAAATTACCTAGTGAGACTAACAACAACGAGCATAACGTAGGTGGTAACCTGGTTATCACTCCTTCAGTATTTCTGACAGATATCCGAGCTGCGATAGTGATTATAGGGGTTCAAGATCCACTCACATAGTCTCGTAGGTGACAGAAAAGTACTTATGCCATGTTCTGGGATCATAATGATAGATCCCATCTTTCTTCGTAAACATTAAGAACGATACTACGCCATTCGACCAATTTCAGCTCAGCTTAAATAACCGATCTTATGGAAAACTTCAGGTTACTTACGAAGCATAGACATGGATAGGCCCAAAGCTAAAGTAATACCTGACCATATCTTATGGAGATGATTTCCCTTATCTTTAAATGCAGGTAATGTTGCGAGATATTCGGACGTGAGGGAACGCAGAGTGAACCCATGTGCAGCCGTACTACAACGAACAAAAAACAACATTAGCAAGTGTCAACTATTGATTGACTTGTTACCGTCTGGATATGGGATCATGGAGGCGCCTTACACTAGAGTCACGATGAATTCCGCTAGTAAAGCTACAATAAGAACACCGAGCATTAATCGGTTCTTCTTGGTCATCTGGAAAAATCGAACACGATCAGACATTGATCGATGCGGATATTGGCTGTGGTAGAGATCAAATTGCACTTACTACATAACACCTCCAAGCGTAGTATATGCCCGTGGTGAAGCTGAAGAACCCACTGAAGAAAAGTATGACCATATCGCTCAAAAGTAGATATCGGATAGAAGACGGTGCGTCAATTTTACGTTTGTATACCAACACACGGGTCTATCCGTTTCCAAATCAGCTGAGATGACAACCCTTGGAAGAGTTTGAAACTCACCTGACTACAGGTCAATATCAATATACCTCTGAACAGAAGAATAGTCTTGATCAGTTATTTGAACTGTTCGTCTTGCTTGGGAACGTGCTTACAGAGATATCGCACTTCCACACCCCACAACGACCATCATCCCCAAGTGATCTCTCGATTTATCGTATCGCTCGAAATACTGCATTGTCTTACTTATGATACTCACCAAGACAATCCCTTGGATGAAGATTGCCAAAGAAGAGTACCACTATCCATACCAATTTGACATCAACCTCTTTTCTGATCGTAAACAGCTCAGACTTTTCGGTGCTCACTGTGGTAGCGTCCGTTGACAAGCCCATGGAATCCCATAGTGATGTTCCATTGATAGTTGTAGACATGTTTGAATATCTGTCCTCTGGTTGTAGTTTTCAAACTCGAGTTTCGATTGTTATCAGTTGCCAGACCTCGAATTACAGCTCAAAGGTCAGAAAGAGTGAATTGATATTTCTGGAGATTAAGTATACAATATCCTGATCACATACAGTAGAAAAAGGAGGACTAGACATGATGCATGTTCCATCCTGTTATTTATCGATCGTAGTTGTTAGTGCTCTTTGAACAGCTCATGAGAACACCGAGATCATTAGATCGAACAACCGAGGTGATCCGCACAGACCTTGAAGGTAGGACTTTGGAACGACGCCACATTTCGACATTAGGTCAAAAGGTTTGATCCTGCGGAAAGGATTGTTCGTTTGTTTGTTTGTCTTTTCGTGTGTGTGTGGCAGAGTAAGATTACAACACGGTATGTTATGTCTTGGTGTGACTGGCGGTGTGGTAATGTTCGGTCATCTTGAGATCGCCCAGAGGACCAATTGCGGCAGTATCAGATCTTGGGTCTAAGGATACAATTTGATGGCTAATAAGCGGCATGTATATTAGAGCCCAACCCACCTCCTATGCCTGAGCGATATCGCAAAGCCAGCCTCGGTGTTGTAAGACCGATATGGTACGAAAAATGAACGGAATCCCGGAAATAATTGTAAACGCAAAGCAACAGGAAGAAAAGGCGGAAAATGATTGATGTTTATTTTTGTCATCCACAAGGATCACGATAGAAGGAAGAAGTAGATATTGTGAACATGGTAGGGTTATCGAATGACCAAAGGATCTTGAGCGACAGCGACTCGAGCAGCAACGCATTCGGCACTGATGAGGTCGTAGTTGACTTTACATTCATGCGCTGCAAATTCCCCAGCTTGACATGAGTCAGAACCTAGCTTGACACCGGGCATCATACAGCTATGAGTCTGCGTTCTCTATGATTTCCAGGAACCAACCCACTTCTGAATGACGTAAATAGGCCATAATATTACACAGCTGTGTCCATGATGATCTAGATTGCCCATTGTATACTGTTTTATTCCCAAAAAGTCAGGGGTAAGGTGAAAGAACAAGATTGCGGTAGCCAGACTAGGTAACACAACGTATAAGCTCTACGGGTGAGCATGAGAGATACACCCATTGTTGACAAGCTTAAATCCATCCTTCCGCTCTGATCTCAGACATTGGCCGGCGACGCATGTGGCAGCGCTTAATCTGACGCCAGGCTTCATGTATATTAAACCCACGTCCTTCGTTTAAGACAAGTAACATTCTCTATGCATGCATTGGTAGATATCTTGTACCAGATGGTCACCCGAGTGCATACTTGCTATGAGTACCGTCGGACCGTATTCACAATTCGTGAACTCGAAGGAAATCTGATGAAAATTCTGTGTCAAGTTCGGGTAAGGTTGGAGAAACTAGGTTCTGAGAACGGTTGTTGGTATCTGTCTGCATCGCGGCATTATATATGTTGGGTGTCTACCTGAAGGATGTGAAGGGAAAGGAAGTGTCATAAGATTAAGGTAAAACGTACTACAGAAAATAAGACTTGGTATGTATGGTATAGCGTATTGTAGAACGAGCATGCAGACAGAGATGCAAGCTTCAAACTAGTGACGGGATTTTTCATTTCCTTCCATCCCAAATGAAGCTTTTAGGCCCTGTCGGTATCTCATTCCCACTACCACCTAACACTCTTCCTCCCACACCATCATAATCCGAATGAATACCTTGGGGTCCAGTTACGGCGAAATCGAATTTACCAGTATTACTACCCTTGTAATTATCTATATTCCTATCGGAAATGACCTTGACTCCTTCTCTTGCAAGGTTGGAATCGAGTATTTCCCTGATTCTCTTCCTACCTACCAATGTATGAAGAAGGGAATGGAAGTATAGGACAGGTAAGATACAAGTGATGATTTTTCGAAAGTCACCTATCCATTCGGCAAACATATCATCAGATTTGGCTATTCATTCGGATGCAATGTTGGTGTGAACAAAAAAGTCGAGTGCAGAGGAGTGGAACTTACTAACTGGATTACCTGCCAAATGAGTTGTTCCTTGATAGATCGCCAGACAGATAACGGGCGGTAACCTATCATAGATCGTCAACATTTATGGAATACCGTCAGTCATTGTATACAATACTTCACACCCCGTACGTCTTGCATTGCTAGAACGAGGTCTACTTACATTGTCTCATAAATCAGAGAAACCAATTTATTGAATAATCTGGTTTCTCTGTGGAAGATGCCATCTCGAGATCTGAGAAGCATTATCGTCACTATAATACACATGCAATAAACTTAGCAAGCTTTCCCAAAAGGTTATCCATATGCATTTGATTCCTACTATAATGGACATTCCTACTGCACTGACCGAAAGATGTAGGTGAACTTACTCATGATACATAGAGTCCCATCCACACCCAGCGTGAGGGAACCCCAAATTTGGAATTTTCTTATATTCCCTCGCAAGTGATTCTGAAAATCTTGTAAAGTATCAGGTGTGATGACAGGGAAACGATAACTTAGCCATCGCCCGTGGCACTATCCATACCATTCGCAGCAGGATTTATATTCAGAGGTCAGCATTCGTATAGTATTCGATCTGCCGTCAAACAACACTTACACTAGAGCAGCCACGAGCTGAGCTAGGAGGCACACCCCAAATATAGGAATTGTCCAACGATGACTTCCGAGCATCTTCAGGTCAATTAGTATATATTATAAATCCTCCAATTACTGAGAAGAGTCCCCGGGACGGAAAGATTATCTTACCTTATATACCCTCCAGGAATAATATATACAAGCGGCAAGGTTGAACAGCGTACCAAGGAAGAGGTTGGTCACGTCCCCTAGAATCAAAAACCTGATGGCAGGAGCGGTATCAAGTGTTTGTTGGTGAATTGTCACGTATGTCTACGGAAGAATAAATTCGATTGCATCAGTTTCCATTGTACTGCATGCGAAGGCACAGTAAAGATATTTTCTCTTACCTCTGCACAGGTTATCCCAAGCGTGACCCTGGAAAATATCAAATCGTAAGTGATCGTTCTCAGTTGGTATGTGTATGTACCGTATTTTCAAGAACGTACAGAGCAAGTACGGTACCCCCAGCTATACCCCAAAGAAGGTATTTGTTATCCCTTTTCTTGAAATAATCGAAATATTCAAATGCTTTGCCCATAATGCTGGAAATCAACATGGCTTGTAGGAGGATTCCAATAAACGCGTACCACTATTGAAAGATGATAGATTCGTCAAGATATGGGTTCATGAGGATGAGCGATATTCAGGTAAAGGGCACAGTATGCTTTGCAGGACTTACGACAGCGTCACCATTATCAAGCGCCATCAAACGCCAAAGAGCATCCACTGGGTTACTGGTAGAGTTACTTGTTTGCAGTTCGCTCATTGTCGTCGTCAGTCTTTGTACTCCCAGGAGATCAATGAGGATGATGATGTTCAGTCTGCTATTCACGGCACCGTACGGTAGATAGGTAAGTCATTTGCTCTTTAATAAGTACTGCAATACGAAGTAGTCTCCCATTCATGCCAAGGGCCTCAACACCGAGCATACCAAACTTCCAACCGAGGTAAGTTCCTTGGATAGCCAATGTGAAGATTATATCATATACGGACGAAGGAGGAATACAGTAGGTTGAGTGAAACCGAAACCGAGGGTTTCAGATTCGTTGCATGCATCAATCAAAGGCATTAGTCAGTCAACGATGAAGGCAGACCTTTAAGAAGGATAGCTTTCGGACCAAAAGGGTGTGAAATACAACTTTGGCCCTTAGATCCCATTTGTTTGTTTGTGTGTGCCACTCATCTGTCTTACCGCTAAAAAGCTGAGTGATGAGTGATGAGTGATGAGTGATTGGTGAAGCCGTCGGGCAAAGGACGATCAGTACGGTGCCTCAGATGCCTTTGTAGTGTTTTGGTTAATCAGGGATGATGAAGCGGCTGCACGGTTGTAGTTGGGTTGTTTATGTTTCGGATTTCTGTGTATAATGTTCGCGGGACCAGTACTTTGTTTGTGTGTATGTTAATTAAAGAACCCTCATGTTGAAATCTGTACATTATCTATAAATCATTATATATGATTATTCTCTGTATATATACACTTGTCTATTTTACCCTGACATCAAAATGTTTGTATTTAACCTGACCTTGATCTGCAGAACCTGACTACAAACAGCCAGTAGGTCCCGAGCCAACGTAATCTTTACCCAATAATTCAGGTGCTGGTCTTACACCTCGTTCCCTAAATTAAGAATTCGCCCCTTCATGTCAGCTGAAGCACTCGGGAAGAAACAAGAGAGACACTTACACTTCATCTATCGCTTTGACCAAATCGTAATTAATTTCATCAGAAACGATTGAATCGTTCTGATAAGCTGGATGAGAAGTTATGAATCTTCTTATCCACGATGCAGGAGTGACCAATTGACCTATCATACACAAATCGACATCAATTATAGATTCTGGGACGAGGAAACGTATTCAAGCAAGGGAGACATAGAAGACCAGGAGAACTCACCTTTAGCTCTGTATTTGATCAAGTCTAGATATCTTCTCAATTCGCATTTCGTACATACGTCCACATTTAGTGAATTCAGATAAGCGTTAACCAATCCCATCAATCCAGGGAAAAGATCACCATCCCCATTGATGATTTCATCCAGTGTCATTTCAGGTGCATCATCATTATCTTCAAATGCTTCTATCGGCGTCGTACATTCACTTCTTGAGGATGATGATGGATGTCCATTCCCGTTCTCATGGCCATCAGGTAATTGCTGTGAGCGTGATTGCGATCGTGAATGACTAGGAGTAACAGGTGTAGAAGGTGAGGGCGGAGAGACCGGTCTAGAAGTTAGGTCGAAACGTGATAATGGTTTATCCCTTGGGAAGACATGTTTGCGGAAGAAAAAAGATTGGGAAGTGGCAGCAGATCGAGTTTGAGCTCGTTGCATATTTTCGTCTACCTGTAACGGACGGACAAGTGTATCAGTATACGGCAACTTATCGCACGAATCAGAAAACTTTGAAAAGGGATGGTGGCAGTGAACGAATGAACGGATTTTCACCCCACGTCTGTATTACCCGGATTGAATTGTGATAAGGTTGAAATATGTCGAGACTCACCTTTGAAATTGGCATATAGAAGTTAAGATCGAAACTGATAATAGCTCTCGTCAACAGTACAATGAAAATACTGAACGCGGCATTCTCGAAATCTGTCAATTGAACTTCCATCGATCTAAACTCTACTCTCCAGCCTATCGGCGAGTTCACGGGAGGAGGCTTGAACCTTATTGTCTGCCAATTTGTGGACTGGATGTTCTCGAAATGATCCATGGAAGATTCATCATCTTGATCTATCGTTTCGGAGAATTGGACGAGGGGATCACGGATGAATAGGTGGGCGATGTGAGAGGCGAGTTTATCGTCTAAGCCTGCAAGTCATGATACAACAAAAGGCGAAATCAGTAAAATCATCAAGAAGGACGAGAGTTTTGAGGAGTTGTGATCGAACATGGGCAGCGGAAATTGATAAACGCACCATGATCTAACAACCTCTTCCTTACATCCTCGTTGATTGGTGCAGAGACATCATGATATTCCGGTTTATTCCTTTCGTCATTTGAGAGGTATAAAGAAACGCTGTCGTATCTGGATTTGGGTATTCGATATTTGTTGTCTTTCAATGGCTAATAATAATGATATACTCCATCAGCTATGCTCTTCTGTTTATATTATCAATCTTGATGAGATTATGACTCACTTTCAGCCCCCTTTCTTCCTCCGTTCGATCATCTACACTCGCAGCGATCACATTCCATCGGGCATCCACATCTGCCAGCTGTCCCCTGAAAGCTGGACTGGCAGCAGTCAATGCGAGCTAAACAAAACATCTTCAACTCAGCTTGACCTTGAATGTATTTTGAGCTGAAGGGACTCACCATGATAGGAGCGACGGGTACAAGTGCATCATAAACCCTTCTAGCCTCATCCACATTCCAAGCTTGGAAAGTTATCTGTAGACAGCAACATCCCATTCCGAACGCCATGGCGTCCATGTGTATATAGGGTGTACCAGGTTCAGGTTTCGCTGGGGCTGCTTGATGATAGGGAACAAAAGTCAAAATCCAGTCAGCTCACCGATTCTACTCACCGTAGACGTGAGATGAACATAGAGAGAGGTATAGGCACTTACTTGAATGTCCATTTGACATATTAGCCTTTAACCCATCCAATATAACAGTATTCTCATCTTTGAACAAGGGTACTCTAATATCGACTTTACTTCCTCTGCGTTGTCTGATGTTCGCTGTTAACGTTCTGAAGGTGCAACAGTCTCATCAGCCGACTAGGATCCTTCTATGATAGTACAGCAATAGGGATGCACTATGAAATGGGACTTGGACTCACGGAAACCTCGCATGTGGATTCGTTATCAATTCCCCTACATAATCACTCCTGCTACTACTTTTCTGGTTGTCCGGTTTGGTAGGTGGGTCGGTGAAAACTTCGTCGGATACTCCCAACCTAGGCCAGGAAGTCAAAGTTATGGGTAATTCATGTTTCTTCAAATGAGAGCGTATGATCTGCCTCCTAAATCTCATATCTGCTTCTACGGATACGAGGGAAGATGGGAGACCGGAGAAGGGATATCCGGGAGTAGATTCTAACATATAACGACCATATTCAGGATGAAAGGTAGGTATGGCATTGCTATTCGATCGTACTAGATGAGCTATAAACTACGATGATAATTGGAGATGAGATATAACTCACCAACAAGCGGGTTTGTACTTGTCCAAAGCTGGATCTAAAGTCACACTTTGTAGTCTTGTGAGAATCTCAGTCTGCCTTAGACTTAATAATACTCTCTTCTCGTCATCGTGGAAAGAAGCTACCATATATTCGATCTGGATAGAAAGGGAAAGCGCACGTTAGATCTCTGTGGCGTGATCAAAACTTGCCATATATCCGAGCTCATGAGTTCGGGTCTGAGGTCTTGCTGGATACGAAGCTTGAGACAGAGAGAATCTGGTATTACTCACCTCGTCACCCCACAATAAACCTTTACCAGTATTGTCCTTCCATCTATCCCAAGTCTTGAGAAACTGAGTGATCCCGTGATATCTTATATGCTCCGCTAGTGGTTTCGTCTCATCCCATGTTAACGGGGTACCGAGCGCCAGTAGCCCCATCTCGTCACTATGATCCTTTGCTCCACTTTCCTAGGTGTCACTGATGGTTCGTCGAGGGGGGATGTTATAGTTGAGATCTGATGTGATGTGCGAATTTCTCGGAGATGAGCGGAACGAGTCAGAAATTGCAATCTCGAATGAGCAACTATGAAATGATCATGTAAGCACAAAGGGATGTTATTGAATAGGAACAGGTGTCAAAGGGACTTCATAACCGCAAGTCAAAGGATGGTGAAGGATACATGTATAAGGAGTGAGATGGGTATCATCAGACTCACCTGGCTAGTGCGATGGGTATGATCTGCGTTAAAGATTCGTCGATCGACCTCAACAAGACCCTCTCGCCGGACTATCTACCGGGTGAGAGTTTGTAAAACTCCAGCCTGGCCTGGTCTGACAGGAAGGACACACAGCAACGACAGTGTTTGGCAGATATAAGATGCAGCGTTTCACTTGGAGTTGGATGTTCCGAGCAAGATCAACAATGAGCAAAGAGTAGTGACGTCGGGGTGCAGATGAGTGAAAGTGAAAAGATATTTTTGTCTGATTGGATTGGGTATTTCCGGTAATTCTGCAAAATCAAGGAGCTCCTTCTCGTTACTCCCTCCACTTGCACTTGAGTGCAGTTGATTTGGCTTACAAATGTGCGCTACCTGCCGATCCGAAGTTTACCGGAAGATGGAAGACGGTGATTACACCAGCAGTGAGGACAGATATTTCATCCATCTCGCATCCAAGACGTTACCTTTTTATGCTCAACTCATCATGGAGAAAAAAGAAGTGACATGAACAAACGATGCTTCTCCATCTCAAATATCAATAGCTATATCGATAGCGATATAGATTGCGTTATCAATCCAATTGGATATACAGCAGTACAAGCATGCTACATCAGGAAAGTTTAGTTTAAACTGTACTAAAGGAAGCAAGGTCATGTTAGTGGTGCGGCATCATGCTGTGTGGGACTCTTAGATCATCTACCAGATACGGAATGCACTGCGTAATTCAACCATGAGATCTACTCTGTGTGTAGACAGACACAACAGGGATGTACACACCACACGACCGTCCAACCTCGAAACCCACTCCCATCATGTCCACATCTCATACGACTCCCGAGCAGATATAACCACTCAGTTGAAGTCTCAATGTACATGTGAAGAAGTGGACTATCAACATGATCATTGTAATACCTGGAATATTCTCAGTCTTCCAGTATACCGGAACCGGACAGTGGTGCATGTAGGACAAAACATCCTTTAATGGTGGCCCTAACGTTCTAACGCCTTTTATCTTTTGTTTAAAGGTTGGATGATGCTCTACTCCACTAACCCCTCAACAGATAAACAAACGGCTCAAAGCTTCCAACTTACCGTACTGACTCACTTTGAACCATCTTCATCTTGAGTTTCTTGACTCTGAATACCTTTCTCTATTCTTGCACTGTCATCAACTTGGCAATTGATTCTAACACCTAATCACTTTCACCCTTTCTTTCACTCCACGTACTGAAGATACATACCCATCACTCAAAATTTGCAATCCCACCAATACAGGTAACCTGCACGTCACAAATAGCAGCTCAACTCGATTGATCGATAGGCTGCAAAAGTCGCAGTAGACAAGATGTCAGGAAAGGGTGTAGAACCAGTTGGTGCTCCTCGAGATGCGGGTAAGTCATTAAAACAAAGTACAGAATACATACAGGTTAGATCACACTGACGGACCAATGGTTGAGAATAGCAATTACTATCGGTCCATTTAAGCCATCGTAAGTATCTTTCTCTTGTATGACACTCATGCAGAATCTGATATCGAATTCTTGTTATAGTCGACCGGGTTATGGACCAGTAAGTCTACTAAGAGGATCAACAAGGGTTTGGGTACCCAGATTGATCGATGTGTGTGTTTTTGTCCAGGTATTATCCTATCTTCAAGCTGCCCAACTCGATACACCCCTCAAGGTCCATCCATTACTTCAACTCAGAACTTGGGATCCTAAACCTTATGCAAAGTATTTAGCTTGGAATGTGATTGAGGTGAGTACGGCGTAGGAAAGGTTGTTGATCAAAGTGTAGTTGATTGATTATGCTGATTGATGGGAGATGTTTGGATATACTACTTAGCATCCGATGTTTGCTGCTATTTGGGTTGATTATGATGGTGAGTACCTAGATCAGTAAATGCTTATATGATACGATGGCAAGCTGATATACCGTATCATGATCAGATACTGAGACCGTTAGTCCCCCGCTGATGTCCAGGATAGAAATGAGATACTGACATAACTGTTGGGTTTATTCATTCTTTCGATGGTTACATAGGAATGTGAGTACAAGTCACAGCTATTTACAGACGAACAGGTTCAATCGAGCTTATGTGGCTATGCGATTATGTAGGGATCAAAGAAAGAGGTCAACCTGCTACTTCGCCAATTGTAGAAGAAATAAATATAGGTCATGTGGAGACTGGTTGGTCGATAAGGGTAAGGAACCGTATGGTGGGTGTAACCTACTACAAAACCTATCACTATCGATCCGATGGATCCGATGGTTTGAATGACTGAATTTTTACCGTGGGCTTGGTGATGAGTTATTGATTTTTCGTGATAGGGTATAACGTGTGAAGACGTTCTATTTGCAATGTAAGTTCAGCTGCCCCATTCAACATAAAGTCTAGCTTATCAATACTCCGTTCCACAGATACGACTTCTTTGCTTCTCCATGTACGTCCGTTTCCCTCTCACGTCAACTGGAACCACGCTTATTCAAATGCTAACGCGGCTACTAATACAGTGTACGTCGATGAGCTAGGAGAAATGCGTAAGTAATTTATCACCAGTATACATGATAGTTGAACAACAGCCAACATTGATTTGATGGAATTCAACACACACAATAGACCCTCGAGCGGTCAGGATAAGTGAGTTCTTTTACCACCAATTACCCTCTATACTGTGTCTGCCAAAATGCTAATATTTGGGAATCCTCACAGTGGAGCAACAGTAGTATGTCTTCATTCCAATCCCATAACAACCAAGAGAAGAGGAAATGCTGATTCGGGTTGCTGTTAGTTTCGAAAAGCGTAGAATGGGTTTCTTCGAGTAAGTGCCGTTCGCTTCGTACATCCGACTGCACCGCGGTGGAGATAAGTATTCGTGGGATGTATACTGATGGTTCGGAGTATAGTCTGATGGAAGGATATCGTAAATCGGATGCACTGGTGAGTGTCCAGTATCTCTCTTTCAGCTCACACCTGAGAGTAAACGTAAAATCAAACTGTATCTTTGTTGACAGATGTGTTTCTTCTATATTCCATACACGTAGCTCGGACAAACATATTTCGATGGGTAAGTTGAGTCTGACGTTTGTATCTATGTCAACTGAGGGTGTTTTTGATTCAGTATACACAACGACCAAGAAAGTGTGGAAAGGTTGAAAAAGAAATATAATTTCCATTCCGCGAATTTACTTTTATTGAGGTTGGGTAATTGTTAGTTCAACCTTTGAGAGAGAGAGAGAGGAGTTGAAGAATGGGACCAACGAAAGGACAGACGGGGTATTGAGAGTCTATCATCTCACAACACCTTTCTCAGTAACGCAGGAAATATACATACGCTACAACTTCTTTTGGAATATGAGAGAAGGGAATTGTTTTGATATCGTATAGTAAGAGGGAGCTTGGATTTTATTTTTGGTATGGGCAAGGGGTGGTGTATGTACAGTACTCTAATGATCGCTTGTACAGAGGCATTTTAATTCGCATGTTATAAAACGTATAAACCTGTCTTATTTTACTTGACCATGAGAGTTTGACGGAAGCTACACGATCAGTTGTACAACAACTGACATGTATCGGATGCTCCAGTGTCTTGAGATTTGCGAACTTCTATTACTGCTAGCTCCATGCTATTTCTGCTCCCTTCCTCGCTCACCGCGAGATCATCAACGGCTTTCCCGTTGTGAACCTTCTCTCTCTTTTCGGATGCACCGCCACCATCAACTTTCGTTACGTCATGTGTGTATATCGTTGATCCATCAACCTCATGCTGTAACCGTATCCTTTCTCTAGCGCAGTTTCTATGCTTCTTTTGCATGATTACCGACTGCACTGATCGCTGAGCTCATCATCCGCAGTCAAGTAGAATGAGAACTCAGAGTCTAGATGCTGTCGATGTTGTTGTTGATGTTGATGGTGGACCGTGATGGCCGAGGCTGTGTAGTCATAGCATTGGTAGTGCGGTGTCCCTGTCTGTTCTGATCTCCTCGTTTCATTCATCCAATATCCTGTATGCTCTGTCTTTTCACTCTTATATATATACCGACAGTGTGCATTGTCATTTCTGGAATCTCTCTTTCTACCTGATAAACCAGAAATCAAAAACGATCATCTTTCATACAAATAATTCAACCACACTCACACATACAAGTCAAAAAGAAAGCTACATTCTTCGCTATCCTTCCCCTCCTCGCTACTGTCGTAGCTGCTACTGCTCCTACCGCTGCTCCAAGGGTCAAACGACAAGATGGTGAGTCTACTTACAACAGTATAACGCACAGACCGCCACTTGTTCTTTTCTACTCCGGGATTCATTCGATTTATCGTTCTCGTTTTACCTCACCTATCAATGGCTTCACTCATAACTTGCTGCTGACATTCGTGTCTGACTGTTTTGACAGACGGTGAGACTACCGGTGACCAAGTTGGATCAGCAGTAGACGACGGCCTCGACGGCGCTACCAGTGTCTTCGACGAAGCGACATCGGATATCGACTCGGTATTCCACCAAGCCACTTCAGCAGTCGGTACTGGCGTCTCGGACGTCACCTCCGCTTTTGGCGAAGCCACTAGCGCTATCGACTCTATCGCTAGCGAAGCTACCTCTGCGGTAGCCAATGGTATTCCAACTTCGGAGATCGAAAGTCTAGCTACATCGGCTTCGGGTGCGGTGGCTTCGAGAATTTCTAGTGCGACTGCTGCTATTGGAAGGTGAGTTTGTCATCCTATTCATCCGAATAAATCAAATATCCACTAGATTTTCCAACTTGGTTGTTTCCTCTTCACCGACTTCCAATCCTATCAAGTCAAAGTGAAGTTAACGTAATTGTAACATGCTAATTGATTATTTTGTGTGATTCCTTATATAGCGCCACTTCAACCATCGCTGGAGCTACCCAATCCGCCGCTGCCTCCGCCTCCAAAGCAGCAAATTCAGCCGCATCTGCCGCTTCGTCCGCTACAGCCTCTGCTACCGGAAGTGATAGTGCAGGATACGTCCTTGGTGTAGATAATAAACTTATCGCTTTAGGTCTCGGTGCAGTCGTAGCCGCTGCTGGCTTTTAGATATAAACCTCATCCGTCTTTTCTGAAACCGCCTTCCTTTTCCTTTACACCATTCCAAAGATCATCTTTTTGTTTCCTTTACAGGATAGATGATAATAATCTTTTCTCTATCGCCCTGTAAAATAGTCCATCCTCGTGTGTACTGAACAACAAAACAAACCAACAATGAGAGGAATCAGTCTATCGTTAACGGACTTTTATGCATTTAATGTCGTATATTGAGTTGAAGCCCGTGAATTTGCGCTGTCCAGCACTACTGAGAACGATATTGAATTATTGTATGATTTACCTAATCCATCATAGGGTATATTCCAATTCCAATTCCCTATCATCCTCTGTCCAATTCTATGATGATGAAACGCAGCATCAACAAGGCCAAGGCGATGAGGTCTTACTGTGTATCTGGTTCTGACTGGATCAAGTACTTATAGCGTGTTGTGTCTGGTGAGCATGTCATAGTCTTTGCACGAGACTTGAGTGTAAAAGTCAACTGTTGCGGAGTAAAGAGACAGAGAAAGATGTGAATGCTACTCGTAGATCATGCGGATCATGCGGTGACTCACCATGTGGGGTGATGAATCGATGTGTCAGAATGACGTATCGATAATCTTACGTGAAACGCGTCACATCGCACTATTCTAGAGTGGAGTCCCATTGCATTAATTGCACATTTGCTTGATACTCGAGTAGCGCTTTCGCCTCTGTATGGTGATTCTGGATTCTTTGCATGTTGGTACAGTATGATTCTGAGATGTATATATATATATTCTCTCACTGAATTTCCATTTCCATCACTATTTACACCCATATCCCCTCTCAAATCATATCAAATCATCTCGCACAAAATCAAAATGAAATTCACCACTACCGCTCTTTTAACCCTCTTACCTGCCATCTTGGCTGAACCCGCTCCAGCGTCACCAAACTTCCAAATTGGAAAAGCTGGTGCAGAACGAAACGTTAACATTGGAGCTAGACAAGGTGAGACAGTGCTTTGGCCAAAAGGTGTATTAACTGGCTAACAAATGGTTCATCAATAACCTCACTGGTGCTGGGAAAGTAGTCGGTAGTGTCATAGGTGATGCGACCAGCGCTCTCGGGGCTGGAACTGGAGGATTGGGAAGTGTCATCGGTGATGCGACTAGTGCTATAGGAGCTGGTACCTCGGGTGCAGGAAGCGTCATTGGCGATGCTACTAGCGCTGTTGGGGCTGGTACCTCGGCAGCAGGAAGTGTAGCTGGACAAGCCACTTCGGGAGCTGCATCGGTCGCTGGAGCAGGAACTTCAGCCGCTGCGGGGGCTACTAGTGCTGCTGGATCTGCTGCCGGTGGTGCGACTTCTGCCGCTGGTTCTGCAGCTGGTGGAGCTACCTCCGCTGCTGGATCTGCTACTTCTGCCGCTGCGTAAGTTCGCCATCCCCTCAATCATATTCGGTTCATCGAAAAAGGTCAGATTCTGATATATGTATGATGTGACTGTAGATCCGGCTCAGGCTCGTCAGCTGGCCAACTGGTCTACTCCCCTGGAATGTGGTCCGCCTTCCTCGGTGGTGCAGCTGCCATTGGCGTAGCTAGAGTTTTAGCTTAAACAAGATAGGAGTGGTACCTATAAATCCATTATTTGTATCGTCTAGTTAGAAGTCGTAAGAAGTAATTACAAATATAAATGGCGTTGGGAATGAGCATGTATCCTATAGTTTGGACTTTCGATTGAGCAGAGCTTGACCCCTACCCGAGGTCAGAAGGTCGTTCTTTCTCTCACATCTTGCGAGATCTCCCTGATTACTTGTGTTAAGTACATCGTTGTTACTGCTCGTACCGTACATCTTGTTATGCTCAGGCCCTTGACTGAGCTCTGGCTAAAGGCAAAGGAACTCGGTGTGGGATGCCACTGGGGATGGGGATAGATTGGAAGATGGATTGATCCCGTTGATGAGATGGATTAACGTAGCAAGTCAATTACCGGGTCACGTCCACCTGCTAAGGATAAGATCCACACCCAGATACCGTACAACATATTAATATACACCATACTCGTATATCCCAGGCTAATCAATCTCGAATCCCATAATCCCTACTACATCTTCTACTGTCCAATCCTAGCTCACGGTCTACCTAAAAACAAAAAGAGGTACCTGCCTTGTACCTCCCCTCCTCCCATTTCCTCTCTGGTCGAACGACATGTTCAAGCTATTCAAGGATCTAACCCGAGCACCAGAATCACTCACCCCACCTCCTTCCACGCCTGCCGCCTCCTCGACTCCCGTACCGTACGCTACAAGATCCAGATCAAACACCAGGGCACGAAGCAAATCACCCGCTCCGGCTGGAGTGGGTAGATCTAAATCACCTGCTCCTCCCGGTGGACCATCAGCTCATGGACATGACCATGCTGGCGACAGCGGTTGGTCGATAGGAACCGAGCTGGCACGAAAAGATGAGGAGAGCGAAGACGAAGATGAGACTGATCCAGATGCGATCAAAGTTGTTGAACATCTAAGGGATATAAGGGGTCTGGAAGATGGGTCGGACGTCATGCGATACGTCGAAGTAAGTCCGTTCATCCTTCCTTGCAAAATGAGAAACTGTTTGAATACTCAATGGGGAGGACGGGTCTGTCAGCTGATCAGCTGCTATGTACAGACTTTCTCCCAACTCCTATCGATACCTTGTCATTTTATCTCTCGGAGAGCTTTCCGTCGTCATACTGGATTCCGAACATTGCTCCTCTCCCTCAGCGAAGGTCTAGCCTGGACTTCTAAGGAAGACTCGAAAGCTGCGTTGAACGAGGAAGCATGGCAAGTACGTGAAATACAGCGGATGGAGGGTGTCAGATTAGCTTTCGAGGTGCTGGCTTGGTCATTGGGGGATAGACAAGGTGAACTACATTTCGAGGTAAGCATGGTATTTCCCTTTTATAAAAGCTGTAACACAAACCAAGCTGACTATCTAAACCCAGAAACTCGGCGGATATATGTTACTGTTACCCAGTCTATCCAAACTCTCACCTCCCTCTGAATCTCCAAACTCACAGATAATAGCACTTCTTTTCGCTCATATCTGCAACAACAACTATTCGATCCTATCTCTCTTCCAGTCACCTCCCACCACCTCGACTTCCAACTCAGATCAATCTATTTCATCCATCATCTCACAACGTCTGGGTGACCTGAATATCCGTCCATCGACGAGTGGAGCGTTGAAATTGCTTTGGGCATACATTCGAAGGGAGGATGAAAAAGATAAAGGTAAACGGCGTCAATCCGATACACAAAGTTCTTTCGAAGGCGAAGAAGGCAGTGATCAACAGCGTCTGATCGAAATTACATTCCAAGTCATACTTGTTGCAGCTTCAGCATCAACTCTGAATTTGTTTGCCATTGTTACGCAATTACCTCAATTATCTGAATTTTTGGTCGTACGATTGTATGGTATACCTGAAAAGAGAACATATGAAGTTACCTTCCCGGCTAGAGACGATTGGATACAAGCAGCGTCTTCTCCTGAGGAGGAACAGATAGAAGAATGGAAACCTCCTTCCGACAGCCTACGGAAGATCTATTTAGCCTTGTTCAGGAGATTGTTAGAAGCTGGAGTTACCCAGACGCTAGTTTGGAGGTTATTCGGTTTGGTCAAAACAACTTCGCCTGTCGTCGTCGTCGAACAAGAAGATCCAGAAAATAGCGGAAGTGGTAACGGTAATGGCGAAGACGAAAATGGAGTGAAAATAGCTTCCCCTTCAGATATCTCTCCTCCTTCAGGACCAGTCACTTCTCCCGGACCTATACTGGATACACCGAAGATGCAACTGAAGGGCAAACCACACCTGCATATCGATGTCGATAGATTACCGCCTGATGAAGAGAGATTACATTTAGAAGTCCTGGATCTACTGAAACATGCGATGAAATCTCGCTGGCCTGATGTTTTCGTGTTCAAAGGTGGAAATGGAGATACTCTCGGAGGGTTGCAGCTGAAAGAGACTGGTAGAACTTGGATGGGAGGACAGAAAGGGTTCAACTTTTCTGTAAGTTCCCTTCCAATCGTCTCTACAACTTCCACTCGCCGAGTTCAGCTGACGTCAACTCATCCTGATCATTCTCGTAGTGTTGGCTGCATATAACTAAACTGAATCAACCCCTAACGCTATTCCACATGTCACAGAAGAGTTCCAAACAACCTTTATTCCAGATACGCATACTTGAAAGCTCCCAGATAGGAATAACGACTTCTGCACATTCACATGAAACTTCTTCTTCTCAACCATCCACTCCCTTGTCCGAGACTGCTCCACCTTCGCCGAGTGAAGGAGAGATGATCTGCGGAGCGAATGACGCCTTGATACCGCATTTCCAATGGGTTCATTTCTCCGTGGGGTGTAGGAAACCGAAAGGAGCGGATTTAGGTGAGATCAGGATTTTCGTCAATGGTATGAGAGTGGGGGCTATGAGAATGCCCTTCCCCGTGCCTTCTGTCGTCATGTCAACGCAACCTCCTCAGTTAGGTGTAAGAAGTGGAATACCGGCGGATGCTATTCGGATAGCGATTGGGAGAGAGTACAGACCTGAAGAAGAGGAAGTGAAACCTAAAACATCAGGTTCGGTCGGAAGAGAAGAGGAAAATGAATGGATGCTTGGTAGAACCCTTCTATTGGAGGAAGCTGTCCCAGAGGATCTAGTCAGGCTGATGCATCATCTTGTGAGTGGTTTTCTTGCACTCATCAACCGGATGATCAGGTGACTAAATGAGAACGGACGATATTAGGGTCCGAGATACACTGGTAATTTACAAGAACCACTTGGAAAGTTCTTGACGTGTGAGTGGGATCTCATTCACGATTGGTTGTGAAGATGGTAGCTAATATGTGTTTACAGACGAAGGAGCAACTTCGATCAATATCTACCTTAGCAATCTCGCTAGGGTAGGAAACGATAAGAAGATTTTCACCCATTCTTCCAATTCAATCCTCGTTCGAGCTATACGGAGTGGACGAGCTATACCGGAAGATATCATTATCCTTTCGCTCGCGGCGAGAGATTACGATCTCACCCTTGGAGCATGTATCAACGCTGCTATCCCACATCCCCTTCGCGCGAAACAAGTTCGTCATGGTATTGCTCGATTGGTTGGAAATATCAGTCCGTTTTCCGCTACGAGTTTGGACGAAAGTACTACTGCGGTCGGGGGAGGCTTGGTACTGCTGAAATTGGTTGATCTCAGTCGTACGAAAGAGGAATTGATTACTACGCTAGGAATGTTCAGGGATATGATCAAAGATAGCTGGTCAGCTAGTGAGGAGATGGAAAGGATACGTGAGCCGAAATGCAGCTGTCATGTTTGGGGATATCTTATGGTCATGCTGATGCTGAAAATGTTTGTGCTTGTGGTAGATGGATTTGACCTTCTTGCAGCTATTCTAAGACCCAAGATGTCGCAGTTGTTCGATGAGCAATGTGCGAAGATCCTGCTTTCGATGCTGGGGATCAACATGGATAAACCCGCGTAAGTGCATCTCAAGCCTGTCAGGTCATCCAACAAATCCGACTGACTGAGCCTCGCTATAGCACGGCAACAGTACATAATTCTGTGGCTTACAGAGCACTCGGACTGGAGTTCGAGCTTTGGTCCTATGCTTCAGATGACGTGATCCGATTCTATTTGAAACATTTTGAATACCTCTTATCAACTTCGAAACATAAGAGATTCAACGTATTAAGGACTTTTCAAAAATCTGCTATGGTGAAAAAGATGTTATATGCGCTGAGGTCGGGTTTGTTCGATTTAGAGGTTGTACCTGATGTGGTCGGTGAGTTGTGCTAATTGTGGAATATTCGATGAAATAAGCTAAGTCACCTGCTATAGACGCGTTGAAGTTGGCTCTGGAAGCTAGATGGAGTGGTGAAGATGCTATCAAACCTGTATTTTCATACCTGATCTCCTCTTTATGTCAGAGTAAGCTAGCTACAGAAATATTCCCTGTCCCGGTATTATAGAGCTGACTTGCGAATCCTCAGATAACATGTCTTTCAGTCTTAACCCTACGACTGATCCACCTCCCTATCAAGTACCTGCCGCTCTCATAATCAATATGATCGCTTCTTTGTGTGCCGACAAGGCTCGATTGAAAAAGCTGAACAAATCCGTGGCTTTGCATCGGCTGCTGGTCATCTTCATTTCTTCCAACTCATCATATCACGTTGTGATACCGTGTCTCGAAGTCTTGGAAAGGTGTACTTCATCGACAACATCTTCCTCTGCGGATCAGTTTCAAAGGGCTTTTGAGAACGAAGGAGGTTTTGCATTACTTGCTACTACCCTTGCACCCATATGGAGATCCGATATTCAAAATATGGTAATCAGGATGATGTTAGGCGAGGATCGTAAAACAAAGACTTTGCAATCACCTCATATGGCCACTTGTGTACTTGCTGCTTTGGACTCGATGCTTCAACAAGCTGGAGAATCCGAAGATGCGGGATATATACCTTCCTTACAAGGCAGAAGAAGGTCGGTCGCTTCTATTAGGTCAATCAGCTATTTGTCGGCGGTGAACGGTAAGTTCCCTCATCTGCCACTCCTCAATGAAATATTGCTGGGCAAATGAGGCTGATAAGCCAATTGCACGAACTCACAGATAACTCGACCGGCAGCGATGATAATCGATTAGAGGGTTTGCTCAAAGAGGTCACCTCGATATACCGCTGTTCCTCCGGATTCCGCAAACAGTTTACATCGAAGAAGGTCGAAGCTCTCTTACCTAATATAGCAGATTTCGCGGCTGTTTCGGCAGGGTCGACCGGAAAACCAGAAATCATCAGAGGACAGAGAGAAGCTGCAGCTGAGTTGTTGACGGCGCTGGAAGAATCGGCCAAATTACCAGTGGCCTTGGTCAATCAGGTAGGTGAACGCAATTGATAAAACCGACGCATCCCTCGAAATGCTAATGCTACTGCTGTTTGTACTAGATCAAACTCCTTATTGAGCAGCTTTCCACTCAGCCTTCCTCACCTAAAGCTACAACTTCATCACCATTCATAATGTCTCCTACATCGCCTAGAATAGGTGGATCGTCTTCATATTTTGGACAATCATTCTCTGGTAGATTCGGTTCTTCCCCTGTTAGTACGCCTGGTATAGGTGGTGGTCCATCCAGAAGAAGGCCGTCGATGGATATGCCTGGATTTACAAAGTCCAGATCGATCATGGAACAACGAGTACCCCTGAAAAGAGTCATTACGGGAGAATCGATATTGGAAGGTGGCAAAGATAAGAATGCCGCTTGGAAGATGATCATTATACAAACCGTGAGTGTTACATGCATAAGCAGCTCAAGGTGTCAGGACTGGGCTCAACGTCAAAATGAATCCAATAGGACTCGCAAAGCCATTCTAAGATGACCTTGGAGAGGTAAGGACTTCCCCCAACTGATTGTAAGAGACTGAATGGGCGCTGATTCTGGTCATATAGGAAGGAACATTGGCAGAAGCTCTCGTCGATCAACTGGCCTAGACAAGCAGCGGCACTGCGAGCGGAGAATGGACTATGGCCAGAGAAGGAAGACAAAGTTTGTTGGCGTCTGGATGGGAGTGAGGGACCTCTTCGTATGAGGTGAGCCCCTCAGTCTAACGGAAGAATCCAGCAATGGAACCTGACTCCTTCTATAGAGCTCGACTGGAAAGAGTTACCAACCTTCCTGAATCTGGAGCATCGCGCACTCGACATAAGCTGAGAGATGCCATTCCATCTGTCGATGAGCTATCCTCAGCAGTATCGAAAATCAACGTCGCACCATGGGAAGACCCATTTGCGTTGGCTTTAGGAGAATCGGCACCTATAGCAGAAGAAGAACCGCTCTTACTTCCACCTACCACATCCGGAGGGGCCGCTACGCCTTCGGCGACAGGTGGGACTGGAAATGGGGCAGGCTCGAACCAGGCTCCGAGTGTAGCTTCGGATGACAATGGAGAGATTGAGAGTTACCTGGAAGTGGAAGATGATAAGAATGATAAGATGAGGAGAATTGCTAGGACTCTACAAGCTGGTGATGTTGTAGAGGAGGCCCACGTGAGTGTCATCTTGAACTGAAACACCTAGCAAGTGGTATTTGAACTGATATGTGAATCGATGATGTAGAATATCGTTCGAATAGTCGGGGTCGATGCTTGTCGTAAGTCTTGTGCTGCATTTGGATTTGCAACTTAGCTGATTGGGTGGTGATTTGTGTCTAGCCGGATTACTGATTCTTGGAAAGAAAAATTTGTATTTGGTCGATGGACTTGTGCAAACTGCTGATGGCGAGGTAATTGACGCGAAAGATGCTCAGAAAGATGTCTTATCTATTCCATCGGGAACTTTAGCAGGTTTAGATGCAGGTGATCAGCAAAGTCATAGATGGTAAGTCACACCACTTCCTCAACCTCTCGATCTCGGAGCTCATGATGTCCGTGCGTATAGGTCATACAATGAAATTGTGGAAAATAATAAACGAGCTTTCCTTTTCAGAGATGTAGCTTTAGAGCTGTATTTCTCGGACAAACGAAACTTCCTGATCGTCTTTCAAGATAAGAAAGAACGTCAAGCTGTCGTCCAGAAGATTGGGTCTAAGAATGATCACAGAGATGCGATCTCTCGGTCGGTCATCGGTAATTTCGTAGTGGACACTGTTGCCAAAGCTATGGATAGATCCGAACAGCAATTGGAAGCTTTGACGAGGAAATGGCAAAATAGGGAAATAAGCAATGTGAGCAGTATTGTATCCTTTATACATGTCATTGCATCGTGAGCTGATGTGGTCCAAAACTAGTTCGCATATTTGCAATTACTCAATCAATATGCCAACCGAACTCCGAATGGTGAGGTCCGCTTTATTGTCTTCCTTGTTATAATTGCTGATCTAAGTTTTTCTCAGATGTCACCCAATACCCCGTTTTCCCTTGGGTTCTGGCAGATTACACGTCAGAAATACTTGACTTGCACTCAGATAGCAGTTTTAGAGATTTCAAATGGCCCATGGGAGCGTTGACTCCAGCCAGAAGGGAAGATGCGGTAGAAAGATATAGTGCGACCGAAGGAGTCGGCGAGAAACCTTTGTAAGCTGTTTTGTCGTTATCCGTCATCGGTAAGCCAAACTCATCTTGTGTACGAATAGCCATTACGGTACTCATTATACTTCTTCGATGATTGTCTGCGGGTTCATGATTCGTCTGTCACCATTTACCGAAATTTTCCTGGCTTTACAGGTAAGCTTTTGAATCCATGATCTTGCAAGTGATGGATTTCAGCTAAATGTCCCGTCAACCAGGGTGGTAATTTCGATCTGGCCGATCGTCTATTCTCGAGTATACCACGAGCTTGGGAATCCGCTTCGGCAGATAATAGGGGAGATGTAAGGGAGCTCATCCCAGAGTTTTATTACACTCCGGCGTTCTTACGGAATCTGGTGAGCTTAACTCGCACCAAATGTCTTAAAAAGCCTATCAAAAGCTTACATTCTGCTGGGCACAGAATCACCATGACTTTGGTAGGAAACAGACTTCCGGAGACCAAGTGGATGACGTCGTACTACCGCCATGGGCATTGGGCGATCCCATGTTATTCATACACAAACACCGAGAAGCGTTGGAGTCCGACTACGCCTCACGATATCTCTCTTACTGGATAGACTTGACGTTTGGGTACAAGCAACGTGATTCATCCGCCTTGAACTGCTTCCACCCTTTATCATACAGAGGAGCGATCGACTTGGAGAATATAGAGGACGAAGGTGAAAAAGCAGCATCGACCGCTATAATTCATAATTTCGGTCAAACGCCTTTACAGATTTTCAAACAACCTCATCCTCATCGATATGTAGGTGGGAAATCCAGTTTACCCCTCTCGGTCAGATTCGGCGTAGCAGAACATTGGCAATTGCTTTTCAGAAGTATATTGCCCATATCAGAAGCTTCAGTTCCGATAGATGATATCGTACCTCCATATGGGGTGGACACCAAACCCAAGTCCACTCAGAAATTTCGATTGGTTGTTCCTGGACATCCTCATTTATCATTACAGTATGGTTTCACTGATGGTTCCATCAGGATTTATTACCAGGAATCACAGATCAAAGTAAGTAGCTGATTGGAGACGATCGTTCCAGGATGGGCCAGCTGACCAGCCATTGGTCATTCCAGCTCATCCACTTGGTGGAAGGTATATACGTCGTCGACGCGATATTCGCCTCTCCCTCTCTGCTCATCACGGTATCCGGTCATGGGGTTTTGACTGCTTGGAGGTTGAATATCAAATCAGGTGGATATCGACGGGGAGATGCGACCTTACAAAGAGAAGCTACGCTCAGAGGCCACGTTGGCAAAATCACATGCTTGGCAGCGAACACCTCATGGAGTTTGCTTGTGAGCGGATCGGAGGTGAGTGAATCGCTATGGCTTCCTGTGATTATATTGCTGAGTGTGCTGTGTAGAATGGCAATGCAATGGTATGGGATACGAATAGACTACGATATACCCGAACGTTACAGGCGGGCATGAAAGAGCCTATCAAGTATTGTGCAATCAACGAAGCTGATGTGAGTGCAAGAAGCCTTGCATGTGTCATCAGGCCATAAACGCAAGCATAATCGCTAATGTATGTTCTGATAGGGTCAAATCGCTCTGGCTTCAGCTCGTCACCTTTGTCTGTTCTCACTGAACGGTCATCCGATTGCATCAACGACAATCGAAGAGGGATCTTCGGGAGCATCCGATAAATCCTCTACGTACTCTGAGACAGATGATCGAATCGAATTTACAGGTGGAATATCATTCTTGAATCGAGAATTCCTGAATGGCGGAGTACTTTTCGTGATAGGCGTAGGAGCAAAGGTAGTTCTGTATCGATGTATTCCAGGTCAAAAAGATCCAATGGCCTCAGATGAAGAATTGGTCAGACCTTGGACTTTGGTAGAACAAGGCAAGGTCTCAAGGTCCGATGATCACCTAGGTGCGGATTGCTGTATGGTGAAATTCATGGGGTATGTGTACACCATCACACATCGAAATGTTCCCGTACTGACTATGGTATTGTTGTAGGGAAACACTGTACGCTGCGTTCGAGCCTTCTGACGAAAAGTCGAAATACAGCTTATATCAATGGTCATTACCTGATGGACCGGCTAGACATGTTTCGGAGAACGTATCACATCATTGCATGGCACAAGGTTGTGCGAGACATTTCGGTTTGTTGGGTGAGTCACCTTGGCCCGATATTACTGGGAGAAGAACTGACCATCATTCTGTTTGCAGAGCCTAAGAGACATTGTGGAGGATGTGGAGGAGCGTTCTGCGGGTATGTCCATCTATTTGCATTCTCGCTCGTTTTTATGGTTGACTGACGGATCGGATTCAATATAGTACCCACGCATTACATGTCGAAACGTTTACTATGAGATATTGCGATACCTGTCGGATCCAATTATCCATAGCTTCCGCGCAAGGTATTCTGAGGTCAGGTAGAGGCACACTTGCTCCTCCCTCCAGAGCCGTCTCGAGGAGGAATTCCCTGACTGGGGGACATTCGAGAAGACCCTCGGCTGAGATAAAAGCTGCGGGTGTGGTAAGTACGAGTCAGTCTGCTTCGAGAAGAGGATCGGCGGATAAAACCGCTGGAACAGGGAATGTATAAGGATTTTTGCTGTTATCTCGAAGGATGTTGTGTTTGTGTTTGCTATGGGAAAGGAAAAAAAGTTGTACCATTTTGCTTGTTTATGAATGTTGTGTGCGCAAAGCCATAATTGATGCATTACTTAACATGTTTGTGCACTACAACTACTACCACAGTCACATATCCCGATTGACCGCGATGATGCAATCCTCCACTCCAGACCTTAGATTATGAATTGTTTATGGTGAGTAGCTAGATCTATCGAAGTGGTGGGATTAGGTCTCAGATGGAAAGTCTGTTTACCAGCTTTGGTCAATTCCCACTCTTGATCAATTACATCTGATGGTTGTATTGTGGATGAAGAAAATTTAGTGAATTTCTATAAGAAATTGCATTCAATATCAGATTAGCTTGATCGTCACTCGGAAATACAGGTAAACTCACATTCTGCTTCGAATTTAGTAATAGGTATAATGTATTTTGTAAAATCGTATCTTGACTTGCCCTCGTATCGTCATTATCGTTCTGTATTGGATGCTGATGCTGTTGCTGAGAATGTACCATACTTCTTAAACTGGGTAAGAGTAATAATGATTGATCGGTGGACCAGAAATGTCGTATAGTAGGTTGCATCTACCACCAAACCAATATTACCTGCATTAGACATGAAATTGAAGATCGGCAGATGTTTAGCTATTCGCGTTTCACTCACCTTCAACTCGGTGGCTCGAGCGACGAATCCTGCGAATATCGCTTGACAGCCTGATACCCATCTATCGTGAGGGCTGGTCTTACTGGGGAAAGAGGTGAAGGTCATATCTGTAGTCTTGTCGCTGTTGGAACGAATTCAGGTAGGATATTTCATGTATTATGGTAAATTAGTGTATTAGTCAGTGGACGAAATCAAATGTACATTTGATGTATACTCATTGATATGGACCGTCAGACAACTTTGACTGCACTTTGTCTGGTGAGAGATCGAGATCGACATATACAGATCAGGGAGTTAGTCAACAAAGGATTCGATGAAAGGAGAAAGAGTAGGTATCAAAAGTCATATGTATATTGTCAGTCAACTTCTTTTCCATGCTAATTCTTCACCAATGTGTACATCTTCGCTGAACCCACTTGAGCTTGGCTCGACGGGATCAGGTTTGTACATGAAACTCACATTCATGTTAATTCGAGCCAGACAAAATACGTTACTACAATATATCATCTTCAATCTCCACTCTCTGACTATTGATAAAAATTTTCTTCGCATACGGCTCATTTCTTTATGTCATTGCATTTCGTCTTCCGGTTCGGTCAAGGAGCAGTAGCATCGAAGACTGTTTTATTGCCTGAACCCGGAACAGCTGCTGGTGCAGTAGGAGGGACAGCAGAAGTTGGGTGGACACCAGATGAGGCAGCTGGGGGAGCAGTCGGATAACCCGTCGAAGGACTAGGTACAGGGAGTGATTCGCCTCCTTGACCTGGGACGTACGCCTCAGCAGGGAGTCCAGATTCGTCGAGACCCTCTGCGGCTGCGACAGACAATATCGTCAGCTTGGATGATCTGAAATATTTCAGGCTTGTTATAACAACAAAGACTTACCCTCAATGATATCATACATCTCGCCAGCAATTTCAGGTGCAGGTACTCTTCCACTGAACCCGAATGTCAGCTTGCTGAATACGCGGTCTTGAAACATAGCTGACTCACGTCAAGATATCTGTCGACGAAATGGTACTCCCGTAGAAATCTCTATTTGCGTCTTTCCTTTCTACTAGGATTGTTCCGTCTAACGTCAATCCTGCGAATAGTCCTATGATCATGCAGGAAAGTCAGTTCTGCGAGTCCGACATCCACGAAGAAGATTGCAGTGTCCTATATATGACTCACCCTTGGATCTACTATAGCTGAACATGGGAGCTGGATTAGCCAAGGAAGCTGATACTTGACCTCCAGTACCGATAGGTCCAGCAGCAGCCGATATTCCACCTGAAACCCGATTCTGGTTAGCTTTGCCTTCATCTGAACCCATGAGGTGGAGACATAGAAGTGAGAGGAGCTCACCTCCTACAGTAACATTACCACCTCTTGAGAACGCTTTGACGGCTTCATCGGAATTTAGCACGATGACCACTTCTGTCATATCTGTGTGTTATTCAGTTATCATAAATTAGCAAAACGCCCGCTCTCATATAGGTCAGCTGAGGTAGTTTGGGCAGGGCCAGGGGTGGAAGTATATGAAAGGGCTTCTTGACTCACCTGCACCAATCTGCAATCCCCATCCCACGCCTGCCGTGGCGATACAACTCGGTGCACTCCAACTTCCATCAGGTAGACGAGCGATGACCAAGCCTGACCCTGCTTTACCTGAGAATACGAAACCCGCCTTGAGGATGGTGAACACCGCGAGACCTAACAGGTAATCAGAAGGATATCAGTATGACCAGGATGATATTGGTCAGACCATAGGTACTATTGACTTACCTTTGGCTTTCTGTAGTACTGCTTTGGGTATTGAATTCAAAGCTGTTCGAGGAGCTGTAGGGTCGGCTACATCCCAACCAAGCAATATCATCGTTAGAATACGATTCCTCACAAGATAAGACAGTGGATGTGGTATTGTGTTGGATGACTTACCGAGAAAACTCTTGAGTATCTTAGCAGCTTTCTGCGATTCACCAGGAAGAGAGAAAGACTGCATCAGATTGGAACCACCCGATACAGCTCTTGTTTGTCCGTCCTATGCACAAAGCAGTTCATGAGCGTGAGCCAGATACGAACGGAATGGTCGTCATCAGTTCCAGGTGTCAGATCAAAAGAGCATAAACAGATCTGACTGTCTTATCCCTGTAATCGGAGTGTACGAGATCAAGCGGAGTGGAGTATAATCACACACCTTGAGAGCAGCTTGGGCTTTCCCTAGAAATCCACTGAATTTGCCTTGCATCGTGCTTCGCTCAGATGCGCTTTGCTACAGGTGAGAGCGATGAGAGAGACGATCCACGTTGTAGATGATGAGAGATGTACAATGCGAAATGATTAGAAAGGGATGATCAGAAATGGTAGGTCAAGTGTGTCACAACACTCGTTACGTCTTACATCACCATTGTCGGCTAACAACGTCATCACTGCTACCATACCACTCACTCCCTTTCTCACGCTTTCATGTCGGTTCAATTCATCATGCATGCTCAGTCATTCGTGCTCCATGCTATCATGCAACTGCACAACCAAGCTAATCCGATCAAATCTGCATTTCGAAATGTTTTTTATATAGATAGATATATTGCTATGCGAGAGAAAAGAACAGAAAAAAGCTACTGACGACAGATAACGGGAACAGAAGTTCAAGGTATATATCAGGATAGATATATATATCGAAATTAAGGAATAAACAGATATTAACGAGTATACGGATATAGCTCGGAATATACGGGGGGAAGGGGGTAGGTTTAAAGATAAAACGCGAGGATTGAGGAGGACGTAGGAGAAGATGCGATTTATATTAACGTATATCGTAATAAAGGATGTTGTTTTAGGTATTCGGATGATGAGTGATTCACCTAGACTGCTACAGTGTAAGAGGAGAAGAGGGAGAAGAATATGCAAGTCTGGCTACAAGAGGTGGGCATGTCAAACTAGACTTGTACTGCTTATGCGGCAGGTCTAGAGTGAGCTCTGGTAAGAGCAGCACCAGATTGTTGAGCTTGGATGGAAGAGAATCGTTGAAGCTCGTTCTGAGACATGGAGATCTTGGCACCACCTCTGAGTCTGTTGGCAGCTCGGGACAAGAAAGAGGTTCGGTTGGAGTACAAAGATTCGTGTCTTGAGGCAGTTCGTTGGAGTCTCTCACCGTTCTCGTCAACAGTGGCAATGGCAGCCTTTCTGGCCTTTCGTCTTTGGAGAGCAGCGATGATGGTCTTCTTCATGAGGAACTTGACGGCATCGAGAGGGAAGTACCAAACAATGTTCCATACCCAGACGATACCGATCCAACCACCAGAGATAGATCGTACGTTGGTGAAACCCCAATCACCGAAGGCGGCAATGATGGAAGAGATCAATTGAGCGAGACAGAAGGCAAGCATAAGGGCAACCGAAGGTCTTTCAGTCCATGAAGGTCCGTGAGATCGAGTAACGAAGATAAGAGCTTGAGAGATGATGGCAACTTGGAGGTAGATAACCATGTGTCCTTCAGGGTCATTGGTGTCCTTTATGGGGTTGACACCGAATTTGTCCTCGAAGAAGGTGGTAGAGTGCATGGTGGCGAAGAGAGCGATGGTGGAAGCAGAAAGGTAGAAACCGTAACCTATACCGTAGGCGAACACTTCGGCAAGATCCCAAGAGTCTGGGGTGGTAGATGGAAGTACTCGGTCAAGGGAGAGGGTCATGATGGTACCATCGTTGAGAACGGCAATGATAAGAACCATGAAAGATGGGAAATCGAATTGCCAGATGAAAGCCATGATAGCGAAACAGACGACGATACGGATGGTGACGGCACAAGCATAGATGGCATAGTTTCTCATTCTCTGGAAGATGACTCGAGAACCGTAGATGGCGTGGACAATGGTAGAAAGACCGGGTTCGGTAAGCACGATATCGGCAGCACCTCGAGCAGCATCGGTAGCACCTTCAACAGCAATACCGACGTTGGCTCTTGAAAGGGCGGGAGCATCGTTGGCACCATCACCAGTCATAGCACACAAGTGACCAAGGGCTTGGATTCTCTTGACAATCTCGAATTTGTGTTCGGGGAAAACACCAGCGAAGCCATCGGCATCCATGATCATTTCATCGAGGTTAGCGTGTTTACCACCAGCTTCAGGTCCATCCTTGAGCACTTTAGCGGGGTACATGTGGTCACCAAGACCAAGTCGTCGACCAGTTTCCTTGGCAATGGCGAGTTGATCACCGGTAACCATCTTGACTTTAACACCAAGGGCCATGGCATCATCGATGGTTTGTTTGGTGTCGGATCTAGGAGGGTCGAAGATAGAAAGAAGACCAACGAGTTCGAAACCGGATCCTTGGCCATCGGCGGCATCACCAACAACATCTTCGTAAGCGACAGCAAGAGCTCGGAGACCTCGTCGGGCGAATTCTTCGACATCAGCTTCGAGCTGGTCTTCGAGTTCAGAGGTCTTGTTTCGGGAACAGAGTTCAATGATGATACCAGTCATACCCTTGGTGGCTCTCTTGAGTTTACCACCGTCTCGGTTGTCTCGGTAGGTGATTTCGGTTCTCTTGTCAACAGGGTTGAAGGGCTTGAAGTCGAGGAGTTCGATACCTTCTCTGGCTTGTTTGGGGTCGGGGAGGGTACCAACGACACAACCGTCGATAGCATCTTGGTTTTCAGTTCGAGAAGCGTAGGCAGCAAGGAGACAGACACCTTCAACGTCCCATTGGGAGTAACACTTGACGTTCTCCTTGTCAATGGTGAGCTTGTTGGTGGTAAGAGTACCGGTCTTGTCGGAACAGAGGATGGTCACACCAGCAAGTTCCTCAATGGCAGTGATTCGGGTTACGATAGCCTTGTGTTTGGCAAGTTGTTGAGCACCGACAGCGAGGGTAACGGACAATACAGTAGGCATAGCAATGGGGATACCACCAATGAGCAATACAAGGATGTTATTAAGACCCCTTCGGTAGGTGTAGTGGAATCGAGGGTAAAGGATAACGATTTCGAGGACGACGAAGATACCAATGGAAACGAGACAGAAAGAACCGATTCGAGCCAAAACCATTTGCAAGTGGCCGACCTGGTCATTATCTTGACCGACAAGGGTAGCGGCACGACCGAAGAAGGTGTTGGGACCGGTGGAGATGACAACAGCCTCGACTTCACCTTGTTTACAGGTGGAACCGGAGAAACACTCGTCACCGAGTTTCTTGGAGACAGGAAGAGATTCACCAGTAAGAGCGGCTTGATCCATACTGAGAAACGAGGAGCAAAGTCAGCCGTGATAGCAAAGAGAGTGAAAGCGGAAATGGTGCACTCACGATACATCAATGGCTTCAGTAAGACGACAATCGGCAGGACAGACATCACCGTGCTTGAAGGCGATCATATCACCTGGAACCAAGTCGGCAGATTCGATGTCTCTCCATTTACCATCTCGCTTAACTTTAGCCTTGGGGGCGAGGGAGTCCATAAGAGCCTTGACAGCGTTACCAGCATTTCTTTCTTCGACGAAACCGATAGTAGAGTTGATCAAAAGCAAGAGAACGATACCAACGAAATCTTGCCAATCGGGGGGTTCACCTTCACCGTTGGAAAGAGCGATAGCGACAAGGGCAGCACCTTCCATGACCCATGAGAGAGGGTTCCACATGAAGGAAAGGAATTGGAGGAAAACGCTGCAGGGGACGTCAGCATTGATATCGCAATGGTGTTCATCAATGCTGCACTCACTTCTCCTTCTTCTCTTCAAGCTTGTTAGGACCGAAGATACCGATACGGTCGGTAGCCTCAGCTTCGGTAAGACCACCTTCGTCACATTGAAGAAGTTGGAATACTTCCTCCATGACAACGTGTTCGATATCGACCTTGTCTTTGTCATACAGATCAGTAGCAGTGAATTGGATCTGTAATACATCTTCATCAGCGGAAGAACCAACACAAGGTGGAGAGACAAAGGAAAGGTGGCTGGTCCACCTGGTCAAATCCACTCACAGTGTTCATGTCAACCTTGGCGTGGAGATCCCCATGGGCTTCATGTTCCATTTCCTTGTACTCTCTCTTCTTCTTTTCGGGAGCATCGTCAAGGGCTGCATGATTGATGTATGGGTCAGCGGATTTGTCCTTTAGTTGTTTTTTGCACGTGTGAACGTCGATTCAGGGTGAAGACAGATCAGCTCCACACTTACCGGGTGCATCACCGGCAACTTTGTTCTCGATGGATGACTCCCTAACAAAGCGGAGACAGAAAACAGGTCAGCTGCTTTGCATGCGATTTGTTGGCAGTTGGAGCAAGGGATGGTACTTACTTGACAGGAGCCTCCTCGGTATGTCCAACTTTCTCGTTCGCGGACATATTGAGCGGGTGTATGGGGGTTTATTTGATTGAGCGATCAGGAGGGGGTAAAAGGTGTAATAAAACAGGTAAGAGGGGAGATATATGAAGTGAACTTGCCCCAACTATGTGTGTTTAGTTGTTTTCGGGTGGGCTGTTCGATTTGGGCTGGCTGGTTTCAACGACAAACTTCGCTTTGCCAAGAAGCTAGATCAAAAGGATTTTTTTCAGTTTCTGATATAAGAGGGGGTTGTAAGAGGAGGTTTAAATCAGAATTGATCCTTCTATGGTAGAGTGTTGTGATCACTGCTTTTGAGATTTCGAAGAGGGTGATAAAGATTATCTATTTGATTGTTTATGTCAAAAAGATAAAACGGTGAAAATTGCTTGTGTGTAAGAAAGGGGGGAGGATGAAGAAAAGATTATATCTGTGAGTTTATATATATGTATCGGAGTAGGAGGAAGAAAGGAGAAGATAGATAGAAAGAGAAGAGAAAGAAAGAGAAAGAAAAAAAAGAAAAGGGGGGGAGTTGGTAGTTAAGATACGGGTTTTAATGTGGTAATGTGGTAACCTACCTGGTCAAGTTGTTTGGTCAGATTACTAAAACTAGACCAGAGCTACGGTGATGATTCCTATGTTACTACGGTAGTGATACTAATCAAATCAATTCATCCCAGTGGAAAGGAAAAAAAAATGAGGGGGATGGGGTTCATTTGATTTCGATTTGATTATTTGGATTGGCAAATCCCATCACAAGAAAAGGTCTTCGTCTGCCCTTAGGAGGTTTACATGAGAGTGGCCGTAATCGGACATGTAATTATCAATCTGATTGGATGCATGCGAATCTGCTCATTCGCTCATAGCCTAAAAAAAACAACCATGGCCGCGGAAATCTGAGGGAAGGACGGCATCAAGATCATGCCAGGGTGGTTGAGAAAAGGGAGATTCAGGGTCCAGGGAGTCAGAACCCAGAGAGTTTAGCTAAAAGTAGAAAATAGATTCTATCCAACTAAGCGGTAAATCGCTTGGTGCTTGAACGGATGTGTCTGAAACAGATATCGATGCATGGGGGAAAGGGGAAGGGACGAGTTGGGAGTTGGCTTGAGTAATCTGATTTCAGGGGATAAACTACGTCAGACTAGGATGATAAAGTCCGAGTTTAGCTTATATCGCTCAACGTGTCAACAAGGCAGGACATCCAAAGGTGCTTTATCATTTCTCGGCAACGAAAGCATGCGTAAGGGCATCGCATCGGTTGGAGATGATTCATTTCATCTTCATTGGCAGAATTTCGAATAATCGAATTCTGCTATATGGAGGTCATGAGTTTTCTCAGAATTTTCAAGGCTGAAGTGACACCAATACGGCAGCCATTCAAGGGGTTGTGTGTTTGTTTGCGTTTTTTGTTCATTTCGTTCCCGCTTAGCAGAGGCACCAAATTGAAATCCCCCACCCCCGTGGTAGTGACGGCATCGGCTTGCGATGCATGAGCTTCTTATTTCGGTCATCGTTTGGTTTTTCAAAACGCTTGAGCTTGTGGCTCCATAAGATGATGCATGCATGTAGTGGGGGATATGCAGCTTCGGTATCCAACCACATTGGAAGCATTTGGCGTGATAGTGATGATTCCATGCTAAGAGGAGGAGGATGCACCGCCGGTCACTCTGGGCGATCACTAGGGAGCATTTTAGTGCACATACTATAGCGGAACAGTGGTATAGATAGCTTCCATACATTTGTTTGCGCGGAATTGGTCGCGTCGGCCATCTCTTACCACCAGCTTTGATGTCCACGCCTTCATCTTTGACGAGCAGACAAACAGATTTGCAACCTGCAATGAGATGACAATGACAAGATCTACATAAGCAGATGCACGCATCTAGCCATCAACCCGCGGCCGGTAGTATAACTTCGGTCTTGTGCGAAAAAGCCACTGCGGTCATATTGATGAATTGACAATTACAATTTCGAATTCAGCTGATCGCCGAAACCGAGACCGAAACAAGGGAAAACTGTGATATATCCTCAAGGACGTCTCTCAAAGATCACCTTACCGCAATTGACAACGAACTCCATCTGTCGTGCTCGACTTCTTAGCTTGGTGCATTCCCAAACATAGACGATTAGAATCCACCCTAAATCATGTTATCCTTATATTCATCCGGAACTTCCGGTTTCGTCTCTCAGGATTTCTTATCACATACCTGTCATTTACCTTCCCGTCATCAGGTTTTCTGTTTCCTGGGTTCGCAGTTAGTATCCTTGCTTCCTTCCTTGCTTCCTTTCGGAATTTGGAATGTTTGTTTGGGCCTGGTCGTTATCGCCTAATTCCGATGATGCATGATAGATCTCGCTAAAATCTGCGATAGCTTTTCGACGCATGGCCAAGCAAGGACGGATATTTCGGATTTTCACCAAAGCACCGTTGCCTGTACAGTCCAAACAGCGAAAATTGGTAGATTGCATTTCTTGGCGTTTGACAACTCCGTTTCACTCCTCGCTTGCTCCATGAATGCTCTTAACTGAATTCACCACACCCCCATGAGTGCTCAATTTGCCCCATGAAACGGGGTTGGAGCCACGACGAGTATTACTCAGAACCTCTCAATCTCCGTTTGAAGATGTGATGTGATGCGGTGAGAATGGTACCTTTGAAAAGCCCCTCTCCGAGATAAAGGTCCAAATTTCAAGGAAGCTTCAGACTTTGCAATTTTAGGTCGTACCTAACTGGAGATCGCCAAGACGTACATACTTGTAGTCGTACATCAATCACATCATTCCTTGGAGCGGTTTACTTTCCCACTCCCACCCAGATCTACTCCGAGAGGTAAAGCCACAGCCAAGTCATCTGATCATCTCATCGCCGGTACGTGGTAAATAATGCCACATCAACGTTTACCCAAAATTCTGGGAATTCTCAAAATCCCCGATGTCCATGATGTGGCATTTCCTCCTGAAATGAGGTGGCATAAATAGATTAGTGAGGCTATTTTCGATTACGGACGATAAACAAACAGAAAAACCAACCCTTTGTTGAATCGCCGTCCCTATTCAGGTAAAAGGAGATACTCTAGATTGATTGAATTGTAGCCAAGAATAAATAAACGATGTTCTAACATATTTGAGGGTTGCTCGAATCACACCTGTCGAATACAACGGGATCTTCGGACCGTATCAGGTTTTACTCTCAATTGAAAGAGAACTACCTAGTCACGTAGACGACCGCCGCCGCCGGCAAAGAATTCCGTCTGACTCAAGTCTTATCTTTCGCTGAGCCACGATTAGGAAGCGTTCCGGAAGGCCATCCATGTTGCCTGTGTAATCTTCATTTCGGCCGATACATCATGAAATCCATCGAATCATCTTCCGACGATTACCTGTAGTCTTTCATGCTGAACACGCTAAGATAGGCATTTCGATGCAGAATTTAGGTCCATATTGATAAATGCCTTTTACTCAAGCAGAAGGAATTCAAGGAACCTCTCTGATGGATCGATGTCATGGAGGGATGCAGGAATGATCTGAGCTTTATGTAAAATTGTATCAAGGAGAAACGCTTTGATGACCATTTGGTATGTCTGTGGCTTTTCCGCTGAGGCGTGTGTGATTGGATTCAGAAGCTCGGGTGACCTGTGCTTTGAACTGTTAAATGTGTGAACAGGAACAATCGCCGTATGGTACGAATGATATTGCTCGTAGGTGAAATATCGTGGTTGCTAATTTTATCTTCGATGGATGGCAGATTCCATCTCTGTCGAGGCGAAGAGGTTTATCAGGTGTCTTCGAGAACATGAGCTACAATGGCGCTTGCACTGGGCATAGGGTCCCGTCAATTAGTATACTGTACCAATCACCATGGTAGCTCTAGCCAGTTGACTGCATACAACTACAGCCCGCAATAGCGCGTCATCGTTGCCTTTGAAATTGCTGATGTAGTATGCTGTTATCGGCAGTGAGCGAACTGCGTATATTTGTAGTCGTCAATCTGAAACGATACCGTCCTATGCGGCAGGAAATTCCCATTGACGGGGCCATATGAAGGAAGTCAGCGCTTAGGCAAAGCAGCGTCCCACATGTCGGAAGACGGTCGGGTAAATTGGTGAATTTATGGCTCTCCTCCCCAGATGAGGTTCGTTGGCACTGAGTGCCCATAGCTTCTAGTCCAACAGATAATTGGCCTTGCTGAGATATCTTTTCGTCAGACGATCAATGACTATTGCGATGACTGACATTCGCTTCTGTCATATCTGTGAAATTCGAGTCAAAAGTTCACCTCTACCGACTACCCGTGTTGATAATTGTCCCTTTTACTGTACTGTCCATTCAGTTCTGGTTGACCATGTTGGGATTCTGTCTCATGAGCGGAATGGAGTTCTCTTGATCAAGCTAGCCGTACTGAGTCAAGGCTTTTCCAAGCCTGAGCTGCTCATAGCGATAGCAAATCTTGCGTGAGATCCTATGGGACACTGTCTGGTCGGGTTCCGGAATTGACACCAGATTGTCATGTCGTAAAGAAAAACAGGCTCTAATCGTGACCACTTGCGGCGAAGTCTTCTCACAATGTATGATCAGACCATCAACTGCAAGGTCCACGTTCATCTCGCTGTATATTGTTCCACTTCTTCATCAGAGAGCGATTTGCGTTTGCAAAAGGGAACAAAGGCCGATCGAGCATGTCATTCCCCAGACAGTCCTCCGCATCCTTGGGGGTTTCTGTCCGTAGAAGGTTTTCTTCGCCTTCTGTCCGAACACTCCATGAAGGCGTGGAGTGAACCTTGAACCCTCTTCTGCGCTCGCCAAATAGACGGATCATCTCTGCATCTCTGCATCCCTTCCCTGCTCAACCAGTGTGGCAATCGACGTGATGCCAGCCGGAGCCCCGACTACAACAATAGATTTGGTCCTCCACTTTCTGGTTGACCCCGTGTTTCGTGTTTTCGTGTGTTATTCTGACGAGTAATATTATTAGTATGGTTTCATCCCATACACATGTGATATGTCAGCATCGTCCCATACCCCTTCTCCCCCACTTTCAACAACAAGGATACATCAGCGAGTGGTGTCGACTGAGAGAGATCCCTCACCTTGGTCGTCAAGTGTGGTGCAATAGAATAAAAGGACGATAGTACTTTTATAGCTGTCCCTTGCACACTCCCTTTCCTCCTCCTTCTCCTTAACTTTCCCGACCGATTTATGATAAAGAAATTGAAATCGGCAACAAGTACAAGGATTAGGACATCATCCATCGAGCGAACTTACCTACCAAATCCTCTTAATACGAACCAGCTAGTATCTGATACCGAGGAGAAGAGGAGGAATGACGTCCAGTTCTCGACCTCTGTTGGCCTCCAGCTATACGTTAATAGAGAAAAGAGGAGAGAGGCTGGATGCAGTCAGAAAGGAATTGAACTTGGTTATCAATGGTGAGCCCATGCAAGGACATATTGGGTCACCATTCTTGAAGCTAATTATCATTCTCAGCTTTGCCAACCCAGATACATCCGACAGCACGATCATTGTATCTGGAAGCTATATTGGACGATCTGAGTGATAGAGATGATGCTGCCTGGACTATATGGTCACAGGACGGTAGGTCGATCGTATACCACACGGAGTCTGGACTTGATATACTGATACAATCTCTTCAACAGTATATATACTAGCTTTGACAGCTATAAAATCTCTTGGACGTAATCCCGTAGGATCCGAGACGCTCTTATCCAATGACAACTTCCCAATCCTCCTTCATCATTCTGGTTTACCATTTTCATCTACTTTTTCCCATGTACGGCCCTCGCCCCTACCTTTCTCATCCCCAGCTAGAGAAACCCTCAAAGTCCTTGCCAATCTTCTGGTACTACACGAAGAAGGAAGGAACGTTATGGCTTCATCAGGAGGGGCAAAAGCAATCGCCAGAGCATTAGCCGGTAAAGATGTCGACGGAGAGGAAGTGGTGTATGAAAAGGAAGAAGATCATTTGGAGAGGCTATTTTTATTGGGCAGATTAGGATTTCTGGTGACGATCGAAAGACCAAGAGCGGTAGGTGTCATGGTGGATACAGAGGATATCGTCGAATCTCTCGTCGGGGTGAGTCACGTTCCACGCTCCCAATAGACGCATCAAGTATTCTAGCTGATTCTCTATCAATCTATCCGGGACCTCAGCATTTCACCAATCTTCAGTCGACTCCGGCCAATCATATGGCTTTGGGAGAATTACTGAAAATGACGAACAATATCATCCGTTTCTACCCTTACACGAATAAGAGTATAGGCAACTCATCAGCAGAAATTGAACAGTGGAGTGAAGTATTCGATCCGTAAGTCGTTGTCTTCCATAAGTACCGTCAATCGTACAGCTGACAGGCATAACATAATACAGGCTGCTTTACCCAATACTTTGTCATTTTTACAATATCCCATTCATAGATCTTTCACCTCCCTTATCGCACGCCATCCATGTCCTTCTCTCTATTCCATTTATTACTCGTCTTTTACCTACTTGGCATTCAGTACCTTCTTCGCCTCCCTCACCACTAATATCTAACGCTTCACCTACATCATCGATGAAAAATCTATTGTCCAAGCTATCCAATATGTCAACCAGTCAGAACCACAACAAGAAATCTTCTTCATCTGCTTCGACAACAGGAGAATCGCTCATACCGCCCAATCACCGTAAAACACCTTCACCATCATCTTCCAGAAGAAGCAGCGGATCTACAACTTCGAAAAGACCTACTGTACCTTCTCCTAGTACTTCGGACCCTTCAGCGTTGCCCACGAGGTTACTCAGGACATTAGACCATTTTTTCGATACCTACTTGCCATGGCCTAAGAAGCCTGATGATACCATTCCGCAGGGTCTGGTACCGGACGAAATGCTGCCTCCGCTATTGTTGCTCTTAAATAGAGCAGCAGCGGGTAGTGAGCCCATTAGGGTATACCTGAAGGAAACGCTATTGCCTTCTACTATGTAAGTGTGATTCTCGTTCCATTTGGAAGCCGAAGCCGAATGTTTAGCTTATATGGTACATGGTGGTAGAGATCGATCACCTGAAGGCGGACCATTGGAAAGTAGGAAAGGTACATTAGGGAACATACTGAGACTCATGGGGTGTGCGGGACATACACAGTGTAAGAATACTGCTGGGGAAATGATGTGGGCTATATGTAAAGGTGATGGTGAGTGAATTTCTGACTATTCACTCGTCAAATAGACAATTTTTTCAGATCTGGTCGAGCTGTGTTTGCGTCAGAGTGCTGATAGTGATAATCTGAGATAGCCTCAGATCTGTGTGTCGAAATAGGATACGGTAATGCGGCTGGACTATTATTCCAGAAAGGATTATCCGGACCACCTCCAGCGAAGATCGAGGAAATACCAAATTCCAAAGTCCCGGCTCAAACCGACGATGAATCGCAATCACAACCTCTAAAATCGTCTACTGCAATTAATATTCAGCCTGCTACCCCTACAATACCGGAACATCACACTATAACATCTTCTTCCATCTCGGAACGTAATCCTATAACTTCCTTGTCGAATGACAATTCAAGCAATAAGGAAGTAGATGAAATGACAGAAGAAGAGAAGGAACGTGAGGCTGAGAGGTTATTCGTTTTATTTGATAGATTGGAGAAAAACCCTGTTATATCCATGAATAAGCCTGAGGAACAAGGTGGTGGGAAAATTAGTATGGTGGATATGATGAGAGAGAAATTGAATTCTGGACAGCTCGAAGGATCAAACGATGATGACGATGTACAGAGACGGAGGGAGGAGGAACAGGATAAGAAGGATGAAGAGGAGGCGAAGAAGGAGATTGAAGAATATAAGAAGAGGTTGGGTAGGAACTGAGGTGCCAGTGAAGTGAAGTGGTTCATAGTCATTGTGTTGGTTAGATTTGACAGAAGTTCAGGTCATGGAGATTATTGTATTAATTGATGGAAGAGTTAGTAGATAAGGTATGATAGTTATATTATGAATAATTGATAGTTATGGATATGGACATTTACTATTTACATGCACATGATAAACGAATGCTCAGAATGGGTTATCTTCATCCTTCCGTATTAACAATGGTAATTACACTTCATTCTGGACCTTCTTCTCATCCATCTCCTATCTCTTTGTTGTCGTCCAAACAAGGGAAGCCTTGGAGTATGATCGCTTGTTTGATTGATCGATTTGGTTACTCTTTCATACTTTCATCGGGCACACCTTGTTTCTCTTGGATTGCAGTTCTGCGATCCGCATAAAAAATAGGTTCGTCAGCGATCAAATTCTAACTAAATCGAGCGTGAATGCGATGTGATATTGGATGATAGAATAAGAGACATTTATATGACCCAAGTGGATGAAAAGATCATATCGCACCCTCGAAGTGTGTCTCGAGTGTGTTAAGAATACTCACCTTAACTGTTTCGTAAAATCATCTTCTACATCATCATCATCCCAGTTATCTTCCCATAAGTTATCGTTTGGTCCATCACCCGCTTTCTTCATGGCGTCCAGGACGTTTCCTCCGTAATCTACCAGGGAAAGGAATACGTGTTAGCGAAGGACGTGAACAGTGAGTGGTTGATGTATGAGAATAAAGAGGTGAGCATTCGCTGGCTATGTAGTGGTCGATGCAAAGGAATACAATTTCAAGGCGAAGGAAGAGAGTCGTATTGTTGAGTTAAAATAGGTACGATAATAGCGATATATATTGCCAGGGTGACAAGAGCAACTGAGGAAAAGGGAAATGATAGATAAGATTGATAGGGGAAGTTAGACTGATAAACCAGCCAGACATATGCGAATCATAATAATAGTCTTCGAGAAAGCAGTAAACGATAAAAGTTGAGATAGATACTGACCTGTCGCTGGGAAATCCTACATACGTTCGTACAAAAGGGCAGGGTATCAGCATCGATCTTCCTCGGACGGAATGAGTGATTAATTCTATCCACTATGCAGAATCCCGCGGATACGTTGATGTCCAGTTCCCATCCGTATAGCTGTTGAATATCCATGTGGACACATCCATAAAGAGGCTGACTCACCTCAAATTCATCGTCATCCTCCAAAGCACCCAGCTTGGGTAAGGTCTTCTTCTCCGTCGTAGGGGCAGTACCATTCAATGGACCGGCAGTGGCGTTCTCCTCTTTCTTCTCTGTCGTTTGCTGTTGTTTATCTGACATTGTAATTCACTCTCGTTTTAGGCAAATGATATGTTGATGAACAGATATAGAAGTAAACATATCTTCGAACAGAACATCGTTCATGCCCATGACATCTCCTTCAACGCGTAACCACCGACTCTCTCTCGCACTGTCGCGTGTCAGCCATGTGGTAAATCGCTTGGTCGCCACTATCCCGGCTGTTGTCCCGATATTCCCTTCGCCAACCATGACCTGTCGTCATCACTGTGGTGAGTTTTGCAATCAGTCCTTATGCTAGGGTTAGAGCTTCTGACAGTGAGGAGAGATCCGAGTCGAAGCAATTGCTGATTGCAAAATACAATCCTACCGTTGTATTGCGTCTTCACAGACCGATACACAATTTCTGGAAACTTTGAACATCCATGTTCATACTTGAACAACTTTTTTGTCTTTGCCAGAGTTTCAAGAATGGTCCCGTTGGGAAATGATGAGAAATGTCCGGAAAGGATTCTTTTTGAAACAACACGTATCGCTTATACATGATCTGAAAGTGATCTGTCGGGGCTAGGGGAGGGGTTTATAGGGGTTGTCAAGGAGAGTAGGTAAACAGGGACGTGCGAGGCTAATAGTCTCCATCCATGACCGCATTGATCACCTTCCTCACCATAGCGAAATAAAAAAGGGTCGGACAATAACAACGCAAAACGGTCTTGTGTGACATACAAAAGAGATGCTCGGTCCTGTCTAGGCTAAAAGAACCAAGCGTATTCAGGGGTGGGTGGTCCTTGAATGGGAATCACCTTCATGCTAGCTATCTTCGTGAAATGACGATGTGCCGTTGATGCAAGCCGTAATAGGTCAGGCAGGTGAAGGTATGAAATGCTCATATATATTCTGCTGAATCGCCTGATTTCGCTGTCAATTCACCACTGACGCTTCGAGAGCAATAAGAGACAGTAATTCGCAATGTCAAATCCCACTCATTTCGGCGTATACAAAGAGAGAAACGGAGTTTTGGTTCAAGCCTCAAAAGATAGTCATGCTGACGCTATATCTCATTCTAATGGTACAGAGAAAGCTAGCAATGCCGCATGCTGGCTCGCTCCTTCCAATATGCCGACAGATGGACATAATCAAACTACCGACAAAGGAAATTTATACTGATGTGAAGAAAAATCATGCTATCCTTTTAGGCAAACTCGGCGTGTCAACCTCGTTGGCCACTCACTAACCATCACCTCCAGGATGTGGCTCTCAATCTTAAAAGCCCCTTCCTTCCATACTTGCGATATATAGGTCTGATATACTGCACGTCCGTATGCTACTATAGAACGCGGACATGGGCATACTGGAGGGTATGACTCTATACCATAACGTGAGTTACGGGTCGGGACATGATTATCTCTGCAACATGACGAGTAGTTAGGATCCCCGATAAACTTCGCAAAACCAACTACAGATTCCCGTGTATATGTAGCTGTCTCTGAACATATGTAGTCACCTTGTTTGCTTGTCTACGATTCCAGTCTGACAAGTGTACCCGTCTATCATCTCTACCTGGAGTTCTTCCGAATGAAGGGAGGTTGGATTGCCACCGCCACAAAATGCTCATCAAGGGTATATAAGCTGTATCGCCGCGGCCAGACCCAACTCACAGTGATCGACGTTTGAAGGCTCTTGCTATTGCTCATGCTCTTGCCGCAATTGAGCTGGGGCTGTGTAAAAATCATCCATCACGTTACCCATGGGTCTTTAGTATCGTCAACAATGCCTTGTATGGTTGTATCGAGACACATGTCGACATGCTGGGCTGCGAGTGTACTGCTTTATGCTACATGTTTTGTTCTATGTTGTAACCGTGAGAGTTTGATCGGACCCCACCGCACAGATCCTGATACGAGTTAAGTAGTATGACGCAAGGGGGGGAAATTGGAGATGGGAGATTTGAAGAAGAGTGGAGATCAATACGACTACCAATGTACTAACCACTCTCCACTCATGCTTGGCCATTCATACCACGTATACATATCCCATATCACTTCTCATCAAATACAGCAACCATTCAGATTGACCTTCACATACCAGTCAGTCCTCTTGAGGTTCAATCGATAGGTCAAAGCAATCAGTAATCAGGTAATCACCGTGTAAATCCACTCTCGGTTCTTGCCAACTCAGATCCCGGTTTCAACCCGTTTTTAACGTTCTCAGTTCTAGTCACAACACAAAGTCAGCTGTCATACTCGACTTACATCCGCACAAGTACATACTCTCATCATCATCACCTCCCTCTCGTCCCCCTTGTGTAGTATTAGTGCATAACCTGGTGACAGCATCAGATCAGAAAATATACTTGCATCATGTTGAAAGGTGTAAAGGTGAGTCTTTCGCTCTTCGACTTGCCATCATATTATTCATGCCACCATCTCTAACCATCTCGTCACAACATCGTCAAGGCTAATTTGAGTATCGTAATAGCAACTGTGGCCCTCGTCACATAATCACAATAATTTACATACAGGACGTGAAACCCCTTCACCTACATTATCGCCATCCCAATCATTCGCGTCACTTGGTGGACCTGCTGACCAAGCAACACCAAAAGCTTCCGCCCATTCCACTGCCAACCCATTCGACTCAGCTACGGTGCCAAGTATCCATCAGCCTCACAACGCGGGAGTGGGGACACCGGGTGGTGGATTGAGTCGTTCGACCGCGAGTCTATCGCTGGACCCGTCAGCCAAGAGACCCAATTCACCTGCTGTGGGCGGTCAGACTGCTTTACCTGGTTCAGCGCATTCTGCCGGAGGACCAAGAACACCGACAAACTATGGATTCATGCCTTTACCTTTAGGTACACCCGGTGCAGGTCAACCGACAACGGGCGTGACGGTTGGTGATAGTGTAGGGATGAATACAGGTATGGGATTCGGTTTACACGAACCACCAAAGATGAGAAAAGCAATGAGCAAACTCAACGATGGTTCTTCCACCGCCTCAACCAGTCCGACTTCTTCGACCAATGTACCTGACTCCATACCCGCTCCACCCGAAACTGATCAACCTATGAATGCTGCCGCTGGATCTTCCGCAGCCAGCAGTGGTGGGACGTCGACCCCCCAACATCGAGAAGGCGGTGGACCGAGAGGTACACTCACTGTCAAAGTGATTTCCGCTAGGGGCTTAGCAGTAACCAATCAACCCGATGGATCACCACCTCAACCATACGTTGTTATTCAATTTGAACAAAACGAATACGTTTCTTGTCCACCTCATCAAACTACTTCTCACACCGCTGTACCCTTCACTCAATCTACACCTCAACCTCTGGGCGCTCCTGGAAATCTCACGAGAAGTACCAGTGGTCTAGGTGTCGGAGCGATCTCAAGGGCGTTTGCAGATGCGGTCGGAAGAAGTAAAACCAGGAGAGATGGAGATGGAAGTGGAGCGATGACTCCCAGAGCAGAAGAACCGAGCGGGGGTGGAAGTTGGTTAGGTAAACCCGGTCCGGGTGATCCCATATGGAAAGAGGAAGTTACCTTGTGAGTTGATCATTTCTTGTCAGTCAAGATCAGATCACACCTTTCTGAGGGCCGTCTCGCTGATGAGTGTTTTACGCTGTGCTATAAAGCGATTTGACATCCAACCGATCCGCTCTTCATGTGTCCGTGTATGATAAAGGTAGAGCAGGAGAAGGCTTTTTGGGAATGCTAGATATCAAACCTGTATTGCAAGATGGTTATACCCTTGACAATTGGTATAAATTGGCTACTCGTGGAGAAGAGCATGTCACTGGTGAAATTTGGATTCAAATGACTTACAAGGTTGTCAGGGTGAGTAATCAGAGTTCCACTTCACACTAAGGCATGACATGGCTTTCAGAAGTGCTGATCCAGGTGTTTTTATTCGAACAGAAATCATTATCATTGAAACCATCTGATTTCGAATTCCTCAAATTGATCGGCCGAGGTACTTTCGGAAGGGTATTCCAAGTTCGCAAGAAGGACACTAGACGAATATACGCCATGAAGGTATTATCCAAGAAGGAGATTGTTGCGAAGAAAGAAGTAGCTCACACGATCGGCGAAAGAAAAATCTTACAAAGAAGTTTGGAATGTCCTTTCCTCGTTGGTCTCAAGTTCTCTTTCCAGACTGATCGAGATCTTTATTTCGTCACGGACTATAAATGTGGTGGAGAGCTTTTCTGGCATTTGCAAAAGGAAGGAAGATTCAGTGAAGATAGGGCGAGGTTCTACATCGCTGAATTGATCTTGGCTTTGGAGCACTTACATAAATACGATATTGTTTACCGGTGAGTCGCAATGTCCCCACAACACAGATCATCCTTTGGAGGGAATGCGTCTGGCAGAGAATCGGAAGCTAACATCGATATCCTGGATACAAACATAGTGATCTAAAACCGGAAAACATCCTACTCGATGCTACAGGTCATGTGGCCTTATGTGACTTTGGTTTATCCAAGCCTGATTTATCGGATGATAAACTCACAAATACCTTCTGTGGTACTACCGAGTGAGCTGATATTTCCTCAACGACATCTCTGAACTGAGGAGCTGGCTGAACAATTGTCCACTTATGTAGGTACCTCGCTCCCGAAGTATTGCTTGACGAGAAAGGATACGGTAAACACGTCGACTTCTGGTCGCTTGGTGTATTGCTCTTCGAGATGTGTTGCGGCTGGAGTCCTTTCTATGCGGAGCAGACCCAAGAGATGTACCGGTTAATCTGTGAGTAGCCTTATGGGTCAACGAGCGACCAAGTATCCACTCATCATCCAATTATAGGCTACGGAAAGATCCGGTTCCCCAAGCATGTCATCGACGATGATGGTAAACAATTCGTAAAAGGGGTGAGTGCAGCTCTTCAGCAAACGTGAACGTGCCAGTACAGCGTGGGATTGACATTTGCTTCCTCTTGATCAGCTACTCAATCGAAACCCCCAGAACCGGCTTGGAGCCAGACGAGGTACTGAGGAATTGAAAGAACATCCATTCTTCAAATCAATCGACTGGAATTTGTTGTATAAGAAACAGATCACTCCTCCCTTCAAACCTATCGTCGACTCCGACGAATCTGTCGCCAACTTTGATCCCGAATTCACCAACTCGTCATTGATCGAAGCTGGTATCATACCTTGGGAGGAGAACGAGAACATCTCACAATCACAACCTGGTAAACATTCGTACCTCGGTCCGGGGGGTTCGTTATCTTCTGCAAGTCATATGAACAATGCTGCGCCGTCCGGAGTGGCAATTAACAAACCTCAACGACCACCTTTGCCTGGAGGTAGTGGTAGTCCACTAACGAGTAGTGTACAAGAGAACTTTAGAGGTTTCACATATACCGGTGAATCGCTGATGGTGAGTTTATAATACTATATCTATCGCTCTCAAATCATCGGTTTGGGATATATATTATAGTGATGTCTTTGCTAATGACGATTCTCTATCTTACTTAGCCCCACTCGATGTTAGCTGATCAATCGATGGACGCGGAGAGTGATTCAGAGAATGCAGTGGACGATGAAGATGATGATGAAGAGGATGATGATGATGAGTACGATGATGAAGATGAAGAAGTGGATGGGGATGGTGTGAGAACGAGAAGACAGAGCGATGTGGATATGGATTAGAGATCGTCGTGTAAATTAGCTGAAACCCGCAATAAACAATCTCGTATGGTGGTCTGATATTAGACGGAGTGGAGTGAAAGTTTGTGGGCATGACACTCTTCACAGGGTAAAGATGAAGATAACCCTTTTCCAAGAGTGAATTCTCTGAAGATCAAATCAAGTAAAATTAAATATCTTTTTTTCTCTACCTATTCTATCATCTTTCATCGTTCGTGGTTCAAGTAGGACTCTTTCCGAAATGTACCCCCTCGGTTCTGGCTGGTCTCCTGTTAATTTTCAAGGAAACTGAAGCTATGGAATGAAGGAATTCTCTTGAATGATCATGTATTGCTCTTCCCACAAACTAAATCTAGTCTTCATACATAGCTTTTATATGTTTCTTTTCTTTTCCTTTTCCATCCTTTGATACGATTTGATAATGTTCTGACTGGAAATAGGTCAGCTGTATGAATTAGTGGAATGACATCACATCAGTACAAGTTGTGCACGTGCTTAATCGACAAGGCTATTCCCTTCCTGCGACATATCGAAGAAGAGATACGTTAGATATACCTTCATTTTACCCGTACAATGCGGATTGGACTTTTGGTTATGAATAACATTTGCTCAACGAGACCTTCCACTCGAAAATGTCAAACGTGGAAAGTACGATGTTTATACTGGGTATGCAAAAACGATCGACATCGATATGGCTTGATATGATGAGCTGTTTTCTTCACTTCCAACATGTTATGAACACCCCTAGACAGGTTACAAGATTCCACTTGGAATTGATCGACATGACGTAAAATCCAGCCGCCACTTCTCGCGGTTGGATTAAAACTTTGTTTTGTCTTTCCTGAATCGATCTGCGCCCGCGATCGCCAAATCGAACTTTGTGCAGCATGTATTTTGGTTCCGACTCCTTTTTCGTTTTCATACGGTGTTTGATCTTGCCCATAATCGTCACATATACCTATATACGACGGGGTTGTGATTGGTATGCTGATGCTACTGGATAAACTATTTGTAGATCAAGTGCGTTTGTACGTTATGATCGACGGTGATACCCTTGGTCGATTGTCCAGACTTCGTCTGAATCCAGCTTTAGTGATCGACTGTGCTGGGAAAAATGACATCCCTGCCTCTAGAATATATATATATGTAAGGGAGAATAGAACACATTCCTTCACACCTTTTCTAGTGTTGTTATTTCCGTCTTGGCTTCTGCACTGTTGCCACTCTCCTACGTACTACTTTACAGGCTGTGGCGAACCAACACCAACACGCACGGAACATCTCGCATTTCCTTCCTTCTCACAGTCGACCATCCATATACACCCTTCAAATAGCAACGTTCATTTTTTTCTTGTTCACCCTATCATCAACTCCGTGTCTATCCTTCTCCGGACTCGAATCAAACTGTACTGTAATCCAACCGTACTGTGCGGCCTCTCAGCCTCTGACGATCATCTCTATTCCAGGTCTTGCTAGGTTCAGGGTTCGAGGGAAAAAAAAATTCAGGAACTCTTCTGGCCACACAGTATTCGTCATCTCATTCATCCTTCTTCAAAAACACAACCATACAGTACCACCTCCCTTTCCTCCTTTGTTCTCTTCCGGTGTATCAAGTAGGACGGCACCTCTCGCAAATCCTCCACATCTCGAGTCTCGACATCTATACAACTATTGGTGAAGAGCAATCCAGTATTTATTTCCTTGCAAGAAGAATCTCATCTGGTTTAAACGACTGACAGCGAAAGGCACAATCAAATACATCCGGCGGAACGGGTCATAAGGGAAGGGTGACATCATATAACAACGCCACCACAACACCGCACCACCAAGACAACGTGAAAAGACAAATATAGCATTCAACGGGTGTAAGAGCATACAGATAGGTATACATCCGGGTTGGAACGAAAGTACAACAAGGTCAAGAAGAGAGTGATCGCTTAGCTGGATGGATGGATGTTCGAGGCAAGAACATAGTCAAGATTGGAATTCAAACACCACCAACTATCTGGTCCGCCTGATATTTCGTCATCATCCCTGTTGCAACTTCTGGCGGGAGCCGGTGGTGCATCACATAAAAGGAATTCAGACAAGTGGTGTTTTTGGAAGATAGAACACTTAGCGATAGGTTCACAATGACAACTTCTAGCTTGACAATGGAAATTCCAACCGTCACTACCGAAAATTCATTGGCTGTATCGGCGTATCATGCGGCTCTATCTCAATACGTTAATTCGTTACTTCAATCTCACTCACACTCCAATACATCATCTTCCTCCCGTCTACCATCTCGATCCAGGTCTAGATCTATATCCCGGTCTCAATCACCTTCACCGAACAATCTACGGAGGAGATCAACCATCAAAGCTTTCAACCAATCAAACAATATCAAAAACAACGACAACAGTAATGGGAATAATGAATCGTTATTGGATCCGAATATAAGAGTGGAAACGTTGGTAGACGGAAAGATCAAACCTGATTTATTAGAACACGAAAATCTAGAGAAGATTGACCAGGATCAGCATCAGGATCAGGACATAACGCATCGGTCTGGACACGAATGTGGGGGAGATGGACCGAAATCATCGATCGCAACTCATAGATCAGTTATCACCACCGTCACCACCGAAGGATCCCAGGTAGAAGTGGAAAGTAGTAGTTTATCAACTTCGGAGGGGAATGACACGAATAGAGGAAGAGTCAGATCAAGATCAAAGACTATAAGACCCAAGAAACTTGGTGAACATGATAGATCAGAAAGTTATGATCATAAAAGAAGGTTGAAGTTCGCAAAGAATCGTGCTCAGTTGGACAGTAAGGTCATTTATTGGTTGCAAGGTGTAAGGGATGCATCGCCAGAGGGCGTAGAGATGTCACCTGATGTGAGTTGAGCCCTTTGGCCCACCATTGTACCGTACCCATAATACAGATGGTTTCGGGGTGGGTGTATGTAGGATATGCTAGCTGATACCTTATCCTACGCAAATACAGATCCCACCTGAAATCCCCGATCCTATCCCATCGCCCTCAATCCCTCACGCTGTAATTCATCGGTCGACTATCCCTTCGTCCACCAACGTATCTACTTCGAAAGTTGCTACACCCATTACGGTAAAACCCTCTCCATTGATCTTGTACGACGATTTCCCTACCAAGGCTGAACAGCATAGTCCACGATTCGTCCCTAATGCTCGGTCACCCCGTTCGGACTTTGCATTCAACATTGATCATATGCCCGTCCCAATCCCGATCCCTATGGGCGGCAAATCGACCAATCCCGGAAGTGAGATTGGATATACTAAATCAGGATTGAACTTCTCGTCCAACTCTTCCAAAGCTACCTTGAAATCGCATCATCATTGCAACCACAATACTGGTACGTCGGACAAGGGCACCGAAAGTAGTGATAATCAGCAAAGAGATAATAAAGATGAATGGTTATTGACCGTATTGGGTCAATCGGATAACTGGGATATACCATGTCGTATCCCTCCCATTTCTGAGAATGACTCAAGCACAGGGATAGAAAAAAGAAGAAGTAGAAGTCCTATGAGGGTTATGGTATCTGGGGAAATGCCTACCCCGAAACCTGTAGCAGCTGGGACTTCTTTTTGGGGATGATCCATCTCGTCTCATCCATCCGTCCATCCATTCATTCATGATCATATGTAACTTAGCATTCAGCATCGTAACGATCACATATATAGCAATGTCAACATATATAGCAACGTCAACATATTTGTAATATACTGTATTATTATCTCTACACCAATAGCATTTGTTTCTTTTTTGTATATGCCATAAATATCTCTCGCATACCATACCGCATGTTTCTCATTGTACTTGTCCTGTCTGTCTATGTATTCGGATCAAGTCTTCCTCACTTTAGGTTTACAATCCTTTGACCGTGATGAGTGAGTGACGGAAGGAACCATGCCTTCCTACCAGATCCTCCAACTCGTCGATGCACTGCGTTTTGAATCCGGATTATGATCCTGAGGTGACATGTGAGCATGAGGTACAGTATGAGGTATGAGCGTGAGAAGCACATCACGTCGCTTGTCATGTGGACCTAGATCAACTGAGTCCAATGTCTCGCTCACGCTCATCTCTTCTTTGCTCTTGATCCATTATCCATTCCACTGATGCTTTGACATACGATACCTTCCCTCGACAAAGTAAAGTTTGGTAACACTAACAACGCCAACGCCATGATTGATTGAGCTATGATCCACTCTTTCACGCCGTTTTATCCGGAGGCGGGTGCGCTAAATATGTGATTACAAAGGAGTACAGTACAGGAGAAACACTTCAACAGATGATCATTACATGATCAACGCTCGAACCTATCCCGCATAGATAGTACCACTACCTTCAAGTCCCATACATATGTACGATACATACACACAAACACACATGGTTGTTTGATGCTACCAGTAGTATGGTAATGAGGGTACGGATACGGACAATCAGCTGATTGTTTGTTTTTGGGTGTTTGTTTCATCTGTTATGTTATCCCCGCGTACAAAAATTATACATTGACAACAAGTGATCACCCATCAAGCACCAATCATCCTTTGACCGACTGGCTGGCTTATGACAAGCAGGAATGGATCGTCCTTTTGATGTTGTCAACCGAGAGATGATCCGATCGTGTTTTTATTGTCATTGTCAAAGGATAGGTATCCCTTTGGAAAAACCGCTCAGACTCTTTAGATTATCGTCGTGGTCCTCCATAGGACTTCCCTTCCCTCAAAGATTCAACAATTCAGCATTGTTCTTGTTCTTTCGGGCAGACTAAGGAGGTACCTGGAAAGATGTGTAGTACACATACATGAACATATACACACATGTACAATGGATAAGGATGTTACCGATCAACGATATCCATCCTTCGCTCCTTCACTCTCTGTCTTGCCTTTCACTCCTCATCAATCAATAATGCTTCCGGACATAGATGTATTGAGGTACTGTATTCAATCAAAGCTTATCGGAATACTATAAAATCAAGTACAAGTGGAAATCAAAACGAAAACGAAAACGAACTTCATCTCTAGTATATAAAAGAATACCCATTCGTTTTCATTCCTTTCATCTACCTACCTTCCAATTATCAATCATAGATCCTCTGTATACACGAAAGAAGGTTTTGTAGAAGTTCTTTCTCTGACTTGTTTATCCTATTTGTCGACAAGTTCTCATACACCTATTCACTTGTCAATATTGTGTCAACAAGAAGTCCGTTTGAAGCAGCGAACTCGAAATAAGGAGAAGAGCAATTGAGATGTCGTCAATGTCAAATATAACTACACATGTGCTCACTGTCAGTGAGCTGACACCGCAATTATGGAGTATGATGAAAGCTGAACCTGAAGATACCATTGTGAGTATTTGTCTACAAATACTTGTCTACTGTATCCTACTGAATTTCGAGTTCCTCTGATGGCTGATAAATGATTGATTGATCGTTTGGTATACTTGTTCATACCACAGTGGTATAGTCTAATAGGAACATTACTTCAAGCAATGTTGGTCACTTCAGTATTAGGAATGACGATCAAGTATTTCACCTATTTCATGAATCGTGATTCACCGTATCTTCTCTGGGGTATAGGAGTAGGTACGACCATACAGCTGTGAGTTAGCTCGATTTCTCGCCTTTGAATTTCGAGCGTAAGGCGTTGGAGCTGTAAGCTGACCAATCGATGAGTTTTGTGCTTGTTGTGAATTTTCTAGAGGAGAATTAATGTTAACATGTGCAGAGGTGTGTACAGAACATTCCTCCTCTCCATTACACAATCGTTTATATCAGTCAGCTTTCATTGATATTGATGTGAATCTATCATTATTGATTCACAGGACTATCGATTGGTATATTGTGGACCCGATCATTTTCAAGATATATTTCGGTTCTTAGTTATCTCAGATATGGTTAGACTTTTGACGGCTGCAATGTTCAATATTGCTGCGGGAGGATATTATACTTGGAGGGTATGGATGGTGAGTTTGGTTGGATCTGCCTTACTGTAATGGCGTTATAGCATGATTTCATCCGTTATGCTGCCCATGTAATGTCGATATTGATATTCCAACGTGACCGGGAGTAGATGTGCGGTAGAAAGATATATATGATTCCTCCATTCGCTATTGGCGGTATGGTACAAATGATGATGACCGTTATGTAAGTCTGTCTATGACCCCATCTGATACTACGTTCATATGATACTGATTCTTCTATCTTTGCTACAAAGGGCTGTCGTACATGGATGTAAATTACCAGAAATAACTGTTGACTCAATCAAGCAATTGCCGGAGAAGATGCCTCAAATCTTGAAATTGTTTAAAATTTGGGGAGCTGTCACCTTGGTGGTCGACGGTGCATTATGTATAATCAGTAAGTGAACTCCTTCACTAATTAGACACTGAATGTGTCTTTTGCTTGAAAGGATCGGCTGACTTTGTGCTATGGGTGTCGTTCAGTGACTATCCTTTTGTTCAAAACTCAGGATAGTCTGTTCTCGAAGGAAACGAAAGTTTTCAGAAAGTTGATTTCACTAGTTTATGAGACCATGTGAGTGAATCGTGTAGTTAGTTGGTCACGACCGATGCTCATCATCACTTGTGGGGTCTGTCAAGGCTCCCTCCCGTCATTTGTCTGATCATCCTCGAAGCTGCAAGTGGAAGCAAGGGTACCCCATTGAGTGAGTGGTTGCTCCTTCCCCTCGGTTCGTCCCTCCATACAGCATGATCAGCCGGATATCATTTATGACTCAGTAATGTATACTATGTGTGGTGCGCTGAACTGACAGTGGGAAAACCTACAGCCGACATGAGAAGAATCATAACCTGTATCCTACCTGTACTATACTATCATTCGGCTCTCCACACTTTATGCGGTCGACAGGACTTACGGGACCTACTCGAAGATAAACTTGCTTCAGGGGGTATTCACGCTATATCCAATGGAAGTGGTAAAGGATCAGGTGGAAGGGTTTATGCGGCCTATCCACCTGGATTGAGATCATTAAACAATGAAGAAAGTGGGATAGAAATGCAATCGCCTATAAGTAGTTCCTCAACTAGGAAAAACCCTCAGATGCCTATGATCAAGGTAAATTTTGCTTCACTCGGTGGCAGTCATAGTGCTGTATTTACTGATATATGGGTTTTTGGTCCGTTCAGGTCGAACAAACTACTGTGGTTTCCCGGTCGGACGAATACATTCTATCCACCCCTGAGGCGATATCGATGCCTAGATCTTCAACGCATGATGACAATGATCTGGGGAAGTCGGATGATGAGAAATCGGTTATGACCAATAAATCCGCTCCTGTACATCATTCGTGATCCCATCACAGAAAGGGAAGAAGATTTCTCAGAATTCTTTTCAGATATGATACAATGTTTCAGCCTAGAAAACAATAGGACTGCCACAACATACCATACAGTACCATACATCACGATACTATACAACACAAGTCATTGCTTTTTCGTCTTGTACAATACTGTATTTTCATTTTTTGGGTAATCGTTCAGACTATATTGCGAATAGAGTGTAGAGTCGGTGAAAAGAGAAAAAGTATAATCTGGATATGTTGTTGGGACAATCATTGAGAGTTTCGAAATGCTCCTGTGTATTTACGATGCAAGCTTGCTGTTTTTGAAATAAGCTCGCAGATATGTACTTCGTTGTGCAGCAATGTCAAGAAGGTCTCAACACGGAGGTCGAAGTTATCATCATGATGGTTGGGCCCAAAATCACATAACAATGAAAAGGTGGATTTCCGATGATGGGCTAAGTGAGGAACGAAACATTCATGAAGATCAACATCCGTATTGTTCTCGGTATATCGGTACGTGTTTCCCGATCAAGACGGATCACAAAGTGGGTCAGAAGAGGATTGATCACCCTTAAAGGATCAAGGTATCAAGAACAATCTTTTTGTTTCATTTCTCATCTAGACTGACGGGATCTCTCTCCAACGATCAACCATCAAAAAGCCTTTTCGCTTCCCCACTCCAAGCTATCCTTTGATCGCTGGACTTACCAATCAGGGGCAAACGAGCCCACTTTCAGACACTATTCCCCACGAACCTACTTACTCCTGGGTAGTATGTGCACCAGCGTGATGTGGTTGCTGTCATGTCATCAAAACAGGACTTGGATACAATGCCATACCATCAGACCGTGAACAATAAGATCAAATCAATCATCCATCCATCCATCCATCCATCCATCCATCCATCAACATCAACTATCAATTCAAAGGACCCCTGCGACCCCATCAAAGATTTAGATTCGGGCGGATCAAAATTCACTTTTGCTCCGCAGACATGCATGCACACAGTAGTGACTCAAGATGAGAGGAAGGAGTACGCAGGAGGGAAAGAAGCATCACCCTCCCCCCCTCGTACTTGGATACCAATTTCAATCATGGTAAGAGCAAGGCGACGAGATGGGAGATTCAAGCCACCACTTTCGAACGGACTGTGCATAACAACGAATAAAGTTCATTCCATCATTCCCCATCTTCACTTCAGTCCTCAATCTGTGTGTGGGTTAGCCTGATTGGATGATGATGAACATCAAGATCGATATTTGTTGGAGCTGAAAAGTGGGGAATCACCATTGTCATATAAAGAGAGACCCGATAATAAGTACAGTATCCTTCAACATTCAATTGGAAAAGTCGTCTTTATAGTTAATGTATACTGTGGTTGTTGTTGGGGATTAGAATATAGATAAAAAATCATAAGAGAGTGAAAGGTCGTTCAAGATGCCTGCTATAGTCATAACGTAGGTCTATCTCCCTTGCCATAGCTTTCCACCAAATCAGTCACTTATCCTCGACTGACTGATGTGCTGATGTATCCCTTGAATAACCATAGTGCACTCTCAGACCCGGTCGCAATCGTCCATATACCCATATCGCCAAGTGAAGTGTACACTACCAAGATATATTGGACTATCGATAGATCTTCGGTCGAATCTGCTGAGTTCTTCAACATAACATCGAACCGAATTGAGGTGAGTAATTAATCTGACAAAACGTCTATACTCTCTTCGTTCCCGTGCTTCTCGCTTTTTTCTTTAATCTATCCATCATGAAGCTGATTTGAATGTTGATGCTATCTTTGATGTATAGATGGCAATCTTCGGCTCGCTCGATCTGATATCCCTTGAATGGTCAGATATCAGTGAACGGGAGAAAGGTGACATACTAATATCGACAAGTTGGAGGGTTTTTGAGATATCCAGTGGAGATCAAGATGAAATTGGGAATTATGGTAAGAATCACTGTCTTCTATACTCCTAACGGTGCCCAACCGATCGAAGCTCATTCTTAAATGGTTTTACACCTCTACCTGTAGACTCGCCTCATCTACGTCACGTCTCTGCTCCACTGGCCAAAGCAGGTATATCCATCTTGTACCAATCTAGCTATTTCACCGATTTCCTATTGGTGAAAGAGAGTGACTTTGAAAAAGCTAGAAACATATTTACTCATCAAGGGTGTAAGTAGACTTGAAATTACACTATCAGTACTGAATCTTCTTCTTGTTGGACCAATAGGGCAAATTGATCCGTCCTCTACCCCTTCACCCAGACGACGTTCCCTAATATCACCCCTCACTCCCTCTCGACCTTCTTTCCCATCATGTTCAACTTCCCCATCACCAGCCAGATCAACCTCATCCATCACACCTGAAATCACCGTCTTACCTTCTCCACTAGCTTGTATAGGGTTCTCTAAATCCGCCGAAAATAAATTCTCGGAGAGGGTTAGGAAATTCCTCGTTTGGCCTGAAAGATGTTATGCTCCTCGACCCCTAATCGATGACGATGATGATGACTTGGATGGGACTACCGATGGGTGTTCACTGCCACTGCCTAGGGGAAGACCGTTTATTAGTTATACGAAAAATGAAGATGGATCAAGTCTGGTCACTGAGATTGAAGTATTGAAACATATATTTACGAATGATAATGGTGAAGAAGATGGAGAGGAATATGGTAAATCCAGTGAATTAATCAGATCGGATCAAGAAGAACTCTTCTTTCAAGATCATGAGGATCCCCAGGAGGACGAGGAATATCATTCGATATCAGATGATTCCACGAGTTATCATTCATCGGATGAAACATCTCATCACCCACCAGGAGAAGAGACCACACGTAGATTTAATGGACAGACATTCACTCCTCCACCTGATACACCCTGCCCGTTAGAATATAGTTTACCACCCACACCATACGATAGAAGATCTTTCGACGTATCTCACAATATCAATGACGAGGCGAATCACGAGCATGGGCATGATTGTGATGATGGAAAATCTGATTATTCAGTCGGAGAAGTACCTATCAAATGGTTAGCAGGGAAGGAACCTAGTGGCAATAGCAGTGGAAATACGGGAGGTAGGAAACGGTGCTTGCAGTTAGACTTGAGAGGGATAGGTGATTTTGATCTTGCTGATAACGAAGAGAAGGGTGCCTATCATCTGGGTAAGTGATCAATACCAAATACCATATAACATATATCACCAGCCTATGGGTTACATGAGATTTAGTGGCTGAGGGCTGGTCTGTTTGTTCCATAGATAAATCGGGATTGGTCACTCGATTTTCAGAATTACTATCATCCTCGTCGACGAATGGCGCTCGAAATGGAAGTCGATCCCGGCCTATTAGAATGTTATATTCCTCCACTTTCCATACTGCCAATCTCTTAGTGGAAGCTAGGGACGTCAAGCGAGCTAAGAGATTGTTGGAGAGGAGAAGAAGATCAGTTGAATGGAATGGATCGAATTTCCAATCGCTTAACTATGAGGGCCGCCCGGATCGTAGGCTATAAGTGTGTATTGTTTGTAACGATCCAAGATGATTTGACTGTCTGTATTCTTTGTTTGTATGCTTGTATGACTCCTTGGTTTAACTGTAAGTATGTTTCTTTTATTCTAAGTAGATGGATATCGGATGGGATGGGATGTATCGGATGTTTGTTTTGGCTCATTCACTTGACTGTTTTGATGTACGAGATCCACGAGGTTAGACCACCATCCCCATCACTGTCCCTATTGCTGGTGGCCGGACCTTCACATGATATATGAGTGAATGCGTGTGATCTGATATGAGATTGATTGGACAGATGGGAGAGGCCATGCATGAGAGATCATACTCGTATATTCGATCGAGTAGCCTTATTCCGGCCGTACTGATGGCTCGGACCGTGTACATACATTTCGGGTTTGAACGAGAGGAGCGCCACGTGGGAAAACCATCCAGGACGACTCAATATAGCAATCAGACTCGAAATAAATAAAGACATGGCATAGCATCACCTCTGGACATATATATACACCTATCTAGCAATCTCCATATCCTCTCTCCTCAATACTACTCCCCCATCACCTCGGCAGCATGTCGCGAATCGCTCCTTTACGCTCTCTCACCCGCTTGACCACCCGTCAACTCGCCCACAACAATGTCAGCAGCATCGTCCGACCAGCTATGGTCGCATCCCAAACAAGGGGTTATAAGAGGAATCCTCAACCTATGAGAGATGTCATGACGGGTGAAATTATTCAGACACCTGATTTGGATGTGCGTCCGATTCCCAGTTTGGCATATACATATACCTATGCAGAAGCATCGCGAGGGTTACATAGCTAATAGTGATGGATGATGAACCTGTCTCAGGCATCATTGATGAAAATCACCAAGACGACCTCACCCAAAACCCCTTTACCTCCCTCAAAATTGGTCTTTGGAAAGACATTCACAGATCATATGTTGACTGTCAATTGGAACTCTGCTAATGGATGGGGTACACCTGAGATCAAACCTTGTACGTCTGTCTACCAATATCAACGATATCAACGTTTGGTGTCAATTTTTCATTGTTGACCTCCGATTATAGATGCTCCTTTGGAACTTGATCCTTCATCTACTGTATTCCACTATGCTTTCACATTGTAAGGCTTACCTCAGATCTTTATCTCATCTCCCGTCGGTGATACCATTTACTGATGTGCTCGATTAAATAGGTTCGAAGGTATGAAAGCCTACCGACAAGAGGACGGGACCGTCAGGTTGTTCAGACCAGATATGAATATGGCAAGAATGAACCGAGTGGGTGTCTATACCAATCAGATACAGATAAAGCAGGAATTGATGAAAAGTTTGCTATCTACCCTTGCTGTAGAGCGCCGCTAGGATAGCCCTTCCTGTAAGTCAGCTGGCGATTGATACACAGCGACCTCAAGCTGATCGTGTTTGTTCGCATGAACAGACATTCGACGGTGAAGCTCTGATTGAATTGATCAAGAAGCTCGTCGTGTTAGACTCTGAATGGATTCCTAAAGAACCCGGATATTCACTTTACATCCGTAAGTATATCTTGTCACTCAGCTACATCGCTTTTGAGAACCGCTAGATAGCTGATATGTCATGTGATGTGAAACAGGTCCAACATTGATAGGTACCCAGAATGCTTTAGGTGTAGGACCAAGTTCAGATGCTATGTTATTCGTCATCTGTTCACCTGTGAGTTCCAATGTGCTCAGCGCATTCAGTACTTCTCAGTCTCTAGCATCACTTCTCCCAATAAATTCGAATAAGTGATCATCCATTATCTACAAGTGCAGCGCAGAGCAATACTGAATTGGTTTCCAAAACCAGGTCGGCCCATATTACGCCTCAGGATTCAAGCCCGTTCAGTTATTGGCCACCACCAAATTCGTTAGGGCCGCTCCAGGTGGAACAGGTGGATACAAGCTCGGTGCGAAGTAAGTCAAGTTATGTTCTCCGTTTGATCTAGCTTGGTGATTTATTGACTATGCTAATCCTGTATTGCGATCATCATAGCTACGCACCTGGTGTCGTACCTCAGGCTGAAGCTGCCAAAGAAGGTTATAGTCAGAATTTGTGGCTGTTAGGTGAAGAACATGCTTTGACCGAGGTGAGTCAGCCGGCCCTTTCTTTGGAAATGTGAAATTGTGATTTGATTCCCATTCGTTGATAGGTCGGAACTATGAACTTGTTCGTAGCCTTCAAGAAACCCGATGGAAGTGAGTGCTACTCGTCATATCTTCTTATAATTCCATGCACAACCATTTCTGATTATTCTGCATGGGTCCACACTCAGCTGTCGAACTTGTTACTCCACCATTGGATGATGTTGTCTTACCAGGAGTAACCAGAGACTCGTAAGTATTTCATATCACATCCTCTTCCATTCCACCTCATTCCCACCCTACCTGTTCCATCGAGTTGCTGCCACCTACCAGAAAAAACGAATATTGGTTTATTCTAATTGCAATCTAATCTACCGATAGTGCTTTGGCCCTTGCTCGAGCCCACGCCAACGGCGACAAGATCCCTGGCCTACCTGAAAATCTCGTCGTCTCAGAACGTAAATTGATAATGGCCGATCTAGTAGAAGCTGAAAAGAACGGTACTTTGGTGGAGGTTTTCGGTACAGGTACAGCTGCGATTGTTTCCGCCGTTGATAAGTGAGCTCAATATCACAGAACAAATATTTTGAACCCAAACTGCGTTCAGAAATCAGAGCGATTTTGCTTATTTCTACTCACTTTGTTAGGATCGGATACGAAGGTAGAGACATCGAGATACCCACCGGTCCCGACGGTTTAGGATCCATCGCCAAAGGGTTGTTGGATAGGATGACAGCCATTCAAATTGGTGAAATTGAACATCCTTGGTCTGTCATTGCTAATCCCGTCAAGTCGGTATAAACAAAACAAACAAAGAAATAATAGGACAGACATGAAAGAAGCGATTTTCGGTTATTGGTTCTTGGATATTTCAGGATGATGGGGTTGACGAGGGCAAGAGGGACTATGAAGTATAGGTTGTAGATGAAGTACTTCACATGCATGGGTATATATATCGTATTATATACAGTCGAATTTGGATGGTAAGCAATCTTGATAAACCTCGTTACGAGTATAAGCGGTAAAATGATAAACATGGCTATATTCAGAATTCTCGTTGAAATATGAAATCGAAAGCAAAAGCGTATGCGGGTATATAGATATGTATATTGCGTGAATAGAGCAGAAGTCGATATGGATGTTGACCAAGAAGATGATTGTATGGGGATGATATATAGAGTGAGAAATATTTGAGTGAGAAATATTTGAGTGAGAAATATTTGAATAACATCTGGACGTCATCTTCTGTTCAGTTGTGAACTCACTTAACAGCTCTCGATATACTTCTTACCCTCTTTGACCATAGCTTCTCTGAAATGTCTCTTCAGTTTGGTAGTAGTAAACTCTTGATTCTCTTCTTCGATGGATTTCCAGTCTACTTTTTCGTAATTCTTAGTCACCAATTCCCAGATCTTGATTCTCAAACCCTTGTCGATCGACGCTTTTCCTTTCTTCGGTGATTTACCTTCAAAATGCTTCTGGAGCTCAGGAGCCAGTACCTCTCTCCAATGTCTTGCCAACTTCGTAGAATTGTATGTGGGCGTCTCGATCGATGTGAAAGCCAGAGTTTTGGTAAATTTTGAGTCCAGAAGATAAGAGATAATTGACCCTCTGACAGATGAGGGAATCTTAGTAGCCGAAGGTGTTCTTTTGGGCGAGGGGCATGGGGTAGAAGGTGATGAGACTTCCTTTCGTTTGGGTGGAGTGACGGGAGTCTGCACGTTATCGCAAGATCAGCCGTACTGCGGTAAAATCGTGAGTGATCAGTCAAATAGCTGACTAACTGGATAAGCCACGAGCTGAATGTTGCTACTCTCCTCTTTTGCAGGCGAGAATGGCTAAGATGGCTAAAGTGTTAGCACCTCTCCGTATGTCATTTCTATGTACTGTACTTTGTGCCACTTACTTGGTCTTCATCAACATCCATCTCAGCGTCGTCTTCTGCCTGCTTTGGGACATCCTTTTCCTTAGATGAGCTTTTCTTCTTGAGCTATCACCAGGGGCAAATCATTAGCTACTCCATCCTCTCGGTTCATCTGAGATAGACAATTCACCTCGTCAGATCTTCTCGGAGCTGCATAGCCAGCTTTAACGACCTTCTTCCCGCCAGAGCCTTTTCGCTTTGAGCTGGCAGATAGTTGTGAAGAACCGGCTTCTGATCCTCCATGCTGCTTTCAAAAGCTTTCAGCTATCAATGGAATCGACCAGGCTGGATGGTGGTAAACTTACTTGCGAGGCCCTCTCTTGATCATCTCCAGAAGCATCCTCCTCGACCTTTGATCCGAAAGCTTCTCCGCTATCTTTTTTCTCGTCTTCGCCTGACTCATCTTCTTCGGGTAATTGGGTTTCACTGATCTTTCTCTTTATATTCTTGTCGGAGGCTTCCTCTTGAGCAGCAGCTTTACCTTGACCCTTCGAAGAGTTAGACTTCGACTTTTTCTCGGGAGTCTCGGCTTGATCAGCTTCATCTCTTCTACCACTTGAGCTGTTTCCTGCTCGCCTTTCAACTTTTGAGGACTCCAGATCCGATATGTTTTGTGCGATACTCCCGGATTCCCCAGCCTCGTCAGATGAGCCAGGATCGAGAGACTAAAAGCAGGGCACTGAATTAGCTTTACAGGACTTCACAACAATGTTCATCTGACTCACCAATCTTTCGGTCTCCTCGTCGCCACTGACCATTTCATCCTCCGCATCCTCTGCTGGTCCTTCCTTCTTTGTACTGTTACCTTGAGGTTTTCCTTTCTTCACTTCTACTTTAGGTTTAATGGTTGCTTTAACAGAAGCCTTATCCTCCTTGATGTTTACCTTCTCTACTTTACCTTTTGTAGATTTCTTGACAGTTTTCTCTTCCTTGTCATCCGACTTTTCTTCTTTACCCTCCTTGATCTTCTTCGTGGACGCATTTTGAGCCTTTTTGGCCACGATGGCAGATGGAGTGGTGAAGGACGATGATGCTGAGGATGGTGCAATGCTGAAACTCTTCGGCAAGAGTGGAGTGAATTTACCATTACCTTTCTTTGCAGCAGTGGAGGCTTTTGCAGTTGGCTTGACGCCAGAAGTAACCGAGGAGCCTGAAGACGGAGCAAGGTGAATCTTGTTTTTGGGCACTTTAGGAGCGGGTAATTTGGTATTCGTCGATTTCATGGTAACGGCTGGTTTTAGAAGAGGAATTGGAGGTTTGACTTTTTTGGTGGAAGCAGCCTTGGTGGTTGTTGACGAACTCTTCTTCGATGTCATGCGAGGTTCGTCGGTATCAGTAGCGATCCCCTCATCGTTTATGTCCTTAGATTGATATCACGTCAGCAACAATGGTCACATATGCTAGGGTCGCTCAACTTACGTCTTCTGCCTTGGATACAGCTTCTTCATCCGATGCTCCAGGGGATTCAATTTTCCCAACTCGCTTTCGCTTGTTTTAGATGGGCACAGACTTCAGTGGCTACCCAGATTATCAAAGGGTAGAGCAACACTTACAACAATTCCGGTGGTCGCCATCTTCTTCGGTTGTTCCTTCTTTACCAATTTCTAGATAGCATAACGTCAGCTTAGGATTAGAACTGAATATCGCAGCTGATGGAAAACATACCTTCGCATCTCCCTCATCTCCATCCGAACCTTCACCTTCATCATGTTCCTCATGGTCTTCTATCTCTTGTTCATGATCCGACGGGACTTCAGTCTCAATATCAGACTCGACGATCTTCTTCGATTTTTTCTTGATTGGACCTGATTTGAGTTCAATCTTTTTGACTTCCTTCTGTACTTCTTTATCATCTTTACCTTTCTTGCCCTTGTTGGTGGCAGCGGTAGATGAAGCAGGTTTGCTTCTCGGTTTAGGTTTTGCTTTTGAATCGGATTTGTTTTCTTTAGTGGCAGTAGATTTTCTTTGGGTATCTTTTGCTGAAGTAGAAGATTTTCTTGATTTCTATCATGCCAAAGAGGTATAACGTCAGCTCAACCATTGTACTGGAAACTCTCATTTTCAATACTATCTCGATGAATGGTCATATGGAGCGATGTCGATGAAAAGTCCGATAGAAGGAAAAGAAAGGTGATCTCACTTTACTAGTTTTCTCTTCTTCCTCTTCCTCATATTCACTGCCTTCCTCTTCCTTCTCACTATCGACTTCTTCAACTTCCGATTCTGCTTCCTCCACCTCTACACCATACTCATCATCACCTTCCACATCATCATCATCATCACCATCAGCGTTGATCTCATCCTCCCCTTCATCATCTGATCCGTACATTCGATCGGATGAGACGTAGCTCCCAAAGACAGGAGCGGGTTTGCGTTCTCTCGTAGGTCTTGACATTTCCTTTTGAGATGATATCACGTCAGCTCTTCCATTTTCACAAAGTTGCCACTCTCCCACATTCAGAAAGGATCATTTTTTGAGAGGATTCACCTAATTGGAACCAGGATGTAATGTCAGAAGAAGAAGGGACTTACGATGATATGATTTCAATAGGAATCGACTGCTTATTAGTGAATTGAATGGGAGGAAAAGGAAAAGAGGAAGAAGGAAGAAGGAAGAGAGATGGGGAGATGAGTACGAGTGCGGCACAGTATATCTCTCTGTGATGGGATGATGGGTGGGTGATTCAGTAACCAGTTGACGTCAACCAATCTCACTTGACACTTTACGCACAGACCATCAATTTGATCTTGACATGCCTTTGAGAGACAAGGAAAGCCGATTCGGGTGATTCATACCATCGTAACAAAGTTTCAGTGCTGGTGTCATCAGTAGTATCATCCTGTCAGTAACCGAAAAAATCACTTGATTCAACAATCCATGACAACCCACAGAGTATACAAAATACTACCATTTCATCTATATACAACTCAGTCCTATGTGTCTCTCCTTTTACGCCACTTTCCTACCTTGTACCCACATACCCTTCCTATTCCTCTCATCACCATTACACCACCATCTCTCGATATTCTCTAACCAGGACTCATCGTCGTCCAACTTACTTTCCAGAGACAGATCAAAGAGATCTAGTGGTCCTGTACCTGTCGGTGAATTTGAGCTAGCTAATTCGACTGTACAGATCATCAGCGACTGAGATGAAGACAGATTCTTTTCGTACTATATACGACAATATCCGTATTCTGCATGTATAGTCGTACTCACTCAGTTGCGCATCAAACTCCATTCCCACTTCGAAACATCCACCCAAACCCATCCCCTTCTTACCACCCCTCGTGGCAAGGTACAAACTTTCCTTCCAATCGACCTTCAAATGTTGACCTTCCTTTTGGGTCGATTCGGCAAAACTGCAATTCATAGATTCACATCTCGCTCCTTCTCTCATCCGGGAGATGATCACTGCTTGGCGCATCTGAGTTTGAATCGAGGGGGAATATCCTCCCGCTATGTCTGTTCCAAGACCGACAGAAAGCGAGTTATCGATGGCTCTGTAAGTGGGACATGTGATATTAGCATTGATTTCAAGGTGTCAGGTCGATTCACGCTGAAAGGCTATATATGCCACGGGTATACCATTTATGACACTATAGGAATCGAATGCACCACTCACTCTCTCAATGGGAACTGCTTTTCTGATAGATAGGCATTCGACCTATGATCGATAGCTCCGATCAGCTCATATTCGCTTGGTAGCATACCAAGTGTACTTTCAAATGAGAGGAACACACTTACAAAGGACAATGTGCCATTGTGACCTGTCTATCTTTCACAAGAGGTATCATCTCTTCGTCGAGGTACGTCACGTGGGCCTGGAGAGTCTTGGGGCCCAAGTAGCCGAGCTGCAAAGTATGAGTGATTGTCAGCATATGGTCCTTTCACTTATGGCCTTTTCTCCCATCCTCAATGATCTCATCTGATATATCCCATCTTTGGGTTCTTCTCAACCAAACTGTCATCGAATACTTTCCCATTCATCTAGTACTTCTAATAACTCAAAGGGAAAAAAAAACAAACATCTGCCAGATCAAAACAGATTGAAAGAAACTCTAACTCACCTCATCCCAATACTCATGATCCTGGCCCTTACCCCTTTGTAAAACCATATCCATCTGATCCCTTCCTTCACACATATGACTCTGTATCCTTACATCTCTCTCCTTTGCCAATTTCTGTAATCCGACCAACAATTCGTCCGAGCATACAGGGATGAATCGGGGTGTGATGATAGGTTGGACCAATCGCTGGTGGGCTGGGAACTGTGCGAGATAGCCTTGGAGAGAATCTAGGAATTGGGTTATGGATGAAAGAGAGGATGTAGCTGATGATTCACCGTATGTTGGACGCTGTACGTTGATCGATCATACCTCATATCAGTTACATTACATTACATATCATCATAATCAAATTTTATGATTGGTCATATAGAAAAGGGATATGATTGGAGTACAGTAAAGTGAAGTGAAATGAAACACTCACCGGTGATTGATCCATCGATAATTTACCTATAAACCCTCTCAATCCCAATTCTTGCATTTTCCTAGCTAAGATCAAGCTGAGAGGGAAGTCAAAGTAATCACGTTAATACAGAATAAAAGACTACGGGTATATCAATCAATTGATACATGATGATGTTTTCACTCACTTCGCTTCAACTCCAATACTTCCAAAAAAACTAACACACCCCGTTCCATTATCCAACAACCTCCTGACCAACACTTCATATACCCTCTCAGCAAGTTCCGTGGAACTATCAATCCTCTCTTCGGCTTTATAAGCGTATTTCTCCAACCATTCTAATAGTGGTAGATCCAAACCGGTCCCATTGAAGAGGTATTGCGGAGCGTGGAGGTGCAAGTCCACGAATGAAGGTAGGAGGAATGACGCGTTGGGTATCTCGATAGGGGATACAGAGGAATGATCGGACAAGAATAGTTGGGATGAGTCAGAGTGAAGAGGTGAGAGATGGGTTATATATCCTTCTGAGGAGATGGCTACACATATAGACCATATTTCGGATCAGCTCAAGAGTGATGACGACATGATTGTTTTGATATAAGAGGAAAAAGAAATACTTACCCATCAAATGATCTTTCCTTATCCTCAGTTCGCCCGGTTTGGGAGTATCCATGAACGTACCTACGAATAATTGGGTCATGGTGAATGTGAATGGGAATGTGTTTGATTTTGATTTTGATTTTGGTGAACGCAGAACAAGTGAATGAAGAGCTGAGGAGTCGGAGATAGGTAAGAATGACAGAAGAATGGGATAGTAAGAAAAAGGTAAACGTATCCTCCTCTTATAGGCTGTTCATCAAAGGGAAGTGAAGTACACTGTGACTTACACACACATACGAGTGAATACCCATTCACCAGTCGAGTATATCACGATAACAAAAAAGTGACCCATCCGATCAACGTGGATCTGCTCCTATTCGAATTAACGCACTGATAAGCTAAAGAGATAAAACATCCGATAAGACCGGATATCGCATCGTATCTTCCGATGGAAACAAATGTAATACTCGTAACATGCAATCCTCATGTTTTGTTGTCTTGATTCATATTTTCATATTCATGCGATGATCGATATTCACTCTGTCTTTAACGCAGGAAATATATCGACTGATATGTATACTACAGTAAAAATGTATTGGCGAGACAAAAGGGGAAGAGGAAAGAATAAGGTATCGTCATAACATGGTTTGTCGTATGTATCTCATCGTCTTTCTCAACTCATCTCAAAAGTCTGCTCTCTACCTTTACTTGGCTTCTCAAACTCTGTCTCACATCACCTTCCCTCTCATACTTGAGCACACATAATACCTGGGCGTGGATTACTTATCAACTCGCGTGATCTCTTACGCCAGGTAGTTGCTACAATCGCAAATGGTCAGCATGACTCGACACCACAAGAGACAAAGCAAACATACTAAGTGTTATTCGACTCTGCCGATCTTTCCAGATACTCTTTATCGATCAAATAATCAATTGCCTTTTTGATTTCTGGTATCTTGGGTGTGAATTTGGACTAACCGCGACGAGAAATTCATATGGTTAGCGGATGCACTCATCCTCACGAGATATAGGGGATGAGTCAACTCACAGATATTTGAGCGGTAACTTCTTGTATCAAAGCTTGATGTTGCATTGTCTATCCCACAGAACGAATTAGTGAATCATACGACGTAGACCCAGGTCGCACAATCTGAATTGTAAATTGTAGAGCCTGATTGGAAGCAAGTTTCACTCACCTTCCTACCTTTCATCAACCTCACAATAGTAGCTTGATAGATGAATTTACGATCTTCATCAACAGCAGCCAACACTTCTTTAGCTTCCGCTTTCTGTTCCGATTTGACAGCTTGGTTCAACTGGACTCGTATCTGCGATTGGAGGAAGTTACATTATCAGCGAATTGCCCCTGAAATACAAGACATAGGAAGTTCCGACAAATGGCATTGAATATGCGATAAGACACTCAATACTAACCTTCTTAGACTTGAAATCTAGAGGATCGCACACACCTCAATCAGCTCATGTACCAGCTTGCGAGCAGCGATATGTAGTATAACAGCTGATCACTCACTCAAGTTCAAATCGTAATTCTCTCCTTCTTGCAACAAAACTTTAGCTTTCACCAACAACGCCAACTGAGGTTTCAATATCCCTTCGGCGATCTTGGTTCCAGTCAAAATCTCATTATAGCTCAAACTGTCATTCTCGTTGAATTGGGTTAAGATGGCCATTTGGTAGGAGGAAGTCATGAAGATGAATTTCTGAGGGAGATAGGTCGTACGTAATTCGTTCTTTGATACGTGCCATAACCAAGTGAGCTTTCGACCCCTAAGTATCACAATCAACGATATTAGCAAATACGATATCATACATCTGAATCACGTTAAAACCAAGGGATAAGTCAGGCATCAACCCACTGGTGGACTTCGTTATGGAAAGCAGTAAATCTATCATAAGTCGATCGGATCTCTCGAGGAATGTTGAAATCAGTCTGCTGGGGTGCCAGAGGCCAGAAGTTGGTACCAAGTACGAGAGGGGCAAAGTCAACTACAACATTGAACACAACACGACATAAGCTGAGTACACAAAAGCCAATAGGTAGAGCCATAGCTTACTATCACTGCTAACTCCTTGTGTTCTCTCCTTATCTTTGAATCTCTCGCTCAAATCTTTCGATAAGTTGACATCTATCCAAGATTCGATCATCAGCTTCGCTCGTCCAAGGACAGCAATAAATAGCTGATTTAAGCAGTACATACCGGTAAACATCCTCGACAGCTTATTGGTATAATCAAACCCAGAGACTTCCTTCAGCTTCGTGATCATACTACTCTCACTATCGTCCGAAGCAGACAGCGATCCGACCAATCGTTGAGCGAGTTTCTTCTGATAGAACTTCTGGAAGACATCTTTATCATCAATAAACTTGAAGATGATCATCTAGCCGAGACAACGAAACATGTATCAGCATGAGCTATTTCTCAACACAACACAGGTCCGATCGCTCACAGTCTGGTTCAAAGCAGCTTCCAATGATTCAGCATCCAAGTCTTTATTGCTCTTTCGTAACAGTTGATCACAATAACTAGCGAGAAGCTCAGGCGATCGAGTAGATGTGGTAGCGGCCGCATTTTGGTTGCAGAAGTCTCGACATGCCTGTGATTTTGCGAGGATTAGCTACTATCAACGCAATTTTCTGATCAAAGCAGCTCACTTGGTCCAGAGACTTGTTGAAACCCATTTCCGCCCTGAAAGGTCCCTCGACAACTTCGGTATATTTCGAGTGGACTTCCAACAACGCTTCGATATATGCTTTGGGATCCTATTTTATATAATCATCGTAAGCTATGATCATGCTGACGCAACGAAGTCCGAGTCAGCTTACCAAAGTCTCCGCCTTTCCAGTTTCAGAAGTAGCCCCAGGAGCAGGCAAGACTTTCTCCACAGCAGCTTGACCAGCTTTCTTTACGTGCTCTCCGAACTTCTCTCTCAACGGGTCCAGTCCACCTACAATTCGCGAAAGCAGACCATACATCCGTGAAAGGTCTGAGATGGGACATCGTCAGCTTATCCATAACGTAAGGACAAGAGCTCAGATACTCACCATCTACTCTATCAGCATCCAAGAGAGACTGGAACTCATTCCACATGATACTGTTATGTTCCGAAATGAGTACATTCTCGCATTTGACTTTGAGCTGAAAATCGACAGGTGATTAGTAAGCTTTCTAAGGAGTCTGAGATATATAGGCTAGCTTACATCTGTTCTCGTACTGTCATGCAAGTACAAGTTGACCCTATCCGACTCCTCCTGCAACCTAGCTTCGGCCTTCTTCATATAGTCAGAAACGGAGTTAGAGCTGACGAAAGCTGCCGATTCGGCTCGGTAATATTGTTCGGTAGTATTGAGGAAGGGAGTCTGGAAGTATTCTCGATATACATCGAGATTTTGTCTTTGAGCATCCGCCTCGTCCAATCCAAGCGAGACTGTGCAGAAGGGTAAGCTATCACTGACAGGATCTTACGTGTATGATCGCTCACCATATGAATCGATCACTTTCTTCAATAATGTCGAATCGATCACTTCTCCATCTCTCTGCTGCTCGATCTGTCTCAACACAGCTTGGGTGAGTCGGCTCATCCCTGCTGAAGACACAGTGAAGTGTCTGAAGAAGTTTTGCTTCCATGCTACGAGGGCAAGCTAGGTTAGGCAGGATTAGCATGATCTCGTAAGGGGCAAGGACATAGCCAAGCACAAGTAGTCAGGTGGCAAAATGGGGAAAGGAGATTTGACCACCGATGTATGTGAGTGACGGTAAGAATGAGATATAGTAGATAAGGGTTGAAGAGAGAAAGAACGGTATGAAAATAATAGCCTGACACACAAAAGGCATATCGACCACTCACAGTATAAACGGTATATACCTCTTTTCTACCTTCGTCCTTCTCTCTTTTCACCCAATGCTTGTTCAAGTAATTGAACAATTTATTGACATATCTCGCTCCCGTGGTATATCGATCCCACTGAGTGGCGTAGAATTTCAACAATTCCAAATCTGACAGATTTTCCGAGTCCTAAGATTGATGAAATCAGCTTCCAAAACGACTCTCTCTCGCTCCCCATTTTGACCGCCCAATGAGGTTACGCAGGATTGATTTGACAAAAGAAGTAAATTATGGCTGAGAAGATATCAATGAAGTCTAGTAGCACAACCAACAACTCACCTGCCTCATTCTCTTGCAATGTTCACTCAACCAAGTATGCAACGACCTATACAGATCGGCACCTTGCAGGCTTGCACCTCCCCTGTTTGCGCTAAAAGTTGATTGACCCGTTTTACCAGGTTGGGTGCAGAAGTCGTACACCGCTGTGAACAGTAAGATGTAGTAGGAGTATGACATTCCCAAGTGCATCCTAAATCAGTCAAGCGCATCAGCAAAATGCTCAAATGGATGGTTGTGCAGAGGAAGACCTGACTCACCTGGACATCATATGCTCTACACCGACTTGTAGGAACGCCCATGCTGTTTTGAGGTCTGCATCTCTATTATGAGGAAGGATATTGAGCTATGTTAGCAGACATTCTACCCAACAACCAACGATCAAGCAAAAAGAAAAGGTTGATATCACTGGATCGACTGGTACGACTCACTTGGGTGGTTTATCATCCTTTGTTGGTTCGACCCATGTTGATGAGCTACTTGACGAAGCTGCAGGGGCCATGATGCTGTCACTCGATGTAACTCTGAGGCTGCTATAGGTATTGAATGACGTTTCAATCAAGTATGATGAGAAGGAAGGAGGAAGAGAGGGAAGGTTTGAGGATGGAGGAATGACATGCACTTCATAAGCTGTCTTGAAAGCTAATCTGTTGTTCTGTCATCTCAGCGAAGATATACGTAATATTACACGAGGTGACCACGTGGCCAAAGGTTGATTTCGGAAAGTTCAGTTTGAGATGGTACGAAAAAGTCCAAGAGCAAGTCTGTCAGCTTCACGAGTACTTTTGCATCAAAGAAGCAAGAAACATTTTGACGAAAGGGGCATAACGACAAGCAACAAAACTAAAGAGTCAACCGCTCCATCTCCCGTCCCATCCCATCATCCCCAACCAGACTCAAGATGAACAGCCCATTCCGAACCCTCCTATCCTTCTCCCAACCCCTCCGTTCCTCCTCCCGATTGTCCATACATTCAACATCCTCCTTACCTCGTCGTGCGTTGATGACATTCCCTCATCCAACACTCGAAGATCCCTCATCAGGCTCCACCAAACTAATAATCAAATCGTTCAACCGCAATTTCCCATCCCTCATCCAGATCTACACCGTGCTCAAGCAAGTTGAGAAGAAATTGAATATCGAGATATTTGATTTTTCAATTCTCAAAGATCACGACTCCCTCTCTCCCCTTAACACAATCTTCCTCACGACATTGAAACCTATACAGTTGGAGAGTCCAATATTGATGGAAATCCCTCTAGGTTCGAAGAACATATCGGGAGAAAGTAATTTCTTAGGTGGACCAAGTTTGAAAGATATTCAAAATGCCTTGAACACAACTACCCAAACCCATTCTCCCCTTCACCAGGACACTGAGAATATCTCAACCACATCGAATCAAATTAAGAAAGGTGGAGACGGAGAAGATGGAGATGTATTACAGATAAAAATCGAACTTCAACGTAAACCACTTAAATCCAAATCCGAAAGAAAGAACCAAACTAGACATAAACGAGCTCGGCATTCATTAACAGGCAAAGAAGCTTCGGATATTGTCCAACAGCTAAAGGCGTTTAACGGAGGTTTTTATGGAGGGTTCGAAGGATTGGCAGAAAAGTTTGATCATTTGATTATAAGAGCTGAGGAGGAACAACCACAGCAGGTGGAACAGATAGGAGGACAGGCTGTGGGAGGGGGATTGAATGACGAGAGTAATGGTCAGAAGAACACATCGAATTAGGTGATTTGTCTTGCGATGCAAATAGGCTGCTTCTGCTAGTTATGGAAAGATAGACGATTAGTCCATTTCGACGTCAGATCAGGATGCAGAATGCCGAGGTGGAAGTTTTACGACACACATATACATATATCATGCATTATTTCATACACATCATGTGGATAGACTTTTCGGCGAATAACACCGGGCATCCGCCGTTCACCTGATCTGGGAAAGGTGAAAGATCAATAAGATCGATGAAGCTTTGCGCTTCCATTCTGGATCCATCCCGATATTTCAGCGATATTTCAGCCATGAGAATTAGATGACTTCTCGTCTAACCTATGCTTCAACGATGACTTTTCTAGTATCAATGGAGACAACATAGATTGCACTCGTCTGGAACTCTGTAAACCATTCTAACAAGCTTCGACTCTCGTCACCATTATGTTATGATATGACGAGAATATGCGAATTGCAGATACCCGTATGCGACGTAGCAATGACAGATATACTATGATAGATATGATATTGCATCCCACACCACAATCATTATCGAATCGAAACTACTCCATCCGTTTTAGGTATAAACAAATACTAATTAATCTATATTGATCGTATTTATATTATTTATTTGGGGATAGCAGCGATCTCGACACCACCAGTAGCGTTAAGGGCCTTCTTGATGTCACCGTAGATAAGGACTATTCATAGCCAAAAAAAATCGTCAGTAAACATATTCTCATTCCCACTTCACCCAAGTTGAAGGTTGGATCTTTCAGTATCGGAGAGGTTACTCACATTGACCAGCAGTAAGAGTACCAATCATGACCAATCTAGCACTCATACCGGTGAAGAGACCGGATACACCGAGTTGACCGGCCATTTGAACAAGTCTGGAAGTGGTGGATTGTCCGGGCGCACCTTTGGTCTTGTTGATCTTGGAGAGCAAAGTATCGGCAGGTTGAGAGATAACGGCAGCGGCCATACCGGCGATCAAACCGGCGGAAAGGTTAAGACCAGTGGATTGACCTGAAGTGAGGGAGTCCTTGGATTTACCGGTAGCTTGGAGGATCTTTTCGGAAGCAACTTCGAAGCTGTACAAGGATTTCACAATATCAGCATCATCTCCATGTACTGTCAGATTGACCGATCGGATGTCGCAAAGACTGAACGGGGATATCGCAAGAAGTTTTAACCACCCAAAGGAGAAGGAGACATTGACTCACACAGCGAACTTAGCCATGGTGTAAGGAACTTGTTTGAATAAGATAGGACCGAAACCAGCGTAGAAGGCAGCAGGACCTTCTTCTCTGGCAATTCTGAGGAAACCTGAAGCGAGACCGGTAGCGAACGAAGGTTGAGATACTAATCTGATTCGGGTAGCTTCGAGAGGACAAAGGGCAATATCGGCGAAGAATTCAGCAATGGCTGAAGCTCCCAAGTAGACGGCTTGTCTGTTCTCTCGGGCTTTGTCAACACCGAGAACGTCGATAGCCTTCTTCTTCCAGAACTCGTAACTGTATTATCAATCGATCAGCATAGTGTCATATCATATTGGGCTAGTTGGATATGCCATATTGACAGAGTTCCCTTTGTTCTCTTCAGATTGGAAGACGCCGGGAACTCGACCATGCAATATATAATGTTAAAAACTCACCCTCCGAACTTGAAGGCACCTTGGATGGCGTATCCGACAGCGGTAGGACCGAAACCGGTAAGAAGGGCACCAGCACCTTCGTTGGCAATGATTTGTCTGAAACCACCGACCATACCCTAAAGGCAAGATAAGGAGTATTAGTCCATACCATATACGTGGATTAAGGTGAAAGAGGGGATAGAGAAGAACCGGATGACTTACCTTGTTGTAGACCTCAGGTTCGAGTTGGATTCGGGTCTTGACTACATCAACGGGGGTGAGAGCACCGTGGGTGACAGCACAACCAAGAGCACCGGCAAGGGCGAATCTGTAGCGAAGCAGGAAAGGAACTGTCAGTTCACCTCTACTCTGGAATATAGAGGGAGAATGCTGGTAGAGATGGATGATTGGATAATCAGACTCACCTGGAGTAAAGATCAATACCTTGGGGAGCACCGGCGGCGTCCTTAGCAGTGACCTTGACGGCTTCCTTGGCATCTTGGAATTTGTTGTCGGCTTTACCAGCTAATTCGGAAGCTCTTGATTGAGCATCTTGGCCGAGAGCTTTAGCCTGGGCAACGGCGTTATCCACCTTGTCACCGACAGAGGGGACGAAGAAGGTGTTGGTGGTGGAGAAGAAAGGGTTGGGTCTGTAAGGAGACATTGTGAGAAGTCAAGTATACAATCAAATCTATCAAATGTAGACGAAGACGAAGGAAGAGGAGAGTGGTGCAGTTGCTTTTCAGAGGTAGTAACAAGAGTTATGTTCAGCCAGGTATTGAATGAGGATGTGAGGATGTGAGGGTGTGGTGACAGACGTCGGTCGTTTGGTGGTTGTTCGTTGGCTCACGCTCACGCTCAGGGTCAAATCCCATTCGCACTTTTCAAAAAAAATACAAATCCATGACGATGACGGATTTCAAACGCGGAACAAAATCCACAATTCTCAACAGTGGGTTTCGGAGTATCGGCGTTATAACCGTACGAGCAGTGGATTGATAAAACCTATTGGATCCCTTCACGTAAGATGGCACGGCACGACATGTGCAAGCTTGTTAGATGCCCCGACATACCCGGGAAATCATAACAACCATCCTAACACCTCCCCTCTGTCACTGACTACGAGTACTCCTTCGAATGTAGAAAAACACTGGGACATATAATACTTGAACAACTTTGGTATATCTGATGTTTAGAGTCGAGGTGATTTGGTTATGCACATTGAGACGAGCATATGGATGGATACATGCTGGTATGGTTATATAAGCTACAAAGTGAGTCAGGGGGAAGTCGAATCAGAAAAATGAGGGTCAAACAATCGATTAAAAGTGAAATTTTTGTTATCACATGTCGTACTCAAGTGAGAGGAGACGGACGCGAAGGCCCTTGCGTGATCATGATAATCCTCCTTCAACGATCGTCGATACGATATCATATCTCATCTCATGCTCGAGCTGAAACCAACTTGGTAATGAGTTTACCTTTATTCCCACCACTAAACAACTTATCATAAATCTCTGGGATATCCTCGAATTCACCTTCGATGACAGACTCGCTCTCTGTATTACTGATCGTACCGTCCCTTATCCATTGGGCTAGTTCCGATACAGCTTGATTGAGGACGGCGGCATGGTCGAATATTAACATTCCTACGGTGAAGAGCAAATCAGCACAATGGGCATAAAAGTTTGGCAGGATCTCTGGAAAAGGAGGACGAGAACTTCAAATTCACCTTTGATCGTGAATCTATTGTAAATCAATTCACCCCCACGTTTCAATGTCATTCCTCCATCGTTATAGCCTATGAGAAATAGATTGATTGATCAGTAAGCAATAAAGACAGTTGACCATTTCAGAACCCTGTTGTACCCAAAGGCGGAGTAAGGTATTACTTACCAGCAATAGCCCCGCAGATCGAAACCAAACCATATTCCTTCATCAAAGTTAACATGTTATCCAGAATTTCTCCACCGACATTATCGAAAAACCGATCAGCGTAATCCGGTAAGAGTTTCTTGAGGTGTTCAGGGTACTTGGGGCCCTGGAAGAAGAAGAAAGCAAATGTCAATTTTGATGTCAAACCGATGTGGAGGATCAATGCGAAGAGAATGGATATGTGCCTTGTAATCTACACAATCATCTGCACCGATCGATTTGACCCTATGTTGAAAAATCCAATCATTCGATTCAGCTCACCGAACAGTGCAGGTGATATAGAGGGAAGTAGTAAGAACAACACACCATTCACATTTATCTTTCCCACCTGCTATACCTATAACTGTCCTAACGCCGATCACCTTCTTTGCGATTTGGATCAAAGTAGATCCCACGGCACTAATTTTGATTTCAATTTGTCAGTCAGCCAGTCAAGCTTGATCGTAGAATTTGGTTTGGTTTGGTGAATTACACTGTTTGCACTTACCCTGCTGCACCAGATACGACAAGTACATGTTCAGGTATCAATTCCATCTCTTTGAATGCTCCCACCCAGGCCGTTTGACTTGTCAAGCCGAGAATCGAGTTGGGTATGTACGGTGATTGTCCTTCGATATCACTGTGACACAACCTATCAGCGCGATCACGATCGAGTCTGAGTACATATCATTTACATTTCTTCACCTGTCAACAGGCCTGAATCTTCTACTACAGAATATTCCGCCCAATCACCATCACCGTATACATCATCCCCCACATTCCATTTATTGGATTTGGAAAGGACAACGGTACCCATCGTTGAGGCTCTGATGGCATCTCCCACGAGAATGGGTTCAGTATAGAGACGTTTCTATGGTGTTATAGTATGTTAGCTCGGATGCACATGGCGTAGCGATATGTCAACTTACCGGATCAATACTTCCATCCGTCCATATTCTCTGAGCTGGGTCGTTCCCGAAAGAAGTATTCTTGATCAACACCTGACCTTCCTTGAGATCATCGATATTGGGTGTGGGTCGAGTGGTGAGTTCGAAATCGTTAGGCGTGGACTTATCGGCAGGTCGTGTTTTCAATAACCATACTTTATGCGTCTTGGGAAGATCAGACGAAGACGAAGGTTCCTATGCAAATGTACAGACTGTCGTAAAGTGATCGCATCAATGTTCGCTACGAACTTCACCACTCTCGATTCCCACACTCGATTTTCAAGAGGTGAAGATCACTTGACTCTATTTGTACAAGATCAAATCACCACAACGGGTAAAAATATGATCAATGGATTCTGTAAAACCTGCGGAACGTTGATGTACAGGAAATCAGAAGGATTCCCAGGTACGAGGTTCTTGAGAGTTGGGACGGTCGATGATTTCAAATTGTACGATACGGTTTTGAGACCACAACACGAACAGTTTGTGGGATGTAGAGTGAATTGGTGGGGTGGTGTAGATGGTGCTAAGAAGTATGAGAAGATGATGGAGTGAGGTGTTTGATATTTTAGTCGGGGCACGAGCTTGACATTGTAAGGTAGATATGAAAGAGAGATTTGGCGTTGTAGTCTTGTATGTGATTTGTGGTTGTAGTTGTAGTTATAGTTGGAGTTGTGTTATCGCAATTATAAGTGATCAACCCCATATGTTTTATGAATTGATTCATATGATTGGATGGAGACAGTCATACATCTATGTCTACTTTGTATTCTTATCCAACTTACTTGACTACCCTACCGCTCAACTCACAAATTCAAATCAACCGCATCGTTTCCGACTGGGAGCTGTCATCATTCAGTAACATGGACTTTTCGCACAGTCTAGAAGAGAGAAAAAGAAGAAAGAAGAATTTGCATTACTCAGAGGGATGTTGAGATGTACCGTATTGATCTAATTACGCCCGACCCACAAAAAGTATGAAGAAAGAGTGAGGCGTACTCAAGACCCGATTGTTTGACTATTGATCGATAAAACCACCTTTACCCGTATCGCTCACCCATGAGAATGAGTGGATTGACGGTGAGAGACTGCTAAGCTATTGAAGGAGGAGTCGAAGCGTCGTCGTCGGGTGTTATGTTGAATGAGAAGAAGGAAAGAAAGAAAACAAGGAAGAAAGAATTTGACCGTAGGATGAATTGGGGTGACCTATAAAGTGGAGTGCAGATTTAAGGAGTACTAGGGGTAATAGTGATGAGGTGGAGGTGGATGATTTCGATCAAGACGAGTGATACTCGTAGTGAATGATTGAATCATCATCCATCGCCTTGTCCTCTTTCTCGTCATCCAACAACACCATCCATTACTCATCAACCACCGATACCGCCCACCTCAGCAGCAGATAGACTACCACAGTATAGCAGAGCACCACCATGAAATTCACTATCATCGCACCGGATACAGTTTACGAACACGAGGTATCGTCCGATATGGAGATTCAGGATGTCCAAGCGTTGATCGAAGCTGAAGTGGGTGTCAGACTACCATCTATATCTTCCTACTTGTGATCGAATATCACCTCATCGTTCCGCTCTCCTCCTCATACCCTGTTCTTGTGAACTACTTGATATTGGCTCCAGACAAAATCACATTAGCTAACTCCGCTTATTCATCCCATCCCAAAGTCCGGTCTCCCCCACACATCTCTACTCCTGTCTACAGACTCTGGTGTACCACTCACCGATGTCAAAAGGACTTTATCAAGCTACGGTCTGACAGGTGAAGAAAGTACTGTATTTTTCACCTCCAAGTAAGTTATAAGCCTATTCAGTCGTATTTGGCTATGACAGTGGATCATACACGCTTACGCGTTTTCTCTCCATGGTATGGTCAGACCTCAACCTGCCGCATCATCATCATCTTCTTCTACTTCTCAGCATGCATCTGCATCAGGACCATCATCGGGTGTATCATACTTGGGTGGATCGGATGATGATATTGAGAGAATGAGGTTGCAGGCTTTGGGAAATCCAGGTTTAATGAATGATTTGAGGAATGTGAGTACAACGTTCCCTCTATACCCAATGTTCCTAATAACCCTATACAATATACATACAGAGGTGATTGGACTGATGAATATTTTGTTTCTTTCCCTCGCAGAATGACCCAGAGACATATCAAGCGATTCAAGGTGGTACTCAAAGTTTCAAGCGGGTTTTACTCAATGCACAACAGAGACAGCGCGCAGCAGCTGCCGAGAAACAACGTCAGATCGAGGTAGATTTTGATCGTTCTTGAGATCGGCTTTTAGACTGCATCGCTAGGCTAAAGCTGATACTGTCTTTACCAGCTACTGAATGCCGATCCATATGATATCGAAGCTCAGAAAAAGATCGAAGAAGCTATTCGGATGGAGGCAGTCATGGAGAATATGCAGCACGCCATGGAGTATTCGGTGAGTAAAAGCTCAAGAAATCAGCTATCCTGGAGAAGTCCTGCATCAACAGCTGATACATCAGCTCTCAATATGCAGCCGGAATCATTCGGTAATGTCACGATGCTGTACATTAACGTGGAAGTCAATGGACATCCTGTCAAAGCGTTCGTAGATTCAGGAGCCCAAACCACGATCAGTAAGCTAGATTACTCGAATGATTGAACGATATAGCTAACATTTTTGACCTGATTAGTCTCGCCTGAATGTGCGGAAGCTTGCGGGTGAGTCGCGATCACTACAGATCCGATGACTCCCGATAGTTGACATTTATTGATCGTTGATCTCGCAGGATCATGCGATTACTCGATACTCGATTTGCAGGTATGGCCGAAGGTGTGGGAACCGCTAGGATATTAGGCCGTATACATTCTGCTCAGATCAAACTCGGTGGATTACATTTACCGTGTGCGTTCAGTGTGTTGGAAGGCAGAGCGGTAGATCTGTTATTTGGTTTGGATATGCTGGTGAGTACAGCGGAAATTCCCTCCTTGCTGCCGAACTACACTTTAATCTAGGTCTGAGGTGAATGATTGCTGATCCAATCGTATATCGTATCATGTAGAAACGCCATCAATGCTGTATTGACCTTTCGACCAATACGCTTCGAATCAACAATACCGAAGTTCCTTTTTTACCCGAACATGAATTACCGGACAAAGCGAGGAGAAGAGGCGAAGCTGAGATGGCTAATGAACTGGGAGATGCCGCGAGCCAAGGTGTTAAAGCCGGTGTGGCCAGTCCAACCGTACCCAAAAGGGAATTCCCAGGAAATGGTCAAGCGCTTGGTGGAGGATCGACATCATCTTCAGTTGGACAGAGATTGGGTGGTGGATCGGCTGCTTCAAGTGCGAGTGGGAGTGGGGGTGGGTCGGTGAACGTGAAAGAGGCGGATATACAGACTGCGAGTATCGATCTGGATCAGGACGATCGTCCTGAGTTTATACAATTTCGAGGGATGCTGACATTCAATCTTCTTGGTCTTAGTTGATCGGTCTGGGCGCACTCCGAGATCAAGCTATTCAACTACTTCAAGCTTCAGGAGGGAACGTGGATGTAGCTGCGTCCATGTTATTCGGTTAAGTCGTCAGATAATGTGAAAGACTTATCATGAAACCTAGAATAATCTGATTACATGTCATATTGAAATGAAGCCCTCTTACGAACGGACAAGAAATGAGCGAGCTTCTCATTCTCATAGTCCTCATTATGCATTTGTTCAAATCTCTAATGTTTCACTTCAACGCTATCCGCATTCCACCAGGAAGGCTTGACTGTATCTGAACTGGTGATAGTTTAGTTGTCGCCCGTCATAGTTGATACATTTATAAAGCTTTGTTTTGATTACAACGTTTGTCTTTCTATCCTTGACATGATCAACAGTGAAGGTACAACCAACTTGAGAAAGGTGTATAAAAGATACAAAAAGAGCATATCGTATGTTTTCGTTGCTCCAATTATTTTCATTAAATTACTGACTGTCCACATCGTTCAAATTCAATATCTTCTTGGCCCAATTCCTACCTTTCTCTTTCTCCTGAACAGGTAGACCCAAACCAGCATCCACCAACTTATTCTCACCAAATGCCATCAGTCTTACTAATCCATTCAATTTCGTTTCTCTCCCATGACCTTGATTCTCTAATATGGCCGAATTGAGTTCTTTGGATATTTCGACTCGGTATGATTTCTTCATTAGGGAGATGAGAGGTGAGAAAGATGGATCGGAGAATAGTTGTAGAGTTTCTAATGGGATGGGTTTGATATCTACACACGAACAAACAAACGATTAGTACTTTGCGTTGTCGAGGATGTCGAGGATGTATTATTGACTACAAATGTTGGAGAATGGTAACTCACCTTCACTACCATCCAGGTTGATACTCGTACCCGCATCATCCGCGAATCTGACCAAGTCGGGGAATGCCAGCAAACCCATTGTCCTTTCCAGTTCAAGACGGAATTCAGGATTTTCCGCCCCTCGAGGTGCTAGTTCCTCAGTAGCGAATGCGAGAGCTTTGTCAATCTCTTCCGAACGGATCAACTCGATCATTCGCAAGAGGTGGAGATGGAATAGTAACGGTGGGTTTGTATCGAGTATCTATATACGGCGAATGAGAAACTGTTGTCAGTGATTCATCTCGTATATGTTACGATGTCTGACTAGATGCAAACAAAAAATATGAATACACGAATGCCCCTCATATCAGGTCTGTGAGTATCAGTTGCTTCCGCATGGCCGCGCTCCGTGAGCTGGCTAAGCGTGGTGCATGATGGTTTAAATCCTTGGGGTGTGTGGGCGAGAAGGACGAGAAATGGTAGACGTGGGAGATTTGTGGAAAGTAGAATAATGAAGTCAAATATGTAAATATGGGAGGCAATTCACTCACCTCTGGATCCAACTCGTTCACCCTCCTTACAGCTTCTTCCACTCTGCCATCTTCGACCGCCTGACGAATCTCCATCCGTTCCTGTACTTTCTCGTGATCTACATCAGCGGGTAGACCAGTCTCTCTGGCGAATTCTACCGCTGCATCGGGGTATCCTTCGATGAGTAAGTAATCGAATATGAGGAGGTTCAGATCGCTTTAAACCCAAAGTAACAGCCAAATCAGCTTTAGAGCTCTGTTTGGTTGATGAAAGGTATAGCGATTTAAGGGAGAAGATCAGAGGTGCTAAGTGTTTTATATTTCCTCAATTGATTTAGGAGAGATTCCCACTTTGCATTATATTTAGTCTCATCAGAGATAGATTGATGGGAAAGGAGGGAGGGAAGAAAATTGGCATGAGGTGGGATTGGGATTACTCACTGCTTTGATATATCGACTTTACTAAGTTCGTCTTCCCATTGTCTCGTATCGAACGTAGGTGGGGCTGATGCCCCGCTATTACCTGACAAGGTGGAGTTGGACGTTCCACTTGTTGTGGGTCCCAATCGGGATACAGCCGGTGCACGTGAAGACTACGAGAAGATGAGTGAGCTTTGAATGCATTGGCAGAGAATCGCAGAGCTCACTGTTGATGCCATGTTGTCGTTGTTGTTGATGATTACATTTCCACCCGTCTGAGGGGTAAGAATGAGAAGGAAAAGAGGGAGACGAGAGATGCGAATCAAGAACGAGTGAATGAGGTCGCATCGTGCATTTTGGGTTGATAGCATGCGGGGTTTCGGAGTTACGACTGACCACCCACTCACGGTCAGTTGGTGTGGCACTTGTCCGTTGATTTGCACGTGGCATCCAGGCATCTGGCGCGATTGATTTTGTTAAGCTCAGAGAGTACGAACCAAATAAACATCCATCCATCCATCGAAGATATCATTTACTTATACTTTGATGACTGACCGAACCACGAAAGGGAAATAATCAACAACAACAAGGCTGATCGACAACAGCTACACCATGTCAGACGGATACGACTTCTCACAGCTATACCACGCATCTCTAATATCCTATTCACCCGGAACCACCTTCCTAGCAACCATCTACCAGAACAGGGTGATCATCAGATCAACAGCTACATTGCAGATCGTGCGTACTTGGGCATGTCAGCTATCAAATCCTCCATCATCATCATCGAGCAAAACAGTAGAGGATTATGTAAAGATTGATTATCTGGAATGGTCAGAAGACGGATTACACATCCTCTCATTCTCTTCAATATGCAGGACAGCTTGGATATTTGGATTGGCATCTGAAGGAGATGGACTGTCAGGAGAGGTAGCTAGGATAGGTGGTGAAGGGACGGAAGGGATGGTGAGAGTTGAGTGGGTCAAGGGTGGGAGTGGGAAAAACGTGATGGTCTGGTCGGATCATAATGTAAGTTTGACTTGCAATTCCAATGATGGTTTTAATCAACAAGACAAGCACAAGACAAGAATTTCTTGTTGATATTTTTTTGTCTTATTTGGGGGATTTTATCGAAAATAGTTGAAAATAATGATATATGATCTGTCAAATGGTTCTACAAAAATCATTCAAAACCCCAAATCACCAAATCAATGTGAGTGAACTGCCCCTTCCGTCCATATTGCCTGATAATCAAGCTTATCTTATCGACTGATGGCATATATCATTTTATAGGTCATACGTATTCACCTGATAAACGATATTTGGCGATTGTAGAGAAACATCTAGGTAAAGAGTATATTGGGATTTATGACATGTTAGATCACTATAATCTATTCAGAGTAAGTTATATTTTCACGTTTTAGTTCTAAAGCTGACTATATGTCGATGCCTTGTTAGCACTTCCAACTATCAGCTTTCGACGTTCAAGGTATAAGCTGGAGTCCATGTGGGAGGTACATCGCAGTATGGGATAGTTCTTTATCGGTAAGTCCAATCATTTCCATGTCAAATATCGATGACTAACCTAAATTACATCTCTCAGTACTCGATGTTTGTCCACTCTCCCCTTGGACCACTCCTCGCCCATTTCGATCACACCTCACCGACTTTCTCTCCTACTTCCTCAACCGAAGATCCAGGTCTCGGTATACGTACCCTCACCTGGGCACCTGGTGGAAGATGGTTAGCCTTGGGTGGATGGGACGGGAAAGTTAGGATCATCGAGAGTGAAGGTTGGAGTTGTGTAGGGGTGTTGAGTTGGGGAAGTAGGATAGTCGAAAAGGATGTGGTGAGTCTCTGTATGGCTCTCTCCCCAATCTTCAATCTCGTCTAGGTGTCAGAAATGGCTAACAGTGTGGTGTAATATCAGACCGTATGGAAAGAACCTCATGATTGGGTTAAAGATACTCGAGGAAGGGGTATTGTACAGTGTGAGTTCATACAATCGATTATATTCATGTTTTAGAGTAATTAATTTCCTTCCGCTATCACAGTCGATCGTATTCAGACTCCAACTTCGATACCCACGACCCGACCAGATCTCAGTAAACCCAATCCCTCTGTCGGCGTATCGCAAATATCATTCGATCGAGATGGTGCATCACTCTTGATCCGGCTTGACAACTCACCAAATGTCATACATATATATACCTTTCTAAAGACACCTACAGCCGAATCACCCGATGTACAGCATTTGACAAGTATGATGTTTGAAAATCCCATCAAGAATGCTGAGTGGTGTCCTTCAGGTTCAGGTTCAGGTACAGTTAAGAACAGGAAATTGGCAGTGACGGTCGTTGGTAGGACTTCTGCGTTATATATGTGGGATGAAGAAGCTGGTGGATGGGAAGAGGAGAGTACCGATGATACCGATGGGGAGCTGAACAAAGTGGAGAAGGAGAATGATGGGAGAGGTGGGATGATGGAAGGTGTTGGTATACCTTCGAGTGAGCATTGTTTGTCATTAAAGTCGGACAATAATAGACATGTTTAATGATGATTTGATATGTTATTTACAGGATCAGATTTCTCAGCAAACGAATTGCATTGGGCACCAGATGGGTCGTCCGTGGTCATACAGGATAAATCTCAATTCTGCTTGTTGTACATGAACGAATCTGAGACGACAGATACGGATACAAATACGGATAGATCGATCAAACGGGATGATGTAGATGAAGGATTATCACATGTGGTTGAAGAGGAGGAAGAAGAGGAAGATATAGAAGGGTGGAGTGGGTATGGATTGGGGTTGAGAGGTGGATTGAGGACTGCTGTTTGGGCGTAGAAGGGTCTTGTTTAGTGCATTCTAAAGTTGTATACATGACCATGTACTGTACAATGTTTTGATACTTTTACTTACACCCAGCACCGTTGAAGAGTATCAGCGATTGGGATATCTGAAGATCTGCTGCGGATTACAGTGAACGTTTGTCACCACCAATAGATAAATGACGAATCATGGTGCCTCGAATCAATCAAATGACAAACAACAGCTTAACTTGCTCTTCTTCTCTTCGTTCCTCCATTTTACTATCCTAATCTAACAGAGGATACCCAACAAGGTACGATGATATACCCCTCGCCAACGATCATATAGCATCTCCTTCCCCCTAAGCCGTCCAATCTCCAATTCTGTGTACATATACTCGTATCCTTGAAAACATAACCATCATGCGACTTACCGCCCCTCCTCGTTCGACCTCTCTATCCTCGTTATTCATCTTACCTATCCCATTGGGATTACTCATCATAGCATACTTGGCAGCAGTGGGCAGGAGACCTGATATACCTGAATCTGCACAGGTGGACGATCGTAAGTCCATCTACTTAAGCAACGTAGGGTCTTAGTCTGATGTTCATTCGTAACTGAATAGCCCATCAGTGGGGTTTTCCAAAATGGTATGGCAACCATCCTACACCATTTGATTATCGTTCGACATCACAGGGAGAAGAGGAAGAAGTCTGCGATCATCCGAAGAATGTATTACTGTTTATAGGTAAATTCTATCTACTTGATTTGACCTTCAATTTCGAATGATGAATGCTAACTTAGTCTTGTTGTTCAAATAGATCTATCATGTTAGTCACGATCATCTCTGCCTTCGAATAATAGTAGTGATTGTCATTCCTGACGCCTCATATCACCCCTAGATGATTCTCCACAGATACCATCTGCATTGACTCTCCATTCATCCCTAACGTCCTCGAATAGATTCAACCTCACCACCATATCATCCTTCTCACCCACTTGGAACTGGGATCTATCACCGAAGGAGAATCTGCAGAATGCAGGATGTGATCAGTTTGATTGGATATGGAAAGTAGGAGATGAAAGTGGACACGCAGAATTGGGTTGTAGGGAAGGTAAAGTTATTTGGGTGGAAGAAGGGATGAAGATTCCTGGAACAGCTAATGTCAGTTTGACGTTTGTTTCACTGCTGCGGAGGATCAGGTGGATACGAATACAAATACGGATATTCATATATCTGAGTTGATACTTTACATCTATATTTCACTCAAGATGAGGAAAATCTGCTACTTCTGGGGTTTTATTGTACTATGACTCGAGGAGAGTGGGAGTAGTTTGCTAACACCTGTTTGTTGGTTCTATATCCTCAGGTATCATTGTTAACTCAACCTCATCATATATTAAAACCTGAACATAAACATGATGCTCTAAAGACAACACATGGTGAGGGATGGGAATTGGGATTACTAACTCATGTACTACCTTCGGTAAGTGAGACTTTCGTAGCTTCATGACTTTTTAAGAATAATTTGACCATTTGCTAAATTTCTTACTTGCCCTTCTCCAGGCCGAGTAAGTCGTACTTTGTTGCTACCACTCCCACCCTCTCGGTAAAGGTAAAAGTATCATCTAATATCTGGAGATTCCTTTTCCAGCCCCAAGATCTTTTACCCTTCGCGACACATAAACAATCGACGGTCCATCGTATATTTCCCACTTCGTACGACGGCTACCAAGGATTATCCGAAATTACCTTGGGGTAGAACATGGTCTATCTATTCACGTGAGCTTGGATAATTGCTTATAGGGGTACTCGATTCAAACTGATTCGTCCGTATCTACAGCATCACGCAGATCGCCACCACTACCGAAAGCAGGTGAAGATCCGTTCTCGCCGAACAGTCGCTGGAGGAAATTTTGGTTGAAAGACGAAGAAAGGTTGGCTAAAGCTATGAGAGATGCTGGTATTTGTCTGGTCAGTGGAATACAACCATAGCCGTCTGATTATACGTCGAGCTAATCTGAATATTGGATGTTTTCCAGTTTGAGGGCTGGCAGTATGGTGAATTGGATGATAGGATAGCTAAAGCTATGTTATCGGGCTGTATCGTTGCCACTGTACCACCTCAAACACATCATGGTGAGTCTTTTTTGCTCGTATAGCAACGCACACGGGATCTTGATGACTTAGACCTGTGATTTTCAATGGTATAGACGCTTTCTCATCTTTGATCTTACCTCTTGCAACACCATCATCCGTCTCGATCTTACCGGATCTACCCGTTGACAACCTCAACCAGCTGTTGCACAAGTACACAAACTCCCAATTACAGCGCCTCGCTCTCAAGGCTTTCATCTCAGCTAGGAATAGGCTTGTCCCTCCCTCCAGGCTGAAAGGTGTTGAGAGTGCCGTGCAGATATGGGAAGATGGTGGGCGAGGATACGATTTCAAAAAGGGGTTCAGGTGGGATTGTGATTCGGGGCATGGGGGTTGGTGTGGGTAGGCATGCATCTAAGGATATCTAACTCAGACTTACAGGTTCTCATGTCTACCTGATGGGATCTCCAGGTTGGAGGGAACCTTCAAACCCAGTGATAGAAACGGTTACTCACCAGATGAAGAATGACGTCACACCCTCAAAATCATCTTCCCCTCAATTCATCTTCACACAAATCTCTATCGTCTGTCCTTGATTCACGATCGCATTCACGTACTTTACCATTCAGCAGATCGATTGTGTGTACTTCTCTGTCCTCCCGCTCTGCAATTAAAGCTATTCGTTTCCGACATCTCATCAGTATCAGTATGGTACCACTCACACCTAAACCACTCTCTGCACTCCAATTGACAAAACATCATATTCCAGCTTATCAGAACTTCCCCAATACCTCACTTCGTCCTTACCCACTCATGATCTACCATTCAGCTTATCCTTCATGCCTGATGCCAACATCAGTAGAACAGCACTTGACATCTGTGGGTATAGTCCAGCCCGCATGGAGGTATACAATGTACAGACAACATCATTTTCATTCGACCGTCCACGAGGTCCTGGTCGTAGTTGATGGTTCAGCAAGATTATGTTTCGGTGGATCAGTGTCTAACCCTGATAAGGTAGAGGTAGAAGTGGGAAAGGGGGATGTGATGATCGTTCCTGCTGGCGTTGGACATGCACTAATAGAAGATAAAGGATCGTTTGAGATGGTCGGAAGTTATCCGAAAGAAAGTGATAATTGGGATATGTGTACGGGAGAATCAGATGAGAAAGATAAGAATTGGGATAATATTAGGAAATTGAAGTGGTTGAAGGGTGATCCAGTTTATGGCGATCAAGGACCCGTGGTGGATGTGGGAAAAGAGGGGAATTGAAAGTTGGATAAACACTTGACCAAGTGAGAGGTGGATACCTTTGATGGCCAATTTTATCAACGGGATTAGGAGAGCTGGGGATACTTGAAAGGATGCTGGGTGAGAAGAACGAAGATGGTGAGATGGTCTTCATATAAATTCTCCTTGTCGATCATCTGCATAGACCTCTTATTCGTTAATCCCTTCAATCTCATCGAGATATTGATCTCACTTCGATGGATAACCCTCAAACGATTCCCTGTCATTGGTCCAATATGATCGATCTCTCCTCCAATAACTGAATCATACCATTATACCTTCCAAAACTATCATCATCTGATCGATCCACCATCAAAACGTTTATATATGTGGTGACCAGACAAAACAGCTCGACCACGCCCATCTCCCCCACTTCATCTTTCTGCTGGTCGCTTGATCACCCCTTAATCATACCATGTTCATCAACTATTTCGTTCTCTTGACCGCCGCAACTGCTGGTACATTTGCGATTCCTCAGAGATTCCGTTGGGGCGCTACAACTTCAACTCCTGCTGCTGTTACACCTCAGCCTGCATCTACATCTGCTGCTCCTCCTGCCTCGTCCAGTACACCTCCCGCAGATACACCTCCCGCAAGCTCTGCCATTGCTGATGCTGGTGCTGCTTCTGTCCCCTCGACTGAAGGGGGTGCTGCTACTGGTGGAGAATCACACCAAATCACCGTAAGTTTATCTAGCCTCATCACTCGAATGCTGTTCTAATTGACTTTTTACCCTTTGGTTTGGTTCTGTTCGATCGATGACAGATCGTCAACAATTGCGGAGAAGGTCAACCGCTTTTCGCCTACGCTGTTAACAGAGCTGGTCAACCGGTTCAAGGCAGCGTTACGATCAATGGTCCCGTCGATAGTGGTATAGCATGGATGGACGGTACGAAAGATAATTGTGGATTTGATGGTACAGGTTGCGGTTTTATGGAATTCACAATCGCTAATTCCATGATGAATTCGGCCGATTATTCTTTACTTACTGCAGGTTTAGGTGAACATCATTTGTAGGTGACCTTCTGTTTCGCTTTGCAAAAGACTGATAATAGAAGAAGACACGATGAACTGATGGATTGATTGGTTGAAATAGTAAATACGCAATGGATTTCAAGTTTACAGGCGAATGTACGGCCGGACCAGGTAAATGTCAAAGTGGAGATAATTGTCCAGGAGCATATACTGGTACGGATACTTTTAGTGGGGATCCGACTACCTGTGGTGGCCAGAATGTCGGGGTGAGTGAAGCTTCATTCTCGATACTCTTCTGCTCAGGAGGACATAGACCTAATGGTACTTGGTACTTTTTCCAACGCAGATTCATATCACTTTCTGCTAGTTATTAGCGTGACTTCTGCCCATCAATTCATGCATGACCTTGTCCTCACAGGGCATTTTGAAGATACACATAACGCATATACGCATGTCAATGGATGGGTAGACCCGAAGGTATCGACTGAGTTATCATCCTCTTGGAGATCAGTGGATGAAACTTGTCGGCAAAATATCTGATATAGTAAGTTGTATATACCATGAGATCATGCATTTGCAATAGGATAAATGTACATCTTCTCTTGTTATTTCCATACATCATATCGACTTAGAATCAGCAACAAGAAACAACCCATTAAGAGCTGTCAACAACTACCTTCCGCCAGTTCAGCAGAGAATGGCCACGATCACATCCCGAATTCTCTCGTTAGATTAGTGTCCCGAAAGACGGAGCGGCGCGTGTCGAGGGTCTGTCTGTGCGAGGGGAAATCCTCGTAAATCCGAGCTCGTTTGGATCTCATCGCTTCATTCCTACGTACAGTTTGTAGCCGCCTACGTAGTGGCTTCCTTGCATCAAGCGGACTCGTCATCTCGCTCCCAAGATGTTTCGGTCAACAACAGCAGAGTAAACCCTGAGTTGAACGAGAATGCAATGGGCAAGGTCACTCTTTCTTGACGTTGTTATATGTTAATTGCAGTACTCAGACAGTAAACCGGTCAGAAGTGGAAACATGAACACCGGACCAGCCAACATTCCAATCCGGGCCACTCTTTCCCGCACCGGCGGTGAGTGCGGCTAAGGATCAACATGCTTGAATCGGAACCGGTCCGCCGGCCTACCCTGAGGATTCAGGGGCAGGAAGGGGGGACAAATTCAGAGACGTCAGACGGCTAAGCGATTCAGCCAAAAAGTTTTCATGTTTCCCAGTATTTCGGGCGAGAAAGAAGGATTGGGAAACACCGATGATTCACAAATCACCCTAAACCAAAATGCTCTGTTCTTGTTCTCACTCTTCATCGAGAGAGGATGTTGAAGGCGGAGCACTTGGAAGCGACTTCGGACCCCCAACCGGGGCGTTATATTTTTGAGGGGTGAAAGAGTGATGCAAAGATGTTATAAAAGGCCAACGGTCCTTGTGTCGAATTGCCCGTGTTTCCCCCTCTGTCTCCAATCTTTCACTACTCAGCAATTATCTGCAAAACACGATGTCTACACACGATAATCAACAACACGAGGGGATAACCAAGACGACGGAGAAGACTCACAACGAACATGTTGAAGATTCCATTGCTGGCGATCTCGAGAAGGGCAAGGACCTGAACTCTGGTGATGCCAAATACTCCGATTTAGGTGCAGCGTGGCTCGCCGAATATACGGGACCTAGAAACGAGATCACTGATGAGGAGAATAACGCGGTGCGAAAGAGGATCGATGCCTTTTTACTGCCTATGTATGTCTATTGTGGAAACGGAAGAACCGGATCTGGTCATAGATGCTGACAAGGTCCTGTAGGATCTTCATCGTTTACTTCACCCAACAACTCGATAAATCGTCATTATCCTTCGCCTCCGTATTCGGACTGAAGACCGATGCTCATTTAGTGTGAGTATCCTCCATACCTGGAATGATCAGCAGTCTGGCTGACTTGATATATAGAGGACAACAATATTCGTGGCTCAGTAGTTTGGTCTACTTCGCGCAACTCGTGTTCCAACCTCGTGAGTAGAAACCGTTGATGATTGGAAATGTAATCAAGGCTGACTGTCATCGCAGTATCGGTCTATGCTCTCGTAAAAGTAGGTTCGATATCGGACAGGGATTCTGACGATCCTTACTCACTCGTTTCCTCTCCTAGCTGCCTGTTAATGTCTGGATCAGTATCTGTTTCTTCGGATGGGGTGCCTCTCTCTGTATCATGTCCGCTTTCACCAGCTTCGCCGGTCTGGCCGTCTGGCGATTTGTCCTTGGTGCATTCGAGGCATCTATCTCACCAAGTATGCTCGTCGTGGTATCGATGTGGTGGACTCGACGAGAACAACCATTAAGAAACAAGTCAGTATCGAGTGATATCGTACCCCGACTGTTACTTAGGGTCCTGTACTGACTCTCGTGTAAAATAGTATCTGGTATTCTGCCAATGGTATGGCTACCATCCTCGGTAGTTTGATCACATACGGTCTTGGTAAAGCCAATACATCGTTACACCCTTATCAACTCATCTTCCTTGTATGTGGTTTGATGTGAGTCACTTGTCTATCCTTCCTGACAGAAAAGTTCATAGTGTGGAAAGAGAGCTGATTGTCTTGTCCTGCTCGTAGTGCCGTTGTATTATCAATACCCTTTTTCTTCCTTTTCCCTGGACACCCAACCAAAGCTAGATGGCTAAACGATCACCAAAAGTACGTTTCGTTGGAACGAATCAGATTGAACAATACCGGTACTCAAAGTACAAGTGAGTGGGCAAAATCGAACGCACCGCCATGGTGTGGGAGAATCAGGCTGACCATTTATGCTCTTTATAGCCTTCAAATGGTCTCAAGTTAGAGAGTGTGTCCTAGACCCTAAAACTTGGTTCTGTGTAGTCAATGGTGGGTCATCGAAATTGATCAGATAGTCGGTTGGATCTACCACTGACATATCTCCTTACGATAGTCTTCTGTATCTCCCTCGTCAGTGGTGGTATCACGACCTTTGGGCCTTTGATTTTACAAGGTTTCGGTCTCAGCACTTTCGATACTATTTTATACAATATGATCCCTGGAGCTATTGGTATCGTCTCAAACATCTTGTGAGTATCAGCATAACGTTAATCCGTTTTCAAAAAAGGAAATGCGAGGTTAAATATTGACAATCTATATGCTGTTTATTTCTCTGTCAGATCCGCTCTCGCTGTAACTTACACTAAGCGAAAGTTCCCCGTCTTACTTGTGGCTTCTGCCTTCCCTCTCGCTGCTGCTGCTGCGTTGTTCGCTCTACCCCGAGGTGCCGAACACAAATCGAAATTGTTGGGTGTCTACTTCATCCTTCAGGTTTATCAATGTATCAGTCCTCTCTTCTTCAGTTGGCAGTAAGTTATCTTCTTCACCTTCAATCGCTATATGTGCTCACCAACGATCTCTTCGTAGATTCGCCAACACCGCCGGTCACACCAAGAAGACTACCACAACTGGTATGCTCTTTGTTGGGTTGAGTGTCGGAAACATCGTTGGTCCTCGTAAGTATCATCGTTCTAGCCGATTCCAGGCTTTCAGTGGCTGATACACATCTGTTCTCGTATAGAATTGTACAAATCATCCGAAGCGCCTTATTATCACACTGGTCTTACCGGAAATCTTATCGTTCTCTGTGTAATGTTCGGGCTCATCATCTGTCAAGGACTGTACCTCCACATGTTGAACAAGCGAAACATCAAGCGAAGAATCGCCAGTGGAAAGACCGGTGCTCATGTCGATCTATCACTTGAGAATTCCTCCAAATGGGAAGAACTTCGAGCGAAACAGAGAGCCGGTCAAGTCGCAGATGGTCAACTTGAGGGTGAAGGAGCTTACAATGATCAAGCTTTCATGGATTTGTGAGTGTTCATATCCAGTGTGTAATCTTTGTTAGATCGAAACTGACAGGACGATCTGTTGCAGGACCGATCTTCAAAATGAGGATTTCATTTACTCCTTGTAATGCATTTTAATCTGCAATGTCGCAGAGCATCCAGGCGTCCTTTTCAACTCCCCTGCTGCCACTGCAAATATCAATATCGTCATAAGTTCACTCATATAGAATGTAGACATATGTATAAGATGAAAATTATATATGATTGTCCCAGTAATGGTCCAAAGCAAGTAGAAAATGAGCCTATAAACTTACAGGCCATGACCGCATTTTGCCAATCATGGGAGAATTATGATGGCTGATGGCTGATAAACTTCTGTAATGATGAATGATAGGGCCCTAACAGCTATTAATCAATCGATGCTAGTCCCTGAGCACCTACTTTCGCTGGTAATTCCGTTGCGGATATTGCACACCAGGCTGCGTCGAACATTGTCTCAAGACAAAGTCACTGGCAACATGAAGGTGAACCTAACAGAGTACGACCAGATTAGAGAACTCTATACGAGAGTTATGACTGATACTCAAAGCGAACATCTTCATTCTGATACTGCCAAGTTGCTCAAAGTAAGTCGAGCTCGTGGATTGCGATGGTGGTATAAAAACGCCCGGAAAGGGATATTGACGCAAGTTTGTTGTTTCCTGTCTATTGTACTGTAGTTCGCCGATACCATTGTCCAACATAAGTATCTGGTTCAACAATGTGCTATATCCCCTCGATACGCTCAGGCAATCTACGATATCCTGCCTGCTGACCAACAAGCTAAACTCGATATCGAAAAGATTGGACAAGATGCTTCTACAGCTCATTTAGTAGGTAAGGATGTGAGCTTCAAGAGTAAGGACGGAAGGAGTTTCATGGGAATGCCAATCTCTCATGCCAAATGGGTTGATATCGTCTGTAGGTGTTTAGGATGCCCAGGAAACTCATGTACCCAACTACCAAGATCATCGGCGTGTGTCGCACAAGTCTTGCTAGGGTGCAAGGCTTGATAAAATAACTGAAATGATTTATATACGACACTGACGACTATTGGATTTATACATACTATTCGACAGAACCACAATAACAGTGTGAGAAATCAATCATAGAAGTGCCACTTCATTACCACTCAAATGCTCTACCTCAATACCTCTCTGGCATCTCTCTTCCATTCGCTTTGTAGATCATCTCCACCGCACCATCCCATTGTTTCCTTCCGTTCCCTTTGAACAATCTATATTGAGCAGGTGAATTAACACCTCTTACCAGTAACCCATACAATTCTTTATTATACCATCAGAACTTCCATGCCTTCCAGCCCCATCCTCCCAGATACTCATTCACGCTCGTTCCGGCCACATCGTTGAGGAATGATTCGAAATCTCTCGCAATAGTCGGTCCAGTCCTGAATGCCCTCCAACGCTTTACCAATCTTACATTAGCTTGGTAATTACCTTCACACCATTCGTCCACTTCTTCTTTACTTTGCGGCAATTTGTCTGTGGAATTGAGGTTACCAGCGAAAACTTGAGAGATCGCTTGAGAGATGAGGTCGCTATTTGGATGGATGGCAAAACTAAATCCTTTACATGGACCTATAAATGCTAGGGAATCAATGAAATGAGGATGAAAGATGTTTTGATATAATCTAGGATATAGCAATCCATTTGAATGTTCTAAATTTTCCCATTCTTTCGGTTGATGAATCGTTGGATTAGCTTCAGGTGATAGATTCGAATAATCAAAGTATGCACCGGTACAGAATATCACCACATCCACCTCAGTATGCATTTCCTGACCATTAAAATCCTCAGTGATGATTCCATCAGGTGTGAATGATTTTATACCGTTCAAAGGGATTATCTCGCCAGAAGTGAATTTATCAATGATATGATCGTTAATCACTCCCCAGGTGTTTTTGAATGCCGGTGCAGGAAGCAATTTCCACTCGGGTTTGAGATTCGGATAGACCTTGAGCATGTTGGAGACCATCACTTTGTTGGGGATGTAATCGCCCAACCACGGGATGTACTTGTCGAAGAATGTCATGAGCGAGCTGAGTTGACGGGTGACTTTGGTGTCGAATGCCTTTCCGACGACTATACGAGGACACTAGGAAGAGCGTAATAATATGATCAACATGAAAATCGATTAGACCTCCTACAACATCATAGCTGTTATTGGAATGATAATGATGATCATACTTACTATCCTTACACCTGATCGATGTGACATGTAGACCTCTTTGGCGACTCCCACCAAGTCCACAGCAGTGTCACAAGCAGTGTATGACATTCCGACCACCACAACCCTCTTGCCAGCATACTCCTCGGGGCTATACGAGCGAAGTATGGGCATATTCATCAGCGTCCTTCCTTCCTTCCCTATGCTTCGTCTCGTAGTCGCTGATTGGTCATCACCGAAGGGGGGTGGATGGTGGGTACAATAACAAGGTGAACTCACCCTTTGTGTTCCTTTCCCAGAACGAATTCCCCTTTGAAATCCTCTTCTCCCTTATACCTGGGCTTATAGCTCTTCTCCCATGGTCCAGTACATACCACCACCTTATCGAACCTTTCAACCCTATCTTTGCCACCCGAGGTGCAATGAATGTTCCATGCTTGACCATCCTGAGATCGCTCTAACAGGGTGACGGTGATACCTAGTCGCATGTATTGGAGAAGGTCAAAATGATCCACATAATCTTGAAGGTTAGAGTAGATATCTGATGCACGAGGGTATGTAAGGACGTCTGTGTGGGAATGAACCGCTTGTGAAATGAGTAGGAATCTTGATGGATAGGTAGAAAGCAATCGGTGAGCTTACTATCGCTGAATGGGAAGTCCGTGTAATGACCCTGAGATGAGCATCTACCTCATCAGCTCATTCAAGTTCAAGCTATCGACACCGTGATATATGCTGAAGTGACATTGACCTACAAAGTACTTGGAAGTATTAGCTATCGTGTCTATAATCACAAATCGCATTCAGCTTGATTCCCCTTGTCATACTTATCATGTCCAAATGGATCAACTTACTCTTCAGAACGGAGATCTGTTCCTTATCCTCGGTATACCTCCATAATCCACCATAATAATCATTTCGTTCAAATCCAACCACTTGGAAACCTTGTTGCACTAGGTTTTTGACCTGGACGATACCTGATATACCTGATGATGGAACCACAGAGCAAGGTAAGCTAAGGTCAGGGGTGGTATATCATGGGAAGTACGATTGTATACACCACCCACCCAGTCCTAACACTGCTACTCTACCTTTCGAGCTGTTGTCAAGCTGTTGGCTGGATGCCATGATGTCCGGTACGTGTTATGCTTGAGAGGTCAAGAGATTATCAAGATCAGACAACACGCACACAAAGATTATACTGTATATATGGTAACATGATCCACGGCGATACGGCCATGCTGATGAGATTCCGATCCCGTGTGGGAGTGTGTGCGAGTACTCGTATGTTGCATATAGCCCTCCTTTGAAGGTCTGTATCCACGAGCTGCATCTTGATCCGTCGTTATGACTTTCCCGTCGAGGCTGTACATACCTCACAACACTCGTAGAGTACATAAACTCATACGCCCGGTACAAATCAAGATGACGATTGCTGTATATCGATTACTCTTACGAGTACTGTTTCAGTGCAAAGCTCCCCCTTATCTCGGAGATATGTGAGTCGATTACACGTTAAATCAAGATCTTGGACCGAAAGCATGCTCAGACAGTGCTCAACATTCCTGAGCTGCTTTTCCGCTCCAGTTCAAGTCTTGTCCTAACGGGTGGTTTGTAACCGCTCTTGGCGGTGCGAAGTGTGTCATCGATAAGTATCGTTAAGCATGTTCCCCGCGGCCGGAAACAGAGTACTTACCTGTCTTGCCGAGATCATCATATCCTGTATGCTGATGTCATTCCATGTTTAGACTCGTTCTTGCACCGGTATTGGTGATGATAACTTACTTCCGATTCGGTCATATCGATCTTGCATACTCAAGAGCGTGCCATGAGATAGCATGTACAAATAAAGACGATGCGGGGTCCTATACTCTGTCTCCACGACCCAACATAGCACAACTTTGGGATAACTTTCACTTACAAAGCACATTATACAATAGTCACCAACAGTAATCATGGCCTTCGCTATAGGATCTTTCATTCCCGTCCCATTCTCCGAGACCACTGTCGCCTTACTTAAAGCCGGACCTGCACAACCTCTTCAACCTGTCGCACCCTCGATAGGAGTGTATTCTGAACATGTAGCTGGTGAACCTACTGGATTGGTCTTGCAGTCTGATCCATTCGACAATCATGGAGTAAGTCCGTTGAAGATGTACCCCGTTTCGTCTAGTAGGAAGGGAGCGAGAGCTGATCCAGATGGATGACTGTAGGAAGACTTCCTGATTCGAGATTTGGAAGGGAAAGTAAGATTGGTCTGTAGGACCGACACAGCTTCTGGCAAACACGGTAAAGGTGAGTTTAACATCATATTATTCTATAGCCCGTCCCCTACTCAGTGACTTTTTGGCTTGTCCTGATATGATCGTGCCCATACATGCATAGTCATCACCGATATCAACGGTAACATCCTTATCTCTCTCAAATCGAAAATATCCATGTCGAAATCATATGTAGGTGAGGATGTAAGTGGGAAAGAGGTGTTAAAAGTGAAAAAGAAGTTTGCTCGTGAGTTTCTCCCATCAAGAATCATTATAATGTAGTATGACCGACCGTTCCAATTGGCATTGAATGAATTGCAGTCGGATCGGCATTTGAAGCTTCATTCCACGATGCCCTATCTTCCAAATCGAAATCTATTCAACTTCGAGGTGATTTCTGGTTGGGCTCAGCAGATATCTTAGTAGTCAGCGGACCGTTGATAGCTCAGTTCTCGAGGAGAAAAGTGGATAGTCAAGGTCTTAATTCAGACAAGGAGACTGTGAGTGCTTCAAGTCACAATATGATACATCTCAGTCACTTGTTCAAATACGTTAGCTTGACAGAGCTAACTTTCACTCCATATTATTGTTCACCGATTCAGTACATTGTCAATGTCGCTCCTGGAGTGGATCTTGCCTTGATAACGGCAATCTGTATATGTTTCGAACAAGCTTCCAAAGAGAAATTACTACAGCAACAAATAGCCGAGTCGAAGAATGGCTCCCAACGGAGATCATAGTTGACGGTTTTAGAAGATACACGTTGGAAGCCAGAACAGGGATAATTGATAGACATGGAAGAAGAAGGGAAAGGAAACGGAAAGAAAAGATCATATGATATATCTTTGTAGCAACAATATGTACGCACATACAATATACAGATGCCTTCGTCCACTGTGTTGCGTTTGAGAAAACCGAATAGAGAGAAGACACTCCCTCTACTACTTGGGACAAAAAGTGAGAGAGCAACTACAGCACCCGGGATTCCCAAGTGGTCCCCCACCTTGGTACTAACCGAGCGACAGGCAACTTAAGCTTCCCAGAGCGGACGGGATGGGGCGTTTTGTACCTTCTATGGCCGTAGATAAAAGTGAGAGAATGTTGTTGCAATCGATCCGATCAAGGAAGGAAGTCAAAGGAGGATGATTCGGTGAGTTGATGGAACGTTTTGAGGAATATGAGTGAATGTTCCAAATCAGATGAAGCACAGATTACTAGTACGATATCCTCACAATATCGCCAGGAAGCTTCTTTTGATCGGATGATTGCAGCGCAATTCGTGACATCTATGATGCATGTAAGGCTACACATCGTCTATAATGGTGTTTATTTATTGCTATAATAATGATTGTCCATCATATCAATCACTGACCTCTCAATGAACCCGCCTCCCGCTTAAAGATGTCCATCTATATATCTATCCAGATCCGGAGACGTGTCTAGGGAGATTCAGCAACAGCATCGATTTCTTCATTGGCTTTCTTGTTATTCAAAAAAGAAGTTTCGAATCTTCTTGTCCTTGGTTTTTCAGGTCGGGGTCCAGCTCCAGCTCCGGTAGCGGTTTCAACATGTTCAGTGGTACCTCTCGTACCCTTCTTTTCGTCTTTGGCAACAACCGTGGCGAGATCGAAATCTTTCCATTTTCTCGTAGGGATTCGAGCCTCCATCATGAAGCTAACGAGAACCGTCAGCAAAGATGCAGAGGTTTCCAAAAGAATAACCGGAAAAGACTCACTTGATTTCTTCAAGGGTTCTACCGATGGTTTCGGGGATGAAGAAGTACACGAATAAAAGAGAGGCAAGAGCACCAAGAGAGTAAACCTATATTCAAGCATATAACATATATTGTCAGGTCATATCCTATCGTATAGATTCGATTGGATGGGGAAGTAAAGTGAAACTTACAAAACCGATCATGGGTCCTAATCCAGCTTCATTAGGTTGGAACAAGTAAGGCAATGTGAAAGTGACTGCCCAGGCAGAAACCCAGAACAAGGCAGTACCAATCGACAAATGCTTTTGTCTATTTCTTCCGGTTGACATCTCAGCAGCTACTACCCAAGCTAAAGGACCCCATGCGACGTTGAATGCGAATACGTAAAGACAAATCATTGCTGCGACTGCTTTACCGAATGATGGATGGTCGGCGAGGTAAGGCTCGAATCTCTCTCCTTGTCCTGCTACTGCACCCAAAGCTCCTACTACGAGCAAAGTGAACAACATGAAAATACCACTGAGATTCAAGAGGAACAAAACAGGATCAGCTGAAATTATGATATACCGCTTTCGTAGAGTACAAAGCGGTAGTAAGACTCACGTGTAGAGGAGTAAAGGCCTTCGACCGAATCTGTTGACAACGAAGAAAGAAGCGATAACACCGATAACTTCAATACAGTCGACAATGATCTGTAAACCATAATGTCAATTCGTGGTGATCGTCAAAAAAGGCAATTGGTTGTAAATCACTCACTGTGATGATGAAAGTGTCCTTGAGACCAACAAGAGTGAAGAAAGTAGTAGTGTACGAGAAGATGAACTGAACACCTGAGATCTGTTGAGATACAAGGATTCCGACGGTGGCAATGAACTTTCTTCTTTCGACGGGGTTCCCTGTGAAGACAGACGAACATTTGCAATCATTAGCCATCGATTGTTCTCCATGAAGACCAGTCCCGTTGATAGATTCCGATCGTGACGCTAATACTCACTCCACAGATCACTCCATCTTGAAACACTACTGGAAGATTCAGCTTCCTCCTCCCTCGACTTGTTCAAAATGGCCAATTGTTCTTGAACCAAAGAATCCTGATAGTCGGAGCCAGCGTGAATTTTCTTCAATGCTCTTTCGGCTTTAGCTTCTTTGCCTCGGTATAGGAGCCATCGAGGTGATTCAGGTACGATGAAGAGGACTCCAAAAAGAAGGACCACCCAGACGAGGTTGATACCGACAGGGATTCTCCATGAACTATATAATAAGTAAACATCAGCACAAATCCTGCTGACAAGGTTGTAATTCGTTTTTACTCACGCGGTGCTTTCCAGAGTGTGAGCACCAAGACCTACACAAGCACCGATAACTTGTCCAATGGCCAACATCAATTGCCAACTATGAATTAATTGGAGTCAGCAGTTGGTATTCAATACCAAGATAGAGCGGATTGGCTGGAACATACCTTGAAACACAAGCACCTCGAATTTCTACGGGAGGAATTTCAGAGAGGTACAGTGGAGCACTGTTCAGATCATCGTTAGCCACTGCTCAATTAGTTCATATTGCCGACTCAACTCACGCGTTGGAGATGATACCGATACCTGCACCAGCGATTAATCTACCGACAGTCAAGAGCGCACCACTTCCGACAATGATCATTTGCAAGACGACACCAATAGCCAGTAAGATGATAGCTGACAACAGACCACCTTTTCGACCGGAGTAATCACTGAATGCACCACAGGTCAATCACGATGTACAAGCTCGAGAAGAGTAAGTAAAACTTACCCGATGGGACCAGCAGCAAGCGAACCAACCACTTCACCGACTTGGATGATTGAGACCCATAACGATTGATCACTACTTGAAATGGCGGGTTTCCCATCAATGATATCACCAAATTGTCGGACTGTTTAGCACCAACTTCATCAATATCCCATGTCGCTTTTAGCAGTGATCGCATGGCATGTACTCACCAAAGACAGGTGTTTCTAATAAAGAGGTGAAGTAGGTACCATCGTAACCATAAGCGATAGGTGCGATAGCGATCAAAGCACAGAAGAAAATTGGTCTTCTATATTCTTTCTTGAGGAAATCTCCCCATGAATCAAGTCCTGATTCTCCACTCGCAACAGCAGCTACCATTTTGTTGATTCGTGTCTTTTTTTCGAATAGTCTGAGTAAAAGTTGGATTGATAGATTGAAAAAGAAAGGCTTCATTCGAATAATTCGCTGGCATACATATACAATTTTTTACACATCCCCCGAAAATCGCCCCCAAGGGGCTATGAGAGATTTTTTTCCACCTCCTCCACCCGCTGTTAGACGTGTTTACATCTTTCTCGTGTCCTAGTAATGAAGTCAATTCAGCTCATTGCCGCAAACGAGCTTTGGGAATTGGAGTTTTCCCTAAATTATCCGTCATCGGCAATCACTCTCCTTCCATAGGTATGCACTGTATCAGTCTAGTCTAAATCATCTCGTTGCCAGGTACGTCACTCCGATCGGAATGTAAGATGCGCAAAAGGAAAGGAAGAGCTTTTGCGGTAACGCCTTCCACGTCACTTCATTGTGATTTAGCCTGACAAACAAGCGAAAAGACCGATGAAAAAAGTTTTTCCACCTGGAAGCAGGAGATCTCGAGAGGTCATACCGCCGGTAACGACATGCTTCAGGGTCCATGTATGCAGGGGGGGAAATTCCTCATTGTGGCTAAGCCGGCATTTAGAGGTCCTCACCTCACAGTTACGATTTACCTGCTGAAGTGTTGCCTGAAGCGAAAGAAACACATCATCTGGCTTCGGACGTACTTTCTCGACTCCGATCATCTTCTTTTTTGTATTCTCTTGGCAGGCGTGATACCATCCACACCGTATATGTGAATCTACGCCAAAGAAAAAGGGTTGGAGCAGACGAGCGAAGGTTCGAAGCGGCAATAGCAACGAGGAAATCCCATGAGAAAAAGGATTTTTTTAGTCAGGCACAACCCTCCCCATCAAAAGACACTCGCAGAAAAAAAGCAAACACGCTATAGACCAGAAAATGGGGCTCGTTGCTCCATGATTCTTGGGGTCATTTTGGGTGACCGGATCATCTCCATGTTGTACAAGGGGGGGCAGAAGGGGTCAATGAAATTGGCATGAAAGGGACAGATGAGTCGCACCAAGGCATCCGCGCAGCTTCGATCACAAATCAAACATATCGTCAAAGTTATGAACATATCAGCGAGGCAAAGGCATCGGCCGACTTTGTCACGAGGCAGACATGCGTTGGTATCAAATTTACGAATGATACAAGATGACAGACAATTCATCATATAACACAAACAACACACTACAGCAAACATGTAAGCGATACTGACAAAGGAAACACCTCTCCACCCCTTGACTCTAGCGTGTATGGTGTATGAAGCATACCGATTTTCAAGATCTCGGCAAAATCCAATACCAACATCTTTGCGTTTCTTACTAGACTGATTGACCGATTGATTGGGATCAAAGGCATCTAGCAAAACAGCTTCTCAAAGCGACATTGCAAATCTGCACGTTACCTACGGGCCCAAGGGTACCGTATCAGCTGACTGCCTATACTACTAGAGCGGTAATCGATTGATCGCCTTCCGATGACAATGGCATGGAGTTATGACAGCATTCTTGGTGAACGGGAAGTGCATGTGTAGGTTACTCACCATAAACGCTCATACAGCTCAAATACCCTGCATTACAAGTTGCTTTGCATGCGAGATAAGGATTCCAAGCCTCTGTCATTGGAATAGAGGCGAACAAGAAGATGATAAACAGAATCCAGAGTAAGCTGAGTGAATTGAATTGGGCCATTGCGTGTGTGATTAGGCGATATGGCAGTTGGAGATGATATTTGAGAATACTATGGGGGTGGCTAAGGACCAGTGATAGATCGATATCAGTGGAGAAGGATCAAGGAACTCAACAAAGCGACGAAGTATCACTTACTTCGACTTGATCCAAGATGATATCACGCTAGCTGCAAGGGCTATTGAGTTTGGTACGGTACGAGTAATATAGGATCGAAGGGTATTGAAGGAGATCTACTTACCATCGATATTTATACCTTTCCGACCCAAGTTCACAATGACAATCCTGCCATTTGTTGGCTTATCTTATTATCCCGAATGGGGAAGTGTCAAGATCAAGTCGAAGAAAACGCATGGTTAAATGTATACGGTAAAAGGTAAAATGAAAATGTCAAACATGATGTTGCTCATCTCCATCAAATCATCAACAACGAGGAGTCGGTTTGGTTTGGGAAGAATAAATGGGGGAATGGGTAATGGCAGTGAAAAATGTTTTCATTTCCCACTTGTTTAGCTTGATTTCTCAACATCATCAAGACATCATCGATACACAAGGAAGGATGGTCGACTTTTATCGTTGGTTTCTCACCAATACCTGATAAGGAAAGGAGTTGAAAGAGGCGTGTTCAAGGTTTTAGTTATATCAATCTGTGCACTAACAGTTCCCAAACACTCCTTTTGTTGTCACGTTGATGGAGCCACCATCGTCATCAACTTACTGTACATCCACAGAGGAAGAAAGATCACTGGTCTTTTGATACAGTCTTGGATGGAGTGGCTGGAAAAGAGAGGAAACTGAGTTACATTATCCGTGCGTTTGGATGGACCACCTTTCCGTTTACTTCTGTAATAATTTTAAATTCTCTTTTTTCCCCCATCCCATCCCATCCCATCCTATCTAATCTACGTCGTCCAGCACAGCACAGCAGCAGGCAGTAAACGATCACCCCCACTTTGACGAAAGGATCATATTATTGATGGCTTGTAGATGCGTATTATTCCATCACCATCGTGTACCGCCGGTTGCGAATTAGCCAGATCGGAATACCCGCATCAGTGCTGTTGATGACGCCATATAACCAAGACATTACCAATAAGTGGGTCAACATGCTTGACGAGTCGTTTTCAGGGGGTGATCCGTATCATCGCGGATCAAATTGTCAGACGGTCCGAGCATGTAGTATGTGACGCACGGGCCCCATACCTTAAGACTCTGACACCTGTGCTGTACAGCTGAGAAAGGATGAACGTTTGTTTTCAGGTTGGTCTATTCTGCTCGGCATGAAGACGAACCGGCTCATTCGTATATCATCGCCTTGTGATGGGACGAATTCATATATTGAGAGGAATCGGAATCATTAAAATGCATGTCATTATAAAACAAATATACCATCTTTTCATTTGGTCAAGTTGCCTCTTCCCTTTCGATCTCAAACAAATCTTGTTTGACAATTATCTAACTTTATCCATAATTACGAGAAGGAACCGCATCTATCTATTGTGAGATATATGTATCAACAAGGGACCAAACACATTCACATCTATGTTGTTCATTAGAGGAATAAAGTAGTCTATATGGTGAGTCGATTTATATTACTATGAAAGCAAAGGTTATAGTGTAGTGCAGTGAAGTGGGAAAACGGAGCTCTGTAAATGTGATAATGGAGTTGAATGAAATGTAGGAAAGAAAACTAATCGTCCACGTGTAAATTGCAGTACCAAAATTCGTTCTCTATTACTGTGAATGTCCATTGAGAGAGGAGTGGCAGTGTGTGGAGCGATGAAGGTGGAAGTGAAAATGGAAATGGAAATGAAATGCGTTGAAAAACGTGTTATAGGTGAGTTTTGATAGCTGTAGCGAGTGATTGACCTAACTGATCTAACAGTGCATGTAGCATACTGTCCTGATCGAGTAACACGATGCGAGTCGAGGACCGGACACTAGATAGCAAAAACAGAAATCGATTCAGTTAGCCCTGTCACATACATATATACATACACATACTTGTGTATGCTTCTCGATCAAGGATATCAGGAGATGTAACGATATTTCAACCGGTCAACACGGGTTTCGACGAACGTCAAATGACCATGTCATACGATATTGATGTGAGGAAAGCGGAAAGAGATGCGTCGCTCATCCCTACCAAAAGCATGACATAGCAGGAAAGAAGAGGAAAGAAGACTTCCGAGAAATGCATTTTTGATACGGGTGGCAAATCATTGTGCTCATCTGAGCCGAGAGAGGTTATGAAGGGATTCCCACATTTGGTATAACGTATATCTCAAGCAAAAGACCAAAGACGGATGGGTGGGATACAAGGTGAGCGGTGAATAGAATGATGAAAATACGTTATAACATACGACACAGTATTCGCAGTCGAGAGAAAGAGAGAAAGTCGAAGAAAGATGAGGGACAAGGAGAGAATCAGAGAATGAAAACTCACTGGCTACCCTCGCGCACATCGCGAATTTCTGTTCACACTGTTGTCTACAATAGTATGACATGTAGACTGGTGTGAATCCAGCATCTGCAGACGTAGCGAGGAAAGTCATTACGAGCAGTAAGAAGAGAAGCAAGATGATTGGTGAGAAAATGGATCGAGTGGATTTAGTAGTTGATGACATTGTTCTTGGACGTTAGGCTGTTTTGAGCGGTCAAGCTGTTTTAAGTGATATTTATCGTATGGTTGACTGACTGACTAAGCTGTGAAGTCTTTTTGGTTGTAGTGGTGGACTGTATTGATCGATATCCTGAACGTCAAATGGATAAGAAGAAAGGTGAAGAGATCGTCACGATATGTCGCAGTATTTATACCTTTTTGAAAAAAAGATCAATGAGTATGTCGAAAAGTTCGTCCGAAATCAAAAATCAATACTGTAGTATTCTATACACCGCATCTCTCTCCCTTAGCCAACCCGATGAAAGAGGACCAGCATCTCTCTTCTCTCTCAACTTTGGGTTTTTCGTCTAAAGTGAAATTTTTCTCACACTACAACCATCAGTAGAGTACATCGCTTTAAGGTCGTGGGCCCTTTCCATCTTTACATATTTCAAGCTGAGAATTCCAGAACTTGATTTCTATACGCTTGATGTATTTTGATCGTCAACAGGATCACCCTCGTTTCAAACATTTACTAAAAATTCCGATCAAAATCGTCGAGCGCCACACTTGAAATTTGAGTAAAATCGTCTGTGCAATCACACAAAATTTGCAGTTACCACAGATACAAGGACAATTTAGTGGATTGTGAGAATCACATGTACAGTACATGTATTGCCAAGTTAGCCAGCCGTTACTCGTTACCACTGTTTAGTCTGAAGCTTAACTCGGACTGAGTCGGAATTTTTCCCATAAAAGATTGCCGAATAACACTAATCATCTGAGATCGATCATCAAGGAGATGTAAAGTTTCATAAATTTGGAAGTTCGACTCAATCTTCGAAATTTCGGAACCTTCTTGGTACTCTCTTTCCATCGACATGCGGTGAGGTCTTGTCGTTCAGTTGTTTAGTATGGGGCGATCCTCGATTCACCTAGGTTGCGATGTCTGAGCCTCGATCTTCTCGGTTAGGTGAAGAGGGTAGGATAATAGTGTGTGATTTCGCAAACTTCTTTGCGTTCTCTAGGTCTATGAGACGAGTCGACCCGATGAAGATCTGGATCTTGACAATAGCCATACCTCTTTTGATATTCACCATCAGATACCGCTGTAACAGCCCTGACATCGCCATTGCCGCTTCACCTCCCTGATCTACACCTTGACAAAAGTAACATCGTTGGTGAGAGATCGGCCAGGAAGCGAAAAGGAACAAACACATGGTCAAAGCGTGTTGGTCACCGTGATTGATCGACGGGAATGCCTAGCTTGCTTACGCGACTTAGTGTGATTTGGCGTTGTCGGACATTTAGCCGTGTGGAAAGCTGTGTGTGTGTATAAATCAGTCAACGTAATTGTCGGTCTACCGATGTTGAAGATCAATCTTTGAAGAAAGCACTGTTGACCAGCTGGGTCTCAATATCTGCACGAGAACTTCATTCCATACTTGCTGTTGACTGAAATTCGATCATTCGCCAAAATCGTTTTGGTTTCAAGTGTTGTATTGTTCCCCACTTCTAACCTTGATCGACTCTGCTGATCGACGCTGCGCCCTTCTCAGGACTTCTCGACTTACGTATATCCATTTTTTTTGTCAACTTTTAGCACAAGAGGGTGATAGTCTCAATGAGATGAAAAGAGTGGGGGAGAATAGGGAACTGATAGCCCACAGATGACAGATCCACCTCAGATTAAGCATTTCCGGTGAGATCGGCTCGATTACGTCGATCATGGTCATACAGCAGGATCCCGTATACGCCGAGACGTTCGATACCGGTAGTAGTAGACAGCTACTTGCTGTTTCTAGCCACGTATCGAGCACAAATCTTCAGAATTCGCTTTCAAGATGTTTGATGTCGACTGTTCAATCTTCATCGCCAAACCAATGTTTGAATCTCTCTTCCTCCCTTTCCCATCTTTCCGGCCTTTTCACGTATCCTTCAGTGACTTCTTTCAAAGTTCTTTCAGCTATCAGCTGTGGGGGTCAGCTGATCAATCTCGTGTATATTGTACGGTACCATAAGGATCCTCTCAATTATCGTGTTTCGAGGTGAGATGAAACGGAAGATCATTTAGGCACTCACTCTTAACGCTTCTACCCCAGAAATCACCTTCTTCACCGCCCTGATCCCAAAGATATTCATCGACCTCACGAGGTAATCTCAAAAACCAATTTTTCTTGATTTGACCTGAAGATGAGAAAGTATGTCTGTTCGAAGATGCCAACACGAGGATGAAGTCTACGTTCGGTTCGTATTCAAGTTGATCACCATGTAAGTGTCAATACTGTAAGCCAATGCGGGAATGTTAAGATGACCCCAGTGCTTACGATGGTTCGTCATCTGTCAGAATTTGAAGCAAGATGACTGTAAGCCATTGTTTACCCCCACGGATAGATTGTCGTACCTTCCTCCCTCCATGTAATATGAAGTGTATACTCCTACTCTTCCCATATCCAATTCTCCGATAGAGAGATTGACGGAAAAGATCTTCTTGATATCTTCCATCTCTGCAAAATGTTGTTATCCTTTGTCAGTCGATGTGATACCTCCTGATCATGTTGGAATATTGACCTACCGATCTTCGCTGCCTTCTTCTTCTGAATCCTGTTTCGATCTCGAGTTCCTCTTTCGTTTAGATGGTCGTTCTTCGTCCGAAGTTGAATCGAGGGCGGAGGATGGTTTCGTGATGGTATATTCACCGATATCCCAAAGTACTTCAAAGATTTATACATGATCGATAAGCTATCCCCCTTCCTGTGCTTGATATTCAAGGGTGAATGACAACTTACAGGTACCACCTTTTCTACCTGCTGAGAAATCTATTATGAGGAAAATGTGTTATTCCCGATTCTCCATGAGTAGAGTTGCCGAAGCTCATCTTCAAGCACGATATACCGCTTGACTCACTTCGTCCGTCCGCTCCTACTAATCATGTATTAGTACATGTGTCTACCAAGGTGATATCGACCGCAAGTCCAAATTTCAGACTGACCTTCATATGTAGTGTAACTGATCGGATGGATGGTAGTCTCCACTGCTAGCCTACTTGATTCACCCTTTTTCGATATACCTGATTAATCAATCGGCCGTAATTGAAATTCAATCGTTTATCCAGGGGGAGGGAAAAGATGTTATTGGGTATGAATGGAAACAAACACTGATACGAAATTTAGGCTCACCTGGAAGTCCCTTGGGTACAGCCCAACTGACAGTTCCATCATCCACCTGCATCCTCAAGTCATAGTGCATAGCTGGATCGGAGCAGGCGATCTTCTTTCAGTTACACATCCACGTTCACATCCACTGAAAGACTGAAGTACAGTTAAGCTGGTTAAACTCACCTGTAGCAGAATGTCGATGTATACACCAGAAATTCCTCCTTCGCAAAGCGGGAAATCGTTCAACCTCAGATCGAGTGAATCCCCATATTCCTACTCTTTCTTCTTCCGCTTCTTCCTCCTTTTCTCGAGAAGCATGTTCGAGGTCCATTGCAGGGATATGCTTTGAATGTGTTTCGACATTGTTCACGGTCGCAGGCTTTCCATCCTTAAATCGAGTGAGACGTCCAATCGGGTCATCCTGAGTTTGGATAATCTTTCTCTTACTGATTCCCTTCTGCTTGAGCAAATGTAGAGTGAACATTGCTGCTCGATCGATCCGCGATGGAACATCGAAAGTAGTGATCGTGTCGACGTTCAAAGGTAGAATGAGAGTTGTCGTCTTGGTCGGACCTTGGTTGGCGAGTATTGTAACGTCATATTCATACTGGACCGCCTCCACTTGGATACATCTCCTCAAATCTTTCAGTACATCTGGAATTGATTGATCATGGTATATCTTACATGCATGATATGATCTGTCTACAGTATAATAATATAGCATAAGAGGTCAAATTAGTCGCGTATTTGATATTGGTCTCGTTGCCTACATTGCTCTTGATTGATAAGTCTCTGTGATGTGATGTATATTTTCCTTTCTCCATCACCAGCCCTCTTGTATCTTTGCATCTTCGTCTTTCTCCGGGATCCAGAAGGTCTAAATGAGACAAAATATCAAAGACCATCATCAGCATCGGTATTTCATGATATTACTAAACATCAGCCAACTGACCAAGTCTTCACCACCCGCCGCAAACATCTGTAACCTCGGATTAAATCTCACTGCTCTACTCATTCCCGTTCCCGTCGAACCTCTTAGAACAATCTTGGCATGTAAATCCGGTATAGGCATCGTATGCCATGGGATTGATTTAGCTTCCTTTTGACCATTTTCCAATTCTACTCTAGTCAACTTGTCTTGTCCTCCTTGAGCGTTGGACAAATCCCAGAATAGAATGTTACCATCTGCTGAACCTCCCACGACGAATTTCGAATCAGAAGTGAATGAAATTTCCTCTCCACTCGATCCTCTCCTAGGTACATGTCCTTTATTCCCCGTTTTATCTCTCTCCAATCCTTGATGTCCCACCAATCTCCTTAGGGGGACCAAGTCAATCGCGTCAAGAAGATAATGTACGTCGGACGAAGTGCCAATTAACAGATATTCACCATTGGAAGAGAATTGTATAGATGTGAATATTGGTTTAGGAGGTGGGATGGAATCTCGAGCAAAGTTGATATCGTTGAGGGGAACAAAGCTGAATGGTATCTTGATATAGCATCAAAGTCAGTATATAGGGTTCGTAACCGATAAGTTCAAAATATATTGCAGCTCACCCTATCCATTGTACTCGTAGCATACATCATGACAGTCTGAGTATCTGAACAAGCCACAGCAAATACTATCCCCTGATTATCCATCGCTGCAATTGCTGACCCCCCAACATCTTTCACCAGACCCTATGGCATTTTTCACACATGAGCTGGCTTGACGATTCGATACAGACATCCAAAACTGAGCTCGCTCACCTTGCATCCCGAAGCTCTCAAATCCCATAATCTGACCGTCCCATCATCTCCAGCAGTAATGAACGTATCGTGCAAAGGGTTCATATCGACCGATCGGACTCTATTTCAATAGTTCCTCATCAGCTCGCAAGCCAAACTCCCCCCCACGTGAATCAATACGCAATCGTGACTTACCTAGCGGTATGTCCTTTATAATACGCGAGGTACTTGTTATCATGCATCGAATGATACCTAACCGCATGATCATCACCTTTCGTAGATGCGTGAACGATCGTTCCTGTCTTGTGGGTGAATCGAGGTAGATCTATACCGTATTTCCTGGAATAGAGGGGTTTGATCTTTCTGCGGGATTGCAAGTTGTACGTAGTAACAAGGAGTTAACGATAAGTGGGAGGTGAGATAACATGAACGATTCATCAGCGTTGCCCATCTCATCACCTAGATGAGGAAGGAAGGGGGAGGAAGCATAACTACAGTTCATTTACACTCACTTTCCTTTCTTGCAATCCCACAATACGAACATATCATCATTCCCAGCTGTGACAAGTCTATCACCCGTATCATCAAAGCTCAAACTAGTTATGTTCTTCACACCCCCTGCTTGAGACTGTTGATCGAGGAAGGATGTAGGTGTGGAAGTGGATGATTCGGGATCCAGAGCATCTTTGAAATGTTTTGAAGGACGGAATTTGTTCTACATACATCATAACAGAAAAAATAGAAAAATTAAGCTTGAGACTTGTGTCATTGACATACTGGTATATGACATATGGATGTATATACATTGTATCACTCACAAGTAAGTCGATACTGAGAGGAACCGTTACAGGTGCATTGTTAGTTGGTCCACCTGGTCCGCGGGAGGTGGAAGAGGAAGAAGGTCCAGCCCCGAAGTTCATTCTGCTTCAACTTGGCTCCAACTCTTTGACTACCGTACAAGATAAGACAGGCAATGAGAAGGAATGAAAGGGCCAATTACGTCTTGTACTGATCGGGTCAAAGGTGCACAAGAGTTCAAACGGAAGAAACACGAGTATAATGTTGTTGACATTCCCATCCTTCATGTTCATCATCTGCGGTGGAGGTTTGGTTTTACCTTATTTATTGTTTTCTCATTGAACATCGATGTATGACAATATCGATATCGGTTTATGCATATATCTTCTTCTTGTACACCTATGTATCTGTCTATCAATCGTGAAGATACGAGAAGAAGAACAAGCTTATAGATGTCACTCATTATCGACATACACGTATACGTTTAAATGCTATTTGTCATCTTATGAAACCAACGGATAACTCTAAAATCCCAAAAATAAACATTGACGGCAGAAAGATGAGTTCAATTTAGATATTGACTTCCCCTCTCGAATCAATCACTAGGAGATCATCAGACTTGAGGGCCTGCAGGTCGTTGACTGGCCAAGGAAGGTTCAGGTGTCGGTAGAACATGACCAGTACCCACAGTCACTGGTGGACCATCAGAAATCTGCGAAGCTTGTTGTCGACTGGCTGACGGAGGCGTGATACCATGAGCCGCATTCGCATGACCAAGGGATGAGTGTGAAGGTTGTACCTGTGGATAAGCTACCCGAGAAGGTGAGGATACCGGTCTGTTTTGAACTTGTTGTTGAGGGAGTCTTGCATGAGATGGTGAGATATGCTGTCCCTGGCTTCTCTGGGTTTGGTCATGCGGCACTGGCTGGTGATGCGGTGAAATCTGATGACCAAAGTTCGAAGGCGAAGAAGAATATTGTTGAGCGTGTGGATGCTGCTGTTGCTGTTGATGTGGAGGAACAGATTGAGGTGTTATAGGATAACGCTGAGCTGGAGGAGCTTGGTGGTATCGCTCTTGATCAGATAGACTAGCTTGATGCCCAGGTCCAGGTTCAGGTCGAGAAGGCGATGTTTGTCCAGGAGGATAAAACACCGCATACCCAGCTGGTCTATCTTCTCTAGCCGGAGGATGGGGGTAGGGTAGGTAGAATTCACCTGGACCTAAAGGGGGCGGGGGTGGCCTGGAGGGATCGATAGGAGGACGAGCGTGTGGTCCAGGTGTTGAGCCAGGTAAAACAGGATAAGGCGAATGCGATTGGCTCAATGGATGAGGATCACCATTGGCTTGGAAAGCGTGTTGCGCAGGAGGAGGATGAATGGAATGTTCCACTCGCTGTTTCTTACGTGCTGCTCGATGTTGACAATCTTTGCACTGTGATACAAATAGTTCAGCAACTTGTTCGATGATTTTGTGTATTGAAAGCAGGTGACAAGGATGATAGACAGAGTTTACTCACCTTGAAGTCCACCTGATCCCAATTCCGCTTTGGTCTACCTTCCCTTCTATCCAACCGATCATGGCATTCTGTATGCTGCCATCTTCCGCATTCATCACAACAGACTAGATCCAGGTCTTCGTCCTAATCAGAAATCAATCGTCAGCTTCAGCGCAAAACACACATCAGGCGATTCGATCAAATAACGCACAATATTCCATCCAACCTTCTTACAAACCTCACAATTCAATTCCCATCTTTCACTGGGCGTTGCCGTGCCCGTATTATCTCTTGGCGTATTGACATTCATGTCCTCATCATCTGAATCATCCGATACCACTTCACCTTCCCTCCTTCGCTTTCTTTTCTCCCTTCTTCTTTCCCTCTTTTCCCTCTCTTTAGCTTCTTCTTCCGCTTTTCTCAACAAGGCTTCCTCTCTAGCTAGAGCTCGCTCTTCTCTTTCTTTCAACCTATCTTCCCTCGCTCGCTGAATGGCCAAAGCTTCTTCTTCTTCTCTCTGTTTCCTCTGTTCTTCAGTTCGTATCCTCTCCATCCTTTCTTCCATCTCCCTTTCTGCAGCTTCTCTTTTTAGTATCTCCTCTCTCTCTAGTTCTCGAGTCGCGATTCTAGATGATCGTTTTCGATTGTTGACCGCTTCTTGTTTTAGACGCTCTTGCTCTTTTGCCTGTAAGCGCATCGCAAAGACCCGTCATTTGATGCACGTTGAGAGAGGTAGATAGGAGAAGATGATATACGATTTTGATGTGGTGTGATTGATGTCGCGTCAGATGCACTTACCACTAAGAATCCAATGATGGTAGGACCAACTTCTTCGGTCAATAGAGCATACAAAGCTCTTTCATCTGGATCTTTTGATTTGGCGAATTGTTCAGGGAATGTACGCCATTCGTATAGTGTCACACACACCTATAACACGAACACACATACACCGCATTTTGTTAGCCTGACCTTAAACACGCCTTTGATGGATCCACCATCAATCAATCAATGTACGAATCAAAGACTCACAGCTTCCCACTCTACAAAATCCGATGGGATGTGCGATCGACCTTCTTCCCATGATAACAACAGATCGCTCTTCTTCTCGATCACCTCCTCGACTTTGACTTCCTCTTCTTCCTGTGGGACCTGAACAGCCTCTCCAGGAGATGAAGCAGCACCATTGGCATCGTTCTTCTCAAAAGCTGTCTGACCATTCACACCGCCCATTTCTGGTGCAGACCGTTTCTCGACTACATCGGCCACACCGCCATTTGCCGCTTCGTCGTTGCTGCCGGAGGCTGCACCGTTTACATGGAGAGTTTCTTCCTTGCTCTCTTCCTCCTTGATTTCATCTCCCGCACTCGAGAGCAGCTGTGGCTGCTGTCCGTCCTCTTGTACCTTCGCATCTAGGTCCGTATCCTGAATCTGCGAAATATCGGCTACTGATCCGACAACCTCGTCATGATCATTCGTGAAGTCGGCAGGGGGAACCGTGCTATGATTCTACAAAAAGACTGCCAATCAGCTTATGCAAGATCGATCATCGATCAGAAAGCTTAAGCCCACTCACTTCGCCATTCATCTTCCCATCTTCAATTGCATCTCCATTGGTATCTTGCTCCCTATCCACCTTCTCTGCCTCTGTCTGATCAACTGCCATCTCCTCCGCATTATCTTCCTCCTTCTCATCCACATCCATTTTCTCTTGCTGATCCGTCCGTTCAGCTGGATTCTCTTTAGGTGTAGGTGATTTTCCTTTCCCTTTCCTAGCTCTGCTGGCCAAGACTAACCTTTCATGTTCCTCTTCATCCGTCAATTCACTCAGTTCACTCTCATCTCCATCTGTCTTCTTCCCTTTTCCTTTTCCCTTTCCCTTCTTCGTCGTCGCCTTAGCAGGAGTGGATAACCATTCATCTGGGACTTGTTGCCATTCATCATCCACATTTCTCAACCTCCTCGATACTCTTGTTCCAAGTGGTAAAGGTGTATTCTTAGCCTTTGAAGGACTTTCTATAACCTCTTCTATGTGATTATTCCTTGTTGATCGAGTCGACCTCGACGCACTTCCACCAACGTTAGATGGGGTGATAGGACCAGCAGCCGAAGCCGCACCGCGCTTCAATGCTTGAGCGGTAGGTGTGGGATTACCATAGAAATTCACAGACTTCCTCCGTCGACCAGATCCACTCAATATTTCTTCTTCCTTAGGCGGAGGCGTAAGGGAAGGTTCAGGTGTGAATTCTCGCTTCTTGTGCGATTTTTTAGGTGCGAAGGTAGAAGTGGTAACGGAAGGTCGTGATTTCTTAGCAGCTTTCTTGGCTTTCTGAGAACTCTTCTTGAGCGGACGAGGTGGTGGTGGAGGAAGACGTTGGATCCATAATCGATTGTCTATATGATATCACGATTTTAAAATTCATACATAGGATGTAAGGGTAGGTAGTGAATGTGGATGCAACTTACCGTCAAACAGCCAAAATGTATTACCATCTTTATCCCATCCTACAGGCTCCACTCTCTGCACATCGCATCTCATCAGCGTTGCCTTCCTGCTAAGATCGGGATAGAGTATGACGGACGTACCCATGAGACTGCTTCTTCCTCTGATTTCAACAATCCTCTGAATCTAGCGGGATCCTCCAGCTGCCATTCACACAACTCATGTAATATTTGTACCTATCATCTCAGCACCGCCGCAGCATCCGCGTCAGCTCTGAATGAGATCAACATTCGAAAGGATGATGAGCTGATAACTCACCTTTTGACTTAGTCCCAGAGTTTCCCATTCTACCGGAGCCTCCTCGGTCCCTAAAAGATATTTGTAATCAGGTTTACGCTTTGCGTATGTCTTCCGTAGACTTTCGAATGCGTTGTCCCGGCTGTGACATTGTACGGTATCAGCTGTGGTTTTGGCTAATGATCAAGCTTGCAGATGAGTATATGATGGACTACTTACTTGATCTGCCTGTTATATGTCAAAGCGAATAACAGCTTCGCTATCAACGTCGGTATGAGTGTCTTCTCGTCACCGTCGAAATCCGCTTCCAAGGCCTACAGCAGAAAATGCCTGTCAGTACGATGGACAGGCAATCAAGTTGAATGTTTTGAGATGCATTTCGAAAGCATTGAGAAGGAAGATTTGCGCAGGTGTGATGATAGTTCCCTGTAAGTAAGTCCTCCTCACTCACCTCGATATCCCAGTCCACCAAACCAAAGGCATCTGAGAAAGTCCATATGAACTGAGATATAGCTGCCCATCTCCAATCTTTCCGGAGAGTCTGGATGATGGGCGAAGGCGGTAAAGGAGGAAGAAGGGTTTCTATCGGTGCTACAGCTGAAGGGGGAGGTAATTTGCGTGGCATCCTTGATTGGGTGAGAGCCAAAGAGCGAAAGAGCGGGCTAAGAAGGAGATAAGAAGTAATTCAGTCCTGAGTTCACTTGCGTAGAAAGGAGATTCTGGTTAACGTACCTGGCTTGAATCAGGTGAGGATGGAATGTATCCTGTGTCCAATTGACCCGTTTTTCTACTTGTTGTCGAGATAGGTGAATATGATAGAAATAGCTGGAAGAGGGTATGTCACCTTGAAGTGACGCTCAGACACGATTTCACCTGGTTTGGGTATTTCGGGATATAATGTTCTGAGCGATGAAGATGTGAGGTTGCTGGTTTTGTTTTTGATTTCCGATTGACACGCGTTACTTTTGACATTACCCGCTATTTGCTTACTATACCTCTGTAGAGAAGTCGAGCCAGCATCCAGCGTTGGTAGCAATGGAGATTCCCCTTGTTGACCGAGTGGATGATGTCGAGAAGTGGTCTTGACAAGTCAAGCGCGTCGGTGATGTGATGCAGGGTGGTACAGGTAAATGTCATGTAATGTAATGTTGCGAGTATAGGTTACATGAGCTGATGCAACGGAATAAGGGGGAACAACAACGCATCAACCCAAACACCAATGCGGACAAAAGCACTTGTTTGAGGTACCCATGTATGCACATGATTGTTAGGCCCACGGTGTGCCCCCGCCGTTTGGCGTGCCTAGTATCTGTCCGGGTGATTCAACCTATGCTTGCTACTCTCGACGCGATCATTAATGTTTTCATCCATCTCGACCTTTTCCCCCTCTTCCTCTTCTTCGACCTCACCTCACCGAACTACAGCTCAATCCCGCATCGCAGCACACTACGAGCGAAAGAATTAACCGCATTCCATCAACACCTCTTCGGTCGAAATAAATCCTAACAAGACTCTACGAGTTTTAACCTGGTTACTTGACGTATCCCATTACACCTTCACCAATATGTCTGATAACGGATCACCCGCTGCTCCCCCCGCCGAAGCCAAGCCAAAGCCCGAAGCTGGTGAGATCTCCTTCCCCCTTTTCCATCTCATCTCCTGCCATATAGTCAGAAGCAATTGATGGAAGAAGAGGAAAAGTCGAGGAACACAGATCAAAATACTATGTTGAATTGAATTCGCCGCTGACGTTATCCTTCTGCACCTGCTTTACAGACCCAAATACCCTCAACATCAAGATCGTCTCAACTAACGGTGATGAGGTATTCTTTAAGATTAAGAAGACGACCAAGTTGAACAAATTGAAGGTGAGTTGTGTAAAACAGTCGAAGGCTTGTCGAAGAGCAAGTAGCTGATGTCAGCTTTTGGTTTAGTCGGCTTACGCTGATCGAGTTGGCACTGATGTTGCCGCCATTCGGTAAGTGACAATGTCGAATAGTCTCATAGTCAGATTCACGTTTCTCACGTCATGGTCTGATCTGACTTGCTCCCAACCTCTTCAGATTACTCTTCGACGGTCAACGAATCCTGGATGATCAAACTGCCAATGATCTCGATCTCGAAGATGGTGATTCCATTGAAGTTCTTTTGGAACGTGAGTGACACTCAGGTCTTCGAAGCTCATCGATCCATGCATTCCCCATATTCGGTATTCACTCGATCATTTGAATTGAATATGATCTGACATTTGATCACTATGTCACAGAGGTCGGAGGTTACTAGAGAAACCATTCACTTTCCCTCCCTCAAATCCAATTCATCCACCTCGTTCAACCATATCACAACCATGTCATAGCTCACCAGAAGAAGAAGGAAAGAGGGCAATACATCAGGGGATCAGGAGATGAAAGGAATTTCCAGAAAAAGAAGCGAAGTTCATGTTTTCCATCATTTTCCATTCAATTTCTTTATAAACATACATATCCATTTCTTTCACTCCATCTTCGATCAATGTTGATACAAGATGTATACTTTTTATTATACTCTCCACTTTCGTTTTTCGCTTTTATCTCATATTCTCGTTACATGTGAATGAAAATGATGGTTATAGCGAATGCGTTCATGTTGACTTGGCGTCTTGCACATAAGAATTTGACATACAATATCTTATTAAGTGAATCGGATATTCATGACCTGGCGAATGGGCATCTTGTACTAACACAACTCAATATGTTGACAGTATACAGTATATCACATTAACGGGTATAGCACAGAAACAGATATGGCTAGAAATTCAATTCGAACAAGGTAAAGAACCAAAATATAGTAACATCCGTACATCCACCAAAGTCCAGCACATTGGAAATCGCATAAATATATAAAGCAGAGCGACAAGCAGGTCCTCTTTCCTGCTCTCTACCAGGGTCTACCCCATCCACCTCCATATCCAAATTTCTTGTTTCCCACATCCTCCTGAGGCATAGTAGTCGTCATAGTCATACTTCTTGATGATGATGTTAGTCCATCAACCGGACCTTGTCTTTTCCATGGTCTACCCCATCCACCTCCATATCCGAATTTCATATTCCCCGTATCATCGGATGATGGTTCTTCTGAAATTTGTTGGGTAAATACCGAGCTCGACCTGACGAAAGGTCTTCCCCATCCTCCTCCGAATCCCCATTTGGCATTACCCGTATTATCCTCCACATCGGTAGTACTGGTTGTAGGTGTGGATGTAGTAGTGATGGTCGGGGTCTGGAACTGAACTTGGGTGTTGGTAGCTGTCGCAGTCGCTGTGGCAGTTGAGAAAATGGTAGTTTCCTCTAAACAATCTTTAGGTTCAGGATTTGGATTGGGTGATCTCTTCCATGGTCTACCCCATCCTCCGCCATAACCGAATTTTAAATCACCAATCAAATCGACTTGAGGCTGAGCCTGAGCTTGAGCTTGAGGATTATCATTATTGATAACGGAATCGACTTGAGCCGGTGGAGATGATGTCAAACCCAGATCGAATAATCCATTTTCATTTCCATCTGCCAAAAATGGGATAGAAGGTAAACTAAAATGATTGGTATCCCTTTTCATCATGACCTTGGTATCGACTCCAGGTTCCGGTTCTTCGGATCTAGCTAGGAATGGTCTACCCCATGAACTAGCTCCACCAAATTTCATATCTCCTTCATTATCATCCCTGGTTGCCATCGCCGTAGGAGCGAGAGTGCCGGTGGATAACTCAGGAGCGACCAAAGCTGGAGCTTGAGGAGTAGAAGGTATGACCACGTCGCCTGTGATCGTAGCTGTTGGAGTCATGTAAGGTGATTTGGTTTGTTGTTTTATATACGATTTTAATTCTGGATGTTTCTCATTCAACAATAAGAAACGTCCTTTGGAGTCGCGGATGTTGGACACCGAGTCGTCTGACACGATTGGAATACAGGATGGGTCCTACCAGTATACAAGTCCTATGAGCACTCTGGTTTCCATTCTACAATCATAGATGATGGTACAGGATGATGTGAAAGGATACATATTCATAAAGGTTCGAAGCGTTACTCACAGAATCAACACCATGTTTGCATTTCTGATAATCTGGCGAAGCGGTTGACGGCGGATGGTATTTAGCTTCTACCACAGAAGTGAGGGAGAAGAAAAGTATGAACAAGGCTGAAGTTGGTATTTGCATTTTGTAAACCAAACGAAAATCAGAATCAAAATAAAAACTGTAAGGAGATATGGATCACTTGGTTATGGTTGCGTTTCTTGGGTATATGCTGAAGTCGTAAGTTCTGATAATACGTTGAAGAGCGTGAAGTGTTGAGTAAAGATGTGTTGAGTAAAGACAGTGGGTAAAGTTGGCTCAATGTAATTAGAGGATGGTAAGCTAATGGAAAGTGGAAGTAGTAGAGGGCAAACTTGTGAATAACATCTCTTAACCATCGTAATTAACGATTATATACCTCACCCGCCCAGTCGAATTTGCCAAGTGATCTCTTTGTGAGAACAATACATCCAGTCGAAACCGGGCTTGACTAATTGGTCAACTATGAGTTGATGTTATAAGAGTCAGAACTCAGTAGTCGGATCACACTGGTCAGGCGTCAGTACCTCAGTCAGAATGGTGATACTTCTAACACACCTCATATTCAGTTGGTGCCACTATTGTGCAAGACCCACTATCCTTCCTGTACAAGTTCAAAGACTGGTTGGAGCTTGCTTCATCCCTTATTTGAGCTACTAAGTGAAGTGAGTTCTCTGATTAAACATACTTCCTTGTTTGACCCGGTTGACATATTATTGTGCGTTTATAGATCGTACACGTCCATCTCTCTTGTCGTTTGTTGTTTTTCATAGGGTGGAGATTGCCTGAATCACAATTTTGTAATCGGGTATTGAGCTGTCCTGAGGTGAATAGAAACCATTTGTAATCGAGTTCTCTAAAAGGGATTAGTAACCCGGATAATGCGGTTACCGGGAAGGTCAAGTCGTCGAATTCTCGTGATCCATCCATCCTATCCAGCTGACACATCCATCATGTTACATCCCCTCTCCTCATTCTCGTCCATGACACCCTTGCCCATCACCCACCTGAGCATATACAGACTGACAAACCGGACTATCGACTGTATCATCCTATCGAGATGTGATAGGAAAGAGTTCTACACAGCACCATCAATTATCGAATGATCCAAGCAATTCACAGACCTCGACCCGCGCTGAATTCAATTCAATGTCATGTCTCAAATCTATACCTTCCCGCAATTGCACTCGAGTCGTACTCCCCGTCCCTCTCCCACGTCACTCCCGAAGCTGTGTATATTCCTCTATCTCACATACAGACAGAAGATCTATCAGCTCTACTAGCATGATGGAACGTGAAGAAGGAGGTATCAGAGGTAGAGGTAGATCCCTCTCTACGTCAACTTCAACTTTGACCTCCTTTGTTGCATCTCACCCTACAGCTCCGCCAACAATCCCACTTCCATCCACAAGGAAGTTTTTATCGACCTCTTCCTCAAGCTCTAACATCCGAACGCCCTCACCTCACTTCTCACCTTTACCCGGTAGCCAACTACCCCATTCTAGCAGTATGACGAAACGATTCCGATCGACTGGGGTTTACCCCTCCCCCTCGCCCGAGCTGGGAGAGAGGACAGAGAATTTCAATAGTAAGGTGCTGCAGGCTGAGGAGAGGATGATCTCGAGGGAGCTGAAGACGACATCTGAAGGTAGAGGGAGATTCATCAGGTGAGTACAGGGTCTTCGAATAATCACATCCTCTTGATCCTACAAGAAGTGCTTGATACATATATCATCCGTGCGATGATGTTGAGGGGGTCTAGCAGCAGGTGGAGATGGAACTATTCTTGATGTTCACACCTTTACTGAAATATTCAACTTGATAGAATCGTCGAAGTCTCCGCGCGAGACGGATTACAAAACCTACCTGGTCCGGCTGTCCCCACTGAGCTGAAACGAGAATTGGTAGAAAGGTTATTAGAAGCTGGAGTGAGGAATATAGAAGTGGGAAGTTTTGTCAGGGGAGATTGGGTACCGCAGGTGAGTCAGATACCTGATTCCTGGTTAGCTGCTTTCTCCTTACTGAGCTAAGCTGATTTATGCGGATTTTTGTCCATCAGATGGCAGATACACCAAAACTCCTACCGCTACTCCCACCTCTCACCGGTCAATCACTCCCATTGCCATTACCTTCACCTCCTTCCTCACGCCCTCAGACTCCCGACGAAACAAGTTCAAATCCAATTGCCGGACCATCATCTGTCAAACATATCATAGATAGTACGGTCATACCCTCTTCGGCGGGTCAGGTGCATTTCCCAGTACTTATACCAAATATGAAAGGGTTGGATAACCTGATCAAGCTTCAGGAACAGCATTCAACAAATGGTGGCGGGCGATTGACGGATGAAGTTGCCGTATTTGTCTCTGCCACTGAGGTAAGTGAATTATGCTATCTACTACCTTTTCCAAATGGGAACCGAGAGCTCCATAGAATTTAAGATCGGAACCTCGGAGAGGATTATCACGCTGCTTGGTATTCTCATATAGTCATGAACCTAATCAGAAAGCTAATCCACATCTACATTCTAGGCATTCTCCCAAGCAAACAATCACGCTCCCTTGTCCAAGATACTTTCTTCGCTACCGCCCGTGATCACCAAAGCTAGATCGTTGGGATACAGAGTACGAGGATACGTCTCATGCGTAATCACATGTCCTTATTCTGGTCCGACACCTCCCGGAGACGTTGTGGACGTGGCGTTTAAATTGATAGATATGGGATGTTACGAGATCAGCCTGGGCGATACTACCGGCGAAGGTGATCCGGAATCATGGAGGAGGGTTTGGGGGGAATGTGAGAGGAGAGGAATGGATATGACTCGGGTGGCTGTGAGTGTATACGTTTGATTTGATGACATGATCAGAGTGAATGCTGATCAAGTCAATTGTCATGGATGTCAGGCTCATGTGAGTACAGTATCCCCCTTTTCCATATTCATTATGGTGTGCATTGCTTGCTGACCATGATAACATTGCTCTACTCTCCGATCGACAACTTGTCCATATTCTTGAATTGCCTGTACAGTGCCACGACACTTTCTCCCTCGCCCTCTCCTCCATCCTCTCCTTACTACCCTACAACCTCACTTCAATCGACTCGTCCCTAGCTGGCTTAGGCGGATGTCCATACTCACCCGGAGCGACAGGCAATGTCCCAACGGAAGATGTTGTATATGCACTACATAAATTGGGTTATGAGACTGGTATAGATCTGGACAAATTGGTAGAATGTGGGAACTGGTTGAGTGCGAGGTTGAATAGGAGGAATGAAAGTAGAGTAGGGAGAGCGATATGGGCTAGAAGACAAGCTAGAGAAAACCAACAGAAGGGAAAAGAGGGGTTGAAAGGTGGTGAAGGAGAGGAGACTGAAGATGGGATGTAAGTCTGGATAAATCAAGGTCGTATAACTTAGAATCAAATATCATGAGGATAGGTCATCGTCATTTTGATGGACATTATCTGTATTTGGGTACGAGGTTGAACGTGAAATTTGTATCAGGGTATAAACCAGAGATAGATAAAGTGGTTATCGTAACAAAGGCAGATGAAAGGCTTTTAGCGGTAATTCAATTCGTATAACATCTCATTAGATGAACAATTCATTTTTGGGTGTTTTCTCCACTAATCGTTCTGTCTCGTTCATTCTTACAGTATTTTCTTACTCGTATTCGTATTCGTTGTAGAAATTGTAACATTGTAAAAGGACACTCATGTATGAGATACACTCTGCTTTGTACTCTGGCATTCGGAGAATGTGAATATCATCCCACACAACACACTCAAGTTGGGGTACCCATTATTTCACTCAAAATGCTCCAACAGACCATCCCTTGAGCCAAATCCAAGGCTATATAGAGGCATACACAAACCATTTTCTTCATCTACGGCCATAGAAGGTACAAAACGCCCCATCCCGTCCGCTCTGGGCAGCTTAAGTTGCCTATCGCTCGGTCAGTACCAAGGTGGGGGACCACTTGGGAATCCCGGGTGCTGTAGTTTTTTGGTTCATCCTGTCATGAACGACAGCCAGTAAGACAAGCGAAGGATAATAAGTCAAGTGATAAATGGCAATGAGGGAGTTTTGGTGAGCTGAGCGACTCAGGCAAGAGGGTTTGATAGTATTTTTTTGCATGAATTGTACTGTATTGAATCTAAATGTATAAATCTACCACCTCAATTATACAAGAGGCCATACCAACGTTAATTGCCAACTTGATTCTGATCTTCTTCCAACTTCTGATCTATCTTAGGTAACTTCCAAGCTTGCCAAACCAGCACTCCTTCAATAGCCACTTCTATAACAGTAATATAAGCTATACCCATCCTCAGATCGTACGTCCCCACGATGAACGGTACGAAATATACCAATTCCGATACCCTATATCCCATAATCATATATGTAGTTAATTTGTAATTACCCGCGAAAGTCGAGTTGTGAGCGTTATGAGATATTTGTAAGATCAATGCGAAAATCTCGAATGAGCGTGACAAGGCTGCGAATATGGGTGATTCATGGATTGCTGTTATTGCTGATGAAGACTCAGAAGGGATAGGTGGAGGAGGGAGGATGGATGGATGAAGGATCGCGAGTGAGTATTTATTTGGGAAATAGATAATCGAGAAGAGAGATAAGAATATCTGTAATCGAATAATTCATCGTTGTTCAGCTAAGCTTGCAAAATGAGGTATGATGTTGTGTAGGTTGAATTCTGCTGTACTCACTCCTATCCAAATCTTTGGATCTATCCCTGTTCCTCTCCTCATACTATTTCGCTCATTATGACTCCACCTCCATCTCTTCAAATTAAATTTCCACCAACCGTTCCTTACCATTTCGATCGGGAGAGTTACCTTGAGCTGTAAGATGGCAGGTATGAACTCTAATGTACTCAATAACACCAGCAACACTCCATCTGACCATCCGTCAATCTCCTTGAATCCCTGTCCGAGAGATACCAAAGCGTTGATGATCATCCCACCAGAAGAGATGTACGCAGCAGGATGGTTGATACCCACTGTAGTCGTTCGAGTATACCAATAGATGAGATTTAAGATTAAGATTGGGAAAGCCACTAAAGTCCTTAGAGTGGTGATGATCAAACGTCGAATTGGGTGAGTACCTTCTTTCTTGGCTCCAAATACCCCACTGGCCTGTTCCCACTCATTATGAGAATGGGCAATCTCGAATTCACTAGCATTGTGTGACACTCGTTTAGGCTGAACGAAATGGTTTAACAAGCCTACTCTTGCTGGTGTGAGGGATGAGAATCGGATGGTGTAATTGACTGGGAGATATTCTGGATCGAGGACTGGCTCTGATATAATCGTGCTATTGTTCGAAGCGGAGCAATTGTGTCGACTGACTGGAAGGGCGTGGACATCCTGTGATCCAATAGACGTACAGTGACTAGGAAGTCAGTTCGGTGACATTGGTAGTTGAGTGTGAAGGAAGACATACCTTAGGCCCCGCAGCATGGAAAATCGCATCAATATAAGGTCCATAAGCCAACTCTTTATTCTTCTGACCTTCTAATGGGTTCAGGACGAATCGATTTTCCCAATAACCATTTGATACATATGTCCTGGAGCAAAGGAATCTCGAGACGTGATGACCCAAAGAGCCTTTACCGCACTAAAACGAGAATAAGATATCAATCAGCTCGATATGTTCTGTAATAATCTGATCTTATCTTGGTTGTCAAGTCATACGAGAAGACGGGATTTGTGTGACTTACGGCGTTTTTGCGCAGTTCCTTATGAGCTTTATCATAAGCCTTCCTATCGAGCAATCTCGTCTCCTTCATAACATACACATGCGATCTACAGTTTTATATCTATGGTCAGTCGACACATCCCATCTTTCAACCTATACCACACAGGGAGCGTGATTTGGGAGGGCGGCTTACCTAGTCACTATATGAGGATGCATCCATGATTTCTCCCTTTTCACGTTCTTCACCTTCTCCGATTTCTCGTTCTCCTCATCAGGCTTCGGCGGCTCCTGGTGTCCATCTACGTCGGCTATGATACTAGCATACAAATCATCTTCTTCGAGCTCATCCTCATCTGAATCAGCTTTGGTAGAGTTACATGGATCACCGTGATTGAAGAATTCGATAAGTGGAAATGCGTAAGTCATCTGTTCGAGAGCTTTCCATTGGATAGCATATTCCTCGGTACGAGGGTAGAGAGACGAAGTGGCTATGAAGCTATAAATAATTGAATATCAGCTTAGTATTGTGAGTGAGCGAGCAGAGATGTATGATTGATGGCAAGATGTTCACTTGATTGTTACATCTCACCGAAAACTCACTTGTCATCTATTCGAATAGGGAATTCTGCTTCTTCAGGTTTCCAACTTGTGAAATTATCTAATCTGTCTAATTTACTAGGTCGTTGTGGTAACAGTGCAATAGCAGCCCGTACGTCCGGTGCGTAGAGGAAGTGGTCGTAGCTATTCAAATACACTATAATCAGTATACATGGGAGGTGACGAGATATATTTGGTGGTGACCACCACTCACAACCTTTTCAATGGTAGATCAAAGTTGATAGTCTTTTCCACATCCTTATCCTCCAATGTCAACCCTCTGAATACTACATTCTGATAGATCGTCCTCTCTTGAGGGAGATACCTAATCTCTACAGGTGATCTACCCACTCTCGCTGATAGAGCTAATTCGTTCCCCGTATAAGTCTCGGTATCCGTTTCCGTATCTTTATCAATCTGATCTTGATATTCCTTTCTCTGCTTCTCATCTTCCACCTCATCATTCGGTATTCTACCATACACCGTAAATAAGATATCAAACTTCGTCTCGAGATCGATCAACGGTCTGACCACCTGAGAGCTTGACAAGTTGGGTGTGATTGTCCCGTTATATACGAGAGCTTTATGAGGGTCTTTGAACCATGATATGGTAGTTTTAGCAGCTGAGAATACAGTGACAGCGAGGAATACCCCTATACCGCAGGCGAGGAGGATACATGATATGCAGAGACATCTCTTGACGGTTCGTCGGGGGCGTGGTCGAGGTGGGGCGGCGGATTTGTCGATGTCCATGTTGTTGTGTGGACCTATGATGAACTCCGGCAAGAAGGAGTAGGTCTGGATAAGTTGGTTCACCTTATATTGTAGACTCAATTTTATCTCCTCTCTTTCACAGTATCATCCAGCTGATACCTGACCTGACCTCTGCCGAAGAAGAAGAAGGGATTCGTTGTCTCACCAGTCACTCGCCGAGTAAAGCTGTGCCGATGTTTATTCGTTATCTGCATCTAAATCTATTTCTGTCCTGCGGATGTGTTGGACTCATTCAAGGCACGGTTCATGTCACGGACACGGTCCTCGGTTACTACTCTATCCCGCCCATAGCGCCCCGCTCATCGAATGCAGTACTCATGATTTGTGGTTCGTGGTTTACACACGCATTCAAACACAACCATGCATCAACGAGGAGAGGAGTCATCGGTCATACGCCTGATAGCATACGAGGAGACGACATCAAGCGGATGAGGATAAGCATGTTATCTCATAAGCTCTGTTTTCTCCGGTCTACTGTCCAGGAGTATCGCAGGCCATTTTCTCCGATGTCAGTGGATCCCATTTAGGAGACATGACTGTCAGCTTGCCCATCTCGCCCCACCGGACTAGATAGATTCGTGATTACCCCTAAGTCGCACGAGGATAGATGTTTGTCTTGGCGAGTCTTGATGAAGAAGCATTGATAGTGGGGTAACGGATCTCACAGGCTTCTTTCTCACTCTGTGCCACGATTGCGTAATGTGTCAATATCGGACCTCCGTCAGTACTCCACCACTCAAAATTCGAAATTATCACATCCACATCGGACATTTTTTTTCCCACTACTTCTGTTTCTCTCACACATATAGATATATATATATTCCATCTTCTACTCTTCACCCCAATCCTCCCCTTTTGATCTTGTAAATACACTCGCATTTCCAACATCAGCCTCAAGCACAACACAAGCACAACAAACCATACTCCACTACTACTCTAGCTAGGTCAGTAATCAGAAAACCCAAAATATGATACCTACAACCATGAGATCTTATCAATCTCGAGGTGTTTTCTCCACATACATCCCATCTTGCAACGCGGTCTCAAAAGTAAAAAATGACATCTCCCAAAGAAGAAGGATGTCGACGTGAATAAAAGGCTAGTCTAAATGTTAAGAATAGATAGAAGAAAAAAAAAACATTTTGACAATCTATCTTGTTTCATTTATCAAATGATCTTCAACAGATCTTGATAAACGCTTTGTATATCCTATTTCGGATCTTATAAAGTGAAAAAATGAAATGTTAGATTTAAGAAGCAACACGGGTGCCGAGATCCCCATTGTTCCTTTCTGTCCTAGGACGGAGGAGATGGGGAATTAACTCGAGCTGAGATTATACCGTCGTTAGCGGATCAGGATAATGCCTGCGTCGCTAGTTGCTTTTGAATAATGTTTTGGTTTTTGAGCTCACGGGTAGTATCTGGATTATCGTATTAGGTAGATAACTATCAATAAGATGTCGACGGATTGGCAATCTATGTAAGTGTTTTTTGGTTTCTTCTTGAGTTTCATCTGGTGCTATCATGTCTTGTTGTGCTGCTTGTTTACTTGGGTATCTTTACAACTGTACTGACTGGTCCATCTTGAATAGCCCAAATGCGAGCGATCATTTGAAATGGTACGAAAATAAAGGAAAGCTCAAGCTCAACTTGTAAGTTGGGGGTGGACACCCTCTCAACCTCTTTTCCGAGAATCTCGACTGATAGTTGGTATCTGATAATAGCTTCCTGAGTATCGTAGCTGTTGGAATGCTCTTGAACGGATGTGAGTGAATCCTTTAATGCAAATAACGAATCATCCTCTGACATTTTCATACCTTCTATCGCATCTCCAGACGACGGCTCCCTCATATCAGGTCTTCAAGCTTCCGATGCCTGGCAAGCCGATGTTGGTTATCCCAATGGAGTCAAACTTGGTCTATTGAATGCCTGCGGTTCTTTCTCCGGTATTGTTGTGGGTCCAATCATCACCTACATCGATGAGCATTTCGGTAGACGATGGGGTATCCGATGTGAGTATATACCATCTCTCTCAGCTTGTATTACCCTAGTCGGAAGCTGATGTCGTTGTGACTTGGTGTTTCGTTTAGTCTACGGGGTTACTATTCTTTTAGGTTCCATCATCGGTTGTATTGCTGGTGTGTCAGGTGCGAATGGTTATGCTTGTGAGTGTCCTCTCGTCGGCTGTGCCGATCAATAATGCGACATCAGCTGATGGGAATGTTACATAGTATTCTGTGTTGGCCGAGTCATCATTGGTTTCGGTCTTACTTCATTCCTCATGACTAGTTTGATCGTAGTTCAAGAGATCAGTCATCCTAGATCTAGATCAACCGTCGCCCATTCATGGGTAAGTGCATGCACATTTTCGTACCAGGATGTAGTTGACATGTGTGTTTATACAGAACTCATGGTACATCCTCGGTCTCTTTATCGAGGGATGGGTAATTTTCGGTTGTGTCGGCTACATGCAAGGTTCATGGTCATGGCGTATCCCCTATATCATTCAAGTAGGATTCGCCCTCTATATCCTCATTGCCGTTCAATTCGTCCCCGAAACACCTCGATGGCTATTCGCCCATGGCCGCCAAGACGAAGCATTCCAATTCATGGTCACATACCATGGGAACGGTGACCCTCAAGATCCTCTGGTGTTATTCGAGTTTGAGGAGATGAAGAACGCTATCACTCAAGAGCAAGAAGCCAAAGCTGAAAAGTGGTCGACAATCTTCCGTGGCCGATCCAACAGACACAGATTAGGACTAGCAACCCTCATGCCTTTCTTATTTAATCTTTCCGGAGCGTCGATCTTGTATTTGTACTATACGATCGTCTTTGACCAGGTTGGAATCACCGATGCGACCACTCAAACGGGTTTGGCAGCTGGACTGAATGGGTTTACCTGGATTTGTCAGATCGCCGCTGTCTACGCCGGGAAGTTTATTGGAAGAAGACAGATTGTGCTGTATACTTGGCCTTGGCTTTTACTTTGTTTAATCGGATTATGTGTATCTGGGTAAGTCATAATGGTCTAGCCCATCGAAAAATATATGCTTATATCTGATGTTTCCTAATTTGCAGAGCGGTGTATTCCAATACAGGCGAGGTCAGCAAATCAGCCGGTATAGCTACTGTCTCACTCGTATGGATTTATCAAGGATTTTTCAATTTCGCCTGTCCAGTCATCTACTCTTACGCCTCGGAAGTGCAGACCTACTCGATGAGATCGAAGGGGTTATTAGTCTGGAATACGGTATATCAACTGCAGGGTGCTTATGTCGCTTGGGTTGATGCAATTGCCTTGAATGCTATTGGTAAGTTTATACTCTTTTCAAATCACCACTTACTCATTTCACCGTGGGACCATGAGAACCATCCTCGACGAACGGATATATATGTGTATGTATATAAATATGCTAATCTTTGAGCTTTTATCAGGTTATAAATACTATATCGTCTACATGCCTTTGGTAGTCATTGAATTCGTCTTAGTATACTTCTGTAAGTTAACTTTTCCTTGGGATTCGGGAAACTTGATACTGACTGATGATGATCCATATTTGCTTGTGCGTAGTCATGGTAGAGACCAAAGGGTACACTCTCGAAGAGATCGCACTAGCTTTCGATGGAGGATCTAAGATCTCTTTGGCCAATGCCGATGTACTACCTTCCGTTGAACATTCTCAACGAAATGGGGATAATACCGAGGAACAGACTCGAGGTGATGCAGAAGGGGATTACAAGAATGCGATTGAGGGAAGGTAGATGGAGGGTTTTGTGAAGTCAAAAAGTGGAAGTTGAAAACTGACTGGAAGAGGAAATTACCAGATGGAGAGGGATGTAAGGGTGAGAATGAAGAGGATATATCGGAAGTCAGTATTTAGGGTTAGGGTGTAAGTGAAACGTAGTTAAGTGCTAGCTAGCTATAAGATCTTGAAAAAAGGGAGCGATAACAAATTGGGGATGTTTAAATACTATGACACTTTCTTTTGAATTTACTATTCGCTCTGTTCTCTTCACATCAATTCTCATTACCTTTTCTTTCCAATAAACCTATGATCCATATACTCAAATCACACATATGCACATATGCACAACCGTTTTCTTCTTACCTAACCTGCAAATCGAGTGGATACCGAATACAAACGACCAAAACAATCTACTGAGACTTGGTAGCCCACCCTCTTAGTCTAACATACATGATTTCCCACCCTTCCCCTCCCTCTGCTTCTTTCGAAGTTGGCTGTACTCCAATCCCTGGATTACTATCCGACCAATAATTATCCACCCTACATTTTTCCACTACATCGTCCAACACTTGATTTGCTTGTTCGTCTGTCAACGATGATAAGAACGAATTACGAGCGAAAGTCTCGAGCCATCCTCTCAAATCTGTGGGGAGGGGAGTAGGACGTGGGACAAGATTGACTGATTGCGGAGTGAGAGAAGAGGATCGTAGGACCTGAATAGTGCCACAGAACGATAGTTGACTTAGTACGAGTACGTTGCATTTTTATTTTGAATTTGGTAGTGATAGGCGAAGAAAGTCGTCTGGTAATGCAGAAAAGACGAGAAAGTGGGGTTTGTCTCGTTCACTCACCTTCTCATACTGTCCTACAGTGGGAAAATACCATGGATCGAGTGGGATCGGATCTATATTAATGGATTTCAGAGATTGATGTAATGCGGATCTTATACCGACTCTGAAAATACAATACCAATTGGTCATGTCATCAATTCACGAGGTTGAACATGGTATGGTATGGTTTGTCATGGTAAGAAGAGGTATTGCATGTTTGTTTGTCGTTTTAACTTACCCATTTCCAAATCCACCAAATTCAAAAATGAACTTCCCCCCATCTTTCAATAACCAATTGACCAGATCGCACACACCTCCAGGTGAAGATTTACACCAATGTAAAGTCGCTGAAGTAAATACTTTGTCGAACTTCCCTTTATAGTCAGGATAGGAAGTCTGGAAAGATTGGAAGTTCTGAATGTCGGCTTGAAGGTAGGTAATGGATGACGGTGAGGAGGATCTCGCTGATTGTAACTACAAATCCAGCGAATCATACAATCAGCTTTTTTTGAGCTTTATTATATAACCTAGCATTGAGATATCACATTTTGGGCTGGGATGAGGATGACTCACCATTCCCTCATTGCTATCTACACCTACCACCTCACCTCCCTCACCCACTATCGATTTGATTTGAATAGTCAATTGACCCGTCCCGCATCCTAAATCAATGATCTTCTCTCCTGACTGAGCGTCAAGCAACTCCAAGACGGGCGAAGAGTTCTTGGCAGAGTAGGTGAACGAGGCGTTGGTTTGATATTTGTCCGGATTGTGGTTGGTCAAATTGGATTTGTATGACATGTTGTTGAAGTGGAATGCTTTTCAGTGGGATGATATGGGAGAAAGTGCAAACGAATTGAATGGGAAGCGATAGGAGAAGAAGGGGTTTTATATCTTTTAATTTTTTTTTTCTTCACGAGATGAGGTTCTTAACGGAGTGGACAGCCAATACCAATTGACTCGCTGACGATAAATCCTCTACTCGATACATCATCTACAGATATGGGCATGAATATATATAATATATGGTTATCTCATCCATCACGGTGGACCTTGCTCCACCTCTCATCGGCCGATTGACCCGACACCCATTTAGGCCGAAAGTGTACCATGACGTGGGATTGTATACTGTATCTTTGGGATCAAGGGGTCTCCACATCTTATCACACTTGTACTGTACTCGGAAGCACGGATGATGCTCGAGCCGGTGAGAAGACTACTCGTAGCACAAGGAATGTTACAGGTTATGTACCTTCCTTCTCCTAACATTAGCTCATACATATCACATCTGACTACATCAACAACCACAATGACATCTCTCGCTTCCTGCATCTTCTGCAAGATCATCAAGGGTAAGTCTTCTTCAGCTTTCACGAGTCACTTCGGTGAAATACTTACTGTGTTTGTGACCGTGATGGTATAGGTGAAATCCCTTCGCAAGTATCTACTTCCTTCTTAATTTACAGCACAATGATTTACAGAATGATCTAACATCGTAATAATGGGGGTGAATTGGTGTATGTTGGGGACTTGACGATGTAGGATGAAACTTCTCGAAACCGATACCATCTTAGCTTTCATGGATATTGGACCTATTGCCAGAGGACATTGTTTGGTCATTCCCAAGCGTGAGTGTATCATACCATGACCCATATCGTCCTGTTGTGCTATGTGCTTGATCGTACAAAGAAGAGCTGATCAAATCTGTTATCGTTGGTCGGTGATATACAGACCACGCTGCGAAATTAAGTGATTTACCAGATGATCAAACGAAAGATATCATCCCTGCTTTGAAGAAATTGGCTATAGCTACCGTGAGTGTGGTTTCATTCCGGTATACACTTTAGTGTACAGTCATGAGGTTGAATGAATCGAAATTATAACTGATTGGCTTGATTCCATCTATGGGATTATTTCTAACAGGGAGCCGAAAATTACAACATACTACAAGTGAGCTAATTTCCTGATTATCACTCCCGATCTCGCGACGTCCCAACAATATCAATCCACATAGTTTGAGACTGACGGTCCAATACTACAACTCGTACTTTTACTATAGAACAACGGTAGACCAGCCCATCAAGTGGTAGATCACGTACATTTCCACGTCATACCCAAATACGCTGAGAGAGGTGATGAAGAAGGTTTAGTCATTGGTTGGCCAAGTGAGTGGGGAAATCCAATTGATCCCCAACATGAGACATAATTCGTTGTAATGGTATTAGAGTAGTTGCTGATGACCATCCCTTTTCTTTCGATCAATCAGCTCAAAAAGATGTAAGTGGTCTGTTACCCCATTGCTGCCTACTTGATTACTGATCATTATGCCAAATTCCTCACTTAGCTCTCGAAAGACGATATCACCAAGATATTCGACGAGATGAAATCGAAGCTGTAACTTGAGCGTTCTGGGAAAGGGACACTCAAAGCGAAAAGGGGAAAGTGAGAATAATGAAATATTATTTGGTACGGCAGTTGATAGGGTTGCTGTTGTAGTTGTAGCAAGATTAAATCATGATGAAAGTAACATGGCACGTCCTTAGGCGGAAAGGAGACGTCTTTCAGCTGATGAGTTTTTCCTTGGGATACTGACAGATCTGATTATAATGATATTGAAATTTTGCGTCTTCATTTAGCGTACAGATAATATCATTCATGTATTGATTACCAGAAGACTGATACAAGCAAACAAGTCAGATAGAAAGGATAACGAAATCCGTCCATTCCTTTCCCCCTCTTCAACCCTTCACTTCCTAGAGTATCGTACTAATTCAAGATCAAACCCACTTCTATCCCAAATACATCTATTCCCCTTGTCCTAGGCCAATTCAAAGTTTAGATGCAGCACCCGCTCCCGCGTCTTCATCTTTCTCAGCCGGAGCTTCAGCTTCTTTATACGCTGCGTCAATCTCTTTATTGAACTTCTTAGCTGCGATATTACTATAAAAACACCAATATGCCAACGTCAAATTCAGCAAGCACTCTAATGAAGGCGAAGAAAAAAGTAAAAATTACAATGTCTACTCACCGTTTGATCTTCAACGTAGGAGTAATGATCTCATCAGGGAAAGGTTGTAAAGTCAGATGAACACCTTTGATCATCTCGAACCTAAACACCAAATACTCATCAGTCTGATCGTTCGGAGAATACATCGTAGTAGTAGGATTAGATCTAGACCTACCCGTTCAGCTTATGTTCTTTAGCAGTCCTTGCCAATCTCTTCAAAATCGCTTTCCTGATCTTCCTATCGCCCACTGCTTTCTCTAGCGCAGTCAAGTCTTCAGCTTTGACATGTTTACCCAGCGCATGATGGACCAGAGATGCTGCTTGAGCCGGGTCAAGGACAGCGAGTGCAACCAGACTCGATCTGGTGGAATCTCCATGGACCAGTAAAGAGGCGAACAACGGGTCGAGAGCGTAAAGCGATTCGAGTTTTTCCAAGGCAACATATTCACTGCATCACCCATTTGCCAGAGTATCAGCTTACGAGGATTATCTTAAGAGGAGGAAGGAAGACGTACCCCTGACTGAGTTTGACTACATTCTTGACCCGATCTACAATCTTTAAATGACCTTGTGCATCGACTTCACCGATACTACCCAACAAAATACAATCAGACATCTATATGGAATATGCAAGAAGATTCAAACCAGAACACTCACTCTCCAGTATGGAACCACCCATCTTTATCGATGGATTCTTCGGTGGCTTTAGGATTATGCAGATATCCAGGAGTGATATTGTACCCTTTCAAACAGATTCTACAAACCAGAACCTTTGGCATTAATGCGAGGTCCAACAGAGTATGCTCGTTTACAGTATTCGATGCACTTACTCTCCTCTGGGATTAGGTTGATCCTGACTTGTGTACTACACATGAGTGAAGGATATCAGTTCTGCTCGAGGCAATCCACCAAAGACGTCATATACGTCACTCACTCCCATATCAGCATGATCGATGAGTTTGAGATCGTTACAAGTCTGTATGAATCCCACAGTGCCGACTGACCGTACGTCTTCACCGATACTGCGATTACACTATGTCAGCTAAGCCTTTTGTTGAAGTATTGACAGTCACCCACCCTTTTGTACAAGTACCGATGGTCTATTAGGTCGGCAATAATCAGCTTTCATTACCCTTCACAGCGGATTTCCGAGGGTTTATGGATTGTATATTTACCTCTGTAAGGCCATACTGCGAAAAAAAATGACCAGATCAGCTGAAAAGAGTAAATAGCGTTAGATGCGTATCAAACTCACCCCTTGTATGACTTCGCAGCCAAAGCAAATTTTCAGCATTTCATGTACTTCCGGAGTAAGAGGCGCAGCTCCAGAACACATGTAGACTAGTTGACCCCCAAGTAAAGCTTTGATCTATTCAACAAGGAAAGTCAATGACGATTGCATATGTGACAATGCGATGTTCGACATAGATACGAGTTTGAGTCGAGGACCAGAAAGTAGACAGTAGACTGACTTTTCTGAAGACCAGAGCATCCCATAATGGATGTGTTACACTTCCAGTTTGTCTCCAATTAGCTATCTTGGCATCTACCGCTCGTCGGAGCAGAGCTCCTTTCAGTCCACCACCATTCATCTGAGTGACAACTGCTGCGTGAATTCTAGAAACAGCACAGGCGCATCGGGCGTGTGTAAGCATACCATCCTGACCAGGTTACCCCACACAAAGGAAGTATGTAGGAGCCACTTACCTATTCCAGACCCTCGGTACACCAGCCATAAACTTCGGTTGGATGATTTGAGCATCTTCAAGTAATTTCGTCACATCCCCTGTGGTGAATGCGACGGTTCCATCACCGTACATGACGACATAATGGAGGTATCGCTATAAGTCAACGATGGAAAAGAAAGGCCGATCCTACATTATCAGCTTTTGCGCATGAAAAATCGGAAATTGAGACGATCCAATCTACATACCTCAAAGCTTTTAAACCAGAGAGATTGTTACGATCAGCCATGCGCAAAGTAAATGGCACGATCTCTGAATATACGACTCACATGTGACTTAGAGGAAGATACGAGATGTACTTCCATTCCTTTCCGCCTTGTAAATCCTTATTTGTTCCAAGAATGTTAGATCGTATAGCGTAAGTGAAATTCTTGTTTGTGAGGACTACACCTTTAGGATCACCTGTCCGTGGTGAATGAAGCTTCGATCAGCCCAGCGTACCTTGGAGTGGGTAGGAAGGAAAAACCGATGAAGATAGAAATCACGGATTCGGACTTACCAGTAGTTCCACTAGTATAACTGATTGTCACCATCCTCTCCCTATCCAATTCCAGTTCACCCTGAGACCCTTTGACAGGTCCAGGTTCGATGTACACCCCATCCGTCGACCCGTACTTCTCAAGATCGTCCATCACTAACAATTCCAGTCCCAGACTTGCAGCCCATTCAGACAGTAAATCATGTTCCGATCTAGCGAGGGGATCCATCGATACCACGATCTTGAGAGAGGGACATTTGGGGGCTATCTTGAGGAGCGAAGGGATGTGGTTTGAGGATGCAAAGATGATAGGAAGAGGACAGTGGTTCGTACTGTCATACCAAACAAATGTCAATATCTTTCCCACAGTCAGGCAATCAGGATCGAAGAGCAGGAATATTTTACACTTACATGTACTGAGCCACATCCGGTCCAAGGGTCTCATACAGACTGACTCCCACCAGCCCGTAAGCCTGACAAGCCAAATCGACCACTTGCCACTCCTCCCTATTCTTCGACCAGATACCAACGGCCCATCCCCTCCTCGAGCCGCCTTTGACTCTATTACTGTTCCCGAAGTACGGTATACCAGGATGGGTAATCTCGGGTGGACTGACTCCGTTCCTCTCTATAGACGATTTGAGTCTGCCATCTCTTTCCAAAGCCAAGAGGGCTGAACCAAGATTGGATCGTCGGCTTTGAACGGTTCCATATGAGGTTGGAACGAGTGTACGGGAGTAGACTGGCTCCTGAGTGGTGGACGCTGGTGCAGACGGACTAGATGGTAGGAGGGGTCGACGGAGGAATAATGCTCGAGAGGGATGACGAGCGACGGCTACGTCGATGTGTCAGTGCATGTAGAGAGAAGGTTAAGAGCGACTCACATTGCTCGAATAACTCGAAAAGGGTAGTAGGTTCATCAGGAAGGTTCTCCCACCATTGTTTGTCCCAGATAGCTACCGGGATATCGTCAGCTCAAGACTCATTGGATCATCTCATTGTTCTAGCTGGCTCACCACATCGATACGTTGCTATTATACTGTGTCAACTTCATCATGTTCTAATTCGATTCGGGAGGAGGGTTACTTACCACTTTGACCTTGAGATTGAGTACCTGGAATAGGCTGTAGTCGCCCATCAGCTACTAATTCTTACATCGGAACATCAAGCTAGAATCACTCACCTCACTCAGCTTATCCAAGTTGAGGTTATCAGGATATGGTACAAATCCTACCATTTTGATCTTATACTCAAAATGCTACAACGAATTAGGTGATGATTTACTGTTGTACTACAAATATCGATATGAAGCTTGCGTCCTGATTGAATCGGCAGTAGAGTCCGTGTAATTTGATGGTGCTGGTGATGGTGATTGAGGCGAACGAGGTGACGATCAGAGAGTACGACGATAAACAAAGAACGCCAGCGCCGGTGAGCGTCTTAATCGTTCCTTGGGACGGGTGATGTTTGGTATACACAAAGAGTAGAGAATGATCTGATTCGACTGATCAACTGTATGCAGGTGTGTAGCTGTCCAATGAGGTGTCCTACAGTGATGGCTGGTGAATGCTCGTGGTGATATTGTAGTCTGCTGATGGTGATGGGTTACCTTTACAGTTCTATTCATTTCCCGTTTTTCTTGGAGAACCATCTTTGTTAGTGCACACTCGTACTCCGGTTATTGACCTGGGTTGAGTTACCCGAAGTCATACGCATACTACGTATGAACGGTACACTTGCAGCAGTCCATCCAAATACTCAGGGTGGCCAGAAGCCGTCTATGACGAGAGAACTGGGAAATACATACCCAAATACTGCACGCTATTATGACTGCAGGGAAAGGACAAGTGCACAGACTTGAACTAGCAAACCACTAGAACGATTCAAGAACCATCGACGTAGGCATGTGATTAGCCCATGAATCCGGATAACTCGGATTGGAGACTCTCGTAGCAGTCGGAGGCCGATCTGCCGTGTACCATAATACTTACGCAGGGCTACTTGAATTGAGAATGATTAGGATCGAGCATATTACATTAATTCACTATAGCTACATCACTATTTGATATCCGATTCTTCTTCATCTCTTCCTCTTGTCTTCACAACACAAGAGAGACACCCTAGATAGACGAGGGAGTAGCCACCGTCGCACCACCATCAGGAGCGATGAATTGACCATTGACGCTAAACAACGACGATTAGTGATGATTTGTAGATGTAGATGGAGAAGGAGCAGAGAAAGAACGATTGACACTCACAACACACCAGCATAACTTGCTAGGTACAATGTAGCAGCGGCCATATCATTTTCATTACCTGGTCTACCGGATGGCAAACCTTTTCCTTTGGATGTATCTGATAAATCGGATTTATGAGTTTGTTTGTCTGAATCGCCAGCTGTCATTTCTGATGGGAATATACCGGGCTATGTGGAACCAAATCAGTAAAAGAACAATAATGATCCCAATCGTAGATAGCGAATGGGTGGATGAGTGCAGCTGATGTTAATTATACTCACAGCAATTTGGTTGACTCTGATTTTTAAAGGCAAGAACTCTCTAGCCATGACCTTTGACATTTGTACCAAAGCTGCTTTAGAAGCTGCATAAGCGAATTGACCACCCGAAGCTCCCTTCATAAGGCCTGAGATCGACGAGACATTGATTATTTGAGATGCATATCCTTTGGTGGATTTGGCTCCGGCGTTGAGTAAGGGGATGAAAGCTGCGGCAGTGAACTGGCAGAAGAGCAAATTAGCTATCAATTATATAATATATAATAATACCGGTTCCACTCACGTATTGGCCTGCAACATTGGTATGTAAGATATCATCCCATTCCTTAAATTCAGATTTCAACAACTGGCTCGAATAGGCTTTAGCATCTTCTGTATTAACATCTTCGTATCCTTCTCTTGATCCTTCACCTGCGATACCAGCGTTGTTGAAGCTGCAGAGCAAAGGATAAATTTAGCGACGGTAATCGAGAATCTCATAAGAAGGGTATAAGTAGATATGGCAGAACTCTGTCGAAATGAATTATTGGCTATGGATGAAGGTACAGTAGACTTACAGAACATTGATTCCATCCTTGGCTTGAGATTCGATCTCCTTAACCAACTTCTCAATCCCCTCCTTATTCGAAATATCACCTTGTACAGCCACGATCTCCCCCTTTGAATTACCGTCCCCTCCATATTTCTCAGCTACATCTTGGAGCTTCTCGGCATTTCGTGAAGTTATGAACACTTTCGCACCATTCTCGACTAGCGCGAGAGTTTGCATCAAACCTATACCCGTTCCACCGCCTACGACAGTATACAAGATTAGCGACAGGGCACGCTACGGATGACCGAGACATGTTCCGTGTAGAGTGAAGTAAGACATACCAGTAACTACTGCTGTCAAACCTTTACAGGAGAATAAGTTTTGGGCTTTCAAGTGCGAGTGATCGGACATATTGGGTGGTAGGGTAGTATATGAACGATAAGTTGAGTTTGTAGATGAAGGTTTGAAACTGGCTCTGTATTGATATGTGCTAGATGTAACAGGTATAAAAGAAGGGGGAACGATTGATCTTCTAAGAATGCAAGATGACCTCCTTATACCTATCGCGATCAAAGTCATGTTAAAAATTAAAGAAAAAGTAGTTCAATCCAATGATGTCAAATGACCAATTCACCATTACTCGTACACTTTATAGCATGTGTCATACCTCTCTTAATTTTACCTTATGCCCCATAGCGAGGTATGTAACCACACTACCAAGTTACAAATATGTGATGTCACAATACTGAGTCCAGCTCATGTGGAGGTCTAACTTACTTAGATAGCGAATCGACAAGGAGGCACGATCGGTGAAACAGGTTAAAAGGTTAAATTCAGATTGTAATTCCCAAGATACGGTGCGAGCGGTTCCGTTGAGTGACTGTCCAATCAATCGTGTCACCTGCTCTGTGTACTGGTCGCTCACTGTCCAGTAAATCATATTGGCGGTAAGTGGGCTTCAAAGGCAACGTCGGGAATTCGGTAGGTTATTTATATGTGTATCGTATGCAAGGTACATACGTCAACAAGTCTGATTGATGATACACAACACAATTATCTGGCTATCCCATTCTCACTCCTATTTCTATTATCAGCTTAAATTGATACCCTATGGGAGCCTTTCCTAGGCGTAGTATTAGGTTCATGTATACCATTCTTTTCATTATTACCGTTTCCCCCTATGTTGTTATCATTCTGGTTCTGGTTATTACCAATCCTAGAGTATTCTTTAGGTAACAGGATCGCTCGATCGATAGCTACTGGTAATCCCCTATGTCTACCTCTCAACATTACGCAAATGATCTGAAAGTCGACAGCAGGAGACAAAAATGAAACATCAGCACTATTTCTCTCTCGATATATACGAGTCCAACGAGACAACAGTCCTGGTATCCTATTTGTGGATAATCGACATCTGTATGTACATATTGAAGTTCACTCACAACAATCTTCGACGCATATCCGAATTCACCAACAAACGAGAAATTATTGTTTGGCGTACCTAGACTTAAACCTATCACGGAATATGCGGATGTACATTCGAACAAGATTCGAAAGACGGTGAACCAATCGTACCTTACCAACGATCATCAGTCTTTCCTTCATAACATACTCATCAAGAGTAAGTGAGTTGTGGAAAGGCTTACTTTTCAAGATCCATAAGTTTGCCTCTCTCAAAGCAGCAGATCAGGAAGATGGCTACTGCCAATGGCCATATATCGAATGCTAATTGTTTCCGCATATGCCATAATAGGTATTTACTGTGATCGTTAAATCAGCTATCAACACATGGATGGTTGAGGTGGAGGGTACAATGAAAAAGGAGAAGGGAAGGGTGGATGAGAAGCCGAAGGTGATAAATGGGCACAAATTAGGGGTGAAGATAAGGCGAAGGCGGGAGAAAAACAAGTAGGCGAAGAGCAAGAGCGAAAAGAAAGGGGAGATGAGGGAGAGCAGATACTCACCTGAAGACCTCGTGTCTCCTGCCTTTGAAATCAGGTTCATCTTCACCCAAAGTATCAGGATCATCTGCTTCGTATACACCTAGAGCTATCGAAGAGAAGTATGTAAGCTATAGATATATACTTGATACGTCACTACTATCTCTTTCAACCTACCTTTCTCTTCGTATACGTTAGTAGATCGCACGGACATTGCGATTGCTTCATACAAGCACACCATCAGCTTAGGCCCTGGGAAAAGGTTGAAACCAATCGAGTAAGCCCGAGGATCAGTATGACTTACGGTAAATGGCAACATACATCAAAATCTACGATTTACAAAACCGGATAATCGTATCAGTACTAGTTTGCTGCATTATCAGTCAATCTACAAAAAGGATAATGAACTCACGATGTACAGGAACAACACCGACGGAGCCATATTACCAATAGCCACAATCCCGAACCCGCTCGCCCTCACACTGAGAGATTGCAACAAGCCATCTGAGAATCGCTCGTAGCCGCTCAAGCTCTCTACAACTGGTAGACCTATGTTGAGGACCAAGAAACCGAAAAGCTCGATGATGCTGGTTAAAGACGTCAGGTGTATCTTCTTGATTGTAAAAGGAGTTTTAAAACTTACATAAAAGTCAGCACGATGAAGAGGAGGTACCATGTTTGATGACTTGGAAACAAGTATAAAAAGCACCTGAAGTCTTCACGATCAGCGTATATCTATCTCGGTCGGGGAAATTTGAGCTCACCTTCTAGGATGATCCAATAGGAAATGCAAAGTCTCAAATTTCTCTCCCTTCCTAGTGATCTTGGTCCCCAGCCAGATGATCAACCGTAACATAATTGGAAAAGCATGATTACCCGCCAAGAGGACGAAGATGAGAACGTATATAATAAGATAACAATTTTGGAAAGGGGCCAGACCTTGATCGACAAGACTGGAAGGTCACGAGAAATCATTTGTTCGATTAGCTTAAAGTTAGGATTATGCTGAATATTGGGATTGATGGGACTGATCTAGATTCTCAGCCCTATAAGATGGGGAAAACTCACCTCATACCTGTCCCTGTGAATGCTGAAGCACTTAAGAATAGAGAAAACCAAGTTTTGTTTGCTGAACCAGCTTGAACACCTTGAGTAGGTTGGAATGCCGTATCCCATTTCTTCACTTTGGCGAGATAGATTGAGATTATGGCGAATGGTATAGCCTGACATAAGAGGATGTACTACACGTCACACAAGCAGATACTCGCATCAGTTGGTATCCTCCGGATATTCATCGTTGAGGGATAGGGTATAGAAATATACATCTTTTATCCTGAGTTATGATAGGGGAACGACCACTCACAGTCCCAACGAGATGACTCAACAACCTCAAAGCTCTATACTCAACTCCCCCAATCTGTTCCAAATCCTCATCATCCAATTCTTCAGTCCAGAACCTACTATTCCGTCCAATCACCAGGCCACTCAATCCGTCAGGCATCCATTTAGCCACCGACCCCTTGATCATCTCCGTCCAACTTTCCCCTTCCTCGCCTGCTTGGTGGGGATGTGATTCTTCATCTTTATTGGTTCCATCGAAAGTTGGATTAGTCAATATCTCCAATTTTCTTACTGGTCTAGCGAGCTTATTTTTGGTGGAAGAAGGCATATAGTCCCTTATCAATTCTAGAGGGGTGGGGAATCCACCCATCCCTGTATTCTTGTGTCCTTCAGGATGAGGGATAGGATGATTATAGTATGATGCAGAAGGTGTTGATTTGATGCGACCCAATGGCGAACCCAAACTAGGCTTGCGTTTGGGTTGTCGAATAGGCTGAATTGGTGAAATGGGATCGACGGTTGCGGCTTGACCAACACCTAGCGTAGCTTTTCGAGTCTGTTGTCGTAGTCTCTGTCTGGCAATATATGATTTCTCTGATGGATTTATACCCAGACCATGTGTGGTAGCAGGCGAAGTGGGAGTGGGTAAAGCCGTAGTGTATGCATAGGGTGATTCAGCTCGTGAAGTTGGATTAGTGGGAATGGCAGTAGTTGATCTTCCAATGGTTGAAGGTTGACTATGATCTTGGTCACGATTAACATTTTCAGATATCCTACCTTCTTCAAGATCCATTTCTACTGGAGAATCCGTCACACCCTCTCTGCCATGTCTATCTTGATCCTCAACGTATCCCTCGATCTTATGTGCACTGACTGGTCCAGAGATAAATAGCCCTTTCTTCTCTTTGAGATTCTTGATCTTCCTCTTGATGGGTTGAGTAACAAATCCTTGAAATACTGTTTCGGTAGGATGTAGAGTGTTTGTCCGTCTTAGACGATCATTGAGGATAAGTTGTTCACAGTGCGTTCTAAAGTAGTATTTTCTGACTAGGACCATGATGAGGGAAACGAAGGTTGGGTCACCGATTACGAATAGGAAGAGAACGAGGACTTGTTGGAATGGGTGTAGAGCCGATAAACTGATATAGCATGATGATACATTCAGTGGATGGTGGGTGGGTCGAGGTATTGACGAAATACTCACTTGACTGGTACGAGACCGCATGTTCTACACCCGAGCGAATGGCGGTCAGCTATTCCAAATCTACAAAGGGAAAAAGCCGTCACTCACGTCATTGCAGAGAAACAGATAAATAGACTATCCAAGAAGTTGACTTTCTGTCTTCCCAGGTCTGTGCTATTGGCATTTCCAGACGCAGATCCATTCGCAGCGTAAAAGATACAGGCGGTGATGACTGGAATCAAATTCAGCTTTGGATAAGCGTTTCATCCATCTCGTAAGAGATTTCCGGGGTGGATAGTTATGGTAGAGCAGGAAGACAGGGGGAACAGGGGTAGAACAGGGGAGACAGGGAAGGGAGAGAGGAGAGGGGAGAGAGGAGAGAGGAAAGGGGAGAGAGGAGAGAGGACGAAGAGCGGAGCGATACTCACTCGGTGTAAAGGTAAATATCAACACATGTATCCTAAAGAAATTCAAATGATCTTTGACTCTACCCCAGACCGTCTGCTGTTCATTTTGATCTCCTTCACCCATCTTTATCTTGACTCTGACTTTATGTTTATGTTTTATTAGATGTCTTCTGGTCAATTGTTGTTGGTGCAGTATATGGCCATCAGAGACAAATACTCTTCCACTTCCTAAATGGTGATCTCTTTGATATACCATTTTGAACCAGCACCACTTGCCTAGCACCCTTTACACAATTTTTGATGTCGTGGTGTACGCTTTGTCCCATGAAATGATCGGTCGTTGAAAACGGAGATTGATGGTGACATCAGGGGTTGGGTGTAGTGGGTTTAGGGATCCTTCCTAGCATGCTTTATCCTCGCACATCGTAATGTAGCATGCCTCGCCTGCGGATAGTCTTATCCAGTCTAGACTTGGTCGATGTCATTGTATACCTGTTACATGTGCATGTTTGAAAGGACGTTGAATGATGATGGGCTGGGGATGAGGGACGAAGAATGATGAATGATGAATGCTCGTGGTCCAGGCACAATGGACGAGTGCCTGAACAGCCCAGCCTGTTGAAATAAGCAACTGATAAGAACAGTTTCAAGTTCATTGGAACACGCATGAATATCATCCATCTACACATGCATAATGATGTACAGTATCATTCAGTGACATGTTCGACTCAAGCTCACAGATGCATGGTGGGCTCTGCAGATGAGTGTCAGTACAGTCAACAGGAACTATGCCTTGTCCAGACATACGCACTCCTCTGATACGTCTGGTCGTTTCTGTTCGAACCTAAATCTCGACTCCGATCAGACGGTTACAAAAATGTGAATATCCTGTTGTGTTACTGCCTCCTTCTCATGACACAACACTACAGAATTACACAAATTTTAACGTCTTACAGCTATACACGATGGTGTTTTCTTTGAAGGATGAAGAGCGCAAATACCTGAATGACGGGCAGGCTGCGCTCGACACGGCCCAGGTAAGCGGTTCATCATGCAACGTTGAGACGTCTACTGATGAGTCTTCACCTCAGGCCACCCAGAAAGTTGATGCGCTTTCCGGGTTCAGATTGAATGGGGCCGTCTTGTACACGATGGAAAGGCAGTGAGTAGAAGTATCGTCTGAATACGCCTGGTATTCTTTATCCTGATCGCTGCGGTATCGACCTTTCATAGCCTTTTCGATCGTCGTAAGGGATTATTCCGAGATGTCCCGCTCACTCGAGAGCATTGGATGGTAGATGCTAAAGCAGTGGCGCAGGAGGCCATCTCAAACGTAGGATCACAATAAGACGCTTATGTGTGAGAGCGATCATCGTTGAGCCGGAGCTGATATATTTGACTTGACCCGCAGATCACAAGCCTAGCTACGCAAGAGGTCCAAAATTCCCCTCTTGCAGAAATCGATATTCCGACTTCTCATTCTTCATCTAGAAGACCAAGCCATCCCGCCTTCGTTCTTCGAGATGGAAACAATCAACGTGAAGTAGTTGTCTCGCGCGCAGTCAAAAGATGGTTGGACAAACAAGTGACCTCGTTTCTCAAATACTACTTCTGTCCGCCGATAGATGTGAATCATTGGCCTGGACCTGAAATGGATAAGATCAAGAAGGAAAGAAAGGAGAGAAAGGAAGGGAGAGGAAAGGAAAGGCAAGTGATCAATGCCATGGAGAAGAGATTGCATATGTGAGTGATATTCTTCTTCGTGTACGTCCTTTTTAACTCTGAGCTGTACTGATGATTGCTCCATCATATACAGCCAAGATGGCAAAGAGGAAGAGCTTGTGACACAACCACAAGTTTAGGACTACCAACAACTTCCATCGACCTAAATTCCTGTCGGTAGTCCTTCGCTGGTTCGACTATTGTGTGAAGAATTGTATAATATTGTTTTATACTATTGTGATATGTGACATCTTGACACCAGCACAACCAACAGCTCTAGGTACTCTTACATCTGTCTGTGCATCTGTACCCCGGGATCGAAAGCCTGGAGCTGCTGAGGTGTATGGACGTAATAATGACTCTGGAGAACTATTCGAATGGCAATCAATCTCTTGAAAGAAGCACTTCAGCAATTACAGGTTGACGAGTGGGCGGCAAATTTAAGGTTGTCTTGATCTCGTCATTGCAGGAACCTAAACATTTTATCTGGTCATGTAGCATTCGTGTGTAACACAATGTACCCTTGGCTTGCATATCTCATAATTCCGCCTCAGCCCTTCCTTCACAGGTAGGCTGAGGCCATACATCATTCGTTCATGCTTTCTTGCGTCCAGAAATGAGAATATACCGAAACGAAGCTACAGATCACAAGTCCACGAGTTTCCCTTGATCACCTACCTACCTCCTTTTTAACGTTCATCCTCGCTCGACCCACGACCTTCTCATGAGTTCGCAATGACATTATCCATACCCTTATCGGTCGCAACGAGCTCTCAGTATAGGACTACATAATCTATCCCCATTCGATGGACCCATATGATCAAGCATCCATCCTCTCACTTTCAATATTCCTCAAACTAACATCAGTATAATATCGCCCCAACATACGAGGTAGACAAATATGTGTATCGCATTCTTGACTTTGTCGCAACCGGGATACAAGCTGTGGGTGACACCTCTTCCTCCTTTTCCTTCCTCTCTCTACTCAGTTCTCTCGATGCGGAGGGAGGTATCCTAATTCTTACCATCTCCATATCTAGCATCCTAGCTTCCAATCGAGATGAATTTCTCTCTCGACCTACTGCACCTGCACGATGGCATACGTTCTCCTCTTCGCCTCCCATCGACGAGTCTGGCGAGAAAGAATTTTGGATCCTCTCTGGCGTAGATAAAGGTGCAGTGAACGGTGGAACTTGGCTAGGCATCACAAGGGATCTGAGAGTTGGTTTACTGTAAGTCGATTGAATACTACCTTCTTCCATACCATCATGTCTGCTTCCTCCTCATGTCACATGAACTGCACATACAAATGCAACGGATGACTCATCTGGGTAGTTTTGATAATCCAGCACAAACGTCCGCTTAACTCCCCCTACTCCACCTGTTCAACCTTCCCCCGACCCACCTTCCAGGGGTCTTCTTCTCCGAGATTTTCTCTCCCCTCCCCCCTCATCTTCAGTTGGAGTACACGACTATCTATCATCCCATCATCCCCGATCGGGCGAATACGAAGGATTCAACCTTTTGCTCTTTTCTCTACAAAAGGGAAAAGGAGAAGTGGGCTATCTAACTAATAGACCTATACCTTGTTTAACGGATTTGCATATCCCTTCTTCCCATCCTACCGCCTCTCCACCATGTGGTTCCCTTGGAGAGGAAGGCGAGAAAAAGAATGTACATGAGATGCCTGCTGAATGTTTTGGTATAAGTAATTCACCTATGACCGAACCTTGGCCTAAAGTCCTACAAGGGGAGAAGAGGATGGTAGATACTTTGAAGCAATGGCAGAGGGATGGAGAAGATGATAAACACCTTGTAGAGAGGATGTTTGGAGTATTATCGTGAGTTATGACTGTTCTATATATATTCTTACGCTCAAGTAACGAAATTTAATCATGAACTGATCAACTTGATTGCGTTTCACAGCCAAAGTATACCAATAACCAAGGAATCCGATGCATTATCGTCAACTACCATCCCTCTCATCACTATCCCTTCTACCAATACGTTTACTAACCCTAGTACAGATTCAGGACAGGCCCCAAAACCAAGATGGTACGGTACGAGAACGTCTACAGTGATCATTGTGAAAGAAAATGGAGAGACGATTTTCGTCGAGAGAGATGTGTTGGTTTTGGATGATGAAGGGAATCCAAAGAAAGGCGAAGGGGAGAGATGGGTGGAATTTCAAGCGGAATTGGATTAGGAGGTTCAATCATCACAAACATATTGATTCAATCGTTGGTAAATCAAGTAATTGTAGTACCATGTCTTTTTTAACCATGTTACGTTCTTGTAATCATCGTACGGATCTGTCCTTTCTATATTCCTCCAGAGTACAATAAATCAGTTTTGATCATGACACAACAGTCAATTTCACTTTGATGAGATATGAAAACGCTTGCAGTCCAATATCCAATGTCCAGCATCCGATATAGAGGTTATCCCCTTGGGGAATACGACCTGACAGCAGTCGTGGAAGCCATGCATGACGCCAAAATACAGACGAAACCCCTCATCCCTCCTTCTACTCCTTATCCAGATCTACGTTTCTTTCTTTGATACCGCAAATATGGAAAGAGATAGAATAATCCGCTCTTTTGTTGTAGACAACAATTAGATGAAGCCGATCTGTAAAAATTGGAATTTTAATAGATTAGCTAAGTGCTCTTGCTGCAATTATCGCTGAGGCCAGGAGGTGAACCCACCTTGTTGGCAACTTCGAGAGCATCGAAGTCGGCAGTCAATCTAACGTAGGCTTTCTTCTTACCGTCGGGTCTGAAAAAATGCGTCAAGTCAGCGCGTGCAACGGAGTGTAAAAGATGATGAAGGTTATATGGATCGGCGACCATCCATTTCACAACATGATTTCATTTGAGGTGTGATAGAGATCAACTCACCTGATAAGGGTGTTAACCTTGGCAGCATCAACATCATAAAGCTTCTTAACGGCATCCTTGATGTTTCGCTTGTTAGCCTTGAGGTCAACGATGAAAACGAGAGTGTTGTGTTCCTCAATCTTCTTCATGGCTGATTCGGTGTTAAGGGGATGTTGGATGGTTCGGAATTGATCCATTCGAGGTAAATGAGGAACGGATTTTCTAGGGTATCGAGGAGCACGAGGTAATCTCAAGGTCTTTGGTCGGTGGAAAGAAACTGAAGTTCTAACTTTTCGGACGGATCCACCGGAAACTCCCTTGAGGGCAGCTTTCTTGGCCGATTTGGCTTTGGCATCTTGGGGTTTGGCAGCGGCTATACAATAATAACACAACAAGAGTCAGCACTACGACCTTGATGATGATACAAACAATAAGGTGGGGGATGTTTTGCTGCTTCGGTTGATTTGATTTGGTTTGATTTGGTTTGGTTCAATAGGTCGATTTCCGCTAAATCACCTATTCCTCCTTAATCCACAATCACAAGATACGTTACTTGACCAGACACATAAATGTCGAGGTCTCAACGATATCCAAAATCATCCCCCTGCATCCCAACAACAGCACCATCGTACCAGATCGTATCCGATTGATAAATGCTCCAGTACTCTAGTCCGATGCCTATTGTTCACTCAATATCCTCTCCTATATCCGACGTTGACCTGCTCCCGTAAGTTTCTGCATTTCCCATTCTTCTATCAGACCGAATATCGTTTCCAACGCCTAATCATCCCATTGAACCAAACCAAACCATTCCAACCCAAACGAAACCAACCGAGCGAGCGATGTTGTCGAAGATATCAGGAATGCTGATACTCACCCTTGGTTGAAGGAGCCATTTTGACGATTATACCTGATATCACGATGATTGATCAGTACCGATGGGCAAAGAACGAATGGTATTTCTATGAAGATAACTTACAGGCTTGATGGATGAAGAAAGGTCAACAAGGATGATCAACTAAAAAACCTCAAAACTGGCACAACAGCAAGCAAGCGGCGAAGCTGCAGCTTACGGTGAGAGTGAGTGTGGTACGGTATGGGCATGGCGCAAAACTTTGCATACAAGGAGATTCAGGGTATTGCAAAGAAATAACGTGGTAGAACAGTGAGGTGCCACACATGCATCTCAGTGAAGACTGACTGTGTTATGGGAAGAGTGTCGGATATAGCTTATCGCCGACACTGGCGGTTTTTGCAGACGCTTAAACCGGGGACTTGGTTTCGTTATTGTTGCATGGTGCATATGTTCTGTAACACCCCACACATGACACATCTGTATCTCAGCAACATGCAACATGAACTCCACGAGGACGATATTTTGATATTACTGGACCATGTCAACGCAGTAATCAGCAACAACGCAGTGATTGACGAAATGGTGGTGAAGGCAAACGAATGAAAGCAAACACTCCTTGGTGACGAAAAAGATCGAGGTGAAGGGGAAGGTACCATCAAGATTGTGTTAAACGTCTCATACAGTACCTCAATCTATCGCTGCACTGCGGAAATCTAAAGGAGGGTCGTGGAATAGCTTCCGACCAATCTAACAGTTCGACACATCGCATCATCTCATACTGACAGATGATGACATTGACGTTCTCGACTGTTCTTTTCGTGTCAAGGTGTTGCCTTTTCATCCGATCAAACACAACAAAGACACACATCCGACAACCAAAGGAGATTTTGATATGTTCCGCACCCTCAGATAGCCCCCCACTCACGACGACAACAAGAGGAAGAAGGGATAGCTGTTACTGACGGATCAGCTTTGTCCGAAGAGGAACCACTAGTACAGTTGACGAATTGCATCATCTTCATGAACGTCCGAACAGACATGTTCTGTTTTCAAGTTGTTCAACAGAGAAATTAAACAACCAGCATAATAACCTGTGGAATGACGATACTGACTCCGCATGATCAGTGACGTCGATGATGATGACAATGTATTCTTGTTTCAACATCGATGACGAAAAAAGTCCAATACTGCTGAACAGGTGAGGGAATAGTCGTATATAGAGACAAGGAAAAGGTATAAATAGAGCTGCTGCTGCTCCTATTTCCAAAGATGTCCTTCTACCAACTCAACTCATAAAAATCGTATCCCCTCCTACCAGGGAAAAACCTCATACACCAGCCCTTCTGATTAAGTATCGAGTCGAACCAAGATGTACTTTGCTAAAATCGCTTTACTCGCACTCCCCTTCATCGGTCTCGCTTCTACCAAACCGGTAATGGTGGAAGTCGAAAAACGAGCTACTGCCTTGGACGTTGTTAATGAATTACAAAGCGCCATTGTGAGTGCACCAAACAGTCGGCAGACTCATTCTCCTGTCACTCCTATTTTCGTTCTTATTCAAGCGATCAAGTGTAATATGGCTTACTGATTCGATCTGTTTTTTATTTGTATTGATTAGGCCGGTCCAATTACAACCCTCAAAACAGCCAATGTATCTTCCGACGACGCCCAAACTGCTCTTACATCAATCAAATCAGCTATTACCGACGCTACTTCAGCTATTGGATCGGCTACTGCCTCGAAGCGGGACCTAGTCGCTTTTGAGAGCAGACAAGCTGATGATCTGGCTATCGTTGGATCAGTACTGGCACAAGTTATTCAAGATATCGTAGAGGCTGTTGAAGGTTTAGCTGATGACCTCAAGGGTTTGCCATTGATCGTGAGTGCAGTAACCATCTCTCGCCCGCATTGGACCATATAGTTTCATACCTCAGAACGTACATCGACTGACGTTGGTTGTAAAGGGCGCGATCATCATTGACATCGACTTCGGACTAAACACACTTTTACTTGGAGTTGAACTCGTTTTGGCTGGTGTAGTTGAAATTCTCAGAGGGTTACTTAGCGGAGTTGCTGATTTGTTACAAAGCTTGGGTAATGGTTTACTCGCTGGTAAGTCATTCATTTCGAGTAACCTCTATGCTGGAAGGTACGTGGCTGATCATTCATTGATCTGATACTTTACAGGTCTCATCTTCGCTTAAATGTATTCCCTCCAATCGGCCAAGATCAAGATCTCTTGCTGTAGCGAAATTAGTTTTTCATTCTCATTCCCATGTCCATTTTTCCTTTTTCTTTATACTGTATACTTTGTCCCAAACGTCAGTTGAATTCAGTTTAATCACATGGACTGTTATTACTGTATATAGCTAGGAAAGGCCATGTATCGCAATTAAGGCAACATCATGAATATCCGTTAGCAGGCATATTGGTTCATCTGGGTAAGAGCAAGAGTGAACATCCAAGTGGAACGGTTCTTCAAGCTATTCATCTGAGGAACAGACTGCTACATATCCTTTCTTCAATCCAAGACATTCCGGTACTGACAGACGTTTGGTTGTGGTTCGCTGATTTGCAAATCTGAAATTGCATTGGTATGTGTGGATTCTCAGCTTAGCACAATCATTTCTCTCATTGAGAAACTGGACTCGGAATTTGGTACTCACCTTGTAATCAGCTTTAATACCCTTCCGTGACATCATCCGCCAATCTGATGATGGTATCCATTATTCTAGGATCCTTCGAGTCCTTCTCTACCATCGCATGAACGATTTTCCAATTCTCACTACCTCTTTGTACGCCGTACATCTTCCCATCGCGAATAGCAGCGTAGTCGCTTGGTCCGTGGTGGATCGTCACTCCTGGGAGGTAAGTCACGTCGGGATCGGATTGTTCAGGAGTAGTAATTTCAGTTTGGTGGGGCATAATGTTTGTTCAATAAGACCGGATTGGCCTAGATGATCATCGTGAATGATCCTAATTTTATGCATGTTCTACCAAATTGAGACTGAGGATGAGAAAATTACCAAAGTTGCCCATAAACAACGCAAAGCATGTCGTAAGCTCGTTGTACGAATAGAAGCATGTACCAGGTATTCGCACGTCTATCGACAATATGGCAAATTCAGATACTTCAAGTCCATGCGCTTGTATACACAACTAACTATACGGCAAAAAGTATCGAGATTCGAATGGCATGTTGCTATCGAATGTGAATGTTGACAGACGTCTCAGGAGTATTCTATGACGTTGCCACCAACAGGAACGATCAACATGACATGACGTTTTGTGTGCATGCTGCGTGTGTATCGCCGTGATGAAGTCAAATGACGAAAATCCTTTGTTGCAATGCTCCACCCAAAGGACGGTGCGGTGTGAAGAGGAGATGGCGGATACTCGGGTAGCTATGCATATATAATGGTACCGTAACCCCACCGCAGAGGCGAAATATCTTTGTATAAACGCTAAACTCAACTATCCAACGAAATACCTAGGGACAACGAGAAAAAGATGAACCCCAAGGATTCAGCATTGGATGTCTCACAAAAACTTAAAGAGGGAATCGTATGTCTGATCCTTCTGATGACTGGAGATAATACAGCAAGAAGATGTGAACACGAGTTGAGTGTTGTCGGTTTTATAGGCCAAACCAACCGAAACTCTTCGCAATCCCGACGTTTCATACGCAGATGCCTCTGAAGCACTGGGAGCTATTCGAAATAGCATTGCCAAAGCCAATGCGCAGTTCCCGGCTGCAGGTGTCAAACATGATTTGTCCCAATTGACCAAACAAGTTGGTTTACCATTGGAAAATAAGAATGACGATGATTTGAATAAAGTCGGTGGGGTGTTGGCGGACGTTATCAGAGATATTGTTGAGGCTGTCATGAATATAAAGGAAGAATTAAAGAAGATGCCTTTAATCGTATGACCTATTATCAACTATCTCTTTCACAGGGAGAACAAATGAGACTGATAATTTGTTTTATGGTCGTAGGGCTCACTCATCCTTGAAATCGATACTGGCTTGAACACCTTGTTAGTCGGACTTCAACTCGTCCTTGCTGGAGTGGTCGAAGTTCTTAGAGGACTCTTGTCGGGCGTATCTGGGTCATTGAAGAACTTAGGTAATGGACTGACATTTGGTGAGCCCGATTTAGATACATCAGCGGTATGCCAGAGTACTGATGATTATGCGTGATCTTGTTCTTTAAGGTCTCATTTTCGGCAAATAAGCTGATTTTACCTTCAGTTATGTAGCCTCAATGTCATTGTACTGTACCTAGGGATGTTTTCAGTATTCGCCCGTCATGTATTGTCAGGATGAATAGGTATGATGAATCAGAAATGGGTTGCGTTTGTTATCTCTTGGTTGCATTATATTCGCTGACAGAGTCCACGTGGCTCGCTGGATGTCGTCTTTTCATCTTGTCATCCCTGAGTGTCTGGAGTAGTATCCTGACTGTGCGTCATCGCTCTCTCTGTATTGGGGAGAAGACGGTGGCGAATCCCTATTGTCTCTCCTCATGCATCGCCAAGGTTGGCTGTGGCTGCCATCAGCAGGCTACATGCAATGCATGACAGTGGGTGAGCAATGTATCATGCACAGAAGAGATGAGCTCGCAGAGTGAATGACTAGTATGAAATGGCGGAGTCAAATGAGCGGTGTGATGCTAATGAAATGTAAAAGAGAGTGAGGTAACCCAAACTGACCTACCGTTCCGGCCGATTAATACCTTTTTTTTCCATTTTATCGCACTACGAGTACTTATCTCTATCGAATAAACAATCGTCAACTTGCTTCTTATTCATCTATTGTATCTGATACATACAACATACATCGACCACAGACAGTCGAATAAAGTCTTCGGTTGGGTAATCAATCATTGAATTGAATCATCAAGCGTTGTCATCATAACAGCACATCATCATATCTTACGAAAACACCAAACTCCGCCTCTTTTACACACCACACCGCGCAAACGTACCCGGAAGGTTGATTCAATAATCAATTGACATCTACATCTACATCTCCCTTTAACATCTTTATCTCGTTTATAGATATACATTATACATCATGGTAAGTCCTCATCCTCACTCTGATACATGCAAGTGGTGAGAAGAAGGTGATAGATTTTGATGGATGGATGGATGGATGGCTGGATGGAATGACGCGTCGAGTCAAGTTTATCAATTCATCCATATCTATAAATGCTGATTTCATATTGTCTTCTTCCTCGTTGTCGATATAGGGTCAAACACTCTCTGAACCAGGTCAGTCCCCATCGTACTTCACTGTGAATAATGATTATATTTGTACTGACGTTTGACTTTGTCTTTGACCTAATCGCCGATCACCCTTCAATCATCTTTCAATTAATCCTTTGTCCATCACACCTCACACGACCTCGAAAAATTCCACAATCATCATACCATATCAATTCCCCTCTTCCTATCACCCTGTGCACTACTGGATGCTGCTTGTCATGCTGGATGGGATCATGTGTGAGCTCAAATAGTCACGGAGAAACATACCACTTCGGTCATTAGGGGGAAGAAGTTTTGGGTAGGGTTGTCGGATATGCAAGGATGGCGTATCAGTGAGTAATCAACAGGTTCACCATAAACTGTCTTGTTTCTTGTTTCCGTCATAAGATATATATTGTGATTTCTTCACTTTCCCGTGAAATTCAAAAAGTGAGAGGGCAATGGGCAGGAATGGGATGGCACGGCAATTGTTTGATTGGATTTGATTAATCGGTTGAACAATCTTGCTGATCACTCTATTTGTTTTCAACAGGTATGGAAGATGCTCATACCGTCCATCTCTACCTCCCTCCCACCGACTCATCGAGGAAAATTACCCCATCCCCCGACATCCCCCAACAGCCAGCCGGATCAACAGTGACGAACGACAATGAGGATGAAGAGGGGAATGAACATGCTTTGTTCGGTGTATTTGACGGTCATGGTGGTTCATCTGTAGCGAAGTATTCGGGTACCACTCTACATACGAGATTGGCTGGGTTGGATAGCTACAGTGAGTTAAATCTCATTACTCCGACCATACCCTAAGATCACTCCACAGTCTACCATCACTGTAGACGGGGAAGGAGCTAATTATATCGTTCCTCGCTAGAATCTGGTGATTTCGAAGCTGCACTCAAACAAGCTTTCCTCAAGACCGATGAAGACCTAAGAGCGGATCCAAATTTCTTCAATGACCCTTCGGGATGTACGGCTGTTGTTGGACTCGTTACGAAAGATGGAAGAATCATCGTTGTGAGTAATAGTCATGTGTGAACGAGTGTTACTGCAAGGTCTCTTGCTGAGTAAATTTGCTTTACTTTTTTAGGCAAACTCTGGTGATTCGAGATCAGTATTGGGATACAAAGGTCAAGCCAAAGCCATGTCAAATGATCACAAACCTACCAACAAGGGTAAGTCCAGCAATAGCTCTTGTCGTCGACAGGAAACAGACAGCTGACGAAATATGGTGATAACAGAGGAAACCGCTCGTATCACTTCTGCAGGTGGATTTGTAGAGTTTGGACGTGTCAATGGTATGCTAAATACTTTCTCACAACCATATTTCCAGTGTATACTGATCTTTACGCTAAATAGGTAACCTTGCTCTATCGAGAGCCATCGGTGACTTCGAATTCAAACAAAACTACTCCTTGGCACCTGAGAAGCAAATCGTCACTGCTGATCCTGAAATAATTACTCATAAGATTGATGGAGAGGAAGAATTCTTGGTGTTAGCCTGTGATGGTGAGTATCTTGGCGCTTCTTCTCAATTCAAGCGGAAGTTGTTTTTTCTTTGTCGACATCAAGCTAATATATATCTTCATAGGTATCTGGGATTGTCTATCGTCTCAACAAGTGGTGGACTTCACTCGAAGGGCCATAGCGAACGGTGATGAACTCGGTAAGATTGCCGAAGACATGATGGTCAAATGTCTCGCTACCGATTCCGAGACTGGTGGTATTGGTTGTGATAATATGACTGTTATCATTGTTGCTTTGTTGGGTGGCAGAACTCCAGAGGAATGGCAAGCGTGGGTCAAGGAGAGAGTGGAAAACAAGGGTTAGTTGACTTTTACCTTCTTCTAATTTTTGTGGTTGTACTGACTTGCTTTTGCTGCTCGCGCAGTCGGCTACGACACCCCCGAATCAGTTCCCGACATCTTTGGTCAGAACCAAGCTAGCTCAGGTCCAGGAAATGCCCTCTCGAGTTCAGGATTCAGAGTTGCAGGTGCAGGTGGCTTGGCCAACATTGCCTCTATCCTAGGTGCATCCGGAATCACCTTCAGACCTGCTTACGATAGTGATGACGATGACGACGAGATTCAAATCATCGGAGAGGATGGTAAAGGGATTGATGTGAATGCCGATAAACCTGATACTGGTCTGATTGATGATAAAGGTGTAGAAGGGAAGACGAAACCCAAGGATGTGACTGATGAACTTGTGAGTGGTCCCCTCTAGCTATCATCTTCACTTTCAGCAGCCATAAAAAGTATCCTAGCTCATCGTCTGCTTGTACTGCTACAGGATGATGAAAAAGCCGAAGAAGCCCTAAAAGCAGAATCAAAGAAAGGTTCTGTCGAATTATTAGATGAGGATGGAGATTCAGCTATGGATTCTGGAGACGAGTCAGATACCACCACCACTGGGGGAGCGGAGAAACCGACGGAAGAACAAATAACGAAAGCTAAATCGATTAACACATCGAATACACCTCCATCACCTATCCCACCGAGTTTCTCTTCCATTGGTTCACCAACTGTCCCCACCCCGCAGGCATTACAACGATCTTCCCTCCCTTCCTCGTCGAAGGACAAACAGTATGATCAGTTGAAATCTGATCCTCAAGGCGACGCTCCCAGTGGTGCTGTCAAAGTTGAGGGCTTGATGGATACGAGTGAAAACCCCTTGAAGTTTTAGAGAGTAAAGAAAACGTTGTAATTTGATTCGACTTCACATCACGTCACGTCTCAATTCCAATCTAAACATACAAAGGTCATTATATAAATGTAAATAACAATATACACATACATTTCGATCTGTTTATATACATTTTTTATGCTTGTCTCATCTCATCTCGTCGACATGTCTCCCTTCTTTTGTCATATACCCAAATTCATTTCAATTCATTTTGTTCAACTCAATTCGATCTATCCCATCTCTATAGGTTTGAGAATTCAAGAGAAAGTGAGAGTCCAGAGGTAATTAATAGGTTCATAAATGCATCATTGTATTTTCTAGCGGGGCGAGGCCAGCGAGGAAGGCGGAGCTGACCGAAGGATACTAACACTTTAAATTGTTGATTGGTAATTCAGTCCGATTTCGTCATCTCAAAACATGTCACCAGTAGAGCAAGCAGGAAAAAAAACATGGATCATAGAGTAGAGTTCCGTAAGCATGTCCAGTGCATGTACATGTACTACTGTGCAGCACATCCCTCATTCCAGTAGGTTGAAAGTCAGACAAAGTCACCAGATTCAAGATCATCCGAAAAGATCGGGGACATCAGGTTGAGATTGGGATTGAGATTGCGAAATTTGAGATCATCAGCGATAAAAGGGGGATCTTATTAGTCTCGTTCTATACTCTATACCAACATCGCAAATCACAAATCATAAAAGACGATCATCTGCATATAAGGAAATCCAAACAACCGGGCTCTCCGCCAGCTCTACAGCGACCATGTTCTCTCCATCAGCCTCATCATCCCTTTACTTGTTCACCACATCTCAGACACCCCTACCACCCCGTTATCCTCATCCATCCAAACCGAAATTGGTCCTTCCATCTCTGGTTCATCGTACATTACACAACTCTCTAGATGGGGATGCACCATCCCTATCGTTCGATCAAGGGAATGGGAAGGGGACAGTGATCATACCTCATCCAGATGGGTTGGTCAAACATGATCTTCCCTCATCCAACAATTCAACCTCACAATCGCAATCGCACAACCCGAGCCCTAATGGGAATGAGATTCCAGAGAATGGGTTATCAGACGAATCATCGAAATATCTGGTAGATTCTGAACTCACTGTGAAATTACACTTGGTATCTCGTTCTTCACCTTCAAAATACCTCGAAAGAGTCAAAGAGTCTTTGGGGATATTAGAGAAGTACAAAGGGCTGAGTAAAGAAAAGGTCGATACGCTCTTGATTGGATTTAAAGGTGTGGATTATAAAGGCAAGAGAACGGAAACCGACTCAGACTTGACATCACTAGCGGACGGGGACGGGGAATATACGATTGAGAAACAGTTGGAAAGCACAATACTGGATGCTTGGAAAGAGATGTTTGAAGAAAAAGGATTGGTAGGGGAACAAACGAAATTGGGTAGTTTGTATTCCCCTTTAAACCTTTTGAAACAGTTGGTATCTTCCTCTCAAGGGAAAGGGAATGTAAAGGGGATTAAGGTGAATGCGCTGGATACGCCAGACTGTCATCATTTGCCTAAAGAATATACGGGTTACGCGAGAGGGGAAGGAGTAGAGTTGTGGGCTGGAGGAGGAGGAGAAGGTTCAGGTGAGTTGATATGGTATCTTGAATGATACTATCATGAGAGGTTATGACCAGGATTAGTACTGAGGGCAAATAAATACTTACCATCATAATAGATCCATTGCCTTCGCCTCATCTTCATAATCTCCTACAAGAGTTCTCAAGTAAACTGTCGAGTCTGACCGGAGGTACGATTGATAGCAGCCTCTTAGGGAAGTTGATAGGAGTTGATGGAGATGGGCTGAAATTTGAGGAGAAGCGAGGTGCAGTGGATGTGAGATGGGTATTGAGTGTAAGTTGTCATCTCTTTCTCATCGAAAATCAATTATTGCAATTTCAGGCTTATGTCAAAACGTATATAGTACACGCTCGTATCGAAAACTAGAAATGTCGTGAAAGATAAAGGGTGAGTGCGGTCTCTATCATCTCATCTCTTCTTTTGAGCAACATGCTGGCAGCTACTGATATATAGTATCTGTGCATTCAACAGGTACATCGTGGCTGCCGATCTCTATCCATGATTTTCCAAGGTCATCACCATCCTCTCGATAATGCTGCAATAGGCTTGAATACACAATGAGCTGAGGAGATGGACGGGTAAGACAGAAGGATCGGCGCCCGGCGGCTCCCATCTGTATTCGGCTTGCTGTTTAGAACAGCAATGTCCCCGTGATTGTAACCGCAAGAAAGAAGCATCACAACATTGTACAAATCATATATACCCTTCGTTTCCATTCTATATACAATGCATACATCATGTTGGCATGATTCTCGTCACTGTAGTAAATCTTTCTCTCTCGAAAGGGAAGATAGGAATTCTACCATCTATAACATACAAGAGCCTCCACCGAATTAGCTCGATACCTTCGGTAACTCGATGAGATAAAGGTACATACAGTCTGATGTCTTCTTTCAGCTTCTTCTTTTCCAAAAGGTGTCTATCGAAGGAGAAGGAGGTCAACTATCCCTGATACCATAGATGATATAAAGACATACCTTCATTCTATCTCTGATCCTTAGCAATTTCACCTCGAAATGCCCTTCTGCCGATTCTCCTCCTTCGGAATCTTCCACAAGTTTTCGATTGACTTTACAGCTGAATGCTGCGCACCTCATTATCCCCACTGAACCTACCGCGTCTAGCCTGTCCGAATCTTGGACCGCGTGTAGCTCTGCACAACTAAATTGCCAGGTCCATTCACCGTTCTTGGTTAACTTGAGCTCCGATGTATACGATACGGACGGTATGATTTGGAGGATGAGGTCTGCTTGTTTGGGGGAGAGAGATGCGTGAGAGAGCAAAGGTGAGAGGAGAGAAGATAGGGTGGGAGAAGAAGGGGTACGATATTTGTCTTTTGGATCAAATCGATCGGATCAGTTGAGTATGGAGTATAGAATGGGTTGATTCTTGTTGATCACTTACGATCTGTATGACTTAGATGATCAACATGTAGTACAAAGCAATGTACACGTTCCAGTAGGAGAATCAAACTTACCGTCTAAATCATGGAATAAAGCTGCTAATTCCACTACTAACAAATCAGGTTGAGGGTTCAAGGTTTTCGCAATTCTCATTGCAAGTCTTCTGACTCGATCGACTATCCAGATTTAAGTATTAGCCGATCAGTCCGATTAGTTGAGTTATGGAGATAAGGGAACTCGCCATGAGGCCAATCATGCGACGGATCGTACCTATTGGTGAAGCCGGACCTAATCAGCTACATCACAGATGCAGTAAGAGGGATGGATATAATCACCCCGCCATGTGAGCTCTCACAAACGCCTCAGCCTTGTTAAGTAGATCTTGTTCACCAGTCTTGTTTGCCTCGCTCATCATGCTTGATCCGGTTCTATATCGATGAGATGATCATGTCTTTTTTGAGCAGTCAACAAATGTCTGTTGTGATCTGGTCAAAGGTTACCTGTACGCGTGAGGTGGACAACGCGTGTGGAGGTCTGTCCTGTATTTGACCCAATCATCCTGAGTGGAAAGTGGCAGCTCAGGATTGTTTGCTTAATGCTTACTTGGGACGGACAAACAGCGGGACGGAGACTTGGACTCTTGGTCAATCCAGTCTTGCCCCCGCTGAGCAGAAAAGGACTAGTTAAAACCGCCGGCTATGCTCTCTGGTCATTGGACTAAAGGACGTTGCTGGTGATTTCCCCTTATCTCGGATCAAAGAGTCACGAGTCGACTGATAACCGGAACGTTTGGATGTGAGATGTATGGCGACAGATTGTCCGCAAGATATGATATTGAGAATTGCACTTGTTTGCTCCAATGACATTGTCAATCGGAGATGAATAGGGAGGAGACAAGCCAAAGAGTAGGTCATTTGGTTCGAGATATAGAGCAAAGTACTTCCTTTGATTTCCTAACCCCTCATATTTCGAAGACGATGACATAGCTGTCACTGACGAGTTTAACCGGTATTTTCAATGACGATCTCTGAGAAGACTTGGTTTCATGTACAAAAGGAAGTCCTAGTGGTGATGTTGATGGACACGTAAAGGTTCAGTGAGTCCACAGCATATTCAATGGTGCCAGAACCTCACGACTACTAGCTCTATCTCATCCCACACAGTCATCACAACACCCACAGTACCAATTCTTTCATACTACTACCAATGTGGAAGTGGCTCAAAGATATGGGCTCAGCACATTCAGCACCTAGACATGATCATAACGGACCTCTCTTTGGAGGTCATTACCCTGGTGATTTCTCAATTAGAGTGTGTACACGTTCCAGAACATATATGCTTTCATATTTCGAAGTGGAGAGCTTGTCTACCTCTCGGTATCGTTTGGCTGACTTGTGTCATATACCATAGCGTAACAGGCCAAATACGAACAAACCCCTCCCGCCACCTCCACCTCCAAATGAAACAAGATCAGTAAGATTCGGTAATGATCCACCGTGAGTTCAGAGTACCTTGACTATGATGCCCCAAAGTGAAAAATGTGATGCTATATCTCTCGTATATGAAATGATCTCTACTGACATTTGCTTGTGATTTAGCGCCTGGGTGTTCTACAGAAACCGACCAGCAGATGAGAACCTCGCCAATACGCGGTACTGCTATTCGCCACCTCCGTCAAATAGAAGTAAAACTACGCCACCACCAGCTTATGGGACTTGGGACGAGGGGCCATTGACTGTAAGGAATCAATGATAATGGATGACCCCCGGTTTGTGACTGGTTTTTGGAGTGATGAGGTATGAATGCAAGGAGGAACGATGGCCATCTTTACTGTACGTGGCGGTTTTCCCTCTAGTAATATGAAATTCAGAAACGACCCTGTGCATTATCTGTGATCTAACGGAATTTCTCATGAATATATGTATCTCTAGATTTGTAATTTTCAAATATTTAGATGTACTCATGTATAAGAGTTCTAGTGCACCATCAGCCCGTTATCTTGTTACATTCCTTTTCAATTCTTCTTGTCCTTTAATAACTCATAAGGATGTCAGATATAAATCTACTACTTCTACGTCCGATTCCGACATCTATTACATCATCCACTCCATTTCCTTGTCTACTCTTTGACATCATAATATTACATTAATGCTGCATCATCTCATCAATATGCCCCTCCAGCTAGTGGGATTAGCAATGCGCACAGATATGAGCCGAATAACTGGAATACTCATCCCGCCAACTCCTAATCTATCAATGACTATCAATGACTATCAATCTGAATCATGTCGGTATCAAAGGTTGAACTCCCTTGTCCACCCTGCCATGCCTTTGTAGAATGCTACGACGGGGAACGAAGATGGGAAGCGAGTTGTGTGTGCAATGGTAAGTGGGGATGATGGTTCTGGTTCTCCAGGAGGAAGTGGGGTTGATTGTATGTGAAAGTAAGGTTTTGGTCAAGTGCTAACAAGTAAGGTTTCTGAAATCTTGCCTTTACATGCCTGTGTTAGAGTCCACTTCAAAGCTTGAACTCAGAATAACGAATGCACTCGTAAGAATCAGCTTCTCACTCGTGTTCCAGATGAATCTGGCAGTCAAGTATCGATTGCATGCTGCCACCGCACTACAGTACACCGACTACGGTTGGCGGAAAAAAGCCGGTGCGCCCTTCAGATCTGATGGCGAAATAGCGTGAAGCTCATATCCTTAGATCCATCATACCTGATATAGTCCCTTTATCACTTGACGACTGAGTGTCAAAGCTTTGATCAGCCTGTGATAGCTCGAAGCTACCCATGCAAGTATATATATATATATATATATATACGAGCTTGTGCGACAATCTGGACGACCTTCTCTAAATTCCCATACCCACTTCAGCTTGTTGATTGCGAGGCGTAGCAGGACATCTGGCTGATCAGTTTTCAACATGGCGACTTCTCATCTTCCTCAAGGTATACACCGCTTATCTGAGATTTTGTCATCACACTTCCCATTTCATCAGGTAATTGTGGTGTTCATGACTATCATGGCGGTCTATCTCTCGGACTGGATTAGAAGATACCTCAGTGTCAGAAGCGTAAATCGGTTTTCGACTGCATTTCATCCGCGTGGAGCAGCCTACGCTGATGATATATCTTTATGTATCGTAGCAAGTGAGAGGACTGCCAACGATCAGTAGTCTTTTCGAATTCTTCGAATCTTCCTATCGCCAGAAATTGCCGCACATATCATTCATTGTACCTGTCCGAGATTATACCATTGACACGCCATGGGATAGTGAGTAGTGTTCTCGCTTTTTCTGTCTCATACATGTATGTGGTGAGGTGCAGGAGACTGGAAGCTGATATACATACCATAAAGAGTATGCCAAGTTCCGCTCTGACCTTTTCGCCTGCCCACAACTTTCCACTCCATCTTACGCAGTATATGTCACTTCCAACTCCAACGCTGCCGTTTTGATATCAAACAAATCCGGCCTTTTCGGTAAACCAATCGATATGTTTCGATATGTTGCGATCAACATATTTGGTAAGCAGATCACCAGTACGCAGAGTGGAGATGAGCATTATAGACATAAGAAAATTGTCAAGCCCTGCTTCAACGAGAACATCATGCAGACTGGCTGGTCAAAGATGGTAGAAGCTTTTCAGACTATGAAGTTCGAGGAAACGATCGAAGGAGGGGGAACAATCGAAGATGTGAAAGATTGCATGATCAAAGTGAGCGCAAATACTGATTTGTGCCAATGAGGTACTGTTTGAGTATCCAATCAGCTGATAGAGATTTTATCGCACTTTCTCCAGCTCACTCTGTATGTTTTTGGACGATCAGGCTTCAACATGGACTTTCCTTGGAATATACCTCAGAGCAAAGCTGAGGAGAGCAGTGAGTCCACCTCGAAGCGTGTCGCATTGTTCGCTGAGAGGTATCTTATCAACTCCAGTGCCATTTGCAGAAGCCTTGCATACAGTCGAAAGTAGCATAACAGTGCAGGTGCTTGTACCTTTTGTCAGTATATCTCTTAGAATCACATTGCTCAGGTTGAAGCTATGAGCTGAATCGTGGTTACCATGAACACCCAGTGGACTTTGGTCTATTTTCCATTAAAATCAGTTCGCCGACTGGGACAAGCTCAGAAATCGTTCGTGTCCCATCTCAAGGCAATGTACCATTCGAAGCGATTGGAGCTGAAGTCTTCAAGTGGATATGACCAGGATCGCAATATTTCACCTCCTCCCAAAGATATATTGGGTGCGTTGGTCGCTAGTCAGATGAGTGCTGAGTCGGAGGAAAGATTAAAAGCAAGTAAAACGAGAGAGAAGGTCCTGGGTTTGATGGAATCAGAGGTTATAGGTAATATTTGTGAGTATAACGTCGTTACTCTATTTTTGATTTTGGTTATCTGATGGTCTCTATTTACACCACAGGGATTTTCTTACTGTGAGTATTCAGGCAAGAATCACCAATAATCTTCTGCGGCATTTGGCTTCGCTGATTTGGGGATGTTCCACCCAATCTCTGCGCTGTACCGGTTTCAAGAGCTGGCCACGAAACGACTGGTCATACCCTTACGTTCCTTCAAGCGTACTTATGCGTCTACCCAGAATGGCAAGACAAGCTCTACGAGGAGATTATAAGTGTATGCGGAGATGAGCCACCCAGTGAGTAATGTTTATGAATCTCTTTGACCGACTTAGCTGATTGCTTCATCAAAAGGCTACCGACATATGAGTCAATTGAACATATGCTTAGCAGCCTGCTACGAGACTATCCGTCTTAAGGACATAGTGATGACCTTACCCAAAATAGCTATGAAGGATACCACTCTGCCATACACCACATGGGGTGATGAAGGTCACATCTCTCATAAGGTACATTGTATCAAGAAGGGCAGTCATATAATCATCGATTCGCCCGCACTGTCACTCAACCCTTTCGTCTGGACCGATCCGGGTAGATTCGATCCTACCAGGTTCCTAGATGCTAACGGTAGAGTATCAAGCTCGATCAATAGTTTCGCTGGATTCAGTCTTGGTCAAAGACAATGTATTGGCAAGAGGTTTGCCGAGGTGGAGATGGTAGCGTATATAAGTCATTTAATCAAGGAATACAGATTGTTTCCTATTGAGAAAGATGGCGAAACCATACATGAGATGAAGGCAAGGATTTTAAAGGGAACGGAGGAGTTGACGTTGACGCCTGGGAAATTTGCGGTCAGGTTTGAGAAACGATAAGGGGTGGAAACCTGTTTTCATCAAAGCGGAATGATTCTCCATGTACATATCTGATCGAAGACTCTGTACAAATGATATGTATATATTCTTCTCAGTAGATCTCTAAATATGCAGCTGCAATCGTGAATGACCTTCGTCCGTGCAAGACACGCTGAAGACAATCCTAAGTTTGCCGCCCGACTGAGACTTTTCCGAGGTGGCAAAGAACAGTTCATGACACTTCGGAATAAGAAGCAAAGATAGTATCAATGCATATTTGAGAGGATACGGGATGTATGAAATTGCGCGAAGTCAGATGCTGATTGCTGAAAAGAGGTCCACAGATTTTTTCATATCTGATCCCGACTGTCCGAGACGAACGATAATCAGGTCATCTGGCGGAAGTAAAGTAGATGTAGAGAAGACAGGCTTCGCTCACATGTGTAATTTCTTATTCATCGCACTGGCCAGAATCAACTCATTCTCCATTTGTTCCTTCTTCCTCGTAAGCGCTTTATGATTTTCAATACAGATCCACGAGTTCACATCAATTGAATGACAGTAATAATACTTCAGAAACCTAGTTATGCCTAAATCCAGCAGATCCTTCTTGACCCTAGGGGAGATGACCAGTCTCTTGGTTTTATGGCGGAGTACAAAAACGTGTTCTTTTGCGTCTGCGATAGGAGATACGGACAGGTCGATGCTGGGATTTGCGCCAGATTGATGTATCTGGAGTTCGTCCGTAGCTAACCTTGTGAGCTGCGAATTACAGCATGAAAATGAGCTGTGTTTCAATTATATTGCTATGTTGAATTTCGTTCGTTTGCAAACCGAAAAATTCACTCACTTTATGACAAACCATTTCGGCTACTGCTCTAGCATCTATCATCCATTGCCTATAGGTAGGAGCTAAGTCCTTTTGAGGTCCGGCACGACGACCACAGACACTGTATATGCAAGCTATCAGTATCCTGATGATTGGCTGAGAGTAAATCGACCCAGTCACTCACAATTTGGCCACCTGAGAGACAATTATTTCGTGGAATTGAACGCCATTGAGTGTGTGTAACTTCTTTGAAGACTGTGAGGATCATAAGTATATGATGAGCAGGCAAATCAGATGGTGCCAATGAATATTCACGCACCTGATATTCTCGTAGGAGTGTTTCTCCATCATCGAGACGTTTCTGCTGTTCGGTAGACAGCTGGGCTACCATGGTGAATGGAAGGGATGTAACAGAGCATCGAGAAGCTGTGATGATATGCAAAAGCTATGAAGTGAATATGCAGACAAAGATACCAAGATGACTGTCGATTTGAAATGAATTTTAGGTTGCAGCATTGTCCCGGAAAGTATTTCGGTGATGTAAGCATACACGTACGTATGTACTCAAACAAGATAATCCTGAACCTTCTTTCTTGTGCCAAATGAGGTCCTGCAAATAGACTGCCCGGTGCTTCATAAGGCCGATTTGTTGGAAGCGTCTCGTCATAAATTAGAAACATAAACAACTATAGAAGTCCCCTCGGCACACTACGTTATACAGCAGTCTCTACAAAGTGTTCCAAGAGAAAGTCATCTGTGGCATTTCCCACAAGCTCGGTGGCGATGTGAGCCAGCACAGACACGATAAATACATAACAACAATGAAAGAAGAATATCGTAGATTATCACCAGATGCAAGTCATCCTGACCCCCTGCCACGGTCCCTCCTTGACATCTCTCTGAAAGATTACAGTATTTAGATCTTATGGCGACTGAGGGTCATAATCTTTCATTAGCATCATGTCATATTCACAATATATCGTTTGACTCACATATGCATCTTCTTGAGTGAGTTTACCGCCTCTCTTTCCCCCTTCTTAATCTCTTTGGTCCTATTTCGACCCCGGGGTGTATGTAATTTTGGTTCATCGTGTACCATGTTCGCTGTCTTGGCTGATGCCGCCAATCGCCGTTCGTAACCGTACGGAAACGAAAGCGGAAAAAGTATTTCTTTCAAGAATCTTTCCATTTGTTTCTCAAGATGTGCGTTCTTCCAAGGGGCTATACTCGCACAGAGTTCTACATCTTGTGGGGACATTGCACCGCTGTCGACTGTGTCCGAAGGATAAATCAGAGTGAATACAGGACTATCACCTGTAAATTTGGTCGAGGCGCGAAATTTGGTGGGCTTGGAGTTCGAGCTGGGCTTTGAGGAATACTGCTGGTCCGGTTGAATCTCCGTCGATGCGATCAAAGTCAACTATCACATCGAACCATTCTCGGATTGTTTCCGTGCAGTACATGCATACCTGCAAATTTTGACTAAGATCTCCTCACTTACTTCACGGATAGTACGCCTGACAAATTTCATTCCGTCTTCTAGCCAGGCGTCAGGTGTAAGAGATCTCTCCAGTGCTGGTCCACGTTTACGGACCTCTTCGCTACGGAAACCATTATCATCTCAGCGGAGACACCCAACTGGAGACCGTGAACTCACTAATCAACGGTCTCAGACCGTAATACCGTGAGCATTTCTCGGACTGTCAGAGTATGTATAGCGCGCATGTCCTGCAAAGAAGGGTCAGCGGTCCAACTAGGCCTGCTTTTGGCTCGATCAGAACGACCGCTTACTCTCGCGGTCGCCAAAGTCTCCTTACCCCTTTCCAGCTGTTCCCGTCCGTGATCATCTAGGCAAAAGGGCATTTTGTGTGTCGGGGTATTGAAGTCAAATAATGGGTGAGGAATTGATATGTACAATGAGTGATCAGTCGTCAGAAGAATAAACGGTCCAAAGACAAGACTGGATTTAGTGTATCGAGATATGAATAGTGTCTGTCAAGAAGCCCGGCATATAAGGTTGATATCTGACGTATACTTCTAGTCAGGATTTTTCAGACTTCATACGAACGGTGGCGAAAAGAGGTGCGACTACTGTACCCAAAAATCGTAAACGTCAGTTTCCCAAGATTAAAGTTCGAGGTCAGCCAGAAGTCGATTTCGTCAGGCTTGAAATGGGGAGAAGAGTACGGACAAGGTGAAGAAATTGACTCGAATCACGACACCGATGCGACCTATGTCGCTGACGACGATGTTACGGAGGAAGAATACGATTATGGATCCGACCGGTCAGAAGCATGAGATACAGTTGCATTCCGGCGAGACGAGCTACAAGATAATGGCTCAACACATACCGCTGAGTATTATTGATAGACATGGTCTTCAAGGAGGCAGCACGGTGACTGACTAGTAAAATTAGATGCCGTATGCGGCGGATATCCCGATCAACATACATACATTGGGCAGTTACCCCACTTCCATTCCCCCACTTGATCGAGAGTACCTGCCAACATTGGACTATCGTGAGGAGACATGGGGTTTTATGGTACCGCATGAATGGTCCTACGCCGCCAGGGCAGGTAAGTCCAAGTCTTGGTGGTTGCAAGGTCAGCTTCCAACATGACCATCAGCTGATAAGGGTAAAAGACAGCATATCGGACAAGAGAACATTTCGGAGTTTTTCACGTTCGTAGCCACCCTAAAAGCAGACACTCATTGCCTCATGTTTTTGGCATGTTTCTGTCTTTGTTGTCATTATTGTTTAGTTGATACTCTAAAATGTAGCATCTCGCCGTACGACCATCAAAAGGAAGATGCTATCATGTTGATTAGATACCAACCAAACATGAAAACAATACATTGCTGTTTAGTTGAATGAGAAGCACCTTCCTTCCTTGCTTCTCCTTTTTTTCCCTTCCGTCCTTCCTGCGTTGTTCGAACATGAACGACGAATTGCCCTTTATATATCATTTAAGTACTGATAATTCACACGATTAACGTTTCGACTTGTTCTTATCACCACTGCCTTCCCTTCAACTTATCCATATCATTCTACCGGATTTGGCTGATCAGAAAAGAGATTAACTCTGATCTGCACAAACCAACAAACTAAATGAACAAACAAGATTGATTTGCCACCCTGTGTTCCTTCGAGATCAACCTGACAGATCGATATCTCAAAACATTTCAACCTCATCAACTGTCACCATCGATCATCATATAGTCCACTATATCGAACATTAATCTACCTGCTCCACTGTTCATCTCTCCATCTAAAATTCACCCTACCTTCCCGACTTTCAGCTCTTACCCTCAATTGTACCAACCCGAGAACATTGGTCCACAATCTTCCTTATCTCATTCTTCCTTCTCGTCTGTTTCTGATCGAACGTAACGATGGCATCAATAACATCCGGATACACTTCATACGAATCACCACCTTCACCACCTGCGACAGAAGAAGAGAGAGAGAGTATACCCTCGTTGGCTCAAGATGCGTATGAGTTATTGGGACAACAGGAGTCAAAGGTGGGTTACCTCTATCATCGTCTTCCTTCGTCTTCCTTACTCGCTTGCTTTGAGGGAATATCATTGCTGATGGCTGGTATAACATGTCCGACTCATGCTGCCATCATTTGACTCCGATTCCTGTCAACATCACCAAATCTCTCTTTCTCCAGATGATGGAGCTAGGCGATTTCATAGCGGAGCTCCGAGATCTAGACCTTCGAACTGCAGTGATAGATGAGATTTTGGATTATATGACATCGAATAGCTGGGTCCAATTGTGGAATTGGAAGGGTACGGAGGAAACTTGGATTAGTATTGTTGAATGATATCTGATGGATAATGTAAATCAATGGATGAATGTTTGTGTGATGAGAGACAGCGGTCCTGCACTTAGATAGTGCATGGTGTGATGGTTCAGTCGAGGTGATGCGATCTCTTTTGACAGACACCAATGTCGTTCGTATATTTCCATGTGTGATCATAGGGTACTGGATCATCAAAGATCTCGACTCTGAGAGATTATATGCATGCATTGGTTGTCAGAGAGCAGGATCAACTGTACCTCCGCACGATTAGATGAAATACTTACTCTCGATTACAAAATCATTGTAGATCGTTGTATTCGACTTTACCGAGATGATTACGATTTTTGTAATAGGGTTGATCACCCCTGATCAACCAAACATAAACCCGCACAAAAACATAAACAAACAAACAAGCAGGACATTACAAATGTCAACATCATCGTCAACAACGTTCAACATTGTTGTTATTCACATTCACACTGACCAATTATATCTGTAAACACTTCTCGACTCATCCGATAAAAAAAGTACCATATACATATCATTCACTCAACTACACCACTACCCATTGTCAGTGAAAGTATACATATCCAGCTCATCTCGCCACCTGAAATCTCAAGATATCACAGGAATAGTGAAGTGGACATCACAAACAATATCGTCGTCCATTCCCAGTTCAGAATTACCGATATTGCTTGAACTGAAGTCAAAAATAGAACGATCTAGGTAGATTCCACCGTCAGAATGGCCAATACAAGGCCATATACGCGAGAGGAGTTGAAAGGTTTACGAAGAGCGAATTTACAGAATCTGTTTAAAGTGAGTAATGGGATATTCAAGCTTTCGAATGAACATACGATTTTCTCTTTATATCCGTGCATACCATCTTCATCTCGCTCATGAACCAATACTGATGGAACTTCTTTCACAGATACATAATCTCAAAGGAGCCAATGGTACCAATTCCATCCTGATCGATTCGTTAGTCGAATACTTCGCTTCTCCCCAATACACCTCGGCTCACCCTCCTCAGATAACTGAAAAAGAACAAGCAAAAGAAAAAGAGAAGGATAAACATGTACCGGTCCGACCTCATAGTGCAGCTGGAGGAAAGGTAGAAAACAGGTACAAGAATCTACCGATAACTGCCAAACCCTTACCGGTCAAGGGGAGAGTGGTTTCAGGACCCAATCGCAAAGCGATTGAAAAGGATCATTCGTCAACAACTACGAAAGGTACCCAGAAGAAAGGAGTGAGCGAAAAGGTCTTACCGACTATCGCAGCAGCAACTACCACAACTGAAGATCAAAATGGATCTAGTGAGGCATACGAAGCTCCTCAACGAGCCGAATTGAACATTCAGCCTTCTCTCCCCACGCCACCTACATCATCTTCATCGCAATCTCATCCCGTGTCATTCTCTCAGGTGGAAGCTCTCCTCTCAGCGAACGACGCGAGATGGCAAGCTAAGTTCGAAGCGTTACAGCAAAATCTGAATGATCAGATGGAACGATTAAGAATAGAGATGAATCAACTTAGAAGTCAAGTGCAAACTCAAGCGGGACCTTCAAGGACTTCTGGTGGAAATAGAACTTGGTCACCTTGGGAAAACCGAGATCGATCAGCTTCACAGCCATTACCCTCAGCTTCGATCTTGGGTAAACGAAGACAGCATCCTTTGTCTACTGCCATCGGCGGAGAAGGTGTCGGTGTAGGATCAGAAGAGGATGATGACAGGAACGAAGCGAAGAGAGTTCGGTTCAATGGATCGAGACCTGGGGACGATACGCCATTAAATGAACACCCACCTTCCATTATTCCATCTGGCTCGACCTTCGCTGCCAGTGCGGTCCCACCTCGAACGCCCTCACCTCAGAAGACTTCAGCATTCGGAGCGGACTATTTCGCCAATCCATCTTTAACCCCTTTACCTGCGCATTCACAATCAAGTTTCATACCCCGTACTCCATCTCCCTCCAGACAGGGGACAGTTCCTGATAATTCCCAGACTCCCAGATTACCCAACGACTGGGAAGGCGAAGATTCGGAATTATCCGAACTAGAAGATGAAGATTTGACCAAGGGCCAGAGGACACCAATAAGTAGAAGAAGTGTGATACCTCAATTTTCGACTACGCCTGAACCTCCCTCACATCGACCTATTTCACCTACGATGGAGAGGAGTTTCTCTGGTTCTTCGGATAGATTTACTCCCGGTCGAGTCGTTATTGGTTCTTCCGCTACCGCTTCCACCCCGCTCGCTCAACCACCTTCCTTCGCAGTTGACGATGTGAATACCAATGGTATACATCTGTCAAATGTAACTGATCTAGAAAGGATAGATGAGATGGATGAATCCCAAAATTCACAAAATTCACAGAACCACAATCAGAGGTTGATTTCACCTAATGGACAGCTGAATTTTCCCACTATTCGACCTATACCTAGATTGAGTGGATTAGGTACACCCAAATCCACTCAGCCTCACCGCATCGGGACAGGGGGTCATCAAAGGACCATATCTGCTTCTTCCTCATCGTCTGCGACGTTACTCGCACCGCCATTATTGATCGCTCGAAATTCCCGAGCAGGATCGGAGTTACCTTTACCTACGAGGCATAGAGTTGGATCTAGAGGATTGAGTCCCCCTCCCAGACCTAGGAGTGCTAATGCGATTCATGGTCGGGATACACCCCCTCGAACGATCTTTCCCCTCAACTTGCCTGAACCGGAGGAAGGGTCGGGGTACGTAGCGGGTGGGAAAATCAGGTCGGCATCGGCGGATTATATGCATGTGGCTATGCATGGTTTACAAGCTGGAGAAAGGGATGAAGTCATCGGGAAAGGGGAGGCGGAAGGAAATGATGGACTCGATTTTGATGATGCCGATATAGATATGGACCACGGTATAGGAAAGGTGAAAAAGGAAAGGGAAAGGGAAAGTACGAGAATAATGGATATACCTACTCCATCACATCGGACTTTATTGGGTACGGAGAGATATAATGATAAAAGATTTGGAGATATTCCAGTCTCGTTTGGATTGGATGTTGGAGGAGGTGAGACTGGGATTTGGGAGAGTCCAAGGTGATCTTTCAGGGGAAAAGTAATGGAATAGAGGTGGACAATGGATGAGATATCTCTTCGTGGACTAAGAACATCGAGTTTGGTGGAGGCAGAATAGGGTCACGTATCTTGGTGTCTTGTTTAGATGGAGAATCGTTTGAACAGATGAGGTCACTTTGCTTATCTTATAAATATATTAGACTTAGATGTTGTTGTATGACTTCAGATTATAATGCTTGTGTGTCTTTAACATCTTGGAAATGCAACTATCGCGAACGTGAATCTCTTTGAATGGAGATAGATATTGGAACATTATATATTATTCATCGGTTCTCGTTTCTCTACTTCACAGATGTAACACTACAATACCTCCGAGTCACCGTAGGGCAAACAGCAGATGGTTGTTTATTCAGAAGCTGTGTGAGTGAGGTACCATGATCAGCTCACGACCTCTCTCTCTTCCCTTGTCTCCTTCGGGTTAGACATGTACTCACGCTTGTTGATCTCCATTTGAGCTTCACCTTTATCATGTTGGAGATTACCAGAAGTCTGTTGGGATTTGTCTCCGGTGATAGCGCCGACTATGGAATCTTTTTTACCTTCGAGTCTGTCTCCGACACTAGATGCGCGATACGATACAACACAAGATATCAGTAAGATACCTCATATTGGGATGTACTGTATCGACTCACCCCTCAACGTATCCTTGAGCTTTGGCAGCGGTGATTTCAGCTTCACCTTGATCATGTTGTTTTTGACCTGCTGTAGTCCATGAGGAAGGTTCGGAAGATCCTCCCACAGCTTGGTAGGCTGTCTCGATGGTGTTGCCCACGAGGACCTTGGCTGATCCCACGAGGGAGTTGATCTAATCACAAAGGAAGATGAGGAAATGATGTCAGCTCGACTGTACTTGCTCGAACTGTAGGAAAGTCATTGAGTGGTAGAGGGGTAGACTTACTTGACCGTTAGTCTTGGATGGTTCGTTGGACATTGTGAGTGGTTGAGTGTGATGTGTAAGGCGTGAGTGGCAAAGTGGATTGTTGATGTTGAAGAAGGGAATACGAGTAAAAGACAGTCCCTTCCACCTATTTATATCTTCCGCTCTTGTTTAATTTGTTTACAGTATCTCTCTCTTTACTCGTTTTAGCAAAGCAGGTGACATCAGCATGAATGGCAACTGAACGATGATTGACGTCATTCCCATCAGGAACGAAAAAAAGAAGAAGACAAAAATGACAATAGGATCTACATGACAGCAACTGCCACTTCTGGATAACGCCGAGGGGTTATATCCGGGACATCTTTCGTTGTTGCCCCTTGTGCACATGGCAGTTTCCCCGGACCGAGATTGGGGGGTGAGATGAGGAGCAACATGAACCGGAACTGTGGGACTGACTGTGGGTCCCATCCTGAGGAGGAACGAGTACACGATCACACTGTTGAGTGATAGATGATATCAATGGTATAACGTATAGTGAATTCACCGAGATGCATCACGAACTGCAAACATAGTTATTATCTCAAGTGCTACTGCAGATATTGTTCAGCTATATTTCTGTCAGATCCTCCATCACACCTACCTGCACCGGGCGAGTCGATCAACTTTCAACTTCTACTCGATAATAGCCGGGAAAACAGCCGGTCGCAACATCAACTTTCCTCTCAACACTTCGCCATTCCTGCTCATGCGATACCCATCAACTATCGAATTCACCATCTTTGATACCTACCACATCGATTGCTTACCACTACGAAACGCACTTGGGGTTTGTGACCCGTAAACTCATAAAGACAATCCTTCATGGATCCATCAACCAACTACAGCAATACAGCCACAGGCGGAAAACCATTTACCACCCATAATTCCACTCCATCACCATTCCATACTTCCCCTCAGGCCATCCCTGGTACTGGCACCAACACGGGTGGTACTTCACCCCATTCCTCATTGAACCAACAACCCTCACCACTCGTTCCAGCTTACCTCACTCGATATCCCACCTCGTCTTTAGATCAATTCGGTCCTTCACCTCCCTCCGGTCCTGGTAGAAGACCAACATTGACAAGTTCTATATCGACATCTAATTATCCTGATAATCTAGACATGTATCATACCAATCATAATGGAGGTGGAGGTAGATCAGATAGTTTTAGTCATACGGGAAATTGGCCTGCTCTACCATCTACCCCCGCAGGAGGAATAAAAGAAGATAAAGGGTGGAATAACGATAGCCGATATTCAATCTCATCATCGTCTTCAGCGAAAGGGAGATATAAAACACAACAGCACCACCACCAGCAGCAGCAGCAGCCGATAACTCATCCACCTCCTCACACAGGTCAACAAGCCCAGACCCAGAAGATATTCCCCAGTGCTGGACCGACAGCTAAAAGAGGGTCAAAAGCCTGTGTGGCCTGTAGAAGGGGTAAGAACAGGTGTGAATTCGATCCGACAGGGTCTGAAACTTCTTGTAGGAGATGTCTGCTCAATGGAACGCAATGTATATTCGAGAAACCATCGGAGAAATCGGGTGGGGGAGGAACGAGAAATAGGAATGGAAGTATCAATCAAAATCAAAATCAAAATCAAAGTCAAAATCAGAATCAGATGAATCAACAAAGTGGAAGTAGTAACGATGGAGCAGGAATGTCAACAGAAGCAGAAAGTAAAATTAATAACCTGGAGAAAACTGTTCAATCTTTGACTCAAAGTCAAGATCAAATTCAAAATGTTTTACAACAAATACTTCAGTTGTTACCTTCCCATTCACAAGGAAATCTACCTACACCGAATACATCGTCCATACCTAATTTTAGCAATCACACTCAGCAGCATCAACATCCTACGGCAATAGCTACTTCTAGCATCTTCCCATCTTCCGCATCTCCCCCTTTTCACCAGAACCTAAACCAGAACAATCAAGGAGATGATAGACAAGATGACATGATCTTACAAGCGTTCACAGCTGCTGGGAAAGGGAATAGGTTGAAATCACCTCAGAACACTGCTAGTGGTAGATCACTGTCCATGTCGACTACGATCAATACCACTACGGCCAGTCAGCTGCCCACGCCTGGGAAGCGGGATTTCCCAAAGTTACCTGGGTTCGCTCCTCCTGTAAGCATCATTATACTTCCCTCATCAATAACTGTAATGAAAATATAAATTGACGCCAACATTGTGTGTATCGATATACCAGGCTCATCAATTCGGTACATATGGTGTAATCCCTTTACCTTCCGCACCTCCGTCCCCATCTCGCTCGAGACATTCCTCACGATCATCATCCTCTCACTCAGCTACTTCGTCCAGCGCATTACCTCGAGAGACACTTACAGCTCCAATCCAGGCTTTACAGGCACTTGCCAATGCCGCCGACCAGATAGCCAAGACCTCGCCGGAGAACAACGATGAAGTAGAAGAAGAGGAAGATACCAAGGATGTGTTAACTACTGAAAGAGAGGAAGGAGGAGGAGAAGAAAGGGGTAGATCCAGAAAGAGAAAAAGAGTATTAATTGATCCGAATTTGGATTTGAAATCTATGGCGATGTCTCTGAGAGTGAAAAAGAAGAAAAGACCTGACCCCACTCCGCGAAACCCCTTTCCTGATGTGGTTACCAAGGGATTGGTGAGCGAACAAGAAGCGAGAGAACTGTGGGATATCTTCTTTAAAGGATGTCATTATTTTGTGCCCCTGTGGGATAAGAGTTATGATACCTATGAGACTTTCATCGTGAGAACACCGTTCTCAACTGATGGTGAGTTGTCGGTTTCCCCATATATTCATTATTACTTTAGATCGATGGTCATGACCATGAACAACAAATGCTAATGATCATTTGTCGTAAAAATAGCTGTGTTAGCAGTAGCCGCTAAGATCAGAGCAGGGAATGGTAAGTATCTTCGATCTTCTGGTTTCTCTATGATCTGTCGGATGGTGGCTGATGTAAGCATTCTTTATACAGGTCCATTAGGTCAGACGTTCCAGAGATGTTTGGAAGAAGCTCAAGGTATAGCTAGATCGACATTGTTTGGACCGATAGTCAGGAAAGAAGCAGTCATGGCGATGTTAATTTTGAGTGTGTGGAGTCAGAATGGTTGGTTACCTTGCGGGTGAGTAGAGCATACTTTCTCCAATCTGAATTGAGGTATACTGATGGGCAATTCTGTATGATTAGCCACGCCCTTCGTATGGGACTGGATATGAATCTACACCGAGCACTAGACAGACTGGCTAATAAGGATGAAGTGAGGCCTGAAGCTGATGAGAGGGATCTGGGTGAGTTAGCCGTTTCCTTGTCCAGAAAAAAAAACATAATGACAGCTGATGGTCGTTATCTCATGATAGTTGTTTCTGCTCGAATATGGTTGAACTGTTATATGCACGAACATCTGTAAGTGACGATTTTCTGAAAATGTAATCTTCTCGAAATATCGCTGAGAGACATCGTGGCTCTGGTATATAGTGTCAGTCTGGGAACTGGTAAACCCTTGTTGTTAAGGGATGATTCTTCGGTGAGAGGCGCAAGGGAATTATTGTAGGTAGAACTCGAGTCATCATACAACTTATGATTACTGACACGAATCAAAAAAATAGATCACACCCTATGGCTTCAGAGACAGATATGAGATTAGTAGCTGGTGTCGAATTAGTCAATCTACGGAGTGAGTCACAGATGACGTGAAACACTGATATCTGGATACCATGTCTCACCCTTTTCGTTTATTTTCTTTTTAGTTCGGATCCTCGAGCATCTCACTCCCCTACATGGCAAAATCGATTCAGCGACAATATCATTCGTCAAGCGCATGTTGTCAGATTTGAACTCGTGGTACAAGGAGTGGTACTCTATCCACAGAAGTCGATATGACGATGAAGATGTGTTGGTGAAGTTGCTGGAGACGGAATTGTGTTACGCACAACTTTGGACGGTGTGCGTGGCGCTTCGAGGAGTTCAATGGGATAAGGTGAGTAATCTGCAGAATGCGCTATCGTGCCATGGCTGACCTGGATGGGGATTTAGCTCGCCCCGGATCAACGTGAATTGGCGTTCCAAGCTAAAGACGCATCGTTCAGATGCCTGGAGATCTTCCTAAGACACGATAATTTCAGAAAACATCTGAAATACGCTACGCACGATCAGCTTGTTTCGGTAGCCTTTGCTGCGGTGTTCTTGTTGAAGATGTGAGTGGATTGACATTCAGGTATCTTGTCTGCAAATCGGTGTACGGTCGACTGCTGACGTATGATCGTTTCATATTTCCAGTGCGATGCTTTACCCTACTTCTGTTCCACTGCCATTCCTAATTTCTCAGGTATCGCAACTTGCCCACCTACTCTCTGCGGAATGTTTCGCCGAACGATATGCTTTAACTTTACGATTGATGTTATCGAATTTCAGAAGGAAAACAGGTGCCATGTCTACTTTACCTGGTACACCTAGATTATCTGTATCTGCCGGACAGAACCATCATCCAGGTCAAACATTACCTTCTCACCCGACACCCAATAACAATTTATCTGTGATCGGTGATCTGGATGGAGGACTACAAAGTCTATTGTCGTTACCTTCATTTGATGGATTAGATAATACCACCAATGGTAATGGTGGAGAGATGTTCGGAGGAGTAACGGATCAGATGTGGGATATGACTGGATTAGAAGGATTTAATTGGCCTACGGAATTTAGTCCCTCGGCGTTACCTGTTTGGTTGCAGGATGGTGTAAGTTTGGCTTTTATTTCATCTTCGACGGTACGGAAGGGTGTATAAGTAGCTGACCGAGATTTGATGACAACTTAGAACGTAAATGATTTGGGATTGCCTGCAGATGGATCGGATTCGTTATTCTTACCACCGGAGTGAGTAAAATACATGATCAGTGGTGTTCAGAGTGAATCAAACTGATTGTGTCTTCGTTCGATACTTGGTAGACTTGCCAACTTGTTCTTACCTTCTACCGGAAGTCAGATGTTTGATCAGTATGTCTTACCCGATAGTGGTGATGTAGGAGCGGAAGCTTGGTAGTGGGCACGCAACGAGGCTGTATCATGGTCAATGACCGGAATACACATATCGATGCGGATGATGATAAGCGATTGTAAAACCGGATGAGATAAAAGCCGGTATAAAGGGTAATTCATTCCAGCTACGGTGGTGGAAAGGGGGATAAACATTCGAGCGAAGGAAAAAGAGGAAGATCTGAAAGCCAGGTGGTTATCTATCAAGGGTAAAATATTTTGAACCGGTTATTATATAATTTTGATTTTTGTAAACCAATAAGCGGAAGGTGTTTGAAGTTTCTTTTTTTTTTTCGGGATTTGGTTGTTTTGATGATTCTTTGCCCGCTGGTAGAAAAATGGCAATATGTTGTATATGACATGAATTTTGACGAACAGATCTTTCGGGTTCCGATAAGTACATCACTGTAACGGCACTTTGGTCATGCACTGTCAGACTAGAGTAGAGTACAGGTTGTCGATGTACCTGTACGGTATCTGCTTTGCTGATGAATCAGTCAGTGGTACCGGAGGTGACTGACCATTGTGCATCTAAAACTCCGTAAATATCGGACGGCCGTAAGACCGTGGGGTTTTAACCCTGGATTTACCCGCGGCTGGACCGCAATGGGCAAGCTTATTCAGACTCTTCCAGTTACGATGGCGCCCCTGACGAAACTGACAAGTTGCATATGTGTCATAACCCATCCAAAGCTACCAAAACCAAAGCTAAACAAGATCAACTCGACGAAGAACACATGCCCGAGTGGAAAAAATTTAGATAGGGAGATCATCGACTTGGACAAGTATACACATATATATATATATGTATGAATCATCATCTGTTCTCTTCCTCTTTTGTTTTGTTCTCTTGACTTTTGGCTTATATCATCCTGATCGTTGTGGTGTTCATCGATCCTCAAGCGGACGGACCGAACGGATAGAGACTACGAGTAATCAATAAATCACACACAACACCAAACGCAAAACACACATCGTGCGAATACGGTATATCCCGAAAGGTACTCTTTCGTCTCCCTTTCTTTCACCTTGCATGGACCGACAGTACTCGCATCTCTCATTCCCTCTCAACCTCAAGCCCATTCATACCATCGTCTATCATCGTAGATCTAGCGATCTAACTCACTCAGCTTGAGAAATCGAAAATCTCATCTCCGAGACTAGTTGTTACTAGATTGTATCGCTCTAATCCGACGCAACCAACGGCGCCCGATCTCGGTCTTCTTGTTTCTTGGATTGACAGTCAAATTCTATTTTAGTCATTCAGTCATAGAGGTCGGATCTTAGTAATCAAGAATTCATATTCTTAATTTATATAACAACCATCTATCCATCTTTTCCATCGATCTCTTATCTTTCCTTTCTTTCCTTTTCAATTGTGTATACATCAAGAAGGATAATCCAAAATGTCAACAACATCGACCACGACCACCCAAATAGGTGATTCACCCTCTACACCACCCAAGACCAACGGTCTAGTATCGGATAAGCCCGTATCGTCCTTCACACTGAAAAAAAGACCTTGGAGACCTTATGTAACTCCCTTCGAAGATATACTAGCTAGAAAATACCCTGGGAGCGGAACCAACGAAGATCCCCATATAGTCGATTGGTTACCGAAAGATAAAGAGGATCCTCAAAATTGGCCAGCCGTATATAAATGGACCTGTATAGCGATCGTATCGTGGTTGACTTTGGCTGTAGCGCTTTCATCCTCAGCTTATACTGGTGGTGCTCAGGATATTGTGGTCGAGTTTGGAGCTAGTTTGGAATTGGTCATTGCCGGTGTATCGTTGTTTGTTGTTGGTGAGTTGACTTATTACAGGACACGAACTCTCTTCCGATCAAACTCTATGTATCAATAATCAAATATCAACGATCGATGATTCATGACTAAAGCTTACTGTTGCTTCTCGTTTAACAGGCTTCGCATTCGGACCATTATTCTGGGCTCCCTTCTCCGAAGTCTTCGGTCGACGAGTCGCGTACATCTTCTCCTACTTCTTCCTTACCGTTTGGTCCGGTGCCGCAGCTGGATCACCCAATATCGGTTCTCTCCTTGTATTCCGATTCCTCGCTGGTTTATTCGGTTCTTCTCCCCTGGCCAATGCTGGAGGAACCATCTCGGATGTTTTGGATGCCAATCAAAGAGGTCTGGGTATGGCCCTTTTCTCAGCTGCTCCTTTCCTCGGTCCATCCCTTGGTCCAATCACAGGTGGTTTCCTAGGTTTGAAAGCTGGTTGGAGATGGGTAGAAGGATACCTTGCGATCTTCGTGGGAGTCATGCTGATCATTGTCGCTATCTGGGGTTCGGAGACCTACGCTCCGCTCTTGTTGAGACGTCGAGCCAATACTTTGTCCAAGGCTACTGGAAAAGTATATAGGTTCAGAGGTGATGCCAAGAAACCTCTCCAGGTCGGTCCGCTGTTTGTCACTTCGTTAATTAGACCATGGAAGTTCTTGTGGTACGAACCTATTGTATCTATCTTGACTGTCTATACCGTGAGTGGAGTCGAAGGTTTTACGTACAAAATACAGATTCAGTTATACTGACTTTCTTGAGATGTTTGACTTAGGCTCTCATCTACGGTATCTTATATCTCAACTTCGCTGCCTACCCTATTGTTTTCCAACAAGGTCACGGATGGAATGTCGGCATCGGTGGTCTTGCCTTCCTCGGTATCTTGGTCGGTACCCTCGTATCAGTCTTGCTTTCCATCGTATATGTCAATCCACAATATATCAAAGTTGCCAAGAAGAAAGGTGGAAGAGCCGATCCCGAAGATCGATTACCCCCGGCCATCTGGGGTGGTATTCTGTTGGTCATTGGTCTAGCTGGATTTGCTGCCACCGACGGACCTGACGTTCACTGGATCGCACCCATCATCTTTGGTGTGCCATTCGGTACGGGTATCATCATTGTTTTCTTGGCTGTGTTGGCTTACTTGGTAGATAGTTATACTGTGAGTCAATTACTATACCTATTTCTCGTTCATAGTGTAGGTGCAGGATAACTGACAACCAATGATTTGGTGATGATTGCAGATTTACGCGGCTTCGGTACTCGCTGCCAACTCAGTCCTTCGATCACTTTTCGGTGCCGCTTTCCCCTTATTCACTCGACAAATGTTCGCCAAACTCGGTGTTCATTGGGGTGTTGCCCTTCCCGGATTCTTATCTCTCGCTTGTATTCCTTTCACAGTACTGTTCTACAAGTACGGTGCCAAAATCAGGGCGAAATGCAAGTACGCTGCTGATGCCGAGAGGACGATGGCTATGATCATGGCTTCTAGGATGGCTCAGGCGAAACAAGATGATGAAGAGGCCAATATCAACGGTGAACCTAAACCAGAAGGTCAAGCAGAAGGGGAAACAGTTGAGGCCCAACCTGCTGAGCAACAAGGTGGATTGTCGAAAGTTGAATCTCACGCTGCTGAACATGCTTCTGCTTCTGCGGGTACCCCCATCAACAGGATCCCATCGCATGTACCTCCTCATATGCACCATGAGTGGACTACTTATGAGGCTTTGGCCGATAGAGATGAAGTTGATTTAGAGGATGATGAAAGGATAAGATTGGAGGAGTTACATAAGAAATTCCATTATGTGAAAGCTACTAAAGCGAGTGAAGGCGAGAACCAGGCGGGAACTCAAGCTTGATCTGAAGTAGAAGGAGAAGAACAGGGTTAGTAGGGGAGGGATAAAAGGAGAAAACCAAAAGGAAACAAAAAACCTATCTTATAATATCGCATATCACTTAACATATAGATTTCACTCCGTTCTTACATCATATCATACCTGGGTTCAGACCTACTTAGATAACTATAATGACCATCATGCATATTATGCAATTCATAAACGTACCATCACATCTCGTATGCGATATCCAAGTTACAGTACGAATACTGCACTCGATAATGGTCCCTCAATCAATTGTGTACACACATTCCCTGCAGGATGAGTACGCAATCGGCAACAGAAAGCTGAACTTGGGCCAGTGAGGGGATTGTTCATCATAAGGTATTATATTATGATTGTTATGCATGGGTACAATATTGTGCTGTGTTTGCTATAAATCATCGTGTATGGGTTAAACCCCATGCTTTCCGTTGTAAGCGTTGGTGTAGGTGTTTTGGTTATTATTGTACAATGTCAAAAGACGAGTGAACGCAGTCTCGAGGAATGATGGAGTGAATTATTATGTAGAAAGAGATGATGGGGGCCGGACAGGAGGTGAAAGTATGGTGTAGAGAAGGAAGAAGAAGGGATGGAAAAAAAATGTTGAGGGGGTTAACCGATAAATCTGAAGTTCGAACTATGTATGGCGTACTATTCGATAATCATCAAAACAATAGTTAGAACACCAAATCAGTTTTTTCTACTACGCTGTCACGTTCAAGCTGATTCATACAAAGATGGTGAACTACTCACTTTGGGTTGCATCCCCTCACTCTGCTCTACAGCCTTCAACATGAACATCTCATGGAACTTTCTGGGCATATCCCTCGTCGCGTCTTTCCCGTTCGCATTGTTATTTCGATTATCTGGGGCGGAGGATGGTGGAGCGAGGACGGTGGGTCCGTGGAGGACGGACCCGGTTACGTTGATTATCAATGATGGAGGAGTGTTTGGTTCGGCTAATGTGTTCAGACCAGTCAATAAATTGATATGATCCAGTCGTGCAAGGATAGTATGATGATTTTGTTCACTTGTTGATATAGTCGCGGGTATTAGAGAGCAATTTGGGAGAGAAAATAGGCAGTCAACTCACCAGATACAGGATGACAATCTAAAGTTTGCAAATCATGTCTGCTCAGTGGTATACATTTTAGAAATTCTGCCAAAGATGGTTTATCGGATGGAACAGTATTGCCATTCCATATGATCTTCGAGTTGGGTAGGTACAAAAGTGGTATTTCCTATAAGTATATATAAGTTGATCAGGCGATATCAGCTCTCCGTTCATATCCAGCGAGTTTGACAGAGCTATTATATGCGGTAGCAGTGTACCAACCAAGTCTCGCCGCGTAGGCTCATCATAAGCTTCGTAGTATACCTGACAGAATGCTATAGCCCCATGAGAGGCTGCGTCGATGGCGGCTGCAGCCCAGGGTTGAGGTCTGACACCACCATGGAAGAACAAAGGGCTAAGCTAAGCTGGTATTCGCGAGCTGGGTCAGAGATAGAGCTTACATTGGCTGAGCAGGAACGCTCATTTGTTGTGGCTCTCGAGGTAATGCTGAGGTAGCCATGGTCCCATCGATATGTATATTGATGAAGAGGTAATTTTCGATGATGAATGAGTGGTAAATGTTGATGTACGAGGATGATGATTTCCAGTCATGTGTCGTAAGTGCCTGGGTGGATTGAAGAATTGAGTGGCAAATTTGAGTAGCGGTTGGTGATATCTGATCTTCCACGTCATCATTTATTCTCATCTCCGTCTCAATGATCAAGAATCGAGGTCTTTTCCGAACACAATATCGTTCATATCTATCAGTCCAGTGTGAAAGCTAGACCATGCCACGTCAGTAGCGGTCACTGGAACCGCTCACGGATCATGCCTCCTATATCACCCTCCTCGAAGCGCTCTGGGCACTCCGAGCAGAGGACTCGACCGTACATCCCCCTCCCCATACTGCTCCTTACATCTCTCATACCCCTCCTAGCCCTATTATTCCCTTATTTCTCGACCCAGCCGACTGCCCGTTTCTCGACATACATTCCGTCGAATCGTGGTGATCATCCAACGGCATTGATACTTACCGCTCATCCAGATGACGAAGTGATGTTCTTTCCACCTACTATCTTATCATTAGTGTCAGAGGGATGGACGGTTAGTGGATTATGTCTATCGACAGGTTAGTCAGCAGAGGAAGAGATCTCTGGGAATCTTGCGAAATGTGGTGGGAATCAAACATAAGCTGATGACAATGGCTGTGTCTAGGTAACTCGTCGGGTCTAGGGAATATACGTACAGAAGAATTATACGGGAGCTACGAAGTCTTAGGGGTTCTTCGTGAAAATGTGAAAGTCATTGATCATCCGTAAATTTTGTTCTGTCAACACTCACATGTTTCCTATAACAGCTGATAACTTACGTTTCTACTTCAATAGCAAATTCCAAGACTCCATGACTTCTCACTGGGATGCAAGTCTGATATCGGACATCTTACTTGACCATTTGAAGGACCATCCAGCAGATCTGGTATGTCCCCCTATCTGCCTTGAGGAAGAAAAGCAGACAGTCTGATACGTATATTGATTCATGTAGATAATAACCTTTGACGAGATTGGAATAACCCATCATCCCAACCACATTTCTCTCCCTCAAGCTCTAGCTCTCCTGCAAACTCACACTCGGCCTAGTCCCAAAATAACACACTTAAAATCACCTGGGGTGGTCCCGAAATTCACTGGACCCGTATATCCCATGTACCTCAACTTACAAACAATCCTTTTTCATATATTCAAGTCTGATGGACAGAAAGAAGGGCAAGGGGAGAAGGGGTTGGTCGTAGTTTCATCTCCTGCTCAATGGGTACAGAGTATACAAGCTATGATGGCCCATCGTACGCAACTAGTATGGTTCAGGTGGTTGTACCTTGCTGCGTCAAGGTTGATGTGGGTCAATGAGTTGATAGAAGTATGACCATAAATGATGCATCCATTGTACCAATACTCAACAAGAGACAGGCCAACATATGCGGCCTGACTAGGACCACAATTGATGGGAGGTAGAAATTATATTGCTCACTGTTGGCATTCATATACGTACCGTGACTCAAAAGAAAATAACGTTCTTCCTCTCATCCCAAGTTTACAGTTATATCAGTAGAATAATTCATGGTATATTGAATCACCTTATCTGCCGTTACTCACCGCATACCATCGAAACCACAGACGCTCCTGCTCAGCTGTGTAAATATGATAGAAGCCCTGATATATACTCAAACAATGCATGGAGAAGATAGGAGAGATGAGATGAAATGATATTCTGCCCACCTGAGCTGCCATTCATTCCGTCATCTCTGGTCCATCCCTTTTATGAGTTCGGATTATATTCGCCTAGCCGCGTAGACCCTCTGTTCGGATATGGTTCCAGGATACAAGCCATAACGTGATCATGTTTTAAAATGCATTCGTTCAAGAGGAACATACCTCGACTAAATTCATCGCTTCCAAATTTATCATTTTTTATTATTCGTCTCTTCGCCCATTCTGATTGAGGGTGACTAAGGCATCATCGAGCCGGTACTCAGCCCTACTCTGAACGCCTCGCTCTCGAAGATGAGTAATTTCCAAAGTTGAAGTACGAAAGATTCAGCATCTTCAGCGAGGATCTGAGATATTACCTGGTTAGCTCTCGAGACCGAATGTCCAGAGGAAATGAACTACAAAGAATTGCACTTACAGGTTCCAATCCATCTACCAAATCATCCGATCCTTTCTTATCTTTTAGATGCTCTAGAACAAATTCGACCAAGTCTTGGTCTAGTTCACCCAAGAATTCGTTAATTTTACCTTCTACAAAAGGTTTGATCTTTTCTTTGATAGTGGACTGTAAAAGAAAATAGTGACCAATCAGACCGTGTCAGCGGAAACACGACTCGGGAAGATCGTGGGAATTTGCAATTCCAAATCAAACTCGTACTCACCTCATTCACCGCAGCCCAATCAATACCAGCTCTGAATATATCTCTCCTACTTGTCGGCAAAGATTTCTTGATTTCCAATAATTTCGCATTCCTCTTAGCCAATCTCTGAGCTTCCGTCAACCCATCATTCCCTTGTCCGTCCGTCTCGGCATCTAATCTGATGAGTGTTCGTTTCTTCTTCTGTTCATTCTCTTCTTCTTCATCTCCAGCCAAAATGACAGGTTTGGGTTTATTAGGTATGACGGGTTTTACTTCTTCCTTGGGCTTGACTTCTATGGCGGTAGGTTGAATATTCAATCTAATCGGTTTAGCATCCTCGGTCAATAATCCTTTAGCTTTCTGCTCATTCTCCAATTCTGCTAATTCTGCCATTTGCTTCTTCAAGAATTCCTCGGACTCTTTCTCCAATGCTTGTAATTCGTCTTCTTCCTGTTGTCGATCACGTACGTCATCTTGGTACTCTTGTTGTCGGATACGTTGTCTCCTTGCACGCCATGTTGCCCTACAAACATCGTCGTGTAAGTTCAGTCATGCCTTGAATAGACAATACAGACGGAAAGGAGAATCGATACTTACCTGTCAGAATAGAACATCTCTCTGCCCTTCTCGATTATCTCGTCATCATCCCAATTCTCGTATTGCTCAATCTGTCTTCGCCTATTACGCTCGATCAGGTCCTCGTGGGCTTTTCTTTGGGCAAGTTCCCTATTCAGAGCCTCTATTCGGATACGTTCTCTGTGTTCGACCCTTCTTTCGGCCTGCATGATGACATGTAACGTCAGTTTCGATGTTGTGGTGAATGCAGGAGATAAGGAGAGTGCTGGCTTCAACGGCACAATAGAATGACAAATGTATGGGACGAAGAGGATTGAATGTAATTGAGATAGTAGAAGGTATAAAAAGAGTCACTCACATCTCTCAGAGCAATATCTTTCTCTCTCTGCTTCCTCTGTCTCCTCAATTCTTCTTCCTCTTCATCAGTCCTTCCAGAGTCGACCTTCCCTTCGGCCGACTGAGCGGCAACGAATCCAACGGGTTTATCATACGCCTGAGGATCTCGCGCCCTACTTGGTCCAGCTCCATTCTGTTGGGATTGAGGAGTCTGTTGACCTAGAGGAGTGTTGGGGCTTGGTTGGTTCTGATTTTGATTTTGCCAAGCTTGCTGTTGCTGTTTAGCCAATCCTCTGTTATTCCCATATCCATAATTCGCATTGGCCATAGGTGTCCTTTGCTGCTGTTGCTGTTGCATAATTCTATATCTCTCTCTTTCATCTTCAATTGCTTTCTTTTCCTTTTCCCTTTTCGCAGCTGCGACTCTGAAGATTGCAATCTGATCCAGTACTGCTACTCTCTGATTTTCAGGTAAGTCACCTTCTTTCAGATCTTGCAGATGTTCTGGAACGATGACTTGAAGTGGGCTGTCCCCGCCTCCTTGCTTAGCGGGACCGTCAGGGTGTTGAGCGTTGGGATCGGTCAGGAGTGCGACGATATGCGCGATTGATTTTCGGGTGGCTGCGTCGGCTTCTTCGTCGTTCTATGAATCGAGGGAACCATGTAAGCATAGAGCAGCAGATGAGAGAGTGTATAAGTGGAAAACCCACATCAGATCTCCCCAGAGTCGATTCAAATTCCTCTAAGAATTCCTGCGTCTTCTGATCCGCCTTAACCACCAAAGCCTTTTTCTTACAATCTCTCCTTCCCTCGGGCGACAAATCAGGTAGTTCCACACCATTTAAACATCTTATACACCTCAGCACGACTTCTGGGTTTTCGTAAGCTGCGAAACCGAATGCTTGGGGTTTACCGGATGCACCCGATACCCTCTTGAGCTCATGGAGAGGTCCGCAAGCCTAAAACAGCACAACAGCGTAGATTAGTACAACTATCTCATCACATAACAGATTATATAAAGAGGAAATGACCAACATGTCACTTACGTTGAGAAGATTCTTTAAAACATCATCCGTTATACCAGGAGCTATACTTCCCACGAACACACTTGTGGTTTTAACATCCCGTACGAAGCCTGGTGGTGTCCCTGCTCCATTGGAACTTTGATTCGGTGGTAGACCTTCTTGAGGGAATCTTGGTGGTTGCGGCAATCCAGCTGGGGCGGGAGGTAGACCTAATCCGGGATGAGCAGGTCTCTGAGGAGGAGGATATTGGTTAAAGCCCATTCCTCCCGGTCCGCTTGGTGGAGGACGGAATGGTAATCCACCGTCACCGCTACCTCCATTGGCTGGTCCACCGGGCGAGTTGAAGCCTGGTCCAGAAGGTGAGAGTGAAGGAGGAGGTCGAGAACCTGGTGCGAAGTTTGGTGGGAAAGGTGGAGGGATGAATGACCCTGGAGGAGGAGGTCGGAATGGTGGGAATTGACCTTGTTGGCCTGGTGCGGGTGGTCGGTTCGGGGGGAAGGGAGGTAAGTTACCAGGAGGTGGGCGGAAGGGTGCTATAACCAGAAACGTAAGATTTCAACATTACCTGTTAGCTAGGTCGTCAGAGGTCGAGGGATATGGGGAGAGCACGCTCACGTTGACCGTTGTACATTATGATATCCTGCCTACTTGACGGTCTTCCTTGGTGGTGGGATGTACGCGTACAGGTATCACTGATGAGCAAGAGATGAGATGATGAATGACTTTGATCTTTTGTTGCAGCGATACTTAATGAGGGACGAACGAATATGAGCTTAAACAGGGGGAGCACAAAAAGAACCCAGAGCTCACATTCATTCGAAGGTAAATTCGAGATTCGAACGGATTTGTGCCACATTCGTTCATCCATTATCGGCCATCAAGCACAGATATATATACTTTGTGTAAGTGATAGCACACAAATAGGTGAATCCATAGACCTCTGCGTACTGATCCCCATGGATATGCCCAAGTTGCTATTTCACTTCAAAAATATGATGTCTGCGCCATGTACGTCGATCCCAAAGAGTGCGACTTTCCCGATTGCTCGGTCGTAGTCGTAATTCATATGTAACAAAATGTCCGATATGCTTGCTGGACAGTCCGGTGTCCGGGGCATCGGGAGAAATCCGTACATCCGTGTGGAGAACCTCATGCAAGTCTCGGAATGAGGTGCAGTGATCACATTGACTAATATCGACATTTCCGTGTAGGAAGAGTCAGCGGACTCAAAATAAGAGCTCCAACGATCTGTTCGAGGTCACCCTGAAGGGAGGTAGTGCTGCAATCTAATCTTGCCATAGCTAATTCACCACGTTTACAGTCCGCAGCTTTATTAGATAGGTTCAATACATACTACATAAAAAGGTTCTGTCATCAAGGATGTTGAAGGCCTTTGACCCGGTCGCAAGTGTTCACTTAGGAATGCATATCATGCTTCATCAAGTTTGAGTATACTGAAAGATGGCGTGTGTGTGTTAACAATTACGCCACACTCCTTCGCCACTATGGATCTGTCATTAAACAACTCGCCTCCTTTAGCATCCGTGCACTCGACATACATCAACAATATCTTCAGGCTTCAAACATATCTCTCCTGGCTTGTAATTCTGCTATTTTCGTATGAACATCAATCAGATGTCAATATAATGACTTACATATTACGAGAAAAATGTGTAGTAAACGACTGCAACTCAGTAGTAACACACAGCGCGACTACCGTCTGCTGGGTATGTACCGAACTTCGATGTTCAGAACATAGGTCGAAGCCGGTCCACCCATGCGGAACATTCGAGGAAGTTGTAAGTGCTTGTCCGGCAGTAAGAGGTGGCGAGCTACAAACCTGCCTACATGTAGCTCTCCACACCCCCAAACGATCTCCAGTTGACCCTCATAGCGAATGCAAGTAAATTACAACGCGTAGGTCTATTTATATAGTGAAAGCAACAGAACAGCGGCTCAATGTATTCTTCAACAGTTTACCAGTCTACTCAACAGTATCTCATTTGAAAAAGATCGCATCACTCAAGAAGCTCAGCGCATCCGACTTGGACACACCTGCATTCTCCAGCTTCCTCATGATAGCCAAAGCATGTTCGACGCAAAGAACATGTATAACGGCATCAACGTTCATTTCCCTGTTATCTTCGATGACGGTTTCAAATGGCTTCTTAGGGTCAGACAGTCCCATAATGGCTACCCACCTCCTGAAATACAAAAATTTGTAGTCCGAAGTGAAGTGACTGCTCTAACGATTCTCAAAAATGGTGGAGTACTTGCTCCTGATGCTTGGTATCCTCTTAGCGACGGTCAATCCTCTCGTGTGTGCTTTTCTATCTCTGCCCTCCTGGAAGTCCATCACTAAATCATACTTATCTTTCGTAGAGCCCGATTTATGCTACTTCTTCTGCCAATTACTGAATGGAGCATCTTTGAACATTCCAAAGAGAGGAATTGACGCTCTTTGGACACCTGGGCCAGAGATAAAGCACATTATCGAGGAATACGCTAGAATATCCATTCTAATCGCCGATACACCCATCTCCAGTAGCTTGATCGGCTGCCCCATACCAGATCCCGATGACCCCCATCACAGAAGCATCGGACCTTTGGCTACTCACCGTTCATTGAACATGATCCAACCACCTTATTTCCCTGGCCCTTTCAATAACAACCAAGAACGTTATCTAGCACAAATAGATATAGCTCTCGATCACGTTTTCAATGGACATTTATGCCAGAGGAATACCTTAGATGCCTATTTATGGCATCTAGAGCTCAGGGAGCTGGTTGGACTATGCGATATGCTTGCCGAGAAACCCAACAAGGTATATATTAAACATGCGGATGATAAGGGGGATCATTTAATGGGTGATGGTGAGGGTAATTTGACAGGGATTATAGACTGGGAATGGTGGGTACCGGTCTCAATCTCCCAGTAAACCTTGGAAAGGCACAGAGCTGAAGTTTAAGGAACAATATAACAGGGCATACGCGACGACCAAGGAAGAAGCTTTCTCCTCGCCGTACTTCTGCTTCACACACAATCGATACTACGCCGGTAACAACTTTATGACACCCGCGGAGGAGCTGTTGATTCAAGCTTATGAGAGATTTGGGAGGAAGGACTTGGCAGATTGCATCAGGAACGGCAAGATCTACCAGCGATTGAGTCATATAGGCACATTTGAACCATGGCCTTGTCCTCAACGTGGTGTCTTAGAAGCCTTTGCACAATGGAAACCGGCTAATCTCAAACCACCGGCCAAGTTCGATAAATCATGGAGAGTATATCTCATAGATCGATATAGAGACAACGAGACCCTTCAGGAACTCATCAAGCGTGAAGCTTGGGATCAGGAGAAAGGAAGGGCCGAAGTGAAATCAGAGAGGGAAAAATGGCTGGAGGAGAGAAAGGAGAAGTGCAAGGAGCACTCTTCTGTGGAAATCTCGTAGAATCATCGTAGTAGCACTAACAGTAGTGATTGTAACATGCATCCCCAAGTATGCATACACTATCCCCTGACCCTTCATGACGGACATCAACCGTCAATGGTAATATCTTAACGTTCCAAACAATCTAGGAGAATCGAAAAGTTAAGCTTTTTCTCTTCACGTGGGTTTGAGTTGGTCTATTTTAGGAATCGATATCGTTCGAGCTAACGGCGTGTAATTCATTATACGACAAGTAATATTTGTACCTGGTATACAATGTGGTATCTTATGTTTATATCAATGATGAATCTATACTTTCGCCTAGGACTGCTATGCGCACTCCCCGCAGAATTACAAATAGAGATCATGTAACGTTATCCTCCCTTACTTTCCACTTCAAAACTTCCAGCGTGCTCTTCGCATCTACAGCAGAAGAATGACCCAAATCAGATGTTCTATCCTGGATGAAATAACCCAACTTTTCCTTGACGATATCTCGCAGAGCGCGACGAAAAGGCGGTCCTTTGTCATGTGGAAATACGAACGCTGTATCTATCACTTTGGTATGCAGTAATTGGAGAGCACGAAGATCGTTTTCAAGACTATTTGTGATATAATGGTCAAAATTAGTCAGGTCGCCAGAGGCTATCTGAAAGAGGGATATGGACATGATGAGGTCAGGTTGGAAACTCACCCATGTCCTACTGTTATAGTATCCGGACCAATGAACATACACGCTGCTGCTCTAACTGCTGGCAAATCCATGACAGCAGTTTTGAGCTGATCGGGGGTTATACCGGAGAATCGTGTGTTGACGTCTCTGTAGCAAGTACGAAAATCAGCTGGATCTGTAATTACTACCAGGGGGAGATGTCAACTGACAATACAGGTACAGTCTGTCTGACCATTTCATCGAGAAGTATCTCTCCGTTCTCATCTACTATAGTTACTCTTCCAAGCGATATACCCGCCGTGGTGTCTATCATATAAGCTAATTAGCAATAGCCTCTAATGAATGCAGATTACTCACAAATCATCTCACAATCCATGGCTACTACCTCATTCCATTTCCCCAACCCACCATCTCCCTTGCCTATGACCTGTTCGGTAGTCTTATACGGTACCCTCCTTGCTAATTTCCTATCATCATCTTCCTCACTGAATACATGTATATAATCTTGGCATCCAACTTCTCCTCTTTCTTTCCCACAACATGTATATATCCATTTCCTCCTTCCCTCAATTCGTTCAGGTAAAGTTCGACCATAGTGATATTTGCATTCACCATTTTTCATCCTTTCTTCTATATTCTTCGAACTAACCACAAAAGAAACTTTACATCTGTTACATACCCTCTCTTCTCTTTCTCCATCTATCTTAACCTCCTCAGGGTTGATATCGGTGAGAGAATTATCTTGAGGATTGGGATATCGCCATATCTCAAATTGATCAAGAGGTAAACAATATTTATCAATCTTCCCTCTAGACAGTTTAGATAGTTTCTCCTTCTCTGCTACTTCATGGGCAACTCTAGATTCTTTGACTGTCCCTATCGATGGATGATCCAGCTTATCCGGTGGGATTCGCTTCGAGATGGATACGGCAGCTTGATGAATCGCCGTTTTGTATATTCGCACGTTCGATGAAGCAGCTGCTGTTTCCGATTCTTGAGAGAAAGCTGAGGTGTGAGCCAGATCAGGAGAGAGATGTAGGATAGGCGCATACTATTCAATATATATTAGCAGGTGGATTGCGCATGCAGGGTAGATTCAACTTGCAAGTTTGGCATACTGGGTGTACAACGTATTCACTATATTGGAATATATATCAGCATACTTCGATTCATCCCATTTAAAGAGGTTACTCACAGCCTTTTTGTCTATCTGGTCTTGGATGAGGTGATGGTTTGAGGTTGATGGGTAAGACCGGTGGACGAGCAGTGTTTAAAGCAATTAGAGAGGGAGTAGCCGGAGTCGGTATTGGCCGGACTGGTGTTTGGGGAACAGCTGGGGGTACCTGAGAATCAGAATTGTAAGGTTATATCAAGCAGTTTTTGTATCGATCGAAGCTACAGCTTACCTCAGTGCTCGCTGATGGTCCGTCCTTCGCTGAAGGTCTGATCGTTCCATTATCCAATTTTCGAGAACTTGGGGTTGTACTTCCTTTCCTACTGTCATTTCCAGTCACCCTTCGCACAACTCCCCTGATTCTCTCTTCCTCTTCGGCCTCTGACCGTCTCTTCACTGCTTGTCTAACAGTCGATGGAACGTCCTTGGATGGTAAGGTCGTTTTGGAGGAAGATGCCTCGGCGTGAGTGAAGAAACATCTTGGACGGCCACAGGATGGATCAGGACATCGAGCTGCGGATAGCAAGCCGAGGTTCGAGAACATCTCGGAATCAGGGACAGTGTGTTTCCCCTTTCTCAGCTGTTCTGATGAGATTTTACAGGCGATTGTGGGCCACTGATAGGAAGATAGGTGGAAATCAGGAAAGACTTGAATATTGTCAACATGACTTGACTGGGTGATCTTGATGTCTGAGGGTTGGGTCTCTTTCCGCCGGAAAGTCGCAGGTAGCCGACCCGAATTTCAGCAATCGAAAACATCCCTTGGTTCGCATTCGAGTTCTTTTTCATGGTTCTTCTCTGTGCACTACATGTCAACAGGAGCAGTGTCACTCGCAAAGATGTCCAGACCGGCGCTGAGAAGGGTACTCAACAATCGCAAACCCTTCAACCTTTGTGGTGTTCCCGCGATAGGCTGTCGACATCAGTCCACCTCCTCTCCTGCATCTTCGAGCGTTCCATCGGTAAAGGAGAATGAGCTGGCGAAGATTATACGGGACACCATCAAGGTAAGCTGTGATTGCGTCCAGAGTGTCGCTTGACCCAATCTGAATTTTCATAAATTTTGCAGTCGACAGGTCCGATACCGATCTCGAGATATATGCAATTCTGTCTCTCACATCCTACATATGGATATTATCAGAAAGGAGATGTGTTTGGAGAGAAAGGCGACTTCATAACGTCTCCAGAAATATCACAGATATTCGGTGAAGTAAGTCAAATCAGCTGTGACTTCCAGCTCGTGCTTTCTCAGCTGATATTGATCGAATGGCTTAGCTTGTAGCAATTTGGTTCCTCACAAGATGGATGGAAGCTGATTCGCCCTCTAGAGTGAGGATAGTAGAACTAGGTCCGGGGAGGGGTACTTTGATGGATGATATTTTACGTGTGAGCTTTCTCTCTCTCTTCTCCGCCAGATTGGATAGCTCATCCGCGCTCATTCCTCTAATATGTGTATAGACATTGTTCAGTTTCCCTGGTATATCTGGATCGATAAAGTCTATTCACTTGGTCGAAAATAGTGAAGCTTTGAGAAAGATACAGGGCGATAAGTTACTGGAGAGATTGGAAGGGAAAGAGGTGGATCTGCAATGGTATACAGGTATCAATGAGATTCCAGAGAGTGAGTCATGAAGTTCTTTTGCTCATGCCCGACTGCAAGGAATTCCTCGACCTCTATAATCAACAATGTATGGTTATCAGTGTTCTGATTGTTTAGAGCTGATCATCTGTCTATGTGATGAAATTCAGCCAATGACACATACACACTCTTCGTCGCGCATGAATTCTTCGATGCGATGCCTATAAATACTTTCGAGAAGACTGACATGGGTTGGAGGGAAGTTCAAGTGGATAATGATCCAGGATATGCACAAAAGTGAGTCATTCTTTATCCAGTATGACTTTCCTCCTGAAATCCATCAGCTACGTCGTGATATACAATCCTAACTCTGCTGATATTGCGTTAAATGCAGTTTACCAAACCAAACATCCAAGTCTGGCTTAAGACTTTCCCTCTCCTCCGCACCTACACCACTCTCGACCGTTTTACCTGCAACTTCATCTAGGTTCACAAATCTGTCAACAGGATCAAGGATCGAAATCGCCCAGGATTCATTCAAGATCATGCGACGCGCTGGTGAATTGATAAGTAAAGGACTAGGAGGTTGTGGAGTGGTGGTTGATTATGGGGGAGATAGATCATACGGACAGTCTTTCAGAGTGAGTGGAATAGACCGTTTCTTCATTGGGCACGAACGAACATAATTGAGGACAATATGATTGTGACTCGCGACTATCTCTAACATGATCGACGCTCTCTGTTGTCAATCTCGAATCCTCCTCTTCATCATAGCCCGCAGCTCAAGAGCTGATCTTACTGTTTACGTGAATCCATAGGCCTTCAAAAATCACAAGATAGTAGACGTTTTCGACGATCCTGGAAACGCAGATTTGACTGCGAATGTGGATTTTGCCTATCTGAGAGAATCTTTAGCTGGTACAGGTAAGTCCAATCTTCCGCTCCTTTTGATCCTCCACGATCCGTCCCATTGAACAAGATGTCAGAACACATCATCAGCTCATTCCTTCTATCTGCTTCCCTATTCTTGTCTGTTACTACATTATACTGAGTCACATTTACGTTCTACAGGATCATCTTCCCTAGGCCCAATTTCCCAATCGTCCTTCCTCCTCTCTTTGGGTCTTCAACCCCGTCTTCGCAAACTCCTTGATTCCGCGACGGACGAAAAGAGGAAAGAAGATATACGTAAATCAGCTCAGAGATTGATAGACCCACTGGGTATGGGTGGTCAATATCAGGTTATGGGAATTACGAATGATTCAGCGTTGAGAGTTGCCGAGGGTGGGGAGATATATCCTTTTATCAAAAAGAAAGAGCAAAGTAAAGTTTTAAAGCCGTGATTATAGACTCACATTCATAGATGAATATAATCTCAAGGATGGGTAGCTATTCTTTATTGATAATTCAGACCTGTCTTGGTATCACGGTTCGTTCTTATTGGACATCACGGTTCAAGCATCTGACAATACCTTGGGTCATCTTTTATACTCATATCCATTGAGTCACCAAAGAAAACACATGACGGACTCGTAGTTTTTCATCTTGCATTAGATTGGTATACACAACAAAAGCACAAGGGTATGAATCATACTACATGGGTATATACTACTCACTCTCCAGTGATGGGATCACTTCTCCAATACTTTCAATCTCTCTTCCAATCCTTTTATCCTCCCCTCTGTACTACTCCAATTACTCATAATCCCTTGCACCGCCTGATCCAAACCTTTACTCAACTTATCCAATATAGCTTGTAATTGGCCTATCTCAGTGGTATTGTTCTTATCCTGAATTTTGAGTTGTTTGAGCGACTCAGCTATCGTCGCAGCATCGTTGTGCAATTCGTTCAAACTCTTCAATCTGATAAGGAGAGGTTGAATAATAGGTAAATATCCATCTAGCCTGGACAAAAGTCCAAATAGCTGCTGCAGATTTTGATATTCACTCTGTGATAGATTCACATTACTTGAAGAAGAAGGTTTTTCCGAATCGGCTGAAAGGTTCGTTGTGGTATTTCGTTTATTCGATGAAGAAGCTGCTCTGTCTAGATCTACCAAGAGTAGTTTGATTCGACGTGAGATGGCGTCCAGTTGACGGGGTTGGGTGAGAAGTGATAGAAGGTGAGAATGTTTGGTGAGAGTCGGTATCAATGGACCATTCTAAACGGTTTGCGAGCAATCAGCTGATGGCACCTTCAACACTTCGGAGTACATTTCAGCTTACCTGGTTTGATCCTTCTCCTAATGGTCCTAGAGCATTCTCGAGTATTGCCAAACGCTTATCGATCTCTCCCAGACTATATTGTCTCTTGCTATTCTCATCATCTTCATGACGTACATCTCGCCCTTCTTGTGATTGTGAATTTACTGTCCCCGTTAATCGCTTTAACCTATCATCCCATTCTGACGGTTCTAAACCATTCCCATCTACGACACCTAATTCATCAATATCTAAGCTCCCTAATCTATCTTTCAGCCCGTTCAGCTCAGATACTAAGTTTATAGGTTGTTTAGGAGGTAAGACCGATTTCCTCTTTCCCTCTTTACCCTCTATGGATGGTCCAGCTCCAGATCCAGAAGTCGAAGCTTGAGGTTGTGATGAGATCTCGGATTCGAGTTCGGCCAATTCAGCTTTCAAACGTCGTAGGCGACTAATAGAAGATTCCTTGAACTGAGATCCCGGGTCTTCGTCTTCGGAGGATGAAGGGGAATAGGTCGAGAGGGTATGCCGGGATAGAGGTGGCAGTCTGGGTCGGAATGATAGGTCTTTTGGATCTGGTCCATCATAGCCATAGTCATGATTTCAGCAAGAGTTCTAGTAACGGGATACATCGTAAAAGCCATGAAGGTCTGTCAAACTCACCTCTCCGCCTTGTACCCCTTCCAAATACTTTCTCGACGTTCTTCCTTCCTGGTAATCCACTTACATCTATATTTTCAGAATTTGGCTTTATCGTATGATGCTCGTCGTCAGCTAGTCCACTGTCGCCCTGGAGATGCATATCCATCAGTCAGCTCGAGACCTGTGGCATCCACATTTCCAACCAAGCTTACCGGTCTTAGGAGGCTATCTGGTTCATCGGGAGTCTCGAATATATCTTGAGCTGTGTCCTGAGTATGAAGTCCGTCCATGAGCTAGGATCCCATAGGGAGAGTGGGCGGACGGCAGCTCACTATATCTGGTAGTCCATGGTATTTGGTGTTCATGGTATCTTACTGAATCCCCTGTCTTGATTGTAGCTATGTGTATCAGATGTATCGGATGCAACATTGATTTTGGTTGTACAAGGTGCAAAGTGGTCATAGCAATCTAAGACGCGTCGCGATGCAAAGTGGGTCACTCATTTACTCATTCAAAGTGTACATGAAGTGGAGGTGGTCCATGCATTCACAGAGAGTATAAGGAGGGGGGAAACCCATGATATGTCTTTCATTCTCCCATTTCCTCTTTCATTCCTCTTATCACTGACCATATACACCTAGATACATCGGTCCAATCCCTCAACATGGGTACCCGCACTTGTAGGTACCGCAAGGATATCCTGCACTGTTGTGTCTTGACCTGCGCTCATCATCTCTCGATGTATTCTGATAGTCAAGCTCGACAAGGCGATGATGACCAACCCCAGGTTATTGCCTGTCTCAAGTAAAGGAAAGGCGAAATGGGAGACAATGTGAGCTGAATTGGGCTTCGATGATCGAGCAGTAGCTCACAGCAGTCTGTTGGCTTGAACAGAACCGAAAGTATCACGATCACGGTCATAGCTAGATCGTCTTCAAATGTCGAAATACATCTAATACACCGAGGAAGATTCATCGTATGTCGTCTCTTAGGCTTCTCTACACGATAGGCTGACCATCGGACATACAGATGAAGCAATCTTTCCAACACCTGTCACGCACCGATGCGTCGATACGTAAGATCATTCACAGCGATACAAGTATGATCTTCAGGTATGAGCCGACACAAACCCCAGTGATCTCAGGAATGAAGGTATGTGGTCAATCTTCCTTGAAACTCCTTGCCGATCTTTCACTGACGATGTATATCAGATGAAAGAAAGCTACCAATTCAAATTTGACAGCAATGAAGATTGTCAATCGTTCATTCAAATGATGACAGGTTTTTTCGAAATATCCGAAGCCAAACAGCAAAGCACCATCAAGGGTAATCACGTAGAACCATCACAAGCTATCCCTTTTTCACCTTCAAAGGTATCTAAAAGCGGTAATACACCATTCACATCCCCTACCAAAGCCTCACCCGCCAATTCTTCTCCTGAATCAAAACGTTCACCTGGTTCGCAAGAACGGACGAAATCGCGCTCGAAATCTAAAGAAGAATCGAAGAGTGGAGACACACCAGCCAGCACCCATAGCGCCTCTATAAACGTATCGCAGAAAGTAGAGATAACAGCAGAGGATACGCCTTCTCCGCCGGTTGACGAGGCAACCGAACGCTTAAAGAGGGCACTGTTGGGGGACTACAAACTCCCACCGACACCATCGGACAGCCAGTCCGTCCAGCAAGAACATCCATCAACCTCACAAGCAAAAGGAAAGTCCACTCAAGCAGATACACCGCTCTCGGTATCTGTGGACGAAAAGATCACAACAGATCAATCAGCCGGTTTTCCTCTGAATCAGTCAGAGTCTCAGGTCACACCACGACCCAAGTCAAGACGCACTTGTGGACCGTCTTCAAGTTCACAAAAAGATGGTATTCATGCATCGGTCAACGATTGTCCAGGTACTCCGACCAAGAGCCAACCATTAACCGATTTCTCCTCTCAGTCCGTCGATCATCCTACTCATTATTATCAAGTATCTTCGCCAAATAAAGCCAAGGATGTCTCAACGTCAGAATTCATGTCAGTCGACGGAGAAGATCACCTCTCAAATATCCCAAATATCCCGATAGACGATTATCCTGTTCTGATGACTCACCAAGAGCTAGAGGCTGAGAGAAAACGGAAGGGGAAAAGGAAGAGGCAAGAAGTAGAGGAAGACCTAACGGCTGACGTTTTAGACGAAGAGCAGGATCCGGTGAGCATTATTTCGTTCTCGACTGAGGAGTAATTTTGAATATCTCTATCAGGTTAAGCATTCACAAAACGGCGCTCAAACCAGATCCTTCTTGAACGATGCCAAAACATCTCCTCAACTACCATACGGAAGGGGTATCTACGATTTGGCTACTCACGATCTGGAGAATTTGGTGGACCAAGCTATGATGGAGTCGGGATTTGAAAAGCTGGTAAGTTCCTGATCTCATATGTAACGAATGATTTGGGCTGAAATATCGTCTTTGAGCAGGTTGAGACGATAGGACATTTGATCCAGAAACGTTTAGATGGCTACACCGCTCATCATCGTCCAACGCATCTCCACACCCATTTTCAAGAGACGCACTTATCGAACGATCTTCAATGTTGGATCGGCGACCGAACCTATCAACCATATTCCTTTCCTTCTCAATCAGCTTTTGACGGTCAAACCAACGACCGGGACTTCTTCGAGCCGGCTCCACAGAGCTGCAATTCCAGTCTAAATCCATTCCACAATTCCCATTCTGAATATCGATCTTATCACTCGGGTAGTAACTCTTCTGACTCGCTTTATTACTCTTTATCTCAAGACCTCACTCAAAAAGAATCTCATCACACCTATAAACCAAACAGTGTCGCTGCTAACAGCAACCACATCTGGCAATCCACTGTCACTCCGGGATACTCACCAAGTCTTCAAGCTCATTCACAGCATAATCACTCACAAAATACTCATATCTATCCGGAACAACGTCGAACTCAGGATGGGAATATAAATCAGCTTTTACAACATAGCCATATCTATTCTTCACCAGCTGTGCGGAATTTCAATCATCCACAATACACTCAGCCTGGGCGATCGTATCCTGAGTACGATTATGATAATGATCAATCTGAAGTATACCCACCGTCACCCAGTAAACAAAGTCTTTCGTTCATCCTCAATAGCAACAACACTGATTTGCAACATTTCTTGGATCATACTGAAAGTGCCAGTCACTATCACAGAGAGAACCAGACCATGGATGCCTCTACTATTGAAACGACTTACGAAGACAAGAAGACGAAACTTGACGAAGAAGATGAAGAGTTGGCTAACATTAGTAGAGAGTTCGATAATGGTTCATCGTCCGGTTCAAGCAATGATGTTGGCGAGGACGAGGAAGAGAAGGAGTACGATTACGATGCAATGGTGGATGAGGATCTGGAGTTGGAAAAGGAGATTGAGAATGAAGTGTGATGATTGGTCGAATAAACTGCCGTGTGGTAGAGCACGGGATGTGAGATTTAATAGCATGTAATCGGGATGGAAACGGCATGTTTATCGGGAACGTTATTATGTATCATCGCATGTAGCTGTACATACTGAAGATGAATAGCATAAATATGTATCATACATGCTTATATGCGACTTTACCTATGTGAGATACATTCTCTATTATACAACCTAGTCGACAGATTTACCTGTGGTGTCGGGAATGTTCATAAGATCTGGAAGACTCTCTATGTCGTGACGGTGATCTTGATCTTGATTTTGGATGTGATCTATGTTTGCTCTTGGTATTTCTGTCATCCTCTCTGCCCTTTGTCCTACTCGGGTGCTTGTAATCTTCATCTGATGAATCTGACAGATCATATCTCCCACTATCTTCTAATTTCTTCCTCGATCTAGGTCCTCTTTGTGTTTCTTGATCGTCACGTCCACCCCTATTTCGATCTCGATCTCTACTTTTATCATTACTTTTGCTTTTCTTCTCATCGCTTTTGCTCTTGTCCCGCTCATCATCAGATTTCCACTTCAATTTCCTCTCACACCTCGCACATAATCTAACTTTGACCAGCGCCTCTTTCCGTTGATTATCCTCCATATAGACAAAAGGTAATTCGTAACTTCTCAAAGGCGGTATTTCATCTATATCCTCTGCGATCTCATCATCATCATCATCATCTTCATGATCTCTTCTAACAGAGGATAAACGACTTGAACTGGCCGTATCGGGATCTTTAAATCGTAAATTTGATAAACTGATTTGTCTTTTTCGTTCTTCTCCGTTTGAGGAAGTGGTAGAAGGTGGATTATGATATTTACACCTCAATGAACCGCAGGTATCTTCCCCTACACCATTGATCACCTCCGGAGCGGTACGCCAGCGGAGTGCGAATTGATGTGATTTAAAATGTTTCAAATCGATCTGTGGATTGAATTCGATCAATTGTCAGTATCCAATATCATCAGCCTGCAAACATATGCTATGAATCATGACGAACATATTCGATGATCTGAACAAGATGAAACTTACCAATGCAAACTCCTTGAATAGCTTACTCTCATAAGCTCTAGCAACCCTTTCTTCCCAGCTGACATTTTGAGGTTCTTCATCATCCCTTATGAATCTATGATTCTCCTTGACGACATCCCAATCTGATTTCCTGCTTTTCAGGTCTGCTGCCACCAGATCTGAGTTCGGACCGTAGTGCGACAAATGAGCGGTATCTCTCTGGAAGGCTGAGGAACCATATGAGTTGGGCCGGAGTCGCTTGAATACTGGTTCGGAAGAAGAGGAGGAAGGGGGACCGGAGATCAATTGACCGGCTGATTTCCAACTCATCGCATCGTATTGCATCAACCTGATTCTGATGGGTTGAGCTAAGATAGGTATTGTCGTGATTGCAGAGATCCATGCTTCGAACATGGACATGCATATAACCTTTGTCGCAGGATTCGCTTCAGTCGAGATTCGTCCTATTTAGGGTACCCCTTTAAGCATTTGCCACCCAGCTCCCAATCTGATCCCGTTATAATCATTTGTATTTTCAGATTTTCAGTGGTGATTTTGTTTTTTTTGGCGTTGTTGGTTGCAGCTCCAAAGATCAAAACTGATTCCTCTCCTGCTTTAACGTACTACCAACCAAAAACATTGAATTTTGGTATTGTTACAATGGGTAGACTAAGGAGATCAAGGTGAGCCGTCTGCTTCTGGCTGTCTGCGGCGTCGCTCATCAATTTGCTGATCATATACTATCGTCCTTCTTTCTGCTCTGCTGTTGTTACATTTCAATCATACGACCCCATGTACTGGCTGAACATCACTTTTTATCGCTATATCAATCACGATACAACCTTTTTATGAACACTCAGAACTCATCACGCCCGACGAGACGTCCATCGACTCGCTCGTACTCGAGTCAGAGTCAAGGATTTAGACCAAATCGAGATCGATCTGAGACCAGGAAACAGAGCAAAGTTGGAAAGACAGGAAATTGATGAGGATAAACCTGGATTGGGACAACATGTGAGTGATACATTATCAGCTGACCGAGTACCATCATAGCTAAGCATTTGCATAATAATTGTATAATAGTATTGCGTCGAATGCGCCAAATACTGTGAAACTGATTTAGCTTTGAGAAATCACACGAAATCTAAAGTCCACAAGTGAGTATATATCTCCTGATCAATTCAAATCACATTATGACTATCATGTTCGGTGCTCTGCTTAATTCGGGTACAACCATGCTAATTGCGTATCTGTGCCTGTCATAGACGTCGTTTGAAGGAACTCCGAGACCCCGCTTACACGCTCACTGAAGCCGAAAAAGCTGCTGGATTAGGCCAAGATAATAGACAAAGAGGTGTGGAGGAAGTAGTCAAGAGATTCGAAGGGATGAATAATGAAGCTAGCTCAAATACGCAGGAGGGACAGAAGGAGGCTACTACTGCTTAGTGGGGTATGGATATTCGGTATGTTTATAGATGTTATCTTTAGAGATGTTGTATATCATGGATCGTTTCCTTATTCATGGCTAGTGCACCTGCTCAACTTAATCCTGACTCTTTGTCTCATCTGTTGTACTCACAAGAAGGATGAGATGATTTACATAATAGGTCACAATGTGTTACAACTTGATCCTCATTTCACTTTCTGCGCACCAGACTCGGCATTTCCCGCTTTCTCTTGATAGTATGCTTTCTTCATCTCCTCGAACCTTTTCTTCATTTTCTCCTCTTCTTCCACCATCCACTTCTTCCTCTCCGCCTCAATCTCCACTTGTGTGATACGCCATTTCTCCTTTTCATTTTCTGCTCGCTCTATCGACCATTCATAATCCTCCATAACCTTCTGCAATCCTTCATGGTTCTCGTAGCGCTTCATCATGTATATCCTCCAATCTACGTCATCGTCGGGACGATGGAAATCGTCCGGGATATCATCACCAAATACTTCTCTAAACCCTTTCTTCACACATAACGGGTCGTAATTTCCAATTCCCTCTAAGCGAGCATACAGCTTACCACGCCGGACACAATCCGCAAGATCAGACCTTTCATGACGCAAATAGCATTCGATCAAAATCTTCTCTGCTTCACGAAGGGAATTATCACCCATCCGCATCCACTCGTAATCTTGATTGAAGATTTTAGGCGTCGAGAAAGCCTCTTCTTTCGTTGTGACGTATGCCCTGCGAACATCATCTTCAGAAGTCAGGCTCGACACCCTGAGCGGAGCTCGAGCACGTAATCATCAGACTTACCATTCCCAATCTAGAATGCTGATGATATTGCCTTCCTCATCTACCATCAGATGATCCCCTCTTTCATCAGCATGTTTCACGTATACCTTCTCCGGCTTTTATCTAACTCCTTACATCCGTTCACCAATTCACGTAACTCCAAATGCCAAAGATAATCATCGATGAGGTTGTCTTTGTACAATGCACCTTTGGAGATGTATTGTAGAGTAGCGTCGATGTGCGCAAGATAAGTTCTTTGTTCGTCTTGAAGGGGCCAAAGAAATATGGTGGTGAAGGCTGCATGAAAGTCAATGTACCGATTATTGGACCGACTCGAACGTCTTTGGTGTGACCGGTAGCCGTGGATAAAGATCCAATTTCGGTGTGTTCAAGAGGTATGTTGGAAAAAGTTGGATTTGGATCTTAGCATATTCCTCCACAAACTTTCGTAACTCGTTGGGAGGTAATTCGATAGGCTTGTAAAGATTTTTGTTGATCTTGAGAGGTTTACCCTCTACGAATTCGTAAATGAAGTAATCGAACGGTAGTCCTGCACGATATAATATATCAGCTAAATGATGGTAGACTTCCAATCGAGGGGGAATTCAGGAACATACGTGCAGAAGTGTTACAATTCACGTCTTCAAGATGCTTGGGCAGCCAAGCACCGGGCACCGAAACACCGTTAGCTTTGAGAAAGTTGAGGGTGGTGACTTCAATCGTCATGACTATATCTGAGATCTCTTGAGGGGGTGAAGGGCCATAGGGTTGTCTGACTCGAAGAAGCCAATCGACATCATCTTCGAAGGTGATGAGGAAATGTACGTTGAAACCAGCATACCATTTGGATTTTATCAGGTCTTCAAGTTGAGGTATGATGAGCGAGCAAGTATGTCCTGGTCGGATGGTGCTGATTTCTTTCTCCAAAGCTGCCTGATGGGTTTTGATCTGTTCGAGGATATGGTTGAGCTTAATTTGGATAATTCAAATCAGCGTGTTGTCCCATGCTCGTCAATTCATCATGGGATATGCATACATTCTTTTCTCTCGTAGCCTGCTTGACCTTATACATTGCTTCGTTTCTCTCATCATGTTCCTGCAAATTCAGTTATACGGTAGTAAGCATCATTCAGGACATGCAGACTGACGACTACTCACTAATCTTGCTAATCGACAACATTCATGATTATTCTCATTGTCGTGTACATCACACAGAACAACGTTGCAGAATTGACATTTCGCTTCCCACCCGAGAACAGTGGAGGTACATCCAGTGAAGCTACAGGGATGTTCTACCAATTCTGGCATTTTGAGGCTTGAATCCAAAGAAAAGAGAAGTTTTCACTGTTCAAAGTCAATGTATTTATCGAATAAGTTGAGTGAGTAGTGAAGGAAGTTTGATGGACATGATGGAAATGAGAGAAAAAGTGAACCATGCGGTGACTTTGCTGTGATCGATTGATCGATCGAAAGGAGGTTCAAAGTAAGAACACGACTTCAGTGGCTTTTTCATCATTTCTCTCCTTTGGGACCACATTGCAAAGGTTGCGACGAGCACGCCGATGATGGAAATTTGCATTCGGAGAGAACCGATCATTGTCAGAAGTGTGAGCTTCATTCCTTGAGTGTTTAGGCTTTCTATGATTGTGGTGACGGAGCTTTTTCTCAGGCGGTGATGTGGTGTTCGGTCGAGAGGACAGGAATGATGAGACTGAAGAGTACGGAACGAAGAGAGATGAGTATCTGGTAAAACAAATGGCACTTTGAGAGCAACCAAAGATCTTGCCAATCTGGATTAAGCTGAGGAAGATGTTACAGAAGCTCATCACGACCACATTGAAGCTAAAAGAGTCCTTGAAAAAGCCAAAGTGGAAGCGGGCTACTCTGATACTGAAGATAGCAACGCGGATGACGATGACGATTATGTTCATCCTAACTGTGATGAGTAAGTACCGCTTGTGCCCGCTCATAAGGAAGCCTCTCAGACATTTGTATTGATTCTTCGTTCAATGGCAGCATCTCCTGTTAGAGTTACCGACTTGTCGCGCCCAAGATCTGAGATGACACATATGCCACTTCCGGTGTTGCTTTTATCATCAGGTCTTCTCATTGGGAATTTTGACATGAAGTGAATCCGTGGCAACACTGTATATGCAAGTGAGAGAGAGTTTTGACTGCTATGATATGTCAACAGAGAACAAGAGGCATCAATTTGATATCCTCGTCGTTGAGTAGACTTTTCTTTTGGACTAGTGTTCGCTCGGAGATTTATCCCGTTATGAACAAGCGTGTTTTGATCGCAACACACAGTCCGTGTATCCTCACAGCACAGTGCCATTGTTGTACCATCACCCTGATTGCCTTATACATGCATGCGCTGGGAGTTGATCTCGTATCATTGAATCCATAACAACATATGACATATGACATATGACATATGACATGAAAGACATGTCATTCTTCACAAGTGCCAATTGTTGTATCGTAGATTGTGATACTTTTACCGTCACCAACAGCAAATCAGTGTAAAGGTCATGTGAAGCCGTGTACTGTCATGAACATAACGTGCAAGCGTACCATGATTGCGTACGTTTGGATCTGCTGGTGAGTTGCCATCACTGCTATGCCTCATTGTAGTCAGTCTCATCTGTTGCTCATACAAACCCATGTAGAACCCGACACGCAAGTATGCTGAACAACAACAGATAAATAGGCAGATACGACTGTGACAGGTGAGTCACGAGTCGAGGAGCAGATGATACCGAGATGGTGATTGACCAATGTATCTATGTTTCCACAGTATGGCTTACTACTCAAGAAGCTTGAAAGATCACGACTTGCTATCATCGACTTAGCAGAATCACTCCGTCCTGGTCATCATTGCATTCTAGTCCTTCCACCTGACTCCCTAACCATTCTCGATAACGAGCGATCATATGGTGCCATCAACATACATTTCCCGCTAGAGTTCGATGATGGTGTCAAATGGCTGTTAAGGGTCCGACAAGCACATCATGGAGTACCGCCAATTGAGATACTCAAACAGACAGCCATAAGTGAAGTGGTAACGCTGCAAACACTCCGATCTTTCGGTATGCCAGTACCTCAAGCGTGGATTCCAATCAAAACCAGGGTGGAAGATGAAGGGGGTGACTTGTTTGAAGGTATGCGAGCATCTTCAGTCAGTCCAATGGCCTAAAACTGATCTCCTCCCGCGGTAGATACTTCAATCTGTTACTTCTTCTGTGAATTCATGGCAGGTAAATCTCAGCTCATGCCCCATCTTACACTGCAAACATATCGTGAAGTGGTCGACCATGATCGAAGATTGATAGAAGAATACGGAAGAAGTCAGATCCTGCTTTCCAAACATCCTATAAAATACACCTTAATCGGTTCGCTGGTCCCTTCCAATGGGCACAATGACTCAGTGTCGGTAGGTCCTCTACTCAGCTTGTGGGGAGTAAATAACATCCAAGCACCTCATTTTCCTGGTCCATTCACGAGCAACAGACAACGGTATTTAACTCAGATCGACATCGTTTTATCGCATATAAGTGAAGGCGTCATGAACGACAACGACGCCCTAAATGCATATCTGTGGCACCTGACTCTCAAAGAATTAGTAGAGACTTGTCCGGAATTAGCTGAAGGGGTTACCGAGGTATATGTACGCCATGCGGATGCGAAAGGGAATATATTATGGGGTGATGATGAAGGCAATCTGACTGCTATCCTTGACTGGGAAATGTGAGTGAGAACATCTTCAATATTTTACCCACAGAATGGCATATGCTGAAGTTGTGATCGTTCATAGGGCATTTGTCACTACCAAGGCCGAAGCTTTCTCCTCTCCCTTATTCTGCTACCATACCAATGCGCCTTACGAGAGACAAGATCTGCATACCGTCAGAGAGAAAGTTCTCATCGACTTCTACGATCGCTCAAATCGTCCGGATCTCGCTCACTGCGTTAGAAAAGGGAAGAAATACCAATACCTTGAATCAATTGGCAGATTTCATGGATGGTACGTCATGATCTGTATGCCAATGGCTTTGATGGATGCTTTCGAAGATACCAAACCCGAATCACTCCAACCTCCATTTTACGCTGATAAGGATTGGACCGTTTATATGGTCCAGCGTTATATCGATAATCCCGAACTCCAAACACTCATCTCGAAGATAGGATGGGACTTAGAAGAAGAGAGGAAGAAAGTGATTTCATCCAGAGGATGGGAAGAGAGAGATCGCAAAAGGTCTGAATGGTGGGCTTTGACGGCCGAGAATCGACGGAGGAGAAAGTCCGAAGATGTTGTAGCGAGGGAAAAGGCTATGGTGGAGAATCGACTTCGTATAGCGTTGAAGAAGCAGAAGAAGATGGATGAAGGTGCTACAGGTGGAATGGAAGTCAAAAGCAGAGTTAAGAAGATCACTAAGTCTCATGATGATACTCCGGTGACCTTTGAGGAAAAGGGACCAAATGGCCCTGCTAAATCATCGTAGCTGTTTCTGTGCAAAGCTTATAAATGTGCCTCCTAAAGAGGGTATCTAACCAGGACATACCAGCAATATAGCCGGTGGGCGTTCGTTGATCGCATGTAGTTACCATCAAAATGCATGTACAACATCCCATACCTCTCCAGCCTATCTCTATCGTATCATTAGTCAAACGAGATCATGCTGAGTCTCCATCATTTATACCACTCTTTTGGTCTGTGTGGCACACTAGATGTGTGTGTTGTTGTGGGGGGAGGCTATATTACACTTTAAAATGAGCGAATTATCTCTACTCTATTAGTCGATATGCAACCTCGTTCAGACTGAGTTACCTCACTACAGCCTTTCTCGTCTAGCCTTCCAAGCCACAGTCACTGATTTCCATGATCAATCTCCGATACTCTTCATCACTTCCATACTTATCATGAGCCCAATTTATATACTCGTCCGTATCACAGAAGAAGTATTGATTACCTGTGACTATCTCTCGGATACCATTCAAGAAGTCCAAAACCGGGTAACGACCCACTAACACATCCAACCATTGATATAACCTGCCATACTTCACGCATTCGGCTAAATCGGGATGTCCAAGCGTCTGATATTCTTGGATCAATCTGAGCTCAAGTCGTGATAAAGAGTTATCCCCATGCCAGAAAGTTTTCGGATCCATGAAAGCATTGCATGAGCCGAACGCTTCACTTTTAGAAGTCACATACGCCCTATCCAAGAACAGATCAACCTTCATCATTGGGAAAAGAGGAAAGTCGCCTCACCATTCCCAATCTAACACTCCAGTGATATGCCCGTCTTCATCTATCATGATATGATCTCCCTTATCTTCTCCATGTTTGAAATAGAACCTTCCATCTTCACATGTTTCCCAATGATCATATCGGTTGACCATATCTTTCACTTCTAAATGCGCGAGGTACGCAAAACGTGCAATTTCAGGATGAAATATTCCTTCTCGAATCTTTCTCAAGACCAGATCAATAGATGACAAGTATCTTTGCTTGTTGCTCTGGAAAGGTCCGACGAAGTGAGGTGTTTCATCGAAACGAAGGTAAAGAGAGAGCAAAGGTCCGACTACGACTGGGGGTCTACCTGGTTCAGACTTGAATTCGGAAGGTGCAGGGTACAAGGATCCGATGGAGTCGAAAGAAAGGGATTTGAGACTGATTTGGAAAATAGCGTAATCATGCACTGCCTGATCCATCTGTTCCGGAGTCTCTTCTCCGTTCAAAATTGGTGCATTCAATGGTTTACCCGGAACGAAATCCATGAAGAAGAAGTCGAGTTCATCTGTAAGCTCATTATTTTTCGGTCAGTGACGGTAACTCATTCGATATCTGATGAGAAGGGTGATAACTCACCAGTGTTGGGTTGAAGATCTCTGGGGATCTCATATACCATCGGTACAATCCCGTTTGTAATTCGATTCAAGATCTTCATGGATGCTATCTCACTTTGATCCTCCATTGATCTGATAGCTGGTGTTGCAGCAAGGATATTGCGTTTTCGAATTCTCGCACACCATTTTTTACCATCATCGAACGTAAGGATGAGATGAAGATTCACCCCACCTTCTAAAATTGTTTCTCCACTGTTGGGGATTTCGATGGTGCAACCGTGACCGTTTCGCATGGAGGAAGCGATTTTGTCGAGATGTGCGTTTCTGACGATTTCGAGGAGTTCAGTACGCTACAATCAGTCCAATGGTTATGTCAATTCAGAGCTGTCAACAAATGGAATTTTAGCTCCAGGACTCACAGCGGCTTCGGAATTTGCGTATTCCCTCGCATCACGTTCATCCTCCTAATTCCAGGGTCAGCTATTGATATGATATCCCATAGAAAGGCGGACTCACATCAAGCTCGAGACAAGGGTGGTAAGGCCCGAAAGCGTGAATTTTGCATAAACGCTTGTAACAGATTCGGCAGTCGCCGGTATGGGGGATGGATCGAAGCTGACAATCGGGGTAGTCGCAAGGCCAAGTGAGCATGGTGATAAGAATTGGTACGATCTATTGAGCAGTACTCTGAATAGAGTGCAGATATGAAGAACTATGGCGAAGAGGAAAAACGATGTTGACGACCGTGCATGTAGAGTATATGTATGTGTGTATGTGTGTGTCACCAAGCGGTGAATGTGGCGGTTTATCATCGCTCATAGTCGAACTTGATGGTACCTCACACTACAGCTTCGGTAAGTAGTTATACACGTCGAGTGTACAGCAATTCAGTCTGTCACCTTCTCCCATGGGTTCAGTCCTGTAAACATGCTATGTACACGTTTACATGCTGGATCGCAATAAGATCGAGAAGCCTCTGAGATCGGCACATACACGCATAAAGAGAAGCTTCAAAATCGAAGCGTTGCAACCCTATGCTAGACATTAACTCGGTGATTCTTGCTTCTCGTTATGTCGAGTTGCCATGCACTTTTCAAAATGATATGCAGCTCGACATATGCAGTGGAATATATATGAAATCGTTCGAACAAATCCAGTGTCTTCGCTCTGAACAACTACACCTCTCCTCTTGTCGTACAATAGTGATTCTCAAAATGGGCTGGTGTCGTTCTTGCTCAAGGGAAAAGGCTGAAGGTCAGATGTCAGATATTCATACCAGCCTAGAATGTAAGTCATTTTTTCGATTAACAATTCAGATCTTGTTCATCTCCCAACATGAATCGTTGCGATAGTGCAATCGAGGAGAAAATGACTGATTTCGCCACTTCTTGTAACTATCAGGTAAAGTGCGAATATCATTCTCCACCTGGGAGTCGCAAAACACCCGTCTTCGTGCCGCTCAGATTCACCAAGACGAAATGCAAACCAAAGTTGAAGAAGCCTATGCCGAATATTACGAATTTCAAGCTGAAATGGCTCCTCCCCACATCATGGAATCTGCTCAAGCTAGAATTAACAATTTTGCCACCAAGCTCGAAGCTGCTCAATGGGAGGTATCTAGTGCGACAGCCGCTTTGACTAGTGCGCAGGTACAGTACGAGAAAGATTATAGAGCTTGGGAGGTGGTGAATCAATGATTGGTATATATATGCTAAAATAACTTCTGGTTAGTGTGATACAGTAGAGTTGTGTGTTTTCCGATGAATCGAAGATGTCCATGGTATACTACTCCACTGGCTCGGAAGCATCCCACTTTCGGAAATCACCTACACTGGTCGAAATGTGTTGCACACACGAGAATCTTCTTGTCTTAGGCGTATAGGCCACCTCCACTTTGCATTTTAGAGTCTCAGTTACGATCAAAAATGCACGAAACAATGACAACCAGCACCGCCACCTCTTGAGCTGCTAAACCTACAGACGACAGACCAAGGTGATAATTTAGGGCATACGTTACTTCCAAAGCCGAAGCATTCTCTCCACCGCTCGCCATGATCCTCGCCATGATCCTCCCATCTTCCTTCTGGGAAGGTGACAACACTCTATCCTGCCATTCCATTCCTCCACTTACACATTCCAGTATGTCAATCTTGGTCACTCGGATCTGGCTAAATGTGTCCAAGAAGGTAAATTCTATCAAAGACTCAACATCCTACTGGGACATCATCCGGAGCTCAGTCATCTCAAAGCTCTGAGGGAGATCGTTACTGGAGATAAGATCTTTTTCGCTAATGATGGAGAATACAAGGATTGGTGCCTCACTAGATATGGTGAAGATGAGGGATACCTTCGTTTGCTCAGAAATACCATCGCCTGAATCCTCCATTGATCAGTATCTTGAACTTTATGATATCACATATAAAATACTTTCAATGTGTTATGTATGCGTTCATCGCCATTCATTGCCTTGCCGTAGTACCATCCCTTCGACCACTTTCCACTCCTTCTTGGCTCACAGCCCTGTTATGAGGTTCAACTTCACTTCTGACCAAAAGTAGCCCCGGAAGATCTGTTGTTATCCTTGTTGGTATCATTAGAGTTGTTGGTATTGGTATTGATTCCACTATTGGCGGTGGAACTAGTAGTGTTGCTGGTAGAGGTCGAGGTTTGATAAACTGGATCGACTGGATTACCTGTACCGCCATCTGGGAAATAGCCTATCATCTAGAAATCCTTCTCTACACAGATGAAGAACGTACGAAGGTAACAATACTCGCCACCTTTTCGTGATCCAGCAATGTTCAGACAGCTAGGGCAAGACCTGTACACTGTCTCAGCCTGGAAGGAAGGAATTGACAGGTAAACGTGTTGACTCACATTTGACAGTATAGGGAACTTGAGAGTACAAAGCTATTTGAAAAGTTGTTCTTGTGAAGAACTGTGAGATAGGAAACTCAGAGTTCCGAAGTTACCTCACCCTTATACTCACCTCATTGTATTTTGCCTGTCTCCAGTTTCTAACAACATGACCCAATTGAACACGTCTCGAAGTTGAGGCATGAGAAGACAATGAAGTGGAACTGGCATACAACGGGCGGAGGAAGCATCTGAAAGAATGCATTTTTTTCCCGAACCATGCATCAAAACATTGGATGGATATTCACAGTCGATACTGTAATATCGACACAATGACGTGACTTACAAGCGTTTGCCATCGAGGTGTTTGTTCCGTCTGCTGTGCTTACTGTACCACTCCATACTTGATGGATTCTTCATACCCGTTCCAATGTCTATGGGCAATAGACAACGACACCATAGCAATTGAGGTACCACCCGCATGGTACATAGTGTTCCAGAACACATAATGCACTGTCTCGTTGATCTGTGTCGATATGTATACAGTACCGTATGTTGGGATCCGATGCAACACAGACCCAACACGACCAAAAGTGCCACCTTCCTTTGGATTGATGGCTTGAGTGTTGAAGATCCGTGTCCGATTCTTAGCGTGATGCATGGTCCGCGTCCATCAAATTGCACCAACTGATCACTCACACAAATGAAAACAGAAAAGAGATGATTGCCATCCGATCGTCAAATCTTCAAGTTCCCTCGCCACTCCTTGTATCCTTTTCTTCACTCTTTAGCAGGAACTCACTCATTCAACATCATGCCAGAACTCATCGAATACCCTTGTGAAGCTACTGGATGTCAAGCTAGAATTCTGCGATGGGATGCTATATGCTCTTTATGTCATGTCGTCTGCTGCTCCGAGCATAATACACCAGATCATCACCCTTGCCAAAAAGCCAGGACGAAGGTGAATCTGGCTAATTCTCTCGTATACGGATGGGAACTGACCATTGGATGCAGGAAACCCCAGAATCGCGAATGACTGCGCTCAGACAGATACAAGCGGATACAGAACGTCAATATGTGAGTACAATATCACCATTATCATTAACGGTACACCCGGTTATATGACCTTCTGACTCCTTGCTTAGCTTACCACCATCCTACTCGAAATGCACACATACAAAGATATCATACTCGGAGATTTCAAACAGCTTCGTCCTTCCTCCAATTGCACCCTGCATCTACCCGAGGACTACGAAGCTCTTCAGAAGTCCAAGTGGTATGCCGCCTACAACGTTCACTTCCTGATGGAGTTCGATGATGGTATCAAATGGTTGATCAGAGTTAGACAAAATCAGGGACATCGTCTACCCTCCCAAATCACTGAACCCGTGATTCAAAGTGAAGTTGCTACTCTGCAAGTTCTTCGAGATTACGGTATACCTGTACCCGAAGCTTATTTACCTGGATACATGCGTTTGAAAGGAGAAAGAAATGGTACGTTCACATCCGTCCCCAAACTCCGGGGATCCTACTGATACGGCTTTCACAATTCTATAGAGACAACGCTGGATTACTTCTTTCTTAGCTTCATGGAAGGTACACCTATGGATATACCTCGAAGCGGTCACTTGGGTGAGATCACACTACCCGACGATCAGCTTCAGCACTTCATAGAAGAATATGCTAAAACCGAAATCCAACTTCGGAATCTCAGATTACCATTCAAGAAGATTGGCTGTATATACCCTGCAGAACACGACGGTATGCTTGTAGGACCAATCGTATCTAGAGGAAGCTTCATGAATCCTACACCACCTTACTTTATGGGACCTTTTGACACTCTCAAGGATATGTATCTGGCTAAGATTGATTCAGCTCTTCGGTATATATCGTTGAATGCACTTCAAGGTCAAAACCCTGTTGATGCCTATCTGTGGCATTTAGAATTGAGAGAGTTAGTCTCACACTCGAAGGTCTTGTGTGAAGTTCCGGAGCAGTTGTTCATCAAGCACGACGACAAGAAAGGAGATGAGATGATGGTCAATTCTGAAGGGAAAGTAATAGGAGTTATAGATTGGGAATGGTGAGTACTGCTTGATGTAATATGTTCCCATCGTCTCGGCTATATGCGTCATTCTGACTTGATGTCTCCAGGGCGTATGTTACTATCGAATCCGATGCTTTCTCCACACCATGGCTGTTCAATCGTACTTTGACTTATGTTCGAGAAGGTTCCAACTCCCTTACTCATCCTGAAGAACTGCTCGTACAGCAATACGAGACAATGGGATATTCGGACCTTGCAGACTGTGTGCGCGATGGAAGACTGTACCTTCGTTTGGATAGAATAGGGTATTACGATTCAGCTTACAAGAAGTCGGGATTTAGAGAAGTATTTGGTGATGATGTTCCTTCGGATCTCACTCCCCCTGAGCATGACGTAGATTGGAGAGTGTTTTCTATGAAGAGGTATCAGAAGGATGAGGGTTTGAAAGATGTTATGAACAGGTTTGGATGGACTTTGGAAAGAGCAGAAGAAGAGGCAGAACGAATGCATTAAGCGAGATAGAGACTGAACATGTCGAAAAGATGATGGATGATTAGGGCAGAGTGATTTGTAGCATTACCATTTAAGATATGAAGAATTATGCATTATCAAAGAGACTCCGTGTCGACTGACACACTCCGATGCTCTCCATCTGCTCTCGGTAGCTAGTTATAGCACGGGTCATCAGCAGTACATACAGTACAGTGCAAATATCCTACATTCTCGGTCACTTCAATATGTGCTTCCTCCAGTGCACGGTGGACGTTTACAAAATAACTAATACGAATTTTCCTTCAATTGTCAAGCATACATATTGGCGAACAGAAACGATAGGATCTATCAGGGGTCGAGATACATAGGGAGATAATCGGCTTCTAAGTGAATGCAGGTGACAGATGAATATCGCTCAACATGCTTAATGCCTCTTGACAATCGGTGGAGGGAGGAAAGGGGTCACGTACATAAAATTATATATGTACAGTAGTACCATCCGCAAAGTGGCACTTTCACCTGCTAGTATACTGTAACAAATCTGTGTGGTACAGTATAGACAATTTGCATGTATCGTTCACAATATAGCTCTATGTACACGTTCTCCAGCCCAATCTCCAGTATCATTGCCAGAAAAGTCTCTACCTGGCATCCTGCAAGTCACTTAGCAAAACATCAGAAGCTTCAACACGGTTTCTGTGCTTCGACTATATTCTTACTTTCATTTCAGTAAGCTTGTCCTGGTCCGTCATCGGAATCCCATTCGTCGCTGCTTTCGGAGCCTGAACCACCATATCCACTATCGTGATCGTCAGATCCGCTTGGTCCAGCATGGTTGTAGTTGGAATTATTTCTTTCATCCTCCTCCGCTTGATCTATCGTCAGACCACTTATTAGCTTGCTATGCAAAATTTTGCAATTCCGCAGTACCGTACTCACGTTCTGCACATAAGTCTCCATAAGCATGTGAGAAGTCTACTGGATCAGCGCATTTCATACACCCTCCTACTTCTTGCTCCTCCTCTTCCGCCTCTTCAGCTTCGTTGTTCTCTTCTTCACCCTCAGAGCTAGAGCCAGACCCAGCAGCATGATCCTCGCCACCCTCCTCCTCTTGGGCAGTTGCTTGTTGAACTGTGCCGTCGGGGTTGCTACCTTCAGTAGTGGTTTGGCCGCTGTTCACTTGAGGTTGAGGCTTCTCTGCCGGAGGTTCGTCATCGCTGGATTCGGATTCGGAAGAGCCCGACCCGGAGGATGAATCGGTAATTGCTTCCCACTCAGCGTAGTCTTAACATGTCACCAGACATGAGCTATCCCATGTGCATAGTGTGTATCAAAGTGTCTATTACTCACGTTGACTGCATAAGTTGTCAGAGTCAAATTCGACGTTGTCGTCAGGATTACACATAGGACAGACTTTAGCCCTAAAATAAGAGACGGTCAAATGTCAACCGAAAGCATGCTCGGTACTTCTTTTCAATTGTCACGATGATCTAACTAAGACCTCAGTAGACGGCCTTAATCATATAGGAGACGGCCTAAAGAGGCGAGCAGATGATAAGAGGACGACGGATGATATACTAATCTAACCGAAGTATATAAAAGGTGAACGACTTCGTTGGTACGAGCAACGAAATCGTTCAACTGACCCGGGTATCGTTGAGACTTATACGATATCCTAGCTAAAGAAACGAAGTACTCAGCTAGACAGGTAGACTTCCAAGGGGACAATAGACGTTGTAGCCTTGAGGAGATACTGAAGTGCAAAGTGATATCGTGATATCAATCAATAGTAAGACAAGACAACAATTGAGAATTCATGAGGGGAATCATCATGAATACGAAATTAGAGAGGATATATATATCTAACTATCGTGAAAGTCCAATGTCCATAGTAGAAGTTGAATGAACGAAGTTGAGTGATATCTACAATAAAACCTATCCTTCTCCTATATCCTACTATCTCCATATTCTACCAACGATATCGACCGATATCGTTGTCCTAAAACCGAGGTCGTTATCCATTACGTAAATCCCTATACCAATAACCTTGTCGTGGAGGTATCCGACATGACATCAATGTCTAAATGATGTCTTGATCACTCACATTGTGAATTGGAAAGATTCGCCCAGTGGATGCAGGTTGAGAGGGGTTCTCTTTTGTCAAGTGGAGTCTGATTTGAGACACGATGGAGAAAGTCTGACATCCTGCTCTTCTATATGATAGATTAAGTACCTCCCGATACTCATTGAGGAACCTCGTCCACTGCCCACGACCTTTGGCCGTGTTCAAAGAGGCTACTAAGCATGTACAGTAAAGGAATGATGTGCTATCTTTCATAGCTTCACCGAGTGGGGAGCAGAAAACATGATCAATAGAAGCTCAAAGGAATCAAAACTTTGTTCTTGGGCGTTTCTGTCGGGGTTCTTCAACTGAGAAGGTTCTTATGACCGGCCAAGAGACAAAGAAAAAGAAAAAACGATTTGCTGCCTCCGCTTCATCGGACCCTCGATCTGTTGTCAAAGCGCTAAGGCACTTGCAGAGACGGGAAAACATCCCATCAGAAGGGAGACCTCATGCTCTCATTTATAAGACATGCGTAGCTTGCATTATCGATCGCATCAAATTTTGTGTGTTGCACACTAGATAAAGGTTGTTGACGATCTTTTTGAAACGCCACATTGAGCGAATGGACCCTTTCCTTCTCAACACACAAGAATGATCTAAGAGTGCCACACCTATTGCATTGTTCGCTTCAGGTGACTTAGGTCGATTGACCTGTTTCTCGCATCACCATCAAAATAACCTTTTGCTCGTTGCAAAGAATCAAACCTAGAAACCGCTTTCCCTCTGGATTTCTTTATTCGTATCATTGTGACTTGCCCTTGGGATTATTTCGATACTGTCCGTCAATACGTCGCACTCTGCCAAGGTATTCCACATGAAGTGAAGCCGCACATGCCGGAGCTTTATGAAAAATCGTGCGCGGTCGCAAATTGCGGAGAAGCGGTCATCGACAGATTGGCCGAGTGTGAATGGTGCTGGAAGGTGTACTGTAAGAAGCATGACAAGGTGGGCTTTCACTTATGCAGACAATGGCCTGTAAGTAGATCAGAAACACATCGGAGGGTTGTTGACGTACGCTGATACTTGCATGCAGTATGGTGCTCACAATCTAGACGAGAAGCGGGCGATCAAAGCTCAAGCTCGTAAAGCATATGTATGTATCATTTCCGATGTAAAACGTCTCTCGATATAATGCTGTTCAGGAAGTAATTTTTATGCTCTTCTCGTCCAGTACGGTGGCGTCATAACTCAAATAGCCAAACATCAAAACTTCCTCGTCCATGAAGCTGAAACCCTTCGTCCTGGTCATTCCTGTCAGCTCACCATCCCTCAAGATCTTGATGCTTTCGCGGAATCTAGTAAGATTGGAATCTTCAACCTCCACTTTCTTATCACCTTCAATGACGGAGTGAAATGGCTTCTTCGAGTACGTCAAGATAAAGGTCATCGACCACCTGCAGAAATAGCTCGCACGGTCATAGAAAGTGAAGTTGCGACTTTAGGTGTTTTGAAGGAAGGGGGTCTTCCCGTGGCAAAAGGGTACCTACCACTGTCTCTGGAAACCTCGGAGGGAGAAAAACAGAGTGAGTACCTATTCCGGGATTTCCTCTGCGGAAGAACGATATCTGACGTTGGTGGGACATCCAGAATTACCTTTCGACTATTTCTTCTGCGAATTTCTTGAAGGAACACCTTTCAAAGTGCCTCGTGCAGATTGGTATGGAAGCATCGACCTTCAAGGTGATAGACTATTACACTTCATCGATGAATACGCCAAAATCCAAATTCAGCTTTCTGATCATCCTCTTCCTTTCACCAGGATCGGATGTCTCTGTTACGAGCATGTTGACAATGGAGATCGTCCAGTCAAGGTAGGACCAATCGTTTGCCGAGGGACATTCATGAAGACACAATCACCCTATTTCTTTGGTCCATTCTCTACCAACAAAGAACGCTATCTTGCAAATATTGATGCTACTCTCAACTACGATCGACACTATGCACCTAAAACACTTCGAACACTGGACAGATACCTTTGGCACCTGGAGTTGAGAGAACTCGTTAATGCTTGTAACGTGCTTGAGGAGGAGCCGAAAGAGGTATATATCAAGCATGATGATGAGAAGGGAGATCATTTCTTGGTGGATGAAGAGGAGAAGGTTACCGGTATCATTGACTGGGAATGGTGAGTTTGAGGGTGCCGCACCTACTAAATGTACTCCTGGTTCGAATGCAGCTTACGCAGCAGAGCTGATGCCATAAGTCTCATACCCTCTCAGGGCATATGTCACTACCAAAGCAGAAGCTTTCGCAAGTCCCTGGTTATTCTACCGAGACCAAAACTATCGTCTAGGAAGTAACGAGCTTACTTCAGATGAAGAGCTCCTCATAGAGGTCTACAAACGATACGATCGACCGGACTTAGCGGATTGCGTGCGAAATGGTAGATTATATGCTCGACTTGATCAGATTGGGCATTATGAGCAAACTTTGCCGAAATCGGGATTCAGGGAAGTGTTTGGGAAGGATATTCTAGGAGTGTTTGATCCTCCCAGAGCTGATGTCGATTGGAGGGTGTACATGATGAAGAGATGCAAGAATGATAAAGGGTTAATTGGCATGATGAAGAGATGTAAATGGCCCTTGGAGCGGGCTGAGAAAGAAGCGGAAACTTGGAATGCAGAGCAAGGGAAGAAAAGGGCAGATATGAGGGAGCTCGAGAAAGCCAAGAACAGAAAGTCTAGGAAGGCAAAGCCAGATCCCAAGGCAGAATCACAAGCTACAGAAGAGCAAAGCCTTGAAGCCACCAATTGGCAAGATGGTATTACCTTGGAGAAGTCAGTATCTCATTCGGTTTTGTAGATGTATGCATATGCCCATCTATATCATCATTTTCTGATACATTCGAGATCTCGTCGCCTCTATCATTTAACATGCGAAGAAGACCTTAACGAGGTCTCGATCTTGACAGATACGAGGGTGAATCAGAATACCAGAGATAGCTTACTGGAAAGAATGGTGAAAGACCGCATACGAAAGCTAAAAGATCATGTATCTACATGTATATCTGTGTTAGATGCTTTACGTGTCATTTGTTCTCTGCATTTCCTCGTTGTCCTAGGTCCTCTTCGATCTTAGTCTGCTGCTTCAAATGCCACTCCGCTGCTTCTATCTCCGCCTTCTTCAGTGAAAATCCGTATTTCTTCATCATCTCCATCAAGCCACTACGATGCTTGTACCTCTTTATCATGTACACCCTCCAATCTACGTCCTTCCCTGGTGGGTCAAAGTCCTTCTGAGAATCTGATTCAAAAGGCTCCCGGAATCCCTTCTTGGTATACACCTTATCATATCGCCCAATTCGACTCAACCGCTAATACAGTCTACCATTCCTAACACAATTTGCTAAATCTGATCTTCCATGTCATTCATAGTAATCAATCAACATATTCTCCTCTTTGGTGACAGTGTTATCGCCTCTAATGTATTTCCAAGACTCGTAGAATATGTAAGCGGAGGAGAACGCTTCTCCTTTGCTTGTCACGTATGCCCTGATAGAGAACATCAACACTTAAGATCTGCTAGGAAGATGCGATTGTGATTTGTATGTCACTTACCATTCCCAATCCAGCACTCCTAGTATTTTTCCTTCCTCATTCCACATCAGGTGGTCACCTTTTTCATCATCATGGTTGACAAATACTTCCTGAAGTGGTTGTGCTAAAACAGCACTGTGATTGACCAATTCTTCTAATTCGAGGTGCCAAAGATATGCGTCTATGGGATCGGACTGACATATCGCTCCTAACAGGATGTAGTCCAGGGCTGCTTTAATATGAGCGAGATATCGATCTTTCATGCTGGAGAACCGTCCAAGGAGATACGGTGGCTGAGGAGTCTGAAAACAACCTCGAGCTATAATAGGTCCAACCTCAATGTTCCCAGGCTGTGAGCCAGACCGAAGACAGCCGATCTGGTCGACAGGAAGTTGAAGTTCGGAAAGCTTGATCTGTATCTGACCATAGCCCTCAATAAGCTGTAGGAATTTGTCTTCTGGAAGGCTTAATGATTTGAGAGGATGCTTGGGTATACGCCAGGTTGAACCTGAGAGGAACTTGTAGAAGAAGTAATCGAAAGGAATATCTACAGGATTTTCACCTCCCGTATCAGTGACCCCGCATGATCGATTGAATGTAGTGAAGAGGATACTCACCTTGGCCCTGATCATCTGAACAGGTCCGTACCGGAATGAACCCTTCGGGAACAAGTATGCCACTTTTCTTCAAGGTGTTCAGCATAGCTACTTCACTATCTATACTATATTTTGTGATGATCTTTGGAGGTCGATGTCGGCGATCCTGTCGTACTCGAAGAAGCCACTTGATACCGTCTCAAACTCCAGCTTGAAATGGACATTGAAGCCTGCCAAGAGTCCAGATTGCAACAGATCATCTACAGCTTCGTGTATCTTTAGATTGCACGAAAGACCGGGACGAAGTGACCTAGCTTGCTGGACGAGGTGGTGGGAATATAAGCGAAGTTGAGAGATGAGGTAGGTCAGCTTATAGAAACTGATCATCAGCTTCCTGTCCGTACTACCTTATTCCATATTATTGTGATTCTTCGGTACGCACGTATTGTCGCTTAGCATCGACTTTCTTCTCTCGACGTAGTTCCTGATCACCATGATGTCAGGACCAGCAAATAGTTCCTTACAATTTGCTTTAATCAGAAGCAGTGACATACCTTCGTGCCTAGTGTTCTGCAATGGTGATCCTCCTTGGTGTTATGGGTAACACAGCGGACTTCATGACAGAGTTCACATATAGCATCTTCGCTGAGAACCAATGTACCGCACTGAGGAAAGTCGCAAGGCCATTCGATCAGCTCTGGCATGTTTGATAATCTAGCTGAGTTGCATTAGCTAAAAGCGTGATCAAAGCCCGGGAGCTGTCATAGAGACATACGAAGAGTCTTAGAGATATGAACGACTTTGAATGTTTCGTGATGACGGTACTGGTTGCAATGCAGAGATATGTGATGATGATTGATGCGCTTTGGACGTTTGTTAATCGATGCTGGGAGATGGTCTGTTTGTGTGGCGTGCCTTTGTGGCGAAACATCGCCAATGGCCGAGTGATTGAATTCCCTCCAGGTCGACAGTGGGCCAACTGTACCCTATAGCTACCAAAGCCGAAGACTTCTCCTCTTCTTAAACCATCTACGAGTGCATCAGCTACTTTGCCGGGAAAAGCTATATGTCCAAAGAGGAAGAGATCCTCATTGACTGTTATGGAAAAACATGATCAGCTCCCCCACATTCAGCTAAGTCTTCGCCTGCTTAAATCGTGATATATCTGGAAATTATGTTAAACACAACCATGAATGGTCAAGAAGATGTCCTGCAAGGAATCTCTCCACCTTTTTGAGACTCAGGTTTAATGATTGTATGCTGTAGCAAGATACGATTGCTTGTGTATGGATACATCCTGTATGTAACTGCAGGTGCCACTGTGCGGAGGGTATCAAACGGTACCTGATCCCTGTTCCACACAGCTTATTGTGTCGAAAAGCATTGTTTAGGCATGTTATGTATTGTTGCCGATTCATCAACAACTAGAGTTTAAGAACTGAGAATCTTCTCACTGTGCGTTCGTTCCTTCTTTTCACAACATCAAGTGGTATAAAGTCATACCCTTCCATTTCGCGATGCCTGAACTATTCGAGTGGCCTTGCGATTCTTCCCGCTGTCAATCCAAGTTCTGTGCCCAAACGGCCATATGTGATTTGTGCTATCAAGCTCTATGTCCAGAGCATGATGTAGCCCCCGCACATGCCTGCAGAACTCCTCGCACTACCGTGCGTCTCTCTGCAATGAGCTGCTGTGGTTATCTGCTTATATGACGTTCTGTACTTATCAGGAACAACGCTGGAATGCTCAGGACAACGCTCAAAGACGATACGTAAGTCGCAGAAATCACCGGGCTGATTACGCCATTCATCTGACCAAATATGTACCCTGCAGCTCGGTAGGGTACTGTCGGATGTTGCAACACACAAGAAGGATTTGATCAATGTTGCCCAACGACTCCGACCTGAACATACATGCCACCTCATTCTGCCAGAAGACTCCGAACAGTTCTTCCAGCAATGTCGAGGTGCAGGATTTAACGTTCACTTCACTCTAAAATGGGATGATGATGTCAAATGATTGATCAGAGTACGACAGGATCGAGGTCATCGAATTCCTCATGAGGTACGAGAAGCTGATATCAAGAGCGAAGTTGCCACTTTGCAAAGATTGAGAGCAGGTGGGATCTCTGTGCCGGAAGCTTGGCTGCCTGGATATCTGGATGATAGCAAAGATGGTATGCCAACAAGTGAGTACATTCATTATTGATACTCGACTCTCCCTGTGTGTCGGAAGACATCGCTCAATCTCTACGTGGCAGTATCACCTTTCCCATTCGACTACTTCTTCTACACTTTCCTGCAAGGTCGACCTTGGCCGATCCAGAAGACCCCTTTCTATCCTATGCGCTTACCAGAGGAGGATATCAAAAAATACATCGAAGCATACGCTTTACATCAAATCAAGATGTCGCATTTTGTACTGCCCCTCAATCAGATCAGATGTCTGCAAATGAACAAAAGCGGTGAGGAAGTTGGACCCATCATCACTAGAGGAACGTTCCAAAAACCTGAACCACCTTATCTTCTTGGTCCATTTTCAACTCAGAAAGAACGTTACCTATCTCATATAGATACCACGCTCGACTATATCTTGATGGGAGCAGTTGGGGAATCTGGGCCTATCGACTCCTATTTGTGGCATTTAGAGATGCGCGAGCTAGTCGAGCACTCCAAAATCCTCGCCAGACCTATCACCGAGGTATATATCAAACATGATGATGAAAAAGGTGATCAACTATTATGGGACGACCATGGGAAGGCCTGTGGAGTGTTGGACTGGCAATGGTGGGTCTGGTCCACTTACGAGCTGGTCATACATCAGCGAGTTCTAATTATCATTCATAGGGCGTATACCACAACCAAAGCCGAAGCGTTTGCTGCTCCCCCTCTGCTTTACGAAAGCATCAACCTTTTCTCAGGTGAAAATAGTATGACAGAGGAAGAGAATTTTCTCATTGGATGTTACCGCAAGTATGGAAGGCCTGATCTGGGGGATTGTGTGGAAAAAGGAAGATTATATCAAAGATTGAGTTTCATAGGGCGCTGGTATGACTTTTACAAGAAGATAGGCTTCAGAGAACCGTTCGAGCCGGATCTCCCATCTGACTTTCACCCTCCACTAGACGACGTCGATTGGCGTGTGTATATGATGGAAAGATATAAAGATAATAAGGGTTTGTAAGAGCTGATGAGGATACTTGATTGGACTATCGAAAAGGCCAACGAAGAAGCTTTTCAATGGCATCGAGAGAAGGATGAGATAAAAATCAAGAACATGCAGAGCATGGTAGGATTGAAAAAGACAACCGGCTGATATCTGAGCCGGAAGAAGAGAGGGCCAAGGTTGATCAACGAGCAGACGATACTAGATTAGACGACGGTGGTAAAGAAGAGGTAGCGATGAGAGCTGGATGTGATGAAATTGCCAACATGGTCTTTGACCATATAGTGCAGCAGGCAGATACGTCAAAGGAAGGCTGTAATACCAATGACTAATCTGAACATAACTCCTGACCGCGCTGTCATTGAGTACGAGGTGGGCTTCATATCACACTTTTGCCCTCAGATGATATGTTGTACGCTGATAGAATCATTGCATCAGAGCCTTCAACATATGATTCATTCACCGTTTATACATGGTCTGCGACAGATTTCCCTGTATATCGCCTGAAATCAGGTTGAGTGGAGTAGCAGGAATATCTCAATGGTGTTTATAGTAGCTGTGCGGATCAGTCTCTAAATACCCATAAATGCTGAATGCATGTACATGAAGTCAAACTTCTAGACTTTAGACTGGACTGAGCTTTATGTAGTTCGTTAATTTACTGAACGATGAGAGTGATTGCTATGAACGATGCATGCATATAAGAAGAAACAACAACGTTATCACGTACTATACTAGACTACAATAGTACAAATAACCATATTGACCAATAGACCGTTCGTACTAACACTAATCACAAATGACCAAGAGAGGCAAGAAAATGAGGAATAGTTTACAAAAAAAAGCTTATATCATGTCGTATCATGAACACAAACAAACAGAACAGAAAGAATCCAAGCAACTATATATACACACGAGAAGGTAGAACCGATGAACCGTATCTAATGATAATGTATGGATATTTTTGTTTGTTTTTGTCGTATAGTATGGGGAATCAGGGTTAAAAGAGGTTACAATGAAGGTCAGATAGGTAAGGAGTTGGAATGAGAACTGGGTTCCGAGCTCGTATTTGTATTCGTGTTGGCAGTGCCACCACCTGAACTAAGGATAAATCCTAATTTACCCAGACACTTGATTAAGTCTGCTTTGGATACAGGTTTGTTGAGTACCGCGGAGAAAAGAGTTCCTTCCTCGGTGACCACCTGATGTTGCTCATACGAAGTAGCGGCGATGACTGATGAATTGTGAGATATCAGCGTGATGGCAGATGATAATCTAGAAGGAGTAAGGGGGATACGTACTGGGAGTATTTTGATTATGATTATTCGTAGATCTAATCATACGAGCCACCTGTTCACCATTCACCACAGGCATATGTATATCACAGATGATTACATCGAATCCTGTACAGACGAGCTGAGTTAATCATTGTTACTGTCCTATGTTGGCAGAGTATGACTCACGAATACTGCCCATGGTAGCCGCCAAAGCACCTGGACCATCGTCCACGCAGATGCACCTGCATCCCATCCTCGTAAGTAGCGTTTCGAGGATCTGACCGGGAGAAAAAAGAATCAGCATGCGTGTTATACAGGCCTGGTACGATGATCTCTGACTCACCTTTTGGGAAATGGGATTATCTTCCGCAATCAACACGTCCAGGCCTCTATCCATCACCTTACTTCCTAAAGAATGAACCATTCCCTCGGGGCTATCAAGCGGTATGATACCTCCTGGTCCAGCTGATCCAATAGATTCAGCATTGAGTGATACCTGTCTTCTCTGTCTCCACAGTTCGGCACTAGCACTTCCCGCACTTGATCCTGAACCTGCTCTGACCCTGATCGGAGTGGAGTTCCGTCGAGCAAGATCATTATGTATATCATCCGAAAGTTTCACTCGGTCCAGCGCGTTGAGTTCCGATGGTCTCCTAACATGTTGAGGAGCACGCATCATACCTGGAGTTTGTGGCATGTTACTGGTTCTCGATGGGGTGGAAGCGGCGGAGGAAGTTGACGTAGTAGGTGAAGGAGGTAGATTGACTTCGGAAGTCTTTCGTTTAGATCTGTTCTGTAATTTGATTGATAAACTTCTAGGTCTTCTAGTATTGACCGATGCAGGACCTTCCAGAGATTGACCAATAGGAGCCATCGAGTCCGATCTCATCTTTCGAATCACATCATCATTTGCCTGTTTCAGAGAAGGTAAATTTTTGTAGGTAAAAGTACCGAAATCGTCCTGTTCTGCAATATCATCAATGACCGCACTCATGTCTTCAGCTGCCTTCGGTGATAGAAGTGGTGGTCCAGGTTTAAGGCCAGGAGCTTGTTTCAGGACTTGAGGTACTACAGCATTGTCATCGTCGTGGAAACCATGTGCAGCGCCTCTCGAGTCGAAGTAATCGGTAGATTCAGGGTCAGTCACCTCGGGAACGAAACTTGCTTCGGCAGTCGCGATAGTATTCCAATCTATACCGTTAAAGAAAGGATGTTTCTTCACTTCCTCTGCTCCTCTCGCACCCAATCTCTTCTGGACGTCGGTACACATTAACCGATCCATCAAGTCCCTGGCTTCCGGTGATATCTCAACTTCGTCTTCGTGCCAATCGATTCTTCGAGATACCACATTGTCAAATACCTTTTCTGGTGTCTCCGCATGGAAAGGTGGTATACCATATAGGAACTCATAAAGTACCACACCTAAAGCCCACCAATCGACAGCAGCATCATCTTGACCTATACCCAAGATACTCTCAGGGGCAAGGTAATCTGGAGTACCCACGAAACGGGCAGGTTCTCGACCACTGCCTGAGGACGTATCGCCTACTTTGTTCGCGACGGACATCTGTCGGATATGTTTCGGTATGACACCAGCAGATTCAGAACCACTAGATTCGTCGGCTGAAGCTGATTCTTGAATTTGCTGGGCGAAGTACGACTGACTAAGGTGAGACATCGGTTGAGCGTTGAGCAGTTCAGGCGATATCATGGGTGAATCATTGGACGACGAGTTTGATACAGTTCGAGAATATGAGGGTCGTTGTCTTGAGGAGCCTCTTAAAGAGGTACCTCGGAGATAAGCAGGTCTCGGTCCACCAACTTGACGATTCAATAAACCAATCCTAGATAAACCGAAATCTGTCAATTTGAGATGTCCACGAGAATCGATGAGCAGGTTGTCAGGTTTGATATCACTACAACTCTGATCAGCAAACAGCTTACTCCAAGCTAGCTGAAAGGTAACTTTGGACTCACCGATGAACGATATTTCTCGCATGCAGATATTCCAAACCCAGTACCACCTCAGCGGTATAGTTTCTAGCCCAATCTTCACTCAATCCTCCCAACGTCTTGACGAGTGTCGCACAATCTCCACCATTCAAGTACTCCATCACCAAATACAGGTATTCTTTGGACTGGAAAGAGAAGAATAGTCTGACGACATATGGCGAGCTAGCTTGGTTCATTAAAATGGTTCGTTCCGCTTTTACATTGGTGATTTGATTTTTAGCAATCATATCTGATTTCTTCAAAGCCTTGATAGCGAAGTAATCCCCGGTGGCGACTTTCTTGGCTAGATAGACCGAACCAAAAGCACCTCGAGAGATGGGTTTGATAATTTCAAAATCCTTGATAGATGGCTGGGCAGCACGGGATTGTAATGCTGCAGAAGGTATTCGAGGTGACAACGGTCCGCCATCACCTGTGCGGAAATTTTTCGATGTGGATACTCGTCTATGATGACCGTGTTTGTCGTGAGGTACTAAGAGAGGTGAGTTGGTCTTGGAATTGGGTTTACTAGAAGCTTGTGGAGGTTGGGATTGAGAGGGTATGTAGATGGGTGATGGGGCAGGTACTGAAGCTGGTGTAGAAGCTGCTCGGTTGAATGCTGGTGGAGCCGGAGTGTGACTATGGGCGGGTGTTTGAGCTGAGGTATGAACTGCCGGTGTAGGAGCTGTAATAGTTATAGCACCAGAGTGATCACCATATCCACTAGGTTGTCGGTGGGGATGACCTTGGGTGATAGGTAATCTAGCTTGAGGAGCAATTTTCCTTGGTCCAGGTGGTGATGTCTCAGGGTTATCTGCGTTGGCATTTCCAGTAGCAGTGGGTGATATCTGAGCTTCGGTAGGTGATTGAACCCCATCCCCAGCTCCATCAGACCCACTTTCTGACTGGCTACTATCATCTCTTTCAGCTAACATCTGATTGACCTTATCTTCCCATTCATGTCTTGTTTTCTCAGAATACCTAATGGTACTCTGCATTCTAGCAATAGCCTTCTGTTTCCTCCTGAGTTGATCTTCCACGTGGGTAAATAAGAGATTAAGTGCTCGATCGCTAGTATGGGGTCTTTGCCATCTGGTGATTCTCTGTAGTTTCTCTTCGGATTCGCGAGATAGGTATCGCTGAACAGTAAATGGTAGATCGGCTTCGTCCTCCTGTACAGACGGAGTCTCGATATGTCTAGCAACATTGAGGATACTGATCACATCTTGTAGATGTTCATGAGCGACTTTACGTATTTCTACACCTTGAGGCATCTGAGGTGAAGCACCTTCATCATTTGTGATAATCGAATCGGGTAGAGTGTAGAATAAGACACCTTGGTATTGAGCAGGTTGATTAGGTTGGGCAGTATCGATGTCCGCATTCAGCTTGACCACAGTTTGTTGAAGATCGTGTAGACAGTCATTACATTCTACAATTTCAGCTTCAAGTCGATGAACAGCATCACAAGTTTCGTTGTGTTTCTCGAAGAACCAGGTGACGATCTGTCTTTCACAGATTCTACATAATATACCTTCAGTCGAGATTATCCCATCCCGAGGGAAGGCAGCATCCGTTATAGCTTCCACTTGAGTAGCAGGTACCGGTTTCAGCACCCACATGGTATGCGAAGGTTCGTTGTTCTCTCGCATGAGCATTCCCACACCTTCGAGTTCAATATATACAGGACCAGGCTGTCGAGTGCCCTTATCGGTGTCTTCATACTCGTGCACTTCAAATCGGAATCGCAGCTGGACGGTGTTGTTGTCGTCCTCGACCAAAGTTTGAGTTGCTTCAGAGAATACAGAAGCGTCACCGGGAGCAAGAAGGTCGGCGATAGGTTTACCAAGAACATCTTCCGGTTCTTGTCTATATGGTATGCAGTCAGTAGCGAAACAGCGAGACCTTCCAAACTAAGGATCTTACTCACCCAACGACTTCCATAATAGCGTCATTGACATATTCTATCTGTTCTCCCTGAAGACTCAGCTCCATGACTATATTCACACTCTTGGCATGTTCAGCTAAGAATTTCAGATCTTCTACAGCTTGCGCCTTTGGTGTACCGGCTGTCGGTGCAGCAGTAGCTTTGGCGGTGTATGGTCCAGATGACGTTGGAGAAGGTACATCAATGCTAATAGCTGAAGCTGGTCTATCGGGGATTTGTGTTGGGGCAAGAGCGGGTGAATATCTTGAATCACCCAAAGCAGCTCTGAACTCTTGATCAAACCTGGGTTCTTCTCTCGAAGGTTTCATAACGAAGAGTAAAGGCTCGTTCTCATCATCCTCATCGAAATTCCAAAATCCTTTCTCGGCTTCCCACCAATCCAACACCCTACTAAGATTCGCGACGGCCATCAAGATATCGACGTACCAATCTCGGCCAGGCCAATCTTCGTGTCTATCCCACTTGGATCCTACAGTTTGCAGTTTCTGGATGATCTCCGTACACAACGAAGGACGAGTTACCAAAGCGTTGACACTGGAATCGAGAGCTTCAGTGGCAAGGACGATAAGTTCTTGTAAGGCAGTCAAAAACAATAGGTCGTCATCTGCTTCATCAAGCTGGTTTTGAGCTATGATGCGTGCAGTAGGAGGCATGGGCGACCTGGAGCGGGAAGTCGATCTGGAACTGCTATTGGATTGAGTTCGATCAAGGGCCAGAGACATGTTACGACTGGCTCGACCAGGCTGGTAGTTTCTCGGGATAGCACTTGATCGTCTTCTTGATGTCACCCGATTAGGACTCGCAGGTAACATAGACAACCGCTTCGTGGGACTTAAAGCGGCATGGGAAATGGAAGGTCGTCTACTTGGTCCTCGGGATGATGATACTATTTTTCACAATATCAGCAACATCCTTTAAGAGCGAATCTGATCCTTTCATGACAAAAAAGGGGGGTGTAACTGACCTGCTCGAGACCTATTGCCTTCGCTCTCCATTCGTTCGCCCGTATCACTTTCCGTCTCCGTATCTATCAGAGGAGAGTCATTCATGTTCAAGGCGTCGAAGTAATCCACCGGAATCTCTTCGGTCCTATCCTCTTCTTCCCTTTGTCTCTCCACAAAACCTGTGATGGCTTCGATGGTCTTCCTAAGCGTCGTATCACAAATCTCCTTCGCGGCGTTCAATCTATGCTTGACGTGCTTTCTGACTGACGCAACAGTTATATCAGCCCCAGGTGCGACTGGTCGGTTTTCGTCGCTTCCTCGGCGCTCTTGACCCAAGGCGTATACTGGAGAAGGCGTCTGATCCCACCTGGGTACACCGGGTGTAAGACCTGGACCAAGCGATTGACCGAAAGAAGATGAACGAGAAGTAGCTTGACTTGGTCTGTCGAATGCACTTTTGCCAAGTGGAACCATTCTGGGTTGACTGAGTGAAGCGCTGGAATCGCTGTGTGAGCTAGGTTGACTGAGTACGTTGGACTCAAGGTCCAAACGAAGGTTAGGTTGACGTCGACGAGCTTCGAGGGAACCACTACCACGACTAGGAGGGAATGATGGCTCTTCAGGCACGGTGGAAGGATGACGCATTGGCATGTGGGGGAGCGATGGAGGCATCGTGGTTTCTTCGGATGATTGGCGAGACAGATGCGCAATATCGGCCGAAGTGGATCCGGCGATACTAGTCGTTTCATGCGCGTCGTGATGGATCATGCGAGGTCGTAGTTCAGCATGTGATACCACTGGTCGAAGCGAAAGCGAAGAATCTCTTCTAGCTTCTGGTGCAAGGAAAACTGGCTGGGGTTGATGAAGAGTGGGGACTTCGCTTGGTCTTCGAGAAGATGGTTCAGACGGGATTCGGTTTTGAACATGATGGCCTAAAGTGCTAGGTCGGAAAGAGTGATGATTCTCTGTATCTGGAACAAAATTACTCTTGACTGCGTTCCACCATCCTTCCATTTTCGAAACCAAATTCTTTTTCTTTTTCTGCCCTGCGCCAGAAGACGAACTATCTGTTTTGACGGAACTTCCGGATGATTGCCTTGGACGATCGAACAGGTTGGATCTTTTTGATATAGGAGAAAGCTTGGGATCGACGAGTGACAAGGTGGATCTGATCGACAAACTTCTTCTCCGTAATGAACCAGATTGAGAAGGTGGTGGACCGAAATCGTCACGCGAAGTAGTGGGAGTGAGAGCGATGGCGCTTGAGGTATCGTAATTAGGCTGCGGCGTGATATCTAAATCTTGTGACATTCGGTATGGTTCCTCCGGTATAGGAGCATTGACCACAGGCAAGACAGGACTTTCCGCAATGAAACTTGCACGTTTGGCTACTTCAGCTTCAGCACGGATTTTTGCCTCTTTATATCTCTTGTAACAATCCATCCAATCAACCCATTCGATTCCTCCGACGGTGCTCGCACTAGACTGTCTTTCCATAAAATTGCTCATATCCATTCCGGCAGGAGCAGCGGAGAATCTAGATGGTCCAGCGTTAGAGTGCATGGGCGCAGGTCCAGTTGATCGATCGTAAAGCGCGGGTCCGGGTGACTCAGCCGATATGGAGACTGCTCTTGTCAGCTCATGCATTGAAGCAGGAATAGGAGGAAGGTCTTCTCCAGGGGAAGAAGCGGCAGAAGGGGAAGGACCAAGATCGCCCCACTGAGCTTGACGGAAAGCTCGTGGAGCAGCAAGCATTGCGGGCGCACCTGTACTGGTTGAACGGTTGAAGGTGGGTGGTAAAAGTGCCTCACCGTGGGTCTGTGTTCCATGAGTCAGTCTCATGCCACAAGGTATTAAGAAGAACACTCACCTGACCTCCCGCACTAGTAGGTCTCCATCTCTGCAGCTTCGCTTGTCTACTCTGCATGATCATACTAGCATGACTGGCTGCATCTCCCAGACCAGGGAAGCCAGCTAAATCCATTGCAATACCTTGACCAGTAGTCGACCTTGTCCTGCTTGACCCTACTCCCACAGGAGCTCCTGGTGTGACGGTTCCGGTAGTACCTTCGGGTACAAGGAAGGCAGTTTCGGGGGGCATACTGAGTCCTAAGCCATATGAGGATGTCTTGGGACCTGTCGTGGGTGAAGGCTCTTCTGTCTCAGGAGCGGAAGGAAGAGAAGTCGGCGAATCGTTGAAGTCGGGGCTTATGGCAGTCATGGCCGATTTCAACGAAGCTTCATGTAAGGAAGTACGGTATCGATGATGTCGAGCGGAAGATGCGAATCCTTCGGTGACTCCTCCAGCTGGATCAGCAGGCAAAGACGGACGTGGACGAGGCTGCGTAGGTAAAAGTGGAGTCTTGAAGATAGGAGGCGGAGCAAGGGTAGGCCCTGAGACTGTTCTTGACGATGGACCGACAGCGGATGTAGGTGCTGTATTGGGAATGTTCTTCTCGATCGTAGGTGAGACACTTCGCAGACCAGCAGGTGTAGCAGGAACGGAAGAAGTGGGTCGACCTTTACCGAGCTCGGCAAGTGATGCAGAAGCTGATTTTATTGCTGGAGGTGGCATGGAGGTGAAAGCAGCAAGCTCTCTGGCAGAAGGTATGGGAGGATTAGTCGGCTTGACAAGTGGTGAATTTGCCACTGGAGATGGATTGGGTGTAGGAACGGAGGCTGTCGATGCACCTGAGGGTGGACTAGCCGTCTGAAATGGGGGAGGGGTAGGGGCGCTACCAGTGTTTTTGATCAACTCCGCTGCAAGTCTCACACTTGTTGGAACTCGATTCAGACGTATGGCTCCACCAGCAGATGATGTCGAGGTGGGGGCGGTTGAACTTTCGCTTGTGACGCTGTTAGGTGGACTGAATCCAGCTGAGTTGTCCGTTGAGGAAGTCCATGGTGAGGGCAGGGGATTGAGAGGAGATACCATTGATGCCGATCCCGATAGACTTGTCATCGCACCTGATGGCCTGCCCGTACTCAGGATTGGCATCTTGCGCACGTCAAGACCTATTGGATTGAGAAATTCCGATTGACGACGCTGTCTTGAGGGGCTGTCAGGGGAATTGTACGTTAGCGTTCAGTGAGAGGTGTCAAATATTAATATCCCTTTGATTGAGGGACAACAAATAACTCACCTGGACAAGCCGATAGGCGCGGTTCTCTCCCTATCCCGCCTCGGACTTGATGTGCTCAAAATATCCTTTGACTTCCCTTTGTCCTTCAATGATCCACTGCCACTGCCAAATGACGAACTCGATGTGGAAGTCGTTTCCCAGTTGGCGCCCCATCCGAGACCGAGCACATTGCCCTCCTTTGATCCTTCTATACCGGAGGACGAGGGAATGGCAATCGAGCGGCGACGGGGTGAAGATTCGGGTCCGAGATCCGGACTACCAAAGTTCAAGGGACTGGAACTAGGCAATGTCACCCCTAAGCCCACTGAACTTCCACTACTTTCGCTCCTCTCCCTCGAAGAGACTGATCTAGCATCGTCAGCTAGGGGACGACTGAGCGGCTCAAATCGTCGAGAGGCGGGGTGGGTGGGTGATTCTTTTTTGTGCGTTATAGGAGGTGATTGCTTGGGAGTGGGTAATGGGAGGTTTCCAGTCAACGCTGATCCACTAGCTGAACGCTTGCTCTTCATGAGCAGGGTAGTAGGTGTGACAGCTTGAGGACGGGTAGATGTGGTGGGGCTATCTGGTCTAGAAGAGCTGGCTTGTGCCGAGGATGAAGATGACGGACTAGCAGGTCGACTGCTTGGCAGGACGGGACTAGCGGTACGAGGCCGTGGAAACTGATCGATGGATCTTTTGGGCGTACCACTTCCAGCAGATCCTTGCTGACTAGGTCTACGTGGTCGAACATCCCTTTCATCGTCTGAGCCTGACTGCGACGAGTTGGAAGAGGTATCTGAATTCGATGGGACTGTTATCGCCTGGGCCAGCGGCGATGGGAATGAAGGTGTAGCTGCAAATCCTCCATGATGTTTCCGATGTTGCGGTAGTGGAGTCGGCGTGGGTGACAGGACAGAGGGCGCAGGTATCTGGAGTTGAGGTGGGACATTGGTCGATGAGCTTGTTGAGGGTGATCCACTGGGCTTCGGCGCCGAGCTAGATGACTCTGCTGATAGCGTCGGTGAGTTACGAGGAGATGGGGAGTGATTCGGAGAGGTATTGCGGTTGTCGTCGTCCTCGAAGTAGAAGACACCACCAGACATCTTCACAGTGGTATCTGCTACTCGCGTCAGCTCAAGTACTGATACAGCTAGAATGATATAAAGAGCAAAGCTCACCTTGTTTGGATAACCAATTTCTCAATCCCTTCTCATGCTCTACAGTCCTAATGATCTATTGCTTGTGTCCGACGTGATTCAGCTAGGCCACACTCATCGGCAACCTGGATCTCCTTTACTCTGTCTCCTCAGGGGTATAAGCTATTGTTGAATCCCTTTCTACCTGCCTTTTGGTTGATTATATTTCTGATCCGACTGTTCCCGACCTTGTTGATACTGCAGACGGGATGCGGCTGAATGAATGCAGTGTGCCATCCAACGATACCGTTGTGATTGGGTATCTCGTCTGCACAGGTATATTCAAAGTTATGGATACTCTAAAGTGAATTGGGCAATGGTGAAGCGAATCTTGATCTGAAACGAGGGATGATATGAACTGGAGATTGAGGAGGTCGAGACAGTACGAGGATTGAGGATGCAGAATGTTTGTGACGGACTGTATATACCATTGACTTGAGAGCATTGTTAGCCATGAGTAGGGATTGATAATGGGTGAGAGAGTAAGAAGGATTCAATGAGACAGGGTGTGAACACTGATCAAGGTTTTCGGATGTAACTCACCTTGGCAACTTGACCCTTTATACTATCTCTATTCCGAGCAGGCATCCATACTTGAACCTTTGATTGAGTCTGAGGTAGTCGGTACAAAGTTGATTGAATAAATGGTATATGTGTGAATGAGCTACGAGTGTAATTCGAGAGAGGATAAGCAAGGGTTTTATGACACTTGGTTCCTCTTCCTCCACTCTGAATCCTGCGGAATCAATTATACACACTTGTACCACTTACTATACACATACGGTCACCACCTGGTGATAGTGATCCGCTATGCCCAAGCTGTATGTATAGATCGATCACGACAACTACGCAGTAAGATCCTGGATGGTGATTGATTGATCGCTTGTACAGGTGATGGGTGGTGGTGAATGGTGAGTGGTGTGATGAGTAGTATTACTATTTTAGCGTGTGTTCGTACTTCATCGTTAATTGGATTCACTCTTTCGCTCTTCTTGGTTGTCACTCTCTCCCACTTTTTCGATTGTCATACTCCTATATCACTTGCCACACACTGACACTTCAGCTCATTCAGGGTCAACACTCGTTTTAGCTGCATTCAGATCCTTTTACGTAAATCATTCGCCCCAGGTAAAATCGCTCCATTGCACCTACTGTATAACCGGACAAGGCCGAAAGAAAGGATCGAGCCTATTTTGAAAAAGTTAGTGCGAGGTACCACAGTCTTGGTCACATGCGGGAGAGCGATTGTGGAGTTAAGAGGTGCGCTCTATCTTCTTCGCGTTCCGACAGTATGATATGTATGTTAAAACAGAGACAAGCAGACTATGGTTATATAAAAGAAAAGTATTCAAGATTGAGGCATTGGAATTGACGAAACAGAAGACATATGATCCAGAAAAGGGAAAGAGAACAGTATATATAGCAATAGCATAGTCGGTCGATGATCTCATCTCGTGAACTAATTCTTATCCAGCGCCGCAGTTAGGTTGCCAGCACTGGCCATAACCATCATAACCCCGTTATTCCATGTCATTTGTATCAAACCGGTCGATGCCCAAGTGTTCGAAGTTTGGAAACATACGCAAGTATCCCATCAGCCTGACCCACCAGCATCATTTGACAGATACCCGGCAGCTTCAGCGAGACCATTCGAGCTTGCGTATTTACCTCCGAAATCATCATCAATTTCAACGAATTGATCGGCATTACCGTAGAAGTCTTCTCCATGGTAGATCGCATCGGGAGCATCGCAATTTTGGTTTCGGCTTGAACTGTAGTATTGTTCACCTTCGTTCGCATAGTACACGCAATATGAACCGCAGTTGTCTCTCTTGTGATGTTATTGATTTGGTATTGATTTGGTCGTATCCGGTAGAGTTGGCAGCTTCACTGCGATGTTGCTCGGCGTAGAAACTACCGAAAGGGAGTTCATTCAGGAGCCATACATTGCCTTGTTCTTTATGGTACTGATAATATGCATCGTAAACGTTTTGTCTACCTTGAAAGACCGAAAGAATCGCTCCTACGAAACCAGCAAAGGCGCATTCGTAATTGACCCAATTTGGGATTTGCTTGACAGCTAAACCGACAATGATATAGTACAACCCAAACGTCCAAGGTTGAGCCAAGAGAGGGATCCTCTTCCAAAGCTGTCAGTTTCAGCTTGTTAGAGCTTCGTTATGATCCGTTCACAACTACCCGGACTCGTTAACGAAATTTACGGTACATTTCATGTTTCACACGGTGCTCGTCGACGATTTTTTAAGGCCTTAAGAGAACGTAAACCATATGGACTAGTACAATAATCAGTTTCCACAGCGTCAGCGAATGAAACTCTGTGATGATTCACCTAAGTTTGGTTTCCATAAAAATTTTGCTGACGATCACCTTGTTTTCTCGGAATAGGATTGACCATCGTGGTATCACCAACACATATAAGACTGAATATCTGTAAGATGAGCCCGTCGACTACCTCTGAACTATTCCAATTATGAGTTTCGATAGCGAGGATGAGGATTGTAGTTATGTTGAGCAGTATCGTAGCTGTCACTAAAGACAGGTCGAGGTTCGGTGACATACCGTCAATCCTGATTTGGATGGGGCGAGGGAATGGATATATACATGCGAATGTAGAAAGTTGCAGACGAGAAGTAAATGCCACAAGATATAAGTCATGTGATACTACAGTAGTTTGAAAGCATGTCTTCGGATTGCTCATAGGCTCAGAAAGTTTCGAATCCGCTGTTAGGCACAAAAGTGGCTGCATTTCCCCTCTCAGGTGAATAAAGCTTATCCGAGTCATATTGGGCCATTTGCATCCGATCAACTTTCTGAATTGTCAGCATAGCATGCAAGCAGCTGGTCGTCATATAGTCGTACCGAACGGTAGTACAGAATGATATCGCGATGCGAATTGCCTTCGATTAAGCGGAGGTATGCGGAAATTGGCCAGCTTTTGGTATCTCTCCGATGTGCAATCTATTCATGGCGCATAATTTACGGAACAAAACAGTGACGCGTATACTGTAAAACAACGAGAAGAGTACCACCCCTAACATTCGAGGTCTGGACTGACCATCAATGCAAGCTCGTGTGAGCAAGGATATGACTAAGATCTGGGTCAAAAGTACGCGATGCATACTTTGATCAGAATATCTTCGCCAAAATCTTGTCTTTGACTGAGGTTGGTGGGTTATCATCTTTGACCTGTTGGTAATAATTTGTGAGAGCATCGAAGAATTCCAAATCCGATACGAGATCGACGTCTTTAGATCTGTGGAATGGAGTGCGAGCAAAAATCTTGAATCCTAGTCCTATACCACCGGCCAAAGCGATCTGCGCGAATCCAGGGAAAATCAATAATCAGTCTGCTATCTCTGACATTAACGCAAAGGAGGACTTACAATACCGTAATTGAAAACAAACGTAGCGACATCCCAATTACCCTTTAAGAACACTGAGTAACCTTGTATGAACAAGAACAAGGGTGCCCAGAACAAAGCCCAATACCCAGCGTAAGGTTGAAGCTTCGATGAGACAGGTAAGTATTCTTTTCTGTCGATGCCTTGTTTCCTCATCGCTCGATTGAATCGTACCCAGGTAAATGCCATGACAGACCAGTTGAACATCGTTGCGGCTGTACAGAAATTCAGAATCCAGTTAAGTACCTTTGCGGGACTTGAGCCAAGAGCGAGATAAGCCAGACAGGATAGTAACATCACGAGGATGACTGATGTGTATGGTACACCCCTGAAATTTCCACAGTGTTATCAGCAAGCAACCAATAGGAGATACGGTGCAGCGAAATGACAAGAAGATGGGATAATGACCCACTTCCTGTTGACCCTGGTGAAAATGCTAGGGGCTTTCTTTTCGAGAGCGAGAGCATGCAAAGACCGAGAAGCATTAAAGGTGTACGCGTTCCCCGCGGAAATAACTGCGGTGATGAGCGCCGCATTCACAATCAAAGGTAAGACGGGAATTTCAAGTCGGCTCATAGCAATTACGCTGTGAATAAGAGCACGCGCAGTCAGTCATTATACCTGATTCTGTTTATAATGACAGGTGAACATACTAGGGCGATCTGCCAGCGTAGGTCTTGGCGCTACCAGTAGTAAGACTATTGATCCAAATACCTCTTCAGTGTCTTTTTCTCTAGGAGGAACAAGTGATTTACGAACGTATCATGGTTGTAAGGTACAAGAATGCCGACACACAAACAACCACCAATGAAAAAGATGACCAAACGAGTCATCAAGGTTTTGAAAGCTCGTGGAATGATCTTTCTTGGATCTTTAGCTTCTCCAGCAATCATGGAAAGATATTCGGGTCCTCAGGTGCAAAAGCCAGCTACGTTGACAGCATTGATGAAGAATTCCAATCGACCGGAGGCCGTCGCACCGGCCCACGGACCAGGATCCTTCCAATATCGGAAACCGAAACGGCTAAGACGGTAGTTCAGCTATATTGCAAGGAAAGGCTCGACAGGCAGGCACTTACTCGTGAAGTGGGTTTCCGCCTAACATAGCGATGAAGGTGAATAGCGTCAAGCCAGAAGCCAATAAAACTTTACCGAGAGCAAGCCAAACTGAATATCACGTTAGGTCAGCCTTGTTGTGTGATTGGGATCTCCACCAAGAAGAAGGTTGCCAGACTTACATTCGACCTCACCGAAAAGATCGGCTCGGTATACATTGATAGCCAGATAGAATAGAAGCGACACGGTGATTAAAATGGCGGGACTGGCAGTGTATCCCCAATACTCGACAAGAGTGTTGAGGATCGTAGCTTCGAATATGATGTAAGATGTTTGAGCAAACTGATTGTTTGACGTCAGCCCGAGTTCTAGGGGCTTGAGATGGTAGATATACGTACGAAATGGTTCCAACCGACGGCCACACCCAGTGCAGGGTCCACCATTCGCGTAGCCAGACGGATGAACGATCCGTCCAAGGGCAACAGACTGACAATCTCCATCTCTATACATACAGATGCAAGTCAGATAAGCATTGAGATTCGCCATACGCCAATTTGTTACTCACGACATTGACCGATAGAGTACACGACAGAGCTCCAAAAGATAAACGCTGAGAATGTGGTTTTGTATAACAACCCAATCAGCGCAAGACGTAACTACATATTTGAGGGGTGTATCGTGCGACGTACCGATCAACAGAGCGAGAGGTCCAGAGAGAACCCCCGACCCAATTGCAACGAAGAGAGCAGCACCAATCTGACCAAATCAAACCAGAGACAAGTGAAACCATGTGTCAATTGACGTACCATGTCATGAACATGAATTTAAACGTCAATACGTACCGAACCGGCGATCGCTGAAAGCTGGATTTGCCTAGAATTCAACCTCCTATGATTAACTTGATGTAAGATCTTCGCTTGTAGGGCATCGCCATCGTAACTACTGGAAGATCCCGCTGGGATATCGCTGAGGGGCACTATCTGTGTGACAATGTAAGCTTCCGATTTATCGTCTTCTTGCATCTTGAGATGTTCCATCGTTTGACTCAGGTAAATCGGGTTGTGTCGTATGATTGCTTGAAAGCGAAGAGGATCCTCTTTGCGATTTAACCCGCTGGTCTTGAATATATATAGTGTAGATCGACCAGGATGGCTCTGAATGATAAGTCGATATCGAGTTATACTCAGCCTTTACCTTGCTTTATCTCTGATATTGGCTATATCTGATTTGGAGTCTATATCAGAGCGGGGTCCACCCAAACGAAATCCGGGGACACGTTGATTTTAAATTCCGTGACAATCACATATGGTCTCCTTACATAGGTGAAGGAGTCTAGGGAGTTGTCTGCGCTGAAATCTTTAAGGGAAAGCTGTCACCGGAGTGTAGCATGACAGTTGTTGTTCGGATCGAAAGTATCCAAAGACATGAAGCTACGCTATGAGATGAGGATCAGACTAGGGCCGGTCATGCACCGTGAACGTATCAGATGATAAGCCTATCTCCATGGCTACACGGAGAAGAACAGAGTGATGAGGGATGTTTGGGAGCATGAACGAGACCAACACCGTTGAGTCGGAAAGGAGCTCAACATTCTCAATATGTTATCAAGTAAAGTTGAAATCTTCCATATGCAGTAATAAAAGGAGTCAAGATCCTGGTAAAATGGGGTCCGGCCCCGATCACGACACGGCAATACCGCTTAAATGATGGAAGTCTCTCTCTGCCTCTTCGTATTGGTGCACAACGGACTGCATGGACTACCATCATTCGTCATTAGATGGGACTTCTCGATTGATGGTGAGATGTCTTGGAGCTCATGTGTGACATACAGGCACTCACACTTACACAGGATACATCTTTGGACCGAAATGGCCGATGAACAAATCGGCATACTCACATGCGATATGATCTGAGCTCCTATCCTATAGGATTGTAAACCCCGGAGTCGTATTTCCATCCTTTCGGACAAGACCTGCTGGCGAGTATAGCCGCGGCGACGTGGAGTTCAGATTTACCGTGATAGGAGGGTAGAATTTTATATGTCATCTGCCATGCCCCAAGATATATTTGAGAACACAGTGCAAAACAAATAACGGCACCTTTTAACCTCGTCAAATTACAAGTCCATTGCTGCGTTCACGCCATTACGGCTCATTTCAGTCTCACAATCCAAATGACCGTCCCAATGCCTCCCTCACTCGTCACCATCGATGCCTCTGAGCCCCTCGAAAAGATCTACGAGATCATCAAGCGAGATGGCGGAATTATCGTCAAGAACATGCTTTCACCAGAACTCTTAGCGGAATGCATGTCAGCCATCGAACCTCACTTTAAGACCCGTGAAACGTATACCTCCAAGGCGACTCATGATGAGCTCGGTGCAGATTTCTTCCCAAAAGGCTCAAAAAGAGTTTACGCTTTACTTTCGAAAATTCCAGACCAATTGACCAAGATTATGAGACTTGATGTATGGCAAGGTATCATGAGTCGTTTCCTGAGGTGAGTCATCACAAATCTTGTTCGCTCACGACTTTGTGGCTGATGATGATTCTGGACTCTAGTGACGAGTATTACTCTTACACCGGGGAAAAACTTCTCCCTCAAAAATCAGGTTACATGCTTGCTTCTACTGCTGCTCTTCGATTAGTCCCAGGAGCCAAACCCCAACCATTACACCGAGTTAATTCAATCTCTCTAGAAGTGCATGCGTACATGACTGACGACGGTTGACAGGATCAAATAGCATACATGGTTCGACCCGATCCATCCAACCCGTTGTTCACCCCTATGGTCGGATGTCTGATTGCCGGCTCTAAATGCACTTACAAGAACGGCGCTACTGCCGTCATCCCTGGCTCTCACTTATGGGGTCCTGACCGAGCACCTAAACAATCAGAATGCACCTACGCCGAAATGGAGCCTGGATCAGCCTTGTTTTGCTTGGGATCAACCTACCATGCCGCAGGCGAGAACATCTGCGAACTTACTGATGAAGACGCCTTGAGAACCCTCTTCGCTGTTTTCGCTCAACGTGATTATTACAGACAAGATCAGGAGGAAATCCTATCCACTCCTATTGAGAACGCCAGGAGATTGCCAGAGGATATCCTGAAGCTGTCCGGTTACCGTAAGTTGCGAGTATTCTACCAATAACGACAGCAATCGAGCTGACTAAACATTTTCCAATTCTAGACAAAGCTGTCGGACGCGCTGGTTATGTGGAAGATCACCAAAGTCCACATGAATTCCTCCAGCTCGATTATGGACTCGGTCAGTTCGGTCATGGGGCGCGTGCGATTAAGAATGCCTTGTAAGATTTGTACCGTATAGGTGTTTTGTAGTGAGACGTATACCCCTCTCCTTATTTTCATGTATACACAACGTGGAATTCGAGACGTCGACTCAAATATGCTCACAGTCTCGGTTCCGTCCTGTACACGCTCCAATCAAGGGCTTTCACAATTCCGTTTGCCCAATAGCAACGTCTTCGCTGTCCTTGTTAAGAGCATGCAGAGTCGAGGGCTGAGTTAGCATTCCGCTCCTTCTGATTATCTTCCCCCAGTACATCGCATATCACGCTGGACGTTGACAGAGCAGTTCAGAAAATCAGACTCGTTTACGTAATCCGGAGTCATGATCACTTGATAGACCAATTGTTTGGGTGCAAATGCGTTCATTTGGACTCCATGCACTATCAGATCTTCCTGATCATGAACGACTAGATTCAACATTGAGATTCCACATCCCGATCACCATATCCAGCCATTCACCAAGCCTGTCCAGATCAGTTACTTCAGCATCCAATCATTGAATATCCTTCAAAACTCCGGAAGGATTGCTCACAGCAGGTGTAGCAGATTAGGTGTGGGGCGCAGTTGGATTACCAATTGGGAGAGTGGAAAATTGAGAGATGGTCTACACGACAGCTTGTGATAGATGTCGGAAGATACGGATGAAGTAAGTTCAATCCTTTGCTAGCATTCACGATCTAGCATGTTCTGTTCCGCATATTGAAGGGTGCTTCGAACTAGATGTGAGCGCCCGTCCCGTGGTCAAGATCATGATGAGATCTGCCAAAGATGCAGAGCAGATGGTGCTCAACAATGCATAACGAAGAAGCGTAAGGTGGGTCGACAGCCGGGGGTCAAGAATAGGAAAACGAGAGAAGCGCAAGGGAAAGAGATGGGATCATATTACCATAGTAGGGAGACAAACGCACCGAGTGATCACGATCGTCTACCAAATCCTCTGCAGGTACTGGCGTCGGAAGCGGTCAGGAGACACAGCACACCAGAGTGAGTATGCTGTATTCTGTCACTTTGCAAGTTCTCGTGTGGATGAAGACTAATGCGCCAAGTGGCTTGTAAAGATCCGAAACCACTATGACCCCCACACATCCAGTAACGTACACTCGTGACAGTAGTAGTATATTGGACCAGTTTTCGGTCTGGACTGGTAAAACGCATGGTATTACGGGGAGGGGCGATATAGCGAAAAGGATTGATGATCTGTTGTCATCCAACAGGCAAGAGTTGTCCTTAGGGGCGGATGAGCCATCGTCCTTCTGGGGTAGGACCGATGTAAGTTACTGAACTTTCAGACTGTTCGCTTTCCTGGCTCACTCATGCCTAACAAATAGATGGCGCGACCCGATGCCGCTCCAGAGCACGATGTGATATCCCTACAGGTGATCTCTTTGCAGGAGTCTCAAAGGCTTTTTGACGCGTGAGCAACATTCGATCCCACCTCCGCTTGTTGCTGATCCAATTTCAGCTTCATGAAGTACTTGACAAATGGATCAATGTATTTTGATCCTCAATTACATTCACTTCCCTTCATCAGATCGCGGAGCTCATTCCTACTCGCTGTAATACTCGCAATGGCTTCCACCTTCACTTCACTTTGTGCATCGAGCTTACTTCATTCCCAATTAATATACCACGCCAATCGAATGTTGTCGCACATTCGGGATAACAATCTCAAATCAATCGAAATCGTTCAAGGACTGCTGCTTTTAGCAAGCTGGAGCGAAATAAAAAATACTCTCAGTCAAGACAAGACCTGGGCGTACGTTTCATACGCGACTGCTCTAGCGGTAGAATTGAGAATGGACTCCCCTTTACCTTACTGTGTACAGTCCGATCCTATCTATTCTTCAGGAATCCACGATCTCTTGGTCAGAAACGCTCACAGGGTCTGCTTGCTACTGTATATACATGATCGGGTAAGTGTGGTCTAAAATGGAATTTAAGCTACTCCTGATCTCCTGCCCAGAATATGGCAATGGTAGCAGGACGTTATCCAATTTTCCCAGAATCTACGGTATCGTCTCCATCAAATCTCAATCAATGGGGCAAGCATGAGGTGAGTATCTGATGTCTTGCTGTGAATATCGCTGATTGTTTGTCAGGGTGCAAGTCGGTATGATGGTCCTATTTGCGCTTCTGTATCTCTCCGGAAAACCATCGTGAGTGAAAATTTTGGTAATCCATGCTGACGATCTCCAGACTGGAGTGCATCATAAACTAGCTGCACACAGTCTCGCAGATTTCCAAGCAGACATGAGGCTGATTGAACGAGCAATAGCAGATTGGCGTGCCAAATGGGCATTAGAAATAACCAGTAGGTATGGATCCTTCGAGCTGCTTCGGGTCTAATTCTTTGATGTATCAACTATCCATATAGGCACTCCCGAATACGGTATTATTGCGATGTTTTCGACATTCGTCCTCGCTCTGACGTTGCTCAAAAAGGACCATGATGATGAAAACAATGATGTAGAGGCTAGCAAAACATGTGAGGACCTGGCTTTTGAAGTGGTCTGCGCTTCAATACATAGCTATACGTCGTGGACGGGGATTGTGAATTCTGCCACCTTCGAGTGAGTTATCAGCTATGTCAAGCGTTCTTTCAAACTGATCCTTGAATGTGACTTCGCCTAGCACAAGCATGGTAGCATTCTGTGCAATATATACACTGCAGTCAATCAATCGGTGTGATCCTATTTACTTGTCAGATCGGTCTGTATTTCGATTGGCAACAGTACAAGAACTGATATCGGAGCTTGAAAAACAAGCTGCTGTACGGCATCATACTGACCGGGAGAATAGTATGACTGCAGTCGACGCCATGGCCAGACAGCTCTCGAGAGGCATCAAGCTACTCTTTACCAAGAAACAGGTTGGCTGTCCTCCAATATCTTCGGATGAATCAGATGCCTCTCAAGGACAACAAATCCCGGAGATGATCAATCAACAGCAAGGAATTGTCATGAATATGGACGGAGCGATACAGTTCAATAATGAAAACACTATCCTACAGACGCACCAGCCGAATGAACAACAGTTCATCGCCCAAGAACCGAGATTCGATGATTTGACTCAACTGCTCTCATCCACCAACGCTATACCTTTCATCCCAGATTGGAACTTGCAGAGCTTGTTACCAGACGCTAATTTCAATTGGGACCAAATCGATCATTCGAACCACGATACTAGCAGTAATATACCGTTTTTTGATTTTGGTCAATAGGTTGTACACTAAATACATATGTAAAATATTTTTTTTTGTACCATGTGTATGCTTTGTTGTTAAATTTATACTGAGATCAGAGCTGTATCGTGAAGCGAGAAGGGCTCTAAACGATTTGGAGCATGACCCCTCGCTCACTCGATGACAATCTGCTTATTGCTTTTTGTGCCCATTGTGGGTGGACTTATCGACGGGCTCCACGTGTAGGTTATCGCCGATTGTGCCCCCACCGACATCCACATCGTCCCGGACCACAACTGAATTTGCTCTCTTTCGGTGGAAGAAGGGAAGTTCGGGCGGTGTGTAGAATAGTACCATAGGCACTCCCACTGGGGTCAAGAAGTTTGTCGTCAACTAGTGTCCTATTTAAGATGAATGATTTCATATACTCACATAACGCTCCACCGATAACTGTGATATGAAGAATTAGCCGCTCGCTTCCGAAGGGGTTGCAAAGTTTACCTACTGTTTCCGATCAAAGATGGGATCATCGATCGACCCACGTATCTCCCGACTGATACATTTGCTCCATTGAGCATTCCGATGGGGATATAGTACATGTTTCTGACAAGGTCAAAATCTCAATTAGCGCTATGATCGTATAAACCTATTGGTGCTAGTCGGTCATGATTCACTCACACGATAACGTGCTCGAAGCCCAAGAAAACAAAAGCGAAAGCTGGGAAATGCAGAGCGAATATCTTCGATATGGTCTCTCTGGCACCAGCTCCTAGCCATACGGCAAGACAGACTAGGAAATTACAGCCTATTCCTCGTAGTACACACGGACCCCAGCCTTCGGCTGTTTTGGTCACTGCGACTCCAGCTGAGTACTTGACTAATGCGTCCGTGCTATACAATTTGGAGTAGTGTGCTGCACCCGAATCTCATTGAGCCTAGGATACATAACACCATCCGAGGGCACTGACTTACCTAGGAAAGCCACATAGGTTAGAGCCCCGGCCATGTTCCCGAAGAACACTATCAGCCAATTCACGGGGAGTTCCCAGAGCTTGGTACGTTTCTTGATAGACGTCATGATGAAGATCACTTTGCGGCTGATCAGTCCACAGACAGGATGCATCTCTCTCCTCTGGAAATTACTCACTAAAATTGGCTGTACACAGCTCTTGTCCTGTTAGAACAAGCATGATCTATTGCAGGACAGACATCAGCTTTGACAAGACTTCAAGAAGAAGAGTTTTAGACTGACCAGACCAATAGGGAAAATCAGTGCTGCTACCAGATTGATGATTGACGGATAATCGGTTCGTAGTGTTCCTGCACCACCTTGGAAGATCTGTACCGACATCGCTCCGAAGTTGAGCTGCATTCAACCGTCAGTGATGGTCATTCGGTTGTTCAGGTGTTTACACTTGCCATCCATGCTGCCATCCAAGCTTTGAAAAAGGTTATATAGTATTTTTGAGAAGCTTTCTTCTCACCGATGGTGAGCATAACTATTTTGTAGCAAGTCAGCCCAGAATAGCTGTCTTCATCAAATTGACCTACCAGCTGTAACTTCTGCTGGCGTCAATGTGTCCATTTTGGGCCGCTGTTCGTGCAATAAAGAGTTGGACTTGGAGATTCGAGACTGGGGAGTATTATATGACGATTGCTCGGACTATATGAGTATGCTTCGATTGTTGTAGTCACAGCAGAGTGAGTATGGATTCGAGATAGATTTTCGGTAGGCTACAGCTTTGGACCAATCATACGTTCGAGAGATAAGGATTTTCGTCGGTGTCTGAAAAAATCAGCCACTAGCGCAAACAGATCTGGTACCACAGTTGCATTTCGATCGATGAACTTGCCCCAGTGGTGTCATCTCGGTGTACCTTGGGGTCCTTCAATTTCCTACCCGCCTTCTCGTTGCAATATTCTCTGGGTTACCGCTTTGTAACGGGACTCGAGTAAGAGATAACGATTGAGTGGAACTTACCACAGTCATACACTGGGATCACTTTTTAGTTGTTGAATCCTGAAAATGACGTTATAATTTCTTAAGTGGCATTAACCAGTTGGAGCTAAACGAAGCGATCGTATGGGCTTTCCTAAAAATCAAAGATAAGGGAAAATTCTTATCTCAAACATCACCATTCTAGTACTCTTTGACAATGCCGAAGCGTGCCGAAGCCTTATTTTTCGTCCCTTTTGTCGTCATTATGTGCCTCGATGGAGACCAAGGTTCGGTCCCAGATCCTGTCACGTCCGTGCGTGATCAACCTTACTCCTGGCGACTTCGTGATTGGCTCAGAAGGATAAAAGATAAGGAAGCTCCGACAGAGGTGGGACGACTGCAACAAAGTTCACTCAAAAATGACCATTCTTCGACGGAACCTTGATGAATTTATTATGAGCTGCCGGAGACTGTGCCGATTGGAGACTGATAAGGGATTGAGGGTATAAAGTTTTCATCACTATCGCTGTGATTGGCCAGGGCAGTTACTGGAATTGCCAAGACTTGTCACGGGTGTTTGCATGACTTCTCCAGAAGTCGCAGGTAGCTCGATTCTACTGATAGGTTTGAGTCTGTAGTGTGGAGAGCAGCTGAAACTGAAGGCCCCTTCTACTGTAATATCTCTTCGATCGATATCCACATTCACCACACACAGAATCGACCAAACATGAAACCTATCAGTGGTGACTCTAGCTCGTCCAGAGCACCGGAGGATAGGATACAGGTGATGGTGGTTGGTTTGGGGATGGTTGGAATCGGTGAGCTCCATGGTCCTCCACTTGAAAGCTGCTGGAGCTTACTCTGACGAGATACAGCTTTCATTGAAAAGATGCTTACTCTAGATGTCGCTGGAAAGTATTTCATCAGGACTTGTGGTGAAGAACCTGTTGTAGCCTATAACAGAGTGGGATTGACCGGTAAGTCTGTTATCCTTGGGGGGAGCAGTTGGTGAGGAAAACACTGATGAACCGATTACCTCTGAAGAATACTTTCAACATCGAAATGTCGAGGACCTATATCTGAACGACGTATCATGGTATGCAAAGCAGAATCCAGAGCATTTCGCGTTTCACATCGATGAACAGGTGAGGAAGTGTTCTAGACGCTTATCTCTGATGGTTGTTGAATCATGTATCGGGTATGTTAGGTGATCCATATCGACTCGGAGAACAAAATAGTCAAGACTTCGAAATCAAAAGCTTTCAAGTAGGTCCCACTCGATGGAATTTCACTGAGCTTTTTGTGCACGAGCTGATATGATGTATAGATACGATATACTAGTCCTGGCAACCGGCTCTGTCGCTAGTTTACCTCCATACATGACTCCTGAAAGAGCGAAGAGCGTCAAAGGTGTTTTTGTTTATCGAAGTATCGCAGATCTCGAGGCAATCATCAAATACGGCGAACGACCAGAGGTGAAACGCGCTTCAGTCGTTGGGGGTGGGGTGAGTACGATAAGACTCACTCAACGTCATTTGTATGACTGACAATTTAAGTAGCTTTTAGGTTTGGAAGCTGCCAAAGCAGTGTACGACATGAAAGTACCCGAGGTCTCAATCCTCATTCGACAAGATTACCCATTAAATCGACAGCTCGATCCCTCCGCTGGAGAGCTGGTGCTGAAAAAGATTGAAAACATGGGTGTAGAAGTGAAGACGCGTTGCGAACCATCTTCGATAGTTACTCGTACCACTGACGAGAGACATGAACTATTCGAAGGTTTCGATATCAAAGGCGAGAAAGTCGAATCGGATATGGTCATTTTCGCTATTGGAATCCAACCGCGAGATGATCTGGCTAGAGATAGTGGGATCGAAGTGGAGCCTAAAGGTGGTATCAAAGTAGGGGACGACCTTCAGACTAGTGCTAAAGGTGTTTATGCAATTGGAGAATGTGCGAGTTGGAGAGGTAACTTTTATGGATTGATTGCTCCTGGTGTGGAAATGGCAGATATTCTGGCGTTCAACTTGGTCAGTTTCATGAACTGCCGTTTAATGATGGTTCAGATCTAACGAAAGTATGATTTTGTGAGATAGACCCAGACGGAAGGAACTGCTGCACACGTCCCTCGATCGATGAACCCACCAGACCTATCAACCCGTCTGAAGCTCATGGGAGTAGACGTAGCTTCCTTTGGAGATTACTTCGCGGATATCCGAGCGAACCAAAAACCCAAACCCAAGGGTGATCCAGTGGCAGATGGCGAAGTGGCGATATCCCAACCTAAGCCAAGCAAACATCGTAAACTGGCTGCTGACGGTCCAATCCAATGTCTAACTTACCATGATCCATTCTCGGCCACATATAAGAAATATATCTTCACGCAGGATGGTCAACATCTTTTGGGTGGTATGATGATTGGAGATGTTGGTGATTTTACCAAGCTGGTCGCAATCACCAAGAAAAAGGTTAGTGCATTTGTTATATAGCATTAGGCAAGCCCTTAGGAACCTGCAAAAGCTGATCTACGTTGGCATACATACAGAAAAAGCTTGATGTGCCACCTTCCGATTTCATCCTGGGTGCGAAGAAGTCTGGCGAGGATGATGGTGGTGATTTGGATGATGATGCGGTGGTTTGTTCATGCCATGTAAGTGGAGTCGTCCGTTTTTTCAGGAACTCTTTCATAACCGTAAGCTGATTTCAGCATCTTTTTCCAGAATGTGACAAAGGGGGCTATAGGATCTTGCGTCAAGTCAGGTCTTACAGATCTCAGTCAGGTCAAAACCAAGACCAAAGCTGGCTCAGGCTGTGGAGGTTGCGTACCAATGGTGACCAACATCTTCAAAGCCGAAATGAAGAAATCAGGTCATAAAGTATCCACAGCGTGAGGCGATTCTGTAGCCTCCATGACTGCCCTTTCGCTGATGGGACTGTACATGTTTAGCCTTTGTCCGCATTTTAAGATGTCTCGACAAGATTTATTCCAAATAATCAAAATCAAGAAACTGAAAGATTTCGCTACGATAAATGAAACTGTTGGTACGCCCGGTACGATAGGTTGTGAGATTTGTAAACCTGCCGTGGCATCGATATTGTCAAGTTTATATAACGAACATGTCATGAAAGTCGAGCATCATCATAACCAAGATACCAATGATAGGTTAGTCGAACTTCCACCTCCCATCAAGATTAAGATCAAAATGAGTACGATGTTAGCTAATGGGCTATTACAATTGAATTGAATTGTGTAGATTTTTGGCGAATATACAGAGAAATGGAACTTTCAGTGTAGTGCCTCGTATACCAGGTGGAGAGATCAGTCCAGATAAGTTGGTTGCTATAGGTAAGATAGCAAGTGAATATGGATTATACACGAAGATTACCGGTGGTGAGTACATCACTGTTTTGTCTCCAATCCTGTCCATCACATATCAGTATTGATGATTATCCAGGCCAACGTATCGATCTTTTCGGAGCATCCAAGCCTGATTTACCGGATATCTGGGCTAAACTCCACGCGGCAGGATTAGAATCAGGTCATGCTTATGGAAAGTCTCTGAGGACCGTCAAGTCATGTGTAGGGACCACATGGTGTAGATTTGGTGTAGGTGACTCTGTCGGCCTAGCAATTGATCTGGAGAATAGGTACAGAGGTGTCAGAAGTAGGTGCATGTCTCTAGCTGGGAATGCTTTGAGCATAGTGCTGATCCTGTGTTCTTAGGTCCACATAAGTTCAAAGGTGGCGTTTCGGGCTGTGTGAGGGAATGTGCGGAAGCGCAGAGTAAAGATTTCGGATTGATAGCTACTGATAAAGGGTGGAATAGTGAGTCGACCAGCATGTACCATTGATGAATCTTGATTTTGAAGCTAATGCAAACTGTCAATATAGTCTTTGTCGGAGGAAATGGAGGTATGAAACCTCGACATGCTCAATTATTCGCTCAGGATGTGCCACCGTCAAAAGTGGTTCGGATCATCGATCGATATGTGAGTAGGTCCACTCTCTTTTCGTGGGATTGATCTATGATACTGACGATCAATTTTTGATGGGACAGTTGATGTACTACATCAGAACCGCTGATAGGTTAGTACGTACCGCACCATGGCTAGAATCGTTAGAGGGCGGAATAGAGGTAAGTTGTCCTTTCCGACCAGATATCGATCAAAGTGTCTTACCGAACCGCGTGACTGCAGAAACTTCGGAAAGTCATCCTAGAAGACGAATTGGGTATATGTGCAGATTTAGACGCAGAGATGGACAATCTCATAGGTACATACGAAGATGAATGGAAGAAGGCTGTTGAAGATCCGGAAACTAGAAAGAGGTTTAGGCAATTTGTCAATACGGTGAGTGCCACAGTACACTTCGGTATCCGACACGGGCCATTCGGATCTCAGTACTGAGCTGTACCTTGTTCCGATTATGTAGGACGAACGTAGACCTGCTATTGATATTATTGAAGAAAGAGGTCAAAAGAGAGCTGCAGATTGGCCAAGGGATTTCCCCTCTCAGAAATTCGATTCGTCCCATTTACTTACCCCTGAGAACGAGTGGAAATGGGTTAAGTTGGCGAATATTGAAGATTTACAAGTCAATGATAGGAATACAACGTGAGTACGACGTGATGTATTGATGTACAACGATTCATACAGTATCCCTGCTAAGTGCTGGAAAGTTGGGTAAGGCGAAGCTGATGGTGTGGGGGTACTATAGGAGCGTCGCAGTCCGTTATGGATCTGATACCCAATTGGCGATCTTCCACGTACCTCATAAGGGATTTTATGCTACTCAACAGATGTGTCCACATAAGAGAGCTTTCGTATTGGATCACGGAATCGTGGGAGATGATAAGAATGGTAATTTATATGTATCTTGTCCGTAAGTGGAAACCTCTTTCGGATTTTTTTCTTTTTTTATTTCACAATTGCGATACATGGTGGGACAGCTGATTGTTGGACATTTGTGGATAGATTACACAAACGTAATTTCAACTTGGATAATGGAGATTGTACGAATGACGAATCACTTAAAATCTTGACTTTCCAAGCTAAGATTGATGAAAGTGGGCAATTCGTTGAAGTCAAGCTACCTCCTGAGGAAGATCTCGATAGTGTCATTGGTTCATCCAAATGTGAGTGAACCTGATTGGTTCGTGATGCAAATCGAATTTGGGTTTTGCTGATAATTTACTATGGGATCGTAGGGATGGTTAAGAAAGCCACAGCAGAAGCATTCGGTAGGAATGCAGCTACTGCTATTGAAATTGTTGAACCATCGGGTGAATTGGAGAAAGGAGCGAATACTAAAACCAATGGGAATGGATGTTCGTCGGGCGGTTGTGGTGATTCCGCTTTGGAATGGTAGAAGTGAATCTTTAGAGTTTGTGCACCCTTTGAGGAAAGACTGTCGAATGATATATTATAGATAATAGATGGATCATGTATGTGTGACACTAGATGCATCAAAATAGCGAATCACCATTAGCAAAATATCGCTAGACAAGTGATAATTACAAAAAGGGGGAAATTCAACAATCATGTTTATCATACAGTACGATTACAAGAATTAAGCTATACTAGAACCATAACGAACTATGGAATATTCGATTGTCTTACTAGCCTAAGCAAATTTATTACCTTTACTCAACAACACGCTCCCACTACCACTCGTACTTCCATGACTCCCACCTGTACTTTGTCGATGAGGGTGAGGGACAGGTGCGGGCCTGCCATTATTCAAAGAGCTACTTCTGGATGGTCCAATTGATCTCGAAGAGTTTTGTGGTCTCACGACCGATACTCCCGCAGCTCCTCCACCTACTCTTCGATTCACTTGAGATTCCTCTTGTACGTATGAAGCGTAGGATGCAAGTTTACGAGTATTGTTCTGCAATACACCAGATCTACGATTAGTCCATGGCAACATGAGGAATTGGAAAACACGGTGACTCACCTGTTTGTGATCACTTGCACTAGCAACACTAGTAGTGTTTCTGATTGACCTGGAGATAGAGAATCCTTCGTCTCCCATTGGCTGATCTTCATCTTCACCAATGAATGTATCTCTCCGCTTCTTCAGCGCAGGAGCACGGGGATCAAGTGCAATTTCATCTTCGTCCGCATCGTCAATAGCCATCTCTTCATAGTTCATCTATAATCCAAAATCATGATATATCAGCCACAGCTCATTTTTATTTTCACATCAGGATTCTTGATTTGGACAAATCACTCACACCTCGGTTCATGACACCACGATTCTTCAGCATATCTAATTTCTCCCTGAAAGTCCTCTTGGATTCGACTGCCACTTGACTGACTTCTTCTGGCTCATCCACAACGAAGTTCAGATTCAGATTATATGATTCCAGGGGCGTCTCATCAACTTCATCCTCGTCAGAACCCAAATCGTCTTCATACACTTGACGGAAAACGTTCGCTTCGCCATCTATGCACATCCGTATCCACTGAGTCAGCTTTCCAACTCTTACTGCTGATATAGCACAGGAAACTTACGGAGTTTGTCCAATCCATCTTCCCTATCCAGCTTCCTCTTCCTTCTCTCTTTTCTAGATAATTTCCTCCTCTTGCCTCCTCTTTCATCTTCATCGGATATTTCACCGTCTACAAAGTCCTTGCCACGCTTCTTATGCCTATATTCACCTTCCGTGATCTTCCTGGCTTCTGCTTCGATTCGAGCGTCGTCGGCAGCTTGGATCTCTCTATGGACGATGTCAGATATCAGTTTAAGAGTCAGCATACGGAAATTTATAGCCCAGCACAATATTTCCAATCGGTTTGCGCTCTTGTAAAACACCTTGTCCTTTCACATCGGGATATCGTCGAAAGGCAATCACTCACCGGTTCTTCTCCGCTGCCAACTCATCCTGCCTCTTCCTAACCTCCTCATCAACCTCCTGATCATCGACCAGTTCCTCCAAGAACCCATCATTCTCTTCATCATCATCATCGTCATTCTCTTCCGCTCCTCCAATCTTCGCCCATCCATTATCTTCATCACTCTCTTCAGCCTGTTCGTCTACCATTCTGCTCTTTCTCATTGATTTCCTTTGCTCTTGTCGCTCAGCACGTGAAGAAGCTTTCATCATCCTGTCGAAAACTGTTCGTTCTGTTCGGGCAGGTTGAGTAGGTGAAAGATTTAATGGTTCTTGAGCGTCATCAGGATCGGATAGTCTTCTACGTAATCTTGTGAAAGACTCTTTATCCCCTTGTGTCTGTGTTTGAGTCTGAGTAGGCGATCCAATCTCGTTGGGCGATTCCATCTGCGTTTGGGTTTTGCCGAAAGGAGTAACGCCAATTGAGAAATCGGATAATCCACCTAACTGTCTTCTTGTATCCGATACCTGAGTATCTTCCTCATAAGCAGGTCTAGTCTGAGTGAACAATCTATTTCACAAAAAAGATCATCAGCTTGGATCTCATCATGTAAAGCCTTAGACTCACCCTCTCTCATTGATGTATTGTTTCTTAGGTTTCTCCATCTCCTGCATCCTTTCCATGGCAGCTTCTTCGATCTCAGCTGCAATCAGGTTATTGTCCCTTTCGACTTGAGTTTTGGAAATTTGGACTCCGGGCAACATCGCATCGGCAGGTAAGAAACCTACGTGATCCGCTCGTAATGCTGCGAACGCATCCTGTAACATAAATATCAACATCGTCAATCCTGTCATAACAAGCTTTACATAGGAAATGTAATGATGGACTGACCTCTTCACCTGCCTGCGTAGCAGCTTGTGTATCTCCAAACAACTGTGAGAATCCTTGACTGCCAGCATCATCGCCGAATCCACCGAAGTCGAAACCTCCGAGTCCCTGTGTGGACTTAGCAGTAGCGGTAAGTCCAGCAGGCAACTCAGCAAGAGGAGCTTTTTTAGCAGGCAAAGATCGAATTCTAGCTTGAGCTGGAGTCTGTGCATCTTCCTCGTCCGAATCAAAAGCTACTCTAGCTGATGCTCGAGGTTTACGCTTAATCATCGGTGTGGATTCCTCGTCCTCATCTTCTTCCAGTGTCGTAGGTAGAGCATCTTGATCCTCGTTCTGATCTTCCCCTTCCCCTTCCTCTCCAGGTTCCGATTGATCATCGTCTTCACCTTCTTCTTCTTCTTCCTCTTCCTGTTCTTCCCCACTCCATACCATCTCGTCTTCAGGATTATAATCTTCATCTTCACCATCTTCATCATCATCTCCAGTCTTATCATTCTCATTTTCATGTTCATTCCTGGAAGCTGCAAGCAAAGCTTGGAAATCTTGTTCTACCCTTTCAGGCAAGACCTTGACTCTACCGTAATCTTCCTCTTTCCTTTGTCTAAGTTTAACAATCTGTTCTTGATGTTTCCTCTGTATCAATTTCGCCATATCTTCATTACTCAACGGTTCTTCCCTTCCCTTTTTCTGATTAGCAGGTTTCGCTCCTCCATTCAATTGTTTTTGCTGGGCATGCGAAAATGTCTTTGCAGCAAAATCAACATACGTTTCACTTATGTCAAGCTGATTCTGATCTTGAGGTTTAACTTTCTTGTGTAATTTGCCTGCTCGAGCTAAGAAACCTTGTTTCTGCTTTGAGATAGTAGATTGGTTAACGTTTTTGGCTAATACCGCTTTGGCTCCTGTCACTTTGGGTATTGCTTGTTTGACCGCTTCTTTCTTAGGCGTAGGTTCATCATTGTCGAATTCCAGATCATCATCTTCACTTTCGTCTTGTTCATGTTCATGATCAGAAGAAGAAGGTTTTGAAGGTTCCAAATTCAATTTAGCGATCTGTTGCTTCACCATATTCTGCTTGAACTCCAGTAACTTCTTTCTCTTGGCATCGCGATCAGCCTTCTCTTTATCACGTATCTCCTGTTTGTCCATGAAAGTGCTGAAATCTTGATCGTCCTCATCTGGTTCGGGACCTTCAGATGTTCCCGGTACAACCACTTTGTACTTTCCCTTATCCTTCTTACCAGGAGCAGGAGTGGGGGTATTGGGGTTCTCAATAGAGATTCGGGATGTCGACGTGGTACCTAAAGGACGACGAAGCCCGGATGAAGGTGTGAATCCGATGATATCGTCATCTGGAGGAGTAGGCTGACTAGGACTTGTTTGAGGCGATTTAGCAAATGTAAGCCCAGGTACGGCGTTTTTGTGGTCACTATACGAGTACAGATACAGGTTAACATGGCTCAAGCGCATGACAAGAATTGACTTACATCGGTTCCTTCGACTTCACCGCAACGTTCGCTTGGGCAAGCCAAGCTGTGATGGGTAGACGAGATGGCTCAGGTCGGGAGAAGGCGACGGGACGTTCTGTTCATGAAACAAAAGGTGAGCCCTATGCAGTGATACGGGAGAGTTGAGTTACATACCTCTTTGGGCCCGGGCAATATCTTTCTCCATCTCAGCTCTATCGGCTTTGTTCAGTCCCTGTTGATCCCATCAGCATCGATAAAAATAATTCGAGTACGAAGGATGCTCCTCACCTTTGGCCTTCTACCTCTTTTCTCCCGAGGTTCGTCCTCCTCGTCGTCAAACAGATCATCCAGTCCTTCCAAAGCCGATGACTTGGGTTGTCGAGACTCTTCTTCTGCCCTTTCTTTCTCTGCTCTAGCTTGTTTATCAGCCAAGTCATCCAGGTAGTCTCCGATGTTCTCATTATCCTCCTCATCCTCATGCTCACGATCATGATTGCGATTCGGCGGAGGGGAGCTTCCTCTTTCAGTGGTCGATTGGTCTGTTGGCGAAGCACTTCTAGAAGTATCTTTAGCCAATAACGGAGCTTCATCTTCGTCTTCATCTTCTTCGTCATCAGAAATGATTATTTTCTTGGGTCTTCCACTCATCCCCGATTTCCTAACAGGGAACAACGTCTCCTCAGCTACTTCGGAAGAAGAAGCTTGTAGTCTTCTGTTGTCTACAGGTGGAGACGACGATCGAAGTGGTGGTGGTGAAGAACGTAAAGGTGATGTAGCTGTAGTTGGTATGGAAGTTAGAGAGGAGGTCTTGCCTAATGCGTTCGTCGGCACATCCAAGTTTCGATTATCTTTGACAGGAAGCGTCGAATGTTGACCTTGCAGAGCCTTCAATGCCCTAGCTTGTCTTCTCATCTTCTCCATCTCTCTCTTGATAGCTTCTCCGTCATCGTCTGGCAATTCCTCAGCCTTATCGGAAGAAGGGGCATCGAGTTTCGATAGTTCATCTCTCCAAGATTGGTTCGCAGATGACCACCTATCGAGTAGTGCTTTGGATGGTGAGGTTGTCGCGATAGGAGGAGCGATGTAGCTCGGTATTGAGGAGGAGGAGGATGCGCCGAGAAGAGGTGGTGAAGGTGATAATCGGCGTGCACGGCCGTAAGTTCGTTTAGGAGCTGGTTTGGGAGGTGCGAGGTCGAGAGTGTCGGATGAAGGGGCGGAGCGGAAGTCGGAAGGAGGGAGAGGGGTGAGTGAGGAGGTGGACATGGTGAGCTATCGATGAGAGACCGGTCAGTGGAAGGTCATGTTCCGATCGGTCTCCTATAGTGAACACTCACTGAAAATAGCAAGACGCGTGATCAAGCGGTCCAAGCTGATATATCCAAAACGACTGTGAGCGAGACTGTAGGGAAAAGCTCAAGACCAGCTGAGCAAGAATGTTGTTGTTCGGACTCGCTCTCGAGATAATTGACTGGTGGTAAGGAAGAGAATGGTAGTATTGACGCGATGGTGAGTGATGGGTAATGTTCTCAAAGACGATTGATTTGATTTTTCTGATTCTGATGGCCTGGCGGGCTATCTTAGAGGATGCTCAGTGTAGAAGTGAAACCAACCGACGCGTCGAGACAGGGTGTTTTAGATGGTCACGTGATACATCTCCCCTGGATATCAGGCTCACTCGCACGGGGACTGGGATGGTGCACGTGAGGAGCTGTTGTATGCAAATGACGTCCTTACGACTCCTTATCTCGTTCATACCATCTGCTCATTGTTTACTGATATCCATCCATCATCCAGAGATAACATAGAAAAGATGGCAAGAAACGTGTCGCAAGCAGCCATGGGTGAGTCATCAAGACCAAAGAGGGACGATGACTCCCATAGGCAGAAGATTTTGGTACTAGGTTGGAGGAAGTGAGCTTGGCTTTTCTTATCCTTTCGTACGGTGCTTGCGATTTGACTGACATTCTTCATGAACGGTATCCAGAGCAGGTAAAACATCATGTATCAAAACTGTCTTCCAGCAGATACCAACGAAGGAAGTACCTTTCTTTGGTGTTACTCAGAAAATTGAAAAGATAAACTACGAGTGAGCAACCTAACCGTTTTACGGTATACTAAAGTCTATGTAAGCTAAATGTCCTGGGACAGCTCGATAGTACCCATTCAGATATGGGATACACCCTCTAACTTTGAGCTAGATCAGTTAGAAGTACCTATCAGTACATTCTCGACGGTAGTATACGTATTGGATATGCAGGTGAGTATCATCCCATACTTTTTACTTGGAGTAGCGCTCAATAACGATTTTGATCTTTTGTGATGAGTAGCAAGATGATTCATATCACGATTCAATTCTTCGATTCGTCCACCTCATGATCCGCCTCCACCTCTCAAACCCTTCAATCAGATTTCACATGTTCATCCATAAATCCGAGGTCCTCTCTGAAGATTATAGAGGTGAAAATTATGCTGAAATCCAACGAACGACAAGTGAAGAAATTGAGGATTTCCCTTACAAATCACTCTCGTCACAATACCCAAATATAGATTTGGAAGATCAACAGACAGTTTCGATTATCATAAATAACCTCATTTCGGATGTGAGGTATTCAATGACCAGTGTGCATGATGTGACTCTTAGAGATGCTTGGAGTAGAGTATTACAAGGTGGAATGGAAATGTTGCCTGCTGTGGAGAGTTTGTTACTGGATTTTACATCTGTGAGTTCACGTTGCCTTGATATGATCTTGATATTGTTGGTAGTGTGACAAACAAGAAGGTCGTTGTGATTTTGATGGAAAGAGCTTTCTTCCATTCTCTGGCTATCATTGTTGACTTTCGTCTGTACAATAATAGCACTCAAGCGCGGATAATACATTCTTATTCGATATCGATTCCGGTGTGGTGCTAGCTACGGACAATCGACATCGTACGGACGACTTATCAGAGCAGGTCACAGAGTACTTGTCCAGCTTTTTGGCATTTAGGGATCTGTACAAGTCAGTTGTCACTACACCTATGGTTATAGGCGTATAGCTGATTGTACCTGAAATAGACATATCAAGAAGCGCATATCACCGTCGAATGGTCAGGCAGATGTGGAAGCCAATGGCAGTAAAGAAAATGGAGATACAAGGGAAGAGAGCAATGGTAATGGTAATACCGGCCAAGAAGATGTGGACGAGGATGAAGATGGAGAAGAACCTAGGAATTGGTGGGATGAAGAAGATCCAGACGAACCTTGGATGACACAATCGACTAGGTTGATGCCTAACACCACACTGGCGTTATGGCAATTCACACCGTGAGTCAAATACTCTAATCCAACTTGGAATAGAGGGTCAATGTATAATCAAGGAGGACAAAGGTTTCAAGGTTTTTTTGCTAAATTTGTCGGTTTCCTTTTGTCTTTTGTAGCCATCTCGCTCTGGTCGTACTGCTTCGTACGGAAACATGGCAAGCTAGAAGGGGGACTATAGAGTATAATTTGACGTTTTTGAGGCAGGGTGTCAGGGAGATTTTATCGGTGGTGTAACGGTATACGATCTGGTCAGTTTTTCTATCTTCGCACAATATGGTTTCCTGGTTGAGAAGATTCTTTCTTTCTTGAGATATATGGCTGATATCATTGCGTCCTCCAGATTTGCTATGTTCACTATCATGAATTGAAACAGATCTCAATGGACAAAGTAGAAGTATACATACAATACACGTCCAGGTAGGGAATATTCTGTATGCATAATTCCTCTTGAGCTGCATTTATGATTGAGTCGTATTGTACATGGACATTTCATTTAACGCGATGCTATCACGCTACTAGCATTTCATTAACATCAAGATCGTTATAAACATTATATCTTAGCCATCAAGGGTTTCTATTTCATCGTATTGAATATAACATGAATAATATTCGTCATTTTCCGTTATTCTGAAGCTCGCCTGACCTTATAGACCTAGTCCCATGATTTGGATCTTGAGTTTGGGTATCATCATCAGCATCAAGTTGTACTTCCAATCCTCGTCCATCTTCTTGAGTTCGATCCTGAGCATTATCTGGTCCTTGTCCCGCACCTCGAGTGACCACTTCCATCCTACCCTGTCTTCCATCCAGATCTTGATCTTCGGCCATTCTACTAATACTTCTCAATAACAACTTACTACCTCTCTCATCCCCGTATTTAGGCGGACATTCACCTGAGATGTACCGATCTTCCACAACGCCTGTACGCTGTTGTCTACCTACGGCGCCTACGTACGTAGGCAAGGGGGGTAGAGTCCATGGTGCTTCGGTCATAGTTGTATTGCCTGATTGAGAGGGGAGGGGAGAAGAGGGGGGACGGAAATGGGCGTAGATCTTAAGGGAATGGCGGAGGATGAAAAATAATGTTGTTAATAGTCTACGAGGGAAGTCAACATGGACATCAGTATCTCGCATCTGTATTTGAGATTACTATTTTTTTTTGATTTCGGTGATGTTTGTTGGGGTTTTCATGATTCTGCAAAGATTGGACCATACTCACATTAAGATGAAACACCCATCTCCTACCATTATCAACGTATCCACCCCACTTTTATCTTTTTCTTCTTCTTTTTCCTTCGACTTGGATAATTTAGTCATTTGATGGATGAATATTACCCATCCTACTACTATACCTACTATCATCCCTAGCAGGATAGACAGGTAAATCATTCGACGAGGGCTGGCTCTGATGACCTGTTTGATGGTGGGTTTGCTCCATTGGGTAGTAGGATGAGGTTGAGATTGAGATTCGATATCGGCCATCGTAGGCTGAAGCGTATCTCTTCGCTGTGTGATACTTGATCGTCTTGGACGACCAATTGGTCCTAAGAAAGCTTCCAGAGCTCGGATATCCACTGGGGTCACTAGTCGTACATTCTGTGATGGTGATGTCGGTTGGGTCGTGGGAGGAGGTAAATGATGATTACCTTGAATGGGATATAGACGAAGTAATCTTTCGATGAAAGATACTTTGTTTTTGGTTTCTTGCGTATGAGTCGAGGGTGATGGAGTCTCAGAGGTCATTTTTTACACGTTTCTCTTATCCTGCTCCTCGTCGAGGTGTTTAAGTAATTTGATCTTTCTTTGTTCCTTTTTTCTTGGAATTGGAGTCGATAAGGCTCAGCCTTGTGCTTTGAAGTACAATGAAAACGAGAAAACGCAAGAACAAGAGGCGAGAAGAGAGCACAAACAGGTGAAGAGACAAGTCATCATCTTCTCATATCTCTCGTCCCATATATATATAGGAATAGATGCATGCATATAGCGTCGAACTGTACGGATCCGATACTGAATAACCAAGTTACCAAAATTGATCTCGGTACCCCGGTCATCTAACAACGAACAATAAAATTTCAACTTAGTCTCGCTGACACACACACATCTGATCCTGAACCAACGGCCATCACAGTTGTTCTGATCCGGTTGCTATGTGGATCCCAGGCGCGGAGATCCCTCAAACGTATCTAGGCATCTACGGTATCGGAGATGGATGCCACACCTTAAAAAGACAAAAAGCATGAGCCACTTTCTCTTGTATGGTGCCTGAAATGTTAACATTGTCTGTAGTGCAACGATCTCAAGTGGATCTGAGCTTGGTTTAATCGTTGTTGCATTCCCAAAATATCCATCGATAACAATACTCCTCTTGCACAGCACAGCACTGTTTCTCTTGGTCCCTCGTTCTACTGCCCCTTCTGTGTACCCCTATTCCAGCGGAAAAGATCGTCTAAGCTTGGATGATCCCCCCGAATATGGCTCAGCAGATACCCTCCTCATCCTCTCGGTCGACCCCTGATGATCCGCTAAAACCAGGTACATTCCGATCTCTCTTACCTCTCATCGATGATATACTCTGTATATTACATTCCCAAGCTACGGGGGAAGAGAGATTGACTACTGCGCAGGCAAGTGAGGGAGTAGCGGTTAAGGTGGGTCGATTGACCTTTGAGATTTAACGCTTCCAATTAGCTGATGGAGATAAGCACCCTTCAGGCAAAAGAACTTGCCTCAGCTATAGAAACGATGAAGATCGCATCTATCAATCTACCTGGTGGACATTTGTCGATAGATGAGCTGAAAGTGATAAGTGAGAGGTTGGACGAAGAGAGTGAAAAGAGATTGTGAGTTGGTTTTGATGTTTCTGTCTGTCCAAATCAAAGCTCGGAAGAAGCTGATGATATATGTATACCAATTCTTATCTTTCCATTCGATTCTATTCATCCTACCACCTACCAAATCAATCTATACCTTGTTCCTCTGATGTATACTTCACCTTGGTACATGCGGATCTATTCCATTCACTCAATAAACACAGACGGATACTCAACGCATTCAAGGATCGTCAAATGCCTTTGATCGATTCACTAGCAACGGCACACAATATAGGGGAAGAGGAAATAGGCAGTACAATGCCTAGTCCGACGGGGGAGGCATGAGTTACCTATCATTCGAGGACATTGGAGATGAGATGGATAGATCACTTAGGTTTGGAGTGATGTTCGAGAGGACGTTGAGACATGTGGAGGACTAATGGCAAGTGTCGAGTCATCTGGTTTCGTATACTTTGTATATTCACATAACCATAAAGAGTTGTATATATATATATTGCATCGTATCTATTCATTAATCATCACGTACCATGTATCATCGTAAGCATATTTACTCGTCAGATCCATCTTGTTCACTCTCCGGTTTTACCCTGTTGATCACACTCAATTTCTCTAGTAGACAGAATCGTTGTGCGGCCATAATTCAGTTACAAGCCATGGTAGTGTGTGAAATAGCTGAATGGCCGACATCAGATGAGTACTTACGGTGTTTCAGGAATGCCCTGTCGTACCTATATTTATCTGTCGAGGCCGAGTTAGGTTCATGAGGACGCATCTCCAGTTCCGCTTCGACATAGACTGTTGATCTGCAGATATGATCATATATCAGTAACGGAGCCGCATTGAACAATTGAGCTGTGACATAAAATGAATGATACATTGCTCACCCCTTTCCCAGTTTCTGCAAAGCAGGATGTTGAAATTCGTTGAATGAGAATACCGTATGCCAGGATGTAGGTGGTGGATGCAGTTCTATGGGATGCTTTCATCAACCAAATACCATGATCAGTCCACTATAGAAGAGGGATCACCCACTACCACCTTCACCTTCTACCGGAGCGCCTACATTGGTAGCTACGGTATAGCTGATGACTCATCTATCAGCTGGAGTGGCTTTCCATCATACCCCATCCGACTAACGTATAATATGGTTTACCACTTGATGTCTGGTCCGTACAGATGGATCAGCTTGAGTCTCAATTCCTAAGCCATATCTTAACTGACATTTCGTAAAACCGGATCTGCACCTAGTCTACCTACCAAGATGACTTTTGAAATGTCCAATGCTCGGGAACTGGAAGAGAATGCCTGAAAGGTAGAATGAGCTTGTCTGCCGCGCCAGAAAACAAGTAGCTCACCCTTGTTGGAGTTCTCGCTGTGGAGGAGAATGCTTTGATGATATTGCTCAACATTCTTCTTCGTCTTCGTCTTACAAGTAGGCAGGTGAAGTGTGAGACGGTTATAGCGATGGTCACTTTGACAACTGATTGTCACTTGAATCTCCACCCATCGTCCTCTCGTCCTCTCGGTTTCGGATGGGGTCCGAGCGCAATGACAAAAAACAATAACAACAACAAACGGAATCAAATCTGATTCCGTCTTTTTGCCACCTGGTCACCGCACTGATCTTCATCCTCCGTCTTCATCTCTTGCTCTCTTCTTTTTCCAGAATCCAATATTCATCTTATCTTCCTCCTCACAACGCACATCCTTCATCTCTCGTCCTAAGTCATCTCCCACCACCTCACACTCATTATGACTTAGGTCAATCACCATCACTCCCAGCTCGATCGAGAAACCGTTCAGGAGCGGAACTGACAACATCTCACACACCAAAAACAAATTTACTTCTGCATCTTTCCGCCCAATCCAAGATGTCACGGTGCAAACACTGTCAAGACGAGTACACCGAGCTCGCCTTTGATGATATCAGTGGGACCTGGGCTTGTCCCTCGTGTGGTCAAGTAGACTCATCCGCCACGGAGAAACATCAATACGTGGATGTATCGAGATTCATCGGGAGTATCGTGGACACAGATAAGCAGATTCAGGTTAGAGAGCAATGGGATAAAACAAAAGTCCAGTTTCAGGTGAGTAACTCTTTTGATCGTTATCAGCTTCATCCAGATACCTATGTCCTTCTCCCACACTTCATGTCTCAACCTATTGCTTTTCAATATCGGTGCCGCAATCTATTCCATTCCCTCCTCTTTGCAGTCTCTAGAATCACGCTGACATTCCGCTTAGCAAGAGATCGAAGCTATATTCGATCTTTACCTCGGTGTTCGATCACAACACACCAGCATCATCGCCGGGCCCGCTGCCGACCTCAAGAGCGGAGCCAAACAATGGTTCGAACGTATGCGAGAAGTGGAGAAACTACAATGCGATCGAAAACACCTTTCTTACAAAGCTCAGAATAGAAGAATAAAATACATGGTAGCGATAGCTATCAAATTTGCTATTCAAGAGAGTCGCATCATCGTGCTGCAGAACAAATTGGAACTTGCCGGTATCAAGAAGAAAAGAAAGAATTTGCCGGGTTATACCAAAGGTGACGATAGGATAAGTAACCCCACTTTACACGAGATATTTGTGAGTCCCTTGACATATCTTTTGACAAAGTGTTGTGCTGATATAGTCTTGTTGCAGTGTCAAGCCCACGCTTTCTCCGCCGACAGTTTTGGGCATCTGGATAATGAAGATTACCTTCGACATCTGTTTGCTAAGTTCTCAAAATGGGTCAATTTCGTCATGTCACCCATGGAGATCACCCTCCTTCATGTCATGCAAATCACCGAGCGACTTCGATTCCTTGTCGAACAGCCTCATGAAGAACGAATCAAATACCTCATAACGAAACCTACAATCAGTAAAGGTAAAAGAGAATGGGCTGATTCCGACTTCGCCGATCTCCAAGGTGCAAATTGGGATCAAGTACTACCTCACGCCTTCCATCTATACCAATTCCAGGAATGTACCAGACTATGGTTGAATGGTTCCAGTCCGAGTTTGGCTATCGCTTTAACTGAGTGGGCGATCCAAAGTTCATCTGAAATGATTATGAATCAGTATTCAGCTATACAACAGGAATTGGCCGCTGAATATGGTAATACCCATCATGTAGCTGCGGAAAAGTTCAGAGATATGAGGAACATGATCATTGGTTGGTCCACCTCTATCACCGATGCTGGTCTACCTTTCCCGGTATTGCCTTTACCGCACAAAGGTGCCTTTGGTGATGGGCAAACAGGATATAAAGGTGATAGCCGAAGACCCATACCCGAAATCGAAATGGCAGTAGCGGCTGCCCCTACCATAGTCAAACACTGGCGACAGATCCTCAAAGCCAGACTCAAGCACAGATTAGATGTCATGACCCTAGATGACGAAGTTTGGTTATGTAGGAAGATGTTTGTTGTATCCGGTCAAGTACATCATTATGAGCAAGATCCACTCGCTCAGCTCACTCGTGATCAAGTAATTCAGCGAGGGGCTCAACCTTTAGACGGGAAGAGGAAGAAAATGAAACCCCGTGTATCCTTCAAATTCCGATTGAATGCTGAGGCCGCGAGACAAGCAATCGTCCACTTCGAACCACTCAAAAGGGCCAGAGCTAGACCGTCACCTGTAAGTTGTTGGACACCTAGCGGATCGACCTTACAGTATATTCCGATACACATGCCGATCCCCATGTTCACGTCTATTTATCAGCAATCTCAACAGTTCACGGCTCCACCCGAGGAACGATCTCTCCAAAGGATGATTGAAGAACCGGATTCCTCTTCAGACGAATATGATGGGTACAGCAGCGATGAACGCGATAGTACACCTCGAGCTCCTAGTCTCGCTCAAATCAATGCGAATGCCAAAGCTGGGATGAATGGTAAACAACCTTTCGCATTCACCATCGGTCCAACAGGTTTCAACATTGATACCAACTTCACCCCTCCACCTCCTGTTCGTCCCATCATACAAGACTCGTCATCTGACCTCTCTCATTCTCCTGTCCCCATGTCCCGCCAATCGTCCACCCAATCATCATCGGGTATGGGTTCTGCTTCCGAAGCGGAAACTGTCATTCGACATCCTCACGGTAGACTATCCGTAAGGAGTATGCTCAACACCCCTTCCACGAGTGGTCGAAGTACCCCTTCCCCTTCTCCGGTCAGTAATTACATGCAAACGAATCGACCCTCACCGACACCCTTGCGAGAAATGCCTTTCAGCGGATCAAACAAGACTATATCCTCTTCTGCCCCTCTAATAGACTACATGAATGAAGAAGATTCTCATGTTGGCTTGCTCATACGGGAACGAGAAGAATACATTCAATTCCGACTACCTCAAGAAGGGCGGGATGGTCGAATATGTCCCTCCTTGGTCGAATCTTACATCTGGAGATGGCTGAGGGAGCAAGTGAAAAATGGAAGTATGCCCCGACATATTACTCCTGAATACCTACAGGGAATAGGTATAATTGGAGATCCTAGGAAAATGGATTTAGGTGGATGGGTAGAATCCAGGAAATTTGAATCCAGTCCACTAGAAAGTCTTCTAAGAGCTGGAATCAGACCTCAGGAATTACCCGTCCAATATATCCCTCATTCGGTTATTCATACGAAATTGTTACTTGAATATTACAATGACCCTTCGCCGTCACATCTGAACAGGGAAGGAACCAAGATTGATTTGAGAATGTGCGAAGAAGAGTTGGATTTCCTGTGTTGTAAAGATGCGGGAGAAGATTATAGGATGTATCTCCATACGGATAAAGAAGTGAAACTGAAGAGAATGAGATATGAGAAGAATGGACTTTGGGATAATCTGGTTGAAGGTGGAAATGATTATAATTCGATTGGACCAAAAAACCAAAAGAGGAAACGAGCAAATACAGAAGATGGTGAAGATGGTGAAGAAGAAGAAAGGGAAAGGGAAACACCGTTGTTAGAATTCGATGATATAGCATTTGATTCTCCAATCTATACCACCCAGGAATTACCTGATGTTGATGATGATCCCGAGAATCCCGAAGATGTGGTAATGAAAGAGAAGGAGAAGGAGAAAAGTAAGACCAGGAAGGATCTATCAAGAATACGGAATTCTTTGTTGGTCAATTCACCTGGAAGGAGGGACTTCGAAGGTATAAGTGGATTGTTTAAGATGAAGAATAGGTATAGAAGACCACAGGCTGAGGAGGAAGAACAAGAAGAAGAAGCGGAAGAAGGAGAGATTATAGAAGAGAATGATTGGGGTGGAGTAGTGGGATTGAATTGGGATGAGATCGGATTAACGGAGGAATTTGGTGGGAGTGCGATAGGTGGAATTATCGGTGAAAATGAGGATGATGAGGAGGTTGATGATGGGGATGGAAAAATGGGTAAGGGAGACAGAAGTGGGAATGGTAATGGAGGAAAGAGGAAGAAGAGAAGGGGCTCTGGGAAGATCATATCTTCGTCGGAAGTGATGGGAGCACCGACTAAGAAATCGAGGGAGAAATAGACGATTTAGAACATGATGAAGATAAAGGAATGAATGGTATTCATCAAAAGGATAGACAGCGGCGGAAGGAAGATAAAATAGGATAGTATACTACATAACGCTTTTTGACGATCTTCGAATTATTGTTATAATTATAATTTTATGTATAGTTTGTATTGTGACTTAAAAACAGTAAAGTTGTATATCTGTAGATAGTTTTCGAACATTGACGTACTGTATCATGTATCGTGCGTACTCTATTGCGTAAACGTATCATGATTGTTTCACGTTTTGTGCTTTATGTGTTTAAATATAATCAATTGAGGAGAACGGATCAGAGCGAGAGATGAATTGATACTAGCATCCCGTCAACTTCATTGCTCGTCAGATACGAGATACAAATGATGGAGTGTTGACGTTCACTGAGAAAAATGGCAAGTGTTTATTCAATCGACGTATCTCCAATAATGATGCATATGATTGTTGTCGTGTACTATTACTGAGATGAAATCAAGCTAATCTACATACAAATTACGAATTACTGAAGGACTCCTTTACATAAGTATCAGGTTAAAGATCGGGAAATTATTGTTATTGTTGTTCTCCATGACAATGTACCGTACACTCGTGGGGGAAAATGCAATTGATCAGTTGATTGCTGGTTGTCGATCGTCCTTGATGATTCATATAGAATGCTGAATGATAAATTTCATGAAAACGCTCCATCGGATTCTAGTTCAATTATATATTGTATTGATCAAACTCCCGTTACTCTCTTGATAGTTGACAGCCATTGATCTTTCAATTCCGTCGAATCGGCAGTATACATATATGTCGTACCGGCCTACGTTCATTGCAGCATATGTCAATATCCTAAACGACCAGACTGAGAATGAAGGTAAGGTGAAAATCATAACTTACAGTCTGAACGATAAATCCTTTAGATCCTTTCTCCTGAACATCAATTACTTTATTTGACACACCGCCGGTCCCAGTGCCAGTGCCAGTGCCCTGGTTGGGGTTGATGGTGCTTCCATTAGACATTGATGAATGATGCGTAGCGTTCGACGGTCTCACTACGAAGACACATTCACCTTTCACTCTCATATTTCCGTTATCGGTATCGCCGGCGGATGAAGACGAAGGTGTATGTGAGTGTGAATGGCCTTGACCTGGTGCATGTGTGGGAGAAGAGGTATCATCTTTGACGGTGATCAGTCGTGGGAAGTCGGTCAGGATCAAATGACGTTTCTTGAATGCTGGCATGAGGAATGAAGGGAGGTGGAGGGAAGGTGAAGATGTCCTAGCGTTTATAGGGGAAGAAAAGACAATTCGTTCGTTTGATAGTAACAATGAAGACCTACAAACCGACGTACTTTGTTTAGCTATTTGAAACTTCGAATGAATATTCTTGAACTAGCTCACCATTTACTGTTATCATCCATATTACCCAAATTCAACCTCTTCATCTCCCCATTCACCAATTTGGTCGAACCTTGTTGATTCACAGGTGTCGTACCGCTCGAAGAAGTTTGACTACCCATCATAACCCTCAATTCCTCAGATCTGACACTAGTCCTACTAGTTCTATTCGATCGTATTCCAGCTGGAGAATGGTGATTACCTATTCTCATCGATTCCAGCCATCCTGTCAAGGCAGATCTATTCCCACCAGAACTGGAACTTCCATGAGACCATCCTCTAGATTTTCTCTCATCCCGACTGTTATTGCCATGAGATAAATAAGATGGTTTGGGTGGATCTAACTGTTCGGCTATATCTATATGAGGCCCCTCGGTAGGGGAGTATGTAACGGATTTATGAGGATGATCGACATTTCGTACGGCGTGAGCAGCGGCATGTCTATCGAGTCTAGGTTCTTTGGAATGGTCGATCGATTCGTCATGTTCACCTTCTTGCTCATGCGGTTGTTCGTGTTCATCCTCTTCATCCCGATCATACTCGAATCCCCCATCAGAGACTTCGTCATCGAATACCGCCCAAAGATCAGAATCTGGAGCGACATTGGCAAGGGTCGCCACGGGTTGTGTAAGACCGGTGGCCATTGCCGGAGCGGGAATTGTCCAGATATTCGAGAAATCTGTAAGAGCGAAGAAAGGATGAGATTTGATATCTTGGACGGATGGACGTTGGGCAGGATCAAGATTCTATATCATTGTCAGTGAAGAGAACGCCATGCGGAAGGTATAGGCCAACTCACTAAGATCAGATCCACCAATGCCTTTGCATCCTCGTCAAACCCATCCGGAAATTCCATCTCCCTTTTCAGTATCTTCTGAAAGGTTAGGTAATCAGTCGCTCCTCGGAAGGGCGGTTTCCCAGTCAAGAATTGATATAAGATACAACCGAATGCCCATATGTCCGAACTATATGACCAACGTCAGCTAAACCTATTCACAGGTGTTCGGAAGGCTTTACTCACGCTGCAGAGGCTGGTTCGTTCCTCAATACTTCAGGACTAACGAAATCTGCCGACCCAACAAAAGATCTCTTCTTCACATCATCAACAGGTTCTTCATCTTTGTTAAGGAGTTTAGCGGATCCGAAATCGGTGATTTTGATTCGCATGTCATCGTCCAGTAAGATGCTACGTTAATTATAAGCGAATGAACAAGGTCACCGTTTTATGCGGACACTCACTTCTCTGGTTTAAGGTCACGATGCACAACCCCCTTCTCATGCATGAATTCGATGGTATCGATTAACTGAGCGGCGTAATATTTGACAGAAATCAAATCGAGGGATCCGTACTAAATATAGCAGATGATCAGCTCATATTCATCAGCTGATTGATGAGGAGTCACTCACTTTTCGGATGTAGGTTGCCAGCTCTCCGTTACTCGCCATGTCAAGTACGAAGTCTGGATTGTCTATTCAGCGTTATCCTTGGGCCGATGGTCGAATTGAACTTACACAGAGAGGTACTATCATTGAAAGTGGAATGCAATCTGATCACACCCGGATGAGCCTGACCTGTCCTACCACTACTAGACTTCACCGATCTTTCGGACGGAGCGAGAGACTGTCTCCTCTTCTTAGGTGTTTGACCTCTATTATCTCTAGTCGAGCGTGAATGATTAGATTCGTAGCCGATGTTAGGGCTACCCTGAATCTCAGGTGTGGAGTATCCAGTAGATGGAGGAGGTAATGGATGATCATCGACTTTCGAACGCGTAGATTGAGTTGGGGTTGAATACAGGTTAGAAGGTTCTTCTTTCACCGGAGAAGGCGGTCTGGATCTACTACTGGTCGGTATATCTTCACTGGACAGGACTTCAGTCTGTTCCGGTACCATATCAGGATATTGTTCCAGGTTCCTCGACGGTCTTCTACCTGCCAAAGTCTTCATCACAGGAGATAACGGCGCATTGCTTGATAGAGGTGATGAAGACAGTCCACTATCCGTAGTAACGATCGACAACCTATCTCTGTTATTTCCAGGAGTTACAGTCGCACCTGAATCTTTCCTGGCTGTACCCGCAGAACTACCTATACTAGCGATAGACTTGCGTTTACTAGCCGTTCCAGGTGATGGGCCGTATCCACCCGAAGAGGAGCTTGATAAACCCCGTCGATGACCTCTCGCTGCGGTAGATGAAGTGGATTGACGTGGAGTTGATAACCTCACCAAAGCATCCCTCTCAATCATAGCATATTTCACCTTTTTCTCTTGTACCAGGTGATGCTGATTGATGATCTTGATGGCGTACTTCCGAGGCAGTTTAGCAGACGTGGGAGATTGGTTGGAAGATGAGGAAGCAGCAGTTGCAGCGAATACCTATAACATGAAATACAGGATGTCAATATCGTGCCATCAAATGATTATAAAACTCGTGTTGATCATACTCACGGTACTGTAACTGCCTTGACCCAGTTCCTCACCAAGTACAAAGTCTCTAATGCTCGGTTTCTTAATCTGGCCTGAACCAGAATGAGAATGAGTCGAGACTTGACTCTGTCTCCTCTCTCTCTCCCTATCTGCTGATCCACTTCTTTTGCCGGGGTGGGCCCAACTCGGTCCAGCATCAACACTCAACGTCCGCTGTTTGCCTCCTACAAATGCTGGGGATCGAGATGGGTCAGTCGGGGAGGATGGGGCGGTCAAATGTCCTTCTCTTCCTCGAATGGGCGAAGAAGCATGGGATGGCGGTGTGTTAGAATGATGATCGTGGTCGACCGTGTCCATTGGATCGAGCGAGATGGTCACTTTTAACGGACCAGGTGACGTGGGATCTTGACTGTTCCCGTGATATCTCGGTGCGCGTGGAGTAGAAGGTGAGACCGTAGCTGCTGAATCAGAGGTTGAAGGCCTATTGCAGTGAGCGTTTGAAGTATTTGTGTTGGGGGGAGAATGTGAGGGCGTAGTGATGATATGAGATGGTGTCATTCTACCTGATCTGGGTCCATTCCTACCCCATCCTCTCCCTCCTACCGAACCTAATTCTGGACCACCATAGCCCCGTCGTGCAGAGTATCCCGCGTCACTCTCCGTACCGCTCTCCGCTCGACTAGGTAGCTGAGACCGGCTGGTAGCTGCTGTGGAGGTCTCGATGGGGGGCGGTCTCATTGGTGCAGCTTGTACTGATGATGTGGAGGAAGTGGTAGCCGTAGATCGCGATGATGATGTCGAAGCATTCCTGTTAATTGAAGGAGATGATAGTCTCGGGAAGGTCGGATAATTGGTAGGTGGTGTAGGTGGGGAGGATGTAGGAGGGGTATGAATAGGGGAGGGTCTGATTGCTGTCGCCATTGTGTTGAGTGATTGACTGACGGATCACAAGAAAGGAAGTGAAAATGTTCAATGCTGTTGTAGTCCAGCTTGAGTGATCACTCGGTTAGGAGAGTGATGCTGACTCGGTTATGGTGATGTCGATGATGATGATGATGATGAAAGCAGTGGTTGTTATGATGACTTCCTTTGAACCGTTTGTCCTTTCCCTTCTCCTTTGATTTGGATGTTGTTGTTTTTATTTTGGGTGGTTGGTCCGGTACGGTATCACCCGGATGCACTTCCAAGCAAAAATAAGAACTTTTACTTTGAAGATCTTCAACAGCCCCAAAGGAAAGAGAAAAACTTTTACTGTTGAACACGTCAGCTAGGTTGACTGACGACTACGACTCTAGGTGAAAAATTCTCCTTGGTCTTGATGAATGTCTCGGTTCTAGGTCGTTTCTGTCTGTCTGTGTTCCTTGCTCGATGATTATACTTTTGACTTTTAGTCTGATCACTGAGCGTTCTCGTTCGTATATATGTCGTCCTTTTCGTTCCTTCGTTCTGATACTCAAGAAGTTGGATGAAGTTGGTTGTCACGTCAAATCTGAACCACCAGAAGAAGTTTTGATTATATTCTTCAAGTACTACCGATCGTTCGGGTGAGATGAGTTGGTGTCTCAGTGTCGTTTCAACATGGTGTCGGGTCGTTCTTATTTCGAAGGATTTCACCAGTACGTCCAACGTCAAGCTATTCCATGTTGATCGTTGATGAGAGAGAAAGCATAGCTACGGGGATGTTGTGATGGATGATGGCTATCACAGCTTCAAGCTCCAAACCTGCGGATCATCATGTCACGTGAACATGACAGGTGAAAAAACTACTCGGTCCGACGCGGGCCTGGGCCTTTTGTGTTCAGACTATTAACCAGTACCACTAATCAAAACAACAAACACACACCACACACACCACACAGCTAAAGCAGTGGTTTACTCCGCAGCTCAATCAGGCACTTGACGGCGGTACCAAATGTCACAATAAAAACAACAAAAAAGGGAACATGATGACGTGTAGGCAGAAGTGAGTCTACATGGGGGCCAAGACCGAGCTGGTGAGAACATTGTGGAGCTACATCTCCAGCCGACGAGGATCCATCCCATGACTTGCCTTTCATGCTAAGCAGTCTCCAAAACGTTCGCATTCGATTTTCACCCTGCAATCACACAGCTACTACTGTATTGGCAACCACTAGACAGTAAGAGTAGGACCGCCAATCCAAGACCGACATGAGTTTCGATTCCGTGAAGTGACCCAACTCAGAAGAGGACATCAGGGTGTGATTATTGATCTGGCATCTCCTTGCACTGATTCGTCCAGATAGTATCGCTCAGGATAATTGGTTCATCCATCCACTTTACTCGTATCCATATCCCTCATCATCATCATCCTCTTATCCAGTTCTATTCCGTGCTCTACACAATCTCGTCTTGCGGGATCATTCGCTACTTATCACACTTGATTGACTACATATGCATCACACATCATACGAGTATCCTTCAACTATCAGAACCGGAGTTAGGAGATAAGACTAGACTAGTTATCAATCTCGCAAGATGTCGTGAGATTGATTTCTGTCGGTTTAATCCGAAACGAGGACTTTTAGCTTACTTCCTCATGTCCAACATCAAAGATGAATGGAGGGAATGTCAATGTATAAATAGCCAGCTGACCACTAAGTTACTAAAGCATATCATTTGTTTTATTTTCCTTCTCAGATACATGATCAATTAAGGAAGTAAGGTCAGAAATGTTTCCGCTCACTAAGATCTTGACATTCCTCAGCTTAAGTTCGATGGGGTTAAATGCTCTACCGACTAGTAACGATCAATTGATATTGAATCCTCAACTTTCGTCTATCAAGGATTTGACCTATGTCGACAGTCCTCCTAAAGGTCATATCAATAGGACTTTACCTTCTGGACGGGAATACGTATTGTTCGTTCCGGATGGATACGATCATCAAGTCGAGCATCCACTGGTATTGAGTTTCCATGGCGGTGAGTGATACAAACGATCGTCAAATTCGATTTTCTACCGGAGATTGGTATGCCGATGAGCAAGGATGATTGGTTGAACTATGATTGTTTCTCAGCCGGTGGTAATTCATCGAGACAAGAGATTCTCACTCAACTTACTCTCCCATCCCATCGAATCGACGATAAACCATTCCTCAGTGCTTTCCCTCAAGGTGTAGATAATGAAATATGGAGTATGAAACATATTTGGAGAGGTGCACCCTATGCCAATCAATCGGTCGATGATGTGAGTGTTATTCTTCGATCTATTACATACTGTACACTCTCATTTTTTCTTTCTTTCTAAAATACAAATCATGATATGAATAAAGACTATCACGAGTTAGAGCTGATTTCATTTTATACTCGGTTGCTCAGGTCCAATTTGTCAAAGATATTATTTTCGACATATCCCAAAACTACACCCTTGACCCTACACGGTACTATGCGACGGGTAAATCGAATGGAGGTGGATTCACTTCCCTACTAGCTTGTTTACCCGATACTTCCTCTCTATTCGCTGCATTCGGTATAGTCAGTGCTGCACTGTACCAAGAAGCCCTATCATTCGCTGGATGTTTCCCCTCGAGGGCTGTACCCATCATTCATTCTCATGGAATTGAGGATGATGATACGCTGTTCAAAGGACGTAGCAGATCGGAGAATTGGAGGTTTGGACCTGAACCTCATGTAGATAATTGGAGGAAAAGATGGGCTATAAGGAATGGCCATCCTTCGGAATCCAACGGAGAAGGAAAAGGGGGATTACCAGAACCTAATGAGGTGTATCACCCTCATCACAATACTACCGAAGAACGATGGACGTTGGGTAAAGCAGAAATCATAGCTTTAAGTGTGGGTGGTTTAGGTCATTCGTGGCCTTCTACAGAAGGTTTGGATCGAGCTGGAAGTCCAAATCAATATGCCAATTTCAATTTCACAGAAAGCCATCTACTCCCTTTCTTCTCTAGACAACAATTACCTGAGGAGTATTTAAGAAAAAGTGGAAATTGACGCTCGAGATAGGTGGATGATCATTAGAAGTCAGGGGATTTAGACTTAGGTATTGGTCAATTTAGTCGACACCCGAAACATACTACGATAACACTGAGGATCGTTTATTTATGAATCATGTTTCGGTTCATTTGAGCTACGATACGGAGACACACTGTATATATCGTATATTATATACATATTCATCGATGCTTGGACATACCTAGAAAAATAAGATGCAAATGCTAACATAAGTGGGTGAAAATCCAAATCAGACCAGTGACAAATGATATGACATGTTGTAAAGATGATGATGGGAGAAAATGCGATGGTGGGAGAGATCGGTTGAGTCAGCTCGTTCCGTTTCTCCCACCTTACAGTGTTGTGATAAATCCAAGGCGAAGATATCTTCGACGACTACCTGGACATGATCTTGATATATGTTTTTTCCTATCTTCTATGACCAACTGATCACAAATCGAGTCCTCCTCATTCTCCCTCTTCTAACCTAATCTTCCCATCAGTCCCTACAAGCCCTTTGGCCCTCGCATAAATTTCCAACCTCTCCAACTGTCCTATATAACCATCCACTAATCTCTGTACCCATCCATCGGTTGGGAAACTCTTCGTCCACTGATTATGCAGATGCAATGACCATACTTGACCAACTCTCTCTTCCAATTCTTCTCTCCCACCTTCACTATGCCATTTCTTACCTGCAAAAATCGGCGGATCAGGTAAGAAGGGATCCGGGAAACGATTATCCGTTCGACAGTTTCTTGGATCGGCGAAACACCATGGTAATACCCCGAATGGTCTTATATGAGCTGCTAAGAGGGCTCGGTGAAGTTTCGAATAGAGGTGAGATCCCCATGTGAAGGTATTGGGTTTTGGGAATGGTGAAGAAGCCATTAGATGGAAAGCTTCGCAGAGGTAAGGGGAGTGACGCTCAAAATGCATTAAAGCGCCATTAAGGGAATAGTATGGTTTGTCTAACAATCAAAACACAATGACAAAGTCAGCATGAACATTCGGATATCTGACGAAGACCAATGAACGGATATAAGTGTATGAATAAGATGCAATCAACGTACCATAACAATCCCATTGAGTTACCCACTCCTCCTCTATCAAAGGATGTAGATCCCTCGTCAATATCTGATCCATATCCAACCATATTCCACCATGATGCCATAAGACCAATAATCTAATCGCATCACCGTCCACCCACCCCTTCCCATCAAATACATTTCCTTTACCATTACCCATCACCTTTTCCAGATCAGTCCCCGCGGTGAGATAATCCATATCAACCTGTTTGACTTCTATATATTCGCCCCATTTGATCAGATACGGTTGAAGTGTTGGATTGTTTTCCAGTAGCGATTTACCATTGGTCCATAGAATGATTTTGGCATATTGTAGTGGTTGAGTAGCGAGGAAAGATTGAAAAGTCGTTAGTTGTCTTGAACCAAATTCGATTAAATCCGATCTCCAATATGTATGATATATCAATTTCTCCCTATCCCCATCTTCGTTTGAAGAAAGCTGGAAGGGGTTGGGTTGAATGGTTGAAGAAAAGTCATAACATGACATACCCCTTTTCAAGCTTATACCTGGATTTAACATATGAAGTTTTGCCCCGTGATGTTTCGTCATGTTATAATATGGTGAAGGATTCTGGAAACATCCTTTTAAACTTGAGATGGAATCTATTTCTTGTTTAATCCATTTTTTGGAAAAGAGTGAAAATTCAATTTGGATTTCATATTTTGATCTCCATGTTGATATTCCCCATAATAAACTTCCGAACAATAACAAGATCACCAAAAGATTTCTCAGAGTTTTCCTTTGATTCCGACCACTCCCACTAGTAGACGAACTACTTCCCCCACCACCAGGCCACCACTTTGCAGGCCAAGGTAATGAAGATGACAATCTCCTTTTCGTACGATGGAATGGTAAGCTGAATGAACCTCCTCTACCCCTTTTTTGATGTTTCGATATGCCCGTTCCTGGTCCTGTTCCGGGATGACCAGCTGTTGATGGATGATGTACATTTTCATCCTCCGATTCCATCTCTATTTCAGTTTCCCTCCTTCTTGATCTGGCGTATGAACTTGAAGCGTAAGATGAAGAACTACCACCGAGATTAGACGGTCCAGGTTGACCGTAGGTATATCCGTTGGAGGGTGGTGAAGGAGATGTGCTGTTGATATCTAACATCGCTGAGCCAGAACTACCGTTTGGACGTTGAGTGTTGTTGAGAGCATCTAGAGAGATATTGGACCCTACTGTATGTAACGAAGGTCGTGAGATGGTTGATCGACGGTGGGATATACTGGGTATACTGCCATATGGCTCGGATGGTTGGGAGGGCGGTACGTGCTCATCGCTTGAAGATAGGGATGGTCGAGGGTTCGTACTTGTATTCCTACGTATACGATTCCGAATAGGGATCAGTAGGAGCTGGTAATTTGAAAGGATAGTGGACAGTCGGTGTACTCACCACTCGGTTCCGGACCACCCTTGATGGCTGCTCTCTGAGGATGAACGAGTATCATCCACCTGAGCTAGATGAGCTTTCGATTTGCTGGCCCTCCATGTTCCATGAGGATCCATCTCGAGGATCGTTCGCCAGTCTCCAAGAACTGAGCTGAAGGTCTATTTGGTGTTATACGTTTGGTTATATGGGTACCATAGTCATCAATTGAAGTGCGATGAATGTGGTTTTCGAAATTTAACAGTGTAGCTCGCGAGGTTACGCTAAAAGAGTTACTACATCATATCATTCATTCATCCAACCATCACCACCACGTGCATAAGATCTGCATCCAGTCCACCCACCCGGATAAAAGGAATACGTATATAAGTTACACCAGATCAGGTGCCACATGGATCAACCGGTTATTCCCGATTGACGGATATGATCCAGTTATGTGGAATGCGCTCGAGCTCAGTCGTGATTTTTATTTCCCTGATGCAGCAGTATTCCTTGCATTAATTGGGTGTATGACGATTATTGATGCCGAGCACCGTACGCACCCAAACCACCACACCAACCAACAGTCACGCATCATTCCATTCGCCCCCCAAACGTTCCTTCTCTTTTATATTTTACACTCGGACTCTTAAAGGAATAAACATCTCCATCCATCACCTATAATACCTTACTCGTTTTACTCTACGTGTAACAACCTCCATGTGAGTTATCACTTTCTGTTGACAAGCGAAGAACAATGACTGACGCGTGATATTGCGATTGGTACTGTACAGTCATAATGTCTCAAGCTGTCCCCCCATCATGGAAGGTATGTTATTGACAATCTTCATCCATCTTGGTGCTTCGGTGCTAAAAATTCTCGACGATATCTAGGATCTCGGTAAATCCTCTTCCGACCTCCTCCTCAAGGATTACCCCATCCAAGGTACTTCCCTCGAGGTCAAGACCCTCACCCCATCCAACGTCGCCTTCAAGGTTGCTGGTATCAAAGATGATAAATCCGGTGCTATCAACGGTGATATCGAGGGTAAATACACCGACTTCAAGAACGGTTTGACCTTCACCCAAGTGAGTACACGTATTTCAGTCGTTGTGCGGGATAAATGAGGGCTACTATGGTTGGTATGGAACGAGTCAAGGCGTATTTTATTTGAACATAGCGAGACTTGATCAGAAAGAGGGAAGCAAAATTCTTCGATGATCAATGAGGCTGACAGTTTCTTCCCTCTCACCAGGCCTGGACCACCACCAACCTCCTCAGAACTCAACTCGAGCTCGAGAACCAAATTGCCAAGGGTCTCAAACTTGACCTTGCTACCACCCTCAACCCAGCCAAGGCTTCCAAGTCTGCTATCTTGACCGCCATCTACAAGCAACCTTCTCTCCACACCAGAGCTACCGTTGATCTCTTCAAGGTGAGTAACGCCATTTCACCTACATCGTATACTGATGTTTCACGTTTAGGGCCCAACATTCACCGCTGACACCGTTGTCGGTCGAGATGGATTCCTCGTCGGTGCTGAAGCTTCTTACGATGTCCTCTCCGGTGCTATCACCCGATACGCCGGTGCCGTAGGATTCTCTGCCCCAGAGTACGCCATCACCCTCCACGGTCTCGGTAACCTCTCCACCTTCGCTGCCTCATACTACCACAAGGTCTCCAAGGACGTTGAGGCCGGTGCCAAGGCCGTCTACGACACCAAATCCACCACCGGTGGTGTCTCCCTCGAAGTCGGTGCCAAGACTTACCTCGTGAGTTTATATCCAGTACTCAGACATCTTGTTGGATATCATAGGGAAGATGCAGATGTAGATGCTGATTCTTTCTTTTTAGGACAACGCCGCTTTCGTCAAGGCCAAGATCAACAACGCCGGTGTCCTCGCTCTCGGTTACACCCAAGCTCTCCGACCTGGTGTCAAGGCCTCTTTCGGTCTTGCTGTTGACACTACCAGACTTAACGAACCTGCCGCCGGTCAAGCCGCCCACAAAGTTGTGAGTATTCGTCTTCATGCGCTTTTGTCAGATTGGGGATATCTGAACTTCGGCTGATTATCTCTGTGCTTCCCTTAGGGTGCTTCTTTCACCTTCAACGCTTAATCTGGGTTTGTTGGCTTGATTAATCTATAAAATACAATGGATAAAAGAGGGGTTTGTGGATGCGGTATCGAAGAAGTTTCAAGTCATTTATATACTATTAATTCAAAATGCTATTATAGGATGATTTCCAAGAATGCAATTGTTTTAACGGGATGTTCATGCCATACAAGTGCTTGCTTCTTTGCTATACGTTAATACAGATATACATATATAGGATCAGTCGAGAATTGAGAACAGCATAGAGATCCATCTTCAGCGGTTAGTACTGCAAGTACTGCACTGTTTGCTGTTCTCTTCGCCTATAACGGTGTTTTGAACTGAATTTGCCGGATGTGGCAAATCATCATATCATGTCGTGCTTGTGATTTTAATCGTGACGTCGACCGGTACTCAGATATCTTCACCCCTCTACATGCAAGATTGACCCTTTCTTCTTCCTTCTCCTACTTCATATTTCAAAATATAAACTCAATCTCAACTAAGAGCAAGTTGTGGACAAAATGTCGGACCGAGGAAGATCACGCACACCCAAATCACTCACCCCATCACCATCCCCAACTGCTCGAAGACGTCCCTTGTCTCCTTCAAGATCTAGATCAAGATCAAGGTCATACACACGAAGTAGAAGTAGATCACCTAGAAAAACCAATGGTACCAATAGTAATGCTAAGGATACAGGGTTGAAGGTGATTGTGGTCTCTGGGTTAAGTAAAAATGTGATGAGAGGTCATTTGGAGGAGATATTTGGAGAGTATGGGAGGATTACGGGTGTGGATCTACCTGTCTTCAAAGTTTGTAAGTGATCAAAGATCCTCTGGCTAAAACGGGAGAACAATTCAAGATGTCATGAGCTGACTTGACAAATTTGTTTGTTTAGCCGGCTTGAATCGTGGAAAAGCAGCGATTGAATTCGCTCAGTCATCCGATGCTGCGTTGGCTGTCAAGAACATGAATGGTGGTCAATTAGATGGTTCATTCTTGAACGTACAAGTGAGCTATCATCTTTGCTCTCCTACAATGATCCAGAATAATCGATAAGTTTTATCTAATTTGCTGAGTCCCTACTGATAGATATCCGAACATCCACTACCGGCTCCCAGACCACCTTCTCCACCTATACGTCGACGACGTTCCCTCTCCAGATCAAGAAGTAGATCACCCCCACCCCGACGTCGACGATCACCATCATACTCCCGAAGTCGAAGTAGGTCACCACCCCGACGAAGAAGTTTCAGACGAAGGTCGTTATCTAGATCGCGTTCGCCCTCTAGGGGATATAGGGGAGGTAGAGATTCGTACGTGCCTCGAGGTGGTGGTTATGGGGGACGTGGACCTGGACCTCGAGGTCCTCCACCTCCACCAAGAAGGGATAGAAGTCCTCTGATCGTGCGTAGACCAGGAGAGAGGGGTGCTCCTCGAAGACCTTCACCTGAATATGGGAGAGGTGCGAGAAGTATCTCAAGGAGTAGAAGCCGATCATATTCCAGATCTAGGTCTAGGAGTTATTCTTCGAGGAGTAGGAGTCCGGTCAGAAGGAAGAGATATACGCCCAACAGTAGTAGGAGTAAATCAAGGTCAAAATCGAGAAGTATGAGTATAGATTCGAGGTCGAGAAGTAGAAGCAGGAGTATGAGGAGTGTCAGTCCAAGGAAGTAAAATAGCTGCCTAGCGAAAAGGTGTTTGTCAATCACATCAGAGTCGTATCATGTTGAATATTCTGTAGAAAATAAACGGGGAATCAGTACATGATATATATACATCCAAGATACCCGAAGGCGGACGAAAGTACAGTTGGTACAGAAGTAAATGACAGAATATGCATATGTCCATATATATGGTTAACTGCTGCTTGTGTCTTCCTGTATGCATGACATCCCATCCCGATATCCATATACATGACAATGTTACACCCCATAAAGGTCATCGTGAACTCAAGTTGTACAGTACTCGTATTATGATATGATGCTGAATTCGGCCTCGGAGGTCCAAGCGTCAGTTAACCGGAAAAAGCAACTGACACCTTCGAACGAACACAAAAACACGAACATTCAACTCATCATCCAACTTCAACTATCTCAGTCAACGTACACATAACACTACAAATCTGATTCAGCAATCTCAAGAGAGCAGCGCGAGAAGCATCGCAGGATCGAAATTCGAGCTCAATCCTGGATTGTGTAATTCTTGCATCACCGAACGCTAAGTCCAAAGGATCGATATTATCAATCCGAAAGTTGATTGATAGTGGACTAAGATGAAGATTCTCACTGAAGACGATGTGGAAGCTCGAATAGTGAAGCTTAAATCTGCAGGTATGTATTCAGTATCTTCTGGGCTTCCAAATCGTCTGACTGATCTGGTATACGAGCAGAACCAGATAAGAAAGTAGATATCATTCAAGCCTTTGGGTTGGATTTTGAGGATGTGACGGAGGTGAGTTGAGTTCTTACTCATAGTCTTCTCCCGAAGCTGTATAAGTCTAGTACAACTCGACTAATACATTCGTTGTTCTCTATCAGATACCAGACCCAACCATTGATCCACTCATCTTACTGCTCCCGCCATTGATACGATCTTCCCATCCGTTACTTCAAATATCGACTCTTACCTCCTTCTTACCATTCTTTATACCTCTCATACCGGATGCGCCTACCTCCATATCGCATCTACGTCTAGTCCTCTTGCAGATGCTACCTGCGTTATTGGAGAAACTGAACGATCCTAAAGAACGTATACATTCCGCATCAAGCAATGTAATCTTCTTGATTGGCAGAAAATGCTTTATTGTAGATCCACCTCATCCCCCCTCACTTGGTAGTTCCGGAGCAGGAGCTGGGACCAAAGGAAAAGAAAAAGAGAAAGAGAGTTTATCGCAGACTTTCGAAAGGATGTTGAAAGATACGTTGAATTCCAAAATGTGGAGACCAAAAGTTGAATCACTCAAGATACTGTCTAGACTCAGATTGGAATTAGGTCCGAAATTGGGACTGAAAGGCTGGTTGGGCATCTTGGTAGATCTCTTAGAGGATAGTGACGGTAATGTGAGAGAACAAGCTAAAGAGGTGAGTAGTCATACACGCAAAATTCACTTTTATTGCTTAGCTGATCATGTGAATCATGAATAGACGGTTGTAACTTTATTATCACCTTCTTCAACGCCTCCAGCGGCAAGATCGGAATTGAAAAAGTTACTATTAGCTAGAAATGTCAGAAAGACAATATCCAACGATATCATCGCTAGGGTTCTGGGTGGTGGTACTGGGGTAGAATCGGGCAGATCGACACCTGCTAATCTCCTATCGGCGGGGATCAATACTCCGAAAGATGAAGCTCCAATGAATGGGAGATCAGGCGCAGCTACTCCTGCTCTGTCCCGAGGTGGAGCAGGCGATGATATCCAAGTTGTCTTTGTGAGTTATGCAGTCATAAATCACCAGACTGATAAAGGGTATTGACGATATCTGAATATACATTTAGATCGCCTCACCTCATGATCTATCGAACGAACTGGCTGCAATGTTGCCCCATTTCGAAGGGAAAGAGACAGAACAGAATTGGGCTCCGAGAGAAAAAGCTGTAGTGCGGATAAGAGGGATGTTAAGAGGTGGTGTATGGCCAAAGTACAGTGAAGCTTTCATACAGGGACTGAAAGGCGGGATACTAGAAGGTGTATCGAGGACGGTACGTCGTGCCATAAACTGAAACTTTCCCTGAAAAGTGCTGAGAACTTACAACGTCCTCAGATCGTCAGTCTTCGTACGACTGTGGCCCAACAATCGTGTTATCTCATGAAAGAGCTTGCAGAAACCCTTGGACCAAGTTTTGATCAATTTGTAGAACATCTCTTACCGATCCTTGCAAAAATGGCGTGAGTTGTGCAGCTCTTACAACACCTGTCCAAGAGAGAAACAACTGAACATACTATCTCCTATTACATAGAGGATTTACAAAGAAGATTATAGCCGAGCGATCTCAAGCCTGTGTGACTGCTATCATCATACATACCCACGTCCATTCTCGAACCTTTATCAGTCACATCGCAGCGGGAGTATCGGATAAAAACATACAGACTCGACACTTTTCTACTGGACATCTCAAGACTTTCATCGATATACACGGAGCCAAATCGAAACATGCTATCGAGACCACCCCTGGAATGTTGGATCAACTCGAAGGAGCGGTCAAGAAGTCTTTGCTTGACGTGAATCCGGCGGTCAGAGATCTAGCTAGGCAGGCGTTCTGGAGCTATCATTCCGTTTGGCGATCACGAGCCGAAGCGATTCTGAATTCATTGGATGGTATGGCGAGGAAGCAGTTGGCAAAGGCGAACCCACACGAATCGAATGGTATAGTCGCTCCTGCCAAAGCCGCTCCGCCCGCCAAGCGAGCGTCGAGCACGATGTCTGCTTTATTAGCTGAGAAACGAAAAGCCAAGGCAGCCGAATTAGCAGCTGGGAAGATGGCTCAAGAATCGCCCAGAATCGTTTCCGGCCCTGTACCTGGTTCTCCGAGCTTGCAGCAAGGTATGCCAAGATCGAACTCGTCGGCTTCGTTATCTGCGAAGGCAAGCAGAGCTAGTGATGAATTAGAAAGAGGTATAAAATCACCTGAAACGCCCCCACATACCATCCCTCTGCCTTCTTCTCCCACACCTTCGCATAGAGGTGCTCCTCGACCAAGCATAAAAGCCACTTTGGGATCGCCTAAAGATCTGTCGTCCCAAACGAGAGATAGAACAAGTAGTCTTGGCAGAAGTCCACCTTCGAGGGGGTCACCAAGTCGTGATTCACCTCTAAGACAATCGTCAACTTATCCCTTGTCTGCTTCTGGCGTGAGATCACCGGGATCTAGTACTGCGTCAAGTAGCGCGGTGAATAATCTGCGAACGCCTCAGAGTAATCGAAGACCTTTACCGTCATTCTCGACTGAGACGGGTCTTGGGTTAGGTGTACATACCCCAAGCGGTATGGGCAGGTCATCGATATCTCACGAAGCTGAAGTTGAGGGTGATGAAGATTGGCAGAGCGGTACGGATACTCCAACGAGGGTTTTACCTCCCGGATCGGGTATTGTCGAAGATGCGAGAAGGGCTCAAGCTGCTCAAGCTGAATCTGCCGCTCAACAATTGATGGAATATGTGGAGGATGAACAGGAAGTTATACCCTCGACATCCACGCTGAACCGTCTTCATGATAACCCCAGTACGACTATACCTGCAACTCCTACTAGACCTGCAAATGGAAATGGGAATGCGTACAAGACACCTCTGAACGTAAGCAAAGCATGGGAAGATTCACCTAGACCTGAAGCTGTTACTCCCCTGATGATGGAAAGGTTGAAAGAGAGGAAACATGAGAGAAGTTGGTGGGTTAGAAGGCAAGAATGTGAGTTTCTTAGTGATTCCTGGGCGATTCGATTCAATGATAAGTGGCTGATATGTGATGTTGGATAGTGATGGATAAAGCTTCTCCTTTGAAATCAACTACACCTGCGACTTCATCAGCTATCACAGAGGATATCCAGGGTCTATTGTCTGGTCAACCGACTCTTAGGAATTTACAGAAGTTAGCATTGTTCTCTACTTCTCATCCAGTGCATGATACAGAAGATGTGGAGGAAGAGAAAAAAGTTTGGATCGATGATAGAATATTTGAGAATATACTCCAAGGTTTACTAGAATTTTTGAAACCAAACGAAAATAAGGGATTGTTGGAACAGGGTTTGGTGGTTCTCTGGGAGATGGTACAACATCAATGGATATTGTTCGATGGACATGAACAAGAATTGTTGGAGACTTTGTTCAGACTTAGAGCAAGTCATGATGCTATTGTGAGTGAGGGTGTCGCCCGGGAGTGGACAAGTCATAAGTAACATCCTGCTGATTAAGTGCTGTTTTGAATGGTAGATATTGGAATCTACCAATGCATTGATATCGTTGTTGACTCAAATATCCGATCCTATGTATTTCCTTACCCTATTGCGATCCTCATTATCCCGATTCTTATCTGAACATCCATCCACTTCGGACCAAGATACCGCAAATGGCGACGGGGTTTCTCGACTTTCGCTAAATGGGACCCAACAAGAGACGGATAAGATGAGAAACTGTGGCTGGTTATTCGGTTTAACAAGTTTAGGAATGTGTGTGATTAGATTGCCTGAGGCTGTCGTTGAGGTGGAAGGTCCCAAATTGGGTCAAATCATAATGGAGGTGAGTGCTTCTTCAAGTCACTATTGCCTTTCTGAAGGTAGAGTGTAATAGCGAGAAAGGAAAGGAATTGACGTTGACTTTGACCATGATGTACGTCTCTCAGTCAATGTCATCACCTTCCTCTATAATTCGTCAGGCATCTCAAACTCTCTTGTTATCCATTCAAACCATCTTGAAAGATTCCAACAAAACTTTATCGCTTGTGCCCCATTTGAATAAAGGTCAGAAGGATTTAGCGATTTATTATATGGCTCAGAATGGGATATTGGAAAATACACATACGATCGAACAAGCCACTGAAGGAGAAGCGGATGGAGACGAGGGCAAGGAAAAGATGTTGAAGGAGATGCATGGTTTGATGGGTAGAGGAATATCGAGGGAATAGGAAAAGAAGAATGAATTAGGATTTCTCATTTTCTGTACCTTGCGAATATTGGTGAATTCTTCTTGATTCTATATAACATATAGATGATGTATGGAATGAGATGTGATCATGAAACGTCAGAGTTGATGCTCAGGTAATGGAAAGAGAATGAATGATCATAATCAATCGAATAGAAATACATAAACGTCGTCACATTCGTTCTGCGGATCTATCTAAGCAATATAAATTACCATGCGAACAATAATCAGGTGAATTCATCTAAATTTTTGCTTGCCTTGTATCATCTTATCGAAACATCAAGAATATCAAGAACATCTGAACCTATCCATGGATCTATATGATAAAGGTTACTTTATAGGTCTTACTCTCAAGTTCGGACGTAGCTATCAAATCCCAATCAAATCATACCAAATCATATCAGTCGCAATTCCACTGACAATATACGATCAGTGGATCGACTCACAATCTCCACGAACAAAGGTCTCAATTCCTTTATAGCCTTTGTCTCAGGAGGTACCAATAACAAATCTGCGTTTCTTCCTTTCCTCTTTCTCCTTCTTCCTCCATGTCCTTGTGATATAGCTGAGTCAGGTATTTGAGGTGATCTAGCTGGTCGGCCAGGTTCGTTCGCCGGATCTCTTTTGTCTTTGTCCTGTTCTTTTTCCTTCTCCTTGGAGGCATGTTTGAAATCTAATGAATTTCTAATTTTCTCAAGGGATGTTCTGTGCCCTCCTGAGCTCTTCCTTCTCCTAGTACCACTACCACTACCACCTTCATCGGGATTTTGTGGTTCTTCAGCGAAACCAGCCGAGTTCAACGAAGATCTTTCGCTCTCATCTTGATCTTCCACTCTCAAATTCAAATTCCTTATATCTTCCAACTCCTCTTCTTCCTCTTCATCCTCTTCTTCAGACTCTTCATCAGCCATCTCTCCACCTTCCGCCAAAGCAGTCTCACCGATACTCAAACTTGCCATTACACTATCCAACAGCGCAGCTTCTTCATCCTCCCCTACCCCAGGTGCTTCCGGACCAGTCGCAGCGGCAGACCTAAATCTCCTTCGAATCTTCTCTTCGTGAGCGATTTTGAGTTTATAATGATATTCAGCAACTGAATCGACTTCTTTCATTACAATTCTCCTCTCTTCTTCTGAAGCAGGTAAGATGATTTCCAGATCTAATGGTTGGGGTAGACCGGTTCGAGCATAGGTGAGGAACAATTCGATCCATGACATCAATGAGTCGAATAAACCTTGTCCCTTGGAATGGACGTTGTGTACGAATGTGTAGAAGGATTGTTCGTGCCGCTGGACTAGGTCGATGAATGTTTGAACAGTTCGTTGGGGATCTTCTTGCGATACTACATGCCAGAAAAAGAAAATCAGTACCACACATCATGCATGATTATCTCTCCCTTTGTCAGTAGTATGGACTCACGTTCTTCCACTTGTTCCACCGTACGTATCATATCATTAATGAACGCTTGCATATCTCCTAAAGAATCTGCGATACTAGCAGCTTTGTAGACGGTAGCCAAGGGAGCATAGAAGATGGTGATGATGTCTTTGAGTAATTCAGCGGTAACACCCTGCCAATATTCCATCCGACACGTCAGTATGCTCATCATTTTATCCATCGGTTGTCAAAGTCAGCAAGTCCGACTCACCTCAAAAATCAAAGCTAGCAGACCTTCTTTCTCCCTCTTCCTCGTCCACAATTTCAACAACACGCTCAGATCCTCATACAACCAAGCATCTTCGCTATCCGGTCCGAGATCATCATCCGAATCGTCCAGTTCAGCTTGAGCAGACTTGTACTCATGATACGCTCGAGTAGCCCTTGCGACTCTCTGAAACTGAGGTCGGGATAATGAAGGCATGTCAGGTGATCGGAGGATAGTCACCAGTAGGTCTATGCGTTCTTGGGCTATGCCAATGAATTATAGATATAATTAGAATAGATCAACTTCTTGAAATTTGATCTTCCGATTTATATGTTACTTACCAGCATCTTTTCTGTAAATCTCTTGGATCTCGAAAGGAGCATTGGCATACTGTTCGATTTTCTGACACAAAACCGGATCATCGATCTTCTCTTGTACAGCTTCGATGTCGTCTTGCAATAAGCGGACATCTTCGGTGAGTGAGGAAGAGAACATTCGTTGGATGAGTGATTGACCACCGAACGGTCTGGCAAGGAAGAGATCCAAAACACCTATATTGTCAAAAAAGTCCAGTAATCAGCATAGTCTTGAGAGTGAGAATATCAAGTTATTACATTGCTTGCGGAAGCTGTCCTACAAACTTACCTCGTATCATCGCCATGGGATTCGATATCTTCAATATACCTTTCAAAACGAAATAAGGCATCAGACCATGTAGCCTCTTCAATTGCGCCAATGTATCAGATGCAGTATCGGAAGCTACGAAAAGCTGGAAGATCGTAGCTGCGAGTCTGTCGCATATACCTCGATATCAGCTTGATCTTGAATCAGACATTAGTTCAAAGTACGTACGATATTCTTCCCCATTCCAGCACACTAGCCTCAGCTCTAGGTAGATCCTCTACCCTTTCAACCCTTCGTACAACTTCGAAGACACCTTTCAACCCTCCTTCTTTACTTAGTACATCACCTTTAAATTGCGCTAGACCTTCTCGGAGAGCTTCGATCCGCTTCTCAGCTTCCAGTCTGAACCTCCTCCTACCTTCTTCTCGGACCGCATCAGCCTCCAACCGCCTTTGACAGTCTACTGCTTCGGGTGGAGTCAGGGTGGTAGGTGCAGATAAAAGGAATGATCTCAGTACAGGTGAATTGATTATAAACGGTAATGCCAGTATCGAATTCAAGTAAGCTCGGAGAGTCAATCGGTTTTTCTCTCTTGATAGTGGCGTGGTATTTGTTGTAGGTGAAGATGGTGAATCTGGAGCAGCAGATGATGGAGGTGTGTTATATCCACTTGATGAACCGCCATCGTTCCCACCTGAGCCATATATCATACGAAGTGGGTTGTAAGAGCTGTATCCTGCTGTCGGAGGCGGACTGGTAGCTGCTGCAGTGACGGATTTGTCTTTTGGAGGTGGTGGTGGGATTGGGTAATCTGGGAAAGCTAGTCGAAGCTGAAGGGGAGAAAAAGGGATTGAGCTTGTGGTATAAAAAGGACTCATATGTTTTGAGAAAGAGCAAACTTACCTCGTCTGCCAATCTCTTGAAATCACCATACCGCCTTGAAACAAAGACATCTGCCACTCCATTACGCCTTGTCCGGATGATAAATTCCTGATGATAGTGTGAAATGAGGTTAGTGAGGAATGAATAAGACTAAAGCAAAATGAGTATTCATCAAGAAGCTCGAAGCTCACCTCATGGGATCTACTTCTCACTCTTCCTTTTTCCACGACGACCCTCACACCCACTACATTCACCTCGAACCCAGCTGTCGGATCAAACGACCCTTGTCCACCTTGATTTTGTGGATGTCTTTCTAACCATTTCCTTCTACGCTCCTGTTGAAGAGCTTCCAACCTATTCAATTCATTCTGACCTATCCTAACCACCTCTTCGCCAGAGATAAGCTTGATTCCTACTCCAAACATCAATGAAGTATGTTTTTCAATCTTATTCCATAATTTCTTCTTTTCCAAAATCTCCTTTCTTTCTTCTTTCGTCATGAGGCTTTCCATCACTTCTCTTTCTTCTTCACTCAAACTTGAAGCCGTCGTAGATGACCCACCAGTAGTAGCCAAGAAAGAAGATAGAAAGGGTTGTACCTTTCCTGACCAGAAGGTTGGAGGTGCAGTGGAAAGGAATGGAAATGGCAAGAGGAATTGATGGAACATGAACCTCAGAAATGGTAAATCCCCTCCTAATCGACCTTCCAGTCTCGAGTTTTCGGAAATCTTCTGTAAAGCTTCCTGTTTGGCTGATTCAGGTAGGACGAATGGATCGCCCAGTAATCCTAATGCGTTGGCACCTAGTACGGGATCAGTGATTAGGTTGAGCTCGTGTTGCACTTGTAAGTTGACCAACGTCTTTTTCAAGTAATGGGCTCGTAGGGGTGTAAGAGTGGTAGGAGGATTGGAAGCTGATATGGGGTATGTAGAATGATAAGGATGTAGATGCGCCGCAGAAGATTGAGCTCCACTGATATTACTGGCACCAGCATTCGGCAAAGGTGCAGTATGGAGTGGTTGGGAATAGTCGATATTCTGTCCATCTTGATCATCAGAAGGCGGTTGGGAAAAATCAATCTGTCTTCCAAACCCACCCCCTACAGGCGCAGTAGCTGGCGGGCGAGGCAGGGCTTTGTCTTTGCTCTGGGATGATGTGGGGTGAGGAAGTGGTGGTGAAGGGGGAGAAGCGAATCCTTGAGCAAGATCCAATGCATTGACGGCGCCTATGTCTTCGTCGGGTGGGGGAGGAGGGGGCAAAGGTCGATCTGGTCGGGCTGATCGTTGTCTCCTCGGTGTATATGGCTTGTACGGCACATTCTGATTGAGGCTCGAAGAGGACATGATCAGGATTGGGTCCAGCCTGAGGACTAGGCTCCAGCGTGGTGAAGTGATGTGTCGTTGTGAGGATAGATAAAGACAGAAGATAGGGAAGTGAAGTGAACCGAAGTGACTTGAACGTGTTGGACGTTACATTTACATGACGTAGGTCGCTATTCTTGGCTATTTCCGAATGATGAAATTACAATCCACATCTCAACATTTTGGATACAAAGTCATGCACCATCACCTTGCACACGATGTACCTCAGCAATACGAGACAGAGACACTGAGTGATTGCCCAATGCATGCTCAGTATCTCATGATAGCCCTGGAGACTCGCTGACTCAAGTTATTGATGATAGATGAGCGGAGTAATCAGTGACACCAGGCTGAAACGCTACGAGCACTCGACTTCACCGCCTTTGATACGTACCGAAAGGTGAGGTGCCTGCCTTGCGAAAGCTAGGTGGATCGAACCACCATGCTCGTCGCCGGTAGCAGGTGTCATTTTCGGACTTGGGTCGTGTCAGTATATTGGGATCCATGCCTTCGGACGTGACGATTCAGACGAGGTATAACGAACGAATCCTATGTACTGATTTATGCGATTTCATTCTCATTCTCATATGACTATTGAATCTCTCTCTACAAAAATGGTATATAATACTGGAGTACAAACAGGTTTACAAGTTAATGAAACATAAACACAAAGAATATGAACGCGAGTAGTAAAGTTCTCTTCCCTCTATGATGTGGGGTGATGAGGTATCTGAGATGAACGAATCAGAACACTAAGCCTGAGCGATCTTGCTGGCGACGGTACGTTCCTTCTCGAGTCGTTCTTTGTTGGCTTGGAACGCTGCGTCTCGACAGGCTTGCATACCGGAGCTGGTTGAACGACGATTATCAGCATCAAGCCAATGACAGAAAGGGATTGTGGATGTTTTGTGTGCGAAAAGAAGATGGGATATACCGAGGAAACAAATGAATACAGGTGCACAAGGAGGTGTCCTTAGGAGACTTAAAGGGTACTCACCAGTTATGCGCCTCTGGCTGTCTATGAGTCGAACAGAAGCATTTCTGACAATGAGGACAATCTCCTACTATACGCTGAGCGGCTGAAGGGCATTGAGTAGGGTTGGCGGTCATCTCAGGCTTGGTACCTTCTTCGGTAGGGGAGGTAGGGATGTTGTAGACGACTTTGAATTGACATCGTTTCTTGGCTGGCCTGTGGTAGGTATATGAGCATTAGCATGGTATCACAGACATATATATATATGTATGAATTCAATAAAGGCGATAGTGCTGATGACTGAGAAATAATTGATGATACTCACATATTGATGTTTTGTTACTGTTATTGGCGAGAAGAGAGATAAGGAAGAATGAACGATTGATTGGGATGAGATGGGTGGCAAATATATCCAATAGAGTGAATACCTCTAAGATCTATGTATACGATAAATATGAGAAGGTTGTTGAGCGGGAAGAGTGAGAGTGAAGAAGGGGTACGTTAAAAGTCGTGTGTGGTATGCTTTACGTGCAAGGTATTATTCGTTGGGGATTGGGTTATATTGGATTGAAACTGATGGAGATAAGGGGAGTCGTGTGCGTTGGTACTTGGTACTGTGGTGTGCTTGGTATGGCTGTGTTAATCAAATGAACGATTTGATCTGACCCAATCGATTGACAAGTGTATATGCTTGTGCGATATGTGCTGTGTTGATTATCTGATGAAGGAGAAGAAGAAAGGAAAGAGACAGCAGGGAGAAAGCAAGTACTTGTATATATATATATGGGGTTGGGTTGGTTGATTGACTGACTGATTACTTGATCGACTCGTCCGCATTCGTAAGCGTAGATCGTAGTATCCTACAACGGTGAGGTGGCGCTAATTACCAGTTCAACCTGGTTTGTAATCTGCCACTTGGCATTCCCGATAATCGGATTACACCGCATTACCAATAATTCCTAATCGAGCCTTACGATTGGGGTCACGATTCAGGGTTCAAGTTCTAGATTGTGCGAGTGTCATTATTCAGACACCCCATTCCCCGGAACACGATCAAGAACCAGAACAAGGGAAACGTAATGAAACCGGAGATGGAGCGGGCATTACTAATGGATGTTTTTATGTTATCGGTTTGCGTTATCTAGCTACGCGGCCGTGGAGTGATCTACCGTATCTTGAATGGTTTGGTTTCTGTTCAATATGGAAAAGACGATCGTAAAATATCGACACATGTTATCGTTCAATACATACCCAAAGGCCAACGAAGAAATTCACTGGACAAATCGGTATTGGAGGGATCGTTCTGGGTAAATGTCTGATTTGACGATTCATCCATTGGAGTAACAAGATGCCGTCAAATCGTCAAAAACGCAAAGCGTCACTGGCAAACTCTCTTGCAATCAGCGAGATATCAAATCAGAATATGACAGAGTTCGTCACATTCTACCCCAAATACTTGATATAAATTCGCATTAATTGTGCATTATTCGTTCTCTGTTTTCCATTAATATCAACCATATTATACCTCAACCCTCCTTTGTTTGATCTTGAATGCATTCAATGCATTCCATCACCTCGATTCCTCGTCTTTGCTGGGCTCGTGACAAATATACCTTCTCGTTCGGCACATTTTTATACATCCCGTGATCGTTCTGGCTTTTCTCCATGACTGACGTACGAAGCGATTGTTCTGAGCGGACCCCCTCTCCCCCGTTGCTCCCTCCGCATCAGCGAATCATACTCATCATGGTATAGTCATTTGTGATCTATCTCTTGTCGCTGATACGATATCTTCGTTCCTCAACTTTCTTTTATATCAATATTAAACCGCAGATGCCATTTTGTGTTCCAAGTACGACATCCGGCTTCCCAGCTTCTGTTTGTCCTTGGATACACCAGGACGTGAAATGGGCTAGGAAGATGTAGACACAGAGTCCACAGCCTTAACAATCGATCACAATCTAACATACGCCTCTTCGCCGAGGGATTGTTCTGAGAGATCTGCAGGAGATTACCCCAAATTCTCCTCAAATTTCCTTTCATCGAAAACCTATTGACAAGGTCACATTGGCAATACCGATTCTCACAGTCCAGCTATCATACCCTATACACCAATATCAGTCAAGTATAATGGGACCAATTCGTATCTACATCTTAGATCAGTCAGTGCGATATCTCACTCGTCACTTGAACAAGTACAAGAGTATCGTGATCCTCTTCCTTTTGCTAAGGTGAGAAGAAATCCGTTGAGTTGATCGGCAGGCAGTTAAAAGGAGAATTCATTCATGTCTTATAACAAAAGTTGTATTGGAGTTTGATGAGAAAGGGGATATCGAATCTGTACGACCAATTACTTGATAAGCGATTCCAATCCAACTTTCTGGTGTTTGAGGATGAATATATCAAGCCAGAACTCACAAAACACGACGAAGAAGAGTTAAGATATTCATCTAAGCTAATGCCATCATGTCTATCTTCGTAGAGCCTTTTCTAAGACTACAGTAACGTACGAACAACATCAGTTATCCCCTATCTTATGCTCCATACTACAAGTAGAAAGATAACTTACTAGCATCTTTGGTGATTTCTGAGAAGTCGGTAGCTTGGATTTCGATGTGGATACCTGAGTAAGAAGGGATACAAAGTTAGTTTCGTATCATTGTGTGTAGATACGGCGATGACAGTGAAATATGACGGGTAGTCTAGAATATCTGATCACTCACCTTCGAGTCGTCGTCTGAGAGCGTCTTTGGAAGAAGCGAACATCATTTTGTTCTTGACGTTGGCGTCATCTGGGGACCTGTTCGGGGTGTGGGGGTCAGCACATCGCTTCAAGGGGTTGATTAAGGTATCGATGTTCCGTCATTAAAGGCAATGTGAAGGGCAGAAGAAGAGATGATGTTATGAGGATATCTCCTTAACGTGTAAACGTTGAATTGAAGTATCCGGCATTGCCATTCGAAACCAATCCAATACCTCCTTCCCTCTCCGCTCTCTCCTCTCCTCTCTCTCCTCTCTCCTCTTCCCTTTTCCCTCTGATCTTCCCCTTTCCCTCCTGCATCTCTCCTCTCTCCGCTCCTCTCTCCCTCTCTCCTCGTTTTGTCCTCTCTCCTTGATTCGAATCACTCCACAGTCATCTCACGCCTAATATATCTCTCTCCCCTCGCTTCACACAATCCAATCCTCCTTTCACCACAATTCTCCACAACACATAGCACAGACACCATACCCCGCCCCCCTCTCTCCGAATACTTCCTAAAGCCAAATTGAAAAGATCACTCACCAAACAACAAACACCAACTTATTTCTCACTCCCTCACCTCCAGGAAGGGTAAATTCGAAATCGTATACAGCCCATCTACATTCCTTCTCCGGTAATTCACCTACGAACGTATCGAAGTCCTTATCTTCCGAAGTTTTCAATACGACGATGGACTTCTTATCTTCCGATAAGCCGTAGACGACGTAGGAGAGTTTCTTGCCTGTTTTGAGTTCTTGGAATTTCTCAAGACATTCTTGGGTCTACGAATGAGAGCATTGAGCTTTAGCGAATGCTCGTGTGAGTGAGATAGATTGGAATGGGATGCAGGGGATGGGGTATATGGTATATAGTATATTATGTATCTCTCTCTTATTTTTCACAATCATGACACCCCTTACTCCTTCGTCCCTTCCCAGCTTATTCCAAGTATACATCACACAGGAGAAGGAAGAGAACGTAGATTACACTCACAGGTTGAACACCGGAAGACTAATCCATCATTCCACACACCGAAATATCAGCGATGAGCTCAATTATGAAGTTTTATAACCAGAGACGAGCTCACCATTTTGCCTGAATACTAATTTGGTCCTTCTATGTGATCTAAAAGAGGAGTTATGCAGTCGAGGGGATATATCAATGTTCTCCAGATGAACGATAACAACCAACGTCTTGATGCTGGTCCATACGAGTGAGTAGTCAATGCGGTGACGATGGTCTTGTATCAACAGCAAGTCAGCGTGGCGCGACTGATTACCCTGAATGGCTCTGGTGTGGATCGGAATAATCCTACTGTGGCACTTTCATCCTCCACAAGATACTTCATTAATGTTCATTATCATATCGTATAGCAACTATCATATAGGATACTATGTATTTTATATACCTCAGACTAAGTAAGGTATTGCATGGTCTAGAACGTGAATGCTTCTTCGAGGAAAGCGTGGTCTGGGAGAATAAAGGCATCAGCTTATACTCAGCTGGACCGCTCGTCTAACGCATTTCATATTAATCGAAGTTGAGGTTAACTTACAATCAAACGCCTTCTGTCCCTCTGAGACAGCTCTCTCCTGACCCTCGTCCAAAGGCTGTGGATCTTTCTCCTCAGGCATGATCTCAGATAAGAATCTGATGGTTTCCTTTGGTAAATGCGCATATTGGAAATCTATATCCGTAACGTATGGCTAAAGTAAGACACGCACCACAGATTTGTCAATTTGGAATTTAGCAGTATATGAGGCTAGTAGGCAAGTACTCCACTCACCTTATCACCTGCCATTCCTCTGAACGCTTCTCTCAATTGCTCAGGAGAAGACGCATCGTCTTTCGTCAAAACGACCTAACCCAGCAAAAAAATATTTCAGTTAGCTGATGTTCCTACGCTTCGCGTAAGTAAGCTCACCAAAAGATCCAGCCAAGCCTCATAAGTGACTTGACCGAATTTCTGTTCCAATTCCGTATAGATTATACCTATCTCTTCTTCTGCGTAGACTATTCCCAAGGATGCTAAAGCAGAATGCATCTCCCATACACCGAGGGTCTGCAGTTGCTCGACAACGAGACGATGACGACAGGAGTGAATCAGAAATAAGGCAGGATAAGAAGGATAGCCGCGAAAAATGATGATTGCGAAGTGTTAGAAGCATGGTCAATCCAATCAGCTTCTCTTCCATTTCTTCAATATTAATTTCACGACAAACATGCACTCACATTACTATCCTCATAAGCGAAATGTTTGAAAGTCGCCTCGAATTCCTCCAATTTAGCAGGCGTGACATTGGTATGTTGAGCCGAAACCAATTGATTATCCACAAATGCCAATTTCTTCTTCACTCCCGCTTCAGCTAACGACAACTCATATTCTAAATCATCATACGTCAAGACGGTATAATCATTTTCTTCAACTTTGGCTTCTTGACAACTGTTGTTAAGTGAGGATATCTGAGTGGTCAAGGTGGTTCGAAGTGAGGGGATGGTGGAAGATAATTTGACCAAGGTTTGTTTTTGATCCTTCATTACATATCCACAAAATATATAAGCTGAAACACGATACTCGTTATAGCGTCAAGCTTACAGGTAAAGATCCCCTCAAAGCTCCTATAGCCTGTTCGATCTCTTGCATTCTCAGTACAAAATCTTCCGCCGCCTTAGCGAAACTCTTCCTCAAAGCATCTTTGATACTGCGTCAAACCTCATGTTAGCTGTATTCTAGCTCTCTCGGGAAGTATTCAGCTCACTCTCTAATCGTAGCATTGATACCTCTACTTCTAGCAGTCTCAACCACCAAAAACTCCTGCCATCTCCTCTCAAGATCCTCCAATCTCGATCCATTGACTGGTTCCCATGATCTCAGTGAATACGTTTTGATCTTGGTTTGGATATTACTATACAGCGCAGCTAATTCCTGTCTTTCTTTCACATATTCACGTTTTGTCGTTTTCTTGTATTCGTTGAACTTGTTCAGATGGGCGATCGCTTCAGGGTAAGTGGTAGATTGAGGTATGAGTGACCAGGAATGAAGTGTCGACTCGAGTGAGGAGAGGAGAAGAGCCATACGTCGCTCAAAGTCGTTTTTGTTTGTCCTACGTACTTTGGTTAGCTGATTTCTTCTGACTATCTATGACGCTTCAGCTCACCAAAGACCTTGCATCAACTCTGCAAATTTCTCTACCCGTCTAGCACCAGTCTCCGCTTTGTCTACATACGCATCTATTAGCTGCGTCCGTAGGATCATTGCCAAGTGATTTACCTTCACTAGAGAATTTATGGAAGAACTCCGCTACATAAGTCATCACCGATCTTTCGTCTGGCACTTCTACATCACATAGATCCTTAACTTCGAGTAGACGCTACATTACAAGGTAGAGATATCAGCTTGGCTTGTGCCCTCGAGCAATTGTGCTTTTTCAGCTTACAGGTATACCCAATCTCTCTTCTGCAACCTTGAATGCCAATTCTGTATTTCCCCTCTTATCGCTTTTATCCAGGGAGTGATAATCCAGCAGCTCAGGTCGATGACGATGTATCAGAGCGCACCTAGATTGACCCAAAAGAAATTTGACATAAGCAATGATGTACAACCTTTTCGAAGCAAGCAAATAAAGAGGAAATCTTACAATGCCAGACCATTTGCGAAACTAGATTTGAAGTTCTGAATATCCACTTCAGGATTATAAGGTGTTGTTTTCCTCTGACACCAAAGGAGTAAACCGTCTTTGGCCGAGAGACCTTCTTCGCTATGATCATTGAGTATGTTAGTCATTTTGAACCGGATGTATTGAAGCGGAAGGTGAGGTGGACATACGTGATACTGGCGATTGTAAACCTCAAAATCAAGGTCCATATCTACATCGCAAAGTTGCGTATCAGCATCTCCCAGCGTCTGCACCTATACTGGGCGAGTCCTGTAGGTATCTCATTCCCGACACGGAAGGTAGGTGATGATTTGAGACAAACTAACCATACCCAATATCAACTTGAGATTCCCATCTACAATATCTTCAGGACCGATATTAGTCAATTTTATATTTTTACCTCTTATAAAGTTCAATGCTTTAGCTGCATTTTCACACTTTTGAACTCTCATGGTAGGTTTCTTGACGTATCGTCCTAGGGACTCTTCTGACATGATTTCCTACGAGGTGTCAGAGTGAGCTGGAGGGTACTAGGTAGGGAATCTGATATCTGGTGGGCTAGCTTACAAGTAACTGTTTTGCAAAGTCAGAGTCAGCTGATGGTTCAAATTTACATTCAGCAGTTCCGGATGAAACATGACAGGATCAATGTAGGCGGTGAGAACAGATGGGCAGCCATGTCACTTACTTGGATAAGCTTAACGCCATTCGAGAAATCTCTAACCAAATCTATCATAGGGTCCAATCCTTGACTTTCGAGCTGTTTATTCAACCTATACATCCCTCGTTCATCTCAGCTTCAAGTTCCCATCTCAAGTGACAGAATGGAGGAAGTTTAGCTGTGAGGTGACTGACCATTTACAGAATGTCCTATCACCTCATGATTCATCAAATTAGCTTCTCTATCGTTTGTGCTGGATCTCGCAAACAGAATAGCTCACCTAGCTTGTATATCAGCCCATTCGTACTCCGCCCCACCACCAGCCGTAGGGCTTCCAATAGGTTTCGGACTTGATGGTCCTCCATAACCGTTCGTTCCAAGACCAACACCGAAATTGATCGCTCCTAGTGACTTCGTGCGTCCGTGACCCATCCTGTCGGTCGATGAACTACCAGAAGCATGCTGGGAGTTGCGTCGTTCCATCGGTATAGGCGATAACATCTTGTCTGGGATTGGTTCTACTTGACTCTATCCAGGTAGATGGTCAATCCCTAAGGCGTAGGTTGTAAGATGATGGTATGATGATGATGGAAAGTGAAGTTTGTGTACACTTTGAGAATGGTTCAAGCTGAAACACAAGCAAAAGTACCAACTCACGGATATACGCGTATGATTTGTGAAAGAAAGACAAAACATGGTCACAGCGTGTCAGCCACGTGTGACTCCTCATCGACGGAATCAACCGGTTGAACCGTAGATATCACTAGCAGCTAGTCAGATTCAACGCCAAGGATCTCACGATCCACTCCGTTCATACAGTCATCTTCTCTTCTCATGTCAATCCTTTGATCGCCATCATCTCCGACATCCTCATCCTCATGCATGTGGACCTCGTTGTTACTTCACTTGCCAAGAGACACTCAAGTCCAATGTATCCCCCTAAAACGTTGCAAGGTTGACGACGATCAATCGAAGAGGTAGATTTACGTCATAATTGATGAGTCATTCCTCATACTGTCTGTACCTTACGGGTATACATTCCTATGTGACGTGTCGAGAAGATCAGTGCGCCGGGCTTCGTACGTGGAGTGAGTACAACCAAGAGTCACACGGAAAAGGTATATATACCCCACTCATCTCAAGTCACATTCCTTCCTCGTTCTCTTTCTTTCTCAACAACGATCTCTCTTTCCATATATAACAAATAACAAATAACGAATTAACGAACGAACAAATAAAATACAGGACAAAATGGGCTTCAACACTCCTGATCACGATACCATGGCCAGACTCAGAGATGAGGCTGAGAGTGAGTTGGCTTTCACTGTTACTTCAATCCATACCTTCTTCATCTTTCTTTCATCCGTCTTCATCATACCTCTCATACCTTCCTTTACAAACATTGTTGATACCCTTTCTGTCCGTAGACAACCACAAAGCCTACTGGGCCGAAAACGGAAACGGCTATCAACCCACTGGCAAGTACTTCCCAGGATTCGAAGCTGGATGGGCCGATGCCGTTGCCGCCTTGTCATCAGGAAACGATATCCCAGGTGACGTAGCTGGATGGGCTAAGCAAAGAGCTCAAGAGTCCGGACATTCTTCCGATGACGATTGGGAATGGGAACATGGCTTCAAAGCTGGTGCTGAGGCTGCTAAACAAGCTGGAAGCGACTAAGGTGAGTTGATTGATCGAACGATTCGAGCTCTCTCCATATTGATCTCCTCGGCTTTGGTGATGAGGGAGGTAAGCTGACTGTTCTGAAGATACTCATTTCAATAGGTTCATAAACCAACATATCCTCTCTTCTTCTTCGATGAGAAAGGAGTTGATAAAGATTGATGGATTGATGGAAAATATGATATATGATTTGAAGAATTTTCATGCATAACGTATCAAGTTGCACCTATATATAGAGTCTTATCCGTGGTTAGTTGCACACTAAGATGATCCGATGATCTTGAGATACATCCCACTTGTTTCCGTTTCCGTTGGATAGCAGTTGATGGTGGACTGCGGCAGCTCCAGTCGACTTTAGACGGAAGTAGAGTACAGACCAGATCTCTCGTTATAACCACGATCCCTCCTCACATCCAAAAGTGAAATGAGATACTTGAAACGCAAGTGTACCACGTATCAATGCCCAATTTCGCATCATGTTTTCCCTCTTCCTCAGATCGAGCTGATTACCCCATTCAAGATCCTCTGATACCTTCAACAACAGGTGATAGTAAGGTAGTGAAGGGTTGCATCTTTTGTGACGCATCGAAAGAAAATGGTTTCAACATAGTCTACGAGGTAAGTGAATGTGCTACCTACCTTTATTCATTTACCTATATGTATAAGAATCACTGAGCTCGTGTGTGTGGATATCCTGTGATGTAGGATAATCAACTGATAGCATTTTACGACCGTACACCGCGAGCTAAAACACATTTATTGATCATACCGAGAGAACATGTGGTGTCTTCAGTCAAACAGCTAACCGAAGAACATCTACCATTATGTGAGTACTAACAGATGAATATCGCATATCGTAAATGGTATATAGCATATGGTAAGGGTCTAACAGCTAATTTGTCATATAGTGGGTTCAATGAGATCCCTTGCAACTTCCCTCGTTCCAGATCGACCACCACCTAAAATGGGATTCCACATACCACCTTTTTCATCCGTACCTCATTTACATCTTCATGTGTTCTCAGGTCCACACACCATAATTGGAAGGTTGAAGTATCCGATTGCTCATAGGGGTAGAGATAGAGGGAAAGGATGGAGTTGGTTCGTCACGATTGATCAGGTTGAGAAGATTCTGCAAGATGGTGGGAAAGTAGGTCTAGGGAGGGGCTGAAGCTTTTGCGAAGAAAGTAGACTGGTATACTAATGATAGAGATAGAATAACGATATTGACGACCTACATGCAAATTCATAAATATGAACAGACGGTATGAACAAGCATGAATGCATAATAACATGATGTTACAATATACACCCATTAATACGTACAAGTACAATTATATCCCTCGACAGATGACTGACACCATATCATATCATAAGAGAGGCTACTCATTTCATCAGAAGATGATATTTGTTCTCTTGACAGAACGGAAAGAAGGTCACTTGCTTTTGATTGAGTTAATTTATCCCAAAACGTGTGAGTTCTTCTTACTCTTCTTAGCTTTCTTATTACTGAAACTCCTCCAGTCTGATATACGTTCTTCTCTCCGTTCTGTTCATTCCAAACCAAAAGAGAGAAAAAAAATCAAGTGTCAGCATAATGCTCACCATTACACCATATCATGCAGGAAACAAGGAAGATAATGGGATCTGGTCGATCTGGTCTCCTTAGGTAAGATGTTGATCTTGAAATCGTGTTTATCTGTGTACGACACAAAATCGTAAGATACCGCCGCCATATCCCGAAGGACAGGTAAGATCGAACATCCCAGGTAGGTGGATAGATTGAATGGTTCTTAATAGACTTACCTTCCCATTTAGCTTGTTCTTCCACTTTCCTCTTCCTAGCTGCTACTTCTGCTTCCTGCTTGGCTTTTTCGGCACCTTCGTTTGCATATGCCAATTTGGTTTTCCTGATACAACACAGAACGTTCCATCAGCTCGGCTCAGTCATGTTGGAATTAGGTAGGCTCACCGCCTTCGTGCCAATTCGTCTTCTACCAGGATCTCACGACCCTTCGCTCGTACTTGCTGGTCAAAAGGAGGGGTCAAGTTGGTTATTCGAGGATCGTCATCTGGAATATTCGTTGAGTATCCACTTCCGAGTATGCTATCAAACATGACCAGTTAAGCATGATCTTTCAGATAACAGAGAACAGATGAGATGTCATGGCAATCAAGACCCACTCACGCTTTCAGTACTTGGGTTCTCGCGTGAGTCATAATCATGTCAATGTCTTTTCTTTTCGCAGGATCAGAAAGTTGGTCTTCAGCCTGTGGTGTGGTCGGAACGAGCGATATTACCTATGAAGTCAGTTGTACATTCTAATAGAAATAAGAGAAACTGACTGACCTTTTTCAGAAAATCAAACGCCTGTTATTAATTGCCACCACCAACACATAAAGACATTACATACATGAGCCTCAATTCCTTTGCTTTGGGAAAGGAATAGTGAGAATGGGAGACACGACTCACCTCCAAACCTTTCTCATGCTTGAATTTATCTGGATGAATCAGTAAAGATTTCTTACGGTATTGTTTCTTAATCTCAGCTTCTGTCGCCGTTATAGGTAAATCGAGTATGTCATATGGGCTAGTTCATTATGGCAGGCATCGGTCAGCTGAATTGCATCGACAGCATCTCTATCGCAAGATCAGCTCACTTTAATTTAAATGCTTTCAATATTCTTTCCACCTGCAGACGAGGAATCAACCGTTAGTCAACTAGCCCATATAAGGAGAGTGAAGAAGCAATGAACCCACCTCCAGTTCTTTTGCTAAATCATTCGCGTTCTTCTTGAGCACTGAATCTAAGTTACTGGCCATCTTCGTATCGAGTCGGATGAGGTTATAAGCTAATAGTATACCAGATTACGAAAGGTAGGAAAAGAAAGCACGGAAAGAAGGAAGAGGATGAAGCAAGGGTTTGTTTAGGTGAGCTGGTGGTGGCGGTGGTGGTGGTAGGGTACAGACGGAGTTTACGGTGATGTCCGTCAGTCGACTGGCCCTCGTCCGTCATCACGCGAACCCACAACCTACTCTGTATAATCTTATATATGTTAGTTATAAATTGTATCGTTGGCGCTCAATCTTTCTTCATCTCTTCATCCTTTCATCTTCACATCCATCACCTCGTCCTAATATCTTCTCCTCTTCGCCCTCTCACACCATGTCCGACGCTGCTCTCTTCCTCAGAAAGCGAAAGGACAAAGACCGCCGCAACAGGGTACCGTCTCGTTCGGTTGGTGGCCCGTCTACTTCCACTTCCACCTCGGCTTCTGGTCCTTCTCCATACACACGTCCTTCTAATGCTGCCGCCTCATCTTCCACTTCAACCACCATCAAGCCCGAATCGAGCGATACTACCAATGGTAAGAACCCCAATATCACCGAGATCAAGATCTTCTCTTCTGGTTCAGATGGAGGACTGCGATTCAACTTTATGAGACTCAACCACGAGAAAGAGATCGATCCAAGTCAAATTGGCAGAACAGTCTTATTGAATCGAAAGCGACCTGGACCTAAACAACCTCCATTATTCGCTTTGGACGGTGAAGGGAAGATCATGGGTAAATACGTATACGATGCTAGTGGGAAACCCGTGTTGGATGCAGAGGGTAAACCAGTAGTGGAGAAGAAACCTGAAGGTATGGATATGTCTTTGATAGGTACTGCTCCACCAGGCTCTAATGAAGATCATCCTCCACCTCCTACTAAAGGGAAAAGAAAGATGAAGAAAGGTACGAAAGAGGTATTTCATCAGGATGTAGAAGTCATGAGACTAAGAAGAGAAGAAGCCCAACCTTGGATATTAGAAAATTCAAAACCTAGATCATCCACCGGTGCAAATAGCAATATACCTGAAACCTGGGTTGGAAGGATGCAAGAACCTTCGGCGTTACCTACGGTATTGTTGATTAATGACGGAACGACAGATGGGTTTGAGATGGTACCGCTAGGTAGAACTTATAGGTTCGATCCGGAAAGACCATTCAAAGCGTTAGATTCGGATGAAGCTATCAAATTGGTATGTCATCGTCATTCTTACTATGATCTGTCAAATAAAATCAATATGTCGCCTGTCTACCGGTCTTCTTGTGTCACGGGTGCAGGGCTAATGTTAGACATCGTTTGCAGTTCGAACATCAAGCGAAACATAAAATACATGATAGATGGGCACTCCGACCTGAAGGTTCGGATACCAACGGTAATGGCTCGACATCTGAAGGACCCGTACTTAATATAAAAGCAGAGAGAGACTTGGAGCAAAGGGCGATGAGGTGGGAAGGAAGGATGAGGCTGAACAATGGTAATTTGGAGGATAGGAAACCCAAGATTGAGAAGTATGAGGATGATTATGTCAAAGAAGGTAGAAGGGCAGAAAGGGTGAGTCACTACCGACCGAACACCGTTTGAACAAGTGCTGATGTTTGTTATCATTGTCATAGGGTCTTGAGGGAGGTATCGATGAAGAATTGGATTTCGACGAAGCGGAGCATTTCCAAGACGACGATGACGTCAATACGTTCTATCGAAATGCAGAGGAAGAGGATGATGCGAAAGAAGCTGAAGAACAACAGAAGAAGGAATTTAGATTGGCAAATGCCAATGTGGGTGATAAACCTCAGATTGCCGAGGACGACGACGAAGATGATCTGTTTGGAGAGAGGAAGAAGTATTCGGAAGAAGGTAAACAGTTGAAAAAGATTATGAAAAAGAGAAGAGAGGAAGGTGAAGATGATAACTTGTTCTCGGATGATGATTCGGTAAGTTCCCAATTCATCTCCAGAAGATGACTGGTCTGAAGGTCTTTTTGTTTCTTGTTGGTCAAATAGGACGATTCAGATACGGAAAGTATTGATAGCAAAACATCCCAAAACAAAGATCAAGATAAAGACAAGGATAAGAAACCCCTTGCAGATGGCGATAGACCCTCTCGACCACCTTCTAGAGGACCTGGATCCAGGGGTACCTCCTCACCCACCGGTAAAAGGCCTAATGGGCCTATGCCGGGAAAAGCCTCCACCGCTCCTCCAGGTTCAGGTGCCGCTTTGCTCGCTCAGAGGGCTGCATCACGAGGTGCATCACCTAGACCTTCCGGAGGAGCTAGAGCGGGAAGTCCATTATCTGGTCGAGCAGCTAGTCCCGAAGGTAGAGCGACTTCTCCAGTCATGAGGGGTAATTCACCTGTTCCAGGACGGGGTCAGTCACCTGGTCCGGCCAGGGGATCAAGTCCCGTATCTGGACATTCAACACGGGACGCCTCGCCTGCTCCTGGCTCGAGTGGTGCTGCGAAAGGCAACAAATCTGGTAAAAGGAAGACTACATCTGAATCACCTGGTCCATCTGGTCCTTCCGGTCCTTCGACCAGTTCACCCTCATCTAAAAGGAAGAATTCACCTAGCGAGGCAGGAAGAGTGGGAAAAAAATCCAAAAAATCAGGATCGAATACTCCCACTCCAGGTCCAGAAGAGATTGAACCTTTCCCCGGTATGATAACGAAACAAGATGTTTTAGATTGGTTTAAAGGTTTGAACAAGAAGACTGTACCGATGTCCGAGGCGATCGCTGCTTTTAGAAATAGGATCATGAATGCTGGAAAGAATAGGGAAGCGAACCAGAAGTTGTTCTTGGGTTGGATGAAGATGTTGGCTGATCAGGAGGAGAAAATGTTGAGGTTGAAAGATGAATATAGATAGTTAGGTGGTAGGAGATAACATGGAATTCTTGCCATTTATAAAAAAAGGATGTAGAACAGATATCAGGTGGTTTGTCAATTGTTATTTGTTTGATTACATGATTTCCTGTACCTGATCATATTGGAAGATGTTAAATTGATGAGAAGGATATAGCAGTAATTGGACGGAGGACTAGAAGTGAGAGGTCGAAAGAAGATGGACGGACGGTCTCCTGTTCGAGAATGTATAATCATGTTCCGTATCTGGCAAGAAAAGAATATAACGTATCTTACTCATATTATCATGTTACTCGCATATGCAAAAATTGTATCTTTGTACTTTGTTTAAACAGAAATTGAGGTTTGACGTATCTTGCCAGATTATATATACGTTGCTGGGTTATTCTGGATATCTTGAAAATATCCATGGTGCACTCTGTAGATCATCTGCCAAATGCCCAGTTCTGTTTTTTTTTTGGGTATGAATACATGCTCTGCTCGAAATGCAATTGCAAGTCTGTCTCCGAGCCTAACGACCAGACCACCATCGTCTACTCCCAAAATCCCAAATTCATATCACATCGTATGTAGTACTATGAATTGTTTATTCGGAAGTGGCCTTGACCTTCTTAGGGGCAGCACCACCTTCTCTGAAACCGTTCTTGAATCGTCGGTTGACGTCTTTAAGGTGGGCGTGTCGACCGGTACCGCTGTATGGGCGAAAATGGAATATAGGTAAGATAGTAAGAAGAGATCAACCGTAGGTGTAGAATAAATAGAAAGATATTGTTATCATCGTCAATATGTATTCTCTTGGTTTGTATAATGTTTGCAGTATAAATAAACTCACGTAGTCTTTCTTCTCTTAGCTTTCAAACCCCAGTTGAAGGATCTGAGCTTGGCAGCAGGGTAACCACATTGAGCACAAGCTATGAGGGAGATCGATGTCAGTACTACTTCTTGATACTCTATCCTACTGGTCCTGCTCTATTCCACTCTCCGATCTTCGCGAAACATCTTCAAACCCCAGCCAGTGATTCGCCCACCACACTGCACTCCGAAGTAATCCAACATCGTTGCCATGGCCTTTCTTCATTCCCCATTCCCCGTTCTCCACTCTGACATCCAAAAAAAGTGATACCCACTGAGCTTTTGCTTGTGGAAAGATCGGTTACCACATCTTCGACAGAGAGTGTGGGATTTGGAGTGTCGTTTACCGCTATATATCACGTAGCACAATCGTCAGCATTATATCCTCCATCTGTATCCGATATGTATGGTAAATAGACAGACTCACAAAGAGGGTGTACCCTGTTAGATGGAGAAGCGACCAGGTCAAAGAAAGATTGATCAAAGACCTTCCGTCAGCTATGTTGTTCCATCTTCCATTCTGTCTAAAAAATGTTTTATACGTACTTTACCCTATTCACACAGCACTCATCAGCATTACTTCGTCTTTTGCGAAGGGGGAAGGGGGACATACCATTTTGAATGATTTTTGACAACTTGAAGGATAGAGAGAAAAGCTAAAAAGGTGAATTTGATATAGATGTTGAAAGATGATGAGCGACAGCATGCAACAGCGACCAGCAACTAGCAACTGAGGAGGAAGTGACGAGAAAACGAAAATTGGAAGAGAGTGCCACTTTGTAATTCCCGAGAAAGCAGTTTCGCCGGGATTTGGCATGGGGAGCTGGAGACTGGATATGATAATCCTCCAAAAGAATGCCACGACATGGCTTTCCGTGTCCCCACGTGTCTCTGTGGAGACTCCGGATCTTCGATTGGGATTCTGTGTTGACAGATACGAAGAGCACTATGATGGTTGGAGGGCATGTCGTCCCGAGGCCTCGAGTATACATCTATATCTGCGTCTCAAGATAGGAGCAGGAGCGACAGAGTGACACGACTCAAAATTACATGTTCACAATCACATAATCGATACAACCCCAATCAACATTGGTATCCACTACACATGTCCTCACTCGATCCCAACAAATCCCTTCCTCCACTCCCTCCGCTAAAATCATTCTCCCTCACTCACATCCTATACGACCCCACCCACCCACTTTCCATACCATTAACTTTACTGTCCCTCTCGCCGATATTCCTCTTCGTATCCTATTTCACTTTGTTGATCTTCACCAGACGCTTGACGATCCTCTTACTGGCAGCTGGACAACTGGGTAATGAAGTATTATCGTGGATCTTGAAAAGGTTGCTGAAAGGGGATAGACCCTATATGGGCCATGGAGAAGTGGGTACAGGCTATGGAATGCCTAGCTCTCACTCGCAAGCTGCTGGATTCTTGGTTGCATGGGGTATAGGATATTCTTGGACTCTTGCTTCGAGAGGTCAGAGGGAGGGAAATGGGAATGGTAGATTAGGAGTGGTGAGAAAGGTTCGGAATGGGATTTACATTTTGGGATTGGTCATTTGGTCAATAGGTGTATCATATTCTAGGTACGTCAGCATTCAATTTCCTGATTGATATCTTTCCGCGAAATGTCAGCTGAATATGTGAAATTGTTCATACTGTAGGTGGCATTTGCATTATCATTCTCCTATACAGATCATCGCTGGTTATTCTGTGGGATTAGTAGCTGGTGCGGCGTATTTCTGGTTAACAGAGTATCTACCGATATACCATTCTGGATCTCTGGTCGGCCAGATACGCAAAAAGGTAGAGTACTTGTGGGAAGGTGTAGGGGGGGTAGGAGGGTGGGAATTGGGAGATGCCAAAGGTGGTTGGGGCGAGGGATGGTTGGTGGTTGGAAAAGACGAGACTGGTCAGAAGAGAAAGAAAAGTCGGTGATGTATACATGACTATAATAAGGTTATGAATGATAAGATACATAGGCATAATCCGATCGACGTACTTCCAAAATACGCTCTACACTCTGAGGCTACCTCGACTTGCCGTTGAGTTGAGTGTTACTACTCACTTCGTGCCAAGCAGATGAACGACATCGTATACTTATCTACGTCGCAAGTGAATGTGGTGAGACAGATTGCGATCATTCACGGATGAGTAGTGAGTGGGAACCGAACCGAACAATTTTTGATGGGGAAGATCTACTTACACACGACTTGTATGCATGGCGAGAAGTAGTACTGCAGCTCGTAGATAGACGTCATGATCATCAAATGTGACAATATGAATGTGTCATGCGTGTCCAACGTACGATACCCAGACTAGTGTGATCCTTTTCTGCTAGGTATAGATAAGAAGGGAGGGTAGGGTCGACTGGTCGATACATCTTCACCTTCACCCGCATAAGCATCCACGATCGATATCTACCATTTCATACAAGCAATATTCGATCTATAAGAAATGTCAGCTGACAACAAAGAACCCACTCCGTAAGCCACTTCATTAATTGGACCAGATATAGATTCATCGTGCTGACTCTTTGAACAGTCAAGAAATCGTGAATCAGATTCGAGAATTGGAGAAAAAGGGAATTATCAAACTTGACAGTGTGAGTTGTAGTATACTGAGCCAATCCGACGTTGAAGGAAGATCAAATCATTCGATTCATCCTTCATTACGGGCTGACCTCGGCTGAGGAAACAATGATAGGACCGGAAGGGAGCGGTTGAAAAGATTGAGAATGGATCCATTTCCGTATGTATTCATGCGATAATCCTATGGTCCTACGATCTCATGGTTCGCCGATACTATAGTTCTGCGCTTCGGTCTTCCGACTTCCAGCTAATATAGTCATTACTGTAATCTGAATTTAGCCGTCCGATCCAAGGGTAAATGGCATCGGGAAGCTATTATCGGGATTACCATTCTTGGGTCGTAAGTCTTTATCCGTTGCTGCGTAAATCACCCATTGAAACGTTGGGGGAAAGAGAGCTAACGAGAGCATGAACTCATTTTAGCTGGAGATACTAAGATGAACGTTGAGAGAGCTCTTGCCGAATATCTGAAAAGCATCAAAAATCCCTAGATGTAGTAATAAAACTTCGCAGTTGAAGTCGGGCATGTAAAGCTGAAGGGGATGGTGATGGAAAAGATTAATCAACGAATGAAAAAAGGTAGTATGTAGAGACATGCATGATGGATCTGCGATGGTGATTGCGTTCGCTGTATCCACCGTTCTGGGCACCTCTGGATGAAAAGTTCCGATTTCTCTGACTTACATCACTGATCGCCATCCTAGTTTGACTGATGCATTTGGTGAGATAAAAAATCATTCTTTTTTGGGATTGATTGCCTATGTTGTTACGAATCCATGTGCGTGCTTTGTTCGATGGTTCAGATTCGTCCTACACGCTGCCAAAGAGAGTAAGATACAAGACGGACTAATCCCAATGTCGTGCAAGATATCACTTCATCATCCTCATCCCAAAGAACTTCTTTAGAGATATATATCTATATATCTATATGTGTAACTTCGATAGCCGCTCAGACATCTACAACAACATATCTTCCGAAAGTCAAGAGATCCCTCTGTAAGTATAGACCAGATCCTACATCTCGGGATGCCAGGTCAACTGATTGTTACCGACTGGTGTGTATCTGTTCAGGTCACAATTCTTGGGAACGAAGCCGAAAACAGGTGAAAACCGAGGATGCCAAAGTTTGTATGAAGTCTCGATTCTGCCTTTCAACGCTTTTGCTGTTGGTTTTAGGTAGTTTGCTGTTGCAAGAGACGACCGTACGTTTTCTGACAACGGATGCTCTATCAGGTAACGGAATCACTCACTCAAGGTGAGACTAGTACTGAGAAGTTACTTCGGGGCTACCGGGTACCAATAATAAGTGTTCACACATTCTAACATAGCCGCAAAGCTTACTATACCTATGACGATCTAGGCTACTACTATTCTGCCCTGCATTGCACTGACTTGAGTGAAGGTCTGACCGAGCTGAGGAGACCGTGGCCAGAATTTACCAGAGAAAAGCTCCCAGCAGGTGCTTGGCACGGGTGTATCAGCAATCGTCGTTCATATACCTGTTTGCGTAGAGGACACATAGATCACGCAGCGGTGAAAGCAACGTGTGCACGGACATTTTGAAAGATCTGCCACGCCACACATGCCACAAGATGCACATGTGTTTATGTAATGTTCGTTGTGTATTGATTGCCGGATTAGGTATCTTGAAGTGACGTCACTAGATTAAATCCTACCCTAATGCAGTAAAGTAACACCACCCGGGAATGAACGACGTTGACTCCCTGACCTGACACCATCCCATAATCATCATCATCATCATCGTTCATTCCTCATTCCTCATTCCTCACTTCTCTTTTCTCATTTCCTGTTCTCATCTATCCTGACTCTCACTGCCCCGCATAATTACAAGACCGTAAGTCGATTGTAAACATCCACCGTCATCGCGCAGTCTCATCATCCACACGCTGATCCATAAATATCCCTTATCTCACACTCGTCTTCTCACGAACCTATTTTCCTTCTTCACATCTTTGTAAACAATCACTTGCCGCCCATACAGTCAAACATCTATCCTAAGCTAAACAATCGATATCAACATAAGGAATACTAGTCAAGACCAGGAGATAGTCACGATCAACAATGTCACACTTTGATACCTTGTCGAGGACTACGTCCAGGACTGCGGGCTCAACCGTCTCTAGAAATCAATCTTTGGTGAGTGAACCGGAACATCATTTGTGTTTCACACCGACACCCAACAACTGATGATATCGTCTAAAACTGCAGATCAAGAAGAATACTGCCCCTCATGAGCTCAAACCATCTGATATCCTCATCGAGCGATTCACTGCTTGGAAGCAGATCGTAAAGATGCTCATCTGTAAGTTCAACTCTTTCTATCGTTCGGCTCATTTTCACTTGGCTGACAACGATTCCTCAGCCTACTTCGAGGGTGTCGCCGATATTGAAGCCAACACTTCAAAAGAACTCACCAAGCTCGGTGCTGTCATTCAAGTTCCATTCAGACCAGGAAATCAGTTCTTAGGCGAAGGTGGTATGCAGGTGAGCAGCAGGTCTCTTTCTTGTTCTATATAACCCCAAGCTTACATGGGCTATCTAGGATGTGTTCTACACCATCCGAGACAAGACTCGAGTGATCGCCGACTCCCACTCTTCCCTCGCCCGAACCATCGAATCTTCAATCGTTCAACACTTGCAAAAGCTCAGAGCTGAGATCAAGGCTCACATCAAGAACGTACAAAACGATACTGGAAAACTCGCTACTTCAGTTGCCAAGGAGAGAGAACTTTCCACCAGAGCTATCGCCGATCTCCAAAGAGCCATCGGAGCTGTCACCCACACTCCTATGCAAGTCTCAGCGAAAGAAGACCCCTTCGCTGTCAACCAAGCCGTTCACAAGCAACTTCAAAGACAAGTAAACGAGGAGAATGCTTTGCAAAAGTCCATCATCATCATGCAACAGAACTCTGCTCATTTCGAAGAAGGTATTGTTCGATCCATCCAATCCGCCTGGGCCACCTTCGATGAATGGCAAACTCGAATGTCCAGCTCCGTACAAGAGACCTGGAGACATCTCGGTGTGAACATGGCCCAATTGATGCCAGACAGAGAATGGGTCTCATTCGCTGCTCGATCTGACCACTTGCTTGATCCTGAAACTCCTCTCAGAAACCCCGAAATGATCGATTACCCAGGAAAAACCGATCCCGCTGTCACTCCCGTTCACACTGGTTTACTCGAACGAAAGAAGAGATTCACCAAGACCTACAAAGAAGGTTTCTACGTTCTCACTCCTGCTGGTTACTTGCACGAATACGCTTCATCGGATCCTACCACTGCTACCCACCCTGTCTGGTCATTGTTCTTGCCTGCCTGTACTCTTGGTCCACCTTCTTCTGCCACTACTGCCAAATCTCACAAGTTCCACATCGAAGGTCGAAAGGACGGTACATCAGCTTACGGTAAGACACCCGGTGGTAAAGGTTTATTCAGAGGCTCCGAAACTGCATTCACCTTTAGAGCTAGGAGTCACGAGGAGATGATGGAAGTCTGGAATGACCTCCGAATGCTCGTCGCTAGGTACTTGGTCGCAAGTGAACAAATGGAAAGACACGGTGATGTTCAAAGAGCTGTCCTCAGTGTTGGGTAAGTTTGATCTTCTGTATTTGGGGTTAGTCACTTGCTAAATCGATTTGACAATATAGTTACCGATCCGACGAAGAGGAGGAAGAAGAGGAAGAGGAAGATGATGAAGAAGGTAGCTCAGTCGAAGAAGCTGAAGAGGAAGAGGAAGAAGCCGAGCATGCTGGTGACGCTCATGAGGAGTCCGAAGAAGTTCCAGCTTACACTTCGGGTGGAGCTGCTCCTCTAGAAGTTGGTCCCAACGGATATGTCGTGAGTGCCCATCATTCATGACCGTCAAATAGACATATGCTCATATAGATGTCACCAGGTCGACAAGAAAGACAAGCCCGAGCTCGGGGCTGAGACCTCATCAAACGCTGGAAAGGGAGTTGAACGACAATTATCGAGAAAGGAGGAAAAGGCACCAGCAAGAGAGGAGCCTACAACCGGTGAGGCTACTCTCTCTTCTCCTTCCACTCTCCCTACTACCTCTATCGGAGAGGGCGAAGGTGTTTCTAGTTCTGCCCCTGCCACCAAACCTGAAGATACGCTTGGTGAAGTTGCACAAGCACCTGGCTCCGTCACTGGTGACTCGCAACCTACATCAACCGAGTTAGACCCTGAAACTCCTCCTGCTACCAATACAACTGGTGGAGGGGAACACAAAGGTTTATTCAGTCGATTCACCGAGAACTTTGGTTCTGCCACCAAGAAACCGGAAGCTTAAAAACAAGCCTTCAGAATTGAACCGTGCACCTTCGCCCTTCCTCCCGTTTTGGTTTCATCTTTTATTTCATAATCGTTGAATCACATTTACTGATATCACGAATCTCTTCTTTATCGTTACTCGATTCCGTAGCCGATGAATAATCACAGTCAACATGACCTTGTGTGGATGTCGCTGTCAGTTGTAACACACGAACATTTGATCTTTCAATACTTGATTTCTCCTCTCTCTTCTCTCTTCTATCCATATCCTATTTCGTATATTTATCTGTCTGATCAGTCGAGAGTAAAAGGGTTGAATCTGAATTTATACAACAATAATATGCTACTTCTTTAATCTGAATGGATGGATGAATTGAATTGAATTGAATCATTTTACAATTGAGCCTGCAGTCCGGTTAAACGGGTCTTGCGGATAACCGGGTATGAGGTGTTTAGAGGCTCCATCATCATCCATCATCCACGCTGTTTTGTCCATCCCTATCCAATTCAGTCCACTTGATTCGATATTCATGTTCATACTGACAATCAGACCTGCTATCATAGCAGTGCATGCTCTTGAGATTATACACAACTGTTATCATAGTCGCGAATCACCGAATCTACACATGACAACCCTGAACAATGTCATCGCCTACCAAGCACAATCCATCAATCGAGTCGGTCCAGGCGAATCTACGTAAATTCCTCAATGTGTACCTCCAGCACCGACCGTTAGTTCAGCGGACACTGACAGCGGGGTTTGTGCTATATTGTCTTGGAACGACATTCGCTGCGTTGACCGGCCGAACGAGTAACAAGAGTGGTGGATCAGGTGGGTCAGGAAGGGGGAGGAGGGATAAAGGTGAGTGAGGATGATAGGGCCACATATGTGATGCTCATATATCCGTAGGAGAGTATAATACTTATACATATCTATCATGTAGACTCGAAGAAGACGACTGCATCCCCCAATGACCCATTATTCCATATCCGACTCAAGAGATTACTTCGGATAGTTATACCGAGCCTGAAATCAAGGGAAGCAGCGATGTTAGCATTACATTCTGCATTCTTAGTGACGAGAACAGGTATCAGCTTGTATGTAGCTGAATTGGATGGAAGGTAAGCTAAATAGAATGGTGACAGGTCAGACCAAATACACTACTGATAAAGTTCATGTATCACTACGATAGGATCGTATCATCCCTAGTCACCGCTCAACCGGCTTTGTTCTTGACGAATCTGACAAAATGGTTATTGGTCGCTATACCTGCTACTTATACCAACTCGATGTTGGAGTATCTTCAATCCGAACTGGGGCTGGCATACCGAACGAGGTAAGTGTACATATAAGTAGCATATTATCTCACATGAGATAGGAGGATAGTGGTATTAATCTGGTCTTTATTCGATGCGACAGATTAACCAAACACGCTTTACAAATATACCTTGACCCCATCATGCCTCCTACCACTATCAACGACACCACTCACGAGAAATCATCTGGATCTTCTTCATTACTCAAGACAGATAAGGATGCGCAAATATCAGGAGAACAGCTGTTTTACAAATTATCAAATTTAGATGATCGGATAAAGAACGCAGATCAATATCTGACGGTGGACATTCAACAATTCAGTAACAAGTTGGCGGAGATATATTCAAATATTGCCAAACCTGTTTTGGATGTTATGTGAGTGTATCTGTTCAGAGCCATCCTTGTACGGTTCATATATGAGCTTAAAATTAAGCTGACTGTCTCGTTCGTACTTCCAGATTGTACAATTATCAGTTATCGAGAAATGTCGGTGCGGAAGGATTAGTCATCTTGACAATATTAGTTCAGACGAGTGCTGGATTATGTGAGTGTACATTACCGCAGTAATGATATGTGCATCGGGGGCTGACCTGCGCATTATTCCAGTACGAGCTATCACACCTCCGTTCGGGACATATGCAGCGCACGAAGGTAAGCTTCTGACAATCCCATGCTCGAATTTGAACGCAGCTCACACACTCCTGTTTGAAATGATAGCCAAGCTAGAAGGGGAACTTCGATTCACCCACTCAAGGCTCCTCGAATCAGCCGAAGAAGTAGCTTTATACCACGGCGAGGAATTCGAGAAGAACGTGATTGAAAGAGGATATTTCGCTTTGGTCAAACATGCCAATAGAGTATTGAGGATCCGGGTATGGCACGGTATGGCCGAAGAAGGGGTCATCAAGTGGGTCTGGGGTAGTTTGGGTCTGTGTATCTGCGCGATACCGGTTTTCGCAGGTGAGATGTTAGGTATGAAAGGTGGTGATTTGGGTACGAGAACGGAAGGTGAGTCATACTAAGGGTTTTCGTCTTATGATCGTTTGCATGGTAGTTTGCTGAATGATATGGGGGAATTCAGGCTTTGTTACCAACCGGAGGTTGTTGTTGTCCTCCAGTGATGCTTTTGGACGGGTCATGTACAGTTACAAGGTCAGATTTATCCCAATTGGGCCAGCGCAGACGATATACTGATCTGTTTTGATGGGTGTATACATAGGAACTTGCTGAACTTGCTGGATACACCGCTCGGGTCTCGGATCTGTTCGACACGATGGAAGATGTGAAGGCGGGTCATTATCAGAAGAAATTGGTCAGTAGTGCCAAAATAGAGGATAATGCCAAGAGTAAGTGAAGTGTCGAGAAAAAAGCGGAACAATAGCTGATATCAGGTTCTGTCCCAGTGCTACAAGGCCGGGGGAAGATCATTGAATCCGATGAGATAAGGTTCGACCAGGTTCCACTTATCAGTCCGAATGGTGATGTTTTGGTGAAATCGATGAGTTTCAACGTGGAGCCCGGTGTGAGTCATCTTAGCTGTGGTATCACACTGTCGATGTGATTAGCTGATGAGAGATCTTAGAAACACCTATTGGTAGTTGGACCTAATGGATGTGAGTGGCAGATAGGTTATTCAGAAGTTGATCAGCAGCTGACTCGAACTGTACAGGCGGAAAGAGTAGTCTATTCCGTATCCTTGGCGGTCTTTGGCCAGTCTATGGTAAGTACACTATACCCGGTATCAGGTATCGATGGCTGACTTGTAAAATAGGAGGAACGGTATACAAACCACCCGCTCGATCATTCACCTATATCCCTCAACGTCCTTACCTTTGTACGGGAACTTTACGAGATCAGATAATCTACCCCCACTCGCAAGTGGAGATGAGAGGGAAGGGAGTATCGGACGATGATCTTCGAAAGATACTGGATGTAGTCGAGATGGGGCATATAGTAGAGAGAGAAGGAGGTTGGGATACAGTCAGAGAGTGGAGGGATGCGCTCAGTGGAGGGGATAAGCAGAGAATCGCAATGGCTAGATTGTTCTATCATAAACCTAAGGTATGTTCGACTTAATTTCAAAACTATGTTCCAGGGGTTCGGTGAGCTGATGTGTGGGCTGTGCGTAGTATGCAATTTTGGATGAATGTACGAGTGCTGTCACATTAGAAATTGAAAAAGTCATGTATGATCATGCGACTGGTAAGCTATTTGCCCATTCGCGGTAATTATACAGGCTGCACAGCTGACTTGGTGGTATGTCTATTTGATAGCATTGGGAATCACATTGATGACAGTCAGCCATCGACCTTCGTTATGGAGATATCATTCGATGGTATTGCAGTATGATGGAGCAGGAGGGTATATCTTGTGAGTTGGTCTCTTTGCTCTTCCTTTCGGTAGTGACGATAGATGGAAATTGACTGAGTAGTCATTTTTATCGATATGCAGTACCGAGCTAGACGCAGAGAAGAGACTGGCTTTGCAGGAAGAGAAACAGGATTTGGAACATAAGTTATTGACCGTACCGAAATTGAAACAGAGGTTGGAAGAGTTGAAAGCTGTTAAAGCTGAGAGGGAAAGAGTGAAGTGATGTTATGTTGTGTTGTAGATGTTGTTCGATTATATAGATGAGATGCAGAGAATGACGTTGTATGCAGCAAAAGAAAATGAAATTGTAACCTGATACATTTCAAAAAGACTTACTTATAAATTTGAGACTTACATCCTGTCTTTGTTCCACACAATTACCTACAGTCCTCTCACACTTTCATGTTCTTATTGAGTGAGTCATCTTGTCAGATGGTACAGTAGTTTCATTCACTTGCGGTACTTATACAAATCAATCATTATTTTCAATTCTATTCCGTCAGATCTTATCGTTTTCCCCTTGGACTCCTAAAAGTTATACTTGTCATCTCACTTGCGATTCGAGGATGTGATGATCCTGTTCTGTCTCGGGTTTTGGTATCTGGCGACAAACCATCACCAAGCGGGAGCTCCACCTGACATAATGCAGAACGACATCAGTCCATATCCAACCCTTTTGGGACTTTGAGCACGACAACTGCAATATTAAACAAAGCTTACCTGGAGCACCGAAACCTTGAACATCGACAGAAACGTCCGCTCCACCTTCCTGACTCGGTTGAGTTTCACCTTGAACGATCGGCAGAGCGCTGACTGACGAGAGAGTAAGGATGAAGGTGAATGCCATGATTAGTTTGGATGTAGATGGCTGCATGATGTGATGATGGTCGTCTGGTTATTTGGCTTCGAGAGGATGCTGGGTCCTGTTGTAAGGGATGAATGCTTACGCTTCCTACGTTCTTGAAGAGGCTTTATATATGGCAGTGAACCATAGGTATCTGGTAATTTACATTCACACTTCATCTTGAATCCAGGTTTCGTTCGACCTGACTCGAATCTGGTTCAGCCGTTCCTTCATCTTCCACCTCTTGTCTAATCACGCACTCCAGATCAATTCTAGAATGCACCCAGTCCGGTCTGGAGGACAGTAAAGACCCTCTTTGTTCTTCATATGCAGGATGAGCTCCACATTGAAACATAGTTACATACCTTAACATTCAATCTCAATTCAAATATTAGTGAAATAGGGTCATTCAGTCAGTCAGTCACCATGAGGAATTGACTAAAAGTCAATTATCGATAAAATCAATTGTTATCAAGTTGATTCTGGTCTATGTCTGGGCCTATTGATGGTACCTTGAAATTGTATTTCCTTCGGGGATCTTGTACATTTAGGCTCTGATTGGTACGTACCCCCCCTTCATTGATCGGCACTGGTTGATCGTCATCGGTATCATAAAGAATCGGCAGCTCAGGCAATTCTTGACTTACTGTAAGTAATCCCTTCATGAACCTGACCGGCAAAGAATGCCACGGACACGCCAACATCCAAGGTATATGTCCAGCACCTGCACCGTCACTATGACATGCACCTTCATACCATAACATCCTTGATCTGGACCAACATGAATATGAGACGAAACGGTGAGTCGCCAGCTCGGCGGTTTCATAGTTGTGTGAGACACGATATATGTCTGCTAACTGTTTTTCGGTCGGACGTGATCTATTTTTCGGGTTTACAGTACGCTTTTACGGGCTGTACTATGTATTCGTTCAAAGAGTTGTGGCTTTGCGAGCAATATGACGACCTTTGCTTCTCTAGACAAGTAGCACATGTGAGTAGATGCAGAAGACCAATATATGATGTTTAATGTTGAGTATTTCGGAAAGATGACTTGACAAAAAGGGTAACGCCTAGGTGGACCAACAGCCACTTCGGTCATCTGTACGGTATCGTTCTAAGTACGATCTACAATGCGGATAATCATCGTTTCCTCTCAAAGTACAAATCATGCACGTGTCGTCCCGCTGATTGAAATTTATGTAGTGCAATGTACCAACGCCATCTCAAGGATGGGTCACGATTATTCCCATTTGCATTATCCGTTTGCGATTCCATTCAAGAGAGATTAGAGGTTTATATACCATACCAACTGTCTAAGTTAATTAATCAATGAGAGTAACAAGATGTCTATTTTTGTATAGAAAGATGGATGATCAATGGCCAATGAATGACAAACGACAGATAGCGAACAATGTCCCGTCCTTTCTAATATATATGTGTAACAATGATTGAAAAAAGATAAGACAGGACCATTTATAATGATGTCAAAGTGGAAGAACAAAGTCGACAAAGAAGAAGAAAAAGAGCAGATAAACGAAGCGAAAGGATCAACCTCCCATGACTTGTTTGCCAGGCTGGTGCACCACCTATTGATAGACAATAAACCCATCAGTATTCATATTGGAGTTCAACAGTAGATGATGTATCGAACTCACCAGGGTTACCGGAGCCTTAAGCAGCGACAGTTGGCTCGGCCTCTCTCTTCCAGGCGGGAGCACCACCGGGATTCCAGTAGCCTTGAGCAGACACAGCAGGTTCAGCCTCTCTTTTCCATGCGGGAGCACCACCGGGATTCCAGTAGCCTTGGGCAGACATAGCAGGTTCAGCCTCTCTTTTCCATGCGGGAGCACCACCGGGATTCCAGTAGCCTTGAGCAGACACAGCAGGTTCAGCCTCTCTTTTCCATGCGGGAGCACCACCGGGATTCCAGTAGCCTTGTGCAGTTACAGTTGGTGCGGCTTCTCTCTTCCAAGCGGGAGCGCCACCTATCGATTGAAGGCATCTCAGCTTGAGTTGGCGTCAAGACATAATGGATCGGAAAGGCTTACCGGGATTCCAGTAGCCTTGGGCAGACACAGCAGGTTCAGCCTCTCTTTTCCAAGCGGGGGCACCACCGGGATTCCAGAAGCCTTCGGGAGCAACGGTGGGTTCTGGAACAGGGGCGGCGATGGCTACTGAGGCAATGGTAGCGACAAGGGCGACAGAGAAGAATTTCATCTTGATTGTGTGATTGGGAGATTTGGGTGTAAGTGTGAGAGTGGAACTTGATATACGACAAGATGGGATTGAAGGCGACAAAGGATAGTATGGGGAAAGTGATCTGCAAAGAATCGACGCTATATATATCCACGAAGAACAAATGCGAGTCCTACGACGTGGGTCGATGCGATGATGTGCGATGTGCTAAAATAACTTGGGGAAAACCAGGTACCGGTCTAGGCGCTTTTCTCAACGGATTAATTCCTTAAATCAGAATAAGAGGAGGATTGGAGAGTCGTTATGGCTGATTGTGGGGACAAATACGCTGTTATGCCTCTTACGTGACAGAAAACAAGTGGTGGTGGTGTATTCGAGTATGTGACGAGATATATACACAGGTGATGTTCAGGTGAATGAGAGGAAGAGAAAGGGAGATGGAATCAATCGGTAAATAATCGTATGGTCCTTTCATAACGCTACGTCCACCTTTCCCCTCTGCTGAGAACCCCTTTTCTTTTGCGTAAGGTCAAGGCACATGTTTGGTTCCTCTGTTTGTCAACAGGGTCAAATAATGTAATGAGGCGTTTCCTTGGTTTTGCTGAAATGCCCAGTCCAGGTTCAAATGAAAAATGCAATGGAATACAGTAGAAAAGCAAAAGTCCCATCACATCCGACACTTTCCCCGTCCCTGGTTATGTACAGGAATAAAGGGCATATAGAGAGAGGATCTTTGACGCGGAATTTACCCGTTAAACCACATAGGCTCGGAGGAATTTTCTATTTTTTTGACCTGTAGGATTTGGAAGGCGTTATTTCCAATCATCAATCGCACCGGTCGTAAATTACAGAAAGCCAACGATTTCACAGACCTGCGGTAACTTTGTTCTACAAAAGGAAAAGGTAAATGACGTCGGTCAGCATTATAGCAGACAGACGTGTTTCAGTTTTTCCTAATACAAAGTCAATTTCCCAATTACAAAATGATATTTTATTGTGTCATGACGCGTCGTATTCAAAAGTCGACGGCGTAACATCTTAATTGAACTGTTCGAAAATCATTCTGTTGGAAGCTGTCTCGCGGATATTAACTTTCCAATCTCTTGTTTCTCTGTTGAATGACATGTACAGTACACAGAAAAGCATTCCTGGATGATAATTTCTGGTCGCAAAGGATGCACGTGAACCACTCGGACTAACCACCTTTTGGCGCCACACCTGTCATGGAGTGAATATTTGCATGTGTGCACAGTACGCAGCTTTTTCGGGAAAAGCCTACCGAAGCCACTGCGTATCGCGCACCCTTGCGTGACTTGAGAATGTGGGGCGAAGAGCCGAACGAGGGTGGTGCGCGGAGTTTCGTTTCATGAGAGATCAAACGCGTCTATAATCCTGCTTGTCGGGGAGGCGAGTCCACCCTCGGTCCAGCTCACCTTGGCACGGCGATCCAAGCATCACATCATATGCCATCATGGTAGACCAAGGAGCATGCATGTATGCCTGTCCGCTCCACCTCTGCAGTGCGGTCATGTACACATGTGAGAATGTTATGTGATGCGATGTGAGGTGATGTGATCGATGGGATGTGCCTTGTACCTTGAACCTGTTTCTAGTGGTTACTGATTCGAACTTTGACAAATAGGGTTTGGACTTGATCAATGAGAGACGCACATCACAAAACGATTTTCTCAAATTCCTTCCGTTCAGGCGATTGGTAGCAAATTTGCGAGACGAATCCTATCGCTTCATCGGATGTGTCATATCTCACACCGCAATAAATGTTCCAAGAACCGGCGATAGCTTGGGAACACAGTTCTGACTCGGATTGAACTCTAAAATGACCTGGATGATCATAATTGACGTACAGACAGGACTGCACATTTCATCATCGGTCAGTCCGTCACATTCCGGAATGACGCATGCCCCTCTCTGCTTGTTGATGCCGATCTATTGAGGATCAGCGGACGTAAGATCGACGCACGTATCGGAGTATGGCTAAGCTTGACATCATCTTCCTTCGTCACAACCGTCTCAATACTGTATCATACCAACAATCGTGATGTTGTATTAGCAAGGAGCATTTCATCTTGATAGTCGATCGCCTATCTCGATATGAGTCGCCTAAATGCGACTGAATCAAAACTTTAGATCCAGGATAAAGTGGTTAATACCCAATCGAGCCTATACTTTAATCTGCCTCTGAACGAGCAGATTATCAAGCCCAAGGCGTCGGATGAAATAGAGTGAGTCAGCTTAAAGCGGACATGAGTAGGGGAGATCATCAGATCATCCCAGACGATATCTGATGTTCAGATCCGGAATGTCTAAAGGGAAAAAAGCCACTGTCATACCAAGACGCCTCACTATCAACAGGCGGGTTCCTGGACAAGCCTCAACTTCTGACGACGGAGCGGGATAGGAACTTGAAATGAAACAGCTGCATACAACTTTCACGTCATCATCGGAAAGATTTGCAAGTTTCGATGAATCGTTTGGGCAGTTTGCGTTTCTCTACTCAACTCATGGGACCATGGGGAGCTTGGTAAGGTTCCTCCATACTGACGAAGAATCTGAAGGACAATGCTTGTAGCGAGAATACTGCCAAATACCTGCTCCATGAAAAGACCCTTCAGAGGAGCGGGTCGACCATTGTCGCTACCAGCGATCTTGGAACATATCACTTACCCAGCTGCCACAGAGAGCATGATGAAACATGGTGCACCGGCCGGGTAGTGTGTTGTGTGTTTGCTTAACGTGCACTAACAACGAAGAACCACACACCATCCTCACACGCATGTAGCCCTATCACAGACCACTCAGCTCACCATCATGCATGCATGCTTTGGGATCACTCTGGCTGCCTTTGCACTCTTCACCGGATATCACAGTTCTACTCTGCCATACGAACCAATGCAGACCGGACTCACAATCCATCCTAACGCATTGTTCACAGTACACTTCTGACTATGTATAGATAATGTCTCGACCGGAACTACCGCATACCATCACCTCTCATCCATATCTGTCCATATTTCTCGGCTTGCCAGCGCACAACGATGAGAATCAAGGAGATCATCCGATCTTTCATCCAGGTGAAGAATTGATGGGTACATTGCAGTTAGAATGTACGGTCGCACATACGATAAGCCTGGGTAGGATAGAAGTGGAAATGGTAGGAAGAGAACGTAAGTGGGTCTTCTACAATCGATATCGCTAAATTGATGGATCAGATGCGAGAACGATGAACGAGGTGATCCAAAAAACCTTCTGGCAGACCTCACTTGCCTTTCAAGGTGAGCCAACCTTGAATTGTCGACACCACTCTACCGTATGCCCACACATTCATTACACTAGGACCTGGACTACCAGTCTCCAACGCTTGCGACGATAATCCCTTGTCATCGAGCCATTCGGCTGCCGACCATCCTGCTCGTAAAGGGTATGTTCTCCTCTCTGCCAGACCTGAGTTGTTCTGTATTGACCTTGGCGATAGAATTACGACATTCCCAATCAGGGTGGCCCTACCTGACACTCTGCCTACTTCATTCATCCACCCTACAGCTCTCACTTCATACACCCTACATGCCATCGTGCAAATTTCTGAGTTCCCATCGACACGTTCCATATTGCATACCTCTACGGAGATAGACATCTTGCCTAGAGTCGGCGATGGCTTCGGAAAATTGCCTTTGAACTCGAAAGAGGTTGTCAGCCAAGCCGTCTTGAACGAAGAGTGGGAAAACGAGGTATTGGAGATCAACGTGAGCAGTACGAATGGATGGGCAGTCGAGGGTTCGAGGGCAAGGCTTGAACTGAGAGTGAGGAATGAAACTCGATTACCAGTATGTCCATCATCATGATGTCTATCAAATGATATTCGACTATCAGTTGATGCAGTGACGAACTGGACAGACTTTGTCGCCCACGCTAGAGATCGTCCAGCGAGTCACTGTGCAGCAAATTAATGGACAAATGGTTGACTTGGATACCATTTTGCTTGAACGGGTCTACTCAGGTCAGTTTTGACTAACATATTTGAGAGTCTGGTCTGACATTTCTGCTTTCCGATCACACCCAGACGGTTACATTACCTCGCCTTTCAGCGAGAGCAAGTATCATGTCGACTTTATCCTTCCAAAAGGGACACGATCTATTGCTCCTGCCGATGGCTCATCCTTTCGAGCCGGACCTTTCATTCGGCTTGGAGTTCGTTTGGTCACAACAGAAGCGTTCAATGCGTAAGGGTGACTGTTGAGCATAGCTGTGGCTTACTGAGCTGATTCTTACTTCAAGAGATAGCGTCGTGGTTCTTCCCATTCATGTATTCCATCCGGCTTCCCTTTCTGCCGATTTGTGGCTAAAGCACCATTCGCTTCAAACGGAATTACGAGGTGCAGCTTCGCCTATACCTCCTATACCTGTAACCCAGAAGAGATGGTCTGCTCCGCTTCAATCTGTAGTTACCGCGCTCACATCCTCGACATTCCCACGAAGTCCTGATAATCGTATTTCTGCTGAACGTGTGTCTACGTTAGGTCATCGACCGAAACTCCAGCAACAAAGGCATAGTATATCTGGACTACCTACTAGAGCAGACACACACCCTTTCTCAGCCTATCGACCACCCTATCATCCCCTGCCTGTACCACCTCGGATCAACTATGTTTATCCTCAACCTGATTGGAGCTTATATGCTGTCTCGGAAGAAGAATCCCGAGCCACGAGGACGTCAAGACATCTCAGAGAGACCAGTAAAAATAGAGGAAGAAGTGTCAGTCCTCCTCTTACTCCTATGCTCCAAAGTGAAGTGAGTCCGCCGATTGCCAAAGCGGAGCAAACCTACACTCTAAGCCCATCTCCCCGACGAGCTACTCCTTTGCACGGTCCTCGGGCACCTTCAGCTCCACGCCTCAACATCATCCCCGCCACCATTCTGTCACCTATCTCGCCGGAGATCTTGTCACCGAAACCCATTATATTCACCAACCCAGACTCGTACTTTGACGGTCAACAAGCCACCACGAGTCCCGAAAGCTCACCTATTAAAGGTGGGAGTCATAGATGTAGCAAAGACACAGTGAAGAGCTTAGAGGCTATGGTTGTGGATGATGGACCGATGGTCGTATATGAAGCAGGGGAAATACCGAGAAGGAGATCAACTAGAAGAGGTAGTGACCACCGACGTTCGATCTTAAATCTGTTCGAAGAGGAAAATAAGTCAAGTGAAGATGGTTCCTTGGAGGGTGGGCTGTATAGAGCGAGAGAACATAGAATATGTGATCATCATTCTGCCTCACTTGGGAGTGTGGAAGAGATGCCTGATACCATACCCGAATCGCAGAAGATATCTACGACTGGATCGAATAATATTGGTGTACTAGATGATAAAGATAATGCTGTAGAGTCGGCCACAGAATCGAAAGCAGTGAGTTCAGGGATGTGAACCTTCCTCACGGGACTGAGACGAACGCAGTCGGCGAAGCAAGCTCTGCTGGTCCATCGCTGACATATCCCGTATCCCATTCCAGACATCCAATAAATCAACTGACCCCTTTATCTCACCTGACCCCAACAAATCTGCTCGTGGAGGCAGAGGAGGAAGGGTGACTTCCGCTCGTCAGCTATTTGAAGATCAAAGCAAGTCTTCTACAGGAATAACTGTGGCAGATAGGAAGAAAAGGTATTCGTTACCTCCTGAGCTACTTCTTACCAGTTCACGGAAAGCTTCAACTGGGTCGGTGCAAATCGGATCGCCAAAGGAAGGCGTATCTGCAGGACCAGATGGAGTATACTTGCAAGGTAGAAGAAGTAAGACTTCAGGTGAAGCTTCAGGTGCAGGTACAGGTGCAGCGGTTGGGAAATTGAGAGGATTGATTGAGAGGTACGAGAGTGTAACTTCTGCGACCGCCAAGTGATTCAGGTGGTCGATGTACTCTGCATGACAAACGTACAATATACGAGCTGTATCATACTGAATCATGTCATACTCGTATCGTATTGGATGAGATTTCTTCACGATGTATCATACCGATGATGAAATTCTCGATTCGATCGCACTGGCCACTCATCAGTTTGTGATGATCGTTGATGTGGACTAGACATAAAGCGATACATAGATCAGCGCGCGAAGACCAAAGAAAGAGGTAAGCAATCCCGATCCGAAGCGATTTCAACAACTGCTTTTCTAGGTCTTTACGAATATGCTCGTTTCAGTAATTCAGCTCCTCGATCGAGATCAGTATGACCATGGAACAGGCATCGATCGATGTAGTTCTCTTGACCATTCTTATTATCTGGGCACCATATTCCTTCGTACAATTGTTGTAAATGATGTTGCATACGAAGTTAAAGAGATAGAGATATGAGATATGAGAATTTTAACTAATCGCGCCTCCGCAACAACAAACACATGCGCCAGCAGAAGACAGAGCATTCATCATTGATCCATTCTCGGATCTTGACCTTGTTCTGGTTGATGTGAAAGATATTTTGTACAAAGTTCATTCACGCTTTTCAATACAGACGCAAAAGATGCCCTTGAAGAAGAGGATTGACGAATTAAGGGAAACCTATCATTTTATCCCCTGCCCTCCTGTTCCGTATGGATATCATCGGTTCTGCCATAGATGAACTCATGCGTCACCTTGATACCGTCTCCTTTATGACACATGTATGTATACAGTATCGAACTGAATAAAAAGTAAAACCCTATCAACGAGTAACCTTTGATGTCACCACGACGTTGCATCAATCCGATCGAGGCTATGCAAAATAAAGTTCTGGATCCGAATAATTCTTTGATCTTTGATCTTTGATCGATAGTTGGTTGATTTGATGGTATGATCGACGATCCCAGGTGATTGGCATTAAACTTGGCTAGATGATCGACATCGATACGATCTTGGCTCATACACCTTTATCTGAAATGTTATCTGATTTTCCCCAATTTCCACGACGATTACAGTACGAATGATAGTTGTTTAGTTGGACTTGATCCCAATGTGCAAGTCAAGATCTCGAGATTCGAGAGGGATTCCATCAGCGTTACGCCCTCCCCTCTTTTCAATGCCAGGTGGGGAAGTGGGTAACACCTCGTGCCGCACTTTGATGGCTGATGGTTGATGGGTGATATGCCGAAAGGTACAATCTAATCAAAACGCATGTCCATCCTAAAATGAAGTTGCTCGAATGATCAAGGATCAAATCGACGTGATATTCCAAAAGAGAATGTTCTCACGGACACGATGATTACATACCTGATATGTACTGAAAATTTATTGAAGTTGATCATCAAGTAAGTAAACATGACAGCTCTTGCACAGCATGCATCAAGAAAGCGAATGAATCTGTACATGAAGGACTTCACTTCAAGGCTACAATGACAGTGACAATGACGTCTTTCTACAGTATGAGCTGTATCCAAGTGGGGGAGAATACAGGACAAAGGAATACCAACACTACAACCTACCCTTCATCGGAAGGCAGGTGAAATGAAGCTTGGGTCTTGACTTGTAAGGCATTGCGAGTCTCACGAAGTGAAAATATACATGCGATGAGGGACCAAAGCGTAGTGTGTGTGTGTGGTATTGCGAAATGGGGATTAAGCCCGAGCTCATCTTGAGCTTCACCTTACCACAGTTTCAATCGTCCCGCCCAGCCGTATTGAGATGCTCCCTTAAGCTGAGATTAAGTGGGGTAAAAGGCAGCTCAGGGTACGTTGTCTGCTCACACCACGCAATGCGCATGCCTTTCGTTTCGGATACTAGGTGCAGGTGTGACGACCACAACTTGAATCTCCCATCACACAGATCGCATCATACAGGTATCTTCAGGTTTCCCACATCTCAACCGCAACGCAGCCCCCCAGTGCGATAGGATGATGCGGTAATCGATGATTGATGTCTGCCATCTAAGATCAATTTAAACCTCATGTCAACCGTGATTTATCTTTCTTCCTTTCTTTCTGTTACATTTCTTGGATGTGCTGTTCCAAGATATTGTTAATAGACCGAAATCAAAATCAGAATCACAATCAAGATCACGATCCAGACGAGGTATCATTTCAAATTAAGCTCACCAACAAGTATATAAACACGTACCGTCGTTGTCCACTACAAGAGACAACATATTTTTCCCTCCTTCTAGAACGAAGCTACATTCATCAACTATCCACCTTGGTGATTTAAATGAAGATCGAAAATACGAAAATACTCCAGTCACCAAAATGTCCATCATGACTTTTGTCCTGCCGCTGCTTCTCCTCGTCGTACCAGCTATGACTGCTCCTCTACCTATCGCTGAACCCCTACCAGTCCCAAGCGAGACAGTGAAGCCTCAATATTGGAATAATCCTGGTGGAGGTGAGTCCTCTTCATTTCCATACAGTACTTTAAGTCTTGTTTCTCGCTGACATTTGCTTTGAAACGCAACGTAACTTAGCTCCGGCTTGGTAGTTTGACATAGTGACCACCAACTGATCTCTATATGTTCCGGAATGGACGATGATACAGTGAGTCCTTCTCGTCGTTTCTGTATCATTATTCAGTATGCTGCGGAAATTCTTCGACTGATGTCGGTTGATTAGTGATGTATTTACAGTACAGTATAAAATATCTCACACTGGCAGGACATTGGATACAAACATTTTCTTTTTTCTTTCTCCTTTTCCTTTTCCTTTTGCTTCTTTCTTCTTCATACTACGTATTGTACCGGGATGGGCGGGCGCACCAATTTGGATTCACTCGCAGCAAAGTGCTATGTAATGCATTCTATCGTCGCCAATGACCCAATGACTTATAGACTATCATATACAGTAGATATGCATCTCCCAAGTTATGAATGTCAATGTTATAAACCGCGTTACTTGAACCTATTTTACATTATGTTATATGTATAATTTCATGAAGATGTATGTACTGATAGCATAGAAAACCCCCCCAAAAAGCTCGAATCACGCATAATCCCAAGAAAGATTCCCACAATAGATGAGACCGTTGACAAGTCAGAATATCGACTGATGTATTACTTGAGATGACACGCCCTTCGCCGACATCTAAACCCTCGTATTCATACGGCATGATTTGTTCTAAGAGGATACGATAATTGACTACTCTATAACTTCCATGTATCAGGACCAAATCCTGTTTCAGGAGCGTCGAGATAATTTGCACTTTCACCATTCCAATCGGCAGCTACGTAGCGAGGGTGTGTAAGCTAGGGCGAAAGAGGTGAACTGTTGACAAATTTAGACTCACTATTCTGATACACCGTATTACCCCACCAACTGATGGAAGCACCCGGTAAACCGAGGCACAGGAAGATCGCAATTGCCGAGAGTGCTGTACCGACATCCAGAGCAGCCGATAAGACGTAATTGTACTGAAGATCCCCCATAAACAAAATTCACTCAGCACACGAATACAAGCACAAGCACAGGCACGAGTGGACGGTTGTAGTTGGTCGATTCACTCACCTTAGACCACCAAGCGAATTGTTTCCTCCTCAGCCAGAATTGGAAGATGAATCCAGTCAATAACCAACTAGCGTAATTGATACCAGATGCAGGGGGGATAAACGATGATCCGCTGAATACGACGGGCAAATTCAAATTCCTTAAAATCGATTTAGGGTATTTTCGGACCCATAACCAGAAAGGAATGGGTAATACTGCTCCAACGATCAATGCGTAAGTTTGAGGATGGTAAAGCGATCCTTTACTGAATAATCTGTCAGGTCCGATCAACCCCCTGATATGGTTTCGCAATATATTAGCAATTGTGAAAGGCGAGAAAACAGGCATAGGATCAGGGTGAACTTACCAGATAATCGAGGAAGTGAAGAACACCTTGGTAGAGGCACAAGTCAATAATGTTTTCTGGCCTGCAGCGCACAGATCGGGGATTTTGGCGAACATGAGCTCCTTGGTTGCACTTTGTACAAAACATGCGATAGCAGTGGCCGACAATTGAGCGATGAAAGTAGCTCTAGGTGGCACTTTCATATAATGTCCTAGTTTCTGATCTTGGACGAATAGTAATCCTGCAGCTACAGTTTGGACGGTAAAGACTTTGCACAGCTACAGCACCAATGCAATGTCAGCCTTTGACCTCTTTCACAGACAGCGCCACTCACCATCCCTGGAATAGGTTGACCTTTGAACATGTAACCTGGTATCAATTCGGCCAAGAGGTTAATCGCTGGTTGTTGAGAAGTCATGGCGTAGATGAAAGCTGATGGGATGATATATACGAAAGGTAGCACAACCGCGACGATGTATCCCCATACTGGCAAATCGGTGTGATAAACTTCCAAAGCTGTGACGGCCAAAGCGAAAACCACAGCGAATAGAGCTAAGAACCACCAATCGGGGACTTCGGGATAATGTTTCATAAGCTTCATATGAATATCATCCGCTTCTGTCTTGACATTAATGATGGCTCGGTAGATCCTTGGACCGTGATATAAGGCGGTGTGTACTAATAATGCTGTGGCCAATGCGAAAGCCAACATGAATGTCATCGAGAACGTCGCTGAAAGATAGACAGGCGAATATTCAGCATAAGCAGTGGTGTTCAATCTGATGTCGGGTGTGAGAATGTTGAAGATGTCGTAGGCTGAACCAAATCGATCGGCAGCTTGTATAACATTGACTGGTAGATAAGCAAATTCCCATACCTGAAATGATTCTTTGATCAGCTTTCAGAACACTGACACAAGACGATGTTTCATGCTCACATTGTTGTAGTACAAGATTGGAACGAGGATCCAGAAGAACAAGACAAATCCAACACCGATATTCACTTCAGCCCACCAAGGAGTAACGAGAGGCGACCCAATCCAGGTAATCTGAGTCCAATCGAAAGTCAAAACACCCATTCCGAGACCAGTAGAAACGCCAAATAATTGATTGACGACCCTGTTGTTAGGGGCTATCCAACAAGCATAGGAGAAGTATGATAAAGCAGTGAAAATGAAACCTGGAGCACGTGTGTCAGCCAAGGCTCGTGTGTCTGATTGTTCTACGAGAGGTAAGGCGAACTCACCTGGGAAGAAATAATATGCGAAAGCACCTCCCATGCAGATGAGTAAAAACCTCAATCTACTCATACCACCTTGGAAACCGTCTTCTTCAGCATGTAGAGTGTTCAAATTGGCAGTGACAACCAGATTACCAGGCCAAATCATAGAAGCTGGCCAAACAACGAATCGTCGACAGATGCCGGCCATGGTGAAACCCGTGAGTTGAGTCGCAAGGATTAACATGATATTGAAGCCATAACCGAATTTATGTTTATAGTACAGTTCACTCGAGACCATCGCATAGAGAGCGTAAGCTGGTCCAATCGCGACATTGGCCATCATCGCGATGATGGTATGTTCTTTGATATTAAAGGGACCAGGATTGAAAGTGAATTCTGAACCACCAAGGAAACGAGGTAAATTCCAGGTCGTAATTGGGAGTAACCACGCAGCGAATTTACCGACTGGATACGCGACAACTCTGTAGAAAGACATGGATCAGTGTGTTTCGACACGCAACGATTGAGTTACTCACTGTACGATGAAGGGGGAGATATAAGGGGCAGGTGTACGGAAGTGGAAGAACGTATTAACCCCTGAACCGATGATTACGAAGAGCATCCCCAATACCCATGCTCGGAACGTAAGCGCTTTAAGTGACATGAGTGTATCAGCAGTCGTTATGAAGACGCAATAGCAATAAGGAGGGACATACCCGGCATTTCAGGATCATCTATGTTCGACACTGAAGCTCTAACTTCGGGATATGGACTATCTTCTTCTACCATTCCCGGATCGAGTACACCCAGACTTTCATCTCCCATATCGCTCGCTTCCTTGTGTAATCCACCCATTCCATCTCCCCATGTAGTCTTTCCATCGGGGACCGTCATATCACCCGTCATTTCAGTCATGCCATAACTACCCCTACTATATCCTCTTGCATGTTCGCTCGTAAGATCACTCTCCGAAATTAAGGGTGCAGAAGATTTCATCCTTCTATTTTTATGCGAGGTAGTAGGTCTATAGGATAATCCAGGTTCAGACAAACCCGAATCTTCTGAAATCCTCGACAAGGACATATCGGTAGTAGTAGTGAAATCCGTCGTAGCTGTATCCATCCTTGAACTCGAGCTTTTCCCTCTTCTACGATTCAATGTATCCATTAAGGATGCGCCTGAATGGGGTCTTCGCGATTTCTTAGCTATGACAGGCGCACCACCGGTCGACTCGTCCGCGGACGACATCGTGAATGCGAAAGAAGAATTGTTGGGATTGTATCGACCGCTGAAAGGTGGAGGGTTCGACTTATCGTATATGAGTTCAGGAAGATGTCCTCCCACGTCGATCACACCAGTTGGAGTAGGTCCCTTACCATCTACAGATACCGAATGGGGCGTATCGCTCAAGCTCAAACCTGGTGTATTCAGGTGACCATCAGAAGGACCGGTCGATATGTTCGTGGTCGTTCCAGCAGTACTTGGAAGATGACCGGAAGAAGGTCCGGAATGGGATGTCGAATAATCTGAAATTGTTCCTAAAGCAGGTACAGCGGCGGTGGTGGGTCGATGAAATGCAAAGACTTCTTCATCCTCTTCATCCTCCTCTTCATCAAAATCGTCTTCATCCTCATCGTCTCCCTCTTTGTAAAACTCTTGTTCAGGTAACTCATCTGCGCTGATCCCTGAAGCGGCCGTGTCTAACCTCGCCGTGGGCTGCCTCCGTTTACCTTTTCCCGTACCAACGCGTCTCCCACTTGACGTCGATGGTCGCCCAGAGCTGGTTCCGGGATGTGAAGGGTCTGACATTGGAAAGAGGTGGAAAGATACTGGTGCTTTTGTGTATGATTGTGCAGTGGTGAGATAGTTGGAGTTGATTGATGATGACGATCAAAATAGTCTAAAAGATGGAGAAAAAAATGGAAAATGATTAGCTTGAAAGAACGGACAAAAGTTGATAAAATGTCGAATCAAGTAGTAACACTAAAGCACTAGTGCTGGGTAGTGGCAATGAAGACTCACTTGAATCGGGTCTCAATGAGATGCTTCAACGTATTGCCTTTCTAAGGTTGATCCATGTAATGTTTCGATCTACTGAATACGATCTGATCTTGCACCACTTGTAGTCTCTGTGTTTCTCATCTAAAACAAGATGGAGTCAAATCGATCTGAGGGGATAATCCGAGACTGAGCTGGTCTCAATTGAAATATGAAGTATGAAGTATGGTGATATGGGATAGGGCTCTGGCGGTATGAGCGGGAGATGTGAACGGGGTCCTATTATCTATCGATACTCCTGTATCTTGGATGTTATTATAGGAATGGTGAACGTCGGTGCGTTGATGGTGATCGTATAGATGGTTCTCCGTGGTGGTGTAAGGTCCGTGTGACTGATCTCTGACGCCTTGTCTCTCTTCTTATGCGTAAGTTCAGATCACTCCATGTGTGTATGTGTGTATCCTTCTCAAGAGATACCTTTACGCTGCTGATTGATTGAGTGAGTGTGACTGCCAAAATTGAGCGAGATTCCTGAAATGTCCTTTCCTCTCTTTGGTAAGGGTGAGAAGGGGTACGTGCGCGTGACTGATCGGGGCGCAAGTCGATGGATCAAAGTGATGATGTCGAGTGAGGTTATCTATTTATCAACGTTGTTATCTTTAATGTGTATGTATAATTTAACGTATGTGAAGATTGTTGACAGATACTCGTAAAGAAAGTACAGTGGGAATAAAATTGACAGGCTGTGAGTTTGGTGATGCATAGGAGGATTGGAACCTCGAGTTGCGATATTATGGGTCTTTCGGGGGTCGTAGGGTGGTAGGCAGGTGGGGCTATTCTAATTCCGATCACTCTCTCCTCTTTTGCCTTTTCCCTCTCTGCTTGACGAAAAAGGTTCGGAATCGGACAATTAAGAGTTGTCCTTTTCCCTTAATATTTCACCTCAAGGCACTTCGCAATCCGACTCATGTTCCAAACTTTCAGACACTACTCGTACGCATCGAAGCATGCAGAAAGGTAGATAACGCGATGTCGCTGTTGATGCTTTTGCCAAGTGTTTGTGTCTTGTCTTAAGACATGAGAAGAATCTCTCTATTTGATCTCACGTAGATGTGAAGCGGAGAGGTGTGAGAGTAAAGTTCGAAGGGAAGAGAGAGCGAACAAGCTCCGCGTTGGATTTCCCTCAACACAAGGAGATTGATCAGGCACGATCTCACCAGAATAATGGGATCAACAGTGTGGATCGATGAACCTTGATTTTTACCCTTACAAGTGCATACCAGTCAGGAAATATCCAGTCAGTCCGACGTAAGATTGGTTGATTCGTTCAGACGAGACCCATGAAATCACTGCAGAGTATCACTTTTCCCCTCTGAAGATCTGCGGTCCATCCCGACCGCCCATCCGGATTCATTTTATTCGGATCAACGTGAAGGGTTCAAAATTGACAAGATACCAAAATACCCAACCTGCGAGCAAGCCTCTTTTCGTCCTACCCAGATATTTGGGAAGGTAAGGTAAAGTAAGGGTCTTGTTTTCTGCGATTCCTGAGTCCATGTCAGCCTTATGATCGTTGCTTTGCAAGTGCATAAAGATGTAAAGATCCCATAACAGGAGAAGGAAGCATAATCATGTAGTTCAACCGAGTTTGAAGGTGAACGTACAGTGGTAAAATAGATGAGTAGTCGATGCGATTGTTTAATTCGGACGCGCAGATCGTTATTTTGCATTTTCACGATCTTCACAACGATCAAAGGTACAACTTCACCCTCGACCTGAGCGTCGTACTCAGATCTCTCCTCTCCATCTCCGAACAGAGTTGAGACTTGACCGGTGAAGAATATTGTACGTCTTATCGCGCAGTGCAGTCAGAACACGTTAAAGGGCAGCATGAATAAACCCCGAGAAGCGAAGATCTTATATTTTGGGATTTTGGGTTGGTCGGGTTGGTGTCACATATTTTCCGATGGCCGGATGTGGTATAAGTCCATATAAATACGAGAAATATTAATGTCATGGTTGTTTGTGGCATATAGATCGACATACAGATGATGATGCATTCAGCGTGTGTACGATGATGAAACGGAGATAGAAGCTTGATTGAACACGTGGACTGTGGTTGATAGAGGATGAGACGAACAGAAGTTGACAGCGTTCTCACTCGATGGAAAATAAGTGACTATTTGTATTTCACCTATTCTTCACTGTTGGCTGCTGCTTCATTAGGCTTATTTATTCTCTCACATACGTATCGGATCTCCCGCTTGAATGCTTGACTGTTGTGGGTGTACCTGTATAGACATACCATGTGATATTGGTGAAGCTACCTTTACAGTCCACTCCGATTCGCAGCAGCGGGTCTTGGTTGTCCTGTGAGTGTAAAGATGACAATAGCTTGTATCTGATATGTCCACACTGGCTTCATGGTCCTACTCCGAGAAGCAACGACGGAGAGTCCATTGACCTCGATGTGAATGAGACACCCAGAGACTCCACCAGTACGGACTGCCACTGATCCCCGGTCGACCGGTTACTACCATCACTTCCTACCGGTTGCTTCTCCATCGTCCACCATTCATCAACGTCGGCCTCACTCACTCACTCACTCACTCACTCATCAAGCATCACTCCATCCTATGCACTTGGGGCTATCATACCTGACAATCATACCTCATCCCAAGTGACAAACGATGACAGAAAGTTTCAAATACATTCAACTCTCCCGCCCATCCTCAAACACCTGGCAAATATCCCTCTCCTCCCCACCAGATAATCGACTCACCCCTGAACTTCTCTCCGAATTCTCCACCGCATTAGACCAAGTAGAATCCCAATGGAGGGAAGTGGGCGGTGGGAAACCCCTTCAGAAACAGAGAGAGGGATATGAGGGAAAGGGGGCAGGGGCGTTGGTAATTACGAGTGGGAATGAAAAGTTTTTCAGTAATGGGTTGGATTGGGAGAGGAGTTTGAAGATTAAGAACTTCTTCGAAGGTGAGTCAAGCGTTAGACATTAGACTAAACTTCTTTGAATATATATCGACAGTATCGATTACGACTATTGGTCAGGATGTTGATGGAGAACTCAGCTGATGGTATGATTTACACAGAGTTATTCGACCCTGTCATGTGGAGATTACTCACTTTTCCATTATTTACCATAGCAGCTATCAATGGGCATGGTAAGTCCGCCCTGCCACACACATCGAGCACTATATCTCCAGGATTATTTTTGTAAATCAGCTAACGAACTGTGTATTACCTGGTCAGCCTTCGCTGGAGGTATGATTCTAGCTTTGTGCTGTGATTATCGAATTATAACCTCCGGTAAAGGGTTCCTGTGTATGAACGAGGTAAGTTATCTTCACCGTATCAACCCATGAACGGTGTTACGAATACAGGCTGACAATGCTCTATATATATGGTTCAGATCCAATTTGGTTCCCCCTTACCCAATTCATTCAACGCCCTTCTCTCCCTTCGTATACCAAATCCACAACATCTTCGAGATACCCTCCTGGCCAGGCGATGGACCCAGAAGGAATTGCTCAATATTGGCTTAGTAGATGAGGTGGTCGAACCAACAGAAGTGCAAAGTAGAGCTGTGCAAGTGGGTCAAAGGGATGGAGGGAAAGTTGCATCGGGTTCTTGGGGTGCTATCAAGGTGAGTCCACCTATCTACTCACATATGTCGAGAAACAGATGTGCTAATCGGGTTTGATAAATCTCAGCGAGGAGCATACCATCAGGTATTGGAGTATAGTCAGTCTTATCGTACGCTCAATTTACCTCCTCAAGAAGAGAAAGAGTTTTATGCGAGAGTAGGGCAAAATGGCAGTAAAGCTAAGTTGTAGAATTCTGATCATAATATCATGGGATTTGAACCAAGATGAAGATGCGATACGATGTAGTGATATTTTGTATATGTGCATTATAAATCGTAAAATATCTGCTTCACGAGCGTTGCTGTCCCACCCCAACATCAATTCAACCAATATGATCGGTATTGTCTGCCCTACGTCTTACTATGAGAGATAATGATCTCTTTGAGTTAAAGTCCAGATCAACCCAGTCCCTACATCAAACACTCGTCAGAAGCGAAATCCATATACATCCTTTACACCACTGTATTCGATCCACTGTTGTAGACGATATCACAAGCACTCACATCCAACGATAAGAGGTCCTATGGATCCTCTATTAGGTTTGATCGAACCGAATATCAACCATTCCGAAGTGAAATGCCAAGCTGCCAAAGCGTATGTACCAATGGCCAGATCGTATGCTCTATAACATATCATAAGTAGAAAAAAGATGAGTTGGCGTACATCGACCGGAAGGGAAAGGGAGATCTGGACCTCGGACCTACACTCGATCATGAACGTTATACGTTGCCATACCTCTTATCAACGATGCCAAGGCGGTCCAGATACCGAACATCCTCCCGGCGAGGAAGGTCACTATTGTATCACTATCGTCATCAGCATCATCCTGAAAATGAACGATCTCATATGTATGGCAAGGACCCACTCTCATCTGATTTGCGGGAATAAATCTCTTTACTCTGCCAAATCACGAAATGATTTTGGAAGGCATTGTAGGTACCTGCTACTGTACTCAATAAGAGAAAATAAGGTAGGTATCCTGAATCGGCTGAAGGTAGTACTAAATAGGAATACGCATTTAGCTCTGTTGTCACTTTCTCGACCAAGTGATCGAGGGAAGAAAGACGAAAGACTGACCTAATGCCATCTTGCCAAAGAGTGGTATTGATGGATGCAATCTGCAAAGGAGTGAGGAAAGAGGTAAAGCAAGACAAAAATAAGGTCGTCTGATTTGGAAAAAGTGGACTGATCATTCTGGCTCGAGCTCGTTCGTATTCTTGTAAACAAGCTTCGAGGTCTGAGCGTTCATCACCATCACGTCCCACCATGGTAAAGGCGGAGTACGCCGCAACACCCAATGTTGGATTCGCAAAGTGACTTCGATCAAACGGGTGAAGGAGTAAGTAACATTCGGCATTCGAAACAACTGATTCATACATCATCTTATACACATACGAGTATCATTCAGAAAGTTGTGTATACCTCAAGCACTCTAGGCGAGGAGATCAACAGTCAACTGAGCCTGAACAATCACGCACCTACGACCCCTCATAGCTTCATCCTTCTTTCCATTCTCCCCATTCTACTAATAAAGATCAGACGATGGATCTTGTACAGAATGGCGAGAGTAGTAAATCACCTCGACTCGATGGAGATATAGTGATGGGCAATGATGGAAGTGGATATCAGAGTGGGGCATCAAATTTGATCTTACCTCAATGGGATGGTATGTCATGTCTTCCATCATCAGATCTCGAGTACAATGAAGCTGATTGATTTGCATTTGACAGTACCACCGCCCCGACATTTACATTCCTCCCATGACCTCATATCCCTCCTTCACCTAGATACATTATACAACGACTATGTACGTCCTTACGCCGAGATCAATCCTCAAGATACGGAGAAAGGTCAACAACAGCATAGAAGGAGGAAATTGGAGAAAGGGTATTGGCATTTAATAGATGATTGTATAGGTGAGCAAACTACATTTCTCTACCGTGATGCTATACACGGTTTCGATAAGACCATTGTATCTGGAGTATTTACGATAATTATGAAAACTGATACTTGATGATGATTACCACGACGACATAGACCCAACTCCAACAGGTACAAAACTAGATAATCAATCTCTCCTCCCCATCACACAAGATTTCATGTATCCTCCTGGACAATCTCCATACCTCTATTCAGAAGGTATAGAGATGTTACCTGATGACGCGTTTCAGGTAGCAAAGTTGGAAGTGGGCCATAAAGAGGATGGGGTGGGTGTCGCCTTCATTTTTTTGCGTATCTGAACGATCGTCGAGAGTCACAAGTACAACAGCTCACGTGGATGATCACTTTTTGTAGTACTCTGCTGGTGTGAAGTTGGGTGTAAGAGAAGCAGAGGAGAAACGAAGGGTGAGTGAATGTCTCATACCATACCATATCGAACCATACCGTAATATACCCTTGTTTGAAGACTTGTCATAACCTTCTCTTTTTTTACAAAAAACTACTTCATCTACAAGAATGTAAGATATAGTGACTTACTCTACACCTTATCATAGCGCAAGAAAGCCAATAAACTATCAATCAAACCGAACAATACCAGTACAACACCAGGTATACCATCTCCCAGTATAGGTATACCTAACAATAACGTACCGGGTATCCCTTCCCCTCGTCCAGGTTCTACACCAGGTACACCACTATTACCAGTCCTACCACCGGGTCATATTAAGAATAATAGCTTTGGACGTAAACCTTCGTTACCTAATGTTCAACTTGGTGTTAAACCCTTTGGACCCGGACCAGGTCAAGGAAGACCTTATAATCCGAATAAACGACCTGGATCGGTGGAAGTTGATAATTATCAAAGACAAGGTAGTAAGAAATTCAAATCTGGTTCGGTTGGTCCATCAACGTCGAATATACCTTACAAACCTACTGGAACGGGAGTAGCTGGAAGTAGATCTGCTAGTCCTATGCCTTCGCATTCCCATCAGGGAGGACAACACGGTGGACAGAGTGGACAGAGTGAACAGGGAGGGCAAAGTGGACAGGGACAGGGATTGAAGTTTAAAATTGGGATGAGAAGTAAGACTGAAGGTGTACAGTGAGGGAAAGCGAGCTGTGATTGTAATTTTGTATGTAGCATTTATGATTAGTCCATGTATGAAAGTGACATTCGTGCGGATGGGCTCACCTTATAAAGTTGTGCATCATCAGATATCGTCTTGGAAGCGTCGTGAGGTGCAAAACTATCATGGAGAATTGACAGAGAGATATCTGACAATCTTTGCACTTGCTGTGCCCATTTATTTCGATATTTCACCACGACGGAACAAACTTATGCCTACACCATTACAAACAGTATCATGCATTCAGGTTGAATTGAAGTACTGGAAGTACTTGAAGTAATTCGAACCGAACCAGGATTATCGTCTTGAAATATGTGAATACATGAATGTATGAATATATGGTTTATATGGCTACAGATTGCATTTGTTTTCTCGTACAGTGTATTCATCTAAAGAAGAGACAATTTTATTCTATTAATCGAAATGGCTCTTGACATCTCTCCCATCTAATCATATATCATATACTATACCTGCCTCATCATGGGTGTTTGACTACCCATCGAATACCTATTATCATCAATACTCGATGGATGAGTTCCATTGTTACTGTTTCCATTACCGACATATGCTGCACCAGTATTCCTATCAATCATTTCCCTCCTCATCTCTTGTTCCCTCGCCTGCCAGTTGGCTCTTTCAGGATAGACGTCGAATGCCCCCCTACCAGTGAAATCATTCTCTAGGTGATTGACATTCTCATGTTTTGCTTGCCATTTCGCCAATCTCCTCATATACCTTGGACTGGATTTACCTGCTGGCCATAAGTCCGCTGCGATGGTCAGGAAGTAGAAGACTAAGATGAAAGCGACGGTCCATTCTAGGGCTGCGGCGGCGGATGTTACGCTGTTGCATGTTTCGGCGGAATGGGAAGAGGTAGCGGTAGAATTGCCTCCACACTATGTCATGCAAGGAAGTATTAGTCAGTACTGAAGACAGAAGACAGAAGAGTTGCGAAGAAGGTATCGAAAAAGGAAAAGGGAAGGAAGATCCAGTGATAGATGGGGATGAAGATGATAACATACCACTCCGTAAGTTGCTCCAAAAGCAATAGCACAAGCTACAGCCACCACGACAACGGTCAATTTCAAGATGGAGTTTCTTCTGAGTGACTTTCGATCAGGGTGATCTTTGTGTAATGACCACTACGTATATGGGATGAGTACGGTATCTTTGTGCATGGTATGCCTTTTAAAAAGTAGATAGAAGGAGAGGGGAAACTTACGACTTCAGCAGATTGGAAGATAGCTGAGAGAGCCACACCGACGATGAACACCAGTGTCATTGTCCAATGAATCGTAGAATGGTCAAATGCGTTGAACTTATAAGTGTATGTGATATTAGCTATATTTCACTTGAGCAAAGAAGCAGTTGATGAAATATCGGAATGGATTGGATTGGACTGTATCCGGCAATGCAATTAATGGGCATGCAGAAAACACTCACTGCTGAGAGAAGCACCAATCCCGCTGAGCCTATTATACAGAATACGATTGCTAGCCAATCTGCAAAGTGAGAAGGAATGATGTTAGCTACATTGATGTCTTTCTTACCAAACAGATATGGGTGAGCTTACCAAAGATCACTTCCCTCTTTCTCAGATCGGTAGGCAATCTATCAACGTGTCTCAACCACCTTTCAGCGAAGAGTGAGAGTATGTAGAAACTACAAATAAATTCAACCAAGTTTATCAGTACTGCACGTTCATTCTATACATCTTTCAATCTTTTGTAAAAGATTTTACTCACCCTGCTACGCAAGCACAAATTACAATGAACAGAGTCTGATGAGTGGCCCCTACATCACTTATAAAAACCACTGAAGCTTCGTCTGATTGGTATCGCGGTTTACCAGCTACCACCCAAAGTAACAATAATGCTAGGATACCGCCTAGCCATGTTAAGGCGGCTAATATAGGGAAGAGAACGTATGGTCCGAAGACTATCACAAGAGATAGAATTATCATCATCAGCATGAGGCATATTTATAGGTAGTGGTAGCAGATACTTTAAGCTTACATATGTGTGATGTCAAAGTACGCTGATTTAACCATAAAGGTTTTCTTGATCCGTCTGCTGCCTTCATCGTTGTAATTTCGCTTCAAGTCGATATATCCCCGTTGTTTCTATGTCTATGTCTATGTCTATGTCTGTTTGTACAGCGAAGAAGATGAACGTTTATGGATGACTTGAGACGCAAAGGACGGTAATAAACTGGAGGAACTGGAGGGTCGATTGTCAAGTTATTTACACTTGCAGAAGGGATGGTCACGAACAACGTAGTCAACCTGGAAACATATCGCACATACTTCCAAAGAACGATGATAACCTTGCGATTCCAGAATCAAGGTAAAAAAATGGTTCAAAAATCCCAAAAACCGTCAATATTACGGCGTCGCTCAACAACGACGTCATACCACTCACACACTCACATGTCCACTCTTGACCCCCCCGATCAGGTTTCAGTCCGATACCGAGCAAGGCACTTTCAGACGCCGATTACATGAATCATATATACTGTACATGCGAACGACGAAAACTGATATTTACTCTAATATATATATCTATCACTATTCATATCATATCATATGAACATGTATATCATTCGTTCATCATAGTGTCAGTCTGGGATTCTTCATATACTGTACATATAGATCATCAAACCATCTTTTCCTATCCTAGACCCTTCCTCATAAGTCCATTCTGATCATACTAGTCCAATCAATACCCAAAATTTCCCCCATGTCCAAGTACTACTCTCTAATCGCTCTCTTCAGCTTTAGCTTTCGATTTAGGTTTCCTGGATTTCTTAGCTGGGGGCTGTGTCGTAATGCAGCAAACAACTCAATCAGCTTGTTGTTCATAGCACCGTATGCACAAGGCAGAATAGACGACTCACCATGACTTCCTCTTCATCCTCCGATTCAGCTTTGACTTTCTTGGATCGCTTATTACTTGAAGCCTAAGAGACGAGCATGAGCTGTGAAACTTTTGATTGCACAAGTAGCAGAATAGCTTACTTTTGATTTTGGTTTTTCCTCTTCTTCCTCTTCTGCTTCAGATCCGGACTCCACTTTAGGTTTCTTCGTAGCAGCCTGCAGGATACACAGCCAAACGTCAGCGATGCTAATAACATTGAGGTGGACACAAGGTCGAGACGTTACTCACCCTTTTCTTTGGCTTTTCTCTGGTTTCTTCTTCTTCAGGTTCAGCCTTTGCCTTCTTAGCGGGAGTCTAACCAAATTATCACATTTTATGAGCCAGAAATCATATGACTTTATGGTAATCAGCCAATATGAGATAGCCCACCTTCTTCTTTTTAGGCTTCTCTTCCTCTTCTTCTTCTGACAGTTCACTTTCCGTCTCCTCTTTCTTAGCTTTCTTACCCTTGGCCTACAATTCCAAATCGTCGTCAGCTGGCGCTCGTTGTGATCTAACAATCAGCTAGCTGACTCACTTTTTTAGGCTTCTTCTCTTCTACGTGTCCATCTTCTTCTTGATCCGCCTTCTTCTTCTTGGGAGTAGCTTTCTTCTTCTTAGCTGGACTTGAAGATGGTCCTTCTCCTTCTTCTTCGCCATCTTCTTTCTCAGGTGAAGGTGGTTTACGAGCACTGTCCGGAATATCTTCGTCGGCAACTACGTGACAAGCGAGATCTATCAGCCTCAGCCACAGTCCGTGATTAACCGTGATGTTCTATATACCATGTCCTTCTTCGAAAGCCGTTACAATCTAGTCGGTGATCCTGTCAGCTCATAATGCTGTATATATGACCTCAGTTGTACCGATAACTCACCTTCTCTTGGAAATTCGGTCTATACGTTGGTGTTGATCCAATGTATCAGCAGCTATCTCATCGACTTCTTTCATACTGAGACCGACATACGGAAGCTCTTCGACTGTTTGATTATTTCTCGTCAGCTATCTGCTCTGTATCACACAGAGAGATCGGGACAACTCACATCCATCAACATCCGACGCATCTGGAAAATCAGCCTTGAGATTTGAGATGACCTTTTCAGAGACACCTATGAATCAACAGTCGTGTGAGCATTGAGCTTCAAGGCCGATTCCTCGTCTCTCCAACCCACTCACTCCCACCTTGATCCACATACAAAACACTCAACATCGCCCTGCTCTCTGGAAGAGTCCAATGAAAGACTTACATCCCCAATGTTTCCACTTGAAACTACCTCTATCTTGAATTTCCACCCATACACCAAGTCTCAGCTCGCCCTTCCCGATCTTCGTTCCTTTACATGGCTTTGGCCCTATTGCATTGAGATACGATCAGTGAAAGCGCAGGATATACCGGCACGATGGGTGAGGGAAATGACTTACCGTTGCATTGAGCTCTAGCTGCGCTGGCTACTTCCAGTCTGTATGCTGGCATGATTGATTCTGCTCTTACGAAACTGAAGATTCAAGGTGTATTGGTAGAGGTAGATTGGATTGGATATGGAGATGGAAGGTGCGATTTGCAGTTTATCGATGGTGTATGGTGTATATTGTATGATTGATCCAATCAACCAACAATCAACAATCAACAATCCACACAATCACTTTCACTGACGTAACTTGTCAATCGAAACAACATGAACATTGCAAAACGGAATCAATCCCACATGGTCACCACCATTACATGGCAGTCGCGTCTTTTAAAGTTGGATATCGACGGGTGGGTGGACCGGGCATCGCCGGGATGACCCCCCCCAGGGTTACACGCATGTACGAGTGGACCGTGCTTCAAGCTTACCTTGCAACAACAACAGAATAACTTACGAGTGCTTGCTTCCTTTTATCATGATTGTCGTATTATATATCATTCTCACCATCGTAGATCATCAATCATCCAATAATCAACCATGATTGTCCTTTGTTCTGACAACTCTCTTTTGCATTAGTATCATTCACCCATTGTATCAGACACCCGGAATAGTTCTCTGTAATATATCGACTGCAGCTCCAACATAGATAAACTTTGTACGCGATGTCCGCGCCACCAGAACTGAATCGACAAGAGGATGAATCACAGACAGACGCCCAATCAATAATTGAATCAGCTTCCTCACCTACACCGACCATACGTCATTCTCAACAACAGTCACAAATTCCAACGGCCGCTCAAACTTTCGCTGATATATTGAAATCCCAACCGCCCAATCAGACGGGAGAGAATATGTCATCGTTAGCACCTGAGCTTAAAAGATCGAATAGTGCCCAACAGCAGGAAGCTCTAGGGAAAGGTAGACCGGGAAGTTCAGGTTCGAATAATACCACTAAAGATGAAGATGAACAGGTGAGTAATCCATTCATTCATTCATTCATTCATTCATTCATTCAGTAGTTTAGGATTTGAGCTTGGTGGCCTCTCATACGATCCTAGGGAAAAAAGGCTGCGACGCTTTGGTCATTTTTGTTTTGACTTTCACTCTTTGTTTCAAAAGCGAACGAACGAATCAAATTTATGCATGGTTTCATGTGCTCTTTCTCTGGCTGAGTAAGAAGCATAACTAGATGTTGATGGGAATATGGTGGCTTGAGCTGGATCATGGTTTCTGAATTCTTACTTCTTAATTTCCCATCCAATCCGATCCGATTCATTGTTATTCTCACCCTCTCGTTCTTTTGTTTATTTGTTTGTCTTTGTCTCCTATCATCTTCATTCCCTTGTCGTCTCTTCTCACCCTTTTATCGACGTATACAGCGGTTGATTGACAATGACTACCCCAACTCAGCAACGACCTGACCCTGCATCCGCTCCCACTCCTCGGCCCACATCACCTTCTACTCAGTATCATGCCGCCTTATCGCCCGGTCGAGCATCGTCCATACGGTCGTTCACCACTGCGACAGAGGATGAAGACTACTACGATTCGCAAGCCCGACCTCGATCTGCTGTTCCCGGCTTGCAGAGTCTAGAATCAACGCCCAAGGGAGGGATGGGCAGTCAGAGGGGTCCACCTCCTACTGCATTTGGGAGTAGTTTCGGATCACCCAATACTACTTGGGGAGGTTTCAATAATTCAAATGCGGGTAGTATGCCCCGACCATCTAGAGTACCGAGATTCCTTTCTAGTGGGACCTATCAACCTCCTCCCAAAGACGGTGGAGGATCCATGTCCCGCTCTACATCTAGAGCTAGACCAAATCTTCAGCATCGAGATAGTGCTGGCGTAGTGAAAGACAAGACTAAGGAGAATGACGACGAGGAAGAACCTGAAGATCGAGGTGCGGAATTGATCAAGAAAAGACAGAAGGAACGAAGACAAGCTAGATTGAAAAAACAACATTTAGAATTAGAAAGAAGATTAGCAGCTGAAGCTGACGGCGTCACACCACTCGCTACACCCGATTTGAGTGCTCCTACCACTGGTATACCCGAAGAAACTTTTTCAACCCAGCAGAATAGGGGAATGATGGGCAGATCGATTTCAAGATCCAGAGCACCAAGTGCAGATAGAAGGAGATACCCTAGTGAAGCTGGTTATTTCCCTAGACCATCTAGTGTAGCTGGGACGGAAACTCCCAGAGATGGTGGTCTCAGTCCAAGAGACGATTTCCATCTTAGAGCACCATCGATACATTCCAGTCAGGCTGACGAGGAAGACGAAGAGCTCCTTGCGGCTGAAAGAGCAAGTATAGTGGATGAGATTGTACATGATGTCGTAGAGGAGGAGACCGGAGGAGAGGGTCACAGCGATGAAGAAGAAGAAGAAGAGGAGGGTGAACATGATGACGAAGGTGTCACATTGCGGGATAGACAAGATGTAAGTGATCTCTTTTCGATCTTCCTGGAGGGTAGCTTGGCTGATAGTCTGCTTTAGGCACTCAACATCGAACACCCCTTCGGTCTGCCTATCTGGAAACCTGCTCTTTATCGAAAATCGCGTTCAGTCACTAGAAATGCCGAATCTGCCCTTCACTCCATCCCATCCGCCGCAGCCGAGAGACACTTGCTTCCCGGTAATATCCTCTGGATCCTGTTATTCGGCTGGTGGATCGCGCTAGCCTGCTTTTTCGTTGCTGTACTAGTGAGCGCCGCGGAAGTGCTAGGTGGAGGTCGAGGTGGATATGGCAAGACCCTACGAGGTTTAGCGTGGTATATTGGTTGGCCATTCGGTAAATACGTAGAGGGTGAAGGCGCTCCCGAAGACGATCACGAAGACTCTGCAGATGACGAGGAAGCCGGTGCGCTGAGAGGCAGACCCGACTACGGTACTTGGACCAGTCGATCTGCTTCTTCCGTCTCACCCACACCCAAGCAACGTGTCGCATCTGATGGTGCCTCGTCAAATTTCACCATCCGAAATGAGCCCAGTCGAGATTCTCTCGGTCTTCATGCTGATCTACCCGATGAACCTCCTGTGCGACCTCCTCCCGCACCTACTTCCCCCGCAGCAGCCTCTTCCAGCACCATCCGAGGTGGTAACCAGGGCCATGATAGACACCCGACCGTCACATTCTCTCCCAATGTCAAAGTACGAGATGAGGCCAATGAGCGAACTGCTCTCCTCAACAAACAATCATCAAGCACTGGAGGAGGATCAGGTTTCCGTCGACCTCGAAACAAGAAAGCTAAATTCCTTGGTCGATTGATATACTGGCCTGGATTCTTCCTTGTCGTCGCGCCAATCATGCTCTTTGTCTGTATCTTATGCTGGTTTTTCGTCATCACTATTCCAATGGCCAAACTTACATGGGCGTTACTCAGATTACTCTACTACCGACCGTTGGAGATCAATTTCAGATCTGCACCCAAAGTGGTCGTACCTTTACCCAGCAATAGCACTCCCCACGGCTCACCCGAATCTGCCGATGGATCCGGATCGACTACGTTGCGAGAAGACGGTTCACCTTCTGGATATACGATGAAGAGGGCTCATTTGACTGCTGGTCAAGTCGCTCCTACCTCTGGACCAACGTCGACCGTATTGTTGTGTACCTACCGTGCGATTGGGTTACAATATTACAAGTATACTGTCGGAGGTGTCAATATCATGTTCATCAATCTACTTCCATTGGTGTTCTTCGTAATTATCGATGGACTATTCATCTTGCCTTTTGTGGAAAAGCAAGAGCATCATGGACAACCGATCTCGCCATTCTTGAAACTCATTACTGCCCAAGCATTAATATTCGTCATGGCCCTAGCATCTGTTATACCCCTTTCTTATTTTATTGGAATGGCCGTGGCGTCGATTTCAGCCCAGTCTTCGATTGGTATGGGAGCAGTCATCAATGCTACTTTCGGTTCGGTTATCGAAATTATCTTATATGCCATTGCGCTCATACAAGGTAAAGGAAGATTAGTAGAGGGATCGATAGTGGGAAGTATCTTAGCGGGTGTACTCCTCATGCCTGGAGTATCTATGTGTTCAGGAGCATTCAGAAGGAAAGAACAGAAATTTAATGCCAAATCGGCTGGGGTGACTAGTACGATGTTGATCATGGCTATTATTGGAACTTTGACGCCTACTATGTTTTATCAGACTTATGGATCGGTGAGTGATTGTGTTGCATAAATTCATCATTCCCATCGTTACTTACTTCGTGAAATTTGTGGACCTTACTGATCTTGTATCTCGGAAATACAGTTTGAACTTCACTGTGAAGGATGTCCTGAACCAGTCGTACATAACAATATCTCAGTTATACCCGATATGGCCCTGGCACCATTGAGAAAAGGCGATGTATGGATGTGCGACCATTGTTATTACGAGCATCCCGATCCACAGAATGATCCGTTCTATCAAGAACAGGTTGAAACGCTCATGTATTGCTGTGCTGGTATCCTGCTATTCGTGAGTGATATCTTGTGCGGAGTCAGAATTGGAAAATTCTGACGATAGGCTGATTGTCTCTATGCTCGTTACAGTCCTACCTCATTGGATTGTGGTTCTCGCTTCGAACGCACGCTGCGCAGATCTGGCAGAACCCTCAACAACTCATGAAATCCGACCAAGCCAATGCGATCCAGGCTATGCATCCAGCTGTCAAGGCGACTTTGACTCAAAGGATCACCCCTCAAGCTGTCATGCAACACATCCTACCGTTGCATAAATCCACCACTGCGAGTCCCGTCCAACCATCAAGATCAACTCAGGGATCGCCCAAAGCAAGTATCAGTAGACTGCCTAGTCATCTCGGGATCAATAAACCTCCTTCAAACGCGACTGCGACTGTACAGGAAGAACAAGGTGATCATGGCGAAGGCAGCGGAGGAAGGTTAACATCAAGTACATTCAACTTGCCTGCTGGATATACACCATTCTTAGATTCGGTTGATAAAGATTTGAAGAACTCTTCAAACCATCTTACACCTATGAGATTACCTTCTACTCTCACTACGGAAGATTTCACGAGAGCCGTCGCGGTAGCTACGGTCAGTGCTTTACGACATCAAGGATCAATTATCGGAAGTGGAGGATCACAAGTTGGTTCTGGATCTGCACAGAAGCAAAGACAAACTCACGAACTGACTGCTCCACCTACTGCTGCTGCTGGATCGGGACATGTGAAAGAAGAAAGTGAAGAAGAGGAACATGGTGGGCATGAAGCTCCTTCCTGGACTAGGGGAGTATCGGCGGGTGTGTTGTTAGGATGCACACTGTTGTATGCGATTATAGCTGGTAAGTGGAATGACTATTACCCACAATACAGTGCTTGTGAACATTGCTGATATGTGATTTACAACCCCAGAAATCCTCGTGGACGTGGTCGATGTGGTACTTCAAGGATCAGGTATAGATGAAAAGTTCTTAGGATTGACCCTGTTTGCACTGGTACCGAATACGACGGAATTCATGAATGCCATGTCTTTCGCTTTGAATGGAAATATCGCCTTATCGTGAGTGGTCTTTCCCCCTCACACAGTCATTCTGTGCGATGCTGATATACCATAAATTTGAATGGGACAGGATGGAAATTGGTTCTGCATACGCATTGCAAGTTTGTCTACTTCAGATACCAGCTATGGTAGCTTTCTCGGCTTTGTACCAACCTGACAAAATGGGTGATGTTGTGGATACCTTTACGTGAGTAATTCATACAGCCCTACATACGACTTTACCTGTCTATATATGATTACTGAATAGAAACATTGGATTTGATCTAAAATAGGTTGATTTTCCCACGATGGGATGTTATAGCTATCATCTTATCTATTTTCTTATTGACTTATAACTATATCGAAGCTAGGAGCAATTATCATAGAGGATCGATATTGGTCTTGGCGTGAGTAATTATTTCCTCCAGTAGACGATAGATACAGGATTTTCTCGGTGATATGGACTGATGATGTCGTGTTTCAGGTATATCGTTCTCATCATGGGATTCTATTACGCCCCTGCTAGATCACAGGGTGATACGTCCAGTGATTTGGTTTATGGGCCGGAGAGTGTGAGGGATCTGGGAAGTGCTGGTCTGAGTGTGGCTCTTACCAAACTTTGGGTGTAGGACTGTGGAATTGTCATGTTTGGATTCGACGTGAGAGTGAGAGTGAGCGTTAGAGCAAGAGTGTAACAACTTTTTTTCTATGTTTTGTTTTGTCTGTGTGTCAATGTTCTTTTTCTAATTTGTCTGTCCGTCTGTAAATACATGCTTGTTTTTACCGTGTTCTAGCTCTATACATTATACAGTAATTCAATTGCAATTGAATTTGAGATATCATTACTCATAACGAATTAACGATGTTTCAGTATTTATTTCCAGTATCAATATCAGTATGTATGTGCTCTTGCTTTGGGTGTAAAAGAGAAATTGATTGGGTCAGTAGTCAGCTGATGGTTCATTCAGCGTGTGAGGTGCTGTGTACGTGTAAGTGTATGTGTATGTGCATGTGTATATATGATCCGGTGTGTATGTGTTTGGTAACACATATTTGAGAGGTGTTCTCATGTTTATTTGTCCTTGTCTCTCTTTGGTATGTCGATCAATTCAGGATTCATGACTCAAGAGATGATTCACTTGAGTGTGGGGCCAGACACCAGGAGACTGTTGCTTCTCACTTCTGCTTTCACCCTTTGAGCAACACCAAACCCCCAGATCCAGGGAACCATGCCAAACCCTGAACATCACCACCATCCTTTCTTTGGTAGGATCGTCCTTTCCACTCGTGATCATTCGTCACTTGACTGGAACTCTTTTCTCTCGTTCGGAGCCTGTTTGGCCGTGTTGAGGGGGACGGGGAGATGAACAGGTAAAAGATTCCCCCGGATAGCTGTCTCTCAGATATGAGTATGCAGATGGGATGAAGATTGAAGCAAGCTAAAAGACGACATCTCATATGATACTGTACTGAACACCGGTGTATTTCATGACAAACAACGTGTACATATCATCCATTCTACTCGTATCTTCTCATGTATCTATCTATCAATTCAATATCTGATCATAGCATGAGTTAAGCAATCATCCACAATCGAAACATCGATAAGATTAAAACAAACATAACGATAAAGCCAAGCCGACGATTCTAATTCCATCTCAAGCTGTGTAAAATCATAATCGCACAATCGCTCAATTGTCTTGGCATTGCTGGCCAACGGTCATATCCAAATCTGTTCACGCATTTGACTCCACTTGCAACGACGACCACTCAGACGCAGCATATAAACTGGATCTGCTGCGTTGTATATCATACCTTGAAGTCAAGTGGGGCAACAACCAGATTATTATCGATCGTCAATCACCTGATAGATACACTACGCTAATTGATAATAACGTGAAAGGAGGGGGTTAGTGTATTTCGGATCAAGGTGACATCACTCCACTACGGCAAAGCAAAAGGTAGCCAGCTACGATAACGACGGATGATAGAGTGATAACATCCATATACAACCCTCAATCATTCATTCCTCGCACAAACATACATATATACATATCATAGATCTGGTTTAGCAGTCAAGGTCAAGCAACTCAATCATCGGTAGTAAAACACAGTTCAATTCCCGATCGCCCTCAAAAGCTTAACGTAAACCATTTGTCACTTGTACCACCTCATCATTGCACCACTATCAACTCTTTCACACACCTAAAGCTTGCTACAATCACAGCATTAACAGCAACCATCGCATCAAATAATCTATCCACTCTCATTCTTTTACTATAGCATTACCAAGCAACCACAACATAGTCAAGAAAGATAACGTATCATCAGTCTACCACCGCCATCGGGATCATTTTCCCACGTTCATCATTGTCCCCTCCCTCCCTTTCGTCGAGATCTTGCCACCTCAATCTGGTAATTCAACCTATTGTGTTTACATCCACTCAACCATGTCATTGGGTACATCACCTACCGCACCATCTCTACTCATCCCATCCAACCCAGCATTCTCACCTGTCGAAACGGCTCCCAAGGGAGGTATATTAATCAATGTCCATCGAGCATCCGAACCCACCCTATCCATCGATTCTTCATTGGGTTCATACGACGCACATGCTAGACGACCTTCAGATCCATCATCGATAATCAGTGAGGAAGAGGAAACTGCATCTTCCTATTCGCGCTCTCCGATCCCTTCACCAATATCAGGTATTCACACGCCAAATGTTAATGCCAAATCTTTAAAAATTCGATTCGCACCTTTACCTGATCCTCGAAGACCCCGAAGTCTAAGTACAGGAAGGAACATAGCGTGGACGAATCAGGTAGATGAGAATGGTGATGAGAAGAGACAATTGTCTATCAAAGATCATACTACGCCAGACGATGATGAATATGCGGTACAAGATGATTCGGATGAAGAAGAACGAGGAGGAGAAGAGGATGAGGGAGATGGTAAATCCGGTAGGAGGTGGAGTAAGAGTATGGGTTTGAGTAGTAGTTGGAAAGTTTCAAAGAAACTTTTGACAGGTAAAAATCCAATCAAGGATAAAGAGAAAGATAAGGAAGATGGTTCTATGACTTATCCACAGGGTGCACCGTTGAAGAAGAGTGTTAGTACAGGTGGATTCATTGGGTCGTAAGTTGCAGTCTCTAATGATCCCATTTGATCCTCACTAGATCATATCGAACCATAACGATCTAGATCTTACCAAATCAAGTTCATCACCTGTGATCCGATTGTAGGCAAGATAATATGCTAATCATTATCGTTCATTCCATCGCAGCTCTCCATTCCGATGGACGTCCGAAACAGAGCGTAAGAACAGTATGCAAGGCTCTTCCCCACCTACTCTCACTTCTTTCCTCTCCTCACGCTCAGACTCCAATCCCAATACCGCCTCGGGTCATCGACGAAATTCATCCCCGGAGCCTGGTACAGGATCTTCCTACAGTAATAGACTGAGTAGTTCCCCATCTACCACTCCGATCAAAATGATGAACGGACGGGTGTACGGGTCGAGGAGAGCATCGGAAGCTGCCGAGCGAGAGAGGAAGATCAGGGAGAAGATTGAGCCTGCTTTTGTTGAGTGGGGACAGGGTCAGGTAGCACAGCGTACTACCGAGGGATCATCATCGGGTAAGGGAGGGTTCCTGGGTGATAACGATGATGGAGGTGGGATGGCTTGGGTGAAGAGACGTAGAGAAGAGAGAGAAAGACAGAAAAGAGAGAAGGAGGAACAGGAGAAATTGCAAAGAGAACAAGGTGTGTCCGGGGCAGGAGAGAATGGTAAAGAGGGTATTGGAGTAGAAGAAGCATTATCGACAAGCTCTTCGTCTTTTACTTCCTCTTTGGATCTGAATTCGAAGAAACCGACTTTAGGTATTAATACTGGTGATCTCAAGACTCCAGCTATCGAAATATCGGAATTGCCCCCTACACCTATCATTAGAGTATCAGCGGATTCGGATAGTACCTCGAATTCGAACTCGCCCAATACCAATACGCATGGTCAATCTGAGTATACGAAATCTACCATGAGTATGGATGTAGGACCAAAGGGAGAAAGAATGACACCGACACCACCTAATGTATCCTCAGAAGCTATACATGCCCCTAAAGCTTTGGTGGACGAGAGGAAAGAAGGTGATCATGTGGTTCAAGCTATGAGAATCCCTTCAGGAACGACTGCTCAGAAATCGAATAAATTGAAGGATCCTTTCGCTCAAGAAGGTCAGAACAATGATAATCCCAGTGATGAAGAGGAAGAAGAGGAGGACGAAGAAGAAGAGGAAGAAGATGATGGTGATTTCGATGACGATGAAGAGGAAGAAATTGATATCAGGTGAGTGTTGGTCCAATATCTCTCAGTATAACACTACTACTCTTGGTTTGATACAAGGTGACTGATTGAGTTTCGGATACAGGACGACTTCGAGTGCTGCTGGTGTGGAAGTCATAAGTCGCCACAAGTAATCGAATTCCAATACATGAACAAACACCACTTATCTACAGTACCAACATGACCTGGATCCTCTGGAATGATTCATCCCTGCTCAACTTCTTTTCGCGCCATTGAACAACGATCCCTCTCTTCCCAAAGCAAAAACAAAATCAGAATCAAAAGGATAGTGGCGAGATAAGCTCCAACTTCGTTCATTTCTCCTTATTTGATTGTACAATCAGTTGTATACCTATTCTAAAATCTTGAGGTTCCGAGTTGGAATCTTTTGTACACGTCTTGTCCGCGAGGCTTATTTGCTTGTTTCTACTTTCATCTTTTGGTCGTCATAAACTGATTTTCCTACGAAACAAAAGTTATCTGTCCTACCGAAAAAAGAAATATTCCGTACCATTGGCATATTTTGTACTTTACCTTGTATTTGCTTATTCCACCAGGTTGTCAGATTATTAGTCACGTTGTGCTCTAACCCTATCTTTGATGAGAGCGTTTGTATATCGGAATGCAATCACAAGTATGAGTGAGATATGAAGATGGAGTATGTAGTATAAATCAGACAGGCGTAGACAGATGCCACACTTGGGTCTGTGCGACAGTTGACGATGGACGACTGACATTTCCTCCACTTGAACTTTCCACCTGACATCAATACGCAAACACAAATAACTACCTTGTTTCCTCTTTTCCTGCCTTCCTTCTTCTACTCTACCATATCGTTCTGACAGCAAGGTCACCTGTGACTTCAAGATGGCTCAGCAGACTGAACCTCTCAAGATGTCAGTACACCTTCCATAGATATCTATGTATGTAGGAGCGCATCGCTGATTCTCCTTACCCTTTCCTCTCCTTGCCCCAACCCAAACCCGATGTTATGTAAATTCATCATTCCCCCTTCCTCTTAGCCTATCTATAGGATCACCTTTATCCGAGCTTACCACACTGGTATCTAAGATAACAGCGATCAATACGAAACATGGACCGTTTGACGCATGTGTCATCGTGGGTGATCTGTTCAAGGAGGGCAGTGATGGTAAGGAGATTGGGGGATTGGAATGTGAGCTGGCCATTCCTTCGTCATTCATGTCGATCAACAAGCTCACATTTGGCTACTATGCTGTGTAGTCCCGGTACCTACTTACTTTACTGTTGGTCAATACCCTTTACCTCAATTAGTCAAGGAACAAATTATCAAGACTGGTGGGGAAGTAGCGAATAACCTTGTTTATCTCGGTAAGCTGACCTACCTTTAGGAGATGGGATACTTGCAGCTGACACTATATCTTAAATAGGTAAATCATCAGTCTTGACTACAGCTCAACGACTCAAGATAGCTTGCGTTGGAGGTAGTTTCACCGAGGAAGGGTACGATACCATTGGAGTGAGTTTTCAGCTGACCTTGATTATCAGTTATCGAAGGGGCGCAGCTGATCATCGATCTATAGGATCAATTCTCACCTGTAATATCGAAAGATTCTATATCTGCCATTCTCTCTCACCCCATACTTACTGGCGCAACTGCTAATTCATCCGAATCACTCGCATCTGCCAAACAGGAGGCATCGGCTTTACCAAGTGCTTTCCAAGGTGTAGACTTATTATTGCTCTCATCTCCTTCACCACATCTGTCAACCCTATCACCATCATATGCCTCCTCAGGTGTATCCTTGGCTCAATCTGCCCCACCGTTGGAAGAGGTAGTAAGAAGAGCGAAACCCAGGTATCTTTTATGGGGTGATGGTGAGGGATTCTGGGAGAGGGAACCGTGGGGATGGACTGGTCCCACTGGCAAAGAAGAAAGATGGACTCGAGCTGTCAAACTTGGTGCCCTGGGTGGTGAAGCTCCTACAGGAGGAAAGAAAGCTAGGGTAAGTTGCACCATTAGCTGCGAAGACCGATCTTGTCTAAAGGATATTAGCTAATGAATGTATGAGTGATGTTCAGTGGTTCTATGCTTTCACTCTTCCACCTCAAACAGCCACTTCACCCTTACCTGCCAAACCTGCCAATGCCACTCCCAATCCATACGTTATGCCTTCTACACCTTCTAGCTCCTCGACCTCGAGCAGAAAGAGAGGACCGCTGGAAGCTCAGAATTACATCTTTGGTGGTCAACAAGCCAAGAAAGGAAGAACAGGTAAGCAGTTTTGCCAATTCAGGTGTGAATATTATTAGCTTACCAATCATCCTGAAATTGTAGAAGGGGCCGTACCTCCCGATAATTACGTGTGCAAGATATGTGCTCAACCTGGTGTGAGTCATGCACCTCTTGCGTTTCAATGGCAGAGTACTAAGTACATCTTTTCCTATAGCACTTCATTACAGACTGTCCTCAGAAGAGTAATAGGGAGGCTAAAGATCATTCCAAACCACCTGAAGGATATGTCTGCAAGATCTGTCAATCTGTAGGTGACAACATCCCCATGTTCGGACACCGCTTACCTGCCGTTTTAGCCTGATCATTTCATCAAAGATTGCCCGCAGAAGGATGACAAACCAAGAGGACCTAAACCTCCTCCTCAAGGTTATGTCTGCCGAGCATGCGGTATACCCGATGCGCATTATATCAAAGACTGTCCAGTAGTCTTGGAAAGGGAAGAAGCGAAAAGCAAAAGAAAGGAGTTGGGTCCTGCCGAATGTGAGTGGCAGAAAAAACAGCAGTAGTTGGCTCAGCTAACAGGACTATTTAGGCTGGTTCTGTCTGAGTAACCCGAAAGTGACCAAACATCTTATCGTCGCTATTGGTTCAGAGACATACGTGACCCTACCACGAGGACAGCTGATCCCTACTCTGCCTAAACATATCGCTCAAGGGGGTCAAAAGCCATTGGTGCCAGGTGGAGGGCATGTATTGGTGAGCTGACTATCTCCATTTAATCTGAAACAAGCTGACAATATTGAGCAGATAATCCCAATCGCTCATCACCCAACGTTACTATCGATCCCAGCAGAAGATGCCATGTCCATCATATCCGAATTAGAATCGTTCAAGTCGTCCCTCAAAGCGTGCTATGCTTCATATGGGGCTGTACCTGTATCGTTCGAGATTGGACGATTATCGGGTCGAGGTGGTCATGCTCATATTCAAATCATACCTGTTCCTCAAGAACTGGCTGATAAAGTTGAAGAATCGTTCATAAAAGCTGGTGAAGCTCAAGGATTGGATTGGGAATTGGAACCTGAACGAGCGTTGGCTAAAGTAGGTCAACAAGGCAATTACTTTAAAGTGGAATTACCAGATGGGAAAAAGATGGTTCATCTGTTGAAAGGAAACTTCGATTTACAATTTGGAAGGTGAGTATCCATTCAACGAGGTCGAATGAGACATTCATAAGAGGAAAAGGCTGATGGTATTTACGGTACCCACGTAGAATGGTACTAGGAAGTCTTCTGGGATATCATCATAGGATCGACTGGAAGGAATGCTCACAGAGCGAAGGGGAAGATAAAGAAGATGCTCAAAAGTTCAAAAAGGCTTTTGCACCTTTCCATTCTTAGGTGAAGTGAGGTGTCGAGAATGAATGGACGGATAAGGAGGTGGATCGATTGAAGAGTGGAAGGTTTCAAATGTTGTTGTGCGAGTAGTGAGGGTGTTGTTGTTGAAACTACAAGTGGATGTTAGCGGGGAGCAGCTGTAATGTAAAGCGAAGAGCAGACCCTTCAATGAATAATGCATTGTGCGTATGGATCGATATCATCATTATGACACACCACCATCAATCTCGTTGTGAAGTATACATAGCTTGGGCCGAGAAGCAAAGTCGCAAACATTTTTGTTGGAAGGGACGGAGATTCCGCTGGAAAAGTGAACTATGATGTGATCGAGTGGAGGATGTCCACTTCAGACGCCGGCCGGAATCGATGAGATGATATCGTCATGATTCACCTATCTATGAATAGCGACTCCATCTCTATCTTCCGAATGTCTGAACTTACATTGTATTTGACTGAACAGCGAAAGATAGTCAGTCTGTGTATATCGGTCAGAAGGATTGTGGCTGCATAGGCATAGAAAAATAGTCTATCGAGATGACGAAACATCAACCATTCAAAGGTGAGCGAGCTTTCTATCTAGTCCCGCTTGACGGCCTCCTCTCCTTCCGACTTCACATACCTTTATTTATCGGATATCAATAGCTCAAGCGGTATAACAGAGAAAGAGTAAGATATTGATATTCCCCTGACATGATAGAGGTGGAAGCCTCCCGACCCGATTTCGACGTATCGTATAAACCTCATTATACCAAGACTGCCGAACCGGATTTCCGCCCAGGACAAGGATTAAATGGTCTTGTGAGTGTTGCCTCACGAAGGAGAATTGCACTATGAGCATCTGACTGAGGATGAAAAACAAACAACACATCAACCCACTTCTTCTTTAGCCATACTCGAAAGAATTTAAAGCTAGTAAAGATGGATTTAGAAGTGTTATACCGGAGAACGAAGAGAAATCGGATATATACATGGTATGTGGCATGACGCTCTTTTAGACATGGATTTGTGGGAGATCTCATCACTTATTGATAATGTCTGTGAACTTGGCTCGGTAGATGATGATCTCGGGTGTTGTAAGTAACCTTCCTTCGATTAAGCCGCTCACACTTGAAACCAGCTAAATGTGATATATTGATGTATCGATCTACAATGGCAGACCCCGAGACCTGTCGCATTCGTATCTACCCTAAGTGAAGATGGTATAACCAATGTAAGTGAACCAATCTGGTAGAATATAATATAATACCGTATCTTCCCGTCTACGAATGGAGAGATAGCCCTGCTTGAAGGTTTAGGATCTTTCAGGATGGCTTCGCTTACCCAGGTTATCGTGCTTGTAAATACTGCAATTAGCTCGCTCCCATCTCCTATTTCAATGTGTGCGCCCACAGTCCGCCGATCGTCATGATAAGTGTAGCAAAAGGGAATCATCCAGATGGATGGAAGGGTTAGTCTAAGCTTTAAGACACTAGCATCCATGATGTGCTCTATACCGGAGTCTTCGGCGGTTCTTGTGATTCATTCAATACGACCTGCTTGGGTGAGATTGACTAAATTGAAATTCTAGATACGAACCATAATATCCTCACTACCAAGGAATTCTGTATATCAATCATCTCTGAATCATTCCTCGAAGCTTCCAATTATACCGCTGTGGATTGTTCCCCTGAAGTGGACGAATGGGCACTGTCAGGTTTGACTCAAAGATCTTCAGAGTGAGTAAGATTCCTCCTTCCCCCTGTTATATATGGTATAGCATGAGTATGATACACTGGCTGACTTACTTGTGTATACGGTAGGACGATCAAACCTCCTCATGTTGGCGAATCGGCATTCTCGATGGAATGTAATTTACAACATTCTTATGAGGTGAAGGATGATCAAGGGAATTCTACGAGTTTGATCATTCTGGGTAGAGTCAGGAGATTCCACATTGTGAGTGTCCTCATTTTCGTTTTCGTTTTTCGTTTTCGTTTTCATTCTCCCTCATACAGAAGTTACCATACCAGACGACGACAGATTACCGTAAATAGCATACGACATGTCGAAAAAAGTGAGATGGGCTGATTGTTTTGAGCTTGTATAGCGAGAATCTGTGCTGGATCCCAGTGACCCTTTCAAGATTCTTACTGAGAAATTGAGACCTATCGGTAGATTAGGTGGGATCTCATATTCACGGACTAATCAGTGAGCGAACAACCCTTAAATATACTCTCTAACGGGCCTGATGTATTTTGATGCTTTGATAGAATGGTAGAGATACCTCGTCCTGTCTGGGATCAAGTCAAAGATACACCCGAAGTGAAAGAGGCTCTGAAGAAGGGAGTCAAGAAATTATGAAATGAAGGAATTTAATGCTTCGATCCGCATTTGTCGGAAAGGTACGGTATTTGACTATAGATCATTATTTTAATAGACAGATATGATACAAGCAATAAGATAGATAATCATGTAGTGCGATGCAATGCGAATAGAGTATATCTAATCCCTTCTTCTACTAGGACCGAAACGTGTCTATTTCATACGATACTCAACTTGTCAGTGCGATTTCAGCCAATGAGAACTGGCGTGAAGATTCAGAGCTCACCAAGGATACTTCACGAACTGTATATCTACCTAACAAATTCTTGAAATCAATCTTGGTAGGATCTAAATACCCATTTTGGAGTTTATGAACTTCGTTAAAAGATCCTAAAGAAGGTATGGTAACGTATACCAATATGATGGTCTAAACACACACAAAAAAAAAACAGATATAAACATCATCCGTTGTACGATCATGTGGGAAAAGGGATTTACCTTCTGTACTAAAGCGTTAACTCGCATTATTGTATTGATCCATTTCCAACTCATTCTCTCTTCATACCAATCTTCATTCCCGTATGGAGAGGACTCTTTTTCTGAGGGATTTTCGTATACCGGTATGACCACACATGCGAAGCTATATCATATACCCGAATCAGATCAGCATGCCATCCCGTGGTTTGGAAGAGTAAGGAGGATGATAGTGACTCACGCAGAATGACTGAATGCCGGACCTCGTCTGTACAATAGCCAATCGCAGCAGAACTTTATACCGTCTTTGACTACCCATCCTAATGATCTGAAATGATGGTATGCTATATATGATACCAACATTGGATCGTCTGGTAACAATGATGTGGATGTGGGTGTGGATATCAAAGATGGGGTGGATGAAGGGGTGAGAAGTAATGAGAGGAGGGCCGAACCGTTGGGGATGTAAGTTTGCTATATACACGATAACAGTCAGCAAAATGTCGCTTTCAGATATCTTTGGGAAGACTGTAGTACATCAGTATGGTATATCAAACTTACAGAAGTAGGATCGAATACTCTCAATACGCCCAAACCCAATGTCAAGAATAATCCTTCTTCCAAGCTCAGTTGAAGGTGTTCCATCTCTTCTACCAGACTCTCATCAAACAGGTCCTCTTCATCATCTTCAACTTCGTCCTCATCTATCTCTAACCTTTGCGACTGCTGAGGAGGTTGTGCCGCCTTGGCAGGTTCCCCTGTGGCCGGGGGTGCAGGCTGAGGTTGAGATGAGGAAGTAGACGGCGGCTGTGGTGGACGTCTCTTGAACGCTTTCCTACCTCTATTCCTATTCGAGTCCGGTCTAGTAGGTCTAACCAGAAAAGTTTGCGGTGTGAGGTTCATAGGATCTATTACTGTGTTGTCTGTAGCTGTGGTCGTTGTCGTTGAAGTGGAAGGTGTAGGAGAACTGGGTCTGATTTGATCATCTACACCTTCTTCATTCCCTTCCTCCAGCTCTTCTTCTAAATTTTGACCCAAAGATGAGCCTAGCCGCGATGGCGAACCAGGTATGGATGAGGATGAACCACGAACAGAAGATGTTAATACTGCTTCGGCTTGTTTGGCAGCGTCCAACATTGCTGCTGCTCGATCAATCTTGAATTGTTTACGGGCTATACGACGTTGTTCTCTCATTTGTTCTGCTGCTAGAGCTGTAGTGTTTCATGAACATAAGTCAACACTGTACTTCACAATTATATTTAAGCCATTGAATGTCATAGTGGATGGAGCAGTATGTTTCTCAGAAATAAAGAAGAAGAAGAATAAAGTCATCATTCCTTTTTTGTAAAAGTGAGACTGTTGAGCTTGTTAAAAGTTTATTCATCATAGAGTAGGATTGGGGACGGGAAGAATTATAGACACCGTGGTTGGGATTGGGCTTGGTTTAAGATTTTTCGAATGAGGTGACAGCTGCAACTCACTGGCACCACCTTTCAGTAAAGCTACTCTCCTCTCCCTCCAGGACGGCTCACTCCTGCTCAAACTACCTTTCCCAAAAAACCCTTTGGTGAATAAGATTTCTTTTGATCGCTCATCTTCGATCCATATTGATCGAGTTATAGGGTCGAACGTCCCTATACATTGAGGTACTTCTACTCTCGCCGAAGGAAGATATGACGATAAGAGGGATCTTGATGATGAAGTAGAGCTGGATTTGGACGAGGAGGCAGAAGTGGACGAAGAAGGGGTGTTGAACAGGATAGGTAAGGGGTTGGCATATTTTCGCTGGTTGGCTAGGTTTCGTGATCTGGCTGCGTTTTTCCCTGCTGCACCTGACGGTGTGGAAGGGGCTACAGCAGCTGTACTCATTGTGCTGATGGAGTGAACGTGATTGATGTGATGAGCAAGTTCGGAAATTTGACGCAAGTTTCTCAAGTTTTGGGTCGAGGTAAACTTAAGTGGAGGTCGTCGATACCATAAACCATTCGAAAGCCCCATACGTTCAAAATTCCTTGTTACTCGCAGACCATCAACCGAGAACATGCAATCGAACGTGATCACGAACACGAACACTCAGGTTCAGATGATCTCTGTCCATGAATCAGCTCAATAAGGATATTGGTCTCTCATAGCTTTATCACCCTGCGCTGCAAAGGAATCTCCCTTAAAACCTGTAGTCCAACTCAACGCAAGTCCTCTCTGTCAGACCAAGCTGTATTTTCAGAGTGAACAATTGTCGTGCAGTGTGACGTATGATCTCATAACCAGATCAAATGTATATATGAAAAGTAATAAGAACAGAACCGCAGAAGAAAATAAACTAAATCATCCCTTTGTTTTCCCTTTTTGATGTGGGAAGAAATAGTTTACTCTTCGTCGGCCTCTTCCTCCTCTTCCTCCTCTTCATCTTCTTCCTCCTCCTCTTCCTCCTCTTCTCGCTCAGCTTCAAGGACGGCAGTGGCAATTCGGTCGAGATCTCTCCTGTAAATTGATGCGCATATATCAGTACGACCGTTTCTCATAAGCACCACGAATGCGGAGGGGGAGGTTCGACAAATATGATTTGGATGAATTGAGCGACGAGAATGTGACAGTGGAAAACCAAGACTCACATTCCATCTTGCGAGATTCTTCTACCACCATCGGGGTGAACTTCGAGCACACCGATCTTCTCAAGGGATTGAACAACGTTTCTTTGCACACCGGTAGCAGAGTCTCGGTGGTGGGATCGTCGGGTACCTCTTCGGTTGGTGGTACCGTGTAATTTGGCGAGGGCACCTACACCGACGTGTTTTCGGAGGTAGATGTGTCGAGCGATGGCGGCTGTTCAAAGCATTCGCAGATTTAGCATGATCCTTTTAACATACAATGACATAGATCCTCCACAATCCCCGATAAAGCCCTTTCGTTCGAAACGAAACAAAACGAATGCTCGACTCCTCATCCACCAGATCCCATCTGCTCCTTTCCTTCTACATCCTCCATCCAAAACCCAAACCCAAAACCTAAACCACACTCACCAGCTCGGACGTAGTACCAATCAGGGTCATAAGGTGCCAATTCCTTTTGAGCACCGGTCTTAACGATATCGACCCACGTTGGGATCTCGAGTTTACCGGATCTTTTAAGGTGGGATGAGTAAGCCTTGATGAAGGACTCGGCACTATTGTTCGAGAGGATATTGGATTAGCATTTCGTCCCATCGATCATCTACACCACACATTCTCCATCTCCTTCGTCTGATAGCCTCGTCTCATTCTTCCTACATGTTCCTCTCTTATAGGTCTCCCCCTAAATCACAGTGCATGTTCCTCTTCCGCACTTTCCTCAGATTGCTTGTCGACCGTTTCCTATTGACGATCTTGATGTTCATCCAGAGTTGCAATAGTTTTCCTAATCCATTTCTCTTCTTCCGCTGCTTCTACCTTTCCTCTACTGCTATAGCTGATGATGGACCGTAGACTCACCTGATGTCACGAACACCTGGCATTTTGAATTATTGATGGATGAAGGAGAAGGTAGAAGCTAGACTAAGATGATTTTTTGATGTATTTGCTGAAAATCCTGCAATCGCAATCCTGAGACCAGAGCATGCAGCAGAGAGAGTATCGATGGCACAGTGTAGCGCCAAACCATGCAACATGCTGGAAATCGTCTATGGTGGACGGAGAATGCGGAAAATCACCCTCTCACCGTACGAAAGGAAGCCGATGTGGCGCATCAGTGGTGCTTGTCGGCATCGGACATAAGAAAGGTGTTTTAGGCGATACACACGATCTAGTCCAGACTGAAGGCCGGCTCTATGTGGTAAACCTATTTAGACTCAAGAAAGGGGGTCACTCTGAGCGGTGGTCGCCGTTGACGGGGTGGAGGCAAAGGGTAGCAATTTAAAGATTTCTGTTGACAAGTTGGAGATTAACTTTTGATTTTCGGATTTCTGTGATCGCCAGACGGTGATACACTCCCATAGCTGTTACCATCATTGATCGCCCCCTCTTCCTCCATTCTCAGCAGTTCAGCACTGGCATCACCATATTGTACTTGACTCTAAAATGTGAGCTATTCGTGCCTGTAATCATGTCTTATACGGAACCGAGAGCTGACCCATTTACTTCAGGTCCCGACTAATCTTCTTGAATCTTCCTTCCTCAATTCAACAAGATACCTTCCGATCGACATTGACCAAACCCAAATCACTCTTATCATGCACCATTACAGATCTAAAATTAGTCCCCAAGAGGAGATTCGCCTTCGTAGGATACAAGACTGCCGAGGAAGCTCAAAAGGTCAAAGATTGGTTCGATGGTACTTTTGAATTCGGAGGTGGGAAAGTCAAAGTGGATTTCGTAAGAGATGATGTGAGCTCTTCTTCTTCTTTCTAAATGGCGAACTTGGCGCTTATTTTATGTGTGACATGCAGCCACTCGCTCCTGCTCCTGCAAAAGGTTCGAAACTCAAGTCGAAAGAAACGGACGTACAGACTGGTTCTAATGCCGTTGCTGGACCTTCAAAGAGGTTACAGGAGTTCATGGATGTAATGAAAGGTGTCGATCCTTCGTCATCTACCGATTCCTCTGCGTCTACGTCGACAGCAAATGCAGTACCAAGCGAACAAGGCTGGGTGGCTGATGGACAAACTTCGACGTCGAAGAAGGAGAAGAGTAAGAAGGGTAAAGAGAAGTCATCTGAACCTGAGGAAATAGCGGAAGGACAAGGGGATGATGATGATGCTGCATGGTTGAGAAGGAGACAGAATGAAGCGTTACAAGTTGAAGGAGAGAGTTTCGTGAGTGTTTATCCATCTTTCTATTTTTCCATAAATTGTAATGTAGGTGGTATTGCTGACACCAAACATCGTATATAGAGTACCAAACCATCTCCTGACGAAGATCTCATTCTCTCAACTGGAAGACTATTCATCCGAAATCTAGCATTCATCGTAACCTCCTCTGAATTATCCTCTCATTTCTCCAAATATGGTCAAATCGACGAAATTCACTTACCTACCTCATCAACAACGGGTGAACCACTAGGAACGGCCTTTTTACAATATCACAATAACGAGGATGCCCTTCAAGCTTACAAGAATCTAGATAAAACTACCTTCCAAGGTAGACTGTTACATGTGTTACCTGGTAGACCTAAACCTGGTCAGACAATAGCTGCGAACGGTGGTGGAGTGGTAGATGGTAAAGTGTTGGGTAAAATTGATGAACAGAAAGGTCAGGTTAAGAAGAATGTAGATGAGAAGAGGAAAGAGGATAGTAGGAAGGGATTGAATTGGGCTACGCTGTACATGAATGTGAGTGGATTTTCTTTGGTCCCTCGCCCTTTTGATAAGTGAACAACCCCGCTTCAGGGATACTATCTACATGGGGTGGGATAGATATGAACATGGCTGACAACCGAATGCAGAGCGATGCAGTAGCAGCTTCCGTATCTAGTCGAATGGGAATCAGTAAATCTGAGTTGTTAAACGGAGATTCGGGAAATGCAGCTGTCAAGCTCGCCTTGGCTGAAACCACGGTTATTGAAGAGACTAAGAAATATTTCGAAGATGCTGGCATAGTTTTAGAAGCCCTTCAGCCGAAAGTACCTCGATCTCAAACTATAATTTTAGTGAAGAATATACCTTTTGGAACTACTATTCAATCCTTGACCGATTTATTCGCTTCGCATGGTAAATTGTCTAGAGTACTGTTACCTCCCTTTGGAACATTGGGAGTAGTTGAATTTGAGAATCCCATGGATGCCGGAAAGGCGTTTAGAGCATTGGCATATAGAAGATTAGGGAATGCTGTGTTGTATCTTGAGAAAGGTCCTGTGGGGATGTTCAAAGAATCGCCATCTTCAGCTGAACAACCGATGAGCACGACAGAGAAAGAATTGAAGGAAGCTCAAGCTTTGGTCGACAAGGTGAATGAAATTAGAGAAGAACCATCGGTAGATGACGAAGCTGGTTCGACTCTATTTTTAAAGAACTTGAACTTCACTACTACCACACCAAGATTGAATGCTGTTTTGGCTTCTTTACCTGGTTTCTCATTTGCTCGAGTCCAAACGAAGATCAACCCTAAATCGACTAGTGGTGAGAGATTGAGTATGGGATATGGATTTGTAGGGTTCAAAACTCGTCAAGATGCTACCAAGGCCCTCGGTGCTTTGGAAGGATTTGAGATTGATGGGAAGGTACTACAAGTCAAATTCGCTCAGAGAGGTGTGGAAGATGATCAGAAAGAGAAAGATAAAGATAAAGATACCAAAGGTGGGAATGGAGGAAAAACGAAATCTACGAAATTGATGGTTAAGAATTTACCGTTTGAGATCTCAAAGAAGGAAGTCAGGGAATTGTTCAGGTGAGTGATATTTCTTTGTCATCATGTCCTACTGGTTCTTTCTGGTATGAAGAATTGTGTACTGATTGGGGATTCTTTGTTTTGGTTGTTTGTTTAGTGCATATGGTCAATTGAAATCACTTCGACTTCCCCGAAAATCCGTCCCCACTTCAACGGGATCAGCATCAACGCGAGGATTCGCCTTTCTGGAATTTACCACTCATACTGAAGCTTTACGTGCGATGGAGGCATTGAAACATACTCATTTGCTTGGTAGACATTTGGTTTTGGAGTGGGCGAAAGAGACTGATGATGTTGATGTGGAAGGTTTGAGAGAGAAGGTAGGAAGGGATGTAAGGTTCTTGAATGATGATGGCGCGAGCGCGAACCGGAAGAAAAGGAAATTGGATTTCGGTGGTAAAGCCGCAGAGGAGAATGATGGATTGGAATTGGATTAACAGCATCGCAGTATCTGAGATGGTGTATGGTAAGATTATATAGTAGATTGTATGTCCTAAATGCATGGTTGATTTGTTACATTACTATGACTTGTTCTGTTATTATACTTGTTTCACTGGAGCGTATGACTAAATATCGCAAATACTATTACTGTTATATGTAACTCATCATCAACTCGAAGACTGATTATCTACTCTCACTTCTTAGCCTCCGATTTGGAAGTGTTCAGAGGAGTTTCACTACCTTTTTCACCCTGTTTACCTGGTGAGTAAGAGTACTCTGGATTGGCAGATGAATTCTTGGTGAAATCTTTGCCGGACTATAATATAAGCACAATCGAAAATATTAGATGTCAGCTGCTATACTCTCAAAACATTTAAAAGGTATCATAGCGACATGATAATATAATGAATGAAACTCACCTCATTCTCTACTTGTTTAGCTGATGAAGAGGGGTTTGGATCTTTGTTGAATGCAGCGTGTGTATGAGCTACGTCGTCGGTCTATATTGATACAATACAATAGACATCGTACAGAATCAGTAAAGTGATTTGTACCAATGAGTGTATATAGTAGTATAACTCACACCTGCACCAGTCGATCCACCTTCATCACTATAAAGTTCCTGTTTACCTCTATCGCTCGCGTATCCCCTTATCGACATGTTGGAGATCGTCCTTCTGTAGCTCATCCTGGATGGTCCGGCGGACGAGGTGAACGTGGATAGTTCGACGGCGGGTGGAGCTTGTGGAGGTGGGATGAGAGGGGTTCGGAAGAGGATGGAAATGGTTCGTCTGGTCGAAGGGAACATGCTGGATAGGGCTGTCGTATACGAATTCTGAGGTTGAAATTGGGATTATTGAGTGCTAATCGATTAAGCTCTGAATTGCTATTTGGTGGGTGTGTAATGGCAAATGTTGAAGAATAGCGTGAATGCGATATATAGTGGACGATGATCATCCGTCTGGATCCTACATCCTAACAAATCCTGATCCGGCTAAATGGACGATTGACGTCATACCATGCGCCCACTTCAAGTGGCAGAGTGGAAGTGGAGATCACCGCTGACACGTCCATAGAATAGACAACGCCCATCCAACGAGTGACTGACGCTCGGATCGTCGCGACCAAAAATGTCAACTTCTTTGGACGTGGATGGTTACATCGAGACATGTTCATGGACAACTTGGATATCTGAAGTACAACTTTGTTCTTTGACTAATCAGCTGATAAGCAAGAGGGTCACAAGCATAACAAGATGATATCGAGACGCTCTCTACTGGCTATAGCCACATTATTGGCTTTCTCAGCTGTCGTATTGGGTAAATCGGAAAAGGTATGTACACATGGACACATGTACACAATCATTGTTTTCTCCCTTTATGTAGACGAGTACCAGTCCTGATATGACCTCCTGTGATGGTCTCACTTCGAGCAGGCCCAAGAATTCTTTCATACACCCTCGCATAATCCTGCTGAACATGGGACATCAATGAAGAAGCTATTCGCTACGCTGTTCCCCTTTGAGAGTCCAGCTTATAATTCTAGTACGTGACGTTTACACTCAAAGCATTTCCGTTTTGATCTCCGCAAGGATTGGAGTGCTAACCTGAATGTACTCATTTAGTACTAGCTACATTCTACATATCATCGTATGTTCAGTATCCCTCCCTTCCTCACATATCCAAATAGGACAAATCGCTAATTCATGTGTTTGGAATTGGTAGAATACCCAATTTCATCCTCCTAGCTGTCCCTGCGACCCTCGAACCTTCTTCGCTCAATACGTTGATCGCATTTGCGACTGGTGGTCTACTCGGAGATGTGTTTTTGCATCTTGTTCCTCACTCTTTCTTCGGTGAGGGTCATTCGGAAGATTGTAGTGGTAGGAAAATTGATGTGGAGGAAAAGAGGAATATAGTGATCGGGTGGGTTGATCTTTACTCTAGGAAGGATTTTTTTCTAGGTTTGCGGAAGATGGCAATCGGCTTGGTTCATCCCGAAAAGAGGAGAAATGCCTCAAGCTATATAAGGAGATGAGGATAGATCATCAGGATTTGAGGCAGAATCATAGAGAAACAAGGGACCTGCGTTGCTGATACTCACATCCACCAATTTTACAGCGGTGCAATCTTCTTAGGTTTCGCAGCGTTCTTCGTCCTAGATAAAACAATGAGGGTATTGAACGCTTCAGCGGGTAACGAACCCCACTCCCACTCCCACTCCCATTCTCACTCACATTCTCATGGATCGACAGAATCGAAAGGCACTTCCACAGCTGTGTCGACGGGATCAGGAGGTAGCGAGTTGAAATCACGTAAATCACCTTCAGACGTAACTTCCATAGAACCTAAAGCACCTCCTTCAGACGTATCCGAGACCAAGAAAGAAGTCAACCAATCACTGAAATTATCGGCATACTTGAACTTGTTTGGTGATTTTACGCATAATATCACGGATGGATTGGCGATGGCAGCTAGTTTTTATTCTTCTCCTGCGCTTGGGGCTGTCACGACTATTGCTACCTTTTGTCATGAGATACCACATGAGGTGAGTGACCCATCTCCGCGGTCAACTGAGGAGTGCTTGCTGAAATGATGGTACATTTCAATGATATGGTAGATTGCCGATTATTCCATCTTGATCAAATCGGGATTAACCAAATCGCAAGCTATGGGATCTCAATTCTTCACCGCTGTCGGTGCGTTCGTAGGTACCTTTTTAGGTATATGGATAGCCGAGACCTCAGGTGCGGGTAATAAAGAGGTCGTGATTGAAGTTGGACAAGGGTTGTTTGGTACTAGTGTTGGAGCTGGGGAGTTGGTCATTCCCATGACTGCTGGTGGTGAGTTGAGTGCCTCTTTTCAATCGATCTGTGAGTATGCGAGAGACTGAATATGGATTGTTTGTTAGGTTTCTTGTATATCGCAAGTGTCAGTGTGATTCCTGAATTATTGGAAGAGTCAAGAAGTGCCAAGCAGGCTTTGAAAGAGGTAAGTGATGCATAACGCATCTTATCTGCGATATGTATGCTGATGATATGCGGTTATGGAATGTTAGTACGCTGCGATGGCATTCGGTGTATTCTGTATGGTGAGTGAACCCTTCCGGCCGGGAAGGCACAGACCTCGTGTTTGTTTACTGATGTTCGGTATGGTTTGATAGGCTGTGATTGCATGGAACGAGTAGATGTCGTAGACTGCAGAGCACATGAGATGTTGCGTTAAGTGGACAGACAGGTAGAGGATATATACATCCGTACAATGCATAATGAGTTATAGTCATCTAGATACTTGAGAGTTACCACGTTGGGGTTGGGGGGTTGGGTGATCGGGGAGCATGTGCGTCATCAGTTGGGTTTTTGTTTACATTTTTAGATGGGGGGAATTGCCACATTTGGTCTGGATCTGGCCTCTTGCCCCGAAGGGTGCTAGTCATTTTTCCCATTAAACTGTTAATGACAAAACGTAAGTAAGGGGAAAGGAAAAGCGTCATCCTCTTTCATCACCTGTACTATACATTACATTACATTCCATCCTTACTTCATTTGTTGACATCAAGATATCAAGCACTTCCAGATCAGGTCAGCTGTATAGATAAGCATACAGATCGAAACTACATCTACTGCCATACTGTCGTTATAATCCAACTCGATTCCACCCAACTGATAGTGCAAAACTATGAGTTCAAACGATAAACATTTAGCTACTTTCTCTTGGGGGGCGGGAGCCCAGAGTGTAAGTTCTTGCTTTTCCCCTACTATCCGGACATGCTTTCGTCTAGCTTGGATGTCTCTCTGGATGGGTCGAGAGAAAGGAAGAGCAATATAGAGGAAATAACGCTGATATTGTGTTATTCCTTTCTCCTTGTATCTCAACCTAAAATTACGGTTATCCCTCTTCCGTTTTCGTTGACGAACCGAAACCGATCATGTATATGTGTATGCAAATATACGTATACAGGTGCACATAGCTGGTAACTTCAATAACTGGTCAGCCGACGCTACGCCATTAGAGAAACAGGCCGATGGAAGTTTCACCGCTCAGGTTCCTTTACCTTGGGGTGAGAAACAGGCTTTCAAATATGTGGTTGATGGGGGTGAGTCAAATTAGCTCGGAGTTTCCCTCACAACATCTGCAGGAGGTTGTCGTAAAGCTGATATATCGATGGATCGGAATGGTAGAATGGAAAGTCAGAGAGGATGAGGCTAAAGAGTGGGGTAAGTTTGAAGTTTTCCCTTGATCTCCTCTAACGATAGGATTGTCATCGAAGATCCTATACATTACTGGGCATCCATTTATATCGGGAAAGTGATATTAATCTGCCATTTTTGATCCACACAGACGCTGCTGGAAACATGAACAACGTCTACACTGCCCCTCCCGCTCCCATATCCACCTCCGAACCATCCTCATCAGCCGTAGCAGCAGCAGCACCTACACCTGTCCCAGCCTCTTCTGAGAAAACAGCCCTACCTACCGAACACGATAAACCTTCTTCTCCCACCACCACAAATGGTGAACTCAGTACGGGTCCGGTACCAGCTGCTGTACCTGCTCCCTCTACCAAGAAGAGTCTCGACGATACACCCGCTCCAACCAGTTCAAGCCAGAAGACTGAACCTTCAACTTTGATAGCTTCCTCTGCTCCTGGATCAGCATCAGGTTCTGCACCTGTACTTGGGGGTCCAGTCTTCCCTTCTTCACCCAAATCCAAGTCTACCAGCACGACCACTACCACCGCTCCCGCTAGTCAACCTGCTGAATCGGCTGCCAACCCCGTTGTACCTGCTCCAAACCCTGAGGCTGAGACTGTAGCTGCACCTCACGCCAGTGCCAAAGCCAATGCTAAACCTTTAGCGGAAGAGCCTATCCCTGTCCAGATTGAAAAGGTAGCCAAACAGGCCAATATCGGTGAAGCTCCTCAACCTACTACCGAGGAAGAACAGGGTATAGCTGAGAAGGCTTCGGACTTCGCTGCTGGTGCTTTAGCTGCTATCGGTGCGGTAGTTGGAAATGCTGCTGTGGCTGTCGAGAATATCACAGGGTTGGATATCGCTCATACTGGACCTGTGAGTGGAGTTTTTGCTTTCACAGGAATGAGAAAATACAATATACAAACTGGGACCAATTGATCAATTGCATGACTGGACAATTGGACCATACCCAACGACCTTGTTGAGCGTATTGCTGACCAAGTGCCTTGATCCGCTCACAGCTCTCAGTCGAAGAAGCTAAAGCTAAGGGAATCGACATTAACACTCTCGAGAAGACCGACGCTCCCACCGATGCTGTCGCGCCCGTCGGTACCGCCCCTTCGGCCTCTGCTGTTGACGACTTACAAGAGAAAGTAGATGAGTTGAAACTTGGCACTTCAAAGGATACTACTGGTATTTCAGATGTCCCATTACCTAAGACCGCTGAGCCTACCAGTGAGTCTAATCCATTCGATTATTGTGAATTAGAGCTGATCATCTGAGATACAGCTTCAGTCGCACCATCTGAGACCCTTAATCAACTCAATCATGGTGAACCACCCAAAAAGACCGAGCACGATATTCCCGCTCAACATGAGACTATCGAGAATCACCAGGAAGTACCTCAACCAGTCATAACTACCGTATCGGATCTTGATCCTTCCAAAGACCGAACGAAAGCTTCGACTTCATTGGAAGACACTGCCGGTACCAAACCTATCTCTTCTAATCCTGGTGTATCAGCTAAAGCTGAAAAGGAAATCGCCGAACGTGATCCAGCTAGGACCGCCGTAGCATCCGATCATCCACTTTCAGAGCCCAAGGTCGCACCTGATGCTCCTACTAACAATGTTACTCCTCAAAAGGACCAATCAAAGAACGTAGATAAGATCACACCTACACCAGAACCCGCCGCGCCTGCCGCTCCTTCGACTCCTGCTAAAGCTGCTCCTGCTACTCCTGCTAAAGATGTATCTACCCCTGCTCCTGCGTCGGCTACTTCCACACCTGCCTCGACACCTGCTAAATCCACTCATACAAGGGAGAAGACCACTGATTCGGATGTGAGGAAGAGGAAATCAAGTTTCTTCACCAAGGTGGGTCCATTTGATCTGTATCACGTCCAAGTAGTGAGATGATATACTGATGGATCTTTCTCTGGATTGTAGATCAAACACGCTTTCTCTCCCAAAGATAAATCGAAATAAAAATGAACACTTTATCTTGTCTGCTTGTCTTTTCTTTTCGGTATACTTGGTATACTTCGATATACCCCTAAAAACTTGACTAATTATCGATCGATTTCACTCGAATATCATTATATATATATATATATCTATACTAAATCCATTTTAATCTAAATTCTATTCGTTATGTTCCTGTTCTCTTTAGTGTTATTAGATAGATGATGATGTATTGATCAATAGTCATTGGTCATTGGTCAAGATCATTGTACTCGTATCTTTTGGCTTTCTTTGTTTTTTCTGTTTTTTTGCTCGAAATAATGGTTTTGCTATATAGAGATGGAAATGCAAATTGAAGATGAAAATGTTAATCGGCTTGATCAAGCAACCACAAGTCAAAGTAAGAGCAGTTCGTAATTTAGATTTGTGAGGTCTCAGGCGTTCATAGCGAACCGGTAGCCTTGTTCCGTCTTGGTATACCTTATCAGAATGGGTAAATCTCAGTCTTCGATATCGCTTCATCTATATACATCATATCATTTAAGATTCGTACTTAATTGGGAGTATATGCAGGATTTTGAGGATTCTAAACTATCCATGTACTCCGCTTGTGCTGTGTAGTCTATCAGACATATCATGCGATCATGGTATATGATCGGTTGCACTCATTTCGATTGAGAAAATATTGATTTCCCCTCTCATCCCCGTTTCCCATATGAGTATTCTACAATCTGTCTTTCGTAAGGAAAAGATTTTCAGCATATTTAGCATATTCGGACCTTGCTAAACTGTTCAAAGCTACTTTCACATCCGTCTGAATATCTTCTATCAATGCTTCTACAAAACGCAAACACATCATACAATAACGAACCATCAGTCTCATGATTAATACCAGTATCAGGAGATAGGGCGCTCGAATCGAAACTCACCTTTCGAGACGTAATCCAACTCTGGTCTTATGTATCCTAAAACTAGGACTGACATATGATGACCGTAGAAATCAGCTTTGAAAGGGTGCATTATGTGAACTTCCTATAAGATGCCTCGAGGCATTAGCTTGTTTTTTTTTTTTTTTTTTGCATTCTAGAAAGAACTTAACACAATCCACTCACAGCAGTTATCTTTTCATTTTTGAAATACGGGTTCCATCCTACAGACATGACCATAGGCCAGATCTTTTCATCTTCCTTACTCCATCTCTGTGCATGTTGCTCAGGAGGATAGGGAGCAGTAATAGTAGGTATACTTTCCAATGCTTCTTTACTTAATTCATGGGTATCAAGATTGGGGGGTTTAGTAGGTTTCAAAGAAGGTGATGAAGGACCGGAGTGGATGGGTGTAGGGTATGTTGAGGGGAGGGGAGTAGAGGAGGAAGGGTGGATTCGGGCGAAACCGTAGTAGATTCCTGTCATGTTGAGGGCGTTGAGTGGGTCAAGGGAAGTATCGGGTAGGTTGGCTATTGACGAAAGCAGGGGAGCAAGAATAGATTGGTTCATTGTAAGAAAAAGAACAAAGTATGATCGATCAGCACATCATCAATTGGTATTTCGAGACACTACACATAACGATCCCCTCACCAGTAGGTATACCCAAAAACCTCGCACCTCTACCGAACCCTTTCGTCACTGTACCTTCCAACTTCATCGGATATGGGTGTTCAGGTTGATCGGGACCTACGATGGTGGGTCGACTGGATCGGGATACGGGTGCCATAGGTGCATTGGGAGGAGCGGGTGCGGGTGCTTGGGCTGCCATAGTGGGATGTAGGCTGTAGGCCGGTGGATCAGATGAGAGCAGATAGAAGAATGAAAATGTTCCAAGGTAAGGAGTAGATGAAAGGTGGTTTTGGTTTTGGTCGATAAGAAAGTTCGAGTCTACCAACATCATCACACCATACATACCTATAGCTTACTAGTCACCGCCGGCTAACCGGGAGAAGACCGAGGCGGACATCTCCACCGTGATCGGACATGTTTGGTGAGATCTCTCTCATCTTGGATATGTCATGGACGCGATTGAGAGATGACAGTGATGACAAGGCCTAGCTTGCAGTCATATCAACATCGCAGTAGACCATATAAGCAACGATGATGAAGTATCCTCCAATATCGCGATCTGTGTTCGGCGTGACTCACAGACCCATCTTCCGATCACTTCATACTCCCTCATCTATAACTCCGCCATTGTCATTACATTCTCCCTCAACACTCATTCGACAACATGGTAATCCCTCTTCTGAGCACAGTCTAGCCAAGCCCGATGATTTTCTATTCTGGCCAGATTTCTTTGCCTTCGAAGAATGTAAGACCTTAGTAGACATGGCATTGTGGAAGCTTGACAGGGTAGATTCGTCATTGAAGAGAAGGAGGAGAGGTAAACAGTCATTGAAGGAGACTCAAGAGCAGGATGATATCCAGAAGCTCTTTGATAGGGAATACGGGTTTGAGGAGGTATGCATAAACACGATATCACCTTGATATATCTACGTCTCGAAACTGATTATCTCGTATCATTTTAAATTAGGGTCATTATGATTCGGTGATTCACCATTATCGCGAAACGCTACTTTCCACATTACCACCGAATCCTTCTTCACATCTAATAACCACATTATCCAAGCTATACGGGCTTCTACCTGACTTACCGAACTCAGAATTGAAGTCAATTTCGATACCGCCAGAAGGCACCATCACACACCTGTTGCACCTTTCACCGAAAGGTGAGATCTTACCGCACGTGGATAATCTGGAAGCCTCCGGTAAATATATCTGTGGGGTATCGTTAGGTGGTGAGCGAATAATGAGGTTGCGGGAAAAGGGAAAGAAAGAGGATGGATGGGATGTAAGGTTGAATAGTGGGAGTGTATATCTACAGCGGTGGGTTTTTCATATGACAGATAGCGCGTGGCAGATTTTCTCACATTCATTGTATATCGATGATAGCGATTCAATAAGATACAATTACGAGCATTCGATCTTACCGTATTCATCAGAAGGAACCGTATGGAATGGAGAGGATTTGAATCAAGGTCACAGGATTAGTATAATGATAAGGGTGAGTCGATATCGTCCGGCAATTCGTAGCTGAAGCTGATACGTGACACCATCATAGGACATACCAACGAAACCTGCTCAACTATAGATTATAAAGAACGATATGAATCCTTAAGTATACCTAGCATTGCGATATACCTTGACATACAATGTTGTAAGCCAGATTGAAATGAAATATATGTAACATATCGCACGCTCATGCGAAGATGGTCCATCTCCTTCTGATCGGGTACGTATGATCACGCAGAAGGCAAATACGCCCCTTCTACGATGCAGGACGATCTTTCGTATCTTCTTCTTGTAATGTACTGAGGTATTGTTTACATACCATGATTGATGATATAATTATACAGGATGACACTTCTGTTCCTTTCAGCCCTGACCCTGTTCATTCTCAACGCCATGTGCCTCTTCACCTGCATACGATGATCGGGATCAGATCAGATAAGAGAAATTCTCCTAGCAGTTCAACGATAGCCCGGCTTGAGATCCATCTAAATAGCATGTTTCTTAATATCACTCAAGGCTTGAACGTAATACGCTGTACTTGCTGTTGCCAGTGCGCATACCGTCGCAGGAATCGGTAATCGAGTCTTGATTGTTCGTCTGTATGTACCACAAGTACGGGTCAGTTCGGTTTCTATGGGGTGTAGATGTAAAAGGGGAGAACGGGGATGTGGTATGATGCTGAACGATGATTCACCTGAATGTAGGTATAACCAGGGCGATCGAGCTGGCTACAATTGTCAGGACACAAATCAGCTTGGCTCGTTTTACTTCGTACAGGACCATCACAAGATCATCTTGAAGGGACTGCCCATGTGATGTTATCCCCTCGATCGACTCTGAATTGACAAACAAAAGCCAGCTAGTCCGAAATCGTACTCCAAAATCTTCCCTCAAATTCCCACTCTGATTCTTAAAACATGGAGAGACTCCCACTCACCCACTGCGCCCTCGTACCCATACTCCATTCCATCCCTTATCCTCATACTAGACAATAACATCGCACTACCCACTGCGAACGATCCGATGAGGGAAGGGGTAGAGCCGAATTTAGTGTATGCGAATATACCGCCTAGAAGCGAAAAACCTGAGAGCTAAAAGAAATTTGATTGTCAAGAATCAGTCTATGGTCCAGGATTCGTTTCCATAGACTGTCTATTAGGTTGGACATGAGAAGTTGCAGGTGATTCTAGATGATTGTGGTGTGGATATGAGAAGACTCACTGTTGCTATTGGTTTGTGAGACTGCAGGAGAGATATCAGCGAAGAGTGGGGACTGTAAGGAGAAGAGTTGCGACACTCACCATTGTAGATGCTGAGTACGTGGTAGTGAGTGTTTCAAGAGGGTAAAAAGCTGTGGATGGCTCTTGATATAGATTATGTTGTTATGGATCCTGTTTACTTGAGATGCAAATGTAAGTAGAACGAAAGAAGCCCAATGACATTCCATCCCATGTCCTGCTGTCATATCAACGTCACCGTGAATCAACGGCTCAACGGTTGGCGGTTGGACCGGTAACTCAGGACCGGTTCACTCAAAAGTGGCACATGGCACTGATGGTAGAAGGGGCATCAAATGGAGAAATGGAGACTCCACGGGCAATTGGGTTGGCTTTGTTAGTATGCTTGTGCATATTCATATGAATGAGAATATATCTACTTTGATGACCATTCATGTCCATTGATCTTCAGTGGATCAATGTTGTGAGTCCAGAGCATGGCATTTAATCAGAATGACGAATGTGGCCTTCTTGTGCTCCTCACCATGACCATCGATTCCACGATTTACAAAGTCGATTGAATTGAATTGCCTTGAATTGAACAAACTCTAGGAAGCCGTGTTTCATATTTAACTTTAATTTGTCTTTGCTGTCCGTCACGTAACGTATCATTTTCTCTTGATCACGATATGTAAATTCTCTGGATATTCGTGCTCGTCTATGTGAAAGATCAAGTGTAATCCTATCTGTTCCATTGAGAGATTGTTTATTCTTTCCGTATACATGTATAACTCTGTTCAATCATATAAAACTGGCATTCAGGTATTTGCTCCTCCATCTTCTTCTCTCTGCAAGCTCCTGCTTATTAATTACACCTCTCTCACCATTACTGTATCATTTCGAAAATGCTCACCAATCCATATGTCCTGACTATTCTATCCCTCTTCTCACTCACCTTAGTTTCAGGATTGAGTTTACCTCAAAGACCAGGTATGATATCTTCTCGTAAGTACAACTTGAATCAATCATTCAATCAACCAAACAATCATTTCGACCACCTATCACACCAAAGATGCCTGTGTTGATACGCATGATGGTATAGGGGAGTATCCAGTTAGGGCAAGTAGACCTCGTCAGGTTTATATAGCAGAAGAAGAAGTTCAAGGTCGATGTGAGTTGAGTTTGAAATCGACTCTTCATCTACCCTCTCCACTCAGTCCAAGCGACTCCATCACATATGAACTTATGAATTCTCGCACTTGCATTTTATATGACAGTAATGCCACATGTTGACGTACTTGGCGAGTCTCAGATATCCCAACCAGGACTTTCGATCCTTCGTCGATCAAACGTAGGAACGCAGATGATGATAATTTCGATCATTATGGTGAGTCGGTTCCAACATCTCACATGTCCAAAGTAGGCTGATGAACTGGATTTGATATCATCCATCGGCAGAAAAAGACGAGGATGAAAATGATGATCTGATCTTACAACTTAGCGATAAGAACAAGCGAGGCGTCATACCGAAAATCGTCGAACTTTAAGCTCTGAATACTGTTCCTTTTCACCCGACTTCGGACTCGGACATCCAAGGACTTTTTTCCTTTCCCTCTCTCCCTCAATTTCTCTGATCGTCCGGACAATGAAATAATTTATTCAAGTAAGGTAATGTACTGCCGCTTTATCTCTGATATATGATTTTGGTATTCCAGTTGTCAGATAATTCTAAATAAATATTTTGTAAACCAAAAATGAATGGCAATCAATCGAATGAAATGGTATATCATGCATTACGCATTATGACAATAAGATTATCCTTCCAACTTGCCAACTTGATCCATTCATCCGTCCGTCCGTCCATCCTATGTATATTATGTGTATGATGAAGAATGGTTTTTTCTCAGCTCTTCAGAATTTCATCAAGGCTTAATCTTTCCCCTTTATGGATCCCGCTCTACTAGCATTCTTGGAAACGGCCGTGGAAGTTCCATTACCCTGCGACAATCCAGCTTCTTTGACTAAAGCAGCGAACAGTGACGTGTCCCTCTCTATCAATACTTCAGGTGTATCGTATTCGGCCACACGGCCTTCTGACATCACGAGTACCCGATCGGAGTCCAAGATCGTGTTGATACGATGTGCGATCTATCGCAAAATCAGATGATCAGCGAAACACAATGAAGACTTGAGATCAGGTCAACTGATGTGACAGCTTATCAACTCACAGTGATCGTGGTCACTCCCTTGAAGTCTGGTCCTCTCAAAATATCTTGCACGGCCTCATCCGTTTCGAGATCGATCGAACTAGTAGCTTCGTCCAATACAAGAATCTTGGTCTTTCGTAGAAGGGCTCGTGCGAAGCAAACCAATTGTCTTTGACCTGCACTAAGGTCTAGGTTGTAGAAACAGGATCATCAGTCAACGATGTTCCTTTCGAAAATTGTAAAATTTGATCAAGTAGACGGAAGAATCAAGTATTCTTATTGAGAATGAGAGTCAAGATCTTGCAACTCACTACTTCCACCCTCAGTGATCTCAGCATCCAACGAACCACCCATATTATCGGTAATATGATCTTTCAAGTGCGCTTGACTTAGCGCTTGCCAGATGTCAGCATCGGAAGAGACATTGGTAGGGTCGATGTTGTTTCTATATAATCATGAGCATTGTACTCGTTAGCGGTGGGACGGAGGGGGACGTAAAGGGTTCGAGACATACCTTAAACTACCTTCGAACAATTGAGGATCTTGAGGAATGATCGACACGACACTTCTCAAATCGTGTAAACCGATCGTGGAAATATCAATCCCATCAATCAAGATCCGACCACCCGCAGCTTCAAGTATTCGGAACAGGGCTAAAGTCAAGGAAGATTTTCCTGCACCCGTTCGACCGACTACCCCTACTCGTTCACCACCGTTGATCTTGAAGCTTACGTCCCGAAGACAGAGCTCGAGTTCAGGTCGGTATCGCATAGAGAAGTTACTACAATGTACCGTCAGCTTGCGCAGCGACAGATGGGAATCGACTCAGGGTAACTCACTCGAATTCGATTGATCCTTGCTCGGGCCATTTGGTAGAGGGTTTCTTATCTTCGACAAAGTCCGCAGCTTCACTTGGTAAGTTGGCATATCCGAGAACTCGTTCGACAGAAACGATATTCTGTTCCACTTCAGAAGCACTTCTGACGAGCCAGTTCTATCCCCAAAAGTACACGTCAGCTACAGCACCTTGATAATTCGAGATCGGCCTTTTACGTACCAGAGTACCAGTGACACTGATAGTGTAAGACATCAATAGTCCGACCAATCCCGCGTCCACCGAATTATAGTTGATCAATGCAGCAACGGATACAAGGGCAGTTGAGAACATCAAGCAACTTCCTAAGAATTCAAGTCTGACTGCCAACCATCTGTTAATGGTCATGGCGGGCATGTAACAAGCTTGGTTTCGATCGATACGAGCTTCGTTATTGGCGATGAATCGTGATTTCTGACCATATCCCTATGGAATAGAATGAATGGTCAGCCGGGTGACATCTCCATGAGAAGTGTTAGATTGACTTACTCGAATGACGGGTAATCCAGATAGAGTTTCTCCGAAGAAGGAGAATATAGGTGACCGCGATACAGCATCGAGTCGTTTCAATTCTCGTGAAGTCGCGAGGTAATACCTAATCATTCATTCGAAATCAGCTTTGAGTGATGGATTGCTATAATCCAGTTGAACGGCACGACTCACCTCATGACCATCCTGTAAAGGAAGCCTAATGGAACGAAAACAAGGAGAACGAACGGAGCACCATACGCGATGACAGCGACGGTTCCAACGACTTGCGTGGTCTGAAATACAGAGTCAATGGTGTTCTCGTATTCATGGGATCCCAAACTCAATCGCACGAAGGGCAGGACTTACTGTTCTGAAGAATGAACCCAAAGCGAAGATGAGAACTTCATCAATGACGAATATATCCCTCGAAAACAGATTCAATATTCTACCCGTTGGGGTAAGTTCGAAGAAGCTCAAGGGACTTCTCATCAAAGATCCAAAAGCTCTATCATGTAATTTTCTTCCCGAGTTCAAAGCAATGACCAATTTGAGCGTAGCGAAAGATACGACGTTGAGAATCGATCCTGATAATCCCACAACACCGTATATCGTGAGGTATCGAACAACGTCGGTGGTATCGCTAGCACCGGTATTTCTCGATGCCCATGATCTCAAGACGAAATTCGATAAGATCCCTAGACCTTGTCCTGCTAACATTGCTAAAAGGAATACCGCCACACCGATCTTCGATGCAGCTGAGATATAGTCTCTGTATACTTCCCTCTTGACGTTTCCTTTCTCGCTGTGTTCTTTAGGTTTGGCAGATTCCCTTAAATCCCTAATAGCATCTCGCTTAGCTTGTCTGATGGAAACCACGGAAGATCTTCTCATATTGGCTGTTGACATTCTTCGATAAGCCTTTCGTTTTCTCAAAGAAGCTGAATCATCAATCGAAGCTTCTTCTTCTTTCTCATTGATAGATGATTCATCTTCATCTTCTTCAATAGCTGTGGGCGTTGTCGATCCATCAGAACCTTCTTCATTCTTAGCGGTTTGTTTACCTAATCCAGTGATGAGTTTGTACAACTCCGACGAAGGATTGTTCATAGCTTCATCGTATTGTCCTCTTTCCAAGATGATACCTCGTCGGAGCATGATGATCTGATCGGCTTGGGGAAGGAAAGTGACAGCGTTGGTACAGAGAATACGAGCCTTGCCTTTGAGTAGACCATTGGGACCAATCACTTTATCGAAGATGTGTCGTCCAACGTGAGAATCCACAGCGGCAAGCGGGTCGTCCAGCAGGTAAATATCGGCTCGAGCATAAACGGCTCTAGCTAAACTGATACGCGCCTTCTGACCACCGGAAAGAGAAACACCCTTTTCACCAACTTCAGTCATATCTCCACTGGGCAAGACCGCCAAATCTTGTCGAAGAGCACAAGCGTCCAATACTTCTTGATAGAAATCAGGATCGAATCGATGACCGAAAACGATATTATCCTTGACTGTTGCAGATAAGATCCAAGAGTTCTGACTGAAATAAGCGATTTCACCTCGAACAGTGACTGAACCATCTGATCGAGTCATTTCGCCCAACATCGAGCCTAACAATGACGATTTACCGTCACCAACTCTCCCGATGATGGCGAACAATTCGCCTTTCTTGACTTCCAGATCGATGTTTTCGAGTGTAGGTTGTTCGGCACTGGCAAGCCATTTGAACTCTCCATTCTTGATTGATACTACGGCATCACCATTCTTGGGTCCACCTTGAGGGTCCTCAGAGGGTCTTATTACGGTTCTAGCATCTGGATCGAGCTCTTCACCGGATAAGAAATCTTCTAATCTACCCAAAGACACCGAAGCCTCGATGATACTGTTGATGATGTTGGCGAACATCGCCATAGGGAAAGAGAGAAGTTGGAACAATGAGATAGCAGGGAAGATGATTTCACTTGTCAAAGGCCTGCCACTAGTGAATGCGAAAGTCGCAAAAGTCGAGAAAGCGACGAGGAAAGGTGTTCCTTGCCAGATGAAGTTGACGAATGCGAAGTTGATACCGATTCTCCTGAGCATCTTCAATTCTTGATTATTCCTTATATCGTAAATCTTATCGGCGAAGGACTTTTCCCATCCATACAACTTGATAGACTTGATGTTGTTCAAGATCTCGTTCATTGTTCTCGTACGGGTGTCTTTGATCTTCATCATCTGTCTCTGATATCGCTTATTGATTCGATTCAAGATCGTGTTGGCGGGAAGACTGATAATCATGACTGCAACACCCATGAATGCTTGCCAGCCCACCAATCTATACAGAGAAATGAAGGCAATGACGATCTGTAAATAAAGGCCAGCGAAATTAGCATATGAATGTACAGCAGTACGACGCAACTCACCTGGAAAGGACCAGACCAGGCGATATGACCGTATTGACAGACATCACCAATCCTGACAGCATCGACACTTTGTAGATTGACTATATCACCAGTTGTTCTGCCTGCTTTCTCGCCGTTACTGAGTACCAGAGATTTTTGGTAGATGAGAGTCACCAGACCACCTCTTATTCGCATAGCTATTCCAGATTGTCAGCTAATATATATAAAACATGATCGATTTGCAAAATTACTCACTAGTTTCGAAACATCTCTGGAAATATTGGTGTAAGATCGCCGTAGCGACGTTCGCACTGATGAACATCAAGATACTGATCGCGAAACCAGCTATGGGCGGTTGAGGATGATCGGTGCCGTAACTCGAGACGAAACTGAGTAACAATCTAAGTAATTGAGGTTGAAGGAAATTGAGTATATCGTAACAACCTTTGAATAAACCGGCGAGCACGTATGGTGAACCAAATGCCTTTACGATCGCAAAAGTCAACGAAGGTTTCTTCTTTTTACCATCTTTCACCATCTTGACTTGTTTCTCCCATGATCCTATCAACCTTTGAGATAAAGATTCAGCAGAATCATCAGAAGGTAATGCCCACATATCTTCTTCACCTAAGAATTTCCTGGTTCCCAAAGAAAGCAGTGGAGTCAACCATGAGAAAGTCAATTTCTCGTAGATGTTCGCAGTGGAGACTGGACTTTCAATATCTCCATGTTCATTTTTGGCGAATCCTACTCCATCGATGGCATCCACACCGTTCAAGGCTTCCTCATCTTCCTCTTCCTCTTCGTCAAGAGCGATCTTGCCTTTCTTCGACCACGGAGCTCGGAATTTCTTCCATCGTTTTTCGGGTGAATATAACTCGAAGATGAAGTCGATCATACCCGCTATGATACTGAGGAACCAGAATGATTCTCTTGCGAGTATACATCTTCCAGGCAATGTATGAGTGAGTGATCTGCTGAGATCACCGGTGATGATCATCGTTCGAAGTCGGACGAAGAAAATGAGCAAGTACGCTGGCCAGAATAGAAGTATCAGAGACGAGGATGTTTGAGAGGTATGATGGTTGAGAGAGGTTAGGTGGACAAAGGTGACGATAGTAAGGAGGAGTAGGGCGTAGTGAACAGTCGATAGAATATGCTGTTGGATATGAGCGAAGGAGAGTCCAAGGGATACTAAGGCAAAGACAGCCGATGCTGAGAGGAGGTGCTGTCAAAGGAGATGAAAATCAGTCTTTGTCGATCGAGACAAAATGTATATGGGAAATGAAGGGGGATACACACCAGTTTGAGAGTGCTTATGCTCTCATTCCTCTTGGTCCTATTCTGCCATATGAGACCACCTTGTTCTTGAGTTTTCTTCAGTCTCCTCGATATTCTGAAGATCTGAGCTGTTCCAATCAAGATGGCTATGACGAGGGGAGCAGGGAGTAAGACGGCATGCTCAAAGCATTGCGTGAGATCCAATTCTCTTTCTCTCGATACTACTTGAATGGGCCATGAACATCGGTAGATGGGCTCCGTGTGCGACTTGAGAGCTTCAAAGGGAGCCTGAAAGGCCATTCTGAGTGAGGGCGCAGTTTGCTGATTAATCTAATTATAGAATGTAGCTGTATATAATTGCACCAAAGATCCCCTTATACCGATACCCGTTCTATCCGTATATGATGCTCCCCGATCGCGAGCAAACCACCAGCCAAGTCCGTGTATCTGTCGAGAAAACAGAGGAAACAAAGATAAGGAAGAGGTTGATTGAAATGACATCGAAAACGGAAAGACGCAATCGTGTGCAGACAGACAGATTAGAATTAGATCTTTTCACTCACTTACACTTGCAGTAACTTTCGGGTTTCGGCCATCTCCACCTCGACCTCCACCCCATCGACCCCTCACCGGCCCGTATGATGCGAGGCAGAGAAGGACATTAGCGGAATCAAATGAAACGTAATGTCTGGATCGAGTCCTGTAATGTGGATTAGGAATACACGCGTCTGCTTTCGACGTCATCGTATTTCTGCTACTCTATTACCGCTCCACTCAAATTTTGAGAGCGAGAGAAGTGAGAAATGGCAGGTGACTATGTGTGATGTTACTCAAACCTAATGTTGACATCTTAGAGAGATCACCATCTCATCCCCCCACCCTAACCCTCCTCCATCTCTCCACCACAGTATACGACCATATCGGATTAGCCTTCACCACCCATCTATAAGAGTGATACATAAATATCCATACAACCAATCCGACCCTCTCAGACAATCACTCAACACAACACATTCGCGATGCCCAAACGAGCCGCACCATCTACCTCATCTGCTCCATCCAGTAAGAAGGCCAAGTCCGCTTCCAACTCCAAGTCTACCACCACCACTCCCAAGGGCAAGGGAAAGAAAGTTGCTACTTCAACTACAACTGACTCACCATTGATTACAGTCAAGCAAGTTGCTTCAGACTTGATCAACACCGTATCGGAAGTAGTCGATAATGCTGGTGATCTAATCTTAGATGACGGCAACACACCTGCACCTGTATCAAAGGTTATTGAAGAGAACGTCGATGTTCCCAATTTGAAGAAGAAAGGTAAAGCAGCTAAATCAAAGGTGTTGGAAGTTGCCGAAACTGCTGAGAAAAACTTGGAAGGTGTTGTAGAGGATAAACCAGGTTTAGATGTTAAAGCTACTAAAGCCAAAGCTGGAAAAGCCGCTAAAGCAGGTTCAAAGAAGGTGGAAGAAGTAGTAGAAGCCACTAAACCACTCAAAGGAAAAGCTGCCAAGGCTGCTGCTGTAGCTCAATCCAAAGCTGAAGAGGCCGTTGGAGAGGTAGAGAAAGCCGCCAAAGATCCTAAGAATAGGAAAAAGGCTGAAGATTTCATGTCTACCGCTGAAGAGGCTGTCAAGTCCGTTGCTGGTAAAGTAGGAGAAGTATTGGGTAACGTCGTCAATCAGTTTGGTGAAGCTTCGGGATTGTCAGCGGATCTAGGTTTAGAAGTAGAGAAGGCTACAAAAGTAGCTGCGAAGAAAGGTAAACAAGTCAAAGAAGCCGCCGAAGAGGTCGCACAAGATGTGAAAAAAACCGTTGGTAAGAAGGGACAACAGCTCAAGGAGGACGCTGAGGAGGCAGTGGAAGAGGGTGAAAAAGTAGTTGGAAAGAAGGGAAAACAAGCTAAGGAAGTTGCCGAAGAAACTGTTGAAGAAGGAAAGAAAGCTGCTGGAAAGAAAGGAAAGCAAGTTAAGGAAGCCGCTGAAGAAGTTGTAGAAGATGCTAAGAAGACTGCGGGAAAGAAAGGTCAACAAGCTAAAAAGGCCGCTGAAGAAACTGTTGAGGAGGGAAAGAAGGTGGCAGGTAAAAAAGGGAAACAAGCTGTAGAAGAGGTTAAAGAGACCACCAAGCGAAAGGCTAAGAATGCGACTGAAGTTGTTCAACCCACCGCCAAAAAGGCCAAAGCTGCTGCCAAACCAGTTGTAGCCAAAGGCAAGAAAGCCGCCAAGGTCGTCTCGGATGCTATGGATGTCGACGATGAAGAGGGATATGTGCATGGATTCTCGTCATCTGATGGTGAAGGTGATTCATCAGATGATGAGTCGGATGACGATGATGAAGATCGAGCTGTTGCCGAGGCTGGAAAGAAGATCGACATGTCTTCGTTACCCATGGTTGCAAAGGATGATAAGTCCGTTCAAGCCAAATTGAAGAAAGCGGCTAAGAAAAAGGTGAGTACCGATTCTTCCGAAACGATCATAAATCAATCAATTCCGACTGCTTATGAAATTCTAATCTTGTATGAAATGAAATGATAGGACGATCCAAAAGGTACTTTATACTTGGGTAGAATACCCCACGGTTTCTACGAAGATCAGATGAAAAGTTATTTCTCCCAATTCGGTGATGTTACGAGATTAAGACTTGCGAGAAATAGAAAGGTCAGTTGTGTTACTTTGGTCTTGTGGTGTATTGGATGATATGCTGATTCGTTTATGGGTAACAGACCGGAGCATCCAAACATTACGCCTATATTGAATTTTCCTCTGCTTCCGTCGCTAAGATCGTAGCTGAGACAATGAACAATTACCTCTTGATGGGACATCTATTGAAATGCGAGGTGAGTGAACGGTCACATCTATATGGGTCATCTGACATTGTGTCTTGATGTTGATACTGATGTCGATGGCCATTTGCTTGCATAATAGGTTATTCCAGAAGATAAAGTGCATGAGAAATTATGGGTCGGAGCCAATAAGAAATTCCGTAAGATTCCCACCGCAAGAGTAGAAAAGCAAAAGCATGAGAAAGACCGAACGGACGGAGAGAAGGAGAAAGCCAACAAGAAATTGGTAAAGAAGGAAGAAGCCAGGAAGAGGAAGATTAAAGATTCAGGTATCGAATATGATTATCCAGGTCATGTGAGCTTCAGTTCCAAATGATACAAGACCTGCTATGCGTTAGAACACCTGCTGATCATACATATTTTCAACGTCTCAGGAAGCTTAGTGTGTTATGTTGACCAGTGAGAAGATGTGAGAATTGGTTTAGTCTATCCGAGTTGGATCTTGAGAGAAGTCAAGAGATCGTTTCATACGTTATATACAAATAACTTAATCCTATACCCATTAAGTCAATCTTAACTTTTGGAATTTTCAGTGACTTGCAAATGCAGAAATATGTCAATGATCATTATGGTGATGTTGTCCGTTTCCCCCTGCAGTTGGCGTGGAAATAATTCGTTGCACTCTCGCCTCCAGAAGAGGTATCATCAAGTATGCCATTCAACGTTTGTCTAAATGCATTGATCACAATGAATAGGTGCAGCGACCGTTCTCTATATTCAATTTCGTTCAACAATATACATATTTATGTATGCACATATATCCCTACAGGCAGATTTCACTCAAGACCTAATTAATCGAAAATCATCTTATCTTTCTTTACCATCCCTTCATCCGTTATACCTATATTCTCCTTCTTTTACTTCCAGTAGTCAATGTTCTCATTACTCTCCTCGATTCTCTCAATCTCTCTTGTTCTCTCTGAATAATCTCATCAAAGCTCAACTCAAACAAGACAGGTTGATATTCCTCTCTTTCAAACCAATCTCTCCATACGCCCACCAAGCCCTTCGCTCCCTGGCCAGCGTGCCCACCACGTCTGGAAGATGAAGATACGTTGGTACGTGGATGTATTCCCGATTTATCAAATTTGATTTGTTCCTCCGGATGAGTCTGATTGAAAAGCTCCAATTCCAATGCGTCTTTCTTATGTTTTAGGAGTTCTTCATGGATCGCCCATGTGATAAGAGGTACAGCTTCACCTGTCAGACCTAATTCCTTGACATACTGCTTGACGAATACTACTGGAGGTAAGGTGGATGAAAGATCCCATTCGATACGATCTCGTAAGATGTGAGTGTATATCTGTACGTCGAGCTGATGATTTTGATAAATGAAAATCAGCATTACCGCAGTACTCAGAGGAAGTGTCAGTTCACGTATATAAAGGGCTATACTCACGTTCACAATAATCCTACAATCAGCTTCTTCCCATACCTTCTCCTTCTCCTTCTCCTGCTCCACTTCTTGTTCCTGCTCTTCAACATCTTCTTGTTCCTGTCCTTTCTCCTCATCGCCGTTAACTTTCTTCTCCACATTTCCATTCCCATTGACGTGAGGGATATCACCATTCAAAGGCGTGTCCACTCCGGCTGACTCTTTTCGCCCATTCTCAGTATCTTCGTCATCTTCGGACCAAACCACATCATCTTCCGTAACATCTTCATTGGAAATATCGATCTCTACTGTATTTTGAGATTCTTCCAATTGGTTTTTGATGAGTTCCGATATTGTCGCGGCGTAAGTGTGGGATATGGAAAGATCTTCGCAGAATGTCTGAGCGAATTGAATAGGTTCGATGAATGGTTCTGTGAAATGGTCAAACCGTGTGTTAGGCATCAGCAGAGATACGAAAAAAATACGGGTTGACCTGGATTAGTAATCCGTGACAAACACTCACCATTGATATTCCATAAGAATCTATCTTTTATCCTTATCCCTTGACTATTCGGATCATGACTCGGTATATCCAAATCTATCGTTATAGGTACCAATAATTCTGGTCTATCCGCTTCTTTCTCTAACAGCTCTTCGGATCTACACGCAGTCGTCACATCCACCATGTCAATGTTAGCAGGCCGTATTTCATCTGCGTATCTTAAAAGATCAGATCTTGGAGGACAACTCACACATAATTATGTTTTGTTACTCTGGCGTTAGCGCTCTTAACTCTTTCAGCAGGTGTCCTATCCCCAAGCCAACTCCATCCTTTATCCATTTCTTCTCTTTTCCTCTTCGCCTTGTTTGCCCTGGCCATCGACTGACTATCATACCCACCACCGTAGGTATTGTAGGTATCTCTTCTCGAAGAAGAATGTCTAGTCGTTCCTGGTCTCCTTCTCGATCCATAATTATCATCTTCAGGATCTGATGCAGGTTCCTCCATCTCCGATAATTCCTCCTCATCATCTTCATCGTCATCTTCTTCATCGTCCGAACCTTCTTCAGCATAATTCACTCTTCCTCTCCCTCCTCTTCTGGTCGAACCCACCCCAACCCCACCAGATCGATTAGGTAAAGGCGAATCATATCTCGGTGTAGAAGTTCCAGAACCTCCCCTCTGGGAATTTAACAATTCCTTTTCTTGTTCGGCATAAAAGGCTTCTCGTTCTTTTGGCCCACCAGTGATATGTTCAGGTTGGACCAAGCTGGTTATACCTGTTCTGATCCTAGATGGATAGGTGGTATATAACGCCTGACTCGTAGGTGGTGTAGAGAGCGTAACGTCATATGTTTTTTGTCCAGGTGGTGCAGAGAAATAAGGTAATACCCCCGGAGGATATGATTGGGGATGATAATACATTGCAGGTTGAGGTTGAGGTTGTGCTTGGGCTGTATAAGGGGCACGAGAGGGATGTGGGACCGTACCATTCTGACGAGAAGAGTAATTCATAGAATTCGAATAGGCGTTAGAGGATCGGGTAGGGGTCGATTGAGAATAGGTTGAAGAACGGTAGGAGGGCGCTGAAACGGGTTGATAAGCTGTTTGAGGGGGATGAGGACGATAAGAAGTTTCAGGATGAGGCATGGGAAGAGGCTCAGGATGAAAGTTGCCAGTCGGACGAGGAGGTATGAATTGTGGATGAGGATGGGGATGGGGATGATGTACGCCGACAAAGAGTGGTTGAGGTGGATATCCAGGTTGGGGTATGTAATTTGTCGGTAGATGGGGTTGAACCATATGGATGTTGATAGGCAGTGGAGGAGGTGGATAAGGTTGAAAATGGTTTGTCGATTTACGTGACGAAGTAGGAACGGTGTTTGAAGGCCAGCCGGGAGGTGGGAATGAGAATTCATGTTTTGATTTGGGCGGCATGATGAGCGAGTTGAGTGGTAAGTAGATTGGACAGGAGATATGAACGTTAGCTTAGTACTGGGATAAGATGTTCACATATCTGATAATATGCAGATGCATGGTGAAAATGCAGATAAGAGGAGAATGACAGGTGACGTACGCTGATGATTCCTTGTGTTGTTGCTATTGTTTGTATGAAACAGGTTTGAATTTAAGTTTGGTATGGTAGGTATAGAGATGGGCTGTTGCTGTTGGTATGGGTTATGTTGTGGCATGTACGATTGACGAGATGGTCTTTCACGACTCCGCGTTGGGTACGACATGGTGGATCCTTCTATCTCCGAGATTCAAGTCCAGTCGAGTCAAGGTGGACTGTGCGTCTGTTGCCAAGAAACGACTAGTGTTATGATGATAGACAGTTGGGAAGGGGTGAGATGGGGAATGAGATTGTTTGTGCAGCAGCAGCAGCAGCAGAAAAAGAAAAGGGACGCGCAGAGAACATTGGGAAGCGGACAAAGTGGAGGGAGCGGATAAATTATACGTTACGTTGGCAACGCAGAGACAGCCGGCGGAGATGAGAGGTGACGAGCGATGAGAGATGAGAGATGAATGAGTAATCATCAATATAGCTTGTCTCACATTAGTTATACATACATAGTATTCCCAGCTTTAGCTTGCTCTCCTCACTTGACCGCCCAAAGAAGAGCTCAATCAAGATGTTCACCGGTTTAGTAAGTATTCTGCGAGTCCAGAATATCCACGACTTACCAGAAGCTAATGAACCCCTCTCTAGATTGAACACATGTCAACGATCTCAGCGATCAATGATCCATCTTCCTCCGATTCCACCGAGGGATTCACATTCACCATCAGTGACTCTGCCCCGATCTTGGGAGACTGTCACATAGGAGATTCGATATGCGTCAACGGAGCATGTCTTACCGTAACGGAATTTGATCAATCGTCATTCAAAGTCAACTTGGCTCCTGAAACGCTCAATCGGACGAATCTTGGTGAATTGAAAATAGGTGACAAAGTGAATTGTGAAAGGGCAATGTCAGCACATACAAGATTAGGTGGTCATATGTTACAAGGACATGTAGATTCTGCAGCTACGATCATATCTATGATTCAAGATGGTGATTCAATCCGATATCAATTCGCCTTACCAACCAATTCAACATTGTTACCGTACATCATCGAAAAAGGTTATATAGCGATTGATGGAGCTTCCTTGACTATAACCAACGTAGATGAAAAAGAGGGTAGTTTCGGTATAATGTTGATATCGCATTCACAAGAGAAGTTGACGTTAACGGGAAAGAAGGAAGGTGATAAAGTGAATATAGAAGTGGATGTTGTAGGTAAATACATATTGGGAAGTTCGAGTAAGATTGAAGGATTGGTGGAAAGGTTGGTGGAGAAGAAATTGAAAGAGAAGGGTTTAATATGATATTTGAAAAGTAGGCATAGTACGATGGGATAGTGATATGCATAGACGATCGAAATCATCGTTAGTGCGGTTCATGACAGTGCGTCGATCCCGCATAAGGTTTTAATTATGTATAAGGGGGAATGAGCGAATCTGCTTCATATTGTTGTACACTGATACATATCCTGCACATGATGTAACGCAAATCATCAATCTAATTTTCTATGCTCGATCAGATTGGCTCGATCGTATGATGGAACCATACACTGTACATCCTGACCCATGACATCCTGCTTCTCACCTTCACTCATCGTCCTGACCGATCAAGAACTCCTTAATCTCCTCTTTCATCTCCCTGCTTCTATCCCTTACATTCCCTCCGACCCAATACGGCAATTGCACAGGAACCACTTCGGTCCTTGAAGCTTTGGAGACCACGGTAGGAGGTGTAAAGGTAGTGAGACAAGCATAACAAAGCATGGTTGCTAGACTCTCTCGACCTTCTCCATCACTTGTTATGTCCTCTGAGGGCAAGGTCTTGGTAGGAAGGGATGTAAGGGCTGTTCGTGATTTCCATTCCAATGCATTTGGGTCGACCGGTCTGTGAAAGTCAAATATGGATCAATCAGTATATGCAACATCAGATCTAAAAGAGTTCAAACAGTCTGAGATCTTATGATACTCACAGCTGACAGACCGGACAATTGACTTGAGTTTCCTTCTCACCGGTAAACCTCAATTTATCACCTGTTCTATTGATAGTTGATACAGTGGCTGGATGAGTGACAGCTAGACTAGCGATGAATTCTAAGTCCCAACATCATTCATCAGCTCGCTGTCGTACGTATTGTATTGGCTCATTCCATTCGATCGCTGTCAGGTGGCTTGACCTATCATAAGATTCTAGTCATAAAAGAATGACTCACGTTCAGTCAAACTTTCCAAACTTCTCGTATTTCCTTTCCCTCTTGAATCACCTTTCCTATTCTGTGGACCGGCATTATCCCAATTCCTAGCGTTTCTCACTAATCCATTGAAATTCTTTAGATAGGTATATATGGTGACTTCTTTAAGACTTATATCTTTCGTAGGCTTAAGTCTGATTATATCCCTTCCATCAGGAGCAGATGATTTATGTATGACTGAGAGATCTAGTGGTAAGGTGTATCCTTTACCTAGTGCTGTACCGGATATCAGACGCTGTGCTTGTCTGGTGGAAGTCTCAGCCAGAAGTACGTGAGACAGGTCCGGTATGATCTGCGAAGTTGTGGTGATTAGAGAATCGAGAATAGAAGATAAGAATGATGGTCTGGAAGCAGCCGGGAGGGTAGAGAGAACGGAACGAAGTCGGTCTAGGGGTGTTGATGATGAGGAAGAAGGTGCGTCGGGGAAGAGGGGTAAATCTGTATGATTGACAATGTCAATTACCTTTATCTAGGATTGGTACTTGAATTGACAAACTTACCAGGATTCTTCAAATCAATCGCCAGGCTTTCCGTCTCTTCACCATCATCTAACTCGGGTATCCCAATAATCCGCCTTATCTTGTTCCTCAGATTCACATCATATACATCCTGACCCTTTAGACCAATCCATCCCAGACCATGCTCTTTATCCTCTATCCAATTATTCAATACCTCTGATCTATCTTCCTCCTTATTACTACCCTCAATCACATCGGAAAAGTCCACATGGATTATATAACCTTTATTCCAAACAGGTTGTTTTTCACCTTTAGTCCGATCTACCACCCTCTTATGTCCCTTTCCAATATATTCCTTCGATACTAGAATATCCGTCAATGCAATCGAACTTGACCCGCCAGAAAGACCAATCAAGACGGACCCATCCTGTGGTAGAGGCCGATTACCACCTATGCTTGCTAAACTCTTGTTTTTTAGTTCGCTCGGAGTAAGTGTGGTAGACCTCATAGCTGGATGAAGGGTACGTTGTAATCTGGTGAATAGGGATGACTCGAAACATGATCTATGGTGAATGAACCAATCAAGAGATTGACTAATCAGTCTTGGTCAAATATACATCGACGGAGTATGATCACAAGAAATGAGAGATAATTACACTACTTACTTGCAATAAGTCACATTCCGTATGATATACATACTTTTCGCTGTCCTGCATTTTTGACATTTGGATTTATCAAATCGTTGCACCTTGATCCGACCTGATGAGAACATCCAGACACTCGATCAGTCATCTTCCTCCTTCCTGTAGGTTTGGTAAAACTCACGAGGCATCAATGCCTCCCCTTGTTCCTCCGTCGCAAGTCCATCTGGTATATCTCCACATGACATTTTGACCTGTTCGTATGATGTATGTTGACTGTAATGTTCTGTGCTTAAGAAGAGATTGTCTGCATGATAAAATTCAACTTTTTGCCGCTTAATTCGAGGTTGAATTTTGAGCTGAGACAAGGTCTGTGCCACGTGGGGGGATCTACCTGTAAACCAAACTGCTAAAAGGATAAACCCCTCGTTGGTCATGTTAAATCAAAACGCCCACTCTACGTTGGCATGAATTATCTCAACTGTCACATTCGCATCTTTCGAGACACCCATATCGTTCAACTTATTCATCGGATAGCCCTGCTCAATATGGTAGGATTCGCTCGAGATGATGATCAGAAACAACTCGGATCAACGTTCATGGCCAGTGGGACGTCTTCCTCTTCTGGTTCGACACCTTTGAAAAGAAGGAGAATCACCGTAAGGACTTTATCTTTTGCCCTCCCCTTTGTCGCCTATCCGACTGACATCATCGGTATATAGAGAGCGTGCGATAGATGTCATAGAGGAGGCACCAAGGTGAGCGCATCTCGTCAGTAATACCTCGGTACACATAAATCAAGCTGACCCATATTTGATATTGTACGTAGTGTTCACCTGGTCCTACACCCGATATCTGTGGACCATGCTCGGCGTTCGGGTCGGAATGTACATACGAAAGACCTATTAAGCGTCGTGGAGTGAGTGATCTGCACTTCAGCATCACACGGAATCTGATTTCTCATGTACCGTGACATAGCCTCAGGCGAAATCCAATAGCAACGATAACGGGGACAATCATCAACGAGCCTCATCCTCTGGAGCGTCGATACCCAATTCACCTATATCGAAAGAGAAAGATGACCATTGGGTATACCAGGAGGTAGCGAGTCATGAGCAGCTGGAGGAATTGATAGATTCGTTCTATCGATTGGTTTATCCAACGTGAATAGTCTTCCCGGTATAACGAGAACTAGCTCCGTCTGACCCACTTAGCGCCGCATATACAGTCATATCAGCTAACTACATTTACTTTGTATAGCCATCTCTTCTTCCACTGGCCATCATTCACAGCCGCTTTCCGAGATCGTCTATACACCCGCTCTCGCTCTTTCAATTGTCTCATCATGTCGGTCTGTGCATTAGCATCTGCTAGACTACGAGACGGTGCACCCAAGTACTGCCATTTGAAATATTGGGATCCATCTACCTCAACATCCGAAATATTTTACAATTCATGTCTATCTTCGTTCCCAGTAGATTTGATCAAAGCTGGTGAATTCGATTACAAAAGGACTAAAGTGATTCTTTCAATGCTATGCCTTCAATACGGCGAAATCGCTAGATCGATAGTACACATTGGGGATTATTGTACGTTATGTTCGTTGGATGGATTCCAAAACGAGTCGAGGTGGCCTAAAGGATTGGACGAGATTGAGATCCAAGAACGGAGGAGATTGGTAAGTTCTTTCCTTCCAGTGATACTACGGAATATAGAGAGCTAAGGGTTCAGTATGCTTGATTAGTTCTGGGCAGCATATCAAAGTGATATATACATTGCTACTACCTTTGGAGGAATTATACGACATCGTGAAGCTCAATCTACAGTATTATACCCTACGGAAGTCTTATCGGATGATGATATCACCCCCAACGGTATAGTGGAACGAGCAACGACAAACAAGAAATCATTCTTGAACGGATGGAACTTCGTCACTAATTTATATAGGATTCTGGAGCATGCTGTATGTCAGATGAGACAAAGAAACCAGACTTACGATGGAGGAAACCAAATTGCCTTGTTATTTTCATCGAAATCGTCAAAAGGTGGAAAAAAGTTTGATCCTGGTCCGGAAGAGATCCTCTCGACGGTAGAAAGGCTGTATAATGATTTGCCGGATTGTTTAAAGGAGGCAAAGGAAATGTCGGGTGATGTAAATAAAGATATTTATGGTTTTCAAAGTGAGTGACGATTACGATCTAGAACTGTGCATAGCTCCTCAGGGTGACTCTCGCAACACGTTGGGAGCTGATCAATCTGTGTAGCCGCAAATATAATGATAACACTCCAACTGGTGAAAATGGTGATTGCTGGAATGGCCGAATGGTCCGTCGAACAACGATGTGCAATCGCAGGAGAATTACTGGATTCTCTGGCAGCTTTGCCTAAGCCATTCATGCAAGCTTGCGGTGCGCCGCTCGTAAGTCACCTAGTTCTTTGATCCGCCATAGAGACGGAGCTAACTGCTATTGTATGGTATGATTACAGATTCACCACATCGCAGGTGTGGGTCACATATTAGCCAATATCATCCAGTCTCCCCTCTCGCCAACGTCTTATCTGCACGTTCGAACCGTTTTGCTTCGTATGGCAGATCTGCTATCTTCGTTGGAGAGTACCCTGAAATCGGCCAGTGTGCTATGTATAGCTGCAAAGCTCAGGGATCACGTGGAGAGGATAGATGATTACATGATCAGTGCGACGGAAGCTAGCGGATGGAATTTTACTATCGGCGTGAGTTGTACTCGGCTTTCATTCAAGATCACGTCTTCGTCTTGATGAGCCAAGGCGTCATTCTGACTTCTTTGTGCTCTTATAGTCTGTCGCCTCGACTACGGACGATCAGATTCGTACACCTACTACGTACCCGCCCGAACCTCTGATGTCGATGACCCGACCCAACTCTTCAGCTCAACGTTCCACTCAGATGATTAACATTCAATCTCAAATACCAAATATCCCGCAACCTGCTCAGCCAAATACCTTCCCAACCGATAACAACATTCAGATCATTGACAGTCTCCTCAATCAGCCTGCACAGTCAACGACGACTGTCGATCAAGGCGATCAACAATTCCAATTACCCGATGACCTATTTTCAGATTGGTCTTTCATGTTCAACGAATTCGGTTCTCAAGGAGATGCTTTCGATTTCTTGTCCGCTTCAGCTTCAGCTCCGGCTCCGACTTCAGGTAATGCGGATTGGCAAATCCCTTCGGTCAATGGTATTGCCCCATGATCCATCGGACGGTGTTAGTGATTATGCAGGTAAAGGAGAGATAGGATTGGTGGAGATGGACGGACAATTGTTGCTATGTATCTAGTATAATCTATGTCATGTCATGTTTTATTTGTATGCCTTTATCGTTCGCCTAACTTTCTAAACTATGCTCCTCATTGGGCACTTCAATCTCTAAACTTCCTGCTTTCGTTCTCTGATGGTCTCGGATGATCCTATCCTTTATCCTCATCTTGATATAAGCGGGAGATGCCATAACGGGGAAGTTCACTCTTTCTCCTTTCTTTTGCTTGGCTTTTCCACCACCTTTGTCCATCATTTGACTCGCCGCCGTCCTCCCAATTGACGGGTCATCGATAAATATATATTTTATATATCGGCTAACATAAGTCTTTCACCTCTCAATGGACTGAACGTATTCTGATCAATGATTCTACGTTGCTAAATTATTGATCCCTCGTATCTTTCACTGTTGCTTGAAAGAGCCAATATCCCATCAAACATGAATCTGAACGAGATCACTTCGACCGTACCAGAGCTAGTCCTCGGTGTTGCGATGCTATATATCGGGTATGAATATTCAAGCAGGGTATAGCCGTGAAACGCAATATCCATTCAGTATCTTCGACATCGTCGTAGTCTCGGTGAATTCAGGGGTACATCGTTGTTGGTCAATGTCACTTGTCTTATTCATCTCCGCTGACCAAATCCATATCATTCAGATCCATTGCCAGAGGTATATCGCTCTGCCAACCCTTCATCCCACTTCTCACCCCTCCTAACCCTTATTGGCCCCCTAATTTCCCCTCTATCCTCATACCTCTTCGCCTCGCCTTTCTGTGTTACCTCCACCCTCCCCTCCCTAGCTTCTTCCCAGACTACCTCCCTGACAGAGTCCATGAGACCCCTCCAGTCTGGATATCGCGAAGGATCGGAATCGTGTAGTGAGCGTGGGATCTGAGAGGGACAGATGGTTGATTCGGAGGATTTCAGGTGGGATAGGAGGGTATAGAGCGTTGAGAGATATGCTTGGCGGTCCTCTTCAGACGGAGTAGGTAGCGTATTGGACATGTTGCGTTTGTCCTTTATACTTATGAAGTAAATGCATTGCAGAGTAACGATGTAATCTACGATCCAATGACTCTTAGCATGTGCTTGCAAAAATAAGTTACTAACCACCTGCAATGAATGACGTCAGGCGAATGAGTGGCATGCTCAGGTGCCAAGTTATTTTGTACAAAATTGCATATTGCATGTCAAATCAAATCATATCGACGATAATACCATATACTATACAAAGCTACCAGTCCAGCTGGTGCTCCTTCCATCCATCTCTATCTACGTATCTGTCAAATTCCTCGGTTCCTCGACTTGAGGTCAAACGAGAGGAGATTTAAGGGAATCCGGTGATGGGAGGATCACCAGAGATAGAGTTATCCGCGCCAGAAACAGTTAATCCACTCCAGTTCCAGGTGCCGGTACAAGAACCGTCTCCACAGAGTACGTAGACTCCATATTTGGCATCGCTGGCCGTGGAGACAGCTGTATCGTAAATCGCAGAGTTAGCACCGCCACACCGATTGAGATTCACAACTTGAAGTCTTCGAGAGAAACTTACTGTTACCGGAATCGAAATTGATGTTACTAATCTCAATCCCGTTGGTAGGTTCACCGGTAGGTGAGCCATTCTCGTAATCCTGCTGGATCACCACTACAACAGGTCACCCACGTCAGAATATATCAAAATGTACATTATACTTGGAAGTGAAATTATTGACTCACCGCCATACTTGGCAGCCCCAGTAACTTTGTTATTGGTATAAGTAATATCGGAGACTGAACCACCGGTAGCTCCAGCGACGGTCTTGATTCGAAGTCCATTATCAGAGTTTTCAACGGTATTTCCCGTGATCTTCACGTTGGATACCACTTCATCAGATTTGATTGATCCCTGAAATGCAAATCACAATCAGCTACGGACTGTAGTAGATGGACCGAGATGGTAAACAAGCAAAAGAAGAATACTGTAACACTCACAATGCTAATACCATGACCACCTGAACGGTAATTATTTGAGAAAACAATTCCGGATCCAGCGTTTACCGCGAGGCAATCATCTTGATTCCAGCAGGTATTACCATCCAATGTGGTATCACTCGCAGAGACGTCGACTGTTCGAACCGAATGGTCTGGTCAATCAAAGTCTCAACTTTGTTTATAGCTGGTGTGCACTTACAGCAATCAGAATTGTGTCCCAAGGTCTTACCGTCACTTCCGAGTTCATCACCATCTCTGTTATCGATCGTGACTCCCTTGATGGTGAGAGGTTTCTTATTACCAACTGAAAAGACGTGAACGGGAGCGTTAAGAACGGTAAGATCCTGGAGGTGCCGTCACGCACAAAAAGGAAAGCAATTGTCAGTCAATCCTCATCGAGCGGCTATTTGATTTGGGAAAGCTACTCGGACTTACAGAGAATGTACCGCCCATGGTGACTTTCATCATTTTCTATCCAGTATAACATGTATCAGCAAGGTGATCTTACGATTGAGTATGGAATCAGTTGAGGATGGGCAAATCTTCTGACATTTGAGGCTTCTAGTGATGCGGGACTCACAGGTTTGGTTTTTCCTCCATTACCACCTTGTCCATCCCAATATTTAGCACCTTGACCATCGAACGTATGGCCTACCGTGGCAGCCTTAGCATCGATTTGACGGTTTGCCAAGTGAAACGACGTGACTCACCACCGCCGTTGAAAGTAATATCGGACCCGCCAATGAGGAACATTGGACCTTCCCATTCGACACCACCTTCGAATGTTACATCATCCTATGTAAGGCAATCTGTCAATCATTGTATAACCGATGATAGCTCGAGGAATTACTCACAGTGACTGTGACGCTAGTTCCTGAACCCAGTTCGGAGAGATCCAAGGCTTCACCGGGGGGAACGGTCTGACAACTTATCATCAGCATGGAATGTGTTCTTTCATCTGTAAGATGACTTACAATAGCACCGAGTTCTGGCAAAAAGGTACTCACATCAGTCCAAGGGATCTGTAGCGTGTTTGATCATATTGAAGGGAAACATACCAATGTCACATCCACTGGACACGGCATCTTCGACATCATCGTAACTTCCGATAGTACTAACGCATCTTCTAGATACATTCGATTCGGAAGGAATGACGAATGCTGAACAAGTAGCAAGTAAAGGAAGAATGGAGATCAAATGTTTATAGCCCATCATAGTATTGGTATTGGTTTAAGTTATAGAAAGAGTTCTTCTAGTCAATGAAAGTTGAAGGAATGTAAGTAAGCTGGAATGGAAAGAATGTGCGAAGTTTGAAGTTTAACTATCGAATTGATATTGACGGGGAGATAGAGGGAAGAATAATGATGTTGGAGTAATATGCAGCTTATATACCTTTCCAGGCCTCCTCCTCAGTTTACACATTTGCATATGAGTGACGCATCCAAACATGCATGCACACATATGTGCAAGCACCATCCCGATAGTGGATTGAGTTTCATCCCCTTCCCTGTCAATTCCGAAGCCTTTCAATCCATTATCTAGGTTCGAGAATATGCTTTACCGATGTTGTTGTTGGTCGTCAAGTACCCTCGACCTGAAAGAAGGAACAACACTTCACAACAGTCAATCAAAGGAGCACCCTACAATCTTCGATCCACTGTAATCCACTAAAGGATGGTGGAACATTTTGTTCGATGGTTAGCACAACAACGAGATTATTCAGAGATTGTTAAGTGCCTGTATCATCTTGCTTGCGGACTGATGAAAGATTGTATGCTTTGGCTCAGGTTCACAGGAACATAGACCCATCAACAAGTCGAGTCCAGATCGGAAGTCAAATGACACATCGGACGTTTCATCTTGATTGACTAATTTGATCGACTTCACATTGTTGCTTGGAAACGATAATCTGACCTTTGACATACAGTACCAATCCCACCATTTCATCCGTCTTTGAGTCCATGCGCAGTGCAGATGCATACGACAGTGAAGAATTGGCCCATGAATGGCATTGATAAAATTACAGCAGCGAAAATAATCAAAAACCGACCAATCCGATGTGGCACGTGATACGTGATTTTTCCGGTCAAATCCGTAATCTTTCAATCCGCTATCCATGATTTGTCCAGCTTTTTAGCGACATACATTATATTCTTCAAACAATGTGACGAGCGTATCGCTTGTGCATTGGGTCTCTCGATATGTGGCATTGAAAGGATCGATGCGCCGGCCTCCCTCAGTGGGGTTAACATTCCGACGGGTATATGCAATGAAGTATGGCTCATCCCAGAAAAAGGAGTATACCCATTATGTCTTTAGATGTGAGAGTCGCTCTTCGTCAATGCTCCTCATTAAAGCTTTAGTTTTCTCGACTTGGTCGAGATTACGGAACATGATGAGGGGTGACGAACTGTTGAAGTACCCCGGTTTCTGGGCATTATAATTCGAATTCGGATGAATCAAGGATTATCCCAGTATCAGTCCATTTGCAGTATCGAGAGACTACCGAAAAAACACCTTTTTGTGTGGCAAACTGTGTGCACCTACCTACCACTCACTTCATCCACTATAAGAGAGTTCACAAGTAGGTAAGTTAGACCCCAAATCAGCAAAAACTACAGCACTCGGGATTCGCAAATGGTCCCCCACTTTGGTACTAACCGAGCGATATCCAGCTTAGAGCTGCGCAGAGCTGACGGGATGCGGCGTTTTCTAGATTCTATGACCGTAGATGGAAAGTCTCCAGCATAAATCGATAGGACCTCGCATCTCGAAGGCTTCACCTTCTAGGCTCAGCGTTAGCGAGAAGTTGGATAGGATGATTATAGCATGCATTGTCCTTGTTATGGCCACGATATATTTCTAAACGATACAATAGATAGAGTCAACTTGAGTCTGCGTCCAAAATGTCCAATTGTACTGAAAGCTATAAGATCCTAACGTTGTTGATACTGAATCCCCGAATCTACTTAATTACTCCGTGTGTATCCAAATACAGGTGACGCAGTGGCTCTCTGAACATTGAAATATGCCGGATTTGAATTGCCATTATAATAAGAAGTACAAATCCACGTGCCATCCCCATTCCCGGTAGTAGGTTGATCAAAGTAAATTTGGAATTGATAGTATACACCTGAAAGAGAGAAAGTTTGATCTGCACATCTTTGAATAGCAGTGTTCTGAGGTGTTGTACCGGGTATATTTATCGTAACGGGGTTTTTACCGGCGACATTGTTTCCTACACCAACGACAACAAAGAAATCGGAACGTTAGCAAGTTTTAGAAGCACAATCGTCATGCCAAATGCAAGAGCAAGGTGGACTCACCGGGATTACTATCTGTCTCAATCACACCTGAACCAGAAAAATATAAACCGTAATTCAGGTAGTCCGAGGTAACAGATGACGGAGCTGGTGTTGGTGATGGTGTGGCTCGTTTAGATGGTCTCTTGTTCCTTGCGATAATCTAAACAGATCAAACCAAAGATCCTCAGCTCTGCGTGGTCGTCAGGTGGGACTCGCGCCGACTGTTGAACGGACTAAGTACGATGACATACCTGATCCCTCGTAGCTTGTTTAAGAGTACTGGTACCTCTTGAATCTGGAGCCGGAACTGGCATTGGCACTGGGACTGGGTTCGGTATGGCTGATCCAGAAGCGGGTATACACCATAGAGCCATGGATAGGATGACAATGGAAGGGTTGAACCACATCGTTGAGGTAGAAGACGGAGAAAGACTGCTTGAAAATGGGAGGATTTTCCAGCAGCGACCACTTCCACTTCCACTTGACCAAGATGCAGTCTATGATTGAAAATGCAGATATCGCCAGCGGGCAATCCTGTCGTCACATTGTTGTCTATATGTATCTTGTACAAGTTCTCTGTGATCTGTCAACATGACTTGTATTTCTCTTCTGGTTTCACTTTTCTAACCTTCATGTCGAGGAAAGTAATACAGATCGTCGATAGACTAGTTCAGATTGATAGGTTGCATGATTCGGATTTTAGCACGATCGAACAATCCACTACCAAGATAGGTTGACCGATGTTAGGAGTCTTTCGATGATGATAGTCGATTGACATGGGTGTCTCATAGTAGACGTCACTGCGTTGTTTATGTTAGCTTTAGTGAAATATCATTCTGTTCTGTTCGTAAGGAACCGATTAATGATATGGCTGGCTGGAAAGATTTCAATATTCATTACTCTGTTATAGGAAAAGCGAATGACAAGCATCGAATCTGCCGGATCGATCCGATCAATTCGAAGGGTAATGGTTCACATGCTTTGTGTGACTTGATATATGCGCCATTAGGCAGGGCGATCACTCATCACTGAGGTGAATTCAGTACTAGTGAATATTAGGCCTTATCGGGTGTCGCACAGAACGATAATATGTCTCGCTGTAGAGGTTTTTAACTATAAAGCTAGTTTTTTTCGGTTTCTCCGTTGATCGCTTCGAGGGCACGAGGTGATATCCGGCTGATTGAATGTCCAATGTAAAACCATATTCAGGAGACTGGTGTTGTTGAGATTGTGACAGTGATTTACAAGAGACAGAAGACGAGTGAACGGACAGTCCACGCGGACTGATTAAAAGGCAATTATGGTGTGGTTTCCTTCTAGTCGAGAGTCGAAACGCTAATTGCAGACATGTTAGTCACCATATACTTCTTCAGGCACCATATCATCATCCTTTATCTATCTGTGCTTGACTTCGTCGGATCACTCATTGATGAGTGAAACTGACGGACGCGTTCATTCTGAAGATTACTGACAGACATACGGAATGCAGTACCATGTACATCATCTCCACGCTTTCCCCTGTATCAGATGCTCATGATATACTAATCAGCAGGATTGAACAAATAGATTCAGCAGGATTGAAAGGTGGTTAAGATCAACGACATAATCGTTTTGTATAGAATTCTTCTTCTATTCTCAATCTTGTCCCTCATCTTTGTCTGGCGCAAACAGATACTTACCAGAATGACGTGAGTCTGATCATAATCTGAACTTCGAGGATGTCATCCTGTATATCATTCCTTGTGGTGGACTCAGACGGGTCATACGATCATTTCGTCACTGCTGTCTTGAATTCCATCCAAGCTGCCGCCCTAAAGAAATACACGGCTACTGCTTCAGCGGGCGATGCAGCGCGTCTGTACGCTTCGTCTGGCTTGTCAAGTGGAAGGGCGACTATTGACAAGGTGGTGGCATCGGTAGGAACCATGAGAATGGGTGTGACTCTGGCAGTGATATGATATTCGCTTTGCTAGATCCAGGCAGACATTAGGTGTAGATTGTTGAGCAAGTGGGCGAGTGGCGGTATAATTCCAAAGAGCAGGCCACTCGGATCACACCACTTTTCGCGTAAAGAGTTTGCTTGGATATCAGACGTCAGAGGAGAATGACCATGCCTTAGTATGATAAGTATGATCATGATAATGGATCAGTCGCTGCTTCGTTGTACATGCATGCATGAGCTGACTACCTCCTGTCAGATGTGGTGAGTGATGACAGCTACTGGGAGTGGAGATGACCGTGACCGCGTGTAACATCACGTAAATTCAGACATCCACCACCACCACCACCACTTTCACTCCAGCTCACACAACATTTTCATACTCATTCTGACAACATATATAGCATAGTATAGCTTGACCATTATCGCAAATCACAGACGATCACACAAAAGAAATCCAAAGCTCATGCGACGCTGAGCTATCCCACCGATTAGGCAGCGACATCACCATGTCCGACTCAAGCGCAGCAGCAGCACCGACGAGCGGTAACAACGACCAAGCGGGACCTTCAGCATCATCTTCCAACCCTACATCTCCTGACCCCGATCCCAAGGCCGAACCGTCTTCACCAAATGTCAATGGGTCTCAGAACCACAATGACAATGATGATCCTCAAGAGAGGATAGTCGAGCTCGAACAGGAATTAGCTGCAGTCCGACATGAGAATGATAAATTGTCGAATCAGTATAAAGGGTTACTGGGGAAGCTGACAGCTATGAGGAATACATTGGGAGACAAATTGAAGGAAGATGCTGTAAGTTTAAATCGAGGAAAACAAGGATCAAGCTGACGAAGAATAATGATATAGGAAGAACTTGATAGACGCGAAAACACAATTAATGTTCTTACCTCTGAAAACAGCGCATTACAAGAGACACTCAGCTCCTTACAAGCGGAATTATCATCTGCCTCGCAGGAGGCTTCCAGCCTCACCACCCAGCTGAACCAGCTGCGATCTCAATCTGACTCGTCGTCGTCGGACGTGCTGAGTTTGACTAGGGAGATGAGGGAGTTGAGAGGCGAGATGGAGAGATTGAGGATAGAAAGGGAAGAATGGGAGGTCGAAGCTGGACGAGAAAGGGAGAAGAGAGAGTCGATAGAAGATGAATTAAGATTGATAGAGAGATATCAGCGTGATGAGAAAAGCAGATTGGAGCAAACGTTGAAAGAGTTGGAGGAAGAGAGACAGAGGGCAATGAATCTACAGGAAGTACTGGAAGAATTCCAAATTGGTAGGTTCATGCTACATTATATCCATCGTGTCACTCCTGTCTGTCTCTAGACTCTCCTTATCTTCTTCATTGTGTGTTTTCCAGTATGGTGTTTTGGCAATTGGCTAACTAAGCCTAATGTGATAACAGCCAAAGACTCGGAACTTCGTCAGGCGACGACCGAACTAGAAACCCAGTTACGTCTAGCAGCAACTTCACTATCAGAATACAAATTACGTTGCGCAAATGCCGAGACTAGGTTGAGCGAAGTATCGTCGAGTGCTGGGAAAGTGGGACAACTGGAGAGAGAATTGAGAGAGAAGAATGTGTTGATAGGGAAATTGAGGCATGATGGTGGGTCTGCTAATACTCCTCCAGAGATGCTCAAGCTAATCTCATGGGCAATGTAGCCGTGGTGAATAATGAACATCTGACAGAAGCGTTGAGGAGATTACGGAAGAACTCATCTGATAACAATGTTGATCGGTGAGTGAAATTCTCACAACAGACACGAATCAGATCATTCGATCACAGAATGTCATGATCAATCGCCATATATAATTTCGTATCAAGATTTCCTCGATACTAATCAAACCTTGTCCCCTTTTTTAGTCGTCTGGTCACGAACATCCTCCTCTCGTTCCTCACTACATCTCGAGGTGATACGAAACGGTTCGAGATGCTATCCCTCCTGTCAACAATCTTGTCGTGGGACGATAACGAGCGTGAGAAAGCGGGATTACAACGTAAGGGAGGGACCAACTTGGCTGTGGAAAGTAAAGGTAGGAGAGTAAGTGGGAAGGAGAAGGAGAGGACGGCAGAGGAGGAAGCTGCTATGAATGAGGTGAGTCGTATGATCTTCATACACACTACATCCACTCAGTACACATTAAATACCCCAACATGTGAAACGAAAGGCTAACTCTTGTCCACTTGCCTACCTACTTCACTCAGTCATTCTCCAATCTCTTCGTGGAATTTCTCCTCAAAGAAGCTTCTCAAGGACAATCCCGTCCTTCCGTCTCCTCACCTCCTCCTCCGACACCTTCAGCGGGCGAATACCCACATCCTCATCCGCATAGGACGTTCTCGCAAACATCTCTAAACTCACCTTTCTCCCCTCCTCCCCAAACTCTATCTTTCTCCCCTCCGCCTACTGAATCAGGAACGACGACTCCTTTCTCCCGTCCGAGAGGACTGAGTAATAGCTCGTATACGTCTGAGAGACCGGGTTACGGGACCGCTGGAAGGAAGATCAGTGGTGGATTGAGGGATGTATTGGGCGGTTCACAAGGGCAAGGCCAGGGGCATCAATGATAATAGGATGAGAGTGCGCATTCAGCCCCAAGAAAGGTTGTATTAACAGATTATTCAGTAAATCAGCGAATCGCATAGAACGAGAGAGACAGAGAACCGAAGATTTGGGTTATATTCGCACATTAATGCAAGATCTTAGAAGACATGAAGATGTGATGATTAATTGGCATTCTTTGCATTTCGCTTAAACCAAACCATTTCATGAAGCTGTTGATTCGTATCATACAGACTATCCAACATCTTGGTTCTGCTTCGATATTCTTCGGTAGTACAGTAGCTTCGAAAGGAGATTAGGTGTTTGTTTATTTATCAGTAGATCATGGGCCATCAGGTCTTGCTTCATACTATACTAGATTCTTTTGCATGAATATAAAATCAATATCATCCGCCATCAATCCTTGGAACTAATAGTCTTGTGAGCGAGAGCATCAAACATGATAATCCATTCATGATGATGTAAGTATGTACGTATGGTTTGCATCTACATTTTAATCTGATCTCAAACATCTACCTATCCCCTATCTACCTTAAAACAAATACCTTCCACGAGCCACAACACTGTATTTCAGGTCAAATCCATCTACCCAGTGCATTCGCAACTATCTATCTGACTGATTGATTGGATTAGGTTATTCAGATTTTCCTCCAGCCTTCTCTGCTGCCTTGATGGAAGCAGCGTCAGTCTGGGGTCCAGATGCTTTACCAGTCAAAGATTCCAATAATCCACCACCGGCTTTGAAAGGTCTCGCCAAATCACCTTCAGCCTTCTTACCCCAAAGATGTAATTTAGCAGGGTTAGATTCGAGAGTTGATTTGAGTCCCATGAGACCTTGGATGAAGAGTGGTTGAGTGTATTTAAGGTATCCGTGCTGGAAATAAAAGGATGCAAATTAGCTTTTGCAAAGTTTACAAAGACAGCAAGAGAGAGGTATGCCAGATGAGACTCACGAGGAAAGCCATGAATGCAAGAGACTATAACAGACAAATTGTAGAAGTCAGCTATCGATTCGGGTCAAAGTTCGGTACTCCAGACGAAGCTGATACTCACCACAAACAAACTCTTGATGGCTTTACCAACTTCAGCGAGATCATAATCCTTGACGGTAGTTTGAACCAGCTCGGGCTTAGCGTCGGGGTTCTGTAGACCATATGATATGTCAGCTGACTTCTCTCGGACAATCTGAACCAGATTACTCCTCAACTGACCATAGGAGGAGCTGGGTTGACGTATTTCAAGACCGTTAGATCGTTTCTCTTTCTGATCTAAACGCATCGTGATAAAAAGGTCAGCTAATCAATTCGCCCAGTCCGAACATCTAAAGCTCACCTTGAGAGTGATGTAGTAGTAGATGGCCAACGAGATAGCTTGACTGGCCACGTATCCGATACGAAGGTAGTTGACAGTTTGAGGATCATCCATTGGGATCCTTCGGGCCACTGGTCAGACGACAGCAAATGCCATTTATCAGCTATAGAAACCGGAGGAAGATTGGCACAGCTACACTAACCTTGCATGGCACCGAGGGAGATGACCAAGTTGGATACGGCTGGGTTGTTCATTTTGCTTTGTTTTGGTTTGTGGTTTTGTATTATAGAGTGAATGTATAAGGAAAGAGAGAGAGATGAGGAAGATGAGGTGTCGGACAGAGAAAGATGTAGAAGGTCAAACTGATACGAGTGGACGCCATCGGTCACCTTAGCTTGTCATTCAGGGTAGAAGCCATGATCCATCAACGCATGTGGTATCTCTACTACTACGAGTGCCACACTCAACATTATACCGGTTAATTCCGTCACTTGTACCATTCTTTCTCATCGCGTTACCATTCCGAGCCATCCCATTCCTGGTGATGTGAGACAGATAGATGGGATAGATAGATGGATGTATACGCAATAACATCTCAGCTTATCTCGCCATATCCTTGTCCAACTTACCCAAAATGAGACCTCAAGTAGTCCGAGCCACCCGACTTGTCGGTCGACGATTCAACTCTTCCTCTTCCTCTTCCTCCTCATCCTCTTCTTCCCCATTAAACAACCCCAATGTGCAAAAAGCCGTCGAGGGGGCTCAAAAGGCTTACAACCAAACTGCTGCAACTGTCAAGAAGGTAGCCGGACCTTTGGGTGAAAGAGTCGGTTCTGCTCTTGGTGGTGAGTGGGATCCCAAAATCGTAGGAAAAACGAGAATAAGCTTATTGATCCACGCATCTTGTTTGCCTTGTGGTTATTTAGGCTACAGAGAACCACTCGTATACAACTCGAAAGTGGTAGCATCAGTAGCTAAACAAGTATGGCAAGCTGAGAAACTATCTCCACCGCTCGATACTGCCGTTTGGGCCAGAGCCTACTCCCAAATCTGGTCGAGAGCTTCGAATTTAGGTTACTGGAGGGATCTGTTGAAAACTGGTGCATGGGCTGGTTTGGGTGTTGCTGTGAGTTTTGCCTTTGTACTATCGAACGATATCAATGAGATCCAAGTACTGATCGAGTGAATTATATCTTCCCCTTTTCCCCTCATTCGGTTATCTACTTCATCTCAACAGGCTCTCGAGGCTTACGGTATCTTCAAAATCGGTGAGATTGTCGGACGAAGAAATCTCGTAGGATACAAGGTCAAGGAGTAGACGGCGGGATGGGCTGTCCAATGAAAGACGTGTAGGAGAGGCGGACGCGTGGATAGATAATGATAATATAGATGAGAATCATATTTCCAAAAAATGGTTATCCACCTACTTGGGTGGACTATCATGAGGGGGGTTTCAATTGATATATCTGATATCATGCATTTTCTTGCTTCATTTTTTCGGCAATAATTATCATCTACCCAGTCATGTTTTCGATCCAGTACATGATACCTCTTCATTTGTGCATCCCTCTGTACCTCTGTATGCATGCGACTGTGGGATGAAGATGAGAGATTTGAGTTTGCGATAGTCACTTCTATCCAAATTTGATTCCGTTATCCGAAATTGACTTCGAGGTTGACCTGACTCGTTCGTCCACTGGTCCACTTTGTTCCCAATTTCAACTTTTATCTCATCCGACACATCTCACAGAACTTATCATCAACAGCAAACCTAACTTTCTACTATCCAGCCATTTGACAGTAGAGTAGCACAATGGTAAGCGGGCCTTCAGAGTCTGATCTGGATAGAGCTCATACAACCACTTTCTCTAGCCCACTATTACAGTAGACAAAGATGAACTTTACAGGAGGTTAGAAAGGGAATATACCACCCATGAGTTCGACGAGCTTTGTTTCGATTTTGGTGTTGAGCTTGATGAAGATGTGAGTTATATCTGCCTTCTGTTGATAAAGTGTACACTGCAAGCAAGTCTGCTATATATGAATTATTCTCATCATCTATGTGTTGCGTCTAGACGACCAAAGATGTAGAAGAGGCTCGAGCAAAAGGATTACCCACCCCACCACCTCAACTGAAAATTGAGATCCCAGCAAACCGATACGACCTGCTCTGTTTGGAAGGCTTAGCCAGGTCTTTGAGGATCTTCTTGCAGAAGGAACAGCCTCCGACGTATACTTTGTCAGTGCCAGATAAGTTGCAGGAGGTTTACGTTGAAGCTTCGGTAAGTATAGCTTTCATATAACTCAATCACCTTGACCACGTATTGGACAGGTCTATATCGTCTCTCACCTCTCCTGATCTCATCGTCATGCTATCTTTCTAGTGATATGCTAATCGCTGCAACATGTAGACCTCACCTCTCCGACCATACTTCGCCTCGGCTATCCTCCGACTATCCCGACCAATGAACCAATTAGAGTACGAGAGCTTCATCGACCTGCAAGACAAGTTACACCAGAATCTTTGTAGACAACGTAAATTCGTGGCTATCGGTACACATGATTTGGATACCATCGAGGGACCGTTCAGGTACATGTGCAAAGATCCAAAGAAGATCAAGTTCGCGCCGTTGAACAAGGATCAGGAGTATACGGCTGAGGAGTTGATGGGTGTTTATGAGGTAAGCAACGTCACATGATCCTTCGTAAGCATGTTATGCTGATCGTGTTGATCTAGACCGACCGACACCTTGGTAGATACCTCAACATCATCAGAGATGCTCCTGCCTACCCTATCATCTATGATAGTAAAGATAGAGTTCTGTCTATGCCTCCCATCATCAACTCGCAACGTGAGTGATTCATGACCTACTGCATCAACAAGAAGACTGATTCAGATACTTCCTCAGACTCCAAAATCATCGCTGGTAAAACGAAAAACATCTTCATTGATACAACCGCCACCGACAAGACCAAACTGTACGCTAGTCTTATATGGTCTTTTCGTATTGTAGCTGACCCAGATCTGGTAGCGACATCGTCATTAACATGATTTCAACCATGTTCGCCGAGTACACCGAAATTCCCTTCACGTGAGTTGAAGCAATTTCGTGGGCAATTTCGCTTTCAACTAACCATCTGATTCATGCAGTATCGAACCCGTCAAAATCATTATGCCTGACGGTTCATCCCACCTTTCCCCTCCTCTTGCTCCTCGACCCACTACGGCTTCTTCATCCTATATCAACGCTGCTACCGGCCTCACCCATACTCGAGAAGAGATCTGCACTCTTCTTACCAGAATGTCATTGACCGCTTCACCTTCCACGTCCGATGCTGATGCTCTCGACGTTCAAGTACCGCCTACCCGACCTGATATCCTCCATGAATGTGACATTATGGAAGATGCAGCTATTGCCTATGGATTCAACAACCTCCCGCAATCTATGCCTACTACCAATACCGTCGCCAAGGCTTTCCCCGTGAACAGGTTGGGTGATTTGATAAGGAAAGAATGTGCTATGGCTGGATGGATCGAGGCTTTGCCTTTGATCTTGGTGAGCACATACTCAAATATCATTCTGGTGTACTTTGACGCTGACATGTATGTGAACAATAGTGCTCTCACGATGAGAACTTTGCATGGCTCAACCGACCTGATCCAGGACATTACGCGATCCACCTTGCCAACCCCAAATCTTTAGAGTACCAAGTAGTCCGAACTTCCTTGTTACCCGGTATGTTGAAGACGGTACGGGAGAACAAGGCTTTAGCGTTGCCCATGAAGATCTTTGAATGTTCTGATGTGGCTATCCAAGATCCTAAATCGGAGAGACAATCTAAGAATTACAGAAGGTTATGTGCGGTTTACATGGATAAGAAATCTGGATTCGAAGTTACCCATGGATTGTTAGATAGGGTCATGCAAGTACTCGGTGTGCCGTTCTTGGAGAAGAGGGAGAGTAGTGGAAAGTATGGATACTATATTGCTTCTTCAGAGGGTGAGTCAAAGTTTCTTTTTGCTTGTGAAAATGATTGAGTGGGATTGACTGACTTTACTGGGTTCCATTTCATTCCATGCCTTAGACCCAACATACTTGCCTGGTCGAGCCGCATCAGTATACTACCGACCCAAACCCAACGTCCAACCTACCGAACCTACTCCCTCAGGTCCATCATCCGAAGGACCATTATCCACCATTGCCTCAACTCTTAAATCGGCTTTACCCTCTTCCGCCGAAGAAGGTAAACCATGGTCAAGGGATATCATCATAGGTTCACTCGGTATCTTACATCCCACGGTGCTGAACAACTTTGAATTGACTAGACCTTGTTCATCGCTTGAGATTGATGTGGAACCTTTGTTATAGAAATAGATCGTGAGATTGGCGGTAGATATAGTAGATGCATTCATGAGATACATATCATACGCGACGAGCATTCAGCGTTCTTAAAGCCGAGCACATCGGTTTGATGGTTGATGAAAGATGTTATTGCTATAACAATTGCGCTATTTGGATGGAATATGCGGAAGTTCCGATGCTGTTTAAGCACAGCAACTATAATCTATCGATCTCAGTCCCAGAATACCTCATCTAGATGATTATCCTATCGCCCCATCGCTCTCTATTCTACCAAACTTAATGTGACTACTGCGCTTTTTTCCAGAGTTCGTCTAATTTCCATCTACTCGCCCCCTCTTCACTCAACAGATTCACACAGGCTCTGAAATCCGTATCTGGACCAAGATTGAGAGGGACGATGGACCAATCTGAGTCAGGGGCTATACGGGGTGTCTTGGGATATTCATGTGGTGAGACCGGTATGGAAGGATGAAGTGGGTTTTTGAGAAGCTAAGAGAAACAAGCAGGAAGAACTGTCAGTAGGTGTTCATGCTGATTATGCCATATGTGATCTTCGCAACCAAGTGGGAAGGAAAAACATCCGAAGGTCTTTACTTGATCTATCTCAATGGACCCAAAATCCACTCACCCATCTTCGCAACACTCCATCTCCCCTAGCTACCACCCCCCTTCCCCTCCCTTTGACCTGAACAGTTATGACCCAATCGTACCATCCGCCGGAACCTTCTTCACCTTTCACCAAGTCCCCTTGACCCCTCTCGTCTAAATACTGCGATAGGGAGGTAGTATCATATACTTGGACTGTATGTCGATGAAGTACGTCGGAAGCTTCACTCGAAGGGGAGGTGAGGAACGTATGAAGGGGGAGTAAGATTGGAGGAGTAGAGGTAGGTATGGAGGGTATAGATTGTGTATCTTCGAATGATGGTGATAGTTGTGAAGAGGATTCAGGTCTTGTTGTTGGAGAAGCAAGAGGAAGAGATCTAGCAGGCTGGTTGAGAAACCATGTATTTATCTTCTTTTCTGACTGTGGTGAGGTATCGACCTCTGTGTTGAGATATCGATTGGAAGATGTCATCGATCGAGTAATGCTCGATGTTGAGGCTGAGACCACAAGAGGGTATACTGATCGACATTTCAGGCATGTACGAAGAGGAAAGATAGGCGATGACATATTCTTACCAATCTCAATAGCTTTCTGTCTGTCTGTTGTGCTGTTGAGGGTACTGTATAACGAAGAATCTCGTCAGCAATTGAAGGCGAGGAGAGGAGGTCTCACAAATTCGAATATCCAACATGTCGTTGAATGCATGCAAAAACAAAACACTTCCGCCGGATCTCTGTGTCAACATGGTGACTCACAACCGGAATCATTGGGTAAAATGTCGATCATGACAAGATATAACAAGCATGCATATGGTTCACTATCATCATGGTATACTATATTCGAACCATTCCCCTACAGCTCTTCATGAGGTATAGCAGTCTTCTCTACCGTTTCCTCATCTTGCAATTCTGCCGTCTGCTCCGGGACAGGTTCAGCAGCTTCCTCTTTCAACGCTTCTTCTCCCGTCACCTGTTCGGCTTCCACTGCCTCTTGTGGGATAGCATCTGGAGCGTCATCAACAGTCCCACTTCCGTTTGCTGATGCTTGTTCGGCAGCTTTCTTCGCAGCTGCCCGTTCCCTTCTCTCCCTATCTCTTCGTTCAGCTTCGTCCAATTTCGCCCTCCTAGCAGCAGCTTCGCTCTTCACTGAACGTTTTTCCGTAGGTTCGGGTTCAGTGTCGTACGCAGAGGTGATAGGTTCAGGTATCTTGATGGGTTTCTGCTTGACTTTCTCCGAATCGTTCGTTGTGGAAGTCTCACCGGTAAGTTGGAATTGTAACCATTCGAGTAAGGCGTTGAATTTCATTGCTCCTGTTATATCATACAGCACAAGAGAAGTCAGCCGCAGATTTTGATTTACTCTGTATTTGCCTTTGGGCGAATCACTGACTCACCCTCGTACTCTGTCAAGCCCTCCTTGGACGTAGTCTCAGCAGGCCATGATACGACTCTAGTGGCGTCTTTCGTAGTATCTGCCGAATCGTATATACCGAGTGACGAGATCAAAGAATGGGAAGTGGTATCACGGACAAAACCCAGGTGCATCTACAGATATATTGTAAGCTGGATTTGTACAATCTTTGAAAAAAAAAAAAAAAAAAAAAAAAAAAAAAAAAAAAAACAAAAAAAAAACTCGGCTCACCTTGCCTGATAATCTGTGAGCCAGGACTTTCCACAAGAACGGTATGGATGGCGCGGAAGGATGAATGAGTAATACATGTGGTAAAGTGGGTTTCTATTCCTTGCTTGTCAGCTAACATACAGTATGATATGTAATATCGAACAGACGGATGACTTACCTCTTCCAAGAAAGTTTGTAGAATCTTATCTTCATTCCCACCTTTACTATCCAATTTCAATTTCTTGACTCTATCCGGTACCAAGGATTTTGCATATTCAATCAAAGCGCCCTTCTTTCTTTCACCTTGATAATCCCTCGCAGCTCCCTTTCCAGCTCTGGGGAAAGCCTTGATAGTGGGGAATCCCTGGATCTGATACTCTGCACAGAGACCTTTGTTCTTCTGATCGTCACAGTCAACAGCGTAGAATGGGATAAGGGGTGAGAGGGATTGAGCGGCAGAGGTGTACTCTGGTCCAAGGGCTTTACAATGTCCGCACCAGGGGGCAACGAATGCGACCATCTAAAGTACATATACACCATCATCAGCTGGCGTTAGCTGGGCATTGTGTGAAGTAGCTAACATATCGATAGTGACCCGACACTCACCGCTGCATGCTCGGTTGACATTGCCTGCTTGAATGATTTGGCATCGAGGTTCAGTACTGGCTGACCGTACATCCCTGCTTGTGCAAAGGGTAAGAGAGCCGCCGCGAGGGCCAAGGATGTGCTGAGACGCATGGTTGGAGCTGATTGTTGGCTGCTGCAGAATATCGGTTCGCAATGCTATTGTCGGAGGTCATATCATATGTATGATAGCCATCTAGATGAGTCTGGTGCCCATGGATCTTTGGATCTAGGTGGACGACTGACGTGGAGGTCATCCCTTACGTAAACACGAGCATTTCCATGTGATCTGAATATTGGATTGCCACAAGCAATTTCTTCGGCAAAATATCCCTTCCAACGAAACGCCGATTCCACCAAAAATGCCGAACTGAACTGGAGATTTTCACCTTCCTGGCTGCTGCTCTGCTTGTTGCTGTCGCTGCCCTGCTCGCTGCTCCTCGCTCTCTCGTGGTTTATCGATATCGAACTATACCACAACTCTCTTTTTCCCTTTCTTCATCCTTCAATCCTTAAAAAAGACGATCAAAATGCCTTTCGTCAAGACCCAAAAGAACGACGCCTACTTCTCCAGGTACCAAGTCAAGCCCCGACGAAGAAGAGAGGGTAAGACCGACTACCAAGCTAGAAGAGCGCTCGTCTCTCAGGCTAAGAACAAGTACGCTTCCCCCAAGGTGAGTAGAGAGTTCTTGCATGGACCTTGTCGGAGCAGTCAGTCGAATGGAGCTACGCAGGATGATGCAGTTACAGAAAGACCGGGAGTGTAAGAAGTATTAAGAGCGGAGATGAGGAAGATACTATCAAGGATAAAAAGATCAAATTTACTGATACTCAAATGGCTTTCCTTTACTCAGTACCGACTCGTTGTTAGAATCACAAACAAGCAAGTGATCTGCCAAATCGTCTACGCCAAGATCCAAGTGAGTTTGACCTCTATTCTTTGCAAACGCCAGAAGTATGGACAGAAGATTGACATTTGTTTCTTATTGTGTAATAGGGTGATGCCGTTCTCGTTCACGCTTCTTCCAAGGAACTCCCCAAATACGGTATTGAGCACGGTCTCACCAACTGGACCGCCTGTTACGCTACCGGTCTCTTGGTCGCTAGACGAGCTTTGACCAAATTAGGTTTGGCCGACAAATACGAAGGTGTTGAGGAACCCACTGGTGAACTCGAATTGACCGAAGCTTTGGGTGATGATGAGCCAAGACCTTTCAAGGCTTACCTCGATGTTGGTCTTAGAAGAACCTCAACCGGTGCTAGAGTTTTCGGTGCCATGAAAGGTGCTTCAGATGGTGGTATCTTCATCCCCCACAACGAGAAGAGATTCCCAGGTTACGATCCCGAAACTAAATCCATCGACGCTGAGGTTCTCCAGAACTACATTCACGGTGGTCACGTAGCTGAGTACATGGAATCCCTCGAAGAGGAAGACGATGAACGGTGAGTCATCTAGCTCGTCAATCAACTTACAGTATATTAGGGTATCATACTGATATATATTATCCTATTAGATTCAAGAAACAATTCGCTTCATACCTCGCCGCCGACGTTTCCTCCGCCGATATCGAGGAAATCTACACCGAGGCCTACGCCAAGATCAGGGAAGACCCATCATTCACCCCGACCGAGAAGGATGTTGCCAAGTGGAAGGCCGAGTCCAAGAAACACAAGACTCCTAAATCCACCAAGGCAGAGAAACAAGCTAGAATCCAAGAGAAGATCGAAGCTTACAAGGCTGGTAAGATCGCCGTTGATGAGGATGAGGAAGATGACGAGTAAATATCTACTTAGTCTGGGTCTTATACGACATTCTTTAGGGAATATCATGCATTCAATGATTTCCTACTTGTAATTGAGTAAATACAGTGATTCATCTGATCGCAGAAGACGTGGATGTGAGATGAGGTCTGGTCGCTTGTATTTCCTGGAGTCATACCGTGTTCCTTTGATTATGTTCAGCATACCTGGGGAATACAAAGAGTGATGCTCTACTGTCACACCAATTTCATTACAACCTGCTATTCTGCTTGAACCGTATGGCCTCCCAGTTCATCAAAATTGGTCAACTTGACAAATTCACGTATATTTCTGCGAAGGGCTCATTGACATCGGTGCAAGTTATTGCAAGGGTTTAATGCACATTTATTCATTTCGTCTCCATGGTTTCTACTTTAAATTTCTATCTTACATATATATCAGATCAGATTGCATTTATTACCATTTTGTTACCTTTTTGTCACTTTCATTGAGTTATTATTGTGATTGATTTGATTGTTTCAAAAATGTCCATTCCATTCCATTCCATTCCATTCCATTCCTGGTTTCGATATGCCTCCTTACTACCAAGAACCAAGCACCGGTTACCAACAAACAGGCTTATAAACAAGTGTATCCACCGTCCACTACGATCTCAGCACCTGTAGTGTACTTTGACGAATCAGATGCCAAGTAGATGACTGCACCTTTAAGATCGGACGGGTCGGCCAAACGACCCATTGGAATTCGGTGTAACCATTCGTCCCTCAAGACAGGATTGGCATCGAGGATGACTTTGGTAAGGTTCGTCAAGGTGTATCCTAAATTCACAATAGTTGACATATATCAGCAACTGTGATCTGTGAATATGACAAGAAACTCGGGTATAGACTCACCAGGAGCAAGACAGTTGACTCTGATTCCTTTGGCGGCCCATTCGACGGCGAGTGATCTAGCCATGTGTCTTACACCGGCCTCTATCGTGGTCAAATAAATCGTCAGCTGCAGTTAGATACATATAAATGCTGTCATATCTATGCAGCCACTCACTTGAGAAGTTGTATGGGGTCTGAGGTTGGGGAACGTTGACGATCTGCAGAGAAAAAGTACATAGTCAGTGCTGTTGCTCTGCGATTCGATAGTCAATCACTCACGGATCCTGACATGGATCCAACGAGGGTGATGGATCCACCTTCGGGCATGAGTTTGGCAGCTTCCAAGGCGCAGTACCATGTACCTGGCGCAAGAAAATGCAGTGATCAGCACCTATCCGACCGAGAAATGGTTCACGATTTCTCGTTGACTTCAGCTTTCAACGAGATGAAATGATGCGCGATGGATGTTGAGATGGCGCAAGGTTAACTCACCCATAATGTTGATATCCAACAGCTTCTTGATCTTCTGAGTAGGATACTCGTGAGCGACATAGTTCTCTACTATACCAGCAGCAGTGACGCATGCGTCCAATCTACCGAACTTCTCTTTAACAGTTTCGAAAACTTTGGCAACCGAGTTTTCGTCCGAAACATCACATCCTAAACCCAAAGCTTGGATTTCACCTTCTTCGGCTTCACCGTTCTCGACTATGAACAGCGCAGATCGTCAATTACCGGTCTCATACGCGTGATGATCGCGATGGATATGGGATGAGAGACTTACCGAACCACTTGACCAAGTCTTCAGCGGCTTTCTCGGCTTCGTCTTTCTTGAGATCGACAAGGACGATAGCGTTGGCCCCACTGTAGAGATGCGGATTCCCCAAGAGTTAGCTCCATGTGTGTTAGGGTTTATGTAATTGATGAATTTTTTGGTAGGAAGGGTAAAGAATGTTTTGGAAAACGCATATTTGGAGGGATTATATCCCTTAAAAGAATATGTGTGAAGATGATATATGGAGGGTGGGGTGTTGATATGTGCAGAATCGGGATAACTCACGATTCGACAAAAGTTCTAGCCATCATATTACCGAGACCTCTAGCAGCACCAGTTACAAGACAGACTTTACCGTCCATCGAGAAGGAAGCTAGGGTTCGTTTGGTGTGTCGACCGAAATCACCTTTGGTCATATCGTGACCTGGGTGTTTGTCTGCCCATTTCTTCAAAAATGAGAGTGGTCAGCTATATACACACGTAGGATATGAACGTGTGTGAACTCACTTTGGGATGTTCGAAAGTGATTGATTCGTCGATAGAAGCGATCTTAGGTTCGACCTCTACTCTGTGTTCTTCGAAAGGATCACCGTTCTTATCCCTTCGTACGTGGGTAGGAGTGGTGTATCCCCTGGAAGCGATGGCGACTCTGCTAACGGCAGATGCAGATGGTCGAAGGGAAGTTCGAGACACGTTGGTCAAAGCTGATCTGAGGAGAGACATCTTGCAATTACGATGTAGGGGGATATGACGTGGAAGGTTTTGGAGGTATGAAGTTTTCTTGGGAAGGAATGAATAGACGAAGGAAATCAGAGATAAATGTTTCTTTGTTATATATGTTTATGGGGGAGGGTGGGACTGATGGGCAATAAAGATAAAATTTTCGTCTGATATGTTTTGTGCTGATCTGATCTGGCCTTTTATACAAATACCAACAAAATTGACATCTACTTCGCCTAAATTATCCCTTTGTCCTTGTCATAAAGAAAGAAAGGCGCTCCATGCTCTGATAACAGTGGAGAGTAGAAATCCCCCTTCTCCACCATTTAGAGTTACTTGCTCCACTTTTTCGTAATCTTGACCACGCGTACACGACCCTGCTAAAACTGATATTCAGGTTCTGGATGCTTGCTTCTCCTTATTTTCTACCCTGATTTGGGAAATCTCGTTAACAGCTAAAGCAGTTTACCCCACACTTAAAACTTCTTTGTCGGACCGACTACTGCGCAAATTACAGTCTGTTCCCTTTCATCATTCAGGAATGGGATCAGGTTGATTGATTGATTGGTAAGGTAATACATGAGATGTCCTTCGATACCGCCGGTACGTCCGAAGATCATTGTGACTACTTGGTTATAGCTACTTGACAGAAGACAGGGAATTGGTAAATGCATTGATTGATCAATTTGGTATTTCGCTTCGTTGCAAAGAAACATCGAATATATTATGTACATATTGGTATAGGTGCAAGTCGGATCATCCGGTATTTCGTACCGAATAGCTTGTGCTAGCTTGCTATGCATATGCTTTACATCGTTTGGGAAATTTGGGAAAGGCAACGAGCAGCCTCTCCCTCCTCGGCCGGGGCAAGAAACGCTTTGTCCTTGTTGATATTATGATCCCTTGGCGGCTGTGAGGTGGCGTAAAAGTCTAGAATTGTTGAAAAGCACCCGCCCTTGATCTTCCATCTTTCGAAAGTCGTCAAGTGGCTGCGTGGCGTGTCTACAGGTAGTCTCCTTGATCATCAACCATATTTTACGTGCGTATCTACGTGAAGTGTTCGAGTAAAGTCTATCATACAGCCAAGAACGGTGGTTAAGAATTGATGTCGTGAACAGCCCTTCAACTCAAACAGGGGGAGCTTTCTGAATTAGGAATGGAGTTGCAGAACAAACACTAGCATGTGTCGCCAACTGTATACATTCAAATTTTACATTTCCTTTGAATTGGTACATCTCGTCTTTGGCTATCTTTTGATTATCAAGTATACTTGCGTAAAGACATTGATACCTCAGAACAAATCTTAAGCACTATAGCTGTTTGTACATGAACATCGAAGTACATTTGTAAAACGTTCAAGGCAACAAGGGATGTATAATCTGGACTTCCGTATTGGAGCAGCGAGAGGTAGAACAGAGGCGTTCTTTATTGACATCTCCGTTGTCCACTCCGAAGACATAGTGATAGACATCATGTCGAATCGCTTCTTTCGCTTAGGACTCGATATTCCACAACGACTGGTGTGCTCAAGAAACAGGAAGGACATCAGCATATATTCCATAAATTTGATCATTTCTCCTCTCTCTTCAGTTATGCACTTTGTCCTAATCTATACACATTATCTTCTGCGTCCTGCATCATGTCTAATACTGAGAATTCTACGACTACTTCAATCGACAATGCAAAAAGCGGATCATACCGACCAGGTGAGTGGGACCGAGAATCCCCATCAGATGAATCAAGGTGTGAATCACGGTGGATATTCTCTCACTTACTCAATTACACGTCGATTTGGGGTAGAGAATGATTCCCTCACTATGAAAGGCAACTCAGCGGTATCTACCACTGCTAGCACCAAAAGTAAGTATTATCTTCTTAATCGTATCATAAGTACGTCATGACAGGCATCTGATGTCATACTGCATTGTAGAACCTGGAAGTTCAATGAGTAGTAAAGGATCAAAGCGAAAAGCCGAAAAAGAGATCCCTGATACCACTTCTTCGGAGACCATGGCATCCAGAAGGTCCCGACGAGGCGACACTGGAGTGAAGTTATTCCAATTGGAATTCGATGACGAGGATAATGATGATAATCCTATGATGGCAGCTTAATCCAAATTGGAATCAAGGTCTCAAGATGAAGCGGGTATGACACAAAACGAAGTTGATGTATTGAAGGAGAGTGTCACGAGTCATACTGAAAGCGGAAGCGGAAGTATCAAGAGGAAGAGAGGTAGACCACCCCTGAGTGAGGATGAGAAGAAAGAAAGGGAACATCATAGGCAAATGCGAAATTTGTTCATCAGGAAATGAGGGTGTTGTCTTCTTACCAGATTATTCCGATAATTTATTCTCATCGCAGAGGGAATGGATGAGGGTCGTACCCACACAGATCTGTTCAGTATTTTATGAAGAGATTGACTGATGGGTAAATAGTGATAATGCGGGTGATGTTCATGCAAAGTACAAGTTTTATGTATATCATACCACCTATGTCATATGAGGGATCAGCAAATATCTACCAGAGATCGAGTCGACAGGATATCACTCACCTTCGGAGCTAACATCAATATTTTACCCCATCTACCACCTGCACCTGCCGCACCACCTTTTGATTTCCTCAATTCTGCTGCTACGGGTCCTACTATCCTTGTACCTAACATTTCACCTTTGTTATTCAGTAAGACAGCTGCGTTGTCGTCGAACCTATTCTCAGACCAAGAACCCAATGATCAGCAAAAAGATATGTCCTTGCCCGTCTCTCTTCAGTTCAATTGTATTTCCAAGAAACATATACATATCGCTGTCTGATATTCACTTACCTCACTACACTTCCATCAGATCTCTGAACAGTCTTTTTCACCCTTACTACCACAGCTCTCCTTACATCACCTTTTCTGATTTTCTGTATATTCGAGGAAGACGACGGATTCTTGATTACTTCGTTGGCAGAAATTGGTCTTGCTTTATTTACTACACATACAATCTCATCTCCTATACAAGTCATTTCCATCTCGTTAACACAGAAACCCAACAGACCCGACCACAATCCAAATCTATAGAGTACTTACCTACTGTGGCTGTACCGGTAGATTTCAATCTCGTTTTCACTTTCAATACGTTTATACATTCCACTTTCAATGCACCGGTATTATCGATCACCTATTACAATGTGTCATGTGTCATATGGTGGATCAGCGAATTGAGCCGGATGTGAACGCTGAAAAAAGGTAAATGGACTTGTAAATTACATTTAGCAATCCTTTCAATCCGATCATTCTGTCGGTGTGAGCTTATGCCCTTTCGGTATCCGTTTCTTTGATAAAATATCCCAGCGTCGCTCAATCTTGTGTCTATATGTAGGTGGGCCTAGCTACCGAATCGTTGGTTGATGATGATCTTTCGTTGCATTTCGTCGTAAAATACAGATACATCGTAGCGAGAAAGCAGAGAATCTCGACATTTTTGATGCCGCTGACTGCCTCTCCCTTATTTGACCCCCCCTTTTTGTTTTGTGTGGTTCGTATGAACGCGTCTCGAAAAAGGGGGGATGAGGGCAAGCAAGATACAGGGAAAGATGTTAGTTAACCTACAACTATCAATTACTCGTAATGTTCATATTCATCAACATTACCCATCCACCCAGCCATCATTGGATTATCCTCGCCTACACGCTATCACCTGTTCCTCGCTCGATCCCCCAACATTTGGATCGCTGACAGGTGAACGGTCAGAAGCCGGCTCGCTATGTCTAAATCATCTCATCCCGCCTTGGTATGGCCTCGAACGGATAGTGATCCATCCAAATACCCAGATACTACCAGAGGTTCCGATTCATGGTACGAGGAGGAAGGTGCCGGGACAGCCAAGTATGAGCTATATGCGAGTCAGGTAGCCAAGCATCTGGTCCATCACCTGGGACTGAGCGTAGATGGTAAGTGTAATGGTGATTCCATCCGATAACGCGGGGCATATGATGTGATCAAGGAGGATCGCAACAGAATGCCTCGACTCGATGTCTGGTCATGTTCAACCAAATTGAATGATTGCTTACCCATCTTACCGTTTATCGTAGCATCAAAACAACGCATACCTCTGCCTGATGGATACAAGATATTTGCTCACAAGAAGGCACAGTCTTCAGGTGAAATTAGAACGGATCATTATGTGTATGTGAGTCGATACATCATCTCGTTAATTTAGAGTCATCTCCACGACTTTACAAGCAAGGCCATGCTGACCATACATTTCAGGGAGCACGTGATGTCGCGAAAGTGAGCTTGCACAAGCGAGATTGCCTCTGGCAATTCTACCCAAACTGACGAGAGGTACTATCGAATAGTTTCGAAGTGTACCTGAATTCTTAGATCATGCAGAGTGGCTATTTGATACTTCGAGACCGTTAGATGATCATACCACTGTAAGTGCCAGCTTCTCCGATCGTCATCTGTAGACTAAAAATCGGCCACTGATGAAGCTAATGTTTTGATATGTCGTGAAAAGTGTACCTGTAAATACAGTAAAGGAACCAATAGAAGACAGTCCATGCCCAGCTCAGCTACCAAACGACCATCGGGTAGCTCACCTCTGAAAGAAGGATCAGCTAAGAAGAAGAAGGTGGAACCGGGGGAAGAAGCCGTATTCCCTGCTGTCGTACCTGAACGAGCTGAGGAATTGAGATCGCATAGAAGATTTCGTAAGTCATCTATCTGAAGACGTACCGTAGTCTCATTTAGCTGAATGAATCAATTGAATGGCAACAGGACGAGGTGAATTGATCTGGTTCAAAATCAATACCATCGATCCTCCATCACACGCCCCTACAGCTGGTCTCAAACCTGTGACTCATTGGCCAGGGTTGATATCGAAAATACTCCTGAAGACGAAAGTTCTCAATAGCGGAGATGTCGCTTCTGCATCTGCCTCTTCCGCGTGGACGCTTTTCGGTGGTCAAGCACCTACCTCTTTGGATAGTTCGAACCAGACCGTCATACATTATTACGAATATCACATTAGACCGCTGGGTATGTTCAGTGCCCAAGACGAAATTATCAAAGATGGAAGGGATGTTCTGCCTTGGCAGGCTGGGAGTGCATTGATGGGAGGAGAACCAGGATGGAATAGTATAGGATTACATGCTGAGAAAGTGTTAAAGGAAGGTGTGAAGAAAGAAGGTGCAAAACATAAAGGTTCGGGTCAATCTCAAGAAGAACTCGAGAGTCTCGTGAATAAAGGTTGGAAGGGTAATTGGGCAAAGAGAATAAGGTTCTTGGAGATGTCTGATAAATATGAAGAGATAGTTTTCAGATTGAGCGTAGCACTGAAAATTGGTTCGGTGAGTAAACAACGGTCTTCCAAATCCTACATTCCAGATTGTCATGGCTGACTGTGTGGTTTGTAGGACATTGCAGAGGCATGGGCTCAGACTGATAAGATTGATGTGTTGCCCAATGATCAAGATATAAGTGCGGAAGATATGAAAGCTATTTTATCCCAGAAGAAGAACCTTTACCAGGTGAGTTGCATCGCTAGATTTCATATATTACAAGATTGGTATCAGCTTATCTATATACTTGGATCGCAGGGGTTGTGGTGGGGTGGTGAGCGAATATGGCTGGATGATTTGGTACGATTGAAAAAGACCCGAAGCGAATTACCTACCAACGCTTTGTTACCTCCATCGGAAGGTGCAACCGAACGAGGTGTCTTCCTCAAAATCAGGTCAGTCAGCTATTCACCTTTTGAAGTATCTTTGCGCTGACTGTATGAGGATATGTAATTGTAGAGTGCTTGCCGTGGAGGTGCATCCTGATCCAAGCAAACCCAATACGACGGGATGGCGATGTGTGGTCTATGGAGATGTTTTTGAACTGGCCAAGGAAGGTACACCAGGCACTGAATCTCTGAAAGAGGCTAATGGCGATACGGACGATACATCTCTTGTACACCATTACCCAGCTCCGAAAGGATACGATTATAGACAATTGAACGAGAAGGAAAGTGAAGTTACGGTAGATATCATCGGTAAGCCATCCTATCCGGTATCAGTGGATATCGTGATGGAGCTAACAAGACTCGATTTTGATTTGTTTTGATTAGATGTCGCTGGTCGAATTTATCCTGATTTGATAGATGCGTCCACTCAGAATTGGTTTATCGACCCATCCAACCCATCCAACAAAGAAGGGAGGGTAGAACCTGGAGAAGGAGCTTACGCTCTGAGCGGTTTGAAGAGCGGTACGACAGTTGCTAGTAAAAGTACGATATGGGATGGTGAGTATTGTCCGAGCCTTGTTATGTGATATTTGATCAGATCAACTCGCTGATATGCCCTCGTTGTGCATTTTGTAGAGGATTTGTACTCGATCGTACAGAGGACGACCAAGGCCACCGAAAGTGGTATGAAAGAATGGTATACGAAGCTCTCAAGAGCCGCACTAGGTTTACCTAAATTATTGACCAGCCAAGTTGATGGAAATCCGACCGGTACTGCGAACGGTCACAAGGGTCAAAATGGAGCCGGAACTCTGAATGAAGTGTTGAATGGATCAAATGGTGAATCCAAGTCTTAGGCAGTACATGCAGTAAACAATTGAAAAGAAGAAAACTTTGGAGAGTAAGAGATACATATCGAAGGAGTGGCTTGTGATAATGGTTGTCTTTTGAGATCAACGAGGTGAGACCTTGTTTAGAGGAGATATTGGAGTTGACTCGTATCTTTATTTTTTTCCGTTGTTGTTTTTTATGGGGTAACATGCGTACATTGACTACATATACCTGAGTTAATTGCTTCTTCGATCTTACTATTCATTCGTTTTGGGAGAAGCTATGCATATCGAGAAATGATTTTTGACGTACGTGTTGGGTAGAGAGAGCAGTCGCTCAATCACTTCTCTCTCTACTCGCTTGCAACGTCATTGGAATGGTGCCACAATGCATATACCCGATGATTCCGATTACTGCATTTGTTTGGTTCTATTCGATTAGGAAACACTACAGATGGATTTGTAATGGGTCATTAGGAAATCGATCAAACACCGCCACCCTCTCCCTTTTTGTAATTACGTTGCGGTGCTTTGGTGTTGTGAGTTTTTACCCTGTGACGATGTTCTTAGCTTACTCTCTCTTAGCTTGTGATTGTTTCCTTTCCTTCATCTTTCTTTCTTCACCTCTTCATTTCGTTCAACATATCATATTCATCATACTCAAATACAGATACTCTACTTCTTCAAGTGCCATCAACGATTCAATTATCGAAGTACTGGATAGAAGAACTGGAGTGGTCAAAGATTAGCGACAACTGAATAAACAATCCTTTATCCAATTCAGCCCTGATACCCTCCTTACCCTACCTCATATCACCTTAGAAACGCGCTCTCACCATCACCTACAACAAAAAACGGTGAACGACAATCCATCGAGCTTAGGTGTTGATAAGCACTCTAGGAAGATTGACGGATAGGAGGCAAGCATTGGGACCTCATATAACTTCAGATAACTACAACTCGTCGGCTGCGCATTCTTCACCTTCCTTTCAACCCCAAGACAATCTCAATTCCGACCAGCCTTTCTTTCCTCACAAATCCACAAATCCACAAATTCACAATGTACATCTCTGCATCAACTCTCGTATCGGCTTTGTTGTTAGCTGCGAGCAATGTAGCTGCTCAACAGTTTACTACCACCTACCCTTGGGCTGTGAGTATTGACGTTGTTCTTTATTTTTCGGTCTGTCTGTTATCTATTGCGCATTCGTTGTACATCGTACATCCCCACCCCCACTCCACTTGCCCTTTTCATCTCTTTGAGGCGCCTTCACCTACTTTACAGAATTATACGAGCTAATCGATCATTCTGTTTTCTTAACGCAGAATGGTGATACCGTAGTTTTATCGACTGGTACCAACGCCTTGGGAGTAGCCACCACGCGTACTATTCAAACTCTCACTGGAACTGCTACCACCACTGCTAGAACTACCGCTACTACCACTACTGCTGCCGACGACGATGATGACGATGATGCCACCACTACTACTACGGGGAAAACTACTACCACACAGTGAGTTTGAGCTATCATAAATCACAAGTGATATAAGAGGGCACGACAGGAGTGTATATAGTGTACTTCCTCTGTATTTTTTTGCTCAACCGTTTTTGTGTCAACGATAATTACAATTGTGATAAAGTCGAATGCCACATATACTGAATCAATCGTTCGCATCATATAGACAACGAGTCGTTGGTAATACCCCTACAACTACCGCCGCACCTATGCGAACTACCACCTACTGGCTTGACCCAGGAGATGGAGTCTACACAGCTTTCACCTGGACTGCACCTACCACAGCGTGAGTCAAACCTATCCTATCATCTGCGTGACTTTTCTAACGATTACCTTGTTCTGTTTTCAGTTTACCTACAGTAGCTACCGCCAACGTACCCGCCGGTACCATCCAAGAGTACAACGAATATCAATCTGCCGTCAATTCGGTCGTACTTCAGTCTGCGGAAGCGGCAGTGGCCAATGGATCTTCAAGTGGTGGTTTACCCAGAAGACAGATTGTAGGTATGGACGCCTTGACAGGTGCTTGGACGACTTTGGTCTTGGGTGCTGTTGGCGCTGGTATAGGTGTATTTATGCTTTAAGCGAAATGAGGATAGGAGTAGGAGTCGAGAACAACACTCACACGCAGAGACACTGTGTGTTTATAGATAAACAATTGAATTCCCTCAAACACGGATTAGGATTATTATCATTATTCGACACGATACCCGATCAGATTCATGGTCTTCCTTCTGTTCAACCTAGTTGACATCCCCATTGTTCTCTTTCTGGACATATGATATCGTTTATTCTATTTCAGTCCAGTTCATATATATATTTATATATCTGTATTTTTTCTTGCATTATTTCTTCTTATCCCATGGACAATTCTCTACCTCATCATAAGTTACTATATACATGTCAATAGTCGCTTTTAGTTTGTGTGTCTTTTCTTGAGTTATCTGTGATCAGTATCAGTCTTAACGAATTATCATGCAGGATCGTATATCATATCGTAGTGTCTCTTAATCGACTTGCATTGGGCGTTGCGTTGCGCATTGGGTCAACGACGGTGTATGCCAGGGTCCACCGTACACAGTGTCAGTGAGGTCGACCGGTCATGTTCCGGGCGTATGCGACTGAGTGTAACTTTAAATGGAGGCGTAAACCTAACCGCCGGTCAATACGGTCAGATCAATCTATCTTACCATCATCCCATCATCCACCATCTTCAGTCGATACGCATACACAGCGCAGCAACACAGTCAGTTCACAGGTCATACACCATCTGTGTGTTTGAATCCCACTTATAGAGTCGACGACAACAAAGGTTCTCCCGTCAGACTGCTTCCACATCTTCACGGCGTCACTTTTAATACCACTCTACATCTTACTCATCCTCACCCGATAGTACTTTCCACACAATGGCATCCATCTCAGCCAAGCCGTTCCGTCTCGCCCTCCTCCAAGTGGGTTCCCTCACTTCTTCCAAGGCATCCAACATAGCCGTAGCCAAACAAGCAGTATTGGAAGCTGCTCGATCCTCTCCCAAACCACACTTGGTCGTCTTACCTGAAATTTGGAACTCGCCCTATGCCGTCACTGCCTTTAGGGAATATTCCGAAAGAGTCCCTCATGTGGGAAGTAAGTACGATGAGGTGGATGAGGGAGAGACTGTTAAGGCTATGAGGGAGATGGCTAGGGAGAATGATATCTGGTTGATTGGTGGTGAGTCGTGTGAATCGTCTTCTCTTCACAAGGAAATTGTTATCACCTGTCATGTGAAGAGATGTAGCCACTAGTTTTGATCAATTAATTGGCTGACAATTATGCTTTGGTATGATAATAATAAGGCTCGATACCTCAGAAAGATGAAAAAACAGATGAGATCTTCAATACTTGTACAGTATATGATCCAAGTGGTAAGTCTGATTCTGATTCTGGTTCTCATCTGACCCGTAATTTCATATATACATTGTCTTCATAAAATCATACTCATCTGGATATACTGACCTACGCCAACAGGTACCCTCGTCGCTATTCATCAGAAAGTTCACTTGTTCGATATTGATATCCCAGGTAGACAGACTTTCAAGGTGAGTTCATATTACCCTGGTTGTTCGCCAGTCATAGCAATCATTCGTGACAATCAAGTGATAAATGTTTTATTGGTTACTATAGGAATCTGATACTCTTACAGGAGGTAAATCCTTGACTACCTTTGATACTCCCTTTGGTAAGATTGGATTAGGTATCTGTTATGATATTGTGAGTATGCTACCCTTCAAAGATTCTCAATCTTCCATCCTTCACCCGAACCGTAGTGATACTGATACACGTACAACCCAATCGATAACAGAGATTCCCAGAAATGGCCACTATCGCCGCTAGACAAGGTGTGTTGTACTTTGTCATGTATTTCATTCATAAGTGTTGACTTCTCTTCTGTTCTGCTATATAGGTTGCGTGGCTATGATTTACCCAGCCGCATTCAACACTACCACCGGACCTATGCACTGGTCACTCCTCCAAAGAGCTCGGTGAGTGGCCGTGTACCGTGTGATTGTGTGATCGGTGCTATCAGACTGATCATAGGGATGGTGCTTGCTGACTGACATTTGATACATTTCCTTCATCATGTGTAGAGCGGTGGATAATCAAATTTACGTGGCTATGTGTTCGCCGGCTCGACATCCCGAAGCATCTTATCAAGCTGTAAGTCTATCAACTCCATGCCTGTTCTTACGCTGTAGTACGAAGTGCAAAAGGAATTGACGATGGATTGGAATCGGTGTTCAGTACGGTCATTCATTGGTTGTCAATCCGCTGTAAGTTTCTCGATCGATCAGACAAGATGAGATTGGATCAGATCATCTGGTCTGGTGTAGTTGCAACATGGCTAATCTTGATTTTCTTTCCATTCTCATTCTTTTGATACAGAGGAGATATCCTAGTCGAAGCTTCTCATGAACCTACGACAATCTACGCTGATATCGGTGAGTGACAAACATTACCTTTTGAAGGAAAAAAAATTGGCAGCTGCATCTTCATCTTGAATCTCAATTTCAATTTTTATTGACTAAGCTTTTCTTTTCTGGCCGACAGATATCGATCTCTTGAACACTACAAGAAGGAATTTACCTATAACGGTTCAGAGAAGATTCGACGTATATCCTGATATCGCTGAGAAATTCTTATAAAGCCAAGTAAGAGTAAGAGGTAAAGAGTGAATGGCCGTAAAGATGATTCGATCGATTATGAAGGTAGTATGGGATGATAGGGTGGTGTCAACATGTCAGTGTGGTAAAAGTTTCAGCAGATCAGGATTAAGATTAGGATTGTAGGCCACAGGCGAAAAGTGGACTCTGTAATCACGTTTCGAGAGGGAATGAAGAGACATCATCGATATCGGATTTGTAGATTGTTAGTGATAATGACGGATTCAGCATAATTAAGTCAGCAGCGGTATCATCCAAGCTAGGGATTGAGTATGAATATAGATAAGACAAGTAGGGGTTTATCCATGTAGATAGAATAATGTAATGTTCATACTTACTTGGTCTCAGATCATATGTGATGTTGCCGAGGAATGTGCAGATTTCGTTCGTTGTTCGTTAATAATCATCGATATTCATTAATGTACTAATCCTCAATGTTATATCAAATTCATGGATTCTAAGAGGGAATATGCTAATTCGAAAGAGAATACAGTCCTAAAGTTCGTCAGAAGAGGGAAAAGAAGTTGATAACGTAATGTGATTTTATAAATTCGACCATCTGATTGTGACTACAGTATTGTGTCCTGTACTATATATAGCACTGATTTAGTACCAAAACTCCTTCCTTTCTTATACTCATGAAAACGAGTTCAGAATTGTCGAATAATGATTATATTCTGTAGGAAAGTGACTCGTCGATCGTCCGGTTCAGAAATTACTCGCGAGGACATCGTAGACAATCAAATTTCTAAGATAATTTAGGCCTAAATACCAGACAAGACAAGGATCAGATAAACAACAATTAACGGAAATCTGATTATTGAGTAGTTGACTGATCGTATCAAATCGAATAGGATATATAACAGATCACGGATGACTCACCATAGTCTATCTTCTTGAAACTCTTTGACAATCTCTTTCAGTTCGCTCACTTCCACTCTAGGATGAATAGGTTTGAAACCTAATAGTCTCTTGGCTTTGGATCCATCAAGACAGATTGACATTTCTACAAAAATGGAAAACAATGCGTGCGATGCAATGGATACAAGTCAGCGAAAATAATAATAATTATAAAAACATCGTATATTTGAGCAACATTCGCTTACTCCTGAATGCATGTTCGTCTAGAAATGGAGTGATCGGACTAGATTCGATAGGTGGATCGGAAGAGGCCAACATCTTGGACCAAGCTTCGACGTGCTACCGTCATATACTCACAACGTTAGCTGGAATCTGAACATAGTCACATGTTATATAGTGTACTAGGAGGTCAAGAACTTACCATCTCATTAACATCCTCAACCATCTCAGTGAAATCATTTTTCGCAAACTGCTGTACCAAGCTAGCCATGGCAGAATTCAAAAACCCAAATTTGATTGACCAAGTCTCAGCTACGATCTTAGCCAAACTACCTTGGGTGGAATCATTCTCGTCAACAACGTTAAATAAGGGTATAGCAACTTTGGTCAATTCGGGTACAACGGTTGGGATGGTTTTCCATGAATCTGAGATTGAAGATCGTTTTGATGATGATGTAAGTGAGAAACCAGATGACGAGGGAGTGGAAAACGTGAAGGGGACGTTGATAGCTGATTCCTTCAATACTTCAGATCGAGGTTTGTATAGTAGGTATAATGATAGGAGATATAGGGATTGGGCGACGTCAAGAGAATGTACAGTGTTCACTCGTAGATCGGAGCTGCAATCTTTAACTCAACATTCGTTGACTTGCAAAGGTTGTAGCAGCAAGGTTTACTCACTTGTATAGGAACTTCATCTCTTCTTTCCTATATCGCACAAGGCGAAACGCATCAGCAAGATCATGATTTTGTTTACAGTGCCTATTCACTTCACTCACAGGTATTGATAAACATGTCCCACCACTAATCTCGGTACGATCTCCCCCAGATACGCACCCCGACCATACCAAGCCGCACATCTGATCACACCGAAATTCAAATCCAAATTTCCAATACCTCTCAAAGTCTCAGCCCACCATCGTCCCCTTACACCATCGGGCGTTAGCTCGGTAGATTCCGAATGGCCAGGAGAGGACGATGGGAGGGATTTTTGCGCGTAGAATGGGAATGTCAGTCGAACGTAGGCTTTGGGCTTGAAATTGGTCGGTAGAGTGGATGCGCTGGTGGCAAGCGATAGAGCGGTCTGATAGGTGTTGGATATTTGTAGCTAAAATTGGACAAAGCAGACCATATCAGTCCAATATCTTTGTCTCGTAAGATCGGTCCATATCAGGTACAGACAGTCTTTCAGGTGTTTCGCACTCACAATTTCAGGTTTATCATAACCCAATTCACCCGTCAGATCAAAGACGATATCAAACCCTTCGAAATCGCCTTTCCCCCTCGGTAACAACTTTGTCCCCTTGAATTCTTTTGGCGGAGTAAATAGCTCGGTATATTTGGATGTATTTAGTAAATTGACCTGCTTGTATTCCAATTTTGAGGTATCTGAATTCAGTAGGGACAGGAATGATTTATCGAGATATGTAGTTGGCGGAGAGACTGAGAACCTATCTGCTAGACGGACAAACTATACACACGGGCATTTCAGATGAGCATCCCGGATAGATAACTGGACTGTCGATCGCTTACCGATGCTTTGGGTGATTTTGGGTCAAGTAGGTATTGTGATAACGTCCTAGCAATGGTCGTTGTGCCTCCTAGAAAGATACATCAGCTACCTCAGATCCTGTATCAAAGATCACTAAGACTGGCTTACCCAGTATCAATATCAGAGGAGGCAGCTCGAGAGCTTTCAACTTGTCGCTCATCTTGTTCTGTCCTTTTGCTTCAGGTTGGAATGCGTTGTTTTAACTGGATGCAAGCGGGCTTGTCGAGTATGCAGCTATTGATGGACACGCAAGAGGATCCTGTTCACCAATGAGCCTTGCTTCTGCTTCGAGTCTTGGTCTATACTTGAGTTGAAGTCTCGTAGTATCCTCTTTTTTTTTGATTTTCAAGTTGCGGGCTCTAGTGACGGATATACGTGAACGATGAATGGGTCCGCTGAACGTAATTTGCTGAATCTTCTAGTGAAACGGTCCAAGTATGGAAGGAGATACCAGTCGACACGTACAAGTGGAGATAAAGGAAAAATCTGATGCTGATACTGATGCTGATACTGGCGAGGTCAAGGAGAGAGTAAGAGTAAGAGAAAGAGAAAGAGTACCATAGCATAGCTTGAAACAGAAAGCACAACGCTTGGACCACCTCCACCCCACTCTGCCCTTCCCTGCTAAAGTGGGGGAGACATCTACATTTACCCACCCATGTGGCATATAGCTCAGTGTTCAGTCTGGTAAAATCATCTATGCATGTAATGTCAATAAGATTGGATGAGAACGAAAATCAAAGGAGTGGTGAACGATTGACAATAGAAGACTGTATACTATCTATCTTTCCTATCCCGTCTATATACAAAATATCCCAATTCCCTCCCTTTGTCTATGGGGTGTAGATGTCCGAAGATTGGATTACCAAAAGAAAAGCTTCATATATAGGTCGTTTCAGAACAAAGAAGATGCCATACGCAAGAGTCTAGAGTGATGGCCTGACAGACCAACGATCAATGGAAGGATGTAAGGCGATTATACTATTACGCAGTAATGGATCAGTATCTATAGTTATATCATGTACAGACAATGGTTAGACAGACTCACCGTATTTACCGAAGAATGGTATCAAACTCTGAGCGAGGGTGTATGAGAATACGAGTTTAGGACCAACGACCAAAATCTTAGGTGTCAAACCTTTGAAGAATGCACCGACACCTTCGGTTCGGATCATCTCTCGGATGATAGCTGATCCGCCGACGGTAGAGTTGAAGTTAGCATTTTGGATTCGGGTCTTCACTACGTCCAATGGGGCGGCAACGGTGATGGATGCTACAGCACCGGCGATAGAGGCGACAAAGTCTATGTAGATTGATAGTGATGGGTGAATCAGTAGATATCCGTTGACCCTCGATATGAAACGAGACCACTCACTCTGTGTCCAGGTAGCAGAAGAGTAATCGGAAAGCTTGAAGAGATATTCCTTGGTTACTGCAGAACCACCAAAGAGCTATAACAAACAATTGACCGAATGTCAAGTTCATTCGTTGTCATATCCGGCGAACTGATACAAATTCACTTACAGCGAAAGATCCAGGAGCGTTTCTAGCCATTGTCCATCCCCAACCTCTGTAAAGCGATGCGATACCTTCATCGGTGACCAATTTGAGTAAACCTCTACCCCTGATAGCATCTGGGTTGGTCTGCATCTTGATTTTGAGAACGTCAAGCGGTAATAGGACCTGATGTAAGTGTGAAATGATTAGAATCGGGTTGCGTGCTGATCGAGACAGGTTGAAAACGACTTACTACTTCACCAATACCCGTGAAGCTGAAATGAGAATGAACATTAAGCTAATTGAACACCGTATCATAGCTCCTGGACGATCACTCACGATCCAGCAGTAGCATGCATCAACATACCACCCGTCTTCTTCCCGAACGTACTCCTAAACCAATCACCACCGTTCTTATCGATCAAATCCCTGAAGTATGGCTGACCACCAAACTTGTAAACCCTCTGGGCAATCTTGTATCCAGCGGCATAACCTAATCCGGGGAATAGCGATAAGAATTTAGAGTGGATGGGAGCTTGAGCAGCAGATCTGAAGATGATATTATTCAATCCGGTCGTGGAGATGGCGGATTTGTTGGACATCAATCGTTTGGCTACTGTATCCTATAGGATAAACACACAAATAAGCCGAAGACGCTAAGTACGGATATTGAGATGAGTTGAATCGCTGGGTACATACAACAGGGTGGAAGACCAATAATTCGGCAACACCTAAAGATCCAGATGCCCAAAGATCAGCTTATGTATTCATGGACCTGTGGACGAGCTGCGAGACCCACCTGAAGCACCTGAACCCAAGATTCGGGCAGTACCAGACTCTCTTTTACCTAATCGACCGTCGGCGGGAGGGGACATCTTGCTTGGTGGTGGAGGGGAGCGGGATGCAGAGAAGAGAAAGGGAACGGGTATACAACCTGTATGAAGCGAACAGACAACCTTTGAGAGAGAGAGACGATAAGATTGAGCTACTCGTAAGATTAGTTTATTGGGGATCACCATGGGCTTTATCTTTCCAACTTTTTTCAACCCCCTCTGCTGGCCAAACATCTCAGGCACGGATGGGAAGTGGGGAACACGAGTGCCACACTCGGCTTCAAGTTGTATATCTCCGATACGGTCTCCTCACGGAGCTATCTATTCATCCCACCGTACTGAGCCTCAGCATGCACCACTCTCACTCTGGATCATCATCATCAACATTGGGTCTATCACATCTCGTCGATCTCCCAGACTCACCACTCATATCATCATCTAAAAAAAATGTTGCCTACCGCCGCTCGACGATCTCTCGCTGGTCTGATCCCACCAAAGATCGCTACCCCCGGTGCGGTTGTAAGTATCACCTTTTGTCAACTGTAAAACGCAATTCGGCCGACCCGATATGCTGCAATATGCAGGTGGAGATGGCCAAAAAAAAGATGAAGATGGAGATGAACATTGGGTGCTGACTGTTATCCGGTTGTATCGCAATATAGTCCTCGGGAACAACATCAGCTAGAACCGCCCAGGTTATCGATTTCTACTCGAAACTCCCCAAGGGTCCCAAGCCCGCTTCGGAACGACCAGGTGGTTTGAGAGGTAGATACTTTGAGGGAAAGAACGCTTCTGGGTGAGTTGGGGAGGTCAGCATATAATCAATAGCGAATGGGTAAAGGAGCGGAGAAAGCATATTGCAGAAACGAACGACTATGAAAGGGAGGATATGGAGACCGGAAATGAAGATGGGAAGAGGATAAAGAGGCAGAAAAATGTCATGAACCCCAACTGATAGTCCCTGTTGTTGTTGTAACAGTAAACCCATCCTCGCTACCGTCGGTATCCTCTTCCTCATTGGTTACACTATTGACTACAACAGTGGGTTGTTCATTTCCTCTAATCTACTTTTTGCCTATTTACATATGACTGACAATTTCGAATCTTTCCCTCCATTCTGCACCTCCTCTTCCCTCTTTCCCTTCTTACTCTCAATCGACTGATGTCTGTTGTCCAATCCTACGTTTGACCGATAGTGCACCTCAAACACCACAAATCCGGCCACCACTAGATCACGAGTATATAAATAGTAGGATATCTGGTGATGGAAATGCATTGAAAGTCCCAAAGGCTTGAACGACATGGGGACGACGCCCAAATGTGTGCGATCCACTCATTGGTGGGTTTGGAAATGATTCGTTTAGAAGGTGAATAACCAACATGGATTTCTCTCACCACAACATCTCAATCTGGGATAACCTGCAGAGCGAATCATCGCCAGGTATCTTTCACTTGTTATCGATAAAATTGAATAGGCCCCTTATTGATTCTTACCATCCTTTTCACCGGTCGAATATAAGGGAACGGGTAATGACCCACCTTTCACGACGTGAAGCCGTTATCACCATTGATATCAATGTGAGCCGCGACATCCAATAAGCTTTATGATTTTGGAAGTCTCACCCGGGTCTTCCTCGTTCCGTTCAGATTTGAGAGACTATATCACCCTTCAAATCGTCACACACACACATCATCGGTTCAGGTCCAGGTTCAGGCTCAGGTCCTTTGGACATATGTGAATTGGTCCATCTCGTCGTCGATGGCTGACAAGTTTTATATCCATTTAGGCATATATCAATGAACGAAGTGCAAGATGGCTGATGTTGTACCACTGACTAACGATGAGAGGTAGACTACAATACCAGCAGGAGATGATAAACAAGTTGCGTAAGCTCACAACCATGTTTGGTTTCGCAAATTTTGAAAACCATCACTACCACAGCTAGATTGCTACGCTGTCCGATTTGTCCTGTCCAATGATAGTAGTGGTCTGGAATCTATCGAGTCGATAATGTCCGATACTCCCTGTTTGAGTATACCTAGTCTTTGATCGGATATGATGACATTTTTGATTGTAGATCACAATAATTGAGGAAGGTCTCGTCTCGGTGATGATCTTGATAAAGTTCAGTTCGGTAGCCTCCCTCTATTTGGTTGTTTATCGATACGTCGTCTCTTGTTGATCCACTCTGACTTCTGACTTTACTGTCCACGCACCCTATCAAGATATAAGAAGAACGAAAATCGTCATTGATATACCCTTCTCTCTGTCCTGTCAATCATTGTCTTCTCTCAAGTAAGTTATCCTTAATACGCAGTAGGTGTGGCGTAGTAAAATATAATATAATATCATATCATATCATATCATATCTTATATCTAGATTGCTTTATTATTGCTCACAAACCGACCTTTGATCAATCACACCTAAATATAATTATCAAACACTGTCAAAATGTTTTACCAATCTTCGATCCTTGCCATACTCGCTTTATCGACTATATCGACTTTTGGATCGCCCATACCCGCTCCTACACCTATGGAAACAGGAGGATTGAAGCAGGCTACAAGGGATGAAGTGAGTGTACCATATCCTGTTCCTTTATTTTCTTAAAGATAAAACGGGACTCAAGAAACTGAGCTGAATAATTTTCTTTCCGTGGTATCTTTTGTGACTCTGCAATCTCATAGATCATCCCTAGACACAATAAACCTAAACGAGCTTTACCTTCACCTGCGCCTCCTCCAAGGGAAGTCCGATCTGGCGAACCGGTATACTCTTTGTATTTCCAAGGTTCAGGTGTGATTGAGAACGATACTAATCCAGGTAAGTAATTCAACTTATTCAATCAGTTTATGATCTTGAACGAAGAGATCGTGAAAGTGTATCATATACAACTTCTCCACATCAATTTGCTCGTTCCCTCCCCTTTTCCCTGCTGATGTATACAGTCTTTCAGGAAACACGCATCAACCATAACCATCCCAGGAGCTACCACCCAGAACTCAGCTATCAAACGATGTGCAGACCATGCCGCTCAGACTGAAGATGGTTATTTCTCGTTCCAATTATATTACGATACCCCATCTTCCATCGAGGAAGGTTCGTGGATCTGTACAGCTTATTACGAGGTTAACACGGATACTAGCTATTTCAATATTCAAAGACCCACTGCTGGTCCTGTATTTGGTTATTCCGTTAATACAGATGGTAGCGCAATCCCATAATCTTGTCAGCTTATCTCGTCACATACCCGTACTGTATCTTAAAGTGGAGATGGACAATGTTGGCATAGTTCTGTGATCGCAATCAAATCCTGTATCCCCTTTCAACCATGTAGAAATATCAAACTTTAACGACATTCATTCTCATTATCATGATCTGCTTATCCCATGACATCTCGTCTTGCATGCATGGACTTTCATTTGTAGTATACTCCGCAGTTGCATTAGTCATTCTCTCCTTACCGAATCAAAGCTTGGTTAACCAGTAACCACTTCAGTTGGTCCAGAAATGACGACCGTCCCATGTTCCTTGTTATATCAAGCTTGTTATCCCCTTGCTCCTATCTACGGTCATAGAATCTAGAAAACGCCGCATCCCGTCTGCTCTGCGTAGCTTTAAGCTGGATATCGCTCGGTTAGTACCAAAGTGGGGGACCATTTGGGAATCCCGAGTACTGTAGTTGTATTTTTTTAGAGTTGCGATTGCGACGATCCACTTATTCGTTAGTCGCTCTCAGAGGGTTGTCAATGGTTTGGTTGGGTGGGTTTCCAGCCGAGAAGACGAAAATCGAGGACGAATGTGTTTTTGTTGAAAAGTTGCTTAAAGATTTTGTTTGCAAGTCCTCAAATGCTACTTGTGTATGATCGGTGTCGTGACAAACGGAAAAGTGTTGTCAACATAGAATGAGAATCTAAGCTGAAGCTCCATGCATAGGAGTCTACATTATACAGTAGGGTTTGACAGCAGTACTACAAACCATCCACATCCATGATCTCACCTCCGAAAATTCCACCATCCATCTCACCCAAAACGTAATCCAGCATATAACTGTCTTGCACCAACTTATCAACCCTTGAGAAATGCCTTTCCGAATAAGGTATCAGACCATCTAAAAGCTCTTGTATACTTATTGGTAATGCCAATTTCTGATCCTTTGTCAACGATACCTTTTTCTTTGTCTCACCTTCCCCTTCTTCATCGATGTCTTCTTCGTCTTCGGGCTGAGAAGGTAATTTGGTAGAAGAGTTGAAAGCTTGTAGTATATCCTCTGGAGAACGTAATTTGAAAATCGCATATAAGATTGTTTGAGCGATAGGTGAAGTTTTGGCATTGGCATTCCAATCCCTAACGAATTTGAGTAATCTGACGAGATCTATACCGTGTAAAGTACGGATCACCTCGTCAACTTCCAAAGAACCTATTATACTTCCTTCGGCAGGTTCGGGCGAAGTGATGATTGTTCTGAAGAGATTTAACAGTCTTCCAGGTTGAGACATTGATAATGCCAGTAAGATAGCTCGTCGATAATCTTTAAGCACAATGTAATTGGTGAAGTCTTGTTCACTGCAGAACGAATCGTTAGTCCAGATCTCAGCTTCGTGGTCTGAGATACTCACCTCTGCACCGCTTTGACCAACGCCTCGTTCTTCTCGGCTTGCTCGACCTCAGTTGAATCTTCCCAGAATGTAGCGACGGAGTCGGATCCAGCAGAAACGATGGTCTTCTCGTCACTTGATATGGCTAGAGCCCATACCTAGAAGCACAGCTTTCATCAGACAGTGTACTTTTCAGGAAATATAGGTAAAACCCACCTGATCTTCATGGTTATCAAGCGTTTTGACACACTCCTCATCTTTGATATTCCACAATTTGACTAATCCATCTCGAGCAGATGTGATGAGCTGCATACCGTGACTCAGGAAATCCACCCGCAAAACAGCGTTGGTATGTCCTTCGAAAGTCTTTAGAGAGGTTAGCTAGAGTTTACACTCGGACAGACGAACTCACCTTGAGACAAGAGAAATCGTCTAAACTCCACAATCTGACAGTCTTATCGTTGGCGGCACTGGCAACTACTCGATCCGTCTTACTGAATTTGACTGACCACACACCTCTTCTGTGTCCCTTACATGTACCAGCGGGTTTGAGTGACCCTGCAGCAGATTCTGACGAAGCATCGAAATCGACATGGAAGATCTTCACCAGCTTGTCCTGCGAGCCCGACGCCAAGAATTTATCATTTGGTGATAGATCCAAGGAGTTGATATCCTTCTCATGTACTTTGAGCGTAGCCATCGAACGGGGTTTAATTGGGTCGTCTGGTAATTCAGACGAATCCAGAGGTAAAGTGGTGAGATCCCACATCTTGATCGTCCTATCTTGACTTGCTGTAAATAAGAATCTCCCGGATTTACCCTTATCATCCACTTTCCTCGAGATCGCCACCGCACCTATACTCTCCGCATGTCCTTCACAGATCGCAATACACTTCCAGCCCTTTCCGTCTGGCGTAGGTGCCCATACTCGAGCAGTACGATCTTTACTTCCGCTGACAAGCCATCGATGATCTGCCGTTTTGTCTAAACATAGCACCATATCTCTATGACCTGAAAGTAGTCGGACGTCGAAAGTTGATGTAGAGTAAAGACGGATAAGGTTCGAGTTGGTGGCCAAGGCAAGGTGTGTGTGAGATGATGAGGAAGAAGACGAGGAAGATGAATTGAGGAAGATAGTATCGACTATCTCGTCGTTGAAACCGACGATCTGACGGACAGCCTGTAGAGAGGATAATGAGTGGAATATGATATTCTGGTCGGCATGTATGGAGACCAAAGATGAAGTGGTGGAATCGTATCTGAAATAACCCGAACCATCAGTGACTCCTTTTCCACAGTGCTGAGTTTGTACTGAGCACTCACATTACGTTCAAAACTCCTCGCTGCTCATCCTCGTCTACCTCCGCCTCATCGACCCCTTCTACACCCTTCATCGCGCCTGTTTGTTTTCCCTTCAGTACATCCCATATCTTTACTGCACCCGTATCTCCTCCAGTATAACACAGTAATCTCCCCTGTGAGGACCCCGAGACGTTCTCTTCTATGGGTAATAGTCCAAGCGACTCAATCTGTTCTTGAGCAATTATGGTCTGAACGATCTTCGGTACACCCGTGGAGTTCGCTTTACCCTTTCCAGCTTTCTTGCTTGACTGTCCAACGCTTTCTCCAGACAACATATCCCACACCAATACCACTTTATCTCTTCCTCCAGTGACTGCCCACTTCCCATCTGGACTGGTGTCTATTCCCCTCACCACACTGACATGACCTTCTAATACCGCTTTGGGCTTCACGGCATTTCCTCCTCCGACCACACGAGCGCTGGCATCTCTCAAATCGAATATTCTCACTCTAGCATCGGTTGATCCAGTCATCAGCTCCATCCTACGTCTTTCTTCTCCCTCGATGACTGGGAAGTTGAAGTGCAAGGCCGATACAGGTCCACCATGTCCTCTGAACAGATGAGTTACATATCCTCCTTCCAGATCCCATACTTTCACTATACCGTCGGACGAACCTGTAGCGAGCAATGTAGAGTCGGAAGATACTGCTGATACCAGTATAGGAGCAGAATGGGCTTTGGACAAAGCTCGTGTGTAGGTGAGTAAAGGGGGTTTAGGAGTTGATGAAATGGGTGCAGAAGATGGGAGAGGATAATACCGGAGTGTCATCGAGGAATGAGCTGTTATCAAAGTAGGTGGTTCTGTATGATATGAAAGAGCTAGGGATGTTATAGGTGTCGAATCCTATGAGAACACGTTTAAGCTTTGATAATCGATACCCATGAGGAAATGGGTTATACTCACACCTCGAACTTTGGCAATAGCAAGACCAGTCTTCACCTCCGTCACTAACACCTCTTCTCCCATGGTGGTGATTAACCATTGTCCATCTTTGGTCAGTACTACAGGACCCCCAGTATATATAGGCCTGATCGATCTTGGTGAAGCTCTAAAGCTAAGCACGGGTTTATGGGATCAGCTAGAACATTTCAAGGTGGATCTATAGGTTCTTGCTCACCTCGTCTTAAGAGCTTTCCTAGAAGGTTGACCGTTCATTTTCACGGCTTTTTGCGGTTTCGTTCCAATCTAGATTCCCTTACTTCCTTCTGATACGTGGGTATTCCTGATTGAATGATCAGAAATGATGTAATTGCTGTTATCCAGTACAAGTACACCATAATTTGGCCTACTTTCAAAATATTTGAGCCAGACGCAAAAAGTTGATCTTGGTGCAAAAATGGTGATGTCACCACTTTTCGCCAATTAAGTGGCATACTCATTTAATGATGATCCCACTTGTCGAATTCAACATCTAAAGGTAACTTAAACTAACTATCTACTTACCTCGATCTTTAGTTCAGATCCATCCAGGTCTTACTTTATAATAGCCCGACGATACTAGCAACAACCTAGAAGAGAGCTTCGATATGGTGAGACCATTTCCTCGTATCAGATATATTTGACTGTCAGGGCTAATGTCACTAATTCAGCTCCCACTATCCCTATTAACGGCCGCTCAAGGCAAACCAATGGTATGTGTTGTCTTGGTTTCCTTCTTGTCTCCTGCCAGCCATGAGACCTGCTCGTGCACATCAGAATGGAGTGACCAGTTGTTAAACACAGCGCCTCATGCTGATGGGCTGCTGAAATCATAGCTTGTCGAGTTGAAAAACGGAGTGACGTTCAATGGTCATCTGGTAGAATGCGATAACTTCATGAATGTCACGTTGAGAGAAGTGTATCAGACATCAGCAGACGGAGAGAGGTTTTGGAAGATGAAAGAGATGTTCATCAAGGGTAATATTGTGAGTAGATGTTTATTCTAAATCATTGCATCTAGACTTCTATAGAAACCTCTGATATATCATTGTCAATTCACTGTACATTCTAACATATCTCGCTTTCTTCTTGATCTTCACAGATAAAATACTTTCGTATAGCGGACTCTATCCTTGACACGGCTATGGAAGAGCAGGAGAAACAGCGAGCAGCTAATAGGCAACGTGGTAACAACCGAGGTGAGCTCTCAACGATCCGGAATTGGTAAAGTTTGCAGCTGACATATCATCGGAACAGGTGGAAGGGGTGGTCAGACGAATAATCGAGGAGGTAAGTCTTCAGTCTTCCCGTCGAGTCATTTGTCTGCTATCAGACTAGTGTAAAACTGATACTACCTGATGTTTGTGTAGGACGAGGAGGTCAGCCTGGACGAGGAGGTCCACCGGGCCGAGGTGGTGGTCCAGGAGGAGGAAGGGGCGGGCCAGGAGGAAGAGGTGGACGAGGGGGTGGTGGTGGACGAGTTGGTAGAGGTGGTGGTAATCAATAGTCCCTATTCCTACATCTTTCGAAGGAGAATGAGTCAGTTTGAGAGAAAATCGAGGGGAAAGGGACACATCATAAACCCTTGCAAGATAGGGTGATATCATTATTTAAGGCTTGTCATCCGTTATGCAGACAGCCTGCGACAATCTGCTACTGACGAGCATTGCAAGTTCTCTGACTCAAGTTTTACACAGCTGCTCTACGCCCGGTCTTATTCTATTATTCGGTTCACGACCGTCTCGTTCTTACACTCAAGTCTGGTTCAGCCGAATTCTCAACTGACACGGTAACAGCAACAAGCAGATATAATGGTAATATTCATAATATCATGACAAGATATGATATATATATATATATGTTACATCATGCAAGGCAGTATCCGGATTCCTGAGAAGGTATATCAAAATCATATGTAAGTGGTTATATATAGTTTAGTCTATCTGGATATATTTATTTACTGTAGCTTCAATTTCACTGATTCATTCTTTCTGTTCTGACTATATAGCAATGATGAAGACCTGCTTCGTCATACTTCCCAACCATTATCTTCGTGGAATCATGGCTGATTCAATCACGATAAAGTGAATTCAGGCCATTGAGTGAAATCCATCGTATGCGAATCAAGTTGTTGTTGTAAGTCCAAGTCAGATTTCGGCTCTTCGACCATTATGGGTGGAAATCCATTCTCCCCAGTACTGAATAAGAAAATATCATTACCACCGGTTTCATCATTGATCTGTGAAGTGGTAAGAAGAGGTTGTTCGATTATAACCGTCGGAGGAGGTATTGAACCTGAAGTTGATGTTTTCCTGGCATCTTCATTGATTATCGCTTGGGATAAAACATATTCCATATGTTTCAAATTCTCTTCGCTGACGTGATAACCCGTATCTGCTGATTCCTGACTGGCCATAGCTAATATACTAATCGCTTCTAATTCCGCATTTATCTCTTCATCTGTCTTCTCGTTCAGCTGACTGTGACTCATCAATTCACTCGAGGAGTTGACCTGTTCTTTCGATATATTTAGGTTTAGGGATAATAAGGATGGATCGTTGTTATCGTGCATTTCAACAATTTGATCTTGTGTCATACCTGCTGAATCACCAAGGGAGAAGATATTATTTTGATCAAACATCCTTTGAACAGCTACCATGGCATCTAAAGTGGCTTGATCTTGCACTTGCACTTGCACTTGCCCCTGCCCCTGGGATGAATCACATTCGACCGGGTTCAGACTGAGTGTTGTGATCTGATCAAAGATGAATTCGGGTACAGGTAACATATATGTACTTGGAGGTGCCGATAGGGATAAAGAATTGCCCATGAGGTTCACCTCCATACCCATTCCAGGTAAGTCGACTGACAAGTTGTTCATTGGGAAATTGAACGATCCATCCAATGGAGTTGTATTTCCAGATACCGATTGGTGATACATTGCATTACTCCCTTCTCTCCATTCCTCGATCTTATATTCATCGAATTGATTGTTTGTCGCTGTGGTGTCGAAGTAACCCATTTCAGACACAGATAGTGAATCGTCATTGAGGGAATTCAAACTTGATGAAGAGGTCGTACGGGATAATCCTCCTCCACCATAGAGTGACGGACCCGGTACGGATAAGAATTGATTCCCACCTGTTAGATCGGGATTTGCAGAAGATGGGTTGGAATAGATCATTTGGTTGTGAACATGACCGTGAGTGTGAAAAGGGAGGATATTGGATTCCGAATTTCGACGAATCATCGACTCTGATGGTATCGGTTTCACATCTAATAATAATGATTGTTCATGATATGAACTTGCTCTTCTAGGTAAAGGTGGATGAGATTGACTAAAGACATTCAGATTGTTCTGACTTTGTTCACCATCCGCAAAGGAGTTGGTACCTGGGAATTCGTATGAAGGTGAAGGTACGTATAACGAATCGTTACTTTCATCGTAATTTGACATTGAAGATGATAATTCCATACCCATCGAAGAGGGACCATCAGGATTGGTATAATGGAGATAGCCATCGTCGGATACTGCCGAACCTCTTCTAGACCTACACGAGTCGATGGTCCGTATAGACGGTCGTCTATAGGGCTTGTGACCTAGCGCAGCTGCGTTGGCTCGAGCTTGGGCGAGGGAGACAGGTCGTTTGTTGGCTAATTGCGTATCGGACGTTTGAAGGGATCTAAACAGATATCGGCGCACACATGTCAGTTGCGTGTTCTCAAGATGAGACAGTATGTCAGAGTGTTATCACTCACATCAAGAACGCTTGAGATTCAGTCATATTACTGAACCCGGCTGATGATTGAGTTCGCCTAGATTGACAAAATGGACAATCCCTCACAAATCGAGCGATTATCTCTTTAGGGATCCAAGAATAATATCTTCTGACCTGTTCAGTGGCGTAGAGTCAAAAGTCAATCTCGATTCAACTTATGTTCAGTACGAACGAAATGCTCACCTGAGCACTCGTCTTATCTCTACCGCCATGTCCAGCCTGAGCATGACAATGGCACAAAACCTCGTATATCTGTTCTTTTACCGCAACGGGCTTATGATCGTGACACACGACCTTCTCCGGACCAAATGTCGTAAGTTGAAACATCTTCTTCGCCCAGAACCTAAATTGAGCAGTCTTGGTAGAAGTATCTTTAGGATCTTGCAAAACGGATAAAACGGCATCATACATTTTCTGAGTGAGTAATGCTTTTTCTCTCTTTTTAGGTGAAAGGTTTTTCAAATAATCTTGTACCATTAGATTAAATTTATGTGGTGAAGGGAATAAAGGATCTGCTTGAGATTCAGTTAAGGGATCGTAGATCGGTATAGCAAGTAGATCATCGGGATCACACCATAATTCTTCACCTCCGCTCCCGCTACCACCGTCGATAGGTGAATGAGATGATGATCGCGATTGAGATTGAGATTGGCCATCGAACTCTTCAGTTCTGATGTTGTTGGGAAGAACGTAGGAATGAGCGAAAGTGTGTGAAGATGATGAATGTACACCGACATTGACATCGACGCCGAGTCCTGCGCCTGGATGTACGGGTGGAGGTGCCATCATTGTAGGCATGTCTTATCGTTTCTTGTATGCTGGTCTGGCGGTAGTCTTTGATTTGTGAGATGGTCTGACCTATGGGTTGAGTAGGCTTGAGAAATGTGCAGAGATGACCAGTCCAGACTAGATGATTCAGGAAGTGAAAGGGAAGGAAAGAACAAAAGAATGTGAATACGAAAAGATACTGTGCGTGAATGAGGAACAAGTAAACGTTCGGTTTGGTACGATGGATGATCAAATGGACTGGCGGGTCAGAAAGCTAAGGAGGAAACAGGGGAAAGAGGGGGAGGTTAGTCTGGTCGGTCAAGATGATAATTCTTCTTAGATGGATTTGTGCATTATCATATGACTTGATGAAGGAGCTATCCCGATATGATGGACTGATGGAATTGAATAGGTCTGTAAAGAGTCTCCAGACATAACAGCAGCAAAGCAGTAGATCGGATGGGATTGGAATGAATGCCTTCTTGAGACATTACAAAGACAGGTTCATTCACACAAAATCGTTGGAATCGAGCAATACGCCATCTATATCAATCCGCTTTATCAAACATGAAGTTTCAAGTACTGTACAAAAAGTGAACGACTCATTAATCTTACTGTATCACCAACATGGTCAAGGATACGTTTACGTTTTTCGATGGAATGCAGGATCTCAGAACACCTGCAGTATCTTAACTTATGACTGAAACCGTTTCATCGCTTGTACCTCAGTAGTATATCTATCAGCTTTACGAATCATTCAATCCAAAAAGCCTCCAGTCATACTTAGGTTATATGTAAAGCGAATTTCAATAGACTTGGAAAAGAGAAACTTGATACTAATTGTACAGTACACGAAATGCAATCTTGATGATCGTTCTTGTGGTGGCTACTCTTCGATGAGACAAGACAATTACCTGAGATTTTTCCATTCAGTTGTTTCAGGTGAAACCTCCGATCGCCAGACATAGATGCACTTCAAGACTTTTGAGAATTGTTACTAAACTCATGACACAAATCAGTACACAAATACAAAAGACGTTCTGTCTTCTTGGCCAATAAGCCTCATTTATTTGAACGTATAATGCCTGAGGCGGAGGGACACTAACAAAATCGTTTCGCATAACTGACCTAAAAAAAAAGAAAACTGTATTGGGATTTTACCATGTTTTATCTTATACCACATTCCACATTCGTCTTAAAATATAAGAATAGTCATTTAATATTATGATCAAAGCGTATTTTCTACTTGTATCATGTTAAGACGGTAATCATATCATACAGTGTTCTATAAGGTCATGATTGATGAATAGAGGACGAATACAGTAACAAAACTGTTAACGTACGATAAGCTGGATTTTCAGCCCAAGACGCCGCTCTGATCCGATTGACCTGACTTTCAGTACTCGTATATCCTAAAATTATATTTCGTTCAGTAATATGTGGGTGAGGGTCATTACCATACATATGATTACAGTACGTTAAAATTACATTCCTCGAAAATAAGTAATATCTTCTTGATGCATCATAACTCTAAAATTACTACTGTACAGTGACCATGCATGCAATAGCATGTCACATTACTTACTGGGTTAGTAAACCCAACGATTCTCAATTGTTCATGAAGAAACTCTCCTAGTGGATCTGAAATTCGGAAACTCGGTATCATGTACCATACACGTAGGTGCCCGAATCTCTCAAGATGGATGACAGGTGACTTATGTATAGATCTCGCAGTAGATCCCAATAGAGGGTCGATGATCATTCTTGTTTATGGAAGGTAGCTATATGTACACATGTTTATACAGAGTACATACAGTGCATACAGTGCATACAGTGCATACAATGCATACAGCACATATACAGTAAAACCTCGAAAACTCGTACCTTACCGAATGTAGATCTCTCGTAAGGGTTTGTGCTGGAATCGCGAATTCCGGTAAACTCAAAGAATAGCCTCTTCTTCTGCTCTCCCTGCCGGAATCACTTACAGGCAAGATCTGCTCAGTACGTACTATAGTTCCCGTCGTAAGCAAATCCGGTTCCGGTAAATCCTATCATATCGTGTTGCAGGTACGATACGCCACGGCGATCCGATTATTACTCGTACTTGTCTACTCGTACCCGATTACACAAGTGGCTTTCACATTTTTCTTCTCTCTTTTGCACCTTAAGCTTAGGCTTGATTAAGTTACTCTTTTCACCAATAAGATCGGGTTGTCACATGTTGACAGAGTCGATATTCATTACCAATCATGATTCCACTATCACCTGCATGGAATGTATCCATGGATACTTGACCAAACAAAATCATCATCACTCGAAATCTTCGCTCGTGCGATCTGTTGACTACTTCATCATACCTTTTGTCATTACTGCCTTCATTGTAGATTTGCCAATTGATTCACGTTATCATATACTGTACCGACATACACCAGTCCCTGGCCCTCAGTTCAGAATATAGTCCAACCATAGTCAACATCACACCACTGCATGACTTTTATCGACGATGCCTCGAATCACAATACCGAACAAACCTTTTGACCTATTCTATAGAATATCTACACCTTCAAAGAGGGATAGAGCGAAGGAGATAGATGAGGAGTACGAGACGATATTGTTCTTTCATCCTTTCTGGGTGGATTCTTTTTACTAGTAAGTGCAGTACAATCCCAGTACCCATAACCCAATACCCATCTTGCACTCCTATTCGAACATCCAAGGGATGGTAACTTATCGCAAATCTGGGACTGTATTGTAGTTACCCACAATTTGATGATCCAACGTTTTATGAGAACTATAATCTCATAGCGTTTGATGCTCCCGCACATGGATCGACAAAAGTTATGGATATATCACCTGATCCAGTGACTTGGTCGTACCATGCGACTATAGTAAAAGAAGCGTTGGTGAGTCGATCCCTCATTAAGGGAGGAACATCACACACTGATGCTGTATTCACGAATGTGATTTAGACAATACTTCATATCCCCTCGGTACATCTAGTCGGATCAACTATGGGATGCTGTCCCGCTATGCACTTTGCAGCTCAGTATCCTGACATTTCGAAAAATCTGATCATGTCTGCTCCGCCTGCTCTGACGGAAACTACCAATTGGAGTTTGACTTTTAGAGAAAGTATGCATGTGAGTATCGAGTGTCTTCTCAACAAATCGAATTTTCATGACGAATGAGTATAAGATGGTACGATATCAAGACGGAGCTAATGCAAGGTCTGTCCCGCGTATCAGATTCTGATCAACGCAGTGAAAAATCGCGATGGTGAACCTCTCGATGCGATCACCTCTGTGATCTTTGATTATAACGCTACGTCCCACTCGAAGAGGTTGGTGAAGGATCTGGAGGAAGAGTGTATGCAATTAAACCGATCGAGATTACTGAATGGTGAATTGAATGTGAGTGAAAAGACAAGGATTGAACATCATATTTTGAGGGGCACTCAATACCAAATAGTATGACAAGCTGATCCTGGTTGACTGTGGATTGTAGGGAGAAATAACTGTACCTGTTCTCATATCGCTTGCTCTTTCACGTAAACAGCTTCTAAGTTACGAACAAGCGATCGATCTGAAATGTCCCGTATTGGTCGTACAGGGTACACTGGAAGGATGGGAGGAGCACGATGATCAGTGGGTCGATATGTTAGAAAAGACACATAAGTTGTATACGGAACAGAATGATGGGAAGGTATGCGATATGAAAAGAATTGTATTGGAAGGTTGCTCAAGATGGATGACTTTGACTCATCCTGATTTGTGAGTATCTAAAAATGAGATACGATATCTTCTGAAGTGTATGTGAAATGCTGATTCAATTCGAAAAAGGGTAAATCCGATAATTCACAAATTCATATCCAAATCCAAATCCTCCATTTCATCTGATTCGACACAAGACCTATTACAAGGTTTGCAGATAAGCGATACCAAAATTATCACTCAGAATCATGATAATGAACAGAAGACGATAACGGATGGAGGAAGAAGGAGATCATCGATGAAGAAACCTCTATCACCAAGGGACAAGACTGAATTTGGTGTTCAACTTTCTCAGAGTGGGATAGGGAAATCTCAATCTAGTTCTATTGGACAGGTATTGCCAAAAGAAAAGGTAACAGTCGAACCTGGCACGATACAGACGATACCGAGTGGGAGTGGGAGTGCAGGTGATGGTGTGAAAGTGCAGGTTGAAGTGGTGATGAAGGTCGAATAGAGTAGTGGCTTTGTCGGATTACGCATGGACGATTAATGTACGATTCAATCCAATTTCATTTTGTACTCGTATCATCCAATGATCATCAATCACATCATGCATCATAACCATGTTATTTGTCGTCAAGTACATACACCCTCGCGCAGACCATCAACCACGACGCACAGACCATCAGTGACGTCTTTGCCAATGGGTTGGAGCGAGAACAATGAGACTGGTGAAAAGGTACGATCAATCTCCGTTTGATGCGTCATTGTCGTTGCATCTGGGTGATGATGGGGGGTGTCTCAAGAGTGGTCAGAGAAAGGAACGTTGTTGATAGTTGACCGATGGATTGATGGATCTGACGTCACTCATCACTCATCACTCATTTGATTATACAGGATTACACAGAGCCGTACTGACACGAGGGAGTAGTGGAGTGAAAGATATATAAAGAGCGAGATTGTTTGTATTCACTTGCCACCTCATACTCACGGACCAGAATCATTTATCACTTATATCAATCATACTCAACTCCTCCCAACTTGAACCACTCAACCGAGACTTCCATCTATACACAATGTTCGAAAGTGAGTAAACCGTTTACCTCCCCTTCCATCAACGTACGACAACATACATCGACTGAAGCTGATACTCATGCCGACCTGACTCTCCCAGAACTCAAAGCCAAGATCGCAGCCCACCACTCTTCCCACCCTTTAGCCAAACAACGAGCCGAGTTCCTCCTCGTCACTACCGAAACACCCCTCGAGAGGAAGGCACACTTCACCGCCGAGGTGGTAGGGGCCGGTGCGGCGTACCAGGCTTTCCAGGCTTTCGAGAATAACGAAGCGCACAATAAGGGGATCGAAGGTAAAGTCTCGCATGCTAGATCCAAGGAGGTGAGCAAATTCCTCATCAACGATGCCGGATGGATCGAAGCTGATTTCTTTGGTGTCGATCGTTGAATAGATCATCGTAGGTCTAGCTGAAGGTAGGGTAGTCAAACTTGTTGAGGAGAAGAGACTCCCCTTCAGTGAGTACAGCTATCCTTTCTACCCCGTGCACACTTCACTTCATCCACTTTCTTACCTTGATACCTTGATACACCCAACCTATATCACATTTTTCATTCGACCATACTGGTCAATCTCTTGTTGCTAAAGCCAATTCCTTGCTATAGCCTCGGAAACTGAAAAAGTCAAGTTCATCAAACAAGCTCAAAAGCATGCCGGGGCAGATGCCAAGCGAGCCGTCAGAGAATCAGGTTTATACTCTCAACATGAACTTGAACCTCTTGATGCGGATGAGAAGATCGCTGCTAAGATCATGTAGATTGTCCTCTTCGTCCTTTTTCTTTGACAGGACATGAATACTTTCGTTATATTATTGTTCACCATTTTATGTAGCCAAGTTAGATGATTCGTAATGCTTGAAATGAAACATGATGATCGAGTCACATATCATTGCAGAGGAGCTTGGACCGCCTCTTCCAGTGTGACCGTGCTGATTATATCCTTGTGCTTGACATAGGTGTGTGGTGCGTGTTGCATGATATCAGGTGTGGTATTGGTGTGCTCCAGATGTAGTAGTAAGCATAGAAATAGAGTCTTGATCCGAGAGGAAGATGCTGATCTATTTATGGAACTGACAGGCATGCGGAGGTATTTTTGCCAAGCCAAAGAAAGTGATTAAATCGATTGCAGCGTGGGAGAAATCGCATTAATACGGAACCACACAATCTAAAGTTATCTCAACATGACTCATACTCATTTCCAGCACTAGCACTAGCACCTTTTGGGTTATCTTCTGATTCCCACTCCGCACTCAGCATCGACACCGAACACAAACAATATCCCATCGCATCTCATCTGCATCTGAAGTTGACCTGACCACTCATCCACTCATACTTCGACACTGACGCTCACGTTCATTCACTTCCCTACACGAAGATCTCGCATAAGGCTTGAGCTTAGTCAGACCACCCCTCTGCACCATGCCATTCCACCTACCAGTCCTGGGCTCAGGCTCAAGGAAAAATAAAGATGATGAGAAGAAGGAGAGGCGCAAATCACAAATTGCAGAGGAGAAACCAGCTTTCATACCTACCACTCCGGGTTCAGAGGCTAGACGGAAGAGTCTTCAACTGGAACGAACCCTCTCTATACCCAATACCAACAACAATGGGAATGCAGCAGGATCAGGACCAAGATCAAGATCACCCACACCGTTGAGTCCAACATTCACTGCTTCGGACGTTCGTCGACCAATCCAACATCGACATTCATCTTCCACGAGCAATACCGGCGGATTACAGGGTATACTCAAGAACACAAATCCAACTAGTCCATCAATAAGTGGAAGCGAATACACCACTACGTCCGGGTCGGGTTCGGCATTCTTTGGAGGGATGCATAAGAGGATGTCATCTTTGGCATTTGACAGAACAGATACTATCGAATCCCTCTCGCCATCAATATACGATGAAGACGGTACCAATGGTAGTGGCGGGGGTAGTACACCTGGAACATCCGTTTCATCATTCAATCAACATTGTCCATTACCTTCTACAAACAGTACGAAATTCCCTTTTTTCATGATGACCATTTCATCCGTATCGACCTTGTCTTTCATCGCTTTACCATTACATCTTAGACCGGTGGTTGTTGACGTGTTGAACAATACGTGGAAAAGAGGTATAAGCAAGATACAAGAAGTTGACTACCAACCTGAGTTGATGAAGAAACATAAGGAAAAGGGTTGCGATCAAGGTGTATGGGAAGTTACGATGAAGGGGGAAGCGTGGATGCCTACGAGTTCGGAACAGGTCTCGTGAGTTGACTAAATTACTTTATCGTTTCGGTTGATCTGAAGAATTTGAACTTGAATGGACGAAGACACTTTGTCACTTTGCGATTCGATCTATGAACGTATTAAACTAATTGATTTACTCCTCAAATGTCACAGCTCGAAGAGAATATTGATCAAGCTGTTGACCGAGTTCGCAAGAGGAGGATACAATCTCAATTCTTCTTTCCGAACCTCAGCTAAAGGTGTGTTATACATATGACGCACCCGTATGAAAAGATACAATGATACTGATTGTTCCATCTCATCAAAAAATTGCAGACTCAGGCAAAGACTCATTAATCTTCTTACAAGGTGAACCCGACCCAGAACCGATCTTCTTCGCGGTCGCTTTCTACTCGCATGATAGGATATGGATCATCGACGCCGAGGCTGATGTGGGACAAGCCTTGGAAGAGGGAATCAAGAATTGGTGGGTTGATGGATTGAGAGATGCGAGAGTTAGGGAGAGACATTGTAGAGAGTTGAGATTGAGAGGTGCACCATGTGAGCTGGACCTTGTCGTCACCATGACATGTTAGATGTGCCGTCTCTGACTGGTAATTTTCAATTGGACCTTTAGGGACAGCTCATTCGACTCAATCGCTCATTTCGGCAAGATGTATCCACCTGACCATATTGAAACTTATCACCCACTGTGATAGTGGGTACGACTTTGTGGGATCAATCGATATGGCAGATAAAGAAGAGGGTGAAATGCCTGTGACGTTCTACAGGAAGAGATGGACGGAGGGTCCGGGTGGTTGGAAGATGGTCGATGGGCAGGGGAATGGATTGAGGCTAGAGACTGTCATTTCGTGAGGTGGCTTCTGTACTCGTCGGAAAGGTAGTACGGAAGCAGATTCTACGGAGATCAGTGGAGACCGGGGAAATGTTTATGGCTTGATGATAACGATAATGTCTGTTCTCATGTCACCTCTATCTGTTGGTAAAATGTTTTCATATATGTGTTCTGTACATAGAGTATCTAGTCTGATGAATCCCGTTTATTTCATGGTAAGCATTCACACTTCTTGGTGATAGTACCATTCATTCAGTCGACTGAATAGCGATACATACGATTACCGGCTGTTTCACCTCTGTGATAAGCACATGATCAACTGATACATACATGCATGGCAAGATGAGAGATGGGAGATGGGTTATTCAGGATACTCCCGTAAGATGGCTCAGGATAAATACCATGGACCGCGTCTTTTTCCCTTTTTCCCATAATCCGCACCTAAACTTCCCCATAAGTTAGAATAACAATCTATATTATCAGACCACCACCGCTGCTACCGCCTTCTTTCAGCTCGTACGATTCTGACATCCCGACAACAAATGTCAATCTCATTACTTTCTTCATTGGTTGTACGCAGATCTTCTTCTTCTTCTTCCTCCTCTCTACATCAATTAAAAAGAGTAACAACACTCCATCATCAGAGATTTAACATGGTGAGTCAGCTGTGCATTGCCACTCCAAACCATCAAGCAGATCTAATTAACCTCTTTTCTGGGTATCTTGTCTTGTCTAGTCCACCCAATCAGTCTACATCATATCTGCCTCTCGAACACCCGTAGGAGCCAAAGATGGTTCTCTCGCTACTCTCACCGCTCCCCAGCTGGGTGTAGTAGCCGTGAAACATGCTTTGGAAAAAGCAAACTTGAAACCTGAACAGGTAGAAGAAGTCTATTTGGGTAATGTCGTTCAGGCTGGTGTGGGCCAGTCTCCCGCTAGACAGGTTGTCATCGGTGCTGGGTGAGTAGTTGTGTACCTCTCTCGAATTGCATATGCGTTTGCTATGACTAGGCGATCTTAGCACTGTCACTATCATTGAGCAGCACCTCATATAATGATACATTGTAAACAACTGCTGACTTACATCCATATCTTATTCTTCTCAGCATTCCCGACTCAACCGATGCTACCACTATCAACAAGGTCTGCGCATCAGGTATGAAAGCCATCATGCTTGCCGATCAGAACATCCGACTCGGTCAGAGAGGTATAATGGTCGCTGGTGGTATGGAAAGCATGTCTCAAGCACCGTGAGTGCAAACTTGTAATCCGTAATCCATCTGCACTACTGGAAAAACTGACCAAGTGAACTCCTTCGTCCTCACTACATCGCACTACACTGTTCACCTCTTTTCATCCTCCCCTTGCTTTTCCCCACGCAGATTCCTCTCCCCTCGACACCCACCCGCATTCGGCCACTTCGAATCGAAAGATTCCCTCATCGTTGACGGTCTCTTCGACGTCTACAACAAAGTCCCTATGGGTTATTGTGCGGACTCTACCGCAGCCAAACATCAAATCACCCGAGAAGATCAGGACGACCACTGTCTCTCATCTTATACCCGTGCGGAGGAAACTTGGAAAAACGGTGGATTCGAAGATGAGATCGCTCCGGTCACCGTCAAGACCCGAAAGGGTGATGTGATCGTAAAGGAAGATGAAGATTATAAAAAACTGTTGAAAGAGAAATTCAGATCGATCAGACCTGTTTTCACCAAAGATGGTACTGTCACTGCTGCCAACGCTTCGTCATTGAATGATGGAGCTAGTGCTGTCGTGCTTGCCTCAGGGGATGTGGTTGAGAAGGAAGGATTGAAACCTTTGGCTAAGATTCTGGGTGAGTAAAATAAACATGACTCATGATCCAGTATACACAGTATACAGAACGATTGATCTAGTTCTGTCTATCTGTTCACATACTGATCTACTCTTGTGCTTATAGGATACGCCGACGCCGCTTGTGCACCTATAGATTTCCCCACTGCTCCTACTCTCGCTGTACCCCTCGCGTTGAAACACGCAGGTGTCAACAAGGAAGATATCGCCTTGTGGGAATTCAACGAGGCTTTCTCGGTCGCCGCTTGTGCCGCTGAGAAGATTTTGGGTCTCGACAGGAGTAAAGTAAATGTTAAAGGTGGTGCGGTAGCTTTGGGTCATGTGAGTCTTAACATTTCCAAATAGAACTGGACATTCGAGATATGAACGATGGTCTGACACCTCATCTTACCATCAAATAGCCCATCGGATCATCAGGATGCAGAATCGTAGTCACCCTCGCTCACTCTTTGAAGAAAGGTGAAAAGGGTGTAGCGGCAATTTGTAACGGTGGTGGTGCCGCTTCTGCCATCGTGATTGAGAGACTTTAGATTATTAGGTCACCATAATATATGTATATATATGTCTAAATCAATAATTATAAGAAAGACTGGTCACCATTTTGATGCATATATGGACGTTTCTTCATACCTAAAATCAGTCAATACTATTCGTCTGCTTCGTTGGCTTTGAACATAGAACATACACATACATAGATGATCATAATTTACAATACTCTTCTTGACTTCATTCCATTAACTAAATCCCATCTCATAAAGATCGTTATCCAAATTCAGAGCCCAATAATATCATGATACCCTCGCGATTAATGATGAAGTAAAATAATCACCGTCGTCTAATCCCAAACTCCATTGACCACGGGGAACAAACCCAAATCATCTTCCTGATCCACATCAACACTCTCAAGGGGAGGTGCCATCGTATCATCTTCTTCTACTACTTCAGACCATTTGGCCTCAATCTTATCCTGATCAACCAAGTATTGTAAGATATCAATCAACTCGAGTCGATCTAGTATGGTAGCCAATTTGGTTCTGATCGTTTTCTATTTTCCCCCAATCCACAACGACACGATCAGCCAATGAATACTTAAGCCGCACGAGGAGGTATACACTTACCAAAGTAATTCCAGGTCTAGAGATAACCAAACTCTTGACGCTCTCTACTACTTTCACGAAATCGTCCTCTTTAAACACTCCATATACATCATACCACCTTCTAGGACCAAGTAACACCGCATTGCCATCGGTCAAGTTCGACCCCTGAAGAGTCACTTTGACACACCATGATTCCCAGTGTTCCCTCAAGACTAATCGAGCGGTATCGTATCCCGTCCAAAACAATGTATGGTCATCTTGCGAAGAGAGAACCGCTAATGATCGATCAAGCTGCACCGGAGAACATCGAATGACGTCGAGTAGTTCAGGTTTGGTTATTCCATCTTCGGCCGTTTGCTTTACTGCTTCAATGACTTTCTGGACAGTATGTTGCGTTCCAGGGTTATCGTCTACTTCGTAATTCCATGGTCTAAGTGATGTGTAGATTTTGGTGTCTGGGAAAGGAACTTTTGGAGATGAGTTTGTCCGAGTAGTTCGCTTAACTTGGAGAGCGAACTCGTAAGCGTCGTCATCTGAAAGATACATCAGCTTATACTCGATACCAATGATTTGGTATACTTGAACAAGATAAGTCAATACTCACCAAGTTTTCGAGTATTGAAATGTCCCTTCTCATACTTGACTGTCGGAAATTCGTGGACGTCGTATTCGAAATCGACCTAAACAACAAAAATCCAATAAGATACCGCGCATAGCATCAAGCTGAAGAGATGAACTTACCTCATGATAAGATACCATATCCATCAGTGCAGCCAATTCACCCGATTCGCCGATCAAGGGCCATTCTACTCCTTCTTCAGGTTCCAATTTAGATTTCAGGCCTTGAGCGGCTTGGAACAAATTAGGAGGCAAGAAACCCTCTTCCAGCTGTTGCCATCTGTGGTTTGGTCACTCGCGTAAGCACATTCAGGCCAGGATAGCTAGCGAGGTGGATATTGTAACTTACCCCTGAGAGAATCCATATTGCCTTTCATTATCCCTCGATGGATTAGGCACCCTCTTCAAGACGTTGTTGTCCATCATACTTTGAATAGCCACTTGACAGGTCTCGTTCGACCAAGTATCGAGTAACCGTTTACCATGAGTCACATCGTAGTACGCATCAGGCGTGCCGACAATCATCTATTGTTGTGATATAAGCTTCCCGTCGTCTAGCTCTCTCGAGCAACAGCTCACCTTCATTGAAGCTTGCAACAGACCCATCTGCTTATTATCAGCAGCGACTTCCTCCTTAATCCGAGGTTCATCAAGGATCGAAATGGATCCAGTGGCGTTGATCTTGATTTCCTCAGCTGACAGAGCATCAGCAGCTTGATCGAAGCTATGTTGTTCCGTCTCTACGTATTTCCAAGTAAATTCCTCGGTGATCTGATAGCTATCGGAAAGAAGATCAGGTACAGGCTCTTTCTCTTCTTCTGGTGTAGCAGCTGCAAGTAGTCGTCTATGTACGGAACACAAACAGTGTTCAGTCTTTCATTCCGCTGTTTGAACATGACAAATCGAGACATCTCACAATGGTCTCTTATCTATCTTTTCTCTCAATACTCGAATATGATCCTTCAAATCAAACTCAAATGGACTTTCCAGATGTTCATCGACAAGTTCTGCCGTTCCCCTAATCTTCATCCAAAGTTCATACCAAGCTTGTTCCAACCTTTCATAATACGCTTTCTTGCCAGGCTGAGAAACAATTTTGGTAAGTCGACTACGAATCGTGGAAGCTACCGCCTGAGGGAAAAGTTGAGATATCGCTTGACGTCCTTTATACCCACTCGCCCTGGATCTGGCTCTAATGATCGCTTCCGCATCCAGTAGGAGATCATCATCTTCATGTGTCCATTTACGTTTCGATCTAGTCCGCTTCTGAGGTCCAGCTATGCGAAACGGGTCAGCAAAGCCGTCATGCGCAAGGACTTCAGACCTACTTTTTGGTTCTTTGGGCTTTTTGGCAGACCTTCTTTTGGAAGTAGCGCTATATTTAAACTTCGGAGCAGTCAGTCGTACCCGTTCAGCTTGATATCTTCTTCTTTCCTCTAGAGCAGTCTCTCTCTCTTGCGGCGAAAGGTTCTTGATATGTTCCCACATCATAACCCAATAATCAATGATACTCTCAGTGGCATCCGACATCTTCATTGAACCACTTTGGATCGTCTGATGACTGACAAAACCCAACAGTTCGGGAGTATATTCAACAGATTTCCTTTGAGCCGAGCTGGACACTTTCTCTTCCCATGCTACTCTTGCTGCTTCTTGACGTTCAATCAATTTCTGTCTGATCTTCTCTTGTATATCCTGTTGTCTTTGCTGAGCTTTCAATGCATGTTCTCTAAGCCTCTCGGCAATCTTGGCAGCGTTGTCTTTGGCCAGTTCAGCTCTTCGTTTGATCTCGGTCTCGAGGAATGGTAAAGGTAGGGCATTCTCGTATGCAAAATCCTCCAGCTCCTGCTGGGTATTGATACTGTTTTGACCAGTAGTTCGATCGAAGACCTCGTCCAGAGCAGCTTTTTGAATTGGTAGTAGAGTCAAATCGCTCTTCCATCTCTTTGGTCTCTGGAGAAGCTTAGTGTAGTCAATCGAAAGGTCCAGAGTGTCTTCGAACTTCGCTGCATGGGGCAAGGTAGGCTTGGTTCGTTCACCTATTCGACCTAGAGCATCAACCTGCATCTCAAGTGATGCTTTCTTGATAGTGGACCATAAAGTATTAATCTCCTCTTCGTTCCGAGCAGGCAGGAGACCAAGAAGAGGGGGAGGTAGTGAAGCGATATGGTATACTGGTACCATATCGTGAAGGAGATAGAATGTTGAATTGATACTACCACTTTCTACTTTGAATCCATTCGATTCTGAATGATCACCAAAGAAATCCGATTCTTCCTTGGCGGCAGGAATCACAGGCGAGATAATCTTGAGAGTGACCATGATCTGAAGCAAAGTATTCATCTTAGCTTTAGTGGATGATCCACCAAATCCTCCTAATGGTCGATACTGTCTGGGAACGTCTTTTACCTTTGTAGCGCGATTGACGGGGTCCCGTAACCAGTGTTCGATTTCCTCGTTGTATTGAAGTAGAAGGCAGCATGAGAACCATTCTTCCGCGGTAATATCTTCACACAATAGCGGGAAAGCAAAAATTCGCGGTGATGTGGAGACGACGGATCCACATCCTTCTCTGGAAAGGGCTCGTATGATCGCTCGATGAAGGATCTGGACTCGTACGACTCGACTGGCTTTCCAGCCAAGCAATTGACCAACGACTTTGAGCTCCTTGAGAAGCGCTGTTCTCCTTTCCGAGAATGGTCTAGGGGCACCAGAGGTAGAGTTTCGGGTAGGTGTAGCATCAAAGGCCAACTTGCCGCCGTTTCTCGGCGCCGATCTCTTCAGCTCGGTGTAAGGAGTAGCTGGCAAAGACGGCGTGTCCGGTTTACCTCTTCGAGCATTCGGTGTCATAGATTGGGACACACTAGTCGACATCTGACGGATGTAGGCTTGTAGCTGTTCGTGAGGTAGATCGGTCAGGTTCAGGACGTTTGACTTGACCCATCGACCAGTCGGTGTTGGAACAGATACGATGGTTTCCTTGATTCGGCCATCACTCAGGAGGATGTTGACCGTTTTCTTGACGACTAGCCTATCCATACCATATGCAACAGGAGGTGCGTTGGGATGATCAGTTCCAGCATACTTGAAAGTCCAATTTCGATGTTCATGGATGAGCTTGGAGTCCATCATCACTCCACCATTATCATGAAGCACTTGTACGAGCTCATTTGCTTTTCTGATAGTACCTAGATCGACACGAGCTGGTTTTGCAGCTAAACCTAAGTTGTCAGCACAGTGCTTCATGAGGCTGAGACTCCACTTACAGTCGTTCAACGCATGTAAGAGCTTTTTGTTCCGAATAGGCTGTGCAACCCCACGTTGGGGAGTGGAGGGAGTTGCAAGTGTATCAGAAGGTGCGGCAGATACCTCTCGTAAGGGGGTAGCAGATTGAGCTCGAGAAATGTCCCTTAAGGTGGTCGGCTGGGGAGTTGATCGAAAGGGAGTGGATGCACAACTTGGTGCAGGCATGACACTATCTGCTTGGGATGGAGAGGGAGACGGCTCGTCAGCCCTAGGTGGGTCGACGGCCACGGTCGTTCCCAGAATCTGGACGTCGGGAGTAACATCAACTTCGATAGGAACCGCAGGCTGTCGCAACGGTGGATCATTCGTTGATGCTGCTGTGTCACTAATGTTGGCCTCTTCACCATCCTTAGCACTCGACTTGCCAGTCGTGAAGATATCTTCGGGAAGTTCGAAGGGCAGTTCCTCCATAGGCTCTTCGGGCAAGACGAACAGGGAGGTTCGCCTATCATCAAAGGCCTCCGAGGCTGCTTTACCTTGAGTGGTCTTCGTTGTCTTGGGAGGCGGCTCAGCATGGGTCGGTATGTCAGATTTGCGCTTCCTACCTGTCATGGTCGATGAGGAACCCGTAGTTGCAACTGATGGGGCTGAAGGTTCTGCTGTAGGAGGTTGACTGCGAGGTCGAACGCCAGAGTGCGATAGTTCTGCTAAGACATTACCGATACTATCTTCCATAGATTGATCAAAGAGCGAGTCATCCGGTATATCTATTGGAAAGAACCTTGAGCCTGCCGTTGATCGAGTATCTAGAGTGTCCAGCGCGTGGTTTCGTTTGTCTTCGGTCCCAGAGACAGGTTGGGGTGGAACCACTGCTTTTACATTCTGTCCGTTGTTCCCGCTCCGCTTGAAATCATCTACAATCTCCTGCTTGGGTTCTGCTACCTGCTTTTTTCCGGATTTTCCTCGCTTTTTGCCGGATTGTTTATCTTTGGTAGCGGCTGGTGGAGCTGGCGAGGATATCGTAATATCTGCTGTTTGGGCTTCAATCACTTGACCAACGGGATCCACTGATTCTGCTGGTGTCAAAACCCGTGAGGAAGGCTCGGTCAGAGCTGGATCGACGAGATGTTCATCGTTCGCTGAATCTGGATGCGAAGCTGTGGGTTCCACGATCGGACCAGCCTTTTCGGAAGGCTGTTCATGACCTATCCCGTCCGAGATAGGACCAGGCACAACATTCACCGCGTGAGCATCTTGATCCACATCCAAGTCCGCTTTGTCGGCGTAGTTGACCTCTTTCTTCTGACGTTTTGATTTCCTGGCGGTCGATGGGGTTCCTGCACCTGCTTCAGAACCACTCCCACCTGCTCCTTTAGCACGCTTCTTTCCTTTCTTTCCCTTGTCCTTGTTATTGGAAGGAACATTTGTTTCGGCAAGTTGGACTGTCGTAGTTGGTGAGTCGGTTTCCCCCGCCGCCGCTGCAGCTGCAGCTTCCGCTTCCTTCTTCGCTCTAGCTTTAGACTTCCTTCCTGGTAAACCCGAGTAAGCAGCAGAGTCCCTGGCAGGGAACTGATAGTAGTATTCTGGAGGATGACCGTTTCTAATAGCTTCTTCGGTGGCGGGGGGAGGCGGTCCAAGGCCCGTATAGCCTAGCGGCGGCGTGACGAGTATATTCCTTTCTTTCAGATATACCAGCACTTGAGGAAGATCATCTCGTGAGTAGACGGTACCGATGATCCTTCTGTTAACACTTCCATCCTCTTCTACTACATGAACATATTTCCTCGGTCGACCTCGTACTTGTACAGTATCCGAATACTTGAATCCCTTTTTCCCTTTCTTCCCTCCTTCTTCCTCGTCATCCGATTCCTCATCCTCCACGACCTGTGTAGATTTGGTCGTAGATTTGGATTTTGTAGTTTTGATTGGTACTTTTGGTGGACGACCCATTGGCTTAGGTTTCTGGTCACCGTTCAACGACTTTGCATTGTCAAGGAATTTGTTCAATTGGATCTCGGAAGAATAGAATGTCTTGAATGATATATCGCCAAAGTGACCTGTCAACTTGGGACGAGTCATGGCAGGGTAGCCTTCGATCACTTGACCTTCCCTACGCATGATGCGCTGGAATTCGGCGGTGGTGAATAGCCGGAGTCGTCGTTCTTTCTTGACGGTCTCCATGAAGGACGACACACTATATGACCACAAGTGTTCCGGAATATGGGCGTTGTCGGATCGCAGGATGGCGAAATCGATTGATCGTTTATACATATAGTTCGTATTCTGCCAGATAGACTGTGCAGGAGACATGGATCAGCTTTGCTCGGGAATGGGATCTTGGAGACTCACATTGATGGTCATACCCCTTTGCTCGGTATCTGGGTTCTCCTCGGACTGGACTACGAGGTCGATGATCCAGCGCTCAAACGTGACGGTCAGAGGGATATTCATGATTTGAGGATCTAAAGGAGGCGTATATGGGGGCTGGGTCGATATCACTGCGGGATCATCAGTACTGACTAACGGAAAAAAGTCTACAACATACTATCAAGATCATGAACACGTTCCAGCTCCTCGACATCTGCATCTGCTGCGATTTTCGCTGGTTCGGAAGTCTTAGCCACCGGTTCAGGATTGAACCTGGAAAGGCGTATACAGCTGATCCTTGACTCGCCGATGTACAGACGTTCGACCAGACCATCGAGCACTAGACCATCTATGTGACGCTTAACAGCTCTACGATGTCGCATGACCGCTTGACCTCGCCAACCCTAGAGAAAGATGTCAGCGGTGGCCGTCAAGCAAAAATATTGTCATCTTACCAGAGTCGGAAGAAGATTCTTGGTTCTCAACAGATGATTCTGCAGCTTGGGGTGATCCAGCATCTTCAACAATCTCTGCTTGACGGAATGACCAGCCATTAGGTCGGCCTCAGTCAAGGGAGCAAAGTCGAATCCCCAATCATTGAGCTTCGTGGCATCGTCAAGTGAAGGGTCAATAAAATCGTCGTCCTCTTCTGGTTCCTCATCTGCGCCATCGTCGAGGTTCTCCTCCGCTTGATTCTCCTCGAGCAGCGAATTGAGAGGTTTGCCGATCAAAGCGCGATAATTGGGATTTTGATCCAGGAATTTATGGAAGACGAGCAAATTAGTCACAGCCGCGTGAAGGACAGCGGGCACTTTGGCACTGATCGAGGCGTCAGCAGGGAAAAAGAATTAATTTCTCGTCGACTCACCAGAGACCAAGCTGAACCAAGACTTTCATAAAATAATGCATACTACCTTGACTAGCTCCGACGAGCGGGCCCAGATCGATGGCAGTGATACCTTTATCTCTGGACATGGCAGCGAGTTGAAGAACATGGAAGACGGTTGATGTAATTTTTGGAATCTACACAAGTGATCAGCTTGTGAAGTTCGTTGAAGAAGCAGAAACTCACCTTTGCATGAGATCCAGTCAGCCTATAGTAAATCTCATCTTCCGTACATCTAATCCTTAATCTTGCACCCCATTTCTCTGACAATCGCCTAAAGTCGGTCTTGGGTATAGGTGCAGATCCATCATTTTCCTGTGAATCATCTACATGCAGTACTCTCAAGACCCCTGATCCTGAAGGATCCACTTTCATTTCCCCATCACTATCTTCATCCACCTTATCCTTGTTCCGCTTCAAAGTGGCTTCTTTAGCTTTCTTTGCTTTCTTCCTTGCGGCTTCCTTTCTATCTTGTATAGCTTGCTTGTCGGAACGGAATTCTTGGCCAGCAAGCATAAATGCTATTTGTCTTCCTCTCAAGCCTTCTCTGTAAAGGGTTGAGATATCGACATTCGCCTGCATTCCTTGCGGTAAGACCCAGTCCTGAGGAAGAGGAGCTGTTCCCAGTTCGGTAGTTCCACCTGGCAAGAGGATGGGCTCATTGGTAATGATGATCTGGATGGAAGGATGGGCGCAAAGCAATGTCCAAAGATGAGCGAAATAGTCATGGTCGAGGAATGGATCAAGTTTGACGAGGTGTTCTATCAGACGCGTTGGGTCGGACCCTACAGGTAGTCAACAGGGCGTCAGTAATGAACAAGAACATCCAGATTTGAGCAACCTCTCCCACTCTGAGATACAACCATCTACCTTCCGAGAATGTGTCACCATGCTGCTTGGGTGGACCACCTCCACCCTACCTTTTGGTATAGGTTGCAATGGTCGGGTTCGAACCCAGGATCGTGTTTCGAAACGAGGATTTTTGAGCTGACTCACCTATCGCTCCATCAACCGAGATATACTCGACACATTCCTCGAGAATCTCGTGAATCCGCATGGCGTTCAGAGCCTCTTCAGCGCCTAACGCGTATGATGATATTGATGATCATGTAATGCGAGAGTTTGTGGTGAGTGAAGTCAAGGAGATGAAAGTCTCTCTCAAAAGTTTTTGATTGTTGTTGTGTGTTGATGGGTGCGAAGTCCGAGCGTCAACATGACTCATGCCTGATGGCGAATTTGATCCCGTCGTCAGCATCGTGGCAATCCCAGATAGACTTCTACTGACAAGCATTACTGCATATCGCGTCCATATGCATTTGGCCCAAGGCATCTGAGAGTCCTGTAGAAGAGCCCAACTCCCAAGTTAAATTCCACAACTTATGCTCAAGACTGCCTTCAAGTGGCCTTTTGGAACCAAACAATCCATTCCAATCTTTTTGACCTCCTTCGCATCGGAGGGTAATCGCGATCATAACGATACAATATAACGCTCAGATCCACCATCCCCTCTTGACCATATCTTCCTGGCTTCCTAGGAGCGTTAAGCTCCGCCCTGCTAGCGTCCAGCAATATTCGATCAACAATATCACGCCAAACGTGAAGCTTTATTTGCTTAACACTCTACATGTTATAGGTGCCACCCAAGAGGTTCCCCTCACTTTCCCTTGTAAAATGAAGGGGTTGTATAAGAAATTCACCTAACATGATGGTAGGGGGGAAGCAGCATCATAGATATCGAGCGACCTGAACTTCCTCCTATGCATGCATCACATGATTACTTGATTCGGCTCACTTGCATCGCTACTGGACTCCCTACATATCTAGCATTGCTCTTGCAGCCCGAGAAGAAATACTATCAACGGAGTTGCAGCCTTTATTTCCATCATACCTAGATCGCGTGCAGGGTGGTAAGACGCGTCTGTCTTTTTCCGAACATCAATCCATCCATCATCATCGATCATCATAGCAGGTAGCCGAAGATTTAATCATATGAAGGGCCAAATACGATCAGTTCATGGGAGATGACCACCATACCATCTCATTTATCGTCTGTTGGACCATCACCATCTCGCAACCCATTCGCTAGACCAAAATTAGGTGGATCATCCAGTGGTTCATTCACGAGGAAGAGCTTGTTACCCTCTGTGCTCAGTCCTGCTAGATCCGGCCCAGCAACACCACAGAATGACAATCATCTTATCACTCCGTCTCACAAGACTGCAGCTGGTGTAGCTGAAAGTGTCAGTACGAGTAAACCTAAGTCGGCATGGAGATTACTGTGGAGAGGAGGGTTGGAAATCGGCAACGAAGGTTGGAGGTTGGATGGTGAGTCGATCGATATCTTTACACATACGCAGATGCAGAGGAAGTCCGGAAACTGATATTCTGATAGGTATAACGTTTTTCGCACTACTTTCATTTCCACCTCCAACACCTTCTCACAAGGAAATCAACCCATTCGATGTACCTATCACACACACTACTCCAGGGACAAGTACACCAGGAGGGGGAGGCGGTATGGGATCACCCTTCCCATTGACCAATGGAGATACCGATCTATGTCTATCGCTTGAATCCATGAGAGGAAGGAAGTACCTCCAAGTAAGAGGGATGGTCGAACTGCCTCCCGATGAAGTATTGGAAGGTGAATCAGAGACCAAGATATATTTGTCAATTTCACCTCAGGCTCCTCTTTTAGCTGCGTACTTTACTGGATTGCTCTGTAGATCGGAGAAGTTGAATGATAACGGTAGGACTTTAAATGCTATAATGATAGGATTGGGTGATGAAGGAATCGGTAAGTTTATATTCCGCAGTAGGATATAAAACCAATTGACAAGGATTTGTGGAGCTTGCACTGATCCATTTTATCCATGTTGTTAACAATAGACTCATCGAATAATTCCACAATTCTCGTATATGGACAAAGGCAAGAACATCCTCAAGATCGAGGGATATTGAAACTCTGTGTAGGAAGAAGAAAACCACCTCCAGCACCAACGAGCGAAAAGAAAGTTAGACCTGGTGAACCGTTACCTCGAGGTGAGTCGGTTTGTTGCGACATTCAATGCCTGAATTGACGAGATGAATGAATTTGAAGCACCTCTGTTCTTTCCTGCCAAAGCACCTAAGAAACCACCGCCTTTGTTTCCCTCTCGATCTTTATCTAGAACCTCATCAGTCTCTTCGTCGATATATCATCCTCCTCAACCACAGCTACAACCTCCATCACGATCTCACAGTCAGAATGAACCTCCTGCACCTGTTTCGGGACGTACTCCCGGAAGGAGGGGGGAGAAACGACCTAGAAAGCTAGACTTGGAAGAAGGAGATGACGATAAGAGGAAGAGGAAATCGGGTAAGATCGTACTTGATAAAACGATAAAGATGGAAAGAAATCCTTCGTCTTCAAGCTCCAAACACCCAGATATGAAGAAGGAGGAAGCAATATCCCAAAGAGATGATAACGACGACGATGATGATGAAGAAGAAGAGGACATCTTTGGAAAACGATCTAAATCCATTACTCCCATTCCTCCGATCTCTATGCATAGGAGCAAATCTAGTGAGAGTCTCGGCACGGTAAATCCCCTTTCGGACGATGTTACAGGTACTGTCAATGGCGAGATGAGCAGTACGACCAAGAAGAGAGTTAGGGTACCTCAACAAGTATTAGATAATAAAGCTGTAAGTTCTTATTTGACCTTGAGCCCAAAGGCAAAGAAGTATCAATAGAGCTAATGGTAATGACCAACGACCCATCAGGCAATACGTAAACAGACTTTATTATTACTTGAAAATCGTAATATATCACGTGCGAATGACATGTTCAAGGATATATTTGGGATGATCACCAAATCAACTTACTTCGTATTTGTAAGTTCATCCCAAGGGTTAATTCCAAGAAAGTTTCAAATAACTAATGATTTGACTTGGGGTGCAATGCAGAGAGATAAATTAGATGTTAATCAAATTTCAAAAACCGATATACATAAAATCATCAACATCCATTTAGATATGTATCTACCTTCATCTCTTGAGAGAAAGATCAGAGAAGGAGACGAACAGATGGATCTGGACTTGGACGTAGATATGAAACCTGAAACATTGGTTGATATCAAAGAAGAGAAATATGAAGAAGTGAAATTGGAAGGTACTTTCTTACAAGCGATTCATACCCATGTCAAATTGGAGTCTGTCGTAGAAGAAGATGAAGGGGATTAATGCCATAACCATAAAGGACGCAGTCAAATTGTGAAGACTCTTGATCACGTACAAATCATTATAGCTTAAAGCTCAGAACGCGCATCATTATGAATGTTGTAGGTAGATGGACGATCAATTGATGTATTATCTGTTGTACTGGACAATAAAGTCTGATTGATACCGAGCTTTCCGAAAGATTTACGGTGAAGACATGTGGCTACATATGCTGGAAGATTATCCAATCATCTAAATTAAATGACTTCTCTATCTCTACTGCTACTCAATCGCTCGCTCGAACTCATAACCCAATATCAGAAGAAAGTCCCATTCCCTTACTCCTTTTCTCGGATTGACGATACCAAAATCTCACCCCTCAACAAGATTGTCCAATCATGGGGACTATTTCAGCAATTCTTCAAGAACCTATCATTGGAGTGATCGTACCGTCAATTTTGTTTCAACATCAACTGTTGAGCCTGATATGACTCACAGCATTATACGATTGGGGGTTGACGTTGTTTCCTCTATAATTCAGCTTCTTAAGTATCGATATCTAAACATGAAACGATGCTCTCGTCAACTACCTCTCTGACCACTGATCGTGGCTAGAGATTAGCGGTCAGATAGTACTATACTCACCACCTGATCCCTCGAGAAACCCATATCCGTAAACCCAACAACGTTCTCTTCTGATAAACCAGCCAGCTCAGCATCTGTAGCTACCTTCCCAGGTTCGTTCTTCTTCTTATGCGCTGGAGCTTGTGCATAGGCTTGGGCCCAGTGCTTGGCAGTGGCGTTGAAGGAATTACGATCTGCCAGGTAATGTTTGGCGACTATGCAAAATCAACACGTCAACAAAATCAATCGATGGTCACGTGGGTAAAGGACGGACTGACCTTCAGCATCTTGAGGATCGTTGGGTACAGGTTCACAGAGAAGGGATTGTAATGAGATCAAGGTGGATTTGAGGGTAAGTACCTGGTATAAGATGAGTCGTTCAGCTAAGTTGGGAATCTGTGCGCCTTTGAATCAGCTGGACTTACTGGTGACCAAGCATCTTTGAGGATATCTGATACACGTAAGAGAAAGTGAGCGATGAAATGGATATCTGACAGACCATACACATACCGAGACAGATTGCTCCCTACGGTGATAATAGGAAGAGGGAATTAGCTTTATTCTGATGTGAAATGACAACAAAAGAAATCACTCACACTGGCTGAAGAGACATTAGGATCTGGCGAAAGTATAACAATCAGCTCCAGCGCCATATGGATCTCCCCATAGCTGGTAACTTACGATACACTTTCCTGTAGAGACGTACCACATCAGTATACATGTGACGGTGTGAATACGATAAACTTACGTTATGAATTTCATCTTCACCGGCTGAAATGGGTATGCATCAGGAATCACTATGTCCTATCATCAGAACCATCATTCATCTTATCAGTCAAGTCACGCCTCAAGTTGTATTTAACCAACTGACTACTTCGTAATATCCTCCTTCGTAGGGCGTGTCAGGCTAATCAAAGAGTTAAGTCAGCTCTGTGTAAACCTAACCGGCAGTCGGATAGCAGACGTACTGGTCCTGGGAATGCTCCGATGAGGTGGAACGGTGATTCGTCGATCACTATGATACATCATGTAAGCTACTGACTTTATGAGTAGAAGACGAGGAAGGTAGAATGAAGGGGACTCACTGTCAATGGATATATTACTCGTCTTATCTTTCGCACAATCTGCCAAGACGTCATTTTCATCAGTGCCATGCTCCTACATATAGACTTTTACGTGGACCCCTCTACGAATGCTTCACCAGGGCATTATTGCTTCATTGAGCTATTACTCACCCTTGATCTCCTTCTGCACACGACGTAATCTAGCGTCCGACATGATGTTGATTATCTGCTATGATGGATTGCGGGATGTTGATTGTGGTTGATGGGTCGTCTAGAGGATGGCTATCGAGGGCGATGATGGCTTTGTGCTGTATAATCACCGAGTATGGATGTATATAGTCGTGAGATGTAAGAATGAAAGAGTACCAGTACTTGTATCGATTCCATTTATACGGATCACTCGATCACCACTTACCGTGTATGTGGGTTGACAAAATGATTACGTCAGCATATTTCATCGCTCACCGAACCGTGTATAGCTGTGGTAACTTGAGGATCCTTACCTTTGACACTTGTCAGTCACATCTATCATCTTGAAACTTCATACAGCTACGACTGGACTAGAGATGACATGTCGCTCGCAACTATGCAAGGTATACAGAATCTCTCGGCCTTCAACGAAAGAAGGAGACCGACCGAAAGCGATTTATCTGACATGTATTTTTTTCACTTCGATTCTTGACTGATAACAAAGGAAGCCAAAGGCATTGATCACACTCCTTCTAAAGATGTAACAGACAAAGGAGAGTCTGATGATACTCATCGATGGATGTGGAGAAGGTGTGATCATACTGATGATATCGATGATGAAGAGCTGATTTTTTGCAGATTGTGCTTTAACATCCATACTGTACTCACGATGGGGAAATTTGGTAGCTTCAGTTATCTCCAAGAAAGATGGTATCTCTTCCTCTTAATGATCAGACTATACTTCACCTTAACCCCAAGCTACATCTACCCCGATGAAAACTCCCAAGGTCCAGAGATTATAGCAGGTATGTCCTTGTCAACCCATTCCGCATCATGGCTGACTTTGTAGAACCTTTTGTGATAGGCAAGGTCTTCGGTTACGATGTTAACTTTACATGGGAATTTACCTCCCCTTCGCCAGTAAGAAGTCAGTCCATCCTGTGGTTAAGCTACGGTCCAACCATGTGGATTATGCGATACTTCCCATGTACACCAAAAACCACTTTCTATGCCTTGCGCTTGACGATGTTCCTCCTTGGCGTGTTCGTAGGAGACAGAGCGATCTGGGAAATATCCAGCTCAAGTAAAAATAGGAAGAGTGCTTTGTTGATGGTCGGATCGTCATATGTCACTTGGACATATCAAATGCACACTTTTTCGAACTCTTGGGAAACTTTGTTGGTGTTGTGGAGTGTGGTGTTGATTAGACGTATAATTCAAGACAGGGTATGTTATGTCTCTTACATTAGGAAAGAGAGTATCGATGAATCCCATCTATATGCTAATAACATAAAACATAGGGTCGATCGAGGTTTAGATATTGTTTGATACTTGGTTTCATCTATTCTTTTGGTCTATTCAATCGAACTACTTTCCCAGCTTTTATATTCATCCCTTGTCTCCGACTCTTGCCGTACTTCTTCCAACATCCTCGATCTGCGGTGGCACTCATTCTTTCTTTCGGAATTACAAGCTCGATAGCTATACTGGTCGATACGATCTGTTATACCGGTTCGATCTGGGGTGATCTCAATCCAATCATCACGCCATTGAATAATTTTCTGTACAACTCCAATACAACCAACCTAGCTCAACACGGATTACATCCTCGGTATTTCCATTTACTCGTCAATATTCCACAATCAATCGGTCCAGCGATACTCATAATCTTACTTCAACTACCATTTTCCTTTCGCTCACCCTTATTCTCGGAGTTGCGGTGGAATCTCATTACTGCTTTATTCGCAATTATCGTTTTATCATTGCTCCCACATCAAGAAGCTAGATTCTTGATTCCCATCGTCCCTCTCATACTGTCTTGCATACGTCTACCTACAGGTAAGAAAAGTAGGAAGATGTGGTTGGTAATGTGGATGATATTTAATGGTTACATGGGAATATTCATGGGGGTATATCATCAAGGTGGAGTCTTTCCAATACAAACGCACATACCCCAGATGCTTGAACAGGGGAATGTATATTGGTGGAAGACTTATAGTCCGCCAGCATGGCTTTTAGGCGACAAGGGGGGAAACACCAACTCAACTACGATTAGAGTGTTTGAAGGAGATATTATAGATCCCATCAGACAGTCTGCCACTGCTACTCCGACGTACCTCGTCGCACCGTACAGTGCGACAAGCTTGGATAGATATGTGAATATGGGGGATGAAAGGGTAAGATTAGAGGAGATGTGGAGGTATGATCGGCATTTGAATTTGGACGATTTGGATTTTGAGGTAGATCGGGTTTGGGGGACAGTGGGAAGAGTTTGGGGGAGAAGAGGATTGATACTTTGGAAAGTACATATAACGAGATGAATGATCACTCCGTTATATATGTGATGTATACCGCTGAATGTAGAGAGAACCGTTCACTCTCTCTCTCTGCTCGCTTGTCTCGGGCGTAGTATTGATTTACTGTGTAGTTGCATGTAGTTGCCATATATATATGCCTCTTTCCGCGAAGACAGAGGTCAAATTGAGGGGATGAAATAAGATAAATTTCGGAAAAGTCAAAGGTCACCGTGGTAGATCAACAACAATAATGTTGTACCTATCTATGCAGCTTGTACCGATCCTATCCTTGCAAGATTGATATCAAGTGATAAATCTTAACTCGATAGGTGGGATCAATACTTACAAAGACTTCTGAAGATGGACGAAGAATCGATGATGACTGCTTCCTCGGAGGGGAATGTCCTAGCTGGACCATCTAGTCTTAGTGGTCCATCTATTGAAAGACCAGAGGGGATGAGTAAGAATGCGATGAAACGAGCAGCGAAGCAGGTGAGTCCATCTTTAAAGATCAAGATAAAGCGGAGGTTCTGCTTTAGATCATAGATTGTGGCTATGATCCGACGCAAAAAGCTGTTGGCTATAACTAATCATTGCATTGATTGTTGAGCATCTAGGCAAAGATGGAAGCTATGAAACCTCTTAAACGCGCTGCCGAGAAAGCACGCCGTAAAGAACGAGCGGCAGAACTTTCCAAGGGATACAAGGATGGTACATTGTCAGAGAAAGATAGGGAGATATATGAGAAGAGGAAAAAATTGGAAAAAGACAGGAAGGCGGAGAAGAAGAAATTTAGAGATAAAGATCATGAAGGTGATGATGTACAAGGGGAATGTTGGAATGGTGGGGTGGTTATTGATTTGGGTTTCGATGAGTTGATGAATGAGCAGGTGAGTGAATTCGGATCGACTCAAAACACATACCCTTTCATGCTAAGTGAAGGTTCCGACCTGTTCGTTGTAGGAAATCAACTCGATGTCATCTCAAATAGGATTCTGTTACTCATCCAATCGAATTGCCCCTAAACCCATTAAATCGATATTACATACTGGGTTCTCACCTGAAAAATCACCTCAATTATGGACCAAGATGATAGATAGGAATTGGGATAGGTGGAGTAGGTCGTATTGGTGGAAAGAAGATGTGGGAGTCTTGCATTCCATGTTGAGTTCGGATGAGGAATCAAAGCGACAGGATAAAATTGGAATGCAGATAGACAATATTCCAGATCAAGAAACTGAAACCGAAGACAAGAGTGATCAAGATAAAAGCTCACAGCTACAGAGTCACTTGACAGGTCCAATCCTTCCACCTGGTCTGACTGCAAACAAACACACCTTGATATATCTAAGTGCCGATGCGGAAGAAGAGTTAGAAACTCTCGACGAATCTCATATATACATCATAGGAGGTATAGTCGATAGGAATCGGTATAAAAACCTATGTCAGAACAAGGCTGAGAAGTTGGGAATAAGGACAGCAAGATTACCAATTGGTAAATTCATTGATAATTTACCTACTAGAAAGGTATTGACTGTTAATCAGGTAAGCGAAGACTTCTTCTCCTCTGTGAAACGTACGATATCAAGGGGAAATCAAGTGCTGAGTCTGATGCCGATAACACATATAGGTATTTGATATTCTCCTTCAATATATCGCGCAGGGAGATTGGCAAAAAGCTTTCGAGACTGTTATACCTCAAAGGAAATTCCATGAATCTAGAAAAGCCAAATCTGAATATAAGAAGAATGGTAATGAGGATGAAGTGAGAGAAGATGATGAGCGAGAACGAAGTGAGGACCGAAATGCGGTGATCGAAGAAGAAAATACGATAAACCAGTAAATTATCATGTCACATATCGATCTGCTCAGTATAAACATCATACCCTGAATCATATATCGATTATATATATAGCATGTATAATATAGCATAACGAGAATCATCCATATCTAATGATCGATAAGAATCATCAACGGATAGATTGATCCAGCTGTTTCACTCTATACACATGTGATATAGCCGTACGTGATGAAATCCAAATCCAAATCCAACTCATTTCGCATGACCTCCCCATGGAGCATCACAGAAATACTCCACAAACCAACTAACGTTAAGATTACTTCTCATCCACTCCATCTTCTGTTTCGCCATTCAAGATCTCTTGGAATTCACCATTCTCAATCATTTCTCTCAAAATATCTAAACCACCTATCAGTTCTCCATTGACTATGATTTGAGGGAAGGCTGTTCAAGAAATCAATCATCGATGAGCCATCAAGATTTCATCATTCATGTAGACGAAAGGATAATTCCACTTACTTGGCCAATCATTAACCTTCTTCAAACCCTGTCTTACATCTTCATCCGAGAGAATATCGAACCAAGCGAATTCTACTCCCTGTTCCCTTAAGAGTCCTACGGTCTGTCTTGAGAATCCACATTTGGGTGAAGTCGGATTACCTTTCATGAACAAAACCACTTTATGCTTGTTCATCAGTTCTTTACATCGAGCTACGATCTCTTCTTCAGTTCGCTGTCTAGGTGTTTCGGTGGGTGCTTGAGGGACCGCATTGGAAGTTGCTAATGGTTGTGTATTTGAGGATGAGGATGAAGTCGAAGTCGATCCGGAAGAATGTTGAGAAAGGAGTGATTGTAATAACGATACGTCGGATCCTGAATGTCTAGCTAATAATGTATGACCCTATACACATAAATTACAATATTGTACAGGAGATGACCGAAATGCAACGGACAGATGAGAAGAGTTCCAATCAGTGTACAAAGTCCATACGAAGGAGATTACATTAGGTACGGTGTGAATGGAGTGGCGTAGGTACACGCGATGATGGATCATCGCCATTTGAAGATGATCCGCAAGGAGGCGGGCAGTTCATATCGATAATGGTCGGAATACGATGTTGGTCATGTTCGGGTTCGAGTTCAACGGCAAGGGTGGATCCACGTCGGGGACCCAGATTGGAAGTCCGACGACGAGGAGAGGGTGACATACCAGTCAGTCCGATTCCAGTACCGGGTTTAGATAACCCACGTGGGGAAGATGAAAGGTTGACAAAAGGAGAAGCGATCGGATATTGAGTTTCAATATCGGGATTTGGTGTGGGTGGGAGAACCAGTAATTGCGAGGGATCCAATATAGGTGGCGAAGGTGGAATTGAATGTAGGTAATCCAATTTATCCAAAGGCGAGGGCATATGCGGTTTGTTTCGTATGATGGATGAATTAGGCGTATTCAGTCCGTTCGAAGCGAGCGATGAGGGCGTGGAAGGTGAAGGTATTTTGACGTTGACGTGCGCAGGGGATGAGTTGGGTGCACGGCCAGTATTTGGTCGTTTGGGTGGTGGATCAATTCCGGGCATGGATGAAGCGGATTGAGCAGGTGTACGAAGTACCCAAGTATTTGCAGAGGAATTTGAGGAGATCGAATTGGTTGGGGAGTTAGACAAGAATTGCAACGGTGTCCGAGGGGTGAATCGTGAAGGTGCGGGAGGTAGTAACGATTTGTTCCCGATAGGTTTGGATGGTGAAGTAGGTGTAGGTGGTTCGTCCATCGGTGCCATATTGATTATAGTGATTCGGTGAACGATATCGGAGGGAGAGGAGCAAGAAACATAAGATTCAGATCGTTAGCAAATGATCTCAGTAGTTGGGGATTGTAGTCAACCCTTGGTAAGGGATGGTAAGTGAAGAGCTGATTTCAAGTCAAGACAGAAATGAAGTACATTTGCCACCTCGCGAAGAAGAGTCGTTTATATATACGACGTGAAGAATGTTCGTTGTGTACCAAGACCTTTCTCTCCCTTCTCTCTATGAGCAGTGTAGAGATGTAGTCATAGCAAAAGAAGGACATACAAAGGACGGTATATCATTGAACGTGTCGGGAGGTCATTATGATGGTAATGGGGGTAATGTCCAAGGAAAGACCGAAAAATGGCTTTTACTTGGACATTTCGATAAAGAACATTGAGGGAAAGAGAGATGAAAAGAGGGACGGAGAATCGTTGGAGATAGAAAATCAAATGGAAGACGACAAGAAGTACAAGCATCATTGAATTCCAGACTATTTTTTCTGTTTGCTATTGCTATCGTCGTTGTTTCCCATTGGAAATAGAAAAAGAAAGGGAATGCGACGAAACGATATTGGGAGGTGAGAGCGAATAGAAGGCGCAAGACAAGCGAAAGCGAGGGAGGGAAGGAAAGTCCGACTCACACGTAAGAGGAGGAATGAGGGTACAGCCTCAATATCAAATGATTCTGAGATATCAGATAATTCTTCAGCTTCAATCTAATCGAGATCCAACATGAAACGACCGAGTATATTGCATTTTAGACGATTTTTGTTTCGGGCGAGTGGTCGAATATGAATACGGATATGAGTATGATCACAACATAGAATAAGAAGGTGAGAGCAAGGATGAAAGTTGTCAACGATTAGCATAACTTTTCCTATCGAAAGTTTGGTAGAGTTGTTCTAAAACGTCTACAAGACATGGCGGATGGCAAATGAGAAATGACTGCAGAGATGCTTACGTTCAAGAATAATACCTGAGAAAACTTCTTTGCCTCTTCCTCTATTGACTTGTTGAATGCCTGACAAGGCTCAGCCCATGGTGCCCAGAAGTTCAGACAGGACACTCGGTCCAAGTCTGCTGAAAGGAGGGATTTGAAATGTTCGGGCGAGGTGACTGTGACGAGGTTGTCGGATGACATTGGGGACTGTGTATGCTGGTATGGAGTGGCGATGAGGATGATGTAGGTATCAATGTGGTATATGGCTGTATATCTGATGAGATTGATATGGTTTTTTATCTGATAACTGGTAAGTTAATAATGCTTAGAAATCCTCTCCTCTCCTCTCAGCTTCGTCTCATTACAGCATACATCACACTCCCACTCCTTATGTGGGGAGAGCGGATAATGTATGCATGCGATGTTTCAACTTTTTTCACTTTTGATTGATTCCTCCGCCACTCGTACACACTGATTCAAGGAAAAGCAAAAACCCAACCCAGACCTCACCGTCATGCTGCTTCATTGTTGCCGGCCGCTGTTTATTATCTCGTTCATCTATCAAAACTCAAAAGGCATTTGCCATCTATCATCCCCCACTTTGGACCAGCGGAACAGCTCAAGTGGCGACAAGGTATCTTACGCTCTTATAGAACTCATAGAAAAGGTGAAACAGATCAATCAAAATGTCGAGCGAACAAGAGGTCAGTTTATACATCTCAAAACCTCAATGAAAGGAGGGAATGACTGACATGTATCTGTCTTGCATAGACTGATCAAGCTATCGAGGTGAGCTAGCTCTTCGAAAGCTGACAGTCCCGGAGTAGATTCAGCTAATATGAGATGTGCTATATAGATCTGGAGGCATAGAAAGCTACTCACTATGCTTGCTAATGCTAGAGGTGCCGGTACTTCGTGTATTACCTTAATTCTTCCACCTAGTGAGTCTCGTTGTTCTCGTTCCACTGATATCGTCGTGGTACTCACAATCTGATTTGTTCGCAGGATCCCAGATCTCGCAAGCATCGTCGATGTTGACCACTGAATACGGTACTGCATCCAACATCAAGTCTCGTGTAAATAGGTGCGTACTCTTTTCCATCCCAATATCAGACTTCCTTTGTATGTTGTATGGCCATACAAAACTTACATTCTCTTCATAGGTTATCGGTGTTATCTGCTATCACATCTACGCAACAGAAGCTGAAATTATACAATCGAGGTTAGCTTCCGTTTCTCGTTGGATACCCTTCATGTGTTAGCTAACAGTCTAAACCATCTATACAGTTCCCGATAACGGTTTATGTGTTTTCGTCGGTACTGTTCTGAACGATGAAGGAAAAGAAAAGAAGATTTCATTCGCTTTGGAACCTTTCAAGCCTATCAACACCTCTTTGTACATGTGTGATAGTAGATTCCACGTAGAGGCTTTAGAAGAATTGTTAGAGAATGATTCTAAATGGGGTTTCATCATCATGTAAGTCAACATCGTCAAGCATCGAGTCACATTCAGCTGATACATCATCGGTCCGATTGTGTAGTGATGGTAATGGAGCTGTGAGTCATCTCAAGCTGTGTTCTTCTGGTGAAGACTCAAGCTGATAGTGATGGTCATATAGTTGTTCGGTACATTATCAGGTAACACCCGAGATGTCATCCATAAATTCACTGTCGATCTACCAAAGAAACATGGTCGAGGTGGTCAATCCGCATTACGTTTCTCACGTCTTCGAGAGGAAGCCCGACGAAATTATGTTAGAAAAGTAGCTGAATTGGCTGTTCAACACTTCATCACTGCCGATAAAGTCAATGTAGCCGGTTTGGTCTTGGCAGGTAGTGCCGAATTGAAAACGGATTTGAGTGGAAGTGACTTGTTCGATCCTAGGTTGTTGGCTAAGGTAGTTAAGATTGTGGATGTGTCTTATGGTGGTGAGAATGGTTTCAACCAGGTGAGCTCATTTCCCCTGGCATAGACTATCTTCCTTTACTTCGACCAAGTTTGCAGTATCTCTCAAGCGGCCTTACTGATATGTAATTCTATTTTAGGCCATTGAACTTGCCGCCGACTCCCTTGCCAACGTGAAATTCGTCCAAGAAAAACGACTTATCCAGAAATACTTTGACGAAATCGCTCTCGATACTGGAAAATACTGTTTCGGTATCACCGATACGCTCAAAGCTTTAGATATGGGTGCTGTGGAAACTTTGATCGTATGGGAACAGTTGGACGTCATCCGAAACACTTTGAGAAACGCTGCTGGAGAAGAAGTGATTGTCTTCGCTTCACCAAATGATAAAGATCGAGAGAAGTTTATCGACAAATCGACTGGAACCGAGATGGAATCTGCTGCCGATCCTCAACCACTCTTAGAATGGTTCGCGGAGAAATACAAAGAGTTTGGAGCTACTTTGGAATTTGTGACTAACAAATCTCAAGAAGGTTCACAATTTGTTAAAGGTTTCGGAGGGATTGGTGGTATTTTGAGATATAAGGTGGATTTCACTGAATTGGGTGATTTGGATGATGAAGATGATGAATTTTATGGATCTGATGAGGATAGTGGTGAGTCATACCTGTCATAATTTACATACAATTCACACACATCTCGCTGATGATCTTAATGCACTGTAGACATCTAACGATGTTCTTGGGACGTATACGTATATGTCCCACTCTGCTTCAGCGCCAAGAGTAAAGTTGGTATGATGCAAGGAAGTATGAGTGGGATGAACTTGGGAAGATGCGGATGGAGATCGGGGGGATGGATAAGATCAGACTAGATGATATCACCGAATTCTTCTACCGGATCAATCTCATTTGACAAACATGGAAAGGAGGGAAGAAACGAAAACAAAAAACGATTGATATCATTCTAGCATGAGGTTTATCAGAATATGTATATAGAATTTTCATCAATGAACACGATGAATATGTTAATTTTTCCCCTTCATTCTGGTTATTTTCTATCATGTATCTCATGATTATTCACATACATCTATGGTAGCCGTTCGCGGGATATCCGTACTCATGACAACTACTCTAGCTAGCCGTTCTTTACGGTTGAAAGGGAAATATGGTGCCACGTGCGCATCGGATTGAACCGAGATAACGATTGATGAGGTGAGATGAGATGTGACATGTGAGAGGATCAACCCATTGGACATCCTTCATCCTCTACCATCCAACAACCACTCGAATATCGACAACGACACTAACACTTTGTCCTCTCAAGTGGACAGAGAGTCACGATTGCCCACTTCGCTTTCCATACGACACTCCTTGAGGCATCTCATTGCTTGACAGTAAAGTCGTCAATACCAACAACCATATGTCATCTCAACCTCTTCTCCCACATGATCGACTTGATCTCTCTTCTCCACCTCGAAGGAAGTTGATCCTCACCACCATCCTCATACCTATCCTACTCATCGGTGGAATCATATTCGTATCTATCAAAGGCGATGGTGTACCGAAAGATAATTTGGGTTTGGCGAGGTATTATCTGAAAGGGTGAGTCTAAACTTGTACAACTTTGAGCTTCATCATACCTCTTATGTCAAACAGCCATACCCCCTCATATGCCCACTTATTATATTAACTTTATATCGTTCAATCCACATGATGGTAGAGAAAGGTCACGCTGACTGTTGACTATGATACTTCAGTTCGCCAGTAATTGACGGTCACATAGATTTACCTGAATTCGCGAGAGCGTTTTATGGTAACAATATCTCGGCATTTGATCTGAACAAACCTACTGTGAGTCGAAACAAATACAGAAGAGTTACAAATATAGTGCATTACGCGAATCGCTTAAGAAGATTGCAAGCTGATACTTTCGAAATACCACTCATAGAAAGGACATGTTGATATCCCAAGGATAAGAGAAGGTTCCCTGGGCGCTTTCTTCTGGTCAATGTGAGTTTTGGGCTTTTGAGTCTTAAGTTATAATCTTCTCCACTGATGACTTGGCTCGACTGATATATCATTTTCAACTCTAGCTTCGTGGAATGTAGAGATGATCATGGAAAGGACTTCTTAAATCCCACTTTCCAAGTCCGAGGTGAGTGGCTTTTACTTACTGTAATGAACTAAAAAACAACTCGTCGTTCTTACTTCATCGGGGGAGATATACATCCAAGCCCATGGCTTTATCTGCACATATACAGCTCCAACGGGAGATGGATCAAACCAGATAAACAAGCTAATATACTTCTTTGCATACATCGTAGACACCCTCGAGCAGATCGACGTTTCTTTCAACCTCATTGAAAAGTACTCTGATACACTCGCGTTCGCTTCTACTGCGGACGAAGTTGATGTGGCTATCAAGGAAGGCAAAGTAGCTAGTATGTTTGGATTGGAGGGGTGAGTCGATTCGAGTCTCCTCTTCTGTTCATCCAACCAGCTGTAACAAGAATTGACGTGCTGATACTTGTTGAGCTCAGTGGGCATATGTTGGGCAATTCACTTGCTGGTAAATTGGCTGTTCCCCTTTATTCAATGTGATGAACCCTTCAGCTGATCTTCTCTCATAGTCCTTCGAACATTCCATAAACTTGGTGTCAGGTATATGACCCTCACACACAGCTGTAATAATGCTTTTGCCGACTCGGCTGGTATATTCGAAAGTGTCGAAGAGAGATGGGGAGGATTATCGTAAGTTACGCCTAGTAACAGGACAAAGGGAGAAGAAACATGCTGACTTGGAGATGGTCACAGAAAATTCGGTAGAGCACTTGTACCAGAGATGAACCGATTAGGTGTAATTGTGGATCTCAGTCATGTATCGGACAAAACGGCTTTACAAGCTCTGTAAGCGTTTTTCAATGGTTTTTGGTTATCACCATGATACTGCTCCTCGTACTTCGCACTAATGCTTGGACTTCATACATCAGCTCGATCACGAGGGCCCCCGTCATGCTCTCCCATTCAGCCGCAAGACACTTCAACAACATGTCGAGAAACGTTCCTGATAATATCTTGTCTAAGATCGGTAGAGGTAAAAACCAAGTTGACGGAGTAGTCATGGTCAAGTAAGTATACGTATCTATCTGTATCTTTCAAGTATGGCTGATTTGTTCTATTGTATTCGCTAGCTTCTTCCCCGTTTTCGCTTCTGCCAATCCTGATGAAGTGGACGTATCCTATATTGCGGATGAGATTGAATATATCGTCGAGAAGACTGGTAAACACCAGTAAGCTCGTCTTCTTCTCCTATCGCCGGACTTATGCTAGGCATACTGTGTTGACTCTCGTGGGTACACAGCGTCGGTATAGGATCAGATTACGATGGGATTGAGACCACTCCCAAAGGGTTAGAGGATGTATCGAAATATCCATATCTGGTGAGTGCATTCACAATCTGTTTCTTCTGCCTTAAATGATAGAATGTTTACTGATATGGTGATATTGGATTGTTCGTATATGATAGTTCGCAGAATTGATCAAAAGAGGATGGACAGAACATGAACTCTCGCTCCTTGCTGGAGGGAACTTCCTGAGAGTGTTCAGGGGTGTAGAGGAGGTTTCAAGGAAACTGAAAAATGATGGTTGGAAACCTAGTTTGACGATTTATGAGAAACGAAGGGATTTAGATCCTGTAGAATGGGAGTTATAGGTAGATATGTTGAGATAGGATAGGCCGGAATAGTCAAGAATCGTGTCTCTGTCTTGTGCATAGAGTATAATGATGAACAACACATGGGCCGAGCATGATAACTTCATTCAAGTCGATATCTCACTGGGTTGCAATTCCTTCCATATGGCATCTTCCCTCAGCATCTAATCTGATCCATCTCTTCCTTTTCATCGTGTGTCCACGTGGGATGCCGTCACTAGTGGAGGAGTAAGGGCCGGCCCGGTCCTTCAGGATATTGACGGTCGGGCCGAACTACCGACTGATCAAGTTTCTGTGTGACGTTTTCCACCTAGGTAGATTTGGTGTGGAGAGATGCATCGATCCAGCTGGGTGGGTGTGAGATATGGACAGGTGGACGTAGAGAGACCCGAAATAAATCATTCATTAAGCTGGAACATCAGAAATTTTCTTTCTACTTTACTCTTCTTCATTCACTCGAGCTCTCTTTTCAGTCTTTCTGTTATCTTATCGAAACATCTAAGATATACACTAAACAAAATGACCATCACTCACGCTACCGGTAAGTCCTCTTTACATCTTTGAGCTATCTAGCCAGGGCAAGAAGGCAAAAAGAAAAGAGTGAGATGAGATGATATTTATATGTCTTGTTTTTGTGGATCGTGATCCCGGAGATGGGGGATCGAAGAGTACCCGATAGATCATCTTGACCATATGTGATATCATATCGACTGACTGTGTCTTATCTCATCATTTCTTCAGGTTACGCCATCAAGGATCCAAAGGATTACCTTGTAAGTCCTGGATATTACACCCCTTGAGGATTCCAGTTCATCGATATTGACTTTGGTCTATTTCCATTCCGTTGATAGAACTTCGAACTTACCAAATACGAACTCGAACCTCTCGAAGATGATCGAATCACTGTCGCTGTAGAGTGCTGTGGTGTATGCGGATCAGTAAGTGTTTTGCTCTCATGCATTGTAATATCGATGAAGAAATCGATTTTTTTGCAACACTGTCATCGGATACCAAAACACACCCTTGCGCGAATCGACTAATGATATTATGTTAATAGGACCACCACACAATCTCAGGAGGATGGGGTCCCTTCCTCACCAAATTCGTAGTTACAGGACACGAAGTTATTGGAAAAGTCGTTGAAGTCGGATCTAAAGTATCTGAATTCAAGGTTGGTCAGAGAGTCGGTGTGGGAGCTCAGGTAGGATGTTGTGGGAAATGTAAATCTTGTAAAGGTACCAATGGTGAGTTGCTAAAAGCTCCGTATCCATAATATACGGTAAATTACAAGTGCAGCGACTCTCACTCACACTTGTGATTTGCTTTACAGAACAATACTGTCAACAACCCGTTCACGGTTACAACACTCTCTGTAAGTTGTTTCATCGCATTCATAAAGACGATCGCTTATTCTACTCTGATGCCACAGGGTACGACAACCACGAACACCAAGGTGGTTACTCCACTCACGTCAGAGCTCAAGAGCGATTCGTCTTCCCCATCCCTGACGAGCTCGCTTCTACCGATGCTGCCTCTATGTGAGTTACACCATCAATGTTGCTATGATATGGCAAATCGATCGAACTGATAACCTGCCCATCATGTACAGGCTGTGTGGTGGTCTTACCGTCTTCTCTCCTCTTGTAAGAAACGGGGCCGGACCCGGTAAGAAAGTTGGTGTTGTTGGTCTTGGTGGACTGTAAGTTGGACTATCTAGTTCTTTTTAGATGATCATGTCGCTGACGGCTTCTCTCTTTCTTTGGATGGTCAGTGGCCACTATGCCGTTCTCTTTGGTTCAGCTCTTGGAGCAGAAGTGACTGTCTTCTCTCGATCAGACGCCAAGAAAGAAGACGCCTTGAAGATGGGTGCTAAGCGATTCATCGCTACCACCGAAGGTTTCCATAAAGATCTTCAATTCGAATTCGACTTAATCATCGTTACAGCTTCTTCATCGAAATTACCGCTCGACGAACTGTTGTCCACTTTGGACGTTGAGAAGAAATTGGTCTTTGTTGGTATGCCCGAAGATGGATTATCAAACATCACTTCTCAAACTCTTAGTGGTAATGCTGCCGCATTAGCATCTTCTCATTTGGGTAATAAACAGGAAGTCAAACAGATGTTACAACTTGCTGTCGACAAACAGGTTAAACCTTGGGTCAACATCTTGCAAATGAAAGATGCTGCCAAAGCCATCAAGGCTGTTGAAGAAAATACTGTAAGATACAGATCAGTTCTCTTGCAAGATATCAACGCTTAGGTAGAGGAAACCGGGTAAGGGGATTTTGGTTCGTAGTTGTTATAGTGAAGTGAACATATATATTCAGCATGTATCGATGATAGCAAGCATAAATATGGGTAGATCGTCCATGGTGTTGACTGTGAAGTACGTTGGCCCGTAGACTGTTAAGATCATCTTCCGCTCGTTGAAACCTGACGCGAAGCATTGAGCATTCGATCTGATTTCGGCTGATGATTGCACGTCAAGGCCAAGGAAGGGAAAATGCAGATCAATCGGAGAAGTGCAAATTTATGACATATCGTTTGTCTAAAGAATGCTACAGAAATACAAGGTTTGGTATGAACAGTCCTTTCGTATAACGTTGAGATTTTTGGTATAGCTTGTATATGGAGATCCCGTTATACCAATCCGTCAATTACCCATACCCAAAGCGACAATGGTCCAGATCAGATCGAGAATCATCCTTCGACCGCCGCTGTCCATCTTGTCGTACCCAAACTCAACGTCCACTACTACCACCTCCACTAACAGCTCTCCAGGCATCCGCCTTGTCCTTATTCCCACTTCGTTCAGCGGCGTCTATCGTCGCTTGTCGACGGAGTTCGAGCGTTCGTCGTTTATTGAAGTAGTCGATCTGCAAACAGTGGATATGGTTCACATGAACTCCATTGATCCTGCGTATCCAGCGAGCAGAGTGTAGAAGGTACTCTAGACCGACCATCGCCGAAGTCAAAAATCACTTACCCATGCTTTACCACAATCCTGCTCATACTTCCCCCTCTCTCCTCCGCAAACATTGATTATTTCTTTCCCCTTCGCATCTTTCTGTATTTCATCTCCTGCCTGAAGGACATTGTTCTTATCTAGACACCCGAAATACAAGTCTCGAGAGGTCCAACAGGCTTTCCTCTCCTCTCGAGTAGGGGCTGGTCGTTCTATGCCTTCGTTCGTGGTCGATGAAGAGGAGGACGAGGAGGAAGAGGAAGAGCCGAAGCCGAATACCATATCTGCTTGTGAGACTTTATTAACGTTGTGTTTTTACCAAATAATGTTCAAAGGACGATGAGAATACTGGATGATGACCTGGTCAATTTGAGTGTATCTCTTAGAAGCTCAGAGGCAACCCATCGATGATGAGGATCGAACTTTTGAGATTGCTTTTCCGGTGAAGGAACCAACGGAATCAATTTGCCCATAGTTTAAAGTGATGACGTCGAAAGCTATTCACGGGCCGAGAGGATGAGGAAGGAGATGGAGATGATGAGGGATGAGAGATGAGGGATGATTATGTGACTAACTGTCTATCATGGGACACTCAGCCAAATCGCATTAGGACCAATGATGTGAGATGTCTACGGCACAACCTCCTTCTTCTTCGATTAACACTGTGACAGGGACAAATGATGCTGGACCATCGACCTCTGCCAACACCTTACTTCTCCTTCCCCCTTCCCCAACGTCCTCTTGTTCGTCTTTAACGTCCGACGAAGTGACATTCGATCATCTAGCTTCTGTTCATCCGCAACCTCAAAGTCAAGACTCTCCATCTGGTGATGTGCACAAACCGAAACCACCCATATTGGGTTTAAGGGATCTAGTAAAAATGCATCGAGCTGAAAAGGTTCATAAACAACAATCGCTTTCGTCCACTGCTCCCATATCGCCCAATACGATTGAGATTCGAGATGAACTTCCACCCTCGTACGTCGAGAACGAAGTTAGAAATGTGGAAGGAGGAAGAGGTGGTATAAGTGATACACCTGAAGTGTTCGCTAGACAGGTAGTCATTAGAGGTTGGAAAGTCGTAGGAGGCAAGGATTGGAAGGATGTAGCGAAACTTGGTGCTTATGTCGGTGAGTACTGAATCGAGCAAAGTGGTCTCTCATTCGTAAATCCATGCAAGAAATGGTAATTGATCATCCTTGTTTGACATAGTGTACGAGATAGATATCAGTCTTAGGAATGTACGTAGATAGTTATACCTGCTCCAACTCAAACTGATCCTGCCTTCAAGCAAAGGTGTCAATCGGTCTGAACCAGCTTAGATCCATGTCTATATAGCTGATTTATTGATACGTACAGGGCGGTAATATAGAGATCCTTCGTCGCTATACGGACTTTGTGAACCTTCGCAATGCCCTAAAAGTCAAATATCCTGTATGTAACAATTCTTCCTAATATCCCATCCCAGACTATACCACTTTGCTGACGTTGGTTATGAATCATTAACAGACTCTGAAAGATGCTATACCTCAATTACCAGGGAAAGCTCACTTCTGTAAGTCCCCTACACTTGTCCTCAACAGCCTTAGCTTTCTGGCTGACCAACGGTCCATGGACAAATAGCCAAATTCTCACCTGAATTTCTTGAACAACGTCAACCCCGCTTGCAGCGTTTCCTAAGGAGTGTCGTCCTCCATCCAGAGATGGGTAAAGGTGGTGAAAACTCTATAGTAGGCAAATGGATTATGCGGAAAGGTATGTCTTTCAATGTTCAATGTCGAGAGATACGCTCCTCGTCTAACAATTGTATCTTATACAGGAGGATGAATGGAGAGTATGCTTCTTTGCCCGTTTGTAAATATTTTGTAGGATCTAAGGGCGAATTCATTATTGCAGGATTTGAAAGGTTTACTCATGTGTCTGTATCTGTATTGCTGTTGTACTGCATGGATTGGTACGGTTCATATCGCTTGTCGAACCCATGGAGAACGTATCAAACTCGACTATACGGAGCGTTTGTCACAGTATTATTGATGATTCTGGTTGTCAATAATTTGATGACCTCGCAGACGCGATGATCAAGCTGGGAATACCGTACAATAGCTCCCTGAGAAAGCCTTCAAGGATGACATGTGGAGCACAGTGGACAACGTGAAGCATCACGTGCGATTCCGCAACTCGGTTTTCTTCAGGCGAGTCACTATTCGCTTGCCTTTCTAGTCCCTAATCATCACCAGTTGGTCCAGGACAGGTCCTGCCTTTGCAACTCACGTGAGACACCGCCACTTCTAAATGAACCCTCATTCCATATGACTCATATCCCAGTGAAAGCCACAGAGGTCATTGACGATACTTTCCCATGGAATCCCTATCAACGCTGTGATGCATACACATCGTGAAAGAATGTGAGCAGGAATGCGAGGAAGGCATGAAACGGTCAACATGGTGATTGTCAGAATTTTGAGTTTGACTTTGTTGTCGTTAATTACAGTGGGGCGCGGGTCAGCTTACAGTTAATTAATTAGGGTAAATAACAAAGGAATGAAATTAAGGATCTTTCGAGGAAGCTTAAACCTTACTCCATCTTTATTTGTTCACAGCTATGAGCGAAGGGAGGGGAGGGGATAAATCAAGTCACTTAGTGCATATAGCAGCCGCTTGATAGTTATGTACTATCTCTGATCAATATTGATCTCCTAAGCTAGTTTCTATTGACATCGTCCTCTGAAATGACTTTCTTGTACATGGGAGCGACTGAAAAAAATCCCAGTAATTTGCAAGCTCGTTGATTTTCTCGCAGCATACAGCACAGTCAGACAGGGCGGAAGTTCGCCCCTTCTCTCTATTCTGGCGACATAACGTACGTCGGAAGGATTCGTATGCCAAGACGGTGGAGAACGGAGAAAAACAGGAAACTTCAAGTTTCATGCTATTCGATCATCCCCTTACTTTGGGATTCCAGCGGATTAGCAATTCCTCCTAGTTCAGGTATGAGGACGGGATAGTGGCAGATTGAGCGAGCAGGTTACACAAACAACCAAACAATCCACAAAATGGAATAAACATCGACATGTGAGAATATATAACGTGAAGTTAGGGGGCAAGATAGTCTAGATTATCAGTACAACGCATGTGAAGCTCTTCAGTCGGAACAGGGGTCCAGAAGAGATCGCGCAAGTCGATCATCTGACCAGGGATGATCTGATGAACTTTCCATTACCTCACTTCTCAGACATACTCAAGGGACTGGGACGCAATATTCTCTGAAGGGAATCAACAGGACAAGCTCATTAGCAGGGATGACTCGAGGCGAGAGTACGTTCTGAGATCATGTCGATTCTCTCAAGAGAGTTTATGACTACAAAGTTCAAATCAAGCACCGGAACGAAGCCGACCGAAGAATGAGACAACCTTTAATCTCGAAGCTACACAATTGCCAATGGACCGCCAGAAGAGGTAGTGAATTCTCGATTCCCACTAACCACCGGGCGATCTTCCGTTGGCTCTTTCAGTAACTGCCTTGGAGAAACCGGGAGGCCTCGACAGGTGATGTCTACAGCCGAGACTGACCGGTCGTTAGACTGTTTTGACTTTCGCACAACAAACACTTTGATCAACAAACAAACAACTTGTCTTTCCCAATACACATATTATCTCTGGGTGAGCCGAGCAGGACGAACAAACGGTATGATGTGAGTGGCTTGAATATGCTTTATCGAGAGTCTCGGCAAGATAAGAATGTCAGATATCCCTTACCTCTGGTGATGAAGACTTCCTTGGGATTTGATGCTGTTCAATGACTTGCGATACGAAGAAAAGTCATTTGCGATTGAGACATATCAAAAGTCTTTCTGGGAGAGTTTGAATCTGATTAAATTTGAGAAGGAACGAGGGCTTACATGATAGACGTTCATCCTTGGAGAAGGCTGAATCACTAGTATCTCAATGACATCTCTCAATGACAGGGATGTCGAAGACAAACAACTTCGCTCAACATGTAGTTGTCGGAAGAGGACGGATGGATATCTGGCTGGAAGAAAGGTATAAATAGGTCACTTTCCACGACGAAATCATCAACGATTCCTCTTCACAACAACATCTTTCCATTCTCTTTCTTCTCTTCCCCACACAGCTCACAGTCAGTAATCTTTCCCTTCTCGTTCATTCCTTTCTGTAGCTTCTTATATATATAGCTTTGTTCATATACCTATACTAACCTAAACTTGACCTTACTTGAATCATTCATCTTGATTGTTTACGACTTTTAATCATTTCGATATGAAGTTTTCACCCTCATTCGCTTTTGTAGCTTTAGCCACTTTGGCTTCTTCCGCTTCTGCTAAATCCTCCCGTCGAGGAGCAGACTTCACTCCCAACAATGGTCTTCACAGATTGGCTTCCCGACAAGTCGTGACTGCCAACATATGTGAAAATATCCCACTAGATGTCCCCTTGGACGTAGCCGTCTGTCAAGATACCGATGGTAACGATGTAACCATTGTCCCGGGACTTGACCTCACTGGTCTTGTCTGTTCGCTCACCGGTGCTTCTATCAATGTTGAAGTCAGCACTGGGTAAGTCAATGAATCCTTCTTCTTTGTGGGTAACGCTCGATGGATACTGATTTCAGGCTCTCTCCAGTATCTGTCTTTGTCTCGCTGCCGGTGTCTTGACCGACGACTCCATTGCCGACATCCGTGGTCTCGTCGATATTGGAGGAACCAACATCGATCTCTTGCTCACCGACGTTCAAGGCCTCACTGGTTACACGGTTGATACCCTTGTTGACGCGCTCATTGGTGATGCCACTACGGTTGTGAGTGATCTGTTATTTCCCATTCGATCACCCTAAAGCTGAATGAATCGTTTTTGTCCGTCTCTAGTTGAGCGCTAGTACCACCGACTGTGTCTACCCTGATGGTGCCACTCCCAACTCCTGTGAAGCTTGTACTTTTGGTAAGCCATCTGCCTCAATTGAACAACATCTTCATTGGGCTGACGATACCTTCGTGCTTTGTTAGACTGTCCTGAAGGAGAAGCCGTATGCGGTGACCAATGTATCGCCGAAGGTGATACCTGTGCCTCTGGTATCGCCAGACGAAAGCGCGGATTACTCGGTGGTAACGCCAACTTCCTCTGCACCAAGGGTCAAACCGCCTGTGCCATCCCCTCTTCCCGATTTTTCACTCACGGAGGCTACGAATGTGTCGATACCCATGCCGATGTTGAGTCATGTGGTGGATGCACATTCGCCTTCCCCGGTCAAACCCAAGGTCAAGATTGTACTGCTCTACCCAACGCTATCGATGTCGCTTGTAACGCTGGTTCGTGTGTTGTCCAACAATGCGCTAAAGGATTTGAACCCAACTTCTACCAATCTGGATGTGTTCCCCTCGGCTCCTACTTGGGGTTCACCATTGCTAAACGAACCGAAGGTATCGACCTCAAGCTTTCTCATTTAACCGACCTAATCAAGAACCTCACCGGTGTCAACGTTGACCCAAAGGTCATCGAACTCGATCTCCTCAAGGATGATGTCCTCAACATCGAGAAGAGAGATATCACCCTCAACCTAGACTCATTGACTGGTCTTATCAAGAACCTTACTGGTGTCGATGTCGATGTCAAACAGATTGACTTGGACCTTCTCAAAGGTGATTTACTCAACGTTGAAAAGAGGTCCACCGAAGATGCACCCATCGTCAACCTCGATCTTGAATCCATCACTGAGCTCCTTGGTATCAACCTGAACGATATTGATGTCGAGCTTTTCAAAGCTAAACTCGCAAAGATCCAAAAGAGAACCGACGACTCACCCATTTTGACCTTGGACCTCGAATCCATCACTGGACTCCTCGGGGTAGACCTCAACGATATCGATGTTGAGCTGCTCAAGGCTAAGCTGGCCAAGATCCAGAAGAAATCCGACATCGTCAGTGAAATGGTCGGCGAACCTCTCGCCAATCTCCGACTCAACGGCGACAAACTCCTGGACGTCAACGGCCTTCTTTAAGCACCGAACGAAGGGATAAAGAGGTTGAAAATCACCCTTCTTGGAGGTGAATTCAGTATTTTAGTTGAAGAATACCATGATAATAAATGGTATTTCGGCGGCTAATTATATCAAGGACAGGACAGTAATTTTCTTTTGACTTCATACCTTTTTTTTTTTTTTCCGGAATTCTGTTTCTGCTTTTTCGTTTTACGACTCATTTATCTCTATCATACGCATATACACGGACTATAAGGGTTCGATTATAATTACTGTATTTTAATTGGGAATACCATAATGTATATATGGACAATGCATTGCTATAACACCTAGTTGCATTCGTAACATATTTTTCGGGCCATTGTGGCACATGGTCTGGCTCATCGTGTACTGACAGGTTTTAACACGCGGTGTGCACATGAGTATTGTACATGCAGCAGAAGGTTAGGCATTCAATATGGTTTTTCATGGCCAAGATTATGCTGTGAGAACAGTACTGTAGTCTCTTTCTTATGCGAAAGTAGGGCGACCACATGTACTGTAGGGACCGAATATTGAGGCTGAATAAGCCAGTTTACCGATCTCTCACGCGCAAAAATTCGATGTCTCACCCAGCCCAGGCTGACACCACGCTATAGGAAAGTATTCAAACTTGCATGACACGCCCGATCCCGGCTTGAATATTCAGAGACACTCATGGCCCCCGAATGAACGAAGCAAGGAATGCATCGTCCGCTGTAGTATTTGGTATATAAGCTCACTGCTGGTGGTCACTTTTGCTAAAAATTCTTCATCCCCTCCTTGGATCACCCAATACACAACTAACGAATTTCACAGTAACGACCCCGACACATTTAACGACCTTGACGACCCACGCTCTTTACGCATCACACGCTCTTTACCAACACACTCATTAACAGTAAAACCCATACCAATACATAAGAAGGACAAATACGAAAACCAAAAACAAGATGAAGACCTCTACCTCTTTTGCCATTCTCGCTCTTCTCGCTAGCGCTGGTACCACCTTTGCTGCTCCCTTGCCCCATCACTCGAATCATAAAGGCTCCGATGTAGAGTCAGGTCATCGAGCAGGGCATCATCACAGTCGTGCTGAACACCCATCCAACCACCATATCCTCGATGCGACCGTCGATGTGGACATGGACACTCAAAGGGGTACATATACCAATGGGAAACATCATCATGCCAGAGCGGACCCTCTTTCAGTCACCAAGCCTCTTTCTGGAGCCTTAGGTGTAAGTATCTTACTGCAGCCTCCTTACTGTGCAAAATTGTCGGTATACTTACATCTGTTGTGTTCAATAGCTCCCCACCAACGGTCATAAGATGGGTAAGACCAAGGGTAATAATGCCAATCAGCCACTCACCAAAACTCTCAGTCCCACATCCGATTCTATCCACGGGTCACTGAAGCCCCTGAATAGTGATACTACCAAAGCTGGTCAACAGCTCAATCATCCTAATTCAGGTGACATCGGTCATTTTGGTAAGACCGCCGACGACGCTTTGGAACCTCAAGAAACCCAAATTATCAAGAACGTCTTACCTCGGGACGTGGTTCCCAGTGCTATAGGTGGCAACAGTGTAACAAAACCCGTTCAAACTGCTGCTACGGGATTAGGAAACAATGTCGCTACTGTCAATAATAATGGCAAGAATGATATCCCAGTTGCTGGCTCCGTTATCAAACCCATTACTTCAGGAAGCCAGGTTGTTCCTGGTGTCACTGGTGGTGACAAAATCGCTCCTCCGACTCTTACATCCACTCTGCTCAACTCGAAAGGCGGGGTACTAGACTTGAATGCTGGACCACTCGTAACCAATGGCGGAGTGGTCGGTACTGCTGGAAAAGCCGTTACTGGCTTGACTGGTACTTTGACCAATGGACAGGGTGCTTTAGTCAACTCTCAAACTGCCACTGGGACAGTTGGTAAAGTACCTGGTACCGTTGGAGGAGTAATCGACTCGGCGAATGTAGATCCGGTTTCCAACCAGGCTTATCAGCTCAACACTGATGATACCGAATCCGATGTGAAGGCTGTCACGGGGAATGGGATGACTCAAGCAAATGACCATGGACCCAAACAGACGAATAAGAAAGTCAACTCGTCTGCATTCAAAGGCGATGGCTTAGATCACCGATTGAACGGACATGGTAGTGATGGGACTAAGGATCGAACTACCGAATTGATCTCGGATAACACATCCAATGTCAAACAGACAAGTCAAGATACCACTGGTATCGATTCTAACAATACATCGAACAATGTCAATCATGTCAACTCCACATTTAATACAGTCACAACTCCTAATGGCAGCTCGTCAACTTCAGGATTGAAGAAGACTAGTGATGGGACTATGAACGCAGTTGACCAATCTACCGATCAAGCTATCCCGTCCAGCTCACAGAAGAATAAAGGTACGCTAGTCACTGCCAATAACGATAATGCCAATGCCAAGATTGTCCAGACTCCTGGGAAGTCCGATAAAGTAGCAGAGACCAATACGAACGATGTGACCGGTTCCAAGTCGAGTGGCGATAATGTGAATATCAAAGTTGCCGTTCCTCAACATCAAGCTACTCAGAATCAAGGAACCACAAGTGGTGGATTGGTAAATAACGGAAATAAGATTGGACCTAATGATCAGCGAGGCAATGTAGTTCAGGAAGTAGGAGATGGCAAAATACTCAAACAGAATATCGTCAATCCTTCTTCTCCTCCTTCTTCTGCCAAACATACCTCCTCTGCCACCAAACCCCATCCGACATCCGCTTCTGTGCATTCCTCCTCCGCTGTGGCATCACACTCTGCGTCCGCCAGTAAAGGTTCAGACCACCCAACCTCGATGAGACCACAGGTATTCGTAGAATACACGAGCTTCGCTTCTTCCCCCAGCTCCACTATCGCCTCTCAATCCGCTTCTGTCCCTTCTACTACTCCCCTCGCTCAAGCACAGGTACACTCGGGTACTATACAAGTGGTAAGTAGTTCTGTTGATTTGATCACCAATGATCATATACTGATATAAACTTTTAGAATAAGAACCAACAATCCGCAACTAACGTTAAACTCCCCTTAACCTCCTCCCTCCACCTGCCACTCCCTTCTACAACCTCCAAAACACTCAAGACAGCTACTACCAAACCTCGTCAAGCGCAAGTGACCTATGGTCAAAAGGGCGAACATGTCGTTGCGTGCGATGGGCAGAAACATCAACCCAACGACATGATTGATGAATGTATCAAAGCTGATCTTTTAGATTTTAAACCTAACCAAACTGAGGTGAGCCCAATCTACACGCTTCATACGGACAGATCCTTAGATAAGCGAGGACCTGGAGCTAACATGATAATTGTTCTCCTGTGATATAGGCCTGTCCGACCGACATGCAACATGACATTCAATATGGGTTATCAACCGATATGTTGAAGAATGATCAACAAGCGAATAAGGAAATTCAGAAATATGTCAGATTATGTTTGAAAGCTAGTGCTCTGTAAAGTAACTTGATTTCAACATGGAGATACAAGTGAACAAATTTTGTATTTCTTGATTTTCTGGTTTCTGTCATGTATCATTGTCATGTATCGGAATGATTGGGTGCGATTTTGGTGGCTTTAAACCACTGGACGTAGCGTAAAACTCTTTATTCGTTGTTTTTTGACGCATAGCTGAATTCAGTCATCACCACTTCATTGCCGAGTAAAACCGCCCTTACAGTACGGTATCGCTCAATACTGGTTCGAATCAGCGAGAGAAATATTTCTGCTAAGACTACCGACTGTCGTCAGTCTGAAGGATCGCCGATTTGTCTTTGTTTATGGTCGTCGGGTATATTGACACTTTCCTGTTATCTCGATCTCACACTGCCATTATACATTAGAGTGTACAGTGAAATGAATGCATGTATCATGTATAGCATGTATGTCGGCGTCGATAATAGTATGAAATCATATAGGCAATGTATATTACCCACATCGTGCATCGTATCGTGTATTACAATCTCCATAGTCGTGTCGAATACCTTTTGTTCCCATAATCAAGTTAATCCATATCCCCCTTTCCAATCTTGATCCTAGTCCTGATTGCTTTCCAAACTACAGCGTCACAGCTTTACTGACATTAGCAGTCCTTCTAACAGTTTCGAATATCCTGAACAAGCTAATAACCATATTTCCCCCATATAGCAACAATGATAATAAACTCAATGCGATCACTCCAGCTTGTCTTCTACAAGCTTCCTTGGCTAGAGGGGCATTGATGATCGTCGAAGGTAAAGTGACGGAAACAGAATGAGAAATGAGTCGAGTCGCATTTGTATTACTATTGGTGGCTGAAGTTACATTTGATAATTCTTTCAATAATATCGAATATTGATCGTTCAAACCTTCTCTCCACCAAGGTGAATCCGAAGTGCATTCCAACGGAGTCGCAATCAGATCATTGGTCGAAAGGGATACAGCAGATGACCAAAGGCCGACAAACAACAGGTCCAAACAGACCCACAACATCTTAGATCGAAGTCCCCATAGACCAATGGGTTTACCGAAATATTCTCGGTAGATCGCCGTGAGAACGTGTAAGATCGTTAAGCAAGAGTACGACATGACCAGTGTGGTTGATGAACCGATTAACCCCGGTACGCGAAGATGTTCCAATTCCTCTCGGATGGTCACTGCTAAACCTATTTATGACCATTCAAAATCAGCCTACATACAAGACCAAATCGCTCAAATGAGAGATTGATAATGGAGAATTTCACTTACCAAGCGAAATGATCACTAGAACCAAATTCACCAACCTGATCCAGATTGTTACTCTTGCATCTAAGAACAACATCCTTCTATATCTTCGTCTCCAATCCGAATCAACTTCTTTAGTTCTTTTCCTCCCCATTTTTTTCTGCTTCTTCCTTTCCTTCCTAGTTGTCCACCAACCTTTCTCACTACCCCTTCGACTCTGAGCCATTGTCGATAAAGTCCCAGTGGTAGTAGCCATCGTATCTTGTCTTTCTAAGTTTTCTCCTCCATTCAACCTTCCTCCAGCTTCCTTCTGAGCTCGACCAGCTTCCCAATTTGACTTCTCCCCTAATCCAGCTCCAGCTCCAGCTCCGGCCGCAGTCGGTTCATCCTCACTTTTTCGATTCCACGGATATCCTTCACCATTCCTGGCACTGGGTGTAAAGCCCAATCCGGACGGTGTGGGAGGTACCAAAGCTTGCCTATATCTCTTTTGCCTCCTTGATTTAGTCCTTTTCGTATTTCCCGCATCAACTTCACCATTTCCGTTTCCATTTCCATTCGCTGCTCCTTGATCAGGTGCGACTTGATCTGCTGTAACGTCCAGCCCAAAATCGCGTCTTTGTGGTGTTATGGGATTTTCCTCACTACCACTACCAATCTCCATTTTTGGTAGGGATTTCTTTGATCTCGATGATTTAGGTCTTGGCGGGGCAGCTGTGGTTGGTGGATAAGGAACAGCAGAGGGGTTATCGTTCTCTTCGTAATATCCATATAAGGCATCTTGCCAACTTCCCGCATGGGGCCAACCCTCTTTCAACCTATTGGTAATCGGAGGGGGTAATTGGATTCTTAACATGTGTGACGAACGTCTTTTCGTCTTGGGTCTAGTGGGCGTCGAGGATGATTCTGCCTCATTCATGTTTGAGACCGATTCACCTGTTCCTGAACGGATCATTTGACTGGACCCATTAGGAGTCGACATGGCAGATGAAGAAGTGGCCATTCCAGGTATAGCAACTGGTTTAGATAAAGATGATTTTACCCTTGATCTCGCCGCCGCAGAAGGTATGACCTCCGTATCGGTCAATGATTCTAATGGTTCGTGGTCTTCATCCGTATCATTCCTTCTAAAGAATCTAGGAAATGTAGGTGCTGTAAGTTGCCGTTTATTCGATCTTCTAGGTGAAAGAGGTTCTCCAGTTGCATCATCTGCTTGAAGGGGATGGCTACTTTCATTGGAAGGTAATCTAGTGCTGATATCGTCGACTAAAGTAGTCATACCCGGACTGGGAGCCTCGACTGTGGGTGAAGTAGGTGCAGATGCCGGACGAGTAGGTACGCTATTAGTGCGTTTTACATTCCCTCCTCCGCCAGGTGGAGCTGGCTCAGTAGCTTGACGGGGGTTATTGATCTTGTCGGAATTTTGACTTGATCGTCTGAAAAAGTGTTGGGTAGAATTGGAGAATCTGATAGGCGCAGGATGAAGTAATTTCATATGTGATGGACCTGATAAACCAGAGGATAAAGTCGTAGAAGGAGATTCAGTAAATCGTTTAAAATTCTTTAATGGAGATGGTGTTGATCCATTTTGTTGTGGCTGGGTATTATTGGGTGTTGAAGTATCTTTTGAACTTCTCCTAGAGGAAGATGAGAAAACACCACTCATCCTATGACTATGCCTTTCCTTGTTTAATGAAAAATAGCTCTCCTTCTCCCTCTCTTTACCTGATTCTCCTTCTGTCATTTCACCTTGATGGTCTCCTTCCTGATTTACCTGTCCCTGTTCTACATCTCTCCCACTCCTATGCAGGTTCTTGGCTCTGAGCTTCGCCATACCCCTCTGAGTGAACGTCCACCACGGAGGCTCATCGTCGCTTGTTTCGTCATCGCTATCTACGGACGAGTCGGACGAGCTAGAATACCTCAATCTACGACGTCGTTTGGGCAGATCAGGGGATAATGTGAGATTTTCAGGATGAGGAAGCGGGGAATGTGCAGGTGAAGGCGGAGTAGGCGGCTCGAATATTGCTGAGGCTGAAATGATCCAAGCAGAAAGCAAAACTTATCAGAATTCGGGAAAGGGTTTCTAGTCAGAGAGAATGTTAGACTTACGAGGTACAGTCCTGACTCTTCTGGCGATTGATCCACCCTCTCTTACACTTCCGCTCATTGGACTCAATGTTCTCATACTATTGTCACCATCTATACGGATTGATGGATCAGGACTCTTGAGTTTCCCATCATCGACTTCTCTCGCTTTGCCCTTGTCAGGTCTAGAACGTGATTCCCTTCTACCCCTTTTATTGGTAGTCGAACTTTCCGCATTGGCACTAGACATCTTCACGCGTACGATAATACCTCAAGCTTGTGAGAAAGTGGTTTTGAAGATGTATGTTGAGTGATGTTATTGTTCAAAGTCTTTGTTGGAAACGAATAAAGGAAGTCTTCGACCAAGATGCCAAGCCCCTTCGATGATCCCGATGGGATAGACACTCTCACTCTTCTTCCCTTCTCGCTTCTTCTATCTTTGAATCTTCACAGATTGATTAACGACCCCCTTGGATTGGCATCAGGTGATGGATGTCACACGATCAAAGCCGATGAAGCGAAGAGATGTGAATTAGTAAGATGTCCTTTGGTCTGATGGGTTGTAGCGCGTTGGGAGTCGGTCGTAAGTTGAAAAAAGCGAACCAAACAACTGAGAGAGGTGGCAAATGCGAAACTGACGATGAACAATGGGACAATTCGATAGAGCGTAGGTGAGACCCAATGGTGATAGCAATGAGATCAAAAAGTATTGGATGATATAGTATGATATACTACGGTATGATCATGCCGAATTCAAGTTGGATGCATCATCTTGAGCCAAAGGTCAATCATGCAAACAATCAAGAATATTCGGTTACTGTTAGTTGCGACGTTAAAATAACAGCTTAATTACCCCTGAGCGGGTTCATTTGTTCCCTACGTATGTACACATGCAGCACTGCTCACTGACTATGTATCGACTTCCAATGCATATATAGCATCATCTTCAGCGACTACATCCTCTGCTGCTGAAGGTGTCAGTTCTTGAGCCAGCTGCCATCTAAGCATCAGATATCACTCTCCCTGTATTCACTGCATACAGGGAAGGTACCTCTGGTCAGCCTCAGTTGGATTCGAGATGTACACCATCATTCAGACTCGACTGTCTCGATAACTTTCGAACAGACTTTTCTACCAATCCCAGACCATCATACAATGTAATATACAATGCATGTTCATGAGGATATGATGACCTTCTTCTTTCCTCCTCTCACCCTCATTCATCCAACCCAAACCTAGACCTCATTAACGTCTACCAGGTGAAGCCTCTCTATCTCTACCTGTCCTTCGAGCGCCAGATGCAGGCGCACGCGATCGAGCTCCTGAAGGTGCTTTCGAGAATGCAAAGTCGCTACGTTCCCAAAGAGCAAGATATCAATGTTTAGGTGTTAATGCGAAGACCCGTCTTCTGTAGGAAATTATCTAACTCACGTCTTGATTGTCTTTTCCAAGAAGGTCGTCCCATCTGTACCTTTTACAGCTTTCTCTGCTTGCTCTTTCTCTGGGAACTCTATTAATGCGTAACCCTACATTTGAGCCAGTGGGATGTCAGTGGACAGAACCTATTTGATCCGTACTACTTGCTTCCCTCCGTGAAGCGGTATGAAAGGGTGAAACCTACCATTACATAACCCGTACGTCTATTCAATGCCATAGAAAGGTTCTTGACTTCTCCATAATCACCAAATAGATCTTGTAAATCCTCCTCCGTGGTCTCCTCGTTCAACCCTGTTACAATTATGATCCATCCTTCTACAGCTATATGAGAGAGAAATTGTCATCAGCTTGGTACGTCCCGAGGGATGCTTATACCAGAGTACAGAGAAATGAGAGACATGGTTTGCTTGGACTAACATTTAGCTGCCCATGAATGGCCTGCTCCGTTGACTTCTCCAGCTAGTTGGCGATATTCGATTAAACAGTAATTGATGGAAGGAAGCAGCAATTATTCGGTAGGAGATAAGGGGAAAAATCAATGACAAATATGTCAGCTATATCCTTTCCGTGACACCTCAGTATCCTTGAGCTAGCTCACCCATATCGACGTCGGCCATTTTGAAGAGTATCAGTTGATTGTTTTAGGATGGAAGGTGGAGGAAGGAAGATGATTGAAAACGTGTTTTCGGAATTTGATGTAGCACTTTGAGTTGATTTATCGCTGCCTACTCCGAGTCGCCGATACGAGATGTTGTGGAGACTGTCTGCCTGTCTATGTGATTACTTTGGTCAAAGATCGTATGAAGACATGGATCCGATAGATGATATGATCTTGCCATCATCATGAGTCCTTAGTTACAGCTGAAGTCGAGTTGAGCGTGGCGGATTTATCACCAGAATCGGTCAATCCCGCTTTGTGGCGATGATTGGGGGTTGTGTCACGTGACATGTGTATATCCAGCTCTTGCTTGCTAGTGGGATATAAGCAATGCAATGACGGACCGGTGATATAACCAACTAGAACACTGGAAACCCACCCCTTTTCATCCATCCTCCTCCTCCTCATCCTCATCAGGCTTATCACCATATCTACATCTAGCTTAAGACAAGCCGCTACACAAAGCAGGATCTTGCGCCGACCTACCGGATCTTGTCAGATATTCTATACCTTTTTTGACAAAGCCACCTCGCAATATCAACAGATAGATCACATACTCTACCCACTCCTGATACTCATCCCCTCAGACACCTGCACATCGAAATTCATCAGGTCAACTCACACCGTCGATCAACCCGATCCGAAGGAGATAACCCATTCAAGATGTCAGGGTGGAACACGAACCCTCAGTATAGACCTCTGAATGTGAGGGACGCGCTGTCGTATCTCGATCAAGTCAAGGTCAGTACTGTTGCACAATGCATCCACTTTCCTACCGTCAACGGGGTCGCCATGCGCGATCCAGCTGTTGGTAGCTACATCTAGACTCAAAGGATGGCGTGTTCTGTCTTGTGTGCGTCGTGGATGACGAGCTTGTATGATTGATGTATGGTGGTGTGGTGGTGTGTTTTTCATGAAAACATGCCTCCACCGGGTCTATCCACATTCTCCCCGCCCATTACACTCCATTACAACTCTGGCCCTTCCCTCACTTACATCCTGTTTTCTTCTTTCTATCTAGGTGCAATTCAGCAACCAACCAGATGTCTACAACCGCTTCCTGGATGTTATGAAAGAGTTCAAGGGTCAAATGTGGGTCTCCCCAATCCGTACATCTAATTCGAACGCGCTAGACTGACCTTCTCGTGCTGTAGAATTGATACACCCGGAGTCATTGATCGTGTATCTACCCTTTTCAGAGGTCATCCCTCTCTCATCCAAGGATTCAACACTTTCCTACCCCCCGGATACCGCATCGAGTGCTCTGGCACTGATGGTGATTCCAACAGTCTGATCACTGTCACCACTCCAGCCGGTACAGTCAGCCAAATACCTGGAGGGTTTGCCGCTGCCATCGATCAGAGGGAGAGGGAAAACAGAGCGAAACCTTCTTCTGTCCGACCTCCACCTCCACCTGAACAGGAACCAAGACCTACTGCCGCTGCCGCTACAGCTTCAGGAGGAACATTATCAACTCCTTCCACTCAACCTCTTCCTCCTATCCATTCTCACCTCGCTACTGGTCCACCCCCCTTCCAGAGTGCTTCTCGACCAGGTACATCATCCGCCACCACTCAACCTGGAAGACCATCCCAGCCTGCTGCTTCCACACAAGCTCCTCCAGGTCCCTTACCTCTACCTCCCCAAACCCAACAACCTCTTCCTCCATCCGGTCCTTCCACCCCCTCTGCAGCGCAGTTCCTTGCGTCCGGTGGTCTTAACAACAATCAACCTTCCTCCGGTCAAGCAGCCCAAGGAGGCTCTCGAGGTCCCATCATGGAGTTCAATCATGCAATCACCTTCGTCAACAAGATCAAGAACAGGTTCAATTCGGAGCCAGACACCTACAAGCAGTTCTTAGAGATTTTACAGACCTACCAAAGAGATACAAGAGATATTGCCGAGGTGAGTTGATCGACCTTTTCCTCTCTAGTCATTGGACTCTGAGCTGATGTGCTCTTCAGGTGTACGAGCAAGTCACTCAGCTTTTCAACAATGCCCAAGATCTTCTCGAGGAATTCAAGCAGTTCCTACCTGAGAATGGTGGTTTCGGCGGTATGGCTGGTTTTGGTTCTTTTGTACAAGCTGCCGCTGGAGCACCTCCCGCTGCTGCAGACAAGCTTGGTGGTCAGAAGAGGGGCGGAAAAGAGAGTAAAGAAGCGAGTGCGCAAAAGAAGAGACGTGCAGGTGTGGCTGACGTCGGCAAGGGTGCTGCTCAAAGCAAGGTGAGTCGTTCGATCATGTTTATGGGCAACGCTAAACTCAGTGCTGTAATCAGAAAAAGACCGGTGGTCAACGAGGTGAATCTCCTTCGATCGAGGACAACGAACCGGCGTCTGCTCCTGCTCCCTCTGGTAATCAACCGCAAACTCTTGCTTCACCCGATGAAGTCGCTTTCTTCGACAAGGTCAAGAAAGCCATCGACGATAAAGTCGTTTATCATGAATTCCTCAAGCTTATCAACCTCTTTGTCCAGGATATGATTGATACGCAAACTCTACTTGAAAGAGCGTATCATTTCATCGGAGAAGCTCCGGAAGTTTGGGCGAATTTCCAGAAAGTGGTTGGAGCCAATGCGGATGGTAAAGCTCCTCCTAACCCTGCAACCGCTCAAGGTGGTTATGGATTCGGAGGAATGATTGGTGTGGATAACCAAGTCGTCGAGAATGTTCCAATGCTCGAACGAGTCAAACCTGATCTTGCGGGAAAGAACGCGAAATCATTTGGACCAAGTTACAGAAAACTTCCTCGAACTGTGAGTTTTACTTTGACTTTGACATCAACGCTGCTGACACTTACGCGATAGGAAATCAACCTCCAATGTACTGGTCGAGATGCCATGTGCTGGGAAGTGCTGAATGATGAATGGGTATCCCACCCCACCTGGGCTGCTGAAGACGCAGCACCATTCATCTCTCACAAGAAGAATTCATACGAGGAAATGCTTCACAAATCTGAAGAGGAGCGACATGAGTACGACTACCACATCGAAGCTAATCTTCGAACCATCGCCCTTCTCGAGCCGCTTAACAACAAAATTCAAACTATGGATCCTGAAGAGAGAGCAAACTTCAACCTCAAAGCTGGTCTCGGTGGTCAAAGCAAGTCCATCTACCAACGAATCATCAAGAAGGTTTACGGTAAGGAACTCGGTCCCGATGTCATTCGTGCCCTGCACGAGAACCCTGTCGTCGCTCTTCCCATTGTCCTCGAGCGATTGAAGGCGAAAGATGAAGAATGGAAGAAAGCCCAAAGAGAATGGAACAGAGTATGGCGAGAGCAAGATGCCAAGAACTTCTACAAAGCACTTGATCACCAAGGTGTTCAATTCAAGACTTCGGACAAGAAAACTCTCATGCCAAAGAGCTTGTTAGCAGAGATCGAATCGAAACGAAGGGAACAAATGAACGAACGATCAGCCTTACTGGATCCTCGACCATGGCGAGCTAAACCTCAGATCGAATTCCAAGTGAAAGATATCGAAGTCCTAAAAGATTCTATCAAGCTCATCATAAGTTACCTTGATCGAGTCAGCAACTCCTTATCGACACAAGATCAAAATCGTGTTGAACGATTACTACGCGATTTTATCCCCGCTCTCTTCATGCAAGACAAAGATGAATTCGATGCGGAATTCGGAGACGATGATGAGACTCCCGGAGAGGATTCTGAGGAGTCCGATGGTGATGTCAGCATGGCTGACGATGACGAGACTGGATCGGTTGTCTCTACGTCCAAGAAAGGGGCAAAGAAAACAACGCACGCAGCCGATCTTCGAAAGAAGCTTCTCAAGCAGGAACTAGCCGGAAGGGAAAAGAGGGGATCGACAATGACACCTGGACCTGACGGCGATAACGCCGTTGATAACGCACCATCCGTAGAAGGCACACCAGTAACTGAAAATGGTGAACGGGCAGAAACACCTTTACCTGTCCCTGCTGATCCCGCTGAAGTCGCTGAAGCAGTTGAAAAGGATAAAGCTGGAGCTGAGGCATCTGAACAAACTTGGGTCCAAATCGATGGTCTTACGGAATCGCAAGTCCCCTCCGAGAAGAGCTCAGAAGCTGGAGCACCAGAGCCGAAAGCTTTACCTACGAGAAAAGCCAATTTCTTTGCCAATAATCATTTCTACGTTCTCATCAGACTCATCCAGGTGAGCTGCAGCTCGCTTATTTTCGCAGACTTTTAAGCTGACTTTATCTCCGTTTGGGACATAGATCCTGTACTCTCGATTGGTGATGTGTAAGGATATTGCCGAGAAATTGGCTTCCGAGAAGAAACAACCGATCAACCCATTAGCCATCAAATTGGGATTGGCCGAGCCTGACTCACACTTTTTCGGTATTGAAGATGGTGAAAATCCCGCCCAGCATTATTATGGACATCTGTTGAGTATGGCAGAAAGGTTGTTTGAAAACGAAGTGGACAATGCGCATTTCGAAGAGACTTTAAGAGTGATGTTTGGTAATAAGGCGTATATCATGTTCACGGTTGATAGAGTGATTGCGGCTATTGTCAAGCAGGTTAGTGGTTTTATCATCTCTGCCCTTGTCCTTTGACAGTGTGAAGAGGAAAAGCTGATTCGATGGATCCTGCGCAGGCACAAACGGTGTTAGGTGACATGAAATCGCAAGAACTGTTCGCTCTCCTACAAAGAGATAGATTGCACGAGAGGACTAGTACGAGAAGACAGATCGCTTATAGGATGCAAGCTGAAGGTGTATTGGGTTCAGATGAGAACTTGTTCAAAATTTCATATGTAGGTCGAGGGAGTGCGTGGTGACGTAGTAACGCTGATGTCCATGGGATTTTAGCAACCGTCACGAGATATTGTCTCGATACAACTGTTAGGTAGAGAGGATTTGTCTGTAGATGATGCTGAGACCGCGCAGGAGAAGTGGAGACAGTATATCGAGAGTTATATCTTGGTTAGTTAATTGATTTCTAATCTCGATTGATTGATAACTGATACTTGGTGTTTCATAGACCCATCCTACTGAGGGATTACCTCATCGGGTTGATCCCCCTCTTCTCCAAAGGTACGCTCAGCTTTCCGAGTTTGCTAATGTGATCTTAGCTGATGATCGCTGTTCCAACAGGAACCTTGATGAGAACCTCAAGCTATCTTCGAATGAAGTTATCACCAAAGACGGTATAGAAATCAAGATTGCCTTGGGCAACTATAGAATGTTCTTCACTCCTGGTAAGTGGTCGTATTTTCTTCCCTCGTTTATTCGGGAGACATGGCTGACCCGGTTGATGGTTCTGGGGAAAACAGATACCGAAGATTATTTCCATTTGATTCGAAATTCCACTGAAATCAACGAGACTGAACAGAAAGAGAAAATATATCTGGAAGGAGCTAAGAAAAGGTTAGACGATTGGTTGGAAAATAGTTTGAAAGGTGATAATGAATAGAAAGACAGGATAATCTAGTTCCCCGTATCTGTATTCATACCCTGCTTTCCCCTTCTATCATTCTAGAGTGTTGTATACAATTCTACCTGCCTTCTCATCCCTCGATACTTTCTTTATGAACATATAAAAATAATCTAGTCTGTTCTTATGTTATCGAACGTTTTTTTGTTTCTTCCTTTGCGGGGTGACATGTATGATATCTATTGCTTGAACGTCTGGTCTCGAATGATGATTGAGAGTATGCGGGACACAGTCCCCGTTTGCATCACAGTAATCAAAAATGACTCATAATCTCATATGAACATTGGAAGACGTCAAAAAGATTAACTCTGGCTAGTTTCGATCCAGCGACCTCAAGGTATCAAATCTTCTGATCAAGATATGAGCCTTGCGCTCTATCCTCTGAGCTACAGAGTTTTAGACGAAAGGGCCATCTTTTTACACCTACATCAATTATAGACACATCAGCTTTTTTACCAGAACAGGGAAATGAGAGGCACCCGATGGAATTCCCGGCTGCGCATAAATCAAAATTATAAAAGTGAAATCTTAATCCTGTTTCCCTTTTCTTTCGCCCCGACCCTCTTTTTGTTCTTCGCCTGACTGAGGCATTCGCGTTGTCCTGCCAGAATTCGTTGTCATTTGTTGTCTGCATATTCATATTCATTCATTCATTTGATTTATCATACATCTGCTAACATACCGTATCAGTGTCGACGACATGCCCTTTTCTTCGACCTCTTCCCCTACGCCTACACCTACTTCCAGTCCATCACGAACGACTAGATCAGCATCGGACGGTCTGGTACAATGGGTATCGTATACTGGCGAATCAACTACTACAATTGATTATATAGATTCCAATGGGAACTTCTATGTAGCTTCATCTTCATCTTCATCTTCATCGCCTTTAGTCGGATCATCAAAAAGTACTTTATCCTTATCGTCTTCTACCCATCAAGGTGGGAGCGGAACCTATGGACAGTACGGACCTTCACCTACACCTATTGGTGGTGGTGCAAGTTCGAGCTCTGGCTTGGCATCAGCGTCGATATCTAGTATGAGTGGGAGTGGAAATAGCACCGAACAGAATTCTAGTACGAGTAGTGATACTCAACCTCAAGACAAAGGGATGCCTTTATATGTGATAATCATTATCTCTGTGATAGTCACGTTGGGATTGGTGGGATGTTGTTCGGGTTGTTGGATCTTTAAACGAAGGCGAAATAGAAGAAATGAACAAAGATCTAGATCTAGGATAAGTGAAAATGAAATTGAAGGTGATGAATATAAGCACGAAGGATATTCACCATCGACTATGACTGATTCATATCCACCACCACTATCTCAAAGGGATTTAGCCAACGTTTTAATCACTTCATCTGATCGATCTCGATCACCATTAACGCCCATACCCAACTCTGCAACTCCCTTCATCCCTCATTCCGGGCGAAGAGGGACAAGGACAGATTCGCTCTACACCGATAATTCAGAATTTGACATGTTAGCTCAAGATGGTTCATCATACGCTAGAACCTTATCGACTTATAGCGAAGTTATCAATTCTGAATATTCCGAAAGAGATCTCGGAGGTGGTGGTGGTACGGGGACATACAGTTCTGCGACACCAACACCACTGCAGATGAATGGTAGATCATTGATTAGACCTAGGTTGGAAGTTGATACGAAATCACCAGATGGTCCCTCTTCTTCAACCTCGCCTTCAAACACGTATACGAACACAAATACAAATAACACTTTTTCACCTTCATACTGGAACACTCTCACTTCGTGTTCATCTTCAAATTCGGATACCCACACTCCTTTACCAACTATCGCAACGGGTACTCTGATCTCACCATTCTCCGATCCTGTAGTACACTCACACGCTACTCAACCTCCCATTTCACCTATCTCAATGACATCTACCACCCGATCGTGGAGGACCGAAGATGAAGTGTTACTTATGGCTCGTCCGTCACCATCTGCCAGAAGTACAGGTAACGGCTCCAACGGTTTACAGAGAGGTACGACGATTGTTAGATATACCGATGGAGGCGCAGCGTTGGTTAATCCTTTTGTAAGAGGTGACGAGGAACGGTCACCCCCTAGTTATGGAGAACTATATCCTCAGGATAGATAAGGACATTTTGGTGTTTCTGTATGGATTTGTATAAAAGGAGTCTTTTGGGTTTTTGAGTTGTAATACATGCAGAATTGTACTTTATAAATCCCTTCCCCGGTTTTTATCGCAATGAAAAAGATATAAATACAAACAAACAAGACATGGCTAGAATCTAATTCTGTCCTGCAAGTCTTTTACAGATATCCTGGCTTACTATTACTCATCTGGCAAACTGGATAATATTCACATGGAATGCTGAATCTTGATTTTCTGATACTTTGGGGAAAGGGGTTGTATGGCTCCAATTTGTTTAATTCGATAAGCTTTACCAGTCGATCCTTCTTGATGCTCCTCCGTCGCGATAATACACGATTGAGTGGTTCATCCAGGAATCCAAATGAACTCTTCTGATCAGCCAGGTCTTTGATAGATTTCCTCCAAATTGCGTGGTCTATAGATGCTCTATAGACAATACATCCGAGCTCATGATCCCGCTGGACCTGATCCTCATTTATCATCTGCCTCTACTTGAGGAGGCGTAGGAGGCCTGGAAGCATACTGAGGTGGATCTGTCGGAGTCATATCCAATGGCTGGGCAGAGGAGGCTTTAGACGTGAAAATCTGATAAGCGAATAGATCAGTACAATATGGCCCTTGAACGACGGCTGTCCCAATAGATCGCGAACTCACGATAGATGGTCTGGAATGGGCAAATTCATTCAACCTCTCTAATACCTCATTCCTTTTATCCTCTTGTTCCAATCCATCATCCTTGTCATCCGTCTGTTGATTTTCATCGTTGTGCAACCTCAACTTGGAGGTTGAGGCTAGATTCCAAACACCATAAACCTCATCCCCTTCATCATTCCTTATCATGCCGAACCTCAATTCTCCCTCCTCCGTTCCATCTCCACCCTTAGTCCCAAATCCGCCACGCTCTTTTGCGGTTTTCCATCTTTGTTGTTCTTCCGCCGACAGCTGCTCAAACGTCTTAAATGGATTTTGACTGACGATCGACGTAAAAGGAGGATTACGAGCGAACTCGTTGTTCATGATGGCTCGTTCAGATTGTTCACGCTGAATATCATAGATCGCTCGTGATAATTGATCGATCTTAAGCTTCTCGCTGGAGGTCAAATGAGGAAGGTGCTTTTCGGGGATATCATCCAGTTGATTTGAAGGATTGGGTGGAGGTGAGAGTGAATGAACGAGATCGTTCAAAGACATCCGTCGACCTTGGGTTCTCGGTTTTGGAGATTGGTCAGAAGATGTATCGGGTACATGATCATCTGGTACCTCGTCAAGTGACTTGCCTGTTGATGATTCGTTCATTAGTCAGTAGAGCTAGTTGCATGGTATGTTGGGTTGACACGCACCGTTTGTTGGCGACTGTTCTGTTGACATCTTGTATTATCGATGATACTACGTATAGCACATCAAACGAGACCAGCTGATCACATTGCTTTTTGGGTCACTGAAACTGACTTTGAAATGGGATCTACCATGAACCACCTGACTTGTCTTTGGTTCCATCAGAAGCTAACAGTGTGAACCAAAAACATGACCTTTTCCGGAATTCACGGGTTTGACCGAAAGTAGGATTCCAAGCTAATCTCAGCTTGGATTGAGCGTGCGATTTGATCGACTTGACTTGTACTGAGGGGATTTCTGTTCTGATCCTGTATTCACCAGCATCAAATGTCAGAAGTTCTCATGCGTGAGATCGCGTTTCCGGGTTAGGACTCATGAGTACTGCATAGCACATCTATGACAGCATCGGGGACACACGAGTAAGGAGGTAATCCATGTGGTTGTAAGAAGATGTATTGCAGGCGAGAGGGCATATCGGTATGCTAGGAGAGACGCTGAACATGATGCCCTTCTGCTTAATCTTCCTGCTGTTGACCAGCACGGGCGGAACCCCACTTGACACAGCCAAAGGACGGCTTGTAGTCTTCAATGATCCACCCTATGCTACCACCTGTGATGGGTTTGCAAACGTACCATGAGCGCTCATGCATCGATGACTCTTCTTTTCCGCGAGACTCTCGGATGAAGTCCAGGTATGCATGCGTTCATGACGATCAGCTCATGCTGGGATCGAGAGAGAAGACATGACCTGAGTAGCTGATTGGTGCCACAGTGGCGGAATTATATTGATTGGGTAGGAGTATACCTTTGATGATGGGTTGCCTAGTTCGATCATGTTATTCAGTCAGTTACTCGGTCAACTCGTCATATCCAGTTCCAAGCTTGAATCCATAAACTTAGCATACCACAGACATCAATCAGATCGAACAGACAACAACAATAACAAAAAAAAATCCTCTGTACCTCGGATGGGTCAGACAAGACAGTCAAACATCTAACACTAATCTCAGCAGCATATTGCACTATAACATTATAACATTATAATTTAACCCTTGAAATCCAGACTCGTTCCGGCCTGGATCTTGCTCCACATTTGCCGACACTATACTTTCTACACTTGCCACCATACACCCATATACACCGTACGCCAAATACACCATACATCAATCAACTGGAGAACAATCCCAGTAGACAGACCACCTTGCATAGACACCAGCATACCACAGGAGGACACTCTGCTCATGTGTACGATTCAACCTATCCTGTCCACATAACCATCCCACCCCTTTCGCCTCCCTTCACCATCTTTGCCTCAACCATCATATTATACAGGCACGAAGAAGTTCGGGATTCGATCTTCCTTAGGAGAGATGAGTCCGACATCAAAGTCTGGGAGCGAGGGGACTCCTACTCCCGTGCAGGAAGATGATCGGACACCTACTCCTGGTACGAGGTCGATCGGTGAGTGGTACATAAGCTCCTCTCTCATTTTGAACGTAGCATTCGAAGACAGACGACTGCCTTCCTCCGAATCTCACCTCCCTTGTGCTATGTCGGCTTGACGACCGTCTAGCCCATACTAGCCCATCAGTTCTGAAGAGCGATCAAGCCTTCAATCCAGAACTCAGCAGGATGATTACATCATTCTGCCAAAGACATCCCCTAAATTGAATCAATTTCGCATGGAAGCTCATTGTGTCATTTGATTATAGACACGAATTCACCCCTTCCCCCGTATGATCAATCCTCGCATACTTCTCCGACTCTCCCACTCCCACCGCCAGATTTCAACCCGCCAGCGGATTTTCCAACAGATTCACCTGTAAACAGCATATCGACGCCTTCGACTAGCTCTGCGGCCTCTCCAACCAGGTTTGGCAACACCTTCTCGTCACCTTTGGATCTTGTCCCTGGGGGTAATTTCTCTCCCACGGAAAACCCTTCTCAATTGCACCGTCCTGCCTTACAATCTATACAGAGGATATCCAGTGAATCGATACCTACCCCAGGATCAGGAACGAGCTCGCTGTCTTCAAACCAGTCGGAAGGTGGAGATCATTTGGTTGAAATGAGAGAAGATCTCAAAGAGAAATTGTTACAATCCGAGACCTCTACGCCATCACGGACGAGAAGTAGCTCAGTGTCTACCACGACCACAGAAAATTTCAGATTCAACTTGATCAACCCCACGCCACCCACCGAGCCGGCCCTATTTGAGGAGTACAACGAAGAAGAGTACAATGAAGCTGGTCCAAGTCAACCTAGAAGATTGAGTTCTGGTGCTTTAGCAAATCTGGAGGAGTGTCACGATTTACCTGTAGAACATGCTTGGGACAGTGTGGTAAGTGATTGACACGGAAAGTGCAAGGGCCTGGCTGATATCGCTCATTTCCAGTGGCCCGCACCTGGATCTACGCATCGTAGTGTACCGCCGGACCCAGGTCCATCGAGATTTCCGATCGCCCCTGTATCGCCGTTTGTCACTCCATCATTCTCACCCGCCATCATACCTACAACCTCTTCGAGCTCACTTTGTCGCAGGCCGCCATCGCCAATCGTCGATCCACGTGACCCTGCGTCGCCGGGGAAAAGAAGTCAATCGCCAGTGACAGGCCCTTTCCGATTTTCGCCTAGATCAGGCAACTCATCACCTAATATGGAGCCGAATGGCCCGACTGAGATGTACTATGGTGGAAGAAGAAGATCCATCGCCGCGGATGCTCCGTTATTAGCGCATTCACCACCTTCCACTGCATCCATCTCAATCAACCTTAGCAAACACAACCGATCGTTGTCTAATTCATCTCAGCTTAGTCCACAGAATCGTCATTCGTTTCATCGTGGATCTCCTACGACTGCCAGCCCTCCGAAAAGCCCTATACGCCTGTCCGGGACGCTGCCTGGTGATAATGTCAGACCGATTAGCCCTTCTTCAAGCCGGTCGAAACCGATAGCAGCTCCACCCCTCTCAGCACCGGCAAACAGATTGACAAACCCTGGTGCCTCTCCACCGATATCGGCAATCTCCAAAAGTCGTCCAAGAGGTCATAGTTTGTCTTCCGTCATTCGTACTCAGCCCTTTGGTCTGGAACCTCCCAATCCTTCATCTCCTGAAAAACGACAGAAGTCTCCATTGGTCAATCCTTCCAAATTGGAAGAAACCGATCAATCAGCGGCATCAACGTTGACATCTTCGTCATCTCTTCCCCCCATCTCCTTACCCCCTGCGGTAGCCAAACCGCCCAACCCATTTCCTGAACCAGCTCAAGCATCGACATCAGGCAATTCTGCTCGGCCCCCGTCCCCTCCGCTGTTCGCTCCTCTTGCTCGGCCCGCCGTCCTCAGACGAGCACTGTCAGATTACGATGCAAAGGCTAGGAATACTCCACCGGGATTCCATCGTACGCTCAGTATCACTGCGGAACTCGATAAATCGCCAAAACGCACAACGTCCAATGCTGATATTGCTTCACCCTCGGAACCAAAAGAAGGGGAAGATAATGGTCGGAGCCGTGTGAGAAAGAGTCCGAGAATGTCGCCGAACACCCTTCCAGTAATATCCCCTCTCACCGCGCGATCAGCTGGACCATTGGGAGAAGCAGAGGAACGAGTTGGAGATCTGGCGGAAGCGTCGAACTCCCAAAGCTACTTTCCCGACGTCGGAACACAGTCTTGGTCTGGTGATACCGCGCCGGATCAGATGGGTGATGTGGACATTGTGGATGAAGGTGACATGTTACCCATGGGCGACGTTCAGATGGATGTCACTTTTGACGATGAGGGTCTCAATACCTTAGAAAGGATTTTCCTACTCAGCAAAAGTGAATATCCTTTTCATCGGGCTTATGTCGCACGAGTGCTTGGGGATCTGCTCAATGAGGTGGATCCCTGTGAATCAGTCGAATATGTCTTACCTTTACTGAGTGGATTTTCAATGGATGATGATGAAAGTGTCAAAGAGGCTTTTGCGTCGGAATTGCATCGGATCCTATGGTATTTCTATTCAACCTGCAAACTCCTAGTAGACGAAGGAGAAGGTGAAATGGTAGAGATTCCTGAACCTGAAGGGCATGATATGCCTCGAGTTGGACATCCGCCTGAGACTCGGCAGGAAACCGTCACGATCACTTCGGAAGGTATCAATACGGTGCCTACGCCTACTATAGCCGAGGCTGCCGAAAGTGCTGTTCCAATGGGTCGACAACGATCAAATACCTCTTTGCTCAGCACTAGTAGTGCTACAGGTCCATCGTCCGCAGGATCAAGCTTGACTCGCCCGTCATCATCCAAATTCTCTCCGGGTATTTCGGAAACTCAGGAGGACGTCAATACCCCGAACTCCTCAGTTTCTGCATCTTCGCAAGATACAGCCTTCAGTCCTGGATTGCACATCAAGCCCTTTGCTGAGAGTGGTGACCAAGAGGACTTTTCGAAGGAAGATCAAGGTATCTTAGTTGACCGACCAGTCTTAGCAGTCAATTTCTTTACGCCGTTGGTCGGCTCATTGCTGCTCAATCAGAATCCTGTCATATCTGAATCAGTCAGAAATGGTGTGGTGGCAGTACTAGAACGCTTGAGGGGTAAGGGCGAAGTACTACTTGAAACTTGGGGCCATCTAGCTCAGCAACCCGAAGCCGATGAACGGAGAACTTTCGCCACTCAGAATGGACCTCATCAACATGACTTGCGACCTTTTTTCACGGAAGCTAGGAAAGTGGTTGAAATAGAATTGCTCCAGGGCATAATCATCGGGATGGGTCAGTTGTCGACTGACATGCCCGACATGGTCTTTGAAGGATCAGATCATGGTGAAGATGAGCTACGCGATCAGGAAGCGTTCCAAGCTCAATTGATCCAAGAAGCTACCGCGGGACGAGCAACGTCGATGAACCTTATTGGAGCCGTTTCAGAGTTCTTCGAGCAGCAGGAAGTGGTGGAAAACGGATTTGTGGAAGAAGTACTGGCCTCTGGAGATGGTGATGTACCTGTTAGAGCTGAGGCAGCAGTAGCTATGAGCTGTTTGGCGAAAATGATCCCGGTTGAACATGTTTATACAATGGTGAGTTCATCGGTCAGACTGTTCTTGGTTTCACACATTAATTTGGTTGATTAGCTACCTCTCTTCGAGTCGTTCTGCGAAGATGATAACGATCATGTCAAACAATCGGCATGTCTGGCTCTACCGGCTTTATGTAGACGTATCGAATCTCCAGATTATCGACGTTCCTTTGCTGTGAAAGCGGTTCAAACTCTTATGTCGGGTGACGAAGATGTGCGATGTGCTGCTCTGGAAATGCTAGGAGAGGTCATATACATCTTTCATGATGATCCCCGAGGACCACCTGATGAGCTTATCGATGTGTATACGGATGACTCGGAAGTTAGAGACGGCGAACGAGACTCAGATTGGGACGTGGTGGCTATCTTCAACGTGAGTGTTTTACCTCCCCGACCAATCGTGACGTGATAGTTAGCTGACATCGTGTGTCGTAGTTTCCTGGTGTTTGTCTTACATTGGGTTCCGAAAGATGGTCCGATGTTCGAGATCTCTTCCAACGCTTGCAAGATCGAGCGGGAGAAAAGGTCCTTCGTACCACCGCGTCATGCTTACATGAACTCACCAAGATACTTCGTCCGGATCAAGTTGTCTCCGACCTTCTCCCGGTGTATACCAGATTATTAGGTGATTCCGAAGAGATCAGAGAGAGGGTATTCGAACATGTCGATACGATCATCGCGTCTGTACCTAAAGAAGTCGGATGGAGCTTGTTTCAGCATCTCGCAAGAGGATGGAAAGAAGGTATGCTAGGTGGATGGCGGGCTAGGGAGAAACTTGGTTTACACATACCGAGCTTTCTTGAGACTTTCGCGAACAGGACCGGGATAGAAGAGGTCTTGGAAATGATGAGAGATGCCCTTCTTGACCCTTTCGCAGCAGTCAGAGATGCTGTTACCAAAGGTGTAAGTGTTTAATGCAACACCGGTGCCTCTGAAGATCTTGCTGATGAGTGATGTGCATTGCAGATCCCGAAAGCTTATGAGGTGCTCGGTACTCAGTCGCCAGTAGCCAAGCGGTTCCGAGACATCTTACTCGAATTGGGAGATTCCCGAGCATTCAAGCAGCGTTTGACGTTTGTCAGATGTTTGAGGGAGTTCGTCAAGCCCCCACCTAATCGACAGGCATTCGAGGATTTCTTCTTACCCGTTTTACCCCGATTATCTAAAGATGTTATCGATGTACGACTAGGCATTGCTCAAATCATCGCTGACCTATTCGTTGTCGGAGCATATTATTCAAATGTCGGTCAAAATGTTCCTAAAACGATATGGGAGATTGCCCATGATCTAGCAATCGATCAATCTACCGATGTGAGAGATACAGTAAGAAAAGTGAATATGAATCGAGCGAGACCTACTGGTAAAGGAAAGGATGTTCAAGTTCCATACGAAGTGAAATTACCTGAAAATCCAGATCGATCTTTAAAACCTGGTCAAAGAGAGGGCACCTCACCTTCAAACTCGACTTCAACTGTTGGTTTACCACCTAAGAAAAAATCCAGTGGCTCATCCTTTCCTGCTGTATCGAACTCTGCTGTAGCCGAACGACAGGCCTCTTCCTCGTCGTCGTCGTCGTCGTCTAACAGTCAGGATCAGCAAACCAAAGGTTTACCGTCATCACCTGTCAGAAGGCCTAGTAATGAAGTCATGATGAAAATGGAATTGATGGATCTTACTGGCTTAGACAAGGAATTTGGACCTGACGCTGCGTCGGGACCCGGATCTGGGTCTCAAGCGAGTTCAGATGATATGTCAATCACGCCCGGATTGATTTTGAGTAATATACAACAAGAGGGCAATCTGAGTTCGAGTAAATTTGTTAAATCTCCTTTATCAGCTGGATACATACCACCTCAAGAAGGAGAGGAAGAGGAGGAAGATAAAGGGAATCCGTTCGCATCTAGTTTTGGACAAGCTGCTGTTATGGATGTGAAAAATGATGATGAGGAGGAGATGAAGTAAGTACAATCGTATGTCTAAGATGGTTTCGGATATAGCAGAATTCTGTATCGACTAGAATGATTGAGAGTATAATTCTATACTGTAGGTAGAGGGAAATGCTAGGGGTGGTGATGGTGCGACGTGGTTGGTATACATATATATAATCACACTTCTATTTATAGATATCTGAACGACAAATATTGTATCCTTATTAAAAACAAGAGATGAAATAGATAATATCATATTTGCTTACAATGTGGACAGCCAGCACAGTACTGACCGTTCGCAAGACGGGAAGCGTTTCAATATGTCACATACAGTACATTCGATAATCAGACTAATTAACTACCCACGCTCACGGGTGTATATCCCCCACCTGATCCTGAACCAGCAGATCTCATCTCCTGGTTGAGATTCGGGTTCGACCTCGTTGGGAATAACTGTGAAGACATAGGTAAGAGTGCCTGGGACCATTCTCTAAGATCGGTTGGTCGACCACGGGTTTCGATAGCTTCACGCAGTCTGAATGAAGCGAATAAAGTGTCATAGTATATCAGTCTATCGTTGAGAATGGATCTACTTGGGGTATTGTGCAAGACTCACCTCGCTCTTATAGCTGCGTAGAGCAATAAACCAAATACGATCAAAAGGAAGAATGTCACTACCAATTGATCTCTCGGCGAATCTCGTTCTGTGTCGATGAAGCAAAAAAAAGCCAAAAAGGATTAGTCAACGAAGTAGCAATCTGGACAAACATAGTATTTGATGTATAGTCTAGATGTAGACGAGGATGGCAACTCACTGAAGCACCTAGCTTCTACATCACCTTCCGTCCCAGTTCCAATATCCGTATCCAACTCTGGTACTTGAGCACCTTTACATATGTTCAATTTTTGGTCCAAGCAGAATTGTCGTGTACATGTCAGACATGGTTTCTTGGGGTTCTCGGGTCGATATAATGGTATGATAGTTGAGTTCGAGAAACATATACCTATAATATCCATAACAAGGTTTTAGTCATTCTCGTAGTGTAATGTGGTAAAATCGATGTAAGATGGACTTACATTTACAATAGGATAGACCTGGATCGTTATATAATGCTGACACTGATAAGGATGTTGTGAATAGTATTGATAGGATAATTGTCCATATGCTTAGGCGGACCATGGTGAGACCCTTTGAATCTTTTGTAGCTTGATGGGGCAGTTCGGGCAGAGACCTTACAGAAGTGTTTTAGTTGGATCGTTGAAGCGAGACGAGTTGAGTCAGTTGACACTGGCTTGATGGTCTATATGATGATCATAGGTAATTGTTCATTAATTGATTGTATGCAGATGACCATGCTAGAATAACCATCTTGACTTGATCCACCTCGATAAACCTTGATAGACTGCATACTCGGCGTAAATGCCATGTGACCACGTGTCGGCTATGTTATCGGAGATTTCCGCAATACGGCCGTACTCGAGTAGACAGCGAAGAAAGAGATTTGGATGACGACGAGTTGACTATTGCTACAGTACCACTATCACCCATAAACAATTCATATGGATCTCATATATATATAACATATATGAATCATACCTCATACCTACTATCGACGACATAGCATATATACCCCTCAGAGCCTATTGCCCAACCTACACACATCCCATCGTAGCTGAACCCCGCCAAGAGATCCCATAAAACCAACATTCGTTACCATGTCACTATGATTGTGCTAATTTTGCCCCGGTAACTCTCAGTTTGTTTTGCGCAGAGGTGTCCGGTGAGTCAGCCATCCAGGACCTCGCAACCCTGCCGTCCGTCCATATCTTCTTTACCTCCCCCTCCATTGCTGATGACGGTAAATTGAACAGGCACTTACACCCGGCCCTCAGCTTCTTACCTAAACATTGACCACGATCATCGATATATATAACTCTATCATATCTACACTTCAACTTGTCCTTATCGTCACAACAAGTACGAGATGTCTGACTCGACCAACAAAAAAGACCGTTCAGGTCTACAGCTCAACACTCAATCACCCAATACTACACCTTCAGTTGCTAGTGCCGGATCGAGATTCTTGTCAAGGAGGGTATGGGGTCGAGCAAGCGCTACTACCAAGACCTCAACCGGTCAAGATGAATTACCTACTTTATCAAATCCAACCACATCATTCAGCCACCCATTGCGCAAAGATTCAACTGAAGAGGTACCTAAAAATCCCAATCAAAATTTCCATCTGGAAGAAGCTATTGAATTGATGAACCCCACACCTCCTTCTCCTGAAAATAGCAATAACACCATCTCATCGCCTGAATTGATCGAATTGATCAAGGCGACATCTGTCTATATCACCAACCTACAGCTAGATAGTAACAAAGATAATATCGATCCGTTCAATACTAGCGTTTCCTCATCATCTTTGACCTCAACAGCAACAGTCACCCAAGCAGGTGAAAATGAAATCAACGACAACAAATCGTCTTCCGGCGCCATTACCCCAGACAATGTCAAGACAATCTTTCTAAGAGCTATATCTTTCTCGGATAGACGCAATGAGCCTTCGTTGAGAACAGCAGGAATAAGGTTGTTGACTTCTATCATGACCTATTGCCCCCCACCAAGGTACTTCTCGGAACAGTCAAAAGTCCATTTACCGGATACGATAATTGTTAGAACGATGTATAATCTGATTCTGGGATCTGGTCCAGCTCCCAGCGAATCGCCGAATGAAGCCAAAGTAGACCTTATAGGAGCTCAGGTGGTGGCCTTGAAAGTTTTGAGTAAAAATGGGGCAGAAGTCGAAGGGCTTACGGGATTGATAGGATGGTTGGTAAGGATGCTGGACGAGATCAATCAAGACTGGTCAAGATGGTGCGAGATAAAACCCAATGGTGGGAACGAAATCATAAATAGGCCAACTAGAGTGAGTCTTCACCAAACATTTAGTAGCAGAACAAATCGGCTAATTTCCTTATAGCTAAAACCTTTCGATCCGATTATCCCTTTTTCACCATTAGAGACTGCTACCTCTATCCTCGATCTCATCAATCTAGTCTCTTATAATTTCATCGACCTTTTCGACCCGAACAAAGATATAGCTCGTATCATTCAACCTATATTTTCTTTCATCAGCAAAGGTATACTTGCCTATAGCCCTCCCAACGATTTGGCAGGACTCAACATATCTCAAGGTCATGTACCAGCTCCAAATCCTTCAAGAAGGGAATCGCTCAGCTCTCTAGCATTCAGCTCCCCTATGCCTCCACACCAACCCAGCCCGTCTTTGGAGTCAAACCTCCGAAGATCAGCTTCCATAACGAGGCGGAAAGATCATAATATACCTTCAGCATTCAGCACACCATCCTCATCACGTTTCGCCCGTCATTCCACCTTGACATCCCCCCAATCATTGACTTCTGCTTCAGCCCTCCAATCACCGTCACCTCAATTTGCTTCTTTGCCAATGCCCAAGTGGTTGTACCTTCTTCCCTCAGCATGTGTATTATTGGAACTCTTCATCGATCAGACTGTCTTGCCTCAAGATCTGTTCATCGACGTCATGAGATTCGCTTGTATATGCGTGGCATATGACGATGAATCAGGTCTGCCGACCGATGTGGGTCAGGTACCAGTGCATAAATTGCTGGCTGTCATGTTCAGGTCGAACAACGGAAGAAGGGGTGAACTAGCTCTAAGGATCATAATGGAAGAAGGGGCCAGCCAATCTTTCAGAATGACCTACGACGGATTAACAGACGCGGATGCTAGAGTCGTTCAAGGTGCGGTCTATATAGCTAGAAGCTTACTGTTGAATCTGGATGATCCTTCACCTAATCCTGCTACATCACCCTCCGCGTCACTTCCATCGCTATCACCTTCTCTCATGGCTGCCTTGTCAACCTCGAGGTTTACGAAGCCCGAAGATCAACAGGAACGAGCCAGGTGGGAGTCAGTTGATTATGCTGTTCTCACTCTTCTCCAGGATCACCTACACCGACTTGAACAGGGGTCAGGTAAAGATGTGAGCAAAGCAGATATATGGACAGAAGGCCAGGCCGCCTGTGATATACTCAGAGCTCTATGGCCAGTCGCGGTACCTTCTCGGTAAGTGAGATAATTAAATTTCCTTCTCTCGAGCTGACTTCGATGTTCCCAGTGTGTCTGGCTTGTCTCTATACGTTGCCGAAGAACCATCAACATTCGCTGCAATCTTCGATGCCGTCATTCATCAGTTACCCACTGCTATCGAGAAGCTACATCCGTCAGGTACCGCTGCTTCTCCCTTTTTCCATCCAAAATACATTGAGTTACTGTTTAATTATGGCGATCAGCTTTCCGAAGAAGATGCTGCCGTCATACTGGATTATTACGGCAACGAAGGGCTCTGTCTGCCCATGACAGCAGGATGGATAGAAAACATCTGGAAGTTGATCAATACATTCTACGAGTCGACCTTGAACCTGGCTTCGGCCAAGCGTAAACTTGCTATCATCATATTCCGCGATCTATATACCTCTACCGAAGAGATGTCTGCCCCAAGAAGTGAATTCGTTGATAAAGTCATAGTCCCTTTCCTGGACAAGGTGTTATTGAAACAGACAGAAGATTGGTTCCGACAAGAAGCTTTATCTGTGATGATACGTGCTGCAGTGGCCGAGACGATGGAAAAGGATGAAGAAAGGCGTAAAGCAAGAGCCGAAAAGAATGTGGATGAGGTCGAGGAAGAGGATGCATCTGCCTTACCAAGTCAGGAAGTGAAAGAAGCTGCCGCCGGAGGAAGTTTCCATGCTATCAGGAATCTCATCATTTCTCTCGCGTCGACCGCGTGGTGTAAAGATGACGACCACCCTGCTCACCGCACGGCATCGGAAAGAAGACGACCTGCACACCAACTACCAAGAGAATCGAACGCTTCAATCCCGTCTGCCACCAGCTCGTCAGCTTTGAAAGGGTTGATGAACGTTCTCTCGCCCCCGACAAGAACGAAGGACCTGCCTTCAGTCGCACCATCTTTGGCTAGTACGGATGATACCACATCTTCAACCCCTCGACAACAACCCGGAAATCACCGTGTGACACATATGGACTGTCAGTCACTGCACGCCGTCACCGCTCTTATCAAGATTTTCAACGATCTTACCTTTTCTCCACCGCACTCGCTCTCTTCGACGATCAAAGCAGCACGTACACCTGCTTCCGCTCGGTGCATCGCCATCTACCGAGATCTTCTCGGTCTATTGTACCCTTTCACTGATCATCAGCCCGGTAATCAAACACCTACTTCTCGCATCGCAGCCGTTCCTGCTCGGTGTCCAAGAGCAAGGATAGCCATCTTGCAATGGCTGCTTAGGCTCAGAGCAGATCCCAAGCATCGAATCTATCTACGTACAAACCTCGACGTTGACTGTAGATCGTATGCGGACACCTTATTCCGAACTTCTGAAGCTGTTGAAGCACAGCGGTCTAAGCTCATCGCTGACGCTGAGGAATCTCGAGCGAGGACTGAGAGAAGGCAGCTTAACCAACAAAGTCAACAGTCCTTGCCAAATGCTAGGGAATCTTTACGGGACAGAACGTCTACCTCGACTAGAAGCAGGAGCAGATCTCGACCGCCAACCGACCACTCTCCACATCATTCCGCGGACTCCTCTGGTTTCGCTCCTTTATGGTGTCTTCCTGAGACCCTGACATTCGACATGCCGACCGATAGTCTACCATCAGAAGGATTGCTTACATACGATCCCAATCATCCTTCTCTGCGAGTGAAAGATGCTCCTCCGGTAGAAGGTGTCTGGCTACCCGTCTCAGAATACGTCCGAGCTCTGAATGGGATACTACGGCATGAGACCAATTGGGAACTGGTATCCTATGTTCTCTGTCTCTTGCCTTTGCAGCTTAGCAACAAGCTTTTCTTCAGAGGTGGAAGAGCTACACGGGAAGTCAAAGCTCTATTGAAAGCTTTGATCGACCTAATACCTCAAGACGATCGTATAGAACGTCGATGCAAGTATCATCAATTCATCAAAAGGCCGAACGTCAATGCGGCGGTATACCAATCTCTATCAATCCTGATCGCCTACAGAGACGTACTAGAACCACACGAGTGTGACGCTCTGATAGGAGCGTTCGAGGCATGTCTGGAATCGAACTCGGTAGTTGCTAAACCGTGTATTCAAGCTTTAACATTATCGATCTTCGAATTAGAACAGCATCTCGGTAAACGGTTGTTGACGATCATCGGCAAATTAAGGGATATCAACTTTACATCTGGAATTGCGGTACACCTTTTAGAATTCTTGCTAGCATTGGGAGAAAACAAGAACCTGTTCAAGAACTTCACTGACTCACACTACAAGGATGTCTTCACTTTGGTTATCGACTATATCGCTGAACACAATGCTCGATCAGATCAATCTCCCGATCTGGAAAATTCCGGTGCTAGAGAATTGTACACCTTATCTCAGCATGTCATCGGTCTGGCCTATCATTCCATATACGTCTGGTTTATCTCCTTGAAACTTTCCCTACGGCCAGATCTCGTAAAGCATATCATTATCAAGCTGCTACAATCTCGATCGAAGAGAGTCGCGGTAGACGAGATGGCCGAAGTTTGTTTAGATTGGTTAGCCAGATATACATACGGAAACGCTGATCCCAAGCCTGCCAACTCGTTCTTATCCGAGATGGTGATGGGTACAAAGGAACAGGACAAAACTCAGTCTTGGTTATTGGGTGGGTGTATCATCACCATCACCTCACACCCCCGAACAGGTTGGGCGAGCATTACATCAACCAGGCCTACAGGTGCTACGGAAGTGATAGCCAAATTGGAGAATGTCCCTTTGTTGAACTTAGGTGAATCAAATGCGGATCTAGTCAGTCTCCCGGCGGTTTTGATGGCTAATCGGGAGGTGATCATGGATGATCAAGCGAAAGCTGTGAGTTTGACTGGTTACATATAGTAGAGTCCTACTTACTTAGATCATTCCTTATTCAGGAGGCAAACGAGATCGTCAAGCAAGAATCGACTGCACCTCAAGACGAATTCGATCAATCGTCTCAACATGGGTTTATCTGGTGTGGAGCGACACCGTCCCAGCGGCGCAAAGATGTCTCAATCGATCCTGCTTATCTAGCCGTAGAACTCCTCTCTTCGTACCCTAACGCCAACCTTGAAACCCCTCGAGGACGGCTGATCCCTAAAGAAGAAAAATTCCAAAGAGCTCTGAGGACTATCGATATGACACCTGTCATCGATACTGCCAAGCTTGGTGTGCTGTATGTAGGACGAGGTCAGACCGCCGAAAGTGAGATTTTGGGTAACATCGATGGATCATCACTATATCTGGATTTCCTAAGTGGATTAGGAAGGTTGATCCGATTGAAAGGTCAAGTTGACGTGTTTGTCGGTGGACTCAATAGAGAAGATGATTCAGACGGTGAATACGCTTATGCTTGGTGGGATGACTTGACTCAAACGATATTTCACACTACTACCATGATGCCTAATTCGCCTAATGATCCGACATTCTCAAGGAAGAAAAGATTGATAGGCAACGATTATGTCAAAATCATTTATAATGATTCTGGTAAAGATTTCAAATTCGATACAATCTCTACCGCTTTCAACTTTATCAACATCGTTATTTCACCACACACTACACCTGAATCTCATGGACCTCAACCTCAGACTGAAGTTTTACCTACGGATCCATGGGCGGTATGGGGTCGAGATGATTATTTCAAAGTGATCATCCAACGAGCTAAAGGTATACCTGATTTCTCACCCGTGGGCGAACATAAGATTGTCTCGAAAGAGAATTTACCGGTATTCATCAGACATATAGCTCATCTATCGAATGATCTGGCGGCGAGATACACACATATCAAAGATGCAAAAACGCCAGAACAGGCTGAGTATATCACGAGTTGGCGAAGTAGATTGAGGGCTATGAATAGGTTGCGAGCGAGGTGAGTATTGATGTTGCGGTTCTTTCTTGGTTATTGTTAGCTTCATAGGAATAGGGGCATCAAAGAGGGCAACGATAGATGTTGATGTCTTATTGCTTCATCGTAGTCTTCCGCCAGTAGAGAAAATCGATCCTAATGATGACGCCAAGCGAGAAGAGATGTTGAGGGAGTAAGTATAATATATCAACCATACCATCTTTCCCGATTGCATACGAGCTGATGGTGGAATTTGCCGTAGCTTTACAAGGGTCTTCTCCTATAGACCACCTACAGAACCCAATCAAGCTAACTCGTCGACTACCACATCGAAATAAACATAAACTCTTGATGGGCACGATAGCATGTCATGAAGCATTCTAAATGAAAGTAAACGCGTAGTCTGCTTTTCGATGGATAAGAGGGAATCGAGGTAAAAACAGAACAAGTAAATAAAGTATTAGTATAACATAATTGTATTGTATTGTATGATTTAGTTCAAATTGCCTTGATCATGAATACTCAAAGTATGTCTCTTTGCTGGTTTGTCTGACAGACGGTTTTAGATTTCCAAACTTGTTTTGGCATTTATCGCTCGCCAAGAAATAAGTAAGGGATTCTCGTTTGTTCAAAGTAAGATGACAGACAATTTCAACAACGCAAAGGGGTTCAGCACGTTGTACTCCCACAACATTACAAATCTTCGTTCTCATGAGGTTCCTCGTAAATTGCATGAAATGATTCTTCATCATAGACCTACCATTACCGCTATCGTACAATACAAATACAGATACAATCACGAGTACATCACATGGAACGATCAATTTAACCTGATGATGATATATATATCGAAAATGAGGAAATATCAACAAATCACTTTATCGATATCATGCTCGTCGATTTGAAGGAAATACACATGGGGATATGAAACGAAAATGCAAATTACATGGAAATGGTTGGAAAATTGAAATTCGATTGACAGATAGAAGAAGAATGCTTGTAGGATACTGTACAACATGAAAATAACGAACAAAGAACAAAATGACAAGGAAATAGAAGAAAGAAGAAAGAAGGGAGAAAACAAAAGTACAGATACGATACGATACGATAATCTCAACTGTAAATGGAAGAATACGATGAACAGAAAACGTTGGAAAAAGAACAAGGTTTCAAAAGCCATTATTGCCCTATCAAAGGGTCGAAACCAAAAATCTAAAAGACAAAAATCAAAAAAAAATCAAAAAACAAAAGTCAATCCGAGAGAACTCTGTGTGGTCAGCACTCGGCTCGGTTGATTTCAATGAGAGATGAGAAATTTTAGGAAAGATTCGATCAGCTTGCTCATGACTATGATTAATCATCTATCATCTATCAGCTTCACTTCTTCTTTCTCACTTTGAAGATACCGACTCACCAATGGACTATGATTGGACCGTTGATCATATCCTGATCCAATACAATCAGATATGAATCGAACATTCACTCTTTGACCTTAACCGTTCGAATCCATCACCCATGTTCAATGGTCCACTCTCATCGAACTCTGGAAAATGCCCAGGAAGGTAAGAAGGTAATTTCCCAGGTGCCGAATGTCTCCTTCTACTGTCTATTACCACTCTAAACTCCTCATCATCTCCATCTTGGAGCTCAGGACTGATTGTCAACCTTCTATCAAGGTTCAGCTCTATATCCCCTTCTTCTTCTTGTTCATTGGCAGTGGAATATTGGGAGTCGGGCGATGTTGAATTTGATCTATCTGGTGCTTCTGAAGCTTCAGGTTCATCACTATACACTAGACCCTTTGCCTTTTCCTTCTCATCATTCGTGAAGTAGTATGGATAATTTGAATCATAGTCATCCTGATCGTTCGGAGAAGATCCAGAGGAGTTGGCAGTAGAAGTATCCGACAGATATGATTCGGTAGATTCCATATCTATCTCCCTTTTAATCCTTGATCTCGATCGACCTCTCTCAGGTATTGGTAATCCATCTAAATCTTCTCTATATGTCGATCTATCATGAGAATCATCCCTCTCTCCTTCACACAGCTCGTCATACGCGTGAGACTACGCAATGAATCATCAGCTTGTGTCCGCGACAAGAATCATCCAAATTGAAGAGTATACTCACCCCCATGTCCTTTTCGTTGCTCTGATGCTCCTTAAGTTTCCTCGTATATTCTCTTCCGGCAGCTTTGAACTCCTCAAAAGTCCTTTCGGGAAATATCATCCTAATTGGCAATTCCACCAGACTAATCTCATCTTCTTCCAGATGCTGTTTTCCCTCTTCGTACTTGATCATCTGATCAAATGACATTCTAGTGTTGATCTTCGCTCCTCGTTGTTGGTCAGATGTCATACCTGACAATCCTAATCCTAAACCATATGTAGGTGCAGAGACAGTTATATTTGATTCTGCGGTATACTCGTATTCACGATCTGACTGGCCATATGACTGACCATTGGAAGGGAATGAGGAGAAAGACGATCCGAATATCTGTGTGGCATTGGGAAAGAACCTCCTTGGTTCGTCATCATCATTATCATTATCAAGGTCGTTGGGCAGAGCGGGAGTTTGGATATGTTCTGATACGGGTGATAAAACGTCTTCCTCATCGTCTACTCCTTCGGTCATGGATCTTGGTGAAGAGACATATTCGACATGTTGAACTTGTACTTGATTGCCATCTTGGCCTGCATCTTCACCTTCGACATCATCGATATACCAGTTCGATGTGAGCTGTTCGTCCCTTCCTGGATCAGGATCAGAGTACAAGGTAGCATAGATAGGTTCGGTATTGGTTCGTAAGATCGTAGGTGGGAAAGATTGAGCTCTAGCCATGATAAGTGAACACATCTCGTCAGCTCACATACTCTACTTTTCCTCCCTGACTAGACCTTGACTCACCTAGTGATAAGATCAGGTCTATTCCATCTATCTCTCGATCTACCATTGCTACCCGCACCAAAGCTATATCTCATCCACAACCCTTCTCTTTCCTCTCTTTCCCTTATTCTTCTTTGTTCCTCTAGAGCTTCTGCTTCCTGATATGATTTCCAGGCAGCCTTGTTCATTGCGAATTTCCTATATTGCTCCAGCTCACCTAAAGTCTTTCTCCGTCGTCTTTGTTGAGGGATCAATCTCATACTTGTGTTGGATTCGTAATATGGCGTAACGACTGACTCTTCTTGTTCTGATTCAGCATCTGAAAACTGTTCAGAAGATAATTCAGCAAGTGGAGAAGGTACCTTCTGGTACGTCGATGGGGTATCATTCTCGTCCTCGGGGTAGTAGCTATTGGGTACGATGGGATTGTCGGGTAAGGTAGGTGAAGGGATGTGGGTCATACATGGACTAGGTGGTGGGGGAGAATGTGGATCCATGGGAGGTGGATTATCTTGATTGAGATTCTGATTCTCGCTTGGAGGTATATTCTCGTCACTGCATAGAGTTAGATGCATCAACTGATATGCTATGTAGACTGTGAGCCAGACTCAGCGCACCCGTATGTATCAATATGATGATTGAAGTAGATCTCCTCTCGTATCCGTTCATCACTACTCCTTCTCATCAGCTCGTTCTCTGGATCATGTGCATGATGGGAAAACATACCTTTCCTCATCAATCACCCACAATGCGCCGTCAGTTTCCTCATGTTCATCCTCTTCAGGTATATCATACAATCCTGACCTATCTGAAGGTGTATCAGGACTGGTACCATTACTACTACTACCACTGTCAACTTCTTCCACTACCACGCTCGTCCCTTCATGGTCTTCGTCTTCTTCCTGAATGACCCCCATGATTGGAGGGAGCGTAAGTCGTGAGGGTGATTCGGGTGATCGTTTGAGTTGTCTTATCAGAGTCGCTAATGCCTGTGAATCAAGTTTATTTGACGATGATGAGGAGGATGAAGGGAGTGATAGGAAGGATGTCATTTTGAATCAGGGGGGCGATGTTGGCAAGGCAGAACAAGCAAAAGGAAGAAGTAGATATCAATCGATGATATAAAGGGGAGTGATAGGAATCAAGGTAGAGAGAGAGAGAGAAGATGAGATGTGAAAGGGTCGTTTCAAGTTGTACAAGGTAGGGTCGTGTTTGTTGTATTACTACAGGAATGAAGTACGAATTTGTCTCAGTCGGGTTATCATTATATATATATACAAACGAAACATGAACCTACCTCATGTTCTTTCCCAATCAAATTTTCAATTACCCATCACACATGATCATCACGATCATGGTACCCCATTTTACGATTGATCCACTTGCACAGAATGTCATAGCTCATCCCTACAGCCATAGCCATAGCCATAGCCATAGCCATAGCCGATGAGATACACATCAACCATCATCATCATCATCAAACACACACACACGGATACACACTAGTAACAATTTCAATCTAGTCAAGTCGCAGGTTGAATGACGACAATATCACCACGAGTACTCGTAAAACACGAACCGAAGATCCCTCATCACACAAAGGCACGGTTCACCTTCTAACCAATTTAACCAATTTAACCGTTCAACAGGGCTGAGAGTGCCGCGGTCAAAGCCGAAATAAGGTCTGGAATTCTTGGATTCGTTGCACCGCACTGACTCTGCCGCCGGAGTTGAGTGGACTAATTGGACTGTATGCTGTTCACATTCACATCGTGTAAGATGATCTCAGCCTGAATCGAAATAAATGTACTGCAATACATCCTGTAACCCCTGACTTAGCACTGCGATTCAGTTGGAGCCATACCATATCATCATATCATGACTTTGCATGATACCATTGAACATCACACAACTTCTGGGCTCTTCACTGCATTGTATGATTTTATAAATATCTACTTGTCTAGATACTCGATGATGCAACTTTACTTCATAAACAACTGCGTGTACTCGGCCTCTGGAGATATTTTTAGTTCTTTCTGAATGACATCAATCTATCAAAACCTTCTTGTCCCTCTATACGCATCGTATCCCATTCATCTTGACTTTCAGCTTTGAGGCACTCCTTATAGAAATCGATCGAAGGTTTGTTCCACTAATACCATCGTCACAAAGACAATTCAGCCGTTATGATTTAGTTGAGTAAGGAGTCCTTGTTTGTATTTGCACGTTAAACTTACCTTCAGTACCCTCCATTCTACCCTCTTACAACCTCTTTCTTGGGCTATATGACCTAATTCGCCAAAGAATCGCTTACCCAATCCTTGAGCTCGATATTCAGGTTTGACATAGAGATCTTCGAGCTGACAAGAAGTAGACAACAGTCAGTCATAATTAGTGACCTACCTTGTACACGATGATTGTACTCACGTATAATCCTGGTGCACCCAGCCAAGTCGAAAAAGTGAAGAAGTACTATGAACGACTCAAGGACGATCAGCTCTTAAAATCCCTTAAATCTCGGAAAGCTCAGAGCAGCTGACTTACCAGAGCTAAACCAACGGCGACACCTTTGCTTCCATCCTCAGGAGTCGTTCTAGCTATGAGGACTTCCGCATAATTGTTCTCGAATACATTTTTGATCATCTACGTCCATCACGCCAAGAAGGTATATAAGCGGTATATCATATGGATATCATGATCCTTTTCAAAAACGAAGTCATGTTAGCTTACCAGCTCAGGCGTGGCCACCACAGCATCGGGCTCCTTCTCGTAAACTGCCTAGATTCATCGACTATGTTAGATCACCATCAACAAAAGGTGGTGTTAGACGAGCACGTACCAGCTCGACGATCAATCCCAGTAATTCGGGCTGTAGAAGCAAATTAAGGTCACGTCAATCAACTTCCCATAACACTACATACATAAAAGCACGAAAGGAGACATACGACATCTTCTTTGGTAGCTCTTTCGATCTTGATGGACATTTCGTTTGGTTTCTTTTATTTTTTCAAAGTCTTTCAATGACCTTTATTTTTCCATTTAGCGAGGTAGCCGGATTTCTTGGATGATCTATTATCAGTTCTTTTGTCCTTTTGTCCCTTTGGCACTTTGCCTTTCGCGGTGTGTTGCCGAGATGTTGATTTGAGATATAGAAAGCAGAAGAAGTAGAAGAATCCACGAATGAACGAGAATGAACGAGAATGAACGAGAATGACTACTCCGGAAGGTGGACACACCTCCACCAGCTGTCGCAGTAAAATGGGCTACCCATATACAGTCATCATCGGTGACTATCTTACCGGATCAGAAGTACAGCAACCGAGAGCAGTAAATAGATCATCGTCTACCTTACCTCTCTGTCTCGTCTACATACTACGGTTCACATCGATATCTGGACATACACCCAGAGTAGGACTTGATACTCAGACTCGCCATCATGGCCGGACCCGCACCAAACAATAACCCCTGGTCGAAACGTGTCCGACGATTATTCTTTTTCGTCGGAACAGCCTCGACGGTATGGTTCGTCTCGTCGTATATCCTAGAGAGGTTGAAGGAAACTAGATTGAGAGCGATCAAAGAGAGGAAACAAAGGGATCTGTGAGTTCATCCGATCTTTATATCGTTCTATTTGAACGGATTATGTCAAGATCGTGCTGCTGATGGGATGGCATGGCTCGACTGACATCTGACATCTTGACGTAGAATGAAAAATCATTTCACCTCTTTAATCTCAACTATATCATTCACCCTCTACGCTTTATTACCTACCATCCAACCGAGTTTGTTCGAGAAATATAATGTAGAAGAGATATCACAAGCTTTACAAGATATCTCGTCTACTTCATCATCAGAATTATCGGAATCTACAAGTAGCTTGGACCCAAATCAAAACCAAAAGGAAAATTCACTATTACTTTCTGATACTACCCCACAACCAGATGTTGAAAATACAAGAGCAGATGTACCACCATCTAGACCAAGTCCGAGTCCGAGTCCAGAAGTAGGAGTGACTTCGACTTCGACTTCTGAATCTTGGGCATCAGAATTCCAAAATGGTCAAAATGGTCAAACTAGTCAAAGAAGAGAAAGCAGTTCGAATTCCGAGACCGAGACCGAGACCGAAAGTGAGGGGATGTTAGGTAGCTCCATAGGACAGATTGACAGGGAGGATGCTGTGGGTTCTCCTCTCTTTAGTACAAACTCTCGATATACAATATGAAGTGCTAAATATCTTTGACATATTCTGTATAGATGTCTTCAATCGTCTCTCAATCTATTTCCCTCCCGCCTACAGATACTTCTTCACCTTCTCCACCATCCGATCTGAGTAGATCAGAACAGTCACATCCTTCGCCACCTAGAGGGAACAAGTTCCAGGGTAGGTCGAAAAAGGATTTATGGAGAGAGTTGAAATCGCAGAGTAAGTTTATAATTCTCTAAATCCACAGTAGGTAGTCTGTCTGATAGAAAACGACTACGACTACTGGTTGATACACTCAAGCAAGTAAATGTTCTAACACCGTTGGTTTATATTTTAGGCTTAACACGAACGATAACTACAATATACTTATTACCTATGTTATACCTCCTTACCGCATCTCAATTATCTATCTTGGCCAGATCAAAATACATGAAAGACATTGAATCATCCCTGGAGGATCCTTCTCCTTCTGCCCAACAAAGTGTAACTTCCACAGCCGGTATCCAAGTAGAAGAAGAAGAGGAGGAAGGATCGACTACACCAGGGAAACCCCGACCGACCAAAAAGAAAGGATGGTTCTCTCTTTCTTCATATTCGATCGAATCGATGGGTTTATCAGAATACGTGGAATCTTCAAGATCCAGTATATCATCGTACCTTCCTACTTTCCTAGGCGGTTCAACCGTTCAATCTACGATTGTGAGAGAGAATGAAGAGATTCTGGCATTACGAAAACAAGAGGAAGAAGAATTGAGAGGTGAAGCTGAAAGATTGTTCTTGACGTATAGTTGGTGGTTCTTGAATGAGGGATGGAAAGGTGTAGCTGAAAGGGTTGAGAAGAGTGTGGAAAAGATCTTTGGGAAGTGAGTATGCTGCAGCATTGGCATTCATTTTCAACCGACGAAATGTAAAATGCTGATTCCTACTGGTGTATTTTACTTAGTATGCCACTTAAGAGAGAATTGACCATTGAAGATTGGGAGATGAAGTTGAAAGAAGTAAGAGCAGAGATTGAGATGGAATTATCTATCAACTCGACTATCGAATTGTATGAGTGAGTTGACTTTTTACCCAAGTCTAGATAATTGCAAGATGTAAAAAGGCTCATCTGATATATTTAAAACAGCTTTACATCGCATATCCTCCCTACTAGCTCCTCAGCATCAACTTCTACCGATACTCCATATCCTAGAACACCTTCTGATCATTCATCTTACCTACAAGAATTATATGATCAATCCCTTGAGCAGATCTCTTCGGCAGATGGAAGATACTTGATCGAGAAAGGAATATCAACTTTATTAGGTAGCTTGTTATCGGATCTCAAGACTGGATTGTACCATCAGCAGCCTAATAGAGGCGGAGTAAGATTGGTCAATTGTTTACCTGAGATCAATAAATCGGGGAAGAACGTTTGGGAGGGTATACCTGATTCTGGAATTGAGGTGAGTACGATAAATGACATATACATCGAATGCTTATGGTGCTTTTCAATTGTTATTTCTGTTGGTCACTTAGGCTTTATTGAGCGTACAGGAGTTTGAAAGTTTCTCGGCTTTGGTATTTGGTGATTGGGCGCCGAGGTCGTAGGTGGCAGGTCAATACCGTCTCTTTGACTGTAAGATCAAGTTGGAGGAACATAAGGGTGCTTTCGAACAGACGAGGAAGTAATTACGCAGTAGAGGGAGTATGAATCGCAAGATTATACCTTGCTGGTCATCGATTTGTTGTACTGTAGACAGTCTTTTGCTTTCTTGATAAGTTGGAAAACAGTGTACAGTTGGAATGCAAAGTATTAACCTGTATATGTGCATGCATGTTCATACGCGACATCCGTCCCTCAAACCAAAATGGTCAACTGTGGATGAGTGACAAATGCCGAAGAATCTCTCTAATAGAATTTCCATGGAACAAGAATATCAGAGTCAGTATAATATGTGTCGACTTTGACCCGTGTCATGTAAGTATTATGAAAATCCTCTCTGATCTCTGGATGCATCCCAGTACATCCCAATCCAGTCCAGTCCAATCCATCCTTTTCATACTGTTCATCTACATAATATAACAATTATATAAACAAATCGTACGTCGTAGATAGCTTATTCGGCATCACCAGCAGGGATGTTAACTTCGGGCTATTCATCATCATGCGAATCAGTATTTCACATCTTATCCCACACCATACTGTATGTCAGATACGAAGGATCACTCACGTTGAAGAAAAGAGTTTGCATACCCCATGGGAAAGGTTTGACTCGGAAGTTCATGTATGAGTAAACGGGTCTTTCGGGAGCCTCACCGCCGTTTTCGTGTCTATAGTAGCGAATCATGTTGTTAATATTTGGTAATTGCACTTTGATATCCCATTTTCCACGTCAATCCTTGTCGTTACTTGGTTGCCTTCCCTTCCATGAATTGATCCTTTACTTTATTATTCTATATGGCGTATTTACACTGCTGTAATAATAACCAACTTTCATCTCCAAGCTCCCTTCAATGTGATTGTACTCTTCCACTCCAACTAATCCAGATAAACGGGAAATACCACTCACTTAAGATGCTCGAGGTGTTCGTGGTGAGCAGCTTCGAGCTTGTATGTCCAGGCGGCACCGACTAAAGCACCGGGGATACAAACGTAGAAAGAGATCTTTCTCCACAAGTCGGTGGTTTCTGCAAATGTTAAATGCACAACATCAGCCCCATGTCCGGTAATGCTTTCCCTCCTTCCTTCCATCAAATCTTTGTTATCTCTTCCATCTCATGAAGCACCATTTCACGATCATGGCATATGCTTTCCGTTTCATACTTCTAGCATTCATCTTCATATTTTACAAGGATGATCCACGAACTCACCAGCAGCATGAGCTCTAACGGCTTGTCGCTTAGCTATGAACTCGTTCTCCCCTGCTGACGGAGCGGCGGAAGCGAATCCTCTGACGGCGGGTCTAATGGATCTGGCTACTTGTCTTAACATATTGACGGTATGGCTGAGTGGTGAGTGGTGAGTTGATGCGATATCGTTGTTGATGAGAAAGTTATGTTAGTGGTGCTCAATGCTCGGTGGGTTTACGTGAGAAGGACGAATCAGGTTCAAGATGAAAGAATCCTACAAAACGGTTTGTTCCGACTAAACACGTTAGGCATGTGAATGCAACCCTCGTTGTCATGCTTAGTTAGGCACGTCTGGGATATAAATCATTTCGCCACGTCACACAGGTTGAGTGAATGAATGTGTCGCGTTCATGTCTGGATGTCATCCAATCCATCCCATTCATCATGACACTCTGGCACTTATCAACATCCTGACGTCCACCTATTCACCTCAAGATACCCAGGTAGAATCCAGGATCAAGAAAGGAGAGTAGTGTCCTCTCTCACGACTCGCACTCACCTATTACACACCGAATATACCCCTCGATTTGGTAGATATTTCCTGGTCTACCACCGAACACTACCAAAATGGCGCCGGGGATATCATACGATGAATCAGGTTCTTTGGCGAGTTACTTCGGTGTCACTTTCCTGGCCATCGTGTTGATACCTTGGACATTGAGCGCTACGAGGACAAAAGAGAAGGGTGAGTGTGTTCCCCATATGTTGAGGACCTTGCTTTGGATACCATACACATCACTGCATCATTGTAATTTCGGATCGACCTACACACTCCTCTTCCTTGAATGTCCAACATACTTCTATTGCTGCGGCGTGCTCAATCGCTAATTCTCCATGTATGATATCGTAGAAACGCTCAAACCCCTCTGCCCATGTCCATCATGCCGAAATTCCCCTCGTCGTATTCACTCAATAAAATCGACCAAACGTAAACGTCGTTTCCTCAAAAAGGCCATCCCGCTAGCGATTGGATGGCTATTATTCGCATATTTGTGTTATTCATTATCGCAAGCACCTAGATTAGAAGGTGAAACGGTCTATAACCCATTTGAGATTTTGGGATTGAGCGATAAGTCGAGTGAGAAGCAGATTAAGAAACATTACAAGAAATTGAGTTTGCAATTGTGAGTATGGTTCTCCTTTTTGGGGCATGTGAGAACATGATGGAGGAGAAGCCACCTTCAATCCGAGCCAAGCAGGACATGACGGCGCCGGAAAAACTTGTTGTTATGAAATAGAGATGAATATCGAATATGTTACCTTGAATCACTCCTTTGTCCTTGTAAATCTATATACTGACATCAACCGATTTTCTAATACATAGCCACCCAGATAAAATTAAACTCGCCGAAAACCAGACCAAGGAAGATGCCGAGCAGAAATTCGTGGAACTTACTAAAGCCTACAAATCGTTGACTGACGAAGTAACGAGAGAAAACTTGGCCAAATACGGTAATCCGGATGGCCCCCAACAACGTGAAGACAAAATAGCTATCCCCCAATGGGTCGTAGAGGGTAAGAACAGTATTTGGGTTTTGGGTGCTTATGGATTGGTCTTGGGAGGTGGTATACCTTGGGTTGTTGTGAGTAATTGCTTTGTTTGAAGTGCTTTTTGACACATGTGGCGTATTGGGGGATTGTAAGCTGATTTGTGAATATACTTCCAGGGTCGATGGTGGTTCGCCCAAAGGAAACTCACAAGAGATGGAATCCTAAATCCCACAGCCGAAATATTCTTCCATCAACTTCGTGAAGATACAGATTTCTTTTCTCTCATCTCTCTATTGGCGTCTGCTCTTGAATTTACTGCGGTATTAGGAGGTTCCAAGAAAAGAGGAAGTAAGAAGGAACGTAAAGAGAGACAATCAAAGATTGATGAGTTGGAGAAAATACTGGATCAAAGAAAGATCGAAATGGGAATAGAAGAGAACCCTTTGATGAAGAAGGAGAATAGAGTTGTTGTGACCACTGCTGTGGCTAAACGAGCCCGAGCTTTGCTCTGGGCGCATCTGTTGAGAATTGATTTGAACGATCATCAGCTTGAATCCGGTAAGTGTGCCTCCGATCACTACGTGAACACGGTGCTGAGATGTCTCTGTCTGATCTCAGAAAAACTCGCTGTGCTTCGAGTCACTCCACCTCTTCTCAGTGCACTTCTCAATATCTCCCTTTCCCACAACTGGCTCACGACGTCGCTACTCTGTATCAAACTTCAACCTGCTCTGGTCCAAGCTCTTCCAATCGACGTATCACCCTTGGCTCAATTGCCAGGCGTCACTCCTGAGAAGGGCACTGAACTACAGATCATCAACAAAGCTGAAGGTGTCAGATGGCTCGAGAAGTGGATGAAGACGGAGAAGAAGGATGTCAGTCCAGAGACTTTGGACGTAGCTAAATATTGGCCCAGACTGGAAGTTGTAGATGCTGTTTTCAAAGGTGAGCTAGCCATCTCAGAAATATCTAAGTGATTATGATTGCTGATGTGTAGCGTTATCTTTTAGTCGGCGACGAGAGCCTGGTAACGCCCAGCTCAATCGTGGAACTTACCTTCAACTGTCGTTATGTCTACCCTACCACACCGCTATCTCTTTTATCCAAATCCAAGCCTCTACTACCCAATGGCGATATCAAGGAGAAAGAGGAGGGTGGAGCTGCTGATTCGGTTGCTGATGTTGAAGAATCAGTAACCAAGGTGGAGGAAGAGAAGGAGAAACCTACTCCTACTGATGTAAAAGAAAAGATCGTTGAGAAGGTACAGGAGAAATCGGAGATTGAAGGAGAGACAAAGAAGAAAGTGGATGTACCACCTAATGGATTTGCTCATGCTCCTTATTGGCCCCAGGTGAGTGATTAGTCTTGCATCATCTGACTGTTGAGCTGATGATCCTGTGACAGCTTCGAAAACCTCATTTCTACGTATTGTTAGGTGATTCCAAACTTAGTAAAGTCATCGTTCCACCTATCAAAATCACCGATATCCCCTTCCCTAAACCCGATGGAACACCTTCAGAACCAAAGGAATACAAATTACAGTTCCAAGCTCCGCCCGCATCGAACCTGTATTCCTTCGTGGCCCATTGGAGGAGTGATACGTTCTTAGGTGGGGATGTACAAGTACCAATCATGGTGAGTCATACACCCCTTTACACAATAAGGTCGAATGCATTTTATATGAATGACTAATGTATGTGATGGTAAAATGAAATAGTTGAAAGTTGAAGATGCACCCGAAGTGACGGAATCCCTAGAAGAAGATTTCGATGATGATATATCTGAACCTGATGAAGATACGTTGGCGGGTCAAATGGCAATGATGAGAGGTGAAAAAGTGAAACCTTCAGGTGTACATCAACAAGATGATGATTCTGAAGAGGAGGAAGAGGAAGATAGTTCGAGCGATGAAGAAGGACCTAAGAAGAGGGTTAGAGCTTATAATGAAGATAGTGATACTGATAGTGATTAGATGGTGAATGGGCAGGGTCGGGAGGGGGTGTAGTACATGTTGATGCATTGAAGATATATTTGTGTATGACTGAACTTTATATAATTATGAGATGTGTTGTCAGCATGAGATATCATACTCGTATGTCATGTTGTCGTCCAGTTTAGATCACGGTCATAGCCGTTCATCCCTTCGGATACCAGACTATTTACATATTGCTCGCACTTCGGATCAAACGTAATTGCGACAAAAGTTGAACTCATTCGTTGGGACTCTCTTTCTTTCCGTCAGCTCGCTATTTGCTATCCTCTTCTCTTCCATATACATCTCCTCCTCACTCAAAAAGTGAGAATGAGAAATACACTACTTCGAAATGCCCTTCGAAGCGGTATAAAACGGAGTCCTGTTCAAGCCATACCATCCACTTCGAGCATACGAGGTCGGTCATTCATCTCAATTCTCAGCTATCCTGCGTTTGACTACCTCCTATCAAATCCTATGGCACGAGTCGGATAAAGCTGATGTTACCAATCTCTTCCTGCAAAAGGTGCATCGCAGATACGTCCTTACTCCTTGTTCAACTCCCCTCATCCCTCTAAACCTCCGCCCTATGGTCAACCCCATCCCACCTCGCATCCACATCTCGTCAAACCCCATGAACTCACTCCCGGTGTCCCTCCAGAAGAATATGAGTCGAGACGTAGGAAATTGATGGAGAGTTTGGGAGAGGGATCTAAGGTGATATGCATGGGTGGGACAGTAAAGTTGATGTCTCAGAGTGAGTATTCCAACGCTTTTGGTGTTATTTGGAAGATCAGCTCATAGGTATATTTGGGATGTGGGTGTTCAGGTATATTGTGAGTCTTGCTCACCTTGAAACTTTGAGGAAAGATCACTGGACAGAAGAAGCTGAGATTTTACATATGTGTATTCTATTTGAGTAGTTATCGATTCAGACAATGTACGTCGCGATGACAAGAATTAACAAAATTGATACCTAGAAACTAGCTGATTTTCACTTGCTCGACAAATTAGCAACCGATTTTTACTATTTGACAGGATTCGATGAACCAGATGCTACGTTGGTACTAGGTATGTAGATTCTACTCTAGATCTTCCGGGAGTGCCAACGGGGAATACCTCATGGCTTGATGGGAGCACTGCCGCTGATCGTCATTTTTATTGGTTCGCAGAATCTGCACCATCGACCTCACGAGGGTACAGATATACGTTATTCGTACCGCGTAAGGACGCTCATGATGCTCTGTGGGAAGGTGAAAGGGCAGGTGTGGAAGGTGCTATAACGATATTTGGAGCTGATGAGGTGGGTAACCCCCTTCTTTGGGGAAACTTATTGACATACTCTCGAATACACAAATCAAGCTGATATGTCATTTTCTCGTACTGCTCGTACAGGCTCACCCCAATACATCACTATCGACCTACCTCCCATCCTACCTCAACGTTACAAGTGGAGAAATCATCTACGCCTCCCTGCCGCCCAAAGCCTCTTCCTCAGTATCTTCACAACCTTTTGTTCCGCCCTCACCAAGACGCCGGTCATCCCTCCTCAAACTATTTTCAAATTCCACCCCATCCACAACTTCGTCGTCGGAGCTGAATCCAAATGATCCACCGCATTTGTTACTGGCAGCAGCACTCTCATCGGAACATGCCAAACCCCTCGAAAGACCCATACAGCAGTTAAGGATGATAAAATCGCCTGTAGAGTTGAAAATGATGAAAAAAGCTGCAGACATCAGTTCGGCAGCTCATAGGAGAGTAATGAGATTTGCTGAACCGCACAAGAGGGAGAGAGATCTGGAAGCGACGTTTGAGTATGAGTGCTCGATGAGAGGGGCGGAGAGGCAGGCTTACGTACCGGTCGTTGCGAGTGGGTAAGTATATCTAGCTATGACCTAGACTTGAGGGCAGATTTCGCTGATGAACAGGTGTTGGAAAGAGCAAATGCTTTGGTCATACATTATACTAGGAATGATTGTGTTTTAGACCCAAATGATGTGAGTCGTCAGACACTTTTCCCTCTTCCTCTCTCGGTCGTCTCCCTCACAGGTGAATCTGCCATTTTGGGGTGATGCTGCACCGCACGGTCTGCTATAATTACACATGCCCTACGGTACTGATCTCGTAACAACCGTTAGCTGGTCCTCATCGATGCCGGTTGTGAATACAACATGTACTGCTCAGATATCACGCGTACATTTCCCGTATCTGGACAATTTTCTGAACCCCAACGAGATTTATATACTGCCATGCTGAACGCACAGAAAGAATGCATCAGGAGATGTACAGTGGCAGGAGGAGTGACACTAAGCGAACTGCATAGAGCGAGTGAGTCAGGAGAAGACCGTATCAGAAGCGTAGTTCATACTGATGTCCAATTTAGGCTGTGGACTTCTATTGGAGGAATTGAGGCAGATAGGATTTAAGTTGACAGTAGGCGATGTAGAGAGGACGTTGGTGAATTGTCATACCATTTTATCATGTCGACGAAAATGATGGAACAGCTGACCATAATCGTTTGGCCCGGTCTCGCAGTATCCACACTTCTTATCGCATCATCTAGGGTCGGATTTACATGATTGTCCAACGAGAGATAGGAGTGCGACGTGAGTGGAGGGTCCCATATCACACAATCACGCCCTAATCGCTAAACTAACACGGATCGCTGTTGTCAGCTTGGTCGAAGGGAATGTGATATCGATAGAACCGGGAATCTACGTCCCATACGACTATAAATTTCCAAAAGCTTTCCACGGGCTAGGTATCCGTATAGAGGTGAGTCATTATTTTACATCCACCTTTCGTCATGTCATGCAGCAAGAGTACGGGTGTGAATACGATATTGCTGCGTTACTGACTTTCATTGATGGTTCTAATTGAATTTCTAGGACGAAGTAGCATTCACGAAGGACGGGCCAATGGTGTTGTCCGCGAACGCACCGAAGGAATTAGTGGATGTAGAAGCGGCATGTCAGGGATCATTGGATTAGAAGGGAAGATTCATACGGTAGCATAGCATTCGGACTTCGGACATAAGCATCTGCACACATATCATGCATATTTTTCAAAACATTCAAACGGCATGCATTTATCGGATTTCCGATAGTTATACATGAATCCCATATGGGACAAAGGGTATGGTTATTACTGTTAAAAACGTTCGAAAATCCGATCAAGTTTGATCGAGGGATAAGGAGTATCCGTTCGGCTAAAAATAACCTTCTATCTAACTTACAGGAGGTTCGATCTAAAAATAAGATATCGATAGACATTAATATCCTATCTATTAATATCCTATCAGAGGGCCAACGTGCTTGATATGTGTCGGACGAGTCAATGATACGCAGAATCTTGTACATGATTTTAATTTTAGGTCTTAATCCTTCGAAACAGATATGCTGATATAGATGTGCATAATTGCACGTTCGATACATCTTGCTACTATGGTATGCCCCATTCCCTGGAGTCATCCGGCAGACGATAGAAGACAGCAAGCTTGGATTCGCCTCAAGGACCTGCCAGAAATACATGTAAATCTGACGGCCCGCAGACGGCCTGTGATAGTGAGTGCATGATCATGAGTTGAGTTAGTTGTTCATGATGAGCACACGTGTGGATATATATCACTGTCTCTGTGGCCACTAGTCTTCAGGCAAGGTTTGATTCAGTTGGGAATGTCTAGCGCTGATCCGAAAATAGCATCACACGATGGACAGCACTTTTCAAGATTGGGATATGGTACAGGTGCAGCGACCGTAAGTTCAGGTAGCAAATACCCACATGTGTATATATATATATATTGACCTCCGAGAAGGATACCTAAAAGGTATCGACTGATCAATTACTCACAACCGAAGGTTGATTTTGATTAACGCTGTATTGTAGATACCCCGTTCAAGATGTCAACCGCAGCTCAGTCCGAGATCCTCCCAGTACCTATCCTCGACTCAAATTCTATCGAGGCTGAGGGAGATTTTGACAAGGATCAAATCCCATCCTCTCCCGAAGTTGGAAGAGTCGAAGTAGAAGAGATCAACGGTGAGTGATACTCACTGTGGTTGTTTGTACCTTACATAGCTGACTCGAACGATTTTGCGATGGGTGTATATCAGAAAAAGCAAAATTGAGTGATCATTTTACTTTGCTCGCTTCTGGGTTTGCATTGGTTTCTGATGGGTATCAAGTGAGTCATCCAGCCCTTGACTCATGTTATGGAGGTACAGTGTTGCTGATCTGTAAGCTTTTGCTGCATTGCAGAACAACTTGGCTACCGTGTTCAACCCTATCTTCGTAAGCCATATTTAAGTCATTTCCTTCCCAGCGTAATCATGACCCAACCGGATCGTAATTTTCTCTCATGGAGACAGAAACTGATGGTGATTATCGTGGCTTTCAGAAAATTATCTACAAATCATACTATACGAGTTCGGTATCGACCAGAGTTTCCAATTCACTTCTTATCGGAGGTCAGTCCAGCTGATCATTGACCTTCACTTACTGTGTTCTGTGAGGCTAATATCGTGTCTCCGTGTCGGATGATCACAGAGATCATCGGTCAAGTGGGAGTAGGATTGATATGCGATCGGATAGGAAGGAAGACTGCAATGGTTGCCACTACGATGTTGATTGTTGTTGGAGGGATTTTGGCAACTGCTTCTTCTGGATCTAGTGTGTATCACTGTATTTCCCTAACATGAAATATAATGAGTGCTTATATAAAAGTCACGACGTCTCAAAGCTCCCGCTGGTTTACTCTGGATGTTGTAAGTGATTCCCACCAACCAATCACACCCCAAAATTCATATACAGAGATCAAGTGTCGCTAGATTGAAGATAAAGCTGATTTTGACACTAAAACATTCGGTTTTTCAGGACCGTATCCAGAGGTATGGTCGGAGTAGGAGTAGGTGGAGAATACCCAGCATGCTCTACTAGCGCTTCGGAATCTGCCAATGAGAAGTTCGGCAGAGATAGAGGAAAAGTGTTCATCCTAGTTACCAAGTAAGTGAACCTTGAACCAGAACAGATTCGATGAAGCTTCCTGCTCATTCACGGGATGTTGATGCCCGTGTCCTCTTCTTTCTGTGCGCTAGCCTGATGTTGTCCATCGGTGGACCAATCGTTATTTCCATCTTCCTCTTGATCATAAACGCGGCTGGTTATAAAGGTACAACCACTCCGGACGATCTGTACAAGTTGAAATATACTTGGAGGATTTGTATGGGTGTTGGAGTATTGATCCCCTTGAGTGTGTTTTACTTCAGGTAAGTGAACATTTCTATCCTATGATGATTGATCGGTAAGAGAGCAGATCAGATCATTGGGCGGAAGATAAATACTCAGAGCTGATTTTATCTTGACATGATGTTCTAGGCTCAAGATGATGAATTCCAAGTTGTATAGAAGAAATGCCATCAGACATTCACCACCTTATGGATTGATCATCAAGAGATATTGGAAAACTCTATTGGGAACAGCAGGCACTTGGTTCTTATATGATTTCGTCACTTACCCAAATGGTATTTTCGTGAGTGTCACCTGTCCATCTTCGTACCACGGAGATCTGTGAAGTCGTACACCGATGAGGACGAGACTGATATATATGAGGGTTTCCATAGTCATCGACCATTATCAGTGGGGTGATCCCTGGTGCAGGCTTAGTAAGAACGATGGAGTAAGTGTGACCCTCCCTGGACCTGCCTTCGATGTGCCGATCCCACAACTAATTCTTCCCTTTTTCTCCAGATGGACTTTATTGCTCTCGGTACTATCTCTACCGGGTGTCTTCCTAGGTGCATGGGTCGTCAAATAGTAAGTGAGAAGAATTCGAGAAGCAGCAGACCTTGAGGTAACGGAACGTAGGCTGATTCTCTCTTGTCAATGTGAAATTCAGCACTGGTAGACGTAACCTCTTGATGATGGGATTCTCAGGATACATTATTTTCGGCTTGATTGTAGGATGTGAGTTAAGTTCTGAATCCCGACATATCCATCTCGACATATCCCTCTAGCGATTAGGAATTCACCAGGACTAGGACTCAACGTGAAGCTAATCTAAACGCTTGTCGATCCAACAGGTTCTTACGAAAAGATCACCAAGATTATCCCGCTGTTCATTGTGTTTTACGCTTTCATGCAGAGTTCCGGTAACTTCGGTCCTGGTAATATGGAAGGAACCATCTCTGCAGAGGTGCGTTGTGGGAATTGAACTCTGATCAAGGGTGATGTCGACTGACCGGGCTGGGATGAATCAGTCGTATCCCACCAGTATTCGAGGTACATGTTATGGATTCAGTGCAGCTGTCGGGAAAGCCGGTGCGGCGATTGGCACCCAGTGCTTCACTCCTATTCAAAGTGAGTGATCAATCCAATGGGAGCAGGATAAAGTGCCACAAAATACTTCACACTTGCCCTTTGTAGACGATCTGGCATTATCCGGACGAAGACTTGAATGTTGGCTGATATATCTTTTGCACCACTTTAGATAATCTGGGCAAGAAATATACTTTTATCATAGCAGTAAGTAGTAGTTCTATTTTCGATATTTCCGATCCCCTCCGCCACAAAGACGACATCAGTGACAATCACTGTTGAGCACTTGTCCTACAGAATTTAATAACCAAAGACGACGTGACGTACTGATAGCTATAATTTAGGCATGTTGCGGTGCCGTCGGTGTCCTCCTCGCATATTTCTTCGTAGAAGATAAAGGTAAAGACAGATTAGAAAAGGAGGATGAATTGTGGAGACAATATCTGGTAGATCACGGTAAAGGCGATTTGATCATGGGTGATGGATCAGAGGAGAATAAGGCTGAAAGTAATGTCGAGAAAGGTGAATTAACTTACAGAGAGTGAGTTGATGATAAAAAGCTAGTGAAGTTTGAATGAGAAAAGTGACGGTGAGAGGGAATGGAAAGGAATAAGGGTGTACTGGAGGACTTTATACAAGTAGAATAGATAGAGAGCTATAGTATCGATGAGAGGTTTATACTTGCTTAGAAAGCAGTGATTAATCCCATTTCGGTAGTGTCCTGGAACTGGAATGTGATTATCATTTGATATCGTAAGATGCATAAATTCACATGAAGCATAAAATCTGATCATTGTAACTGGTGATAGTATGATTAAATAATTGTACACAGAATAAAGACCCAAAAGTTCATCCATGATCAAAATGTAATTATCAAGAAAAGAGAGATGAACCGTGGACTCGATCCATATTTCTATACATCACCACCTTATCGCAACCCCTTCCACCGCCCAGAAAAGTCCAATGATGTATTGTTACTGATCCTTGATCGTAATCACAAAGCAACTTCTTCCATCTTCTCTTTCCCTTTATCGCCCTCAGATTTCACCTCGCCCTCCTCCCCAACACCCACGCCCTTGAGGCTACTTTGAGGTGTACCCAGCTCATCCTCCAATTCTGTCACTGTAGTCCCACTGGTCCCCTTGGAGTATCTTTTGGAATCATCAAATAACAATTCTCTCGTACTGATCTCGGGACTAGGTTCCAGGCCGAGCTTCGATTGATCATCTGACATCAACTCAGTAGGTGGAGTAGGCAACTCCTTCTCTTCTTCCTGTTCCTTGACAGCTTCAGGTGTAGTCGCAGGTTGAACGTCTTTCTTGGCACCTCGAGAGAAGAAATTCGTTACGCTGATTTTCCTCGTACTGCTCGGTCGTTCGGTCGAAGGTGAAGAAGTCGATGCGGTAGTAGGTGGACTGGTCACTCCTTTCGTCCAATTAGATACAAAACTACTTAAAGGTGTTTGCGAACTGGCAGTCGTCGAACTTGTCAATCCACTTGTGGGAGTTGACAGATCATCCGTAGCGGTAGGTATAGGCGAGACAGTAGCCGTCGATCCTGCTCTAGAACGATTTTCGATAGGTGATAATGTTTTCTGCTGTGGTGATACCGCTCCAAGAGGTAGCTCTTTCCCGGGCGAAGTTACTGATGGACTCGATTTAGCATTCCATAATTTGAAACCCCATCCTCCCGTAGCAGGAGCAAGTTTTGCCTTTTCAGCTTCTGCGTTTCTCTGCTCTTCATCCGCATCTCTATCAGTAGGTAAAGGAGGTAATCTGATTCCTTTCAACAATTCTGCAGTTGACACCGACATTTCCCCTCCTTCGTCCAATCCCGATCCAGATTGTGATGGACCAGCATTGGGATCTTGAGCCATGAATTCCCGTAAGGCTTTCAAACATGATTCACTTGCTATTCTAGCTTCTTCACTTTCGTCCAATTTGTTCTGTAACGCCAGTAGTTCACTCCGAAGTCTTGTGGCTTCTTCAATAGCCTCGATCTCTTTCTTAGACGGTAATTCGGTCGTTTTGGATGTTACAGATGAAGGGGGTTCAGAAGTTTGGTCGTCAAAGTATCCAGATTGATGTGGATTACTACTAGTAAGCGGAACATTGGGTGAAGGTAGAGTAGCAGTTGGAATAGTTGCTGAAGAAGGTGAATGACCTAATCGCAATTCTCTCAACCCTCCTTGTCCAATTGGTCTTAGGGTGTTACCAGCTTCCCGGGGGTTTTGCATATTTGGAGAAGTGACTAATGAAGTTCCTCGTTCGTGCAGTTGGTCGAGTGAAGGTTCAGATTGACTTGATTGTCTTCTGTGTGATCTCATTATTGATTGTCTCTTGACCAATTTACTCTCTCTCGAATTAAAACTAGAACTTTCTCTATCGGTCGTCGTCGAGTTTAATATTTCTTCCTCACCATTCAAGCCTAAACCCAATACACCTCCAGCGGTGGAATATCCAGAGATGGTACTCATCCTTTTCCTATCTGCTTCCTGCTTCTGTAAGACCATGACTCCTCTTCTAGCCTGTTCGACCTGCCCTCTCAACATCTCGACATTCTCCTCCGCGACTTCCCTCCTCTTGATCTCTTCTTGTAATTGCGACTCCACAGCTTCCTTTGCCGCTGATAGAAAGGCATATTGATCTTTCAATTGACCCAATTCAGTCTCGACGTCGGATAAGCTCGACAGTCGAGTAGTCTGGGTGGATATGGTTTGTTGAGCGGCAGCGAGAGAAGCTCGTAATGATTCGATGAGAGCTTCGGTCTCAGGATCAGAAGGAGGGGTGGTCAAGTCTGGTGCGTCCGGCGGTAAGGCGAGTGGAAGCGTGGTGGTGTTAGGGGAAGTATTGGGGTCTGGCGATATGGGCAGCGGATGGTCGGCTGGTTTGGGAGAGGACATGTCGGACTATGCGAAATACGTATCAGAAGCTATAATTTGATCAGTAAATGCTACATAGATTGACCGATGTCAAGCAAGCTGCGACTCACCGTGGTATGGTATGGTACGGTATCGTCAAGACAGCAGAGCTTATGAAATGGGTTGTCAAAACGAGCTTTTGAAAGATGTAGAATGAGGATCAACCGATGTTGAATTTGTTAAATTGATGGTTGGGAGTTGTGATTATACTCGTGATCGATTAAAGATGCGTTGCACGTAGAAAGGTGAAAGTGTCGTCAACGTGGGAACTGTCAAAGTGATCTGAACGTTATTCGAAGAGAAAGGAACGGAAGTTTCGTGATAGGAAGGAATGCAGGGTAATGGGTATCGTGATCGTGTTGTCGTGGGGATCTATGTCGCTCAAAAGGTAAGAATATATAGATTACGAGTGAGGTGGACGGAAAGATAAGGTCTGACTGGAGGTAAGGAAATGACTGGATTACGATGCAGATCTATTTTCTATCTCTCATCATCTTGTGCGGTGCGGCAAAGACGCGTCGTGGCGGTGATAACTAAACATGAGATCTATGAATACATACACAGTACAATTAATCAGACTGCTTGCCAGGTCACCCCTCGCCCTTCGAGCGGATCAGGCAACATTGGTGCTACGCGTTCTCAGGTAATTGTCCTGTGATATACTTACTACATGCATCAGAAGACGCACAGGACAAGGAATTGGCATCCGTATAGTAGATGATCAGCGGTAATTTTTGGGCTGAAGCGTCTTCCACGTGGCAACACATCCATCAGCGGAATCAAATGTCCAGAGAGTCCGTCTCTTCACCAACTTTGGAATTTCTTCGAGCCTTTTTGAGCTGAACAGGTAACAAAGTATAACCTCCTAAAGACTCTATCAACAAAGATCCCATACGTTCATCTCTCAATCCACTCAAATTCACCGGAATGCGCCCTACCGTATCCTCACTAGCACGAATAGCCTCGAGAGGTAAACGCCCACCACCTCTTGGATCCATCACCGCTCCCTCTTCTTCTTCCTCTTCGAGATTATCGGCAATTCCCCAACCTACCGCATCTTCAAGTTCAAGTTCTGGCTCGACGCTGCGCGAAGAAGGATGGTATCATGTGAATAGGAGCGAAGGTGGGAAATTACCTGTTTATTCGAAAATTAGGAATGGTGGAGCTGTCACTACGATCATAAGGAAGGTTGATGTGAGTTTCGCATGTCCGATTGAATGTGATTTGAATTCGGCTGATTGTGAAAATGGATGATTTGGATGTAACAGGGTGATGTTAGAGTGAGTTTTATCTATAACGATCCATTCATCCCAATCTGTGGTTGGATATCGCACATCGAACAGCACAGTATTTCTGTTGTTGTGCTGAATGATACTGATCTGACTGATACATGTCATTCTGTCATAGACCCTCCAAAATCAACTTACATCCTACCTGGCCGATCTCCACATAGACCCATTCACGACATCACCCAAAGTCACCGTACGCCCCACAAACAATCACCTGCAGATCAAAGGTCATTGGGTAGATCAGGTGAAAGGTTATCTGGAAGGCAGGGGATTTTAAGAACTGTCTAGCTAGCGGTAGATCATATCGGAATGTATCTTATTACGACCATGCGGTATGTTTTGGGTACCAGGGTAGCATTAGAGGCCGACATTACCATCAGTTCTGCCAGGCTATAGATCAAGTCCAACGATCACGTTCGAATGAGTTAGAAAAATCCATATGATAAGGGAGAGTCTAGCATACATGTTCAAGATTGAAAGTTACTTCATAATGCATGCTACAACATTCACAGAAATCATATAAAAAATAGGTTACCTTTATCTTCTTGTAAAGGTGACCCACGTTTTCTTTTTTATTTTCACCTTCTGACCTAAATCAAGTGACTTGCCTATCAAGTATATGACAATATAACGTGTCTTCCTCCTCCCACTTCTCGCAACACAACCTGCAATGCGATCGGAATCACTTCCTACCAGCTTTCATCTGTCTAGCGAATTTGTTGAATTTCCTATTATCCATTTGTGCCCTAGATACATGTTGGATATCCTCTGCGAGATGTTGGGTTCGTGATTCTGGTGCAACGGTATATTGAATGTCCTAAACACAACAAAAGGACGTCAGTATGGTACGAGCAACGTTGACCACCGAATAAACCAGTATTCCGCAATGTGGCCAAATGATCATGACATAGTGGGAAGTTATGGATGATGACAATGACCCGATCAAACCCACCTTGACAATTTGCAACCTAGCTCCTTTCCTACCGGCATTTTCCGCCAAAGCTTTCTTGATATCGAATCTCTGAGCCTTCGTTCTCTGTTGCGATCCACCACCGAGCGACAGAGCTTGAGAATGTTGAGTTTGAGACAATTCAATTTCATCTCGTTCACGTCCTTGCGAATCGGAACCCAACGGAAGATCATCTTGAGTATCAATTTGTCTCGATCGATAGTTCGCTGGTCGTTTTATGATCGGTCTAGACCATGATTGGACCAATGCGTCTGCCTGTCGGTTAATAGCTGGAGTGACTCGTTTAGTCTTGGTGTAGAACAAGACGATGGGGCCTAGTCGACATTCTTTCAAGGTGGTAGTATCGAGATCCATCTGTGAGAATAACATTTATCAGCTTGACTGTCAGCGGATATACACAAATTTAAGCGGAACCTACCTTAGGTAGCACCTCGAAGATAGCTTTTTGAATACCGACGGAGGGTAAACTTCTATCGGGTAGAGGTTCTAACCATCTTTTGACAGCTTCCAAAACACCATTATCGACTATACTTTGCCAGAGTGTGGTGCTGACAAATTATGAACATCACATATCAATTACCCGAGAGCCAATTCTGAGTTCCTGGGACGGTCACTTACTTTCTCAATACACCCATGACTTCATCTAACATCGCTAATTTCGCTGTACCAGGTAATTTCTGTCTGTTGGCAGCTTCGTCCTTGTCTGCAGCGGATATCATCCTATCTCTCAAACGCGCGCAAATTTCATCATGATAGTTATCAACGATCTACAGCGTCAGTCTCATATCAGCATACCCTCTTGCGTAAGGAGAAAACGGTGGATATGCATTGGACCGCTGAATCACTCACATCCTCATCATCACCTTTTTTCTTCCTCCTCGTGACTTTTTGTTTCTTCCCGATATTATCGATTCTCTCTTCCAGTGCCATACGTCGTTCTGTATCATCTCGAAGGATGGTCAGCTCGATATCCATGCCGTATTATAACATATTAACAAACTCACGGGTAGCTTCATCATATACGGGTTGTTGTTCACCTTCTTCATCATCCTCATCAACGTCCACATCAGGATCATCTTCGCCCCTCTCTCTCCTTTTCCTATTGTTTTCCATCCTCTTCTTCTTTTTCCTCCTTCTCCTTCGCTCTTCATCATCTTCATCAACATCATCCTCATCTTCATCCACATCTACATCTTCGTCTTCTGCTTCTTCAGAAGTACGCTTGGTCTTTTTGAATTTGGGTATTTTCCCCGGTGAAGTTGCTGTGGGTGCTACGTACTCCCCTCCTTCTCCATCTTCATCTACATCGATATCTTGGTCTTGCTCATCGTCTTCCCCGCCAATATTCGTCTGAAGTGTACCATCCGCTCCTACGTCTGCTGGTCTCTCATCTTCGTCAACATCCACATCCACATCGGCATCAACAACTTCGTTCCCCACGTTGTTCTCTACGACTAAGTCTGATGGGTTCACTTCTTCTGCATCCAGGGCTGCTGGAGGTGGTGGTGAGGCGGACATCTTGCGTCGGTCCTATAATGATATGTAGAAGTGAAGGATACCAAATTGATGATTGCTTTTGCAGGTAATTGAACCTTGCTAGTTGGAATCTCGAGATCCAGTGGGATATGCTGTTTATATCACCCCCCACTTTGTGTTTGACAGGGCCAGTCGCGTGTCGTTCTCGTGGCTTTTTGTCTTCTACCCTGAGAGAGGGAGCTCAAGCCAAAGGATCGTATCACCCACCACACAACCATAACATCACCAGGCCACACCGAAACAATACATGTTACTCGTGCCGTACGATACACCTGTTAACACTGAACACAAGGACTCAGAGTATCTCATAGGAACCCTGTACTCACCCCGACTTCACCACTCCGACCTGGCATCTATCATTTTCTCGGCCTACCCTCTTGACCTCATAGTGCGAGTTATACAAAATGGGTATCGTAGACTATGCCATACTTGGTGAGCTCGCTTCAACGTATTTGATCCGACTGAGCGATGAAGCTGACAGGTGATGCATTAGGTGTCACTCATCCTGTATGTTTCCTCCCCCACAACAATCCTCATGTGCCCCTGCTGATTGATGTTTGGCGTGTTCCATCTTATAGATGGAGCTGCGTGCTCTGATAAATTTCGCCATATGGAAAGATTTCAGAGATATCAAAGCGGAAGATCAATGGCCTACGACGCATTATAATCGAGAGTCCATGAAGAAATGCTGGGAGTATTTGGATTTGACTTCGAGGAGTTTCGCTAGGGTCATCATGGAATTGGAGGGTGATTTAGCTAGAACCGTAAGTCACTCCAATGACACACGACATATTCTCCATCCCCGATCATCAACCATGCTAGATGGATGTATACTGAAATTCTCATGGATTCATTGCCTGTTTGTATTACTTAGGTCTGTATATTCTACCTTGTTTTGAGAGCACTGGACACCGTAGAGGACGACATGACCATCCCCAACTCGACGAAATTACCTTTATTGAAATCGCTCCACGAGAAATTGTATGAACCCGGATGGACTTTCCATGAATCAAAGGAAAAAGATAAGATCGTTTTGGAGGAGTTTGATAACATCCAATATGAATTTTCGGAATTAAAACCTGAGTAAGTATCCATCATCACTCGATATCCAAATCTGATATGGTTTAGTATCCAATGTCTAAATCGGAAGAAAATATGGGAAGCTGATCTGTTGGTGTCATTATACAGATACCAAGCAGTCATCGCCGATATCTGCAAGAAGATGGGTGCAGGTATGGCTGACTTCGCGGCATTAGCCACCCCCGAACAGCCAGTAGCAGAAGTAGACAGTATAGCAGATTACGATCTTTATTGTCATTACGTTGCCGGATTGGTCGGTGAAGGTCTATCAGGTTTATTCGCAGCTTCAGGAAAAGAAAGGGAGTTCATCAAAGATCAATTAACTTTATCAAACTCTATGGGACTGTTATTACAGAAAACCAATATTTTCAGGGATATCCATGAAGATGTAATTGAAGGAAGAGGATTTTGGCCTCGAGCAATCTGGTCAAAATACGGTTTCAACTCTATGAAAGAACTCATAGATCCTTCAAGAGAACAACAAGCTCTTTGGGCTTCGTCGGAAATGGTTTTAGACGCTTTGCGACACGCAACGGACGCTTTGGATTATATGACTTTACTTAAATGTCAAAGTGTGTTTAACTTTGTGGCTATACCTGCTGTTATGGCTATAGCTACGCTGGAGAGGACTTTTATGAATCCCAAGATATTCAAGGAGAATGTGAAGATCAGAAAAGGTGAGACTGTCAGGGTGAGTCTTTAGGATCTATCTTTCTTCAGTGCAAGTTGGGGATGCAAGGCAGTTGCTGATTACTTTGCTGTTTGCTGTTAGTTGATCCTCCGAGCGACCAACCCTCGAGACGTAGCGTACATTTTCAGAGAATACGCACGAAAGATCCACGCGAAAGTGAAGATAGAGGATCCCAATTTGTTGAAACTCAGTATAGCTTGTGGAAAGGTAAATAGACCCTCTCCTAGCGTGTCAAATCCTCAATAGCACTCTAGTCCTGAATCCGGTCATATAATCAGACGCTGATTTCGTGTATTTTGTACTCGAATTCAGATCGACCAATGGGCCGAACATCATTACCCCTCATTCATAAACATCTCTGCCTCCTCTGCCGGTGGACGAGCCAGCTCAGCAATCGACCCTGAAAGTACCGATGCTCGAGCTGCGCTTTTCATGAAACTGGCCAAAGATGCTCAAGAAAAAGCTCAAAGGGAGAAATCAGAAAAGTTCATGGCTGATTTAAAAGCTAGAGGGGTGATCAAGCAGAGAAGTCCAGAGGAGGAAGCTGCGATCAAAGCGAAATACGAAGAGATGGACAAACAGGGTGCTCCTTGGTTCATGATTGGTGCTGTCATCTTTGGAGTTTTGGCTTTGATGGGTGGATTAGGTTGGGGTGTTATTTGGTTCATCATGAAGATGTATCCTGATGTGAGTGGCTTGATATTTTATGTATGACTCGAGAATGTTACTGATGAGACTGGGTTGCTTTGTCTAGTAAAGTGATCTCATCGGTCGGTAGAGTGGGATCATGATGGAGTGAAGACTATTCTTTCCGTGACTATAAAATGGGAGTGGGTGGAGATGTAGCAATCCGAAGCGAGTTTTGATACAAGCTTAACACAAAAAGAAAGAGTCGATACTTTATCTTTGATCGATTGGGTTCGGGTGATGAAAGTGTTCTATACGTATGCGTTTATGGTATATACCCTTGGTCTGACTATGCATCGTCTATATATGTGTAGATTATACATTCTACCTGAGGATTGCGGCAGTATAGACAGATGTGTACCAGAGTGCCCGGTTGTGTAGAATCGACTGATACGCGCTTTGACCCTTTAGACCATTTCCACTCGTCACTTGGTTCATCCGTTGATCCTTTCGACGAATCGACTGTTATTATCATTGATCTCCACGTTGATATCGACACAGTCGCCGCTCGCCTCCTTCCTACCGCGGGCAGCAACGCGTCCAAACAGCTGGGCTGAAGCAGAGCCAGCGGTATTTCCCAAGAATCTCACCTCGAGTCATTGAACCTTGTAGACAGTCAACGTCAGAACAATGTTCGCAGCAGCTTCCAACTTATTCAACAAATCATCCTACCTATCCGCATACAATGTCCAGACCTCCTCCTCCTCCGCTTCTGCGGGTCCTTCTCCAAACTCATCTTCAAGTCACTTACCACTCCCCTCTTCTCCCATACCTGGCTCTTCTTCTTCTTCTTCTACTGCGGCAGGTGCAGGCACACAGGTAAAATCGTTCAATGTGGGATTATGGAAAGTCCTCGGCGGGTCGCACAAGACTACGGGAAAGGAAGTTAGTGTATGGATATTTGAAAAAAGGGTGTTGGATGGAGTCAAACCTTCTGTTAGCTTTGGGGGGATGGGTGGGAAGGATTGGGTCGTTGAGCAGTTGAAGAAGGAGGTGAGTCTTTATCAAGTGGGATACCAGATTCGATGGTTTGTCTTTCTTGATTCCTACTTCGTCTTCAATGAGACATGTGCTCTCATGATTCGCCTCCATGAAATCATACATGATCTGCTTGATGATGATATTGACATTGCTTCTTCCCATCTGCAACCCAACCAGGCCTCAGCACTTTCACGGCTCCGTCATCCCGATATTCTCCACATGGTCGAACCACTCGAAGAGTCCCGATCAGAGTTGACATTCATCACTGAACGAGTGACCGCCTCTCTTTCGTCCCTGTTCGCCTCGGCATCGTCAGCGAGTAAAACCAACCGAGGAGGTAGACCCCCTACAGCAGAAATAGGTGATCAAGTAGATTTGGACGAGGTGGAAATTCAGAAAGGGACATTACAAATCGCTAAAGCTCTTGGATTCTTGCATGAGAAGGGAAGAGACGTGCATTTGAATCTCGGTCCAGAAAGTGTCATCATAAATGCAAAGGTGAGCCGATGAGTTCAATTGGAAGTTTGGACACGTTGACACGATTGTGACTGACGTTTCTGCCGTTCTACTATCGCAGGGCGACTGGAAATTATCTGGTTTATCATTTATGACACCCCTCAATCAACCTGATGGATCGCCTACGAAATACGTATATCCAGAGGTAGATGCGAGATTACCTCCTCAGGTACAATGGAAATTGGATTATCTAGGTGAGCTTCCCCTGCTTCCTGCATCAACACAGGACCGCCGACTTTGATCGTTGACCCATCTTTCTTGATTCAGCACCTGAATACGCCCTTGATTCTCAATTGACACCTTCATCGGACCTATATTCACTCGGATGTTTGCTATTTGCTGTACATATGGGTGGTAAACCCCCTTTCCAGAATAGAGGTTCGATGCAGAGTCTTCGCCAGAATGCCGAAGGGTCTTTGGTGAGGAGGGAATGGATGAGTGGAAGTAAATGGGAGAGATGTAGCTCTGAACTGCGAGGTAAGTGTCTTCATTAGTAACAACGGTCACTTACCATCAAAAAGTAATCATGGCTAATGAAATTATGGCTTTTGAGTAGATCTTCTACCTCGACTGCTCACTCGACAACCTTCAACCAGGATATCACTCGCCTCTCTACCTTCGCACCCGTTCTTCTCTTCTTTAGCTATTTCCACTTTGAACTTCTTGGATCCTACTACGTTCGCTTCTAAACCCCGTGAAGAGAAGGCGACTTTCTTGAGGGGCTTAGTAAGGGTGTTACCAACGTTCTCAGAGAGATTGAGGAAAGGAAAGGTATTGCCTAGTCTACTAGAGGAGGTAAGCTCGTAGTCACGCATGCTGGTCAGTTACCAATTTCTCAGAGCTGACTGGGAGTGATTTATATGATAGATGAAAGATCCATATCTTCTGCCATTCATCTTGCCGAACGTTTTTGAGATTTCGAAAGGACTGAATAAAGATGAATTTGCGAATGTACTACCCAAATTACAGCCCTTGTTCGCTCTTAAGGATCCGCCTCAGAATATGCTCAGTGAGTCATTTCCCATCGATGAAAGTGTGTCAATTGCTGATCACATGCTTCGATGCAGCTCTGCTGGAACACCTATCATTGTTCGAAGAGAAGACGACTCCCCCAGTATTCAGAGAGAGTGAGTCGATGCTCCATGGACATACTAGGGTTTTCAGCTGAGCCAACTCAGATGTCATGCCGTTGATATACAACTCACTCGAATGTGAACATCTGCCGGTACAGGAAAAAGTGCTCAAGACTGTTCCTCATCTGTGTGAGATTTTGGATTATGGTACTGTTCAGAATGTTTTACTTGTCAAAGTAGCTGTAAGTGGACTCCTCCCAAGGTAGGGGCTCGAGCTGATGAAAGAACGAATTTATAGATACTGTTCACGAGAACTAGGATCTTATCAGTCAAAGTCCAAACTTTGGAATGTTTCACTTCGATGGTCAAGACGCTTGATAAAGCTACTTTGACCACCAAGTTGGTTCCGCTCTTAGCTAAGATCAAGACAAAGGGTGAGCTATGCCGTATCTTGCAAACGATGTGACGATTGCTGATACATCGTGTTTAGAACCTGCTGTGATGGTCAGTTGGAAGCTATCGCACCGCTCTGAGCTACTTAGCTAATATACCCATGTACAGATGGCCACATTGGCGGTACACGAAGCGATGGGAGCGAAAGTAGATCGTGAAGCTATTGCGACATTGGTCTTACCGCAGTTATGGGCGATGTCGATGGGTCCTTGTGAGTATGATCATCTGAATTCTCTCAATGTATGTCACTAACTTGTTATTTTGTTGTGCAGTACTGAATGCCGATCAATTCACTAAATTCATGACGTGAGTGACACATCTTCGGTTGTATCGACTTACCTGCTGTTGCTAATATGTTCATCGACCCCAAACAGTGTGGTCAAGACTCTCGGAGCCAGAGTCGAGCAAGAACACTCTCAGCACTTACGAGATGTACATCGCATAGAAGCTCAAACAGCTTCTCTTGCCGCTCAAAACTCTTTCTCTCTCAATGGAAGTAATTCAAACCTCGGTGGTGGAGCAGGAGGTGAGATGGATTTCGAGACTCTCGTTAGGGGAGGTTTAGGTTCAGCCGCTCCTTCGCCAAATCCTGTATTCTCCAATACGGTTGGAGCGACCGATCCGTGGGATGACGAAGGTTGGTTGAACGGTGATACCGATAATGCAGGTGTGGGTGCATTGGTAAGTCATAGCTTTTCACCTATCTTCGATAATCTCCATGCTGATATGTTGTTTGATTATTGGTAGTCAAACACTTTCCCAACTTTATCGGTGAACAACACTGGATCTTCCATACTCAATTCGCCTAATTTATCATCCGCGACCAGACAAAGTAGTAATCATGGTGTAGGATCATCCAGATTGAAAGCTCGTCCTGTCCCTTCATCAACATTCAACTCATCCGCCTTTGGATCTCCATCCCCTACCATCCAATCACCGCCTACCCTTCCTCCTTCCATACCTGCCCCTTCATCATCGTCTTTCACACCTTTACAACCTATGAAATCACCTTCTCTTACTCCTCAGAACAGATTCTCCCCTTCGATCAATAACGGTAGTGGTAACAGTAATGGACCAAATTACAATATCTCACTGACGCCTCAACCCTTGCAACCTCAATCGCAATCGCAAAATCCACTATCATTCATGTCTTCCCCTTCTTTATCTCAGCAGAACCATCAGCAGCAGCAGCAGCTCTCTTATCAGCCACAGCCTGCTCTTCAGCCTACAGTAAAGCCACCTCCGGGTTGGTCACCTGGTCTGATGCAGCCTTCCTCAGCACCGAAAGCGGTATGGGGCAAGAGTGCGAATGCAGGAGGAAGTGGGGGGAATTCAGATTGGGGTGATTTTGATCCGTTGAAATGATCAAAGAACATTGTATGCTATGTTGATGATAGTATTCTCACAAGATATTGTAATTCGGTTAGAGAGGATGAAAGGAGATGTTTACGAAACATTATGCATATGCTTATTAATGACTTGATTTTGTGTTACATATGGTATGAAATGCTGCGAAATTGACAATTGACGCAAGTCTGAGAATGTGAAAATGGTATGCCAATTCAAGACGAAAGAGGGGCAGCTACTTTTGATTGGTGTCCTTTTAACGTATGGTGAGTCAAAATTAGACATCAGGATGCCTATGTTGTTTCTTCAATTTCCGTAATTTTGTTCTTCTCATCTTCTTGTGCTTGGGCATCACCGGGATTCAGTTCGACTCCCTCCAGCATGTTATTGGCCACTAGGAATCGAATGGTCTGTGAGAGCTGTGAGATGGTATTTTGGATAGGGTTGGACAGTAACTGTCATCAAATTCAAATATGATAAGTCAAGCTCACATAAATAGGAAACTGAGATACTCACCGATCCTAACATGCTCGGTCTGGCGAAATGATTTTGTTTCTTACTATTTGTAGATTGAATTTGAGGTTGTCTAGAGTGTGAATTACCTCTGACATCGATAGATGTCGTATCCTCGTCCTTTCAATTAGCAGATCAGCTCAAATCGAAACTAGCCAATGGCAGGGGAAACACGACTTACGATCATATGTAAATTTCTACATTTATTACCGAATTTACAATTCCCATTCCTCTTGAAGAACTTGCATATCTCTTTTTTTCCTTTCGTTGATATGGGAGTATTCACTGCAGCTTGGTCCTGATTTGACGCAGCTTGGTCTTCGTCTTTCGAAATCGATTCATCTTCCGATGAGTCATTTTCTGAAGACGAATCACTTGAAGTAGTGCTACCACTACCACTGCTACTGTCGCTATCTGATTCGGCATCCGAGCTTGAGTCGATCGATTTACTTGATGAAGTAGGTGTATCATATCCCTCTAAAGCTGATAGAGCATTGATACTTGGCTTAGCACTTGATTGAGAGCTTTTTGGTTTGATGGAAGGTAGAGTGGTGATTTGACTCCAAGCTTGATCACCAGTTTCTGTCTTGGTTATCCCTGGATCCCCATGTCCAGGTTCAGGTTCAGGTAATCTCGTTCGTTCGTCCACTATCGTATGTCCGATATGCCCACCCCTACCTCTTCCTCGTCCTCTGCCTCTCGATCCTCTATCTATATCTATACCTCTACCTCTTCCCCTTCTTGTCCTTTCACCACCAGATTGATCATCGACATTTACGGGTCGACCCCATTCTTCAGCTAGAGAAGCGGCGTCCATCTTCTTCCGTTTACCTCGTGCGGGAATCTCCCCTCGAGCGATAGCCGCAGTCCTTTCTTCTTCCTACGAGCATACACATAGTCAGCTCAGCAGTCCAACGAGGAAGTTGGAATGGTGACATACCTTCTCTTGTATACGTTTCGCGCTTGGCCATTTAGCTTTTCTCTCCGCTATCCACTTTTCAATCTCCTCGGGCGTATTGAGCGTGATATTCGTACCTTGAATAGGTGGTGGTGGACTGATACCAGTATTGCAAATGGTCAATACCAAACTATAAGATATGATATGATACACTAATTTTGATAATAGATGGTTTACTCACCCTTTCCTCCTAGCATATCTCTCTTCTTCTTCACTCCTCTGTGGCATCTTTCCATTAACAAATATTAGATGTCTATCTTCTTCGTGAATCTGGACTTTCTCAGATGGTCCGACAAATTTACAACCGGGATGAGAACAGTTCCTCCACGTTCCTACACTCCCCTTTCCACTACCACTGGCACTACCACTACCAGGCCCGACTCCCGATGATTGTATAACTGAGCTAGCTTGCGATTTCGAGTTCGGACGCTGTCGTTTGGCAGGAGGTTGCGATTCAGCATAAGTAGACGAATAGGAATAACCACCGGAGTTTACTTGCGGCTGAGGTGGTTGGTGGAATAGCGCTTGAGCAGATAACTGATTGGACAACTGAGGGTATTGAGGATACTGAGGGTACGTAGGTTGGGAAGGCAAGAAAGAAGGATAACCACCTGAGATATTCGGCTGCTGATAACCTCCGCTACTTCCCATCATTCCATAGGAAGGAGGTTGAGGAAGTCCATATTGCGGATATCCACCTGTATAAGATGCCTGATTTGCATAAGGGTTGTAAGATAATGATGGATTTGCTTCACCTTGATATTGCTGTTGTTGCTGCTGGTTCTGATGAGGCCGACCTCTACGTTGGTTTTGACCGTGGGCTTGGGTAGGAGGACGAGGTTGAGATGGTCCTGCTTGAGGCGTAGCGGAGAAATTGGGCCGGGCGGGCAAACCGTGTGGGTTGTTCATATTGTATGAGCCCCTCTATCGATTTGGCTACCTACAGCTCATACTCTCTATCGCGATATAGATACAGCCAGATAAGTGATTGTAGAAGTCTTAACAGTCAACGCGATAGAGTAGATCAACCTCCATCTTCCCAAAAAATCTCTTCGAAAGAGAAATGATGATGTCATCGTTTATCCGATAGTCGAAAAGTTGGATTTGATGTTCGGCAAAAATCGCTTGGTGAGAGTGATCGAAAGTCTATGTTGTCCATCTATCAATCGCATATTTAGACGACAATAATAACCACGTATCAAGGACGGTCTGACTGGATCGCAAGGAAATCGGAGGGAATTGATATACAAAGAAGCTTTGTTATCCTACAGTTGCTTTATTCTCACCAGTAAACACTCTCGTTCAACATGGAAGCGCTATCACGGAGAGAAGATACCGAAGTACTGGAATCTGTCAAATCGGATGCTCTGAAAGTGTGTGACGACTACGTCAAAGGTGTGTCAAAGGTCAAATGATCTTGAAAGTTGAATTTTTGATCTAATCTAGTTTCATGATATTACAGCCTTCGCCGACTGCGCTACCGGACGAACATTTACATTACCTTTCGTGTGTAAAGATAAATTAGATGATATGCAGAATTGCATGAGAGAGTAGTGAGTTCCTCGTGTCTTGTCGTATCCTGAGCACATTCCTGGTAGTCAGGTATAGGGCAGTATGAGAGTGATGCTGACGACAAGATCAGTATGACACAGGATAGGATGGACGCTGCGAAATTAGATTACATAGCGAATCGATCGGAACATGGTCGTCAGGCTGTAGAGGCATTACGGAGGAGTCGTGCAGAGAGGTTGAGAAAGATGGCAGGGTTGAAGGAAGAGCCATCGGGAGCACAGAGGAAGTAGTGAACTTAGCACGATCTGTATGTAACATGTATCACTATTCATATTTCCGGGTTTGATACTTCATCATATCATTGGACGCCCGAGTTCAAAGATTGAATAAATCTTTCTGATATCACTAACAATATATCAATCGAAAGAGAGGTCTGTAAATTTGACAGAGAAATGTACTGATTGGACTCAGACATACCCACCCTCTCAAGGTTTTTTAGATTGAGGATATCTCTCTTGATCACCTCTTTCCCATGGCAATTCAGTCGCTGGTCCAAGTTCACCTTCGATTATCATATCGGGCGGTCCTCCGACCATCGTGCATATTTCAGGTTCAGCATCATCCTCGAACCATGGGGCTGCGAACTTTGGCCGATCATCGAGAGGAGGTGCACCGCTGTACCAATACATTGGGTCTACATCTTCCTCAATGTCAAATCCTATCGAGGTGACTATCAAGAACCTGTGTGAGTGCATGCTCGTGAGAGGTGATAAGTACAGAACTGGTGTGTGAGACATACCTTTTGTCCTGTGACTCTCTGTGCCGATGTTGGTCGATGGAGTTTTTCTAGATTCCACGCCGCCCTTGGAGCTATCTGTCTCTGCCTTGATATTACTAACAGTGGACTTTGTAGGTGTATCAGAAGAACTTTTTCATGTTGTCTGGGTGAGATGAGATTTGGTATCTTGAGCTGACATTCTGATCATGCGGAGTTAACGTTGATGTCGAACCAGGAAAGAAGGTAGCTTAATTGAATCATCCATCAGCGAATCCATAACTTTCTCTCAAACCGGTATTGCCGGTCCAAGTCTAAACTCCTTTAACAGTAGCTTCTGTCCAAATGGACGAAATCGCTTCTCGTTCTCAAATTTTCATTTATCTTGTTGATGCCATCAAAGGAGAGGCATCGCATAGACATATTGCGGTGCATGGTATCTACTCCCAGACTTTCTACCTACATCATCCGTATTCGATCTCCCTGTTATATCAGATAACAGAAATATATTAATACTTACTACTTAATCGTATGCCAAGGTACCTATTCACGTATACCACTTCTAGCATCTCTATGCCACCACTCCGGGGGTCGAATATCAATATCGTTATCCCCTATTTGATATTCGATCATCGTTTCCACCCAAGGATCATCCTGAGAATCAGGTATAGGTATACCCGTACTGGGCTCTTGATCGTACGGTAATTCATCTGTATAGAGTACACCTACGCTATCCCAATCGAATGATTCAAATGTCTCTTTGTCACAATCCGTTGGGGGGTTATCGGTGGATACAGAATATCCTTCGTCCCATTCGATAGACTGGATATCTGGGCCTAAGAGGAAATGCAGTGCAACATTGATATCAGTGATGAATGGTGAAAGAAGACGCCATTTTATCGTAGCATATCACAAGAAAAGCCAACACATGCTCTTCAACAGATTGGGAGTCTGTTTGAGCTACATATGGATTCATCCTCTATCGGACTTACCGCTGGCTGTGGGTTTTCGCCTGGTGACCCCCTTCGACCCCCCTTTCATCTTCACTGACTTCGTATCGGTAGTTGACTTGCACTCGCTTGACACGACACCAGGCTTCTTTGTTCTATCCCTCTTGCCATGAGACTGAGTATCCACTTCATTCCTCAGAGACTTCTCGACTAGTCTAGTGTTGGTGGCGCTGGATGATGTGATCCGTGGCATGGTGGAAGGAGTGTCCGCGGTCGAAGTTGAGGGCGACATGTTATCGTATAAATAGGGTTTCTTCGCGTATGAACGACTAAAACGCCAAAAGACTTCACAAGCTTTCAGCCTACAATTCTATATTTACACTTATATATGTTACCTTATTAGTGTGCTGATGTGTCCAAAGGTCAGAGAACCACAGAGTTGAGATTGAAAAAAATGTGACAAAATCTCAGACGATTCTCGGTTCTACCTACTTACATACTTCCTTTAACCCTTGAGCTCATACTTCTTTTTTTAAATCGAGTGGACCCGGGTTCATAAAAGAGGAAATATTGGTAAATGCCTCGTCTGTAACTTGCGTTATAGCACTTAGGATGGTGCATCACTCAGACGTAATGAGTATATCATTATAGCATCATTGCATTCTAGCAATTACCAATTGGCAATCTGTAAGGACCAGCTCGAATGATTCTTATGAAGACTAATGCATGTGTTTTGGCAGCGAAGTAAGCCTTTTCCAGCACAAACAAACAGAAACAATTAACAATTGATGCAAGATAAGGGATGAAACGGTCTTGATCACAGCAAAGCGTCGCCAAAATCATTCAACAGCCCTTGTAGCTCAATGGCTAGAGCATGCGACTTTTACGTGATTCTTCACATATCGCAAGGCTGTGGGTTCGAGCCCCACCAAGGGCTTATGTTTTTGGTTGGACACCCGTCCAACACTGCTTTTTAAGCACCCCTGCTTGCATTGATCGAATGTGCCACTTTATGCTATTGACGGGGAGCATGGTTTTCATCTTTCGTACTATCCTATGCTGACTCGTATATCTATATTGACTTGCATATCCCAACGATGGATGTATGTCTTCGCGACGAAGAGCTGTCGTATCCAGGGTAGCTGCAATCCGCTCTGTTCTGAACACCACGAAGAGTGAAGAATTTGTTAATGCCCCTGATGATCTGTGCACTGCGAAGATCATTTTGATCGTTTTCCCCTCTAAACATGTGTTTGTGCAGCAGCTTTTCCTTCCACATGCAGATTGTTATCTTTGCATCTGGTTTTTTTCCTTCTTCCCGATATGCTATCATACAATCGAGATCGCGTTGACTCTCTTACTTGCCCTGTTGACCGCACATGAATGTACTTTCGAAGAAACCGACTCCAGCATGCTCGATGATCATCCCAGACCATCAAGGTCATTCACCTCGTGCTCTTCTTCCTTCGCATTTCGGACCGAAAGAGGTGATAAATCAACACAATCACAACCACCCTGCGCTCCTATCATCACCCCTCACTCCTACAACAGGACAGCCGGATCCTCACCAAGACAGAGGTCTGGTTCTAAGAGATTCTATTCCCAACACGTCAAAAGAGCGAGGAAAGGAAGGCAAACTCGATTCCGAGCTCATACGCGAACATGTACCTCATGTATCGTTCCTACTACCGATCAGTTGAAGGATTGGGGTTTAGTGGAAGGTGTGATTAGACCGGATGAGAAGAAAGCGGTGTATCACACAGTGTATAAGCACGTGGAACAGGAACAGAAGAAGAAGTTTGAAAAGGATTTGAAGGAAGGAAAAATATGGTAAAGGCAAGTCTTCCTCCCTCGTACTTAAGCGGGGTATAAAGAGAGCTGATACCATTGACGCATGGCTGAATGATAATATGGACATCCAGACTATTGCGAGGGATATCCATGCAGAGGAGACATTCGATACTGCCCAAAATTACAAAAATGGTTTTATACGAGAAGCTGTGTGAAACACCATGGTTTGTCTGCTCAATATATTTGTAAGCCATACCATGAAGGAGTGAAAATCGATGTCAAAGCCGGACGACCCAATCCAGAGGTCGACATATCCAGTAACGCCGTAGCTCCAGAGGATGTTCATGCAGATAGGAAAACAAAGGTTCTGGAAAAAGCGATCTGGAGGGAGAAACAGATTAGTGCTAGGTTGTTAGATGAAGTGGAGCGCTTTAGGACAGACATCGAACACATGGTAAAGAAACTGAGGTTGTCGGAACAAACGAGAAGATCAGTTGAATTGGATAACGTCAACTTGAAAATCCGATTAGAAAAGCTTCATTCAGAACTTGAGGCGAAGGATAGAAATCGGCCCGAGATCAACATGGGTCAAGCTATGTACGATTGGAAGGGATCGATAGATTGTTGTCTGAGTTGATCAATGATGATAACTGAATGGGATCTGTCATTACCCCCTCTTGTTTTCCGAGTCCGAGTCCCGAGTCCCGAGTCCCGAGTCCCGAGTCATCATTCTTCTCGCTGAGCAGCTGTGTATGTATGTACTTGTATCTATAAGGATGGATTTGATGTCTGTGCATCGTGGGACCTGTTTTATGCACGGTGAGAGATGACGTACTGGCAGTGACTGTACTCAGGGCGGAGATTCAACCAGCTGCAAACGCCACATTCAACCCTCGACCAGGCAGCTGCATGTGGTGGTATCGGCAATATGATTATCAGCGGTTATAACTCCGCCGTGCGAGCAGGGCGTTGGTATGCATGAGTTGGTTGCACTCTGCTCTGCTAACTGGCATCTCCAGTCACATTTCACAACTTGTTGTCGCATCCTTCACCATCAACATTATTATCATTCACTCCATATCCCTAGCATCACCATCACACCAGCAAAGTCACATCGACTCAACTCATCCATCCACCAAGCGCCAAGGCTCAGTCGTGCTCAATTGCTCTCGATCCATCCCGTGACGTGTTCCTCCCTTCCAACATTGATGGGCGGGGATGAACATCTAACAATCAATAAAAATCAGATACCCCCATATACCCTTTCCAATCCTTATCAAAGAGTGATATATCGCCCATGTCAATCCCTCCTCCCGGACTGGGAGGTGGGGTCAACAGGACCGGTCCGCCGCCGGGATTCGGTGGTGGTAATGTTGGAGTGACACATTCGCCAGTCAGCGATGCGAGCGGAACAGCATCTAATGCCGCTAGTACAGGTGCTGGCGCGGGCGGAAGAAGAGATGGTCAAGGCGGTCCTGCAGTCATCATCAGGGCTCAGATAGTGTTCTTGTTGACTACTTTCACGGAAGATAACTTTGATAAAATGTCTACCGAGATCAGAACAGTAAGTCTGCCATCCCAATTGTGTCGTAACCGAAGATTTGTAAACACTGATGTCCATCCTCAATTTAGCTCGCATCATCCAATGGACCTGAAATGTACCATCACTTCCTCCGAAGAGCTGTTGCCGTTGCAAATCCCATCCTCCAAACTCTTATTCAACATTCCCAACAATATAAGGACGATCCTGCCGCCCCGCCTCCTCAACTTCCTACAACAGGTCAAGCAGCTCTGGTCTGGCGACTGCTAGTGACAGAAGCCATCAGAGCCGCTAGAGATGTTCAATTAGCACCACACTTCTCTTTCATCATGTTATCGCCAGCACAGAGCACACCATTACCGCTACCATCTCTTAGACTATTCAATTTACCTCCGGCAATGTTATTCTCCCTCTCAGCATACACACTCGCATCGCCGCACGTGTTCCCACCAGCTCATGCATCCTTCGCAGTCTTCCACGCTATCTTGTCACAAACATTTCAACCTACCATGGAACTGTTACGATCACCCGGCGTGCCCTTCTGGACTATGGTAGCTATCCCAGGGAGAGAACCTTTCACCGACGACCTAACTTTACAAGAAGCTAGAACCTTGATACTCGCTTTATTCCCTCGCTCTCAATCGTCATCCGGTGGCACTTCTACCTCCAGACCTGCGACTCCGACTAACCCCACTTCACCCCATTCATCACCTCTCAACTCGATGCAACGTCAAACCCTCGTCGGATCGCTGACAGTCAAATTCTCTTCTCCCGCTATCATCTTACAAACCCTTTCAGCTTTATCGCCCGGTGGACCTCCAAGGTCACCAGGTGCCATTCCACTGGAAGATGTCCTCTTCGAATTGGGCGAAAACCTCACTCAAGACGAAGGTACTGTAGAAGCGGTTGTGGGTAGATGGTGGGGTCCTTATCTCTTAGAAGGATTGTCGCATGAAGAGCAACGCAAGCAAGTCACAGAAGAAGCATGTCATGTAGTCCATGGATTATGTGAGGGATTGCGAATGGGTCGTCAGGTCGATTTGCACGGCGTCATCAAGGGAATGTCAGCGATAGTGAGTGCGAAAGTGCTTAAATGCCCGTCGCAACACGACATTAAGCTGATCTCACATTTTAGCCATCCATATCATGGCCTGACGTGGTCAAATCTTTCGACTCGCCTCTGACACTTGCCGCCTATCAAACGTCTATACCCCTTATCATCTGTCTGATTTATGTTCCCCCTCAAGCACCTATACCTCCTCTCGCTGGATTATTGCCTGCTTCTCTGGATGCTCCAACTTGGGAGAACATGTCATCTCTCCTTTCAGTCCTCTCCCTTCTTACGATTCTACCTCCCGACGCTATGCCCATTTTCACGATGCCTTCTGCGCCTTCCCCTCAATCATACGCTCGTATAGTCAATCCTCCAACCTCCGACTCACAATTGAGCAAGACAGCTCGTCAACAGGCCAATGATCTTCAGGGTGCTGGTCTTTGGAATACATTGGGTCTCATTCAAGTCTTAGTGAATGCCTGTGGTCTCGCTGAGACGGATCATCCCTCAGAAAGAGAGAGAGAAGAAAGAGCCGACATCGGAAGAAGAGCTACGGATATGCTCGAGAGTGCTGCTAAGTTGGCTCCGGAACTCGTATTACTGGCGTTGGAAAAGCTACCTGTGAGTCTGATCCGTTGCAACAAAGCTGACAATCAGAAACCTTTGCCTCCCTCTGTGGCCAATATGCACACCCGTCTTCTCGCTGTCTATCTTTCCTCAGCAGCAAACGCGATGACATCTTCAGCTCTTGTCTTCCATCAGATGTGGCAAGCTGGTCCCGAAGGTCTGCTATCAGTGTTGTTAGAATTCTACGGCGAGGATGAGAATAATCTCGGAAGAATCGTGGAGATAGCTACAGAGCTCAAGGTATGTATTCACCTTCTCCTAATTAGTATTTCACTGACTTTCTTCGCAGATTCTTCATAAGTTACTTGCCTCTGAGAACCTGCACTTCACTCTCGATGTCGCTGCTCTCGCTTCAAACAAGGATCTTCTAGACCTGGAGAAATGGCTTGCCGATGGTATAGAGGTTAAAGGTGAAGAATTCTTAGAAGCGATCTTTGATTTCGTAGAACACAAGATCCGTCTCGAACAAGATCACCAGCATGCTCCAGAATCCGCGCCTCCCCTTCTCTACACTCTCGGCACAAGCGTCTACTCCATCTTCATCCGAGTGGTCCGAAATGCTCCAAATCTATCTCGAGAAGATGTGTCTCGATTCAAACAACTCCGTACCGACATTCTCATTCTTCAGCCTCGTCTCCTTAACCTCAAACCCGGCAGCAAAGCAGAACAAGGTTTCTCAGAAGCCAAATTCCCTAAAGAAATTGTCGACAAAGTGGACGAGATGTATCAGCAGATGTATAGTGGTCAATTGAAACTGGATGATGTGATCGACGAGCTTAAGCGATGTCAGAAATCCGATGACCCGGTGAACCAAGATACATTCGCGCATGCTCTTCACTCTTTATTCGACGAATACAAATTTGTCAAATCCTATCCGCCCAAAGAGCTCACCATGACCGGTTTACTTTTCGGTGCCATCATCGATTACCGCTTAGTCAAGGATACACCTGCCTTCGTTGCGACTCGATATGTCCTTGATGCTTGTAAAACCCCACCTCACGAAGCTCTCTACCAATTCGGTATCAATGCTTTAAGCATATTGCGAAACTCTTTGGTGGATTTCCCTGGTTTATGTCGATCCTTACTCGAAATACCCGCTCTTCACGAATCTCATCCTGTGCTCATCAACGATATTCACCAAGCTTTGGTAGAACGAGAAGAATTAGACATGCAAGGTGGAGTCAAGCTTGCCTTCCCTGCTCTCAAATTGCCCATTTTGATCGAAGAAGGAGATGATGAATTCAGAGAACCTGAACCAAGGAAGAAGGATGCGTTCATGTTTATCATTAACCAAATCGCTCCTAGCAACTATGAAGCGAAAGCTCAAGATCTGGTTGGCATCTTCGAAAACCAATATTCTCGATGGTTCGCCCATTACTTCATCGACGTGCGAGTCAGTCTTGAGATGAACCGACACGATATCTACATGCAGCTCCTCGAGGCTCTTCATTCGCCAGTCTTCGAGAAACATGTTCTTTGGGAGACATACCGAAAAGCTCGAGATTTGCTCAATTCGGAAGCCACTATGAACTCAGCATCGGAAAGAACTACGCTCAAGACTGTTGCCAGTTGGTTAGGAAAGATCACTTTGGCCAGAAACAAGCCCATCAAGCTAAGAGAGTTGTCGGTCAAAGATCTGCTTATTCAAGGATTTGATACAAAGCGACTCATTGTTGCAATTCCTTTCGTTTGTAACCTCATTCTTTCTTGTAAAGATTCTATCGTCTTCCACACCCCCAATCCTTGGCTCATGGCGATCCTTCGACTCCTTGCTGAGTTCTATCACTTCGCTGAGCTCCGTCTCAACCTCAAATTCGAAATCGAAGTGCTGTTCAGCAAACTTGGTGTGGAGTTAGAATCAATCGAACCATCGAACCAGCTTCGACTACATGTGCCTCCTCCGCCACCTCAAGAGGAATTGCCGAACCGGCTCGATCTTGAATTGCAAAGAGCCACGAGCGAGATTATGAATGGTGGTCAAAGATTCGCGGAACTCCCTGGTAACGAAACTTACGCCCGAATGCAACAGCTTCAAACTGAACAGGCTGCTCAAGCTGCTCAGGACTCTATCAACAGGCGAGTAGACGAATTGATCGCTCAACTACCTCAATACCTCATCTTTAATCAGGATTACCCCATCTTTACCGCTCCTACCCTCAAACGAATTGTACATCATTCCATCGATCGAGCCATCCGGGAAATTATTGGTCCTGTCATTGAGCGATCTGTCACTATAGCCGGTATTTCCTCCCGAGACCTCATTCAGAAAGATTTCGGAATGGAAGGTGATGCGGTCAAGATGCGCTCAGCTGCCCATATGATGGTGCAGAACTTAGCTGGAAGCTTAGCTTTAGTCACTTGCAAAGAACCGCTCAGAACGAGTATGATCGGTAATATCAAGCAAATGTTAGAACAGAATGGTTATACGGAAGACTCCATGCCCGATGCTATGATCGCCGGAGTGGTAAACCAGAATCTAGATGTCGCTTGTTCAGTTCTCAAGAAAGCAGCTATGGAGAAAGCCGCTAAAGATATCGATGTCAATCTTGCTCCTCAATATGCTGCTAGAAAAGCTCACCAGAACTTGCGATCTCAAACTCCTTTCTGGGATGGCGCTTCGTTCGGCTTCGCTCTTTCGCACAATGCTCTCCCTGATCCCTTAAAGTTGCGACCTGGAGGCCTGACTCCCCAACAGTTCAGAGTCTACGAGGATTTCGGTGAACCCACTAGGATGATCAGTCACCCCACTCCGCCTGCCAATGGGGATTACCTTGTGGCTCAATATAGGGATCTCAACTTGAACGATGGACTGGTTCCTTCCGATATCAAGCGTGGTCCCTCACCAAGAGTCTTCAACCAAAACATCGTCGAAGGACCGGAATCTGTCGCTTCTCCGCAAGCCATCCCCCCTCAAACTAGCGTTGACAAGTTCCATGAACTCGCTTCTGAGATCGAGAAACTCCTGGCTCAGAGTTCCGCTTCCAACATCTCTGCTCTCCCAGCTGAACATGAGATCAGGAGTTTGATCCGAGGTGTCGTCATAATTGCGAACCAATCTGCAAACCGAGATTCGACGACTCTCACTATCGCTCAGAAGGTTGTTCAATTGCTTTACCGATCTAATGCCCAACTGTCGAGAGAAGTGTACGTATACTTGCTGCAGCAACTATGCGATTTGACACCTAAAGTCAGCAGAGAGGTCAAACAATGGTTGGTATATGCCGAGGATCCTGTAAGTTCTGCCATTTCTTGCGTGCTCATAACATATCTGCTGACTTGCATACATAGCGTAAATTCAATGTGCCAGTCACTGTCACTCTCATCCGAGCGCAATCTATCTCGGTACACGAGCTCGACGCTGCTTTAGCACAAGTGATCATTCGATCCTATGCCCAAGAGGTCATCGACTTCGTTGCTCAGCTTATCCGGGAATGCTCTATCTCTGAGAATGCCTTCATTCCTAGAACTGGCTTCGCCAACAGTTTAGCTGCTTTGCTCAAATCCCAAGAAGTAGGCCGAGCAACTCCCATCGCCGAAGCACTCCTTGACGAACTCCGAGGTGGTACCATCAAATCACCTGCGGTGCCTACTCCAGATGCCAAACCAGGTATTGATGGTAAGCTCCAAGAAAGGTTATCTCATTACTTCCTCGAATGGGTCCGAGTCTTCAGCACCAGCAAAAACGCCGAAGTCGCCTTTGTGCCCTACATTACATACCTTCAAAAGGAGGGCATTCTCAACGGTGAAGATATCTCATCAGCCTTCTACCGAACAGCCATCAACACCGCTGTTGACTTGGATACTGCAAAACTTCAGCAAGGGCTATTCTACGGTACGGATGCTTTAGCCAAGTTGATCGTACTTATCGTCAAGAACTACGGTGACAAGAGTGGGACAAGTAGCGTATCAAGAACAGTATACTACTACAACAAGATCATCACCATCATGTCTTACTCACTTGTCCAGAAGCAGCTTGAAATGGGAGAAGCATTCAGTCAAAGACCTTGGGCAAGGTTTTTCACCAGCATGTTGAGTGAACTTCAATCGATTGAATACAACTTGCCTGAAACCTATCTTGGATGCTTGAAGCATTTCGCCAACAACTTGGGTATCACTCAACCGACTTACGCGCCACGTTTCGCATTCGGTTGGATCTCCATCGTCTCTCATCGACTATTCATGCCTAAATTACTTCAAACCGCCAGAGATGATGGATGGCCAGAATATCATCGATGTGTCATGTGGTTACTCAGATTCTTGTCGCCATTCCTGCAAGCGAATGACCAGATGTCACCATCGTCAAGATCGATCTTCAAGGCTACTATCCGATTATTGGTCATTCTCATGCACGATTTCCCTGAATTCTTAGTGGAGTTCTACCATACTCTCTCTACTGCGATTCCACCTCATTGTGTTCAAATGAGAAATATCATTTTGGCTGCTTTCCCATCCACCGAAGCTCCCTTACCGGACCCATACAAGAGGTTGGATCAGTTAGTACCGGAAATGCAGAGATTCCCAATCGTTCGATCCGACTATATCGGCGCATTGACAGATGGTAACCTGAAATCCGCCATTGACCAGTATGTCCGATCGGGTATACCTGCGTTGCCATCGATCGTGAACGAGTTGAAGAACCGAATCGCCGTCAAGTCCCTCACTAATGGCCATAGCAATCAAGATGGTTCTTCAGGTTCGAACGTCACCTGGAATCATACTTTGCTACATGCCGCGGTATTCTACCTTGGTACCACTGCTGTAGCGAGAAGATATCAACAGACTGGTGTGGTCGATTTCGATGCGAAAGCTCCTGAGGTGGGAGTGTTGACTGGGCTGGCGCATGCGTTTGATGCTGAGGGTGAGTGCAATAAGTTCCTTCTTTGATATACATCGATATTTTGTTAGATTGCTAATTTTGTATTACCTCACTAGGTCAATACTACATGCTCAGCGTGATCGCAGATCAACTCCGATACCCCTCTGCTCACACGTCATTCTTCATTCATTTCATCCTATTCCTCTTCGGTACTTCATCGAGACCATCAGAGACTCAACCACCCTCAGCTATACCCGAAAGAATCGCCAGGATCTTACTTGAGAGAACCTTGGTCCAACGACCTCATCCTTGGGGATTGCTGGTCACGTTCATCGAGTTGCTCGATAATGAAGCGTATGGATTCTGGAAACAGCCTTTCGTAAGAGCTGAAGAGGAGGTGTATAGGTTGTTTGGACAGGTCAGAGGAAGTGTAGTCGCGAGAAGGGAATTACAGGTCTAATTAGTCCAATCACTAAATCGTGAGTATGCTTATCGCCCTTTTGGGACATTATTGGATGATATACTGATATCGTTGTTCATGTCTTCCAGCGAAAGCTTCAATTGAATTGCCTGTTTATAATCGACATTCCCCATCAATGTGAAGATAAGAAGAAAAGTCGTCAATAATGTAATTTTCCTGTTTCCTGTTTTCCTGTTTGTTCAATTAGGAGTACCCCCCAAAGATCCCAAGTACCTATATATCCAAAAGTTTCAAGTTACAATCTACTCAAAAGCATTCTTTCCCATCTCTCATCTTCTTTTTTCTTTTCCTTTAGAACATATATACCTTTATCGGACCAAACCTTCATCATGAAGAGGAAAGTTCGTAAAATGCGAGATTTCAAAGGATGTCCGACGGTTTTAATCAATTCATATGTACGATTTTTCCTTTTACTCAAGGTTTATCTTCTTCTTTCTTCAATTGTTTCATATCATATCATTTTTTCCTTATCTACTTTCTTATACATAAAAATGACGAGGACAACACCAGTCGATAGTCATATCAATTTCATTTAATTTTCTCTTCTACTTTTTATTTAGGTTGACTTGAATTACATAGAAATATGGATGGAAAGAGAGAAATGATCATTTTATTTATTAAGATTATATACAGTCCGAGATTAGTACGAGTACGAGTTATTTGTGTGATGATATGAGATATGAGAGTATCTATGATGCTTCTAGTCGTTTCAACACTGCTTACCGACAGGTGGTGGCGACTTTCATTTCAGGTTGCTATCTGCGATTGGTATCATTTTATGGCTCAAACTGTCTTGACCATCTTTCTCAATCGTCTGAGCTCCACTAGCTCATATTGTACGGCCTCGATAAATTCTTCCTACTAGCATCATGCATACACGGACGGGTACATCGTTCTCTGTACTAAAATGATTTCAGCACACAGTAAAGAAAAGCCACTAGATTACTGGAGATTTGCCACTCAACCAAGATTTGATTCCGCTGTTAGCACTCGACCAAACACACTTTCCCATTTCCATAAACCCATCTTGATCTTCGCACTTATACTCATTCTCTTCGCACTTACACATCTTGATCTACTCATTAAATTATACGTTAAGTACATCCCATACCATCAGTCGATCACCCCTCGCGACTCGGTCATTCATCTGATAGACATATATCAAGATGTCCGAACGTAAGGTGTTGAATGTGAGTCACACCTTCTACTTCCTCCCATTCGCCGTGGTAATCTGTCTACATTGTATGCTGACTGATTCCCTTGGTCTTTGATTTGCGGTATCTGCAATGAATAGAAATAGTAAGCTTTCATTCATGTTTCGGTCTTAGACAGCCTGGATATAGCTTACCATTATATCTGCGATCTTAGCTTTCCACCGGATTTCGATCCGTCCAAGATCAAGCGTCGAAAGATGCCCAAGGATCCCCAGCAGGTCATCAGGTTGATGGCTCCGTTTTCGATGAGATGTAACAGGTGTGGTGAATATATATGTAAGTGATCTTCCCCACATGTTGTTCATTTTCTCGCACTCTTTGAGTTATATCTCTGAGTGTTCGTGAGTGTCTGGGAAGCCGTCTGGGAAGCCGGCTGACCTAGTACTTCGTGATTCAATAGATAAAGGGAAGAAATTCAATGCCCGTAAGGAGACCGCTCAGGGAGAAGAGTATTATGGAATCAAGATATTTAGGTTCTACATTGTAAATTATCGCTTTTCTCTTATTCCTTGTAATGACCCGTAGTTCAGGCCGCTGTGCTCCTCTTTGCGATATATATGTCCCGTAGTAAGGCAAAACGCTAATTCTTGATGATGTTTATATTCTCTCTAGAAATGTCCGATGTGCTCATCCGAAATAACATTCAAGACCGACCCCAAAAACGCCGATTATACTTGTGAACAAGGTGCTACACGAAATTTCGAAAATTGGTCCGAAACCGATAAGAAAGCTACTCATTTACCTGGTGCGGAAGAAGATGACGAGTATGATTCGGATGGGAATCCATTAGAAAGTAAGATTGAAAAGGATGCGATGGCGGATTTGGAAAAATCGCAGGAACAGTCAAAGAGGGAGATGGAGATGATGGATGAATTGGCTGATTTAAGGTGAGTCGTGTTTCAATTCCCATTCCCATCAAAACTTAGGTCACGACAAGTTTCCCTCATGAAAATCTACGATTGTGAAAGCTAACCATCCGTATTAAATACTGAACAGACAACGTAATGCGAGGTTGGAACTTTCAAATGTATCCTCAGATCCCAATGCTCTGCTAGAAGCATTGCACGCAGAGAAGATATCAGCCGAAGAGGAAGCAAGGAAAAAAGCAGAAGAAGATGAAGATGACGCTCTGGTCAAACAATACTTTTCGAAAATACCTGCTTCTGGTGCTGGCCCTGCGACTTCTACCGCGAAAGCCAAACACAAGTCACCGGATGGAGAGGATGGCAATGCGGAGAAGAGTCATGAAGAAGATACTGCTCTACCCGCTGCGTTGACTATCAAAAGACGTCCCGCACCTGGTACAAGCGCAGGTTCCAACGAGCCTTCCGTTGCTAGTATCTTGGCAGCAAAAGGTAAGGTACTAGATGGTCAATCGAACGGTAACGGCGGTACCTCTAGCGCGGCACCTGCCCAAGCGAAACGTAAGAGAGAAGGAATGCAGAAGCTGTTAGGTATAAAGAAAAAGGCTAAGGCCTAGGGAGAGGCAGATATCACTCTCGATCAACCGTATTGATTGTTATGTATCACTTGTTGTATCCATCTGCTGACGGTTCCTGTGACATTTGGTCCCAAGACTGCGATCGGAAATTTCGTATTGCCTTCTGGTGCAAGACTTTATGATTGAATTATTGTTGGGTTTTCTCTCCCTCTGAGAGTGTGTGGCTGTGGGAGCGGATCTCTCTCACGCGAGCAGACAGGCTACGGCGACTTTGTGACTTTTGACAAGTCATATCGGTGAGGCACATGAACAGAATCCGTGGCTAATTTTATGTGAAGAAGATAAGCGAGGGTAAATTGTACCAAGTCTGACATAGTTTGCTGTATACAGCAGTGCATAGTATCCTCAGATCAACTATGGATTTTATTCATACTTTAGTTTGATTTACTGTACATGTCCACAATTCACCCACCAAGGTTTTATAAAATCCCGTTTAATCCAATATAATATCCCTTTCCACCTTGAGTTGTAGCAGTCGATATGCGCTGCGAACGATCCCCCAGTCAGTCAACATCCTTGCAATGTCATACAATAGCTGGGTGTGATGTGAAACGAAGACTCACTTCTCGACTGGGAACCATCGTTCAAGAGAAATCCAAATTATTTTCTACTCCCCATGAACTCGTAAAGCTTTTCATGAAATGATTCCAAATTCTCATAGTTCTGTTGGCTGGTGTCACGCTCTTCTCGAGTCTGCTTCAACTCCATTTCAAGTGATGTCTTTTCTTGGCAGCTTGCATTGAGTTTTTCTGAAAGACCATTTCGCTCATTTACCAGCTCTTTGATCTTTCCATCGAGTTTTGAGTATTCTTCTTTAGTTTGAGACTGATATTTCTCATACGCCGATTCGACTTGACTTTTTGCTAATACCAATTCATTCTTTTCACTTTGCAGATCGTCTCTCTCTTTAGTGAGTGTCTCTCTAATAGCGACTTCAAAAAGATATTGTGTTTCGGAAATTTCTTGTCTTTCCTGGGCGAGTCCAATCGTTTCTATCTTCTTTTCTAGATCTTCCTTCAGAGCTTTGATCTCACTTTGCCATTCATCTCGTTCTCTGTCAATCTGTTCTTCCCTTTGTCTGAATAATCGATGAATGTCAGTCCCCGACCCCTGAGAGTCTTCATCTTCTCTCTTCCTCTTATATCTCTCCAAAATGTCACATCTTGACTTTTGGTCGATGAAGCGATCTTCGTAGTCAAAGGCTCGTTTTCTCCAATACGTGATAAAATCCCCAGGCTCACATGTATTAGAGGGAGCAAATGGGCTGGGAGGTAGGAGCTTATCTGCGACATCACCTAGGGAAGAAGTGCTTGGATCGTTGGTCAAATGAGGATCATTGTTGTGAGCTGACGAGAGCTTACCGGGTTCAGGACTGGTAGGGTCACCCAATGAGATAACTTGGGTGGGGGATGCTGTATTTCGAAGGCAAGGGACAGGAAGGGCTGCTGTCGGATTGCGAAATTTCAGTTGAAGATTACTCTGAGTTTGAGTTGGACGTTTCGGTGTAGGTGACGACCCGGCGGGAGTCGGGGATTCATTGGATTTACGTTTTAGTTTCACTCTCGAGCTTGATGATTCTGGTTGAACCTTTGATACCGTCCTGACTGGTGGTGCTGGGGATCTGGCAATGAGCGGTGATAAACACATGACGGAAAGCGAAACGTTCGTAAATGCAGTATGACCAAGAGTTGAATGACAGGTTGATTGGTGTGAATAAGAGAAGAGAAGAGAAAACGGGAAGGGACGGATATCTCGACTTTATATTCTCAAGATACTTTGGAGGGAGGGATGCAGTAAATTTATATACATACATACAGTGAACTGGGCCCGTGCGTACCTTCAGTCCTGTTGTGTGATATTCTACAGGTGTATGATAAGAGACTCGCAGTTCCATGTCCTCCTCATAGAGGTCTCGATACTTCTGCTCCTACTTGTTGGGCAAACATTCCTTGTCAGCAAGCAAAAACGCCAATCGTAAACAAGTGAGAACTTGAACATCGATCATAAATCATAAATGTGAAATGTCAGTGGCAGATTCCTCCCTCCCATGGCACATAGAGCTGACGTGAGCTCGGCAAATGCTAATCGAAGAGACATCGTTAAAAGGGTCCTATGCCTATGAACAATACATGCAACTTATAGCACTACCGTTAAAATTACTTATATACAACGTTTCCCATATCAATCAGCCGCTATTTTACAATCAAGTCTATCAAGGGAAGTCTGTAGGATCAATCCAAAGATGAGTTCACAGTATTTCATGAGTGCCGGAAGTAGTAAAGACTATCTTGCACCTTACATTTCACCTCCTCCTATCAATTCATCCTATTGCTATTTGACTCGTTGAGCTGTTGCTTGAGGTGTGAAACTTGCTTCTCCCACTTCTTCTCCCTTATCTCAAGCTCTATCCTTTTCTCCTTCTCAATTGCAAGATCATCTTGCACCTCCAACAATCGGACGGTGGTGGCATCTAACTGATCTTTCGTTTGGGTGTACATCCTTTTCCACATCATTGCCATCGTATTATCGGCCTCTTGGTCTTCACTGTCTTCATCCATGTTTCTCGAGAACGAGTGGTACTGCCCGATATTATCTTGAGAAGAAGGTGTAAGCAAGGTCTGTTCAGGATGGTGAGCGTGATCAAATGACAGCGGATCAGCGAGATTGTTAAGTGGAAGTGAAGGTGGCGTAGGAAAAGGAATGTGTTTGTTATACATTGGCACATCTTTAGGCTTCGGAGTATCGTATTTGATCGACAAAATTGTGTCTTCTGAAGATTCCTCCTCCGTTTCCTCCTCCTCTGATTCCGCGTATGAAATCACCTTTCGTACTCGTTTAGTCCCATTTCCATCGCCATTGCCATTCCCGCTGAGGAGATCGTTGATGCTGAGCTGACGCTTTCGAGATAAGATTTCGGGTCCTGCTTGGTGTGTCGGTGTCGATGTCGATTGCGGTTCAGGCTCGTTGGTAGAAGCTGCAGTGGAGTTCGAATTTAAGTAGGAATCCGATTGCAGTCCATCGTTGAAAGGTACACAACGTTCCCTAGACCTCATCGCATAGTGCTTCACGCATCTTTCCTTGAAGAAGCATTTGTCGAGTACTGGACAATACAGGATATCGCCTCTGCATGGATATCTCTCGCAATAGTCTGGATGACTGGTTGAACGAGATTAGCCAGGGCTTGGTGCACGTTGATTAACGCACAAAGACTCACTGATACCATACACGACTAGGTTTCCTCGCATCGCTTTGGAATCGCGACTTCATCCAATCCATAGCTTGTACTTTACTTGGTGTTGGATTACCATAAACAGCCTTATTGCGGTAGAAGGAGACGGGTTGAGCGATATATCCACATTTGGTGAATTCTTCGGTAGTAGCGACTCGCCTGCAGGTTGATGTGCACGTATGCGTATGTGCGTGATGATGGTTCAAATTCCCCGAAGTCGCAGATTTGACAGTCACTGCTGTAGTCGAGGACTTGACAGGAGTTTCCGGTGGTTTAATGGCAGAGGTAGATGGTCTGAAAGCGTTGACGGGAATGAGAGCCGCAGGATCAACGATGATTCTCTCGGAAGCTGAGCTGGATTGACTGTTGTTCCTGGAAGACGAGGGAGAGGGATGTTCGTTATCGAGCGCAGGCGTGGGTAAGAAACCAGGCTCAGACATCTTCGTTACTGCGCCAATGGATGTATGTAGGGGTCACACAAAGAGAAAGGTGTAAGAGAAGGATAAGAAAGAACGATAAGCATGACAATGACACTTATTTATATATGTATTTTTATGCATGTGCATGTCTCCCTGAGCTCCGTTGTAAGAGTCCTTAGGAAGAAGCACGACGAGAGAGCACCTGAGCACCGTCCCTCTCTTTGTCCGTGCCCCTCGCTCGGCCTTTTTACTTTGTTTTCTCACAGAGGCCCGGTCCGTGCGTCACTTGACTAAGAAGCACCACAACACAATAAATAACACAACACAGACTAGGCCTAGAAGCATGCTTAAGATCCAACCTGCAATCGCTATGCAACGGTCGCAAGTGTGCATGCCCCCGATTAGCGGTGTACTGCACCCATCGCAAATACATAGCTTTGCACGACTCTGACATGAGGCGGATCCAGGGTCTTGGCGCCTGATAAACACGCTGCAATCGGGCTACGTCTTAAGACATGAGGTCAGGCGAGGCATCGAAGTGTACGTGCTCTTCTGTCTATGGGCGAATTTTCATACATGTTTGAGAGAAGACACTTATCGGTCAAAAAGCATCGGCTACTGCATGTAGCCAGGTGAATGCTCTCATCAGGTCTTCTCGATGATGCCTGAAAGTTGCTCGTGATGCTGTGCTCGAACATCGGTACTATGCAACTTAGCATTCCACACATATTTCTCCAGTTAGTCTATGTGAGTTTTTTCGCCTTTCGATCAAAGCGAGATCATCCAGTGGCAAACGACAAGTTTGACTGATCTTGAGGCAACAGTATGACGAAACTCAGTTTTCCAGCCATCCTTTCTCCCAGATGATGTATGGTGTTTTCTGAGTGACCACAAAGGATATATTGGACCGTAACCTTTTATATCCCTGATTTATTGATCGTCGCTCCTTGCTGTGTACTTTACTAAAATATACCTTGTAGATCATCACATTTGCTCCACAGAGAAATAATTGGCAGTTACTAACTGCTGAACATTTCCTTGTTTGCTAAGTCACAGCAAGATTACTGATCCTAACGAAGACTGTATTACCAAAAAGGACAAAGATTGCTTCTCGACCTGTGAGGCAGGACCGAAGCAAGATACTTACCAACTAAAAGACATACGCTCATTCCGGACTTGCAAGATTTCAAAAAATAGCCAAACAACATGGCAGGAGGACCTAGTCTGACATGGGTGGGCTACAACCTCCTTCGATTGACTGCTATCGTGATAATCTGTTGGGCATTAGCAGTCCAATTCATCGCCATAGGAAAGTGAGTCTCTGTCCTTTCATCTAACATTAACATTGCCGTCCGCTCGATCAGCACCCAAGCTCATCGAATGTCGATAGCGATATGTCAGCATATTCTGACACCCAATCTACCTCAACCTGCAATATTTCCAGCGGCGTACGGTTTTCATCTACCTCTACTGCGAGTAGTCGGAATCCCTATGCTGCTCCTACAGCTCGATCATCATCGACTATCATCGCCGCTATCGGAGCGACCACTCAAACACCTCCAGCCAAGAGAAGTCTCGAGGACATAACGACGACGTACCTCATAAAAAGGCAGAATGGCGACTCAGATGGTGAAGTAGAGGAAGCCAACTATGGAAGGTCTTCTGTACCCAGACAGCCTGGCGGAGTAGTGTGAGTGGCTCACATGGTGTACAGTCCACTACGGTGTCAGAGGCTGATTTGAACTCTATTTAGATTTACGATTTTCTCGAGACTGATTATGGGTAAATTTGTATCTTACAGAGCTGTATCTGATTCAACCTGCTGATCATGTTTGTTTACAGCATCTACACTGTCTTTATTGCTTCTAGTACAGTTCGGCTGGCCCGAGATGTTCCTCTACGATCATGTCCCATGGCTCGGTCCGCAGAGTACACCAATTTGGCTGGGATTGATACAGACCATGTAAGCGATCTCCATCATTCTCCCTTGTATGGATACTGATAATTGTTCTTACCGGTATTTTCAGCGTGGCAATTGAGAATCTTCGAGTATAGTAAGTATTGTTAATATCCAGTCGCTATCGCAGGATACATATCAACAGTCTCAGAAAATCCACTAGACTGATACAATTTCACTTGGCAGTGCCAAATCATCTGTACTCCTTCCTTGCTGGGCGCTGTTCGTCATCGGTCTGATCAACCTTACGATTGTAAGTCTAAATCCCTCTTGGACATCTAAATTACGCCACGTAGTATATGACATTGACACCTTTGTTGTGGATAGGGTGGTGTCCTCTTATGGCTTGGACGCAATTTACCTAAATCCCCCTCTCCCCCCTTATATTTCAATCTTTCCACAAGGGTTCTGTACTTTCGTCCTCCTCCACAATGTTACGATCCCATCACCAAGCCCTACAAGCAAACAAACAGGATATCAGATCCAGAATTACAAGACTCAGCGTTGGAGAAAAAGCAACTACCTTCGTCGAATCTCAAATCGTTAGGTTTAGTCTCAGATGACGAACACGAGCTTGAAAAGATTTCGATTCACTCCGAAGAAGGTTTCAGTCTACCTATCGAATCTCAATTCAAGAGACAAACGCCTATAGATTCATCCCATACGGAAACAAGAAATGGTAAAGACCAGAAGCAATATACAGATGTGACTAAAGGTGGATATCCCACTTTCTCAGGAGGAGGACTTACCGACCCTTCTTCCCAGGTTCCACTGGGTTTTATTGAACGTACGAAAGATGGAAGGAAAATTGAATTTATCAATTCCGAGATTGGTCAAGATCAGCAGAGCGCTCAACAGCAGAAGCGACGATCGGATTTACCTCCTCGTAGTCAATCGAGGAAGAAGGCAATGACACTTGATAATTCGCCACAACCCCATGACAAGCTGGTTAATCTGGGTGCCTCGACCAGTAGACCAAGAGCCGATAGCGTAGACACCCAAACTTTGATATCCAAAGGCAGGGACAAGGAACGAGAAGAAGACTTGGGATCGGGTGAGAATGGACTAGAAGAAGCTGCTAAACATGCTAGAATGAGGAGATCGACTTTATCGTCAATGACTTTCGGTCCTTTACCTTCTACATTACCATTCGATAAACCGGAATCAATGCCCTTGCCTATGCCTGATGCGATTCCGCAGAATAATCAAGACAAGGCCAGTAGGATGGAAGTGGACTTGAAAAGATCAAATTCGAAATCATCTACCAAGGGTCATGGTATGGGTAATGGTGAGAAGAGACGTCAATCAACTTCATCTTATCTTTCTGCCACATTGGAGATGGGTCCGAGGTTTCCTTTCCCGCCTTCTCGTCAGACTTCTCTAAGGAAATCTTACAAGCCACAGTCAGACGAGAAGGAAGAAGATAGTGTGAGACAGATAGTTGAATCTCCCAAAGAAGTTGGTTTGACAAGTGAGACCAAAGGTCCGAGACCACCTTTCAGGGCAGGATCTAAGAGAGAGAAACGCACAGTCAATTCAGCTGATACACCGTTAGACGAAGACAAGGATCAGACACCAGTGGAAAGGAGGATAAGAAGGGAAGAAAAAGATAAGAAAAGACAATCCAAGTCAAAGTTACCCTTAAGCCCTCCTACATCGCCCCCTTCTATACCTCTTCCTAATATACCAAAATCACCTAAAACTCCTAGATCCTCTCATCCCTCAGTTCTCCGCCGTCGATCATCCTCATCATTCACAGCTACTTCCCCCAAGTTGAGTTCAGGTCGTAAACGAGCAGCGACGTTAGCTACCCCCGCTCCAGTAGGATCATTAAGACCCTCTTTATCCGTTAAGAGAGCCAGTTCAACTCGAAGGGGATCGAGGACAGCCAGAGGAGTAAGGTTCAACCTGTCTCCACACGCTGAAACTGATGATCAGATTCAGAGTGAATGGTCGTCCTCTTCTGACGAGGATAGTGGTAATGAAGAGATAGGAGAGATTAGGGAGTTGGTCATTAACGATGATGATTGTGGTTTTGTTGGCACGCCCACTCAGAAATTACATAGGCCCGAATCGATCTCTTTGGATGATGTTGATTTGAAAGGAAAGAAAGGGATTAGTTCAAATAACAGTGGGAGAACGAGGAATCAAACTGTCAGTAAACAGCAGAACAAGAAGGATAGTGGATATGATGATTTAAAGCGGAATAAGAGTCAGAGTAAGCCAATGATTTTTGGTGGGGATTATCTAAATGGCGGTAGAGAGAACTACTTGTAACTTTGTCTGCTTATTGAAATTTATGTATGTACAAGTTACCGGCAAATACATGGTATTGAATCAAAGAAATATATGACGTACAAGTACTACTACTGGTCTAGATGTATCGATTTGAATATAATATTAAGATTATCGAATCACTCATCAACCGATTCCCACCAATTACCACTCGAAACAGAAGAAGTAGCAGGTTGATTCCTCTTTTCTTCCCTAAATCCACCCCCACTATCAACCCTTTTACCGTTCTTCCTGACTATCAAACCCAATCCACTACTTATCCCCTTCCTACCACCTCCTGGAAATTGATCTCTCTTGCCCTTTTTGCCTCTTTCATGTACTTCCACCTCGTCTTCGTCTTCGCCTTCGCCGTCGTCATCATCATCCCGTTTCCTCTTCTTATCTGCATTATCGGGTTTCTTGCTCTTCCCAATTTTAGCTCGGTATGCCTCTGTAGTACGGTATAGTTGTTTCTCCCATTCTACTTTGTGAAGGCGATATAATCCCATAGTTGCCCTTGCATCTGTGACCTGTTCCGAAAACAACAAAATGATCAGCTTCGTGGACATGCTTACGAAATCACTCCCAATTCCAACAGATCATTCAGTGTACCAGAGGGACTAAGGAAGGACAGGACTTACCGAACTATGCGATCCTTGCTGAATCCTGATACCCAATTCCATCTCTGACAATTTCTTTAATCCTGGATGTTTCGATTTGGCTTTTTCTCTTAACATCTTACATCTCTGTGTATCCCTGATCAACGGACTGGGATGACTCAGCAGGAGGATCTAGGTGAGTCACATATCGTATAGGTCAGTTTGGTTGTCAACCCACTATTTCAACGACGTTTTCGGTGTTTGGTAATCTGCTCACCTTCAAATCATTATCCACCGCATGTCCCACTACGATTCGCCCCTCGCACAACTCTGCCACTTTCTTCTGAACCTCTTCGAAAGACGGTGCACCGATCATATCCGACTCCCTAACTCCTGATATCCAAGTACGCCAATCGGTGACTTTCTCTCGAGGCTGGACGAACGTATCGAGCAGTATATGACCATGAAAATTGACGATCGATACTCTGGCTAAACATGATTCCGAACCATTAGGTCCTGTTCCTACCATCTCGCAATCTATTGCTATACTACAGAGGAATCAGTAACCGTCCATCATCCATAGTTCACAGCGTTCAGTAATCGGTGCGGTGTACTTACTAATTGCCAGGTCTAATATTCCGTATTATATACGTCAGCTGTAGGATATAAGATAGTTCAGGTTGAGATGAGACTTACGCTTTCCTAGATTCGTTCAAAACTCCCTTGCCTGACACCATGACCCTCAACTCTTCTACCAAAGGCGAATCGGCGGGGGAAGGTAAGAGGACGACATCCTCTTTAGCCTTGGATGGAGCAGGTATAGTGATCTTAGATGGTCCAGCTACAGTGCTAGAGGTTTAGATAGTAAGCTTGACTCAGATATCCCATCATACAAAGACACAATCAGCTCACCTCGATGATGATTGTCCGTTCCTTGTGAAGTCTGATTGACCGATGTACCTCGAAACCCCATTCACCCCATACTTATTTGTTTGTTTCTCCTGAGCCATGAAAGCTCGTCGAGCTTCACTCTTCTTTTGTTTACTTGTCTTTGATGTCGAAGGACCTGGTAGCGTCTGTTCGGAAAGATCAACATCCTCCCGTGGGCACAATGGCAGGGTGTAAGGGTACAAGACCTACCTTCTGTAATTTAGCCCAATTGCTACTAGGAGGTGCAGGTGCTTTTCCCTATAACAAAGCCCAGGTCTACTCAGTATTACTCCCGTTTATGAGGTGACGTAGATAGCATCGACCAAACTCACCTTGTCCATCTTGCTCATGATGAATGTGCTCACTCTTGATAAGGCTAATATCACTCTGAAGAACATAACCGTGAAGAGGTAACTTGATCTGCAGAATCCCAAAAATAAATATCTTCGAGCCGTTGAACAGTTGAGGCGGCAATGACCGCCAACTATAACCACATCCTCCACCTTACCTAGTTTGTTTGGGGCTTCTATCATTGACAACTCTTCTTTATGCTTTCGCTCAACAATTGATCGTAAAACACAAGCACGATGAGCTGCGCCGACGATCTTACAGCGGATGATCTGACTAACAATGTCACTACAGAAGTCCTAGAAAGGGTGACAGGGGGAGAAGGGAGCAATACGAATCTTTGGGGTCAAATAGATAAAGACAAGTAAGCGGTTTTGTCTGAACGAATAATCGAATACATGTCGATAATTTGTATAGTGTGACAGGCCTGAATCTCGAAGATGTATCTTCTGCTCCTAAAGTGATCAAAACATGGGATGAGAGGTTGGACGAAGAGTTGTTTGTGGAATCAGGTGTGGACGATGATGTGAGTTTGACTCTTGTAAGGTGGCCAAGCCCAGTATCAAATATGCTAATGGATGACTTATGTATTTTGTGATACTGTAGCTGATATTATACATCCCGTTCATCTCATCCTTACGTCTACGTACATTACTTCTTCATCCCCCTGCCCCAGGCCATCCACATCGACCAGGTCGTTTAAGGCTATTCGCCAATTTACCTCATTGTCCCGATTTCTCAGATTTGGAATCGATGACACCCATTATGGATATTGATATCAGTTCTCCGCCAAATGGGACTAGGAGGTTACCCGATGGGAGGAGGGAAGTGGAAGAATGGGGATTGAAAGTTCAAAAGCTGGCGAACGTTTTTAGTATAATACTTTGTTTCGTATGTTCCGTCCCATCTTACCAACAATCAAAGTGGGTATCAAAGTTGATGTGAGATATTTCGGTTCAGTCCGAAGCGGAAACATCCCTTCGATCGACAATGTTCTACGTAGGGTTCAAAGGTGATCCAAAAACACATACGATGGACATGTCTAAACTAGGTCAAGTCCCTGCTCAGAATGCAGCGGATAAAAAGATTGATGAAGTGGCGGATAAGAAAGGTTCGGGTTATACTACCATTCGATGATTACAGCTTACTCGTAGTATATGACTGTTTGTTTCTTTGAGTGTAACATAAATTGTTGTATAGTATAGTCAGATTGTGTGCTGTATGCATGTTAGTGTGAAGGCATTCTTGGCAATGGGCTCGGTGCGTAGTTATATGATGAAAGGGAAGTCTGTATAAGGGAAATTGAAAAGGTTGATTGAATTTGACTCAGGCTTCCCTTTCTGTACGCCCACCATTCCAATCCCATGCTTGATCTTTTGATCTCCACAATGTGCCTACTCTCTCTTAGTCGATTAATCTTTCACTCATCTTCATCTTGGTAATATCACCAATACTTACCTGTCGACAGCTCGTCAGCAGCCGCATCACTTATAATCCACCATATTGTGATCATCACAGTTTCACGCTCATTTCCGATCCGTTGGTCCGCGTTTTCCTTTTCATCTGCACAGCACTCAAACACCGTTGCTGGACAACCGTGCTTCTTTCTCTCTCATCACCACGAGTAGCACAAGACATCTTGGTTACATACCTACTATACTCTCACCAGTCGATTCAAATACGAACCGAGTCGTATACATACATTGCAACATGGCTTACAACGCGGATACAAACCGCTTCACCATAGCGGATTACACCTATGATCGTGATCGTGATCGAGATCAATACGAAGCCGAACCCGAGGCTGAATCCAGCTCAGCAGCAATGGCCAGAGCCGCTTATGATAATTTGTCGCCTGTAGTCGAAGGATCAGGAGCTTCATCTAGTGTATCTCCACCGGTCGCTGTCTATCGACCTAAAGTTCAGAGACAACCTACAGACGGAGTACCCATATCGGCCAGTGGTGGGACATTGAAATTACATGATTATGTGAGCTTTACCCCTCATCTAACAGTTCCATCATCCCATATCGGTTCATACTGATTTGAAATGTCACTTCAGCCACCTACATCACCTCCTCGTCGTCCATCCACATCCCCCACATCATTGACGATCCCCCAACTCTCTCCTGACCACTCGTACTCTTCTACCCAACCACTAAACCTTCGTCCCGAATCAGCTATGAGCGAAGATCGCATAACGTTAGACGAAGAAAGAGATCTCGAACACGGGGGAGATAGGAGATCGATTTACAGCGATATGAGCGAGAAACATGCTCATGCTCATGCTCAGACAGCATATGATCAGCCGAAAACTCCAAATACGGGATTAGCAAGGATGACAACGACGACGAGAAATAAGTCTCTATGGAGGAGGGTGAGTAAAAAGTACTTTATTATTACTGAGGTGACAAGACTGATGGTAAGTGGTAGATTATCCCTTCTACGACGTTGACTAAATGTCTGTTGGGGACTATATTGATTGAAACGGTCATCAACCTTGCCATCGAGGTGAGTTTAGTACACATACGAAAGCGAATAGGCTATTCCGCCATAAGATTCTGATGATGGAGGTTTATTTGTACATTAGGGGAATATCCTTTATAGATTCAATGAAGAAGTCGAATCTACCACTTCGACAGATCTTGAATGGGAGAACAGAAGGAGATTACCCATTTACTTGATCATATTTGGTTTAGCACAGTGAGTATTGCATGACCTCAATTATGACCAATAGGAGTGTCATCTTACAGACAACTGATTTTCTCTGTTTTTTGTCACAGTTTATGGCAAATAGTCCTCACTGTAATTGCCATCCGCACGAAAAACACCATCCAAGTCATGTCCGTGACAGCATTCAATTTCGCTTTTTTGGGATACGCCGTCATTCAGATATACGAATTGAGAAAAGTCTTAGGTGATAATTTGGCCAACGAGTTGACGGGTAATGAAGGGGATATTACATTGATGACTATACCTCTGAATGTTTTGACCGCCTTGATCATTGCGGTGGTAGCGCTCAGTTGTCTGATTTTGACCGGGTTGAGCTTTTATTTACAGAGGGAATTCGGGTGAGTCATTTGGTGTTCCTTAATCTTCATCTCCCATTTGATATCACATCCATGCCCTCCAAACCTTGTCCGGATATCGATCCAGCACTGACTGACGTGTTTTGCTTTGCCATATAGTTGGCAAAGATATCGGTTCCTTGGAGCGGACCTCATGATAAGAGAATATTATACCAAGTTACAAGTATTTGAATGTATTTGTTATTTCTCGGCATTCTTCTGTGCTGGTTTCGGTATTCAGGTGGGTTTGGTTTTGATACCTATCAGGTGTATAATACTCTCGCTGACTTGGTATATACTTTCTGATCTAGTTTATATGGCTTGGTCAGTCAATCCTACCAGATGGGTGTAGACCGTTTAGCTAAATTGTGAATCGTCATAGTGCTTAACCCAGATGACGTTGAATACATTATAACCTGGATCGCATTCCCCTTGTTACTGGTATTCCTGGTTATAGGAAGGTTTGCAGCAAAGTATGAGAACAGATATATGATGGTGAGTGAAAAAATCCACTCGGTCATGCATTTTCAAGAAGCTGAATTTAGTTTTCGCTTGTACGCTCAGGCCGCATTCATGGTCGGACTAGTAGCTGGATGTGCCTACTTCATCTTCAAATTAGCTAGAATATGGCAACAGGACGATACGACCTATCGAACCCTTGCCAAATCATTGACCACGTTCGATGCGCTGAGTATTGTTAGTCTTTTGGCGTGCGCAGTGTGGGGCGTGATGGTTTGGTTGAATTTCGGCAAAGGTTTGAAACAGGCTCGTGAGTCGTGACACATCTATAACCACTGTAGTCAAGAGTTTCAGGCTGATAGATTTTGGCAATTGATGTGTTTTGATGAATGTAGTGCTGGCTAGGCCTGGTACGATATCTTCTATCGTTGGAATGTGGAGATCTAATAGTAATGAAACTCAGGAGAAGGATCAGGAGATGGTCATGGCTCAGAGGAGAATATCTATTGATTAGATGAAGTAATTTGCGAGAATGTTTACCAGGAGTTTGGACATTCTTTGGTGTATATATATCATCCATTTGTATAGAAGTACAATGAGAAGATCTTTCGGACAATGCAGTCGATTTCGGGTCAGGTCATTGATTATGTTATAGTCGTACCCATATATCATGTATTCTTTTGGGATCGAGCAATACCGGTGACTTTCACCTCCACTTGACACCTCCAGTTTTGTCGATCAATGGAGAGTTGCGTCATTGCACTGTTCCTCCATCTCTTGACTCTTACTCTACCATTCCATCAAGTATCCTCCTTTGTTGTGCATTAGCAGAACAATACAACTGTACTGACTTTGTAGATGCGATCAATCCTACTCTCACCTTTGTTACGCAGTACCTCAAGGTTAGATAGACCAAGCTCATTTCCCGTTACTTTCTCTCATTACAAGTCAACCAACCCAATCCAGATAAACGGCCGTACAATGTCTAATTCAAGTAAGAAGCAGGAACCTGAGATATTATCCGTGGAGGAGTACAAAACAGATGCGAAATGGTTGAAACTGGAGAATATCAAATGGAAAGATCAAGAAGGTAAAGAGGTGAGTTGAGACTGCGCTTGCGTCTAACAATTCAGATGGACATGATCAGCTGATTTTTGATCGGGGTGCGATATGAGAATAGAGGAATTGGGAAGTCGCAAACAGGACTAAAAGACCTAAAGCCGGTGTAGATTGTGAGTTTAGCTTTGATACACATTAGAAAATTACAATAATGAAAGATGCACTACTGAATATCATGGGTACAATCAGCCGTTCACATTCTGGCACTTCTTCATCATCCATCGAAACCTGTATCTACCATCATCATAGAGCAGTACCGTCCACCTGCTGGAGCTACTGTGATTGGTGAGTGGGATCGAATTACCATTCATATCAGTATAATAACCCAAATGGAATATGCATTGCTAATGTGCAAAACTATTCTATAGAATTGCCTGCAGGTCTGATAGATGAAGGTGAAGATGCAGCGTGAGTATTATGCAGAACATCCAATCTGCGTGTGAACGAAGAAGCCGAAAGCTCATATTGCGTTGATATATTGTAGAACGACGGCATTGAGAGAGTTATATGAAGAGACAGGATATGGATCAGGTAAAGCCGGTGAGGGTAATGCTAGTGTCAAAGAGGTATCGGATGTATTAGTCAAAGATCCTGGGTGAGTTGAACATTCTATGGTAGTATCACATACAGCTAGCTGAAATGAAACCGTTCATAATAGAATGTCAGGAGCCAACATGCACTTGGTCACTGTTGATGTGAAATTAGGAGAGAACGATCCTGAACCAGAACAGAAACTTGAACCTGTGAGCGATGTGGTTTGTCATAACGTTTGATTGACTGAATTACTAGCTGATGTATGTCTGGATAATAGGGTGAACATATCATTAAGCGCGTAGTCGCTCTGAAGGATCTACATTCTACACTCAAAGGTGAGAATACTCGAATTCATCATATCTTGTTCATTCGGTATTTGAACGATTAGTAATAGCTAAGCTGATCTCATTTGGATTCTGTCATCTCCAGATTACTCTAAGAAGGGTTTCGCTGTAGATGCATTGATCTCTAGTATAGCCCAAGGATGGGAACTTTCCAAACAGTTTGCTTAGAACAAGTCGTAAAAATCAAGAGGATCTCAAAACGAGTAACTTGGTGTATATGATGAGAAGAACGTCGATAGCTGTAATCCGTAGATATAGAGATGTGGCCATATGACATGATTTACAGTGTTGATCCCGCTGTCTTACGTTGGAATGGATATGACGAGTCGGTGTGCTGCCTGACACTGGGAGCGGTCTCCGATATCACCATGATCAGCCTCCATTGTACTGTATCACAGTGTAAGTACGAGTAACGGTGATCTTGAATATGGATCATCTCGTCACCATGACGAGTTATCTATATAATCTTTGATAATTGATCATCTCGGGCACCGATCATTGGCGTTTTTGTGGGGTACAGACTGGGGGATTACTGCATTGGGTATCTCGTTATTCACGGTTGAGAACAAGCTCAAGGGGCTATGCTCCTGCCTCATGCTCCACGCGCGTGTATCTGTACATCGCACCGTACTAGTATTGGATGACTGCGAGGATGTCAAGTCTACCACTGCTTGATAATTGTACTTGTCAGCGGATATTGAAGTAGAGCTTGTGTGAGTACATACAAAGCGATGAAGCCAAGTGGTTCAACCATACATCCTCCTGCATATATATATATATATATATTGAAGTCTGAGCAAGGGGGAAGAACGATTGCCAAATTGTATTTCTATTCATAACCACATTCAAACCTGAAACGGGTGTCCCTTTCCCTTTTTTCATTGTTGGTCACTCAATTTTGATTCCATCTCCTCGGTATTCTCACCCTGATCCTCCTGTTCCTATCTACCACCAGTATTCCATCTGTTACGTTGTAAAGGTAAATAAAATGCTCTAAAGATCTCCGTCTATCTATTTACATTTCGCCATTAACCGCCCCAAGCATAAGACTTGACACCCACGTTACCCACGATACGGACAGTGCGAAGATTAAGTGGGAATTCTAATCAATTTCGGAGCTCGAGCTTTACGCTTGGTTCAGCTGCACATGCCCATATAGATACCTATACATTTTTCAGGCGGTACAACGAAGGGAGGGAGACATTAGGAGACCTTCCATATATAGGACTTGAAGATAACCCACCCTTTCATCTAAATGGATAATACCACCATCAACCATAACAGATCATCATCATCATCGTCATCTGTGTATTCCCATCAACCAACAAAGAGATCGTCAATCTCAATATCCGTCACAGACTCGACATCATTCATAGCCAGTAACAACAACAACAAAAGTAGAAATAGCCAGGATCGAACTTCAAGCTCAACCTCACACGGCAAAGACAACGACGAATATCGTTCGCGTACAACTTCCATTTCTTTAGGTACTGCTGGCCCTTCTTCACCTACATATAGGATAAACATAGATGAACCGGATTTGATCAGCCACCATCACAGGATCACATCACCACCTACTACCTCTTCGTCAACCTCATCTTCATTCCATTTACCTCAGAATCCGAGACGTCGAACCTCTCTATCCATCTCATCTCGTAACGTCAGTGCAAACGGCTCGACCACTTCGTATCCTGTAGTTCCAACATATTCAAAACCGAGAACGAGTCGATCTCGGACCATGTCCTATTCACGTATATCATCTTCCCCACATTCCACCTCGCGCCATGACCACTCTCATTCAAGTTCGAGTAAACCCAAATCGACCAAAACGCGTAAAGCGATAATAACATTATTGGTTATCCTATCATTGTTTTTGATAGGAACAGTAATTGTTTTGTCTAGCGTATCGTACTTCCTCAATATACCCAATTGGGCCTATCTAACTGAATCAGAAGTTTCTTGGAGACCTAGTGATATAATTCAACCGCTGAAAGATCCATTAGATTTCAATGAGACGAGGAGGATACAGCGTAGGAAAGAATGGAGAGACGTGACTGATGATCTATCAGAGGCAGAGCCATTAGAAGCTAGTGGAGTATTGGGGACGGAGACGTTACCGGAATCTTGGAAGGAGTTGGAAGAGGAGATGGAACAGTTAGATGCGGCTGAGGAAGTCGATGTGGATGTGGATGTTGATATACCATTAGATGGAGATGAACAGGTAGAGGGAGAGACTTATGATGATTCAGTGGAATCGGAAGATACGATGACAACAGCGGCAGAAGCAGCAGTATTAGATGATGGGATGATGCAGGCCGACGATGGTGTATGGGGAATAGACGGTAAAGGTACAGGAGGGTATTGGATGAAAAAAGACTGGAATGGGAAAGTCCAAGATACCGAAAGTTGGGATAGGTTATTCAACGTTACTACCAGGTGAGTTTGACTTTCTCTTTCTCTTCGCGTTAGATGCGTACAATTGTGTACATGGGATAGGTCGGCAAAAGAGGAAATCATATCTGTTATCTTATCTATACCGAGGAATGAAGTATTCAGCTGATGTATGTGTGATCTACGTAGGCCCGGAGAGACTATCCCTCGATTGATCCACCAAACATGGAAGAGCGACGTCTTACCTGAAAAGTGGCAAAAAGCATGGAAAGAATGTAGAGAGGGTATGCCCGATTAGTGAGTATCATGCATATCTACATTTGTGTATGATTGTGTGCTGAGGGTTGAATGGTCGTATTTCAGCGAATACATGTTATGGACCGATGATGTTTCTCGGGAATTCATTGCCAAACATTACCCAGCCCATCTACACATGTTTGATTCGTACAAATACCCCATCCAACGTGCCGATTCCATCAGGTACTTCATCTTACATCATTTCGGCGGTGTGTACATGGATTTGGATATAGGTTGTAGAAGAAGATTGGATCCTCTCTTGCAAGGTGATTGGGAGGTGATCTTACCTATCACTAAACCTGTAAGTTCGACATCCGTGGCAGATACTCAGATCTGATTACTGATACAATATTGTTACTATTGCTGCAGGTCGGTGTATCGAACGATTTGATCTTCTCTTCGAAAGGATCTGCTTTCATGGATGACACCGTCCATGGACTTTCTACTTTCGACCACCAGTATTTCACCAATTACCCTACCGTCATGTTTTCCACCGGGTAAGCGCAATTTGTACCAAGTAGTTTCGCACACTGATCATCTTTCATTTCGATCCAGACCAATGTTCTTATCTGCGCAATACGCCTTATATTCCTCTGCCCACCCTTTGACCGAAACCCATCCTCGTGCAGAAGTCCGAATATTACCCAAATCACTATACGGTAAAAACGTACCGATGTCCACTGTGCCGCATTCCTTCTTCTCGCACTTCTACGGCTCGTCATGGCACGCTGACGATGCTGGATTTATTACTTTCCTCGGCGCATGGGGTAAGAAGCTCATGTGGGTCGGATTGGTCGTACTGGTATCAGGTGTGATAAGGTTGATATGGTTAAAGAGGAAAGCTGCGAATGGTGGTCAACAATATCAATTATTATCTATCCTTCCTACGTCCAGCTCAAACTCTGGTGGGACCGGGAATGGGAATAGGTCCGGAGCTAGTACACCTACTTCAACGACTGGATCAAGTGGTGGATTGATGTCTCCCTCGACGACATTCGACTTACCTGGTCAATTACAACTCAACTCCTCGGACATTGCGAATGTCTTCAAAAGAGCGGGCCATCTGATCCTGGCTGCTCCTGCTACCTTACTTTATGGGAATAATGAAAATCGAAGGAGAAGGCAGAGAACGGGTCTGTTGTACTTCGTTCCTGCTTTGTTCCAACCTGATCAAGTTAGAAGAAGGGGAAGAACAGCTTCGGAAGCTAGTCAATTACCATTAAGAACGTCCAGGAGAGATAGGGACAGGGCACCACCACCACCACCTTATGAACCCTCTGGACAAGATGGGTACCCCATGACAAAGAGGGACAGGGATGAGACGATGGATGAGGTAGATGCGTTTTTGAATTCCGAAGCGGAAGGAGAAACGAGTGGACAGTCCACGTATAACGATAATGATAATGATGGAGATGGAGAATGGGAAGATTGGAGGAGGAAAAGTGATGTAGATTGATTTGTGTGACCTGTGGTCTGTGATTTGTGATCAAAGTGTATTTTTCTGTTTTTTGCGGTGTATCCCATATCCGTTTTACACGAGGATAAGGATAAGGATAGGATAGGATAGGATAGGATGGAGGGATCATAGGGATTCTGGGATTCAGTATATCATGTATCTCCTTACCTACGCAGTGTTATTGTTCCTCGCGGTCTTGATTAGCATCATATAGCATTGGATGAATAGTATATCACCTAACTTAGAGTGACCGCTCGTGCAGCGAATGTGGGCATCCTACCTCCACTTTTCGTCGTTTGTCGTTTGAGATTTTGAACCGGTCCTCGAAGAAATTACTTTACTCTCGAGTGGAGTTCACAATCATCTCACAAATAGTGTATCGATTCTTGCCAAGTGGAACATCCGTAGGGCCGCCCACTACGATGCCATCTTTCACCCGAAGAGTACCATCTACCACCCTCCCCCCTCCAGCTGGGACCCACCCATCACCTTCACTATCATCCCTCAACCTCTTACCGAGCGGTCTCCCAAGTCTGGATGATCTCCTGGGTGGTGGTATACCCCTCGGATCAATATTCCTCGTCTTAGCTCCCGACACGCAGTCGTCATGGTCCAAACTCGTTGAGAGGTATTGGATCGCACAGGGATTGATATCGGGTCAATCGTCTTTGGTGGTTGGGACTGATGAAGAATTGGTCAAAGGGTGTATGTGGACTGAAAAGAGCTGGAGGGGAGGAGAAGAGAGTCAAAGTGAAACTGAACATGAAGGTGATGGAGGAGATGAGGGAGAAGGAAAGAAGATTGCTTGGAGGTATGAGAAAATGGGTAAATTCAAAACTACCGTTGGAGGTGAGTACGATTATCAACAAAAAATCTTGGATTAGTTCTCAAAACATCGATATAATTGTCTTTCCTTTCTTATCATTTTTTGAACTTGATAAGAGACTAATGCATCATGATTACTTGTAGGTAACGGCTCGAACTTATCTCTGACGAATACGATCCCTCATGATGTCCTTCAATCAATTCATAAAACAGGTCAACAATCATATATCAATCTGGACGATGACTTGACCACCGATGCGACTATCGGTACCTCCTCAAGTTCAAATAGATTGAGTATGGCTATATCGAAGATACATGGAAAAATACATAAATCAGATCCGAAGAGAGCTGGTAGAATCACTATACACGAATTGGGCGGGTTGGAATGGGGTGATGAGATTCGTGAAGATGTAAGTTTATTTGTATTAACGATACATATCCATGATTCATGACGTACAATCTTCCGATGTTCGACACTGGACAAAATTGCTTAACAGTACCTCGGTCGAAACAAGTCAATGTAAATAAAATGGTGCTGACTGATATCATGAATATAGCAAATCCTTCGATTCATCCGTTCCCTAAAATCCATCATACGTAACAAACCCATCTCAGCTCTGATCACTGTTCCACCTCAATTGATTGCTGGACCTACGAAAGAGAGTTTTGTAAGGAAGTTGAGCTGGATGGTAGACGCTAGTGTGGAATTGAAGGGTTTCGCAGGTAAGTTGTGATCACTGTCACTCCTCGTATCCCGAATCTCATCATATTCCCAACACCGGCGACCTACCATACGAATGTCATCATTCATGGCTGACTCTCTATCGTTCGGATCTATAGATGATCCAACACTCCCACCTCTCTTCCCTGCGACTCACGGTCTCCTGACTCTCCATTCATACCCCACTTCTCATACTCTCCTTCCATCTACCTTGAAACACTCGACTCTATTGGGAGTATCGCAAGGTTCGGACGGGGGAGGAGGCGCAGGAGAGAATAATCTTGGATTCAGATTGAAAAGGAAGAAATTCGTCATTGAGACTGTACATCTGGGCGTGGAAGGTGGCGTGGGAGAAAGATCGACGGGTCCACCGGATGTAGTAGCTGCCTTGTCTGGAACTTCTACTCATCACACATCGGTTGCGACAAGTACAGGTGAAGTAGAGGGAGTAGAGAAGGGACAGAGTAGTCAGAATCAGAATACACAGATTGGACAAGAAGAGTCAGGAGTAGGAGTGGATAAACCGAAAGGACCAGAGGGCGATACGAAGAAGAAATTAAAACCCAGAGCTAGAGTTAGATTTGGAGGTGAGGAGGAGATGTCAGTTAGCGTTAGTATGGATACAGGCAAGGATCAGCATCATGATCATGGACATGGTCACGATCATATACATGATGATTCGCATTCGCATGGGAATGAACAGAAGAAGACTAGTCAGAGGGTACAGGTAAGACATGATAGACCAGATTTATATGAGTTTTAGGATTATAGTACATATCAGATGTAACGTATAACATAGATTATGATTTCATTCGGTCATAAATACAAGTGAATATCTTAACAACGGTGATCTGCGTATTCTGGGTCGTCATGAGAAATTAACGTACAATGTAAAATGTAAAATGTTGAATTGACGTGGATCATGATAAAGGGATTGTACAGGGTGGATGAAAGAACGATTAATAGAGAAGGAAGGAAATACACGATATAGAACATATGATATCACGATGTCAATGACATGTGAATCGCCGGCGGAAGATGACCTGGAAGATCTCCGTTCTATTTGAATATTTTTTGTTTTTTTAACTTTGCTTCACCTCTAGCGTAGGCTTCTTGATCATCGATAACATCAATTTTTGAGCATGTTGGACAATTTTCTTGGAATCCAGTGAGGTCTACCACATTCAAAATAAGATCAGCTTCTATGTCCCAATGAGGAGAGGAGAATGTGCAGTATGTCATCGATATAAAACTTACAGATCTGTTCACCTCGTCCTCTTTGATCCTGTTTTTCTGAAGTTTCGTGAATTCTTTGATAGTCTTTTCGATCTCCTTTGGTCTCTCCACATCTACCCATATTATTCAATCGATCGTAGAGATGGGGATACTCGATCTTTTTTTTTCACTTACATGTTTGTACAGCATCTTTCATCACGATCTCCAATGGACCATGATAATCATTCAGGAAATCTGCATAATGATGATGTAATCCGCCAAATCGTTCCTGCGAACCATAAAGAAACAAAGCTTATAAGTATCTCAAAATAAACACTAGGAGATAAGAGAGTTAATGAAGAAGAAATCAGCATCCTCAGGCTGAGGGTTTCCCATAGAACATCTTTCCTCTTGGCATTTTCGATATCTTGGTTGATCGCATCAGTGAGTCGGGACGTAAGTTGATTGATGACCTCTCGGCTATACTTGAATCGGTCAGTGCTTTCTCCCACTTCACAAGGATAGCGGCAAGGTGCCCTGACGTATGAGAAGGGGCTTGGGCCAAATCAACTTACCGCTTCCCGACTGTATCTTCATCATTAATCAACTTGGATAAATGGTCATATAACTCTTCCAGCTTTTTCAGCTCTTTACTCTTGTTTGACGATCTCGGATTCGACTTTCTACCTATGAATTATTTTAATGAATCATGAAATATGTGCACACGGCTGAAAGGTTAACTCACTTTCCCTAGATTTGGATTGAAATTTACTTGAAAGCTCTTTATATATATCTTGTGATCTACCGGGAAAATATTCCCTTCAGCTTCCTCTCTTACAATCATAGATCATGAAAGAAAGGAACACATACCCATCATCTCCCTCCTTATCACCGTTATTGTGGACATGAGCTCCGACCTCCTCCTCTTCCACTACTACAATCTCCTCTTCCTCTTCCATTTGCACATTACTTCCTAACCTCCTCTTCTTCCTATCTTTGCCGCTCTCCCGCTCACCTGCCTCATCCTCCCCACCCTCTTCATTCATCGCTTTTTGCTTACCAGCCTTGAATGGAGCAGGTTCAGATACCAGCGCTTTCCTTGCGGCTGCGGGTGTCTTGGAAGGTTTTCGGGTAGGTTTGATGGGAGAAGAGTTCCGTGGTTTGGTACCGCTTCCTTTGGCTTTGGGTGGTGCTCAGCGGGGCTGCAGACACGAGGATATGGACTGGTACTCACGAGGCATGTTTATGAGTGTCTCTGATGTCGTGCTCTCTTCGAAGGAAGGAGGTATGTAAAAAAGGGGTCGATGGAACGACCTTACGGTTTAAGAGGAATGGGATTACGAGTGGACCATCCAAGTGGAGGAAGTTGAGGGGTACCTCATGTCACGTGACTCATCCTGATAGTGGCTCAAAACGCGTCGCGTACTGAAACCAAAAATCAATGAAAAGGTTGGATAGAGTAGAGTATAGAGTAGTCAGAGTTGATGTTCACTTCATATATCTGACATAAAACATACCGAAGGGGCAGCGACATCTTACGTTTGTATCTTGGACAGACTGCTACCCTTATCTCCACGATGACAGATCCAACTGTGGTCAGACCGCTATTCGAGCCTACCGATATCTTCAACTTCGATTTCCCCACGCCTCCTCAATCCATCCAATCCCAATGCACCAGCGAAACTTCCAAGGATGTCACGGTCGAGCTCGAAACCTCGACAGAGACGACCGAGATCGAAGTGTTTAGTAGACCAGAGAGGATAAGGCTCGACACGCCCCCTCCTGATATTGAGGAAGAACCGGATGATCTGGATATGGAAGCGGAATTGGCTATGATGGAGATTCAGAGGGAGACGATGTTATTGGAGAAGACCGCTTTTACTTCTGCCTCTACCACCATTATACGGCAGAAAGAAAAGCAAAAGAGAGATGATGAATTCATATCTTCTGGGATATTTGATTCGATAGAAACGGATCAACCTATCGCTTCATGTAAGTCCATCCCACTTATCTGTAACAATCCAAATCAAATTCATGTCAGCTGATGACTATCATTGTGTTAAGCTTCAAGGACGATCCTGACACCGCCACCTGAGACCGATCTCACACCTCTACCTATTTTTCAATCCCACTTCAACGCATGTACATTGCCTTCCCTCAGAGCCGAAACGATTCAGGGGAAGATAGTAACGTTCAAAAGGAGAAACAAGCCTAAACCTTCTCGAGCTCAGGTATGTCCGCATCCCAATCTTGAAATACCAATAGGAACTGAAAATCTAAGATGATGGATGTAGATACATGCGAAAGGATCTAAATCAAACGCTGGAGATTTGTTGAGTATACCTCTTCATAAGTTGTTGGCAGAAGTGGATGAGTTGAAATCGCAACAAGAAGCTATAAAGTGGGTTGTAGAAATCAAAATACTCGATGAAAAAGCTGGCTCACCATGATGAATAGGCTACAGCAGAAATATGACGAAGAGCGAAGACAAGCTGAGAGAGCCGGTATGACGGTAGTCAAACGGAGTACGGTCATGTGGGTGGACAAATATCGACCAAAACAGTTTACAGATTTACTAGGAGAAGATGTAAGTATACCTTTCCCTCATCGTAAAATTGGAGTGATCGGCTGATTTGGTGTGCGTGATAGCGAGTACATCGAGAAGTCATGAACTGGTTGAAAGAATGGGATAAATGCGTTTTCAAGAGAGTCATTCCTGGGAAAAAGCGGAAGATCGAAACCGAAAATGAGAATTTCGTAGTGAGCTTTTCCGTCTTACTCTATGTGATCATGATAGCTGACTTTGAGTGGATATGAAAAGGTCGACCCACTTGGAAGACCAAGAGAAAGGGTATGTCAGTAGTGTAAAACCTGGCTTGTCAATCAACTCAACTGATTTTGGATCTGTCTGTTTAGATCCTACTATTATCCGGTCCACCAGGATATGGTAAAACCACTCTCGCACATGTCGTAGCCAGACATGCAGGATACAAAACACTCGAGATCAACGCTTCGGACGACCGATCAGCTGCGACTGTATCTACGAGAATCAAAAATGCTATTGATGCCGGATCAGGCTTGGCAAGCGAAGGTAAACCGACTTGTGTAGTGATTGATGAGATTGATGGAGCGAGTGGTGGGGGTGATGCTGTGGGTTCTGTCTTATCGTATCGTCTCTCACATGTAGCTTAACTGATGAGTGTCATGGATTGATAGAGCTTCGTAAGGAGTTTGATCAAGTTGATTCAGGATGTTCCTGCGAGGAAGAAAAGTATGTCCCAATCTAAGGTTTTTCGATGTGATCAATATAACACTGACGATCCTCTTCAGGCAATACCCCTGCAAGACCTCTTCGACGGCCAATCATATGTATCTGCAACGATCTGTTAGTTGACATGTCGATATGGTCTGGCTTTCACAATCAGCTGACATCTTTCATATTTCAGTTACGCCTCCTCTCTACGTCCTTTGCGGCCTTTCGCTCGAGTCATACGATTCCGAAAACCACAGCCGCAACTATTGGTGAAACGATTAAGGGAGATCTGTGATCGAGAGACCTTGTCTGCTGATCTGAGGGTACTCACCACTCTGGTCGATGTGACAAGTGGCGATGTGAGAAGTTGTCTGAATACTTTGCAGGTGAGCTGTCTTTTTATTGGTAGGATTGACCAATATAGCTTACATGTAGATATCAGTTTATCAAATCGAAATCATCTTCTGTTACGGACGAAGCGATCCGATCCTCCAGCGTAGGGATGAAAGATTCAGGAACGACTTTACAATCCGTTTGGAATACTGTATTTATACCACTAGCAGCTAAACAACGGCGTAAAGCTATAGGAATAGATGATGGTAGATATGTTGACAGGATATCATTCGCCATTCAAGCTTGTGGAGATTACGATAAAGTCATTCAAGGTTTATTCGAACATTATCCGAATCTCAAACCGTTAGATGCTTCTTTGGGCAACTTGTGTAAAGTTCATGATTGGTTAGGATACTACGATCGACTTTCTCAGAGAGTATCGGAATCTCAAGAATGGGATCTGATGAGTTACATGCCATACGCGATCACACCTTGGTATAGTCATTTGGCGGCTCCTGCGAATAATGCGAAACCCACTGAATGGCCTAAAGCGGATTACGAGGTGAGTAATTCCACAGTACCAGGACCTTCTGCTGCTATTGGAATTGGTATTGGTATTATGGCTGATTTTTATATGGTGTTGGACACAGGCGTACCAAGCTAGAATAACCAATGAGGAAGTGTCAACTTCATTGAAAAACCTCGTTCCACCCATCTTGAGATCTTTGTTCTCTACTACGACAAGTTTGACTGAATTTATACCTCTGCTTATGAGGATAATCTCACCGCCTCTAAAACCTGTACGTATCGCTTTCTTTGAATGTGCTTATTCTCAGTCTGGGGCAGATCGACTGATGGATCACGGATGTCTCAGGTCAATGCGAATATAGTGAAACCTGCCGAGAGGGCTGTTTTGGATCGGTTGGTTGAACTGATGATTCCGTTGGGGTTGAGATTCTGGCAGGAAAAGGGAGAGAATGGCCAACCTATGATGAGATTGGAACCGTAAGTTGTCATGTTAATCCCTATGGGAAAGTCTACGCTGGTATAATGGCTGACTGACATTGCATCTTGTCTGTCGTGGCTCATGCAGACCCATCGATGTGTTCGTCCATTACGAAGGTAAACGAGCGGATGATATTGCCGCTTCGAGATTTGCCGTAAGGCAATTGATCGCTCAGTCGGTAAGTCCAAGTTCAATTTCACCTCACATACCACGAGGAGCTGATTGTGAATCTCTCTTTTTTTGTGTATAGATGGACGCTGAGATAGCTAGACGAAGAGGTGCGGCTGGTGCTGAAGATGGTACGACTGGTTCAGATGGGTTTGCCAAAGCCTATGGACTGAAGTGAGTATATGTGATCAGCTGTGCGTAATGAGGACATTAGTTGAGGTTTATGATGATATTTAGGGGAAATGCAGGACTGGGCAAGAAAACGGTGGACAAAGCTGAACTGGTGGGTTCTAAGCTCCAGATCGGGAGTTGTTTTATCTGAAGACACGCTAAGCCGATCATGTACATCCTCTCATTTGTGTACTTAGCCCGCCACGGACTTCTTTGGTAGAACGAAATCCACCAGCGTACCTCTACTATCTACTGGATCAATGGATGAAGGTAGTAAGTTGATGAATGCATCGGATCATCCTGTATGATTCCGGTCTCTGACTTTGTCTCTTCTGATCATAGGCATCTCTCCGGTCCCTGCAGAACCACCTGTGAAGAAATTTAGGGCGGTATATAAATTTAACGAAGGTTCTAGTAGTGCAGTGAGGAAGAACGTCAAGATGTCGACTTTGATGTGATTGATTGGCATGGTTCGTTTACAACATTATGAATATACCAAGTGTTGTACTGCATGACGATATGTATATCATGAGACGTGACAATATCGATCTCGATCTTTTATCAGACAGAAGTCAAGTGGATAAACAACTTCCATTCTCGATTGAGACGACATTTTCGATCGTCTTTGAGATGAACTCAGTGCTATTTGTGGGAATCAAAAAAATAGACATGGAAGCAACGTACTCGACATTCCATTCATTAGAGAGCATCAGAGCGTCAGAGCATTGATGATACGTGAAAAGTATAGTAAAATATAGTACCATGATCGTGAAAAGTAAAAACGGATATATACAGTATGATTGTCCAGGTATAAAGAAGAAAAGGAACAATGATGAAAAGGGTATATATGACATATACAGAAGAACCACCAGGGTTGAAATCAAACCCTTCCCTAAAACAAAAAAAGATCTATGCACAGCAAATAAAAGTGATATAAGGAAGAAAACAGATGTTTTACCATTTTGTTTTTCAGTAAGAAGAGTATATGTATTGTCCCTTTTCATCAAAGTACTCTGAACTATGATATAATAACAAACATATGATCAAACAAATAAACAGAAAAATGTTCGTGTCTTAAGCAGCTTCAGCAGCTACGACAACCAATTGCCCATACTGAGCTACCAACCCATTCAATCCTTCTATGTTACCCGTGACAGTAACGCTAACTCCCTCACTTCCTTCGCTGTCCTCTCCGTCAGTCTCGGTTGTGACTCCAGCAGTGACAGAAGCTGCGGTGGAGTTTGACGAGATGACCACATAGGGGTTCGTAGTATTATGAGCGATTATCGACGAAGCGGTACTAGACAACGCAGAGGAGGTTATGGTAGACGATGAGACGGCGGCGGAGGTGGATGTGATGGATGATGGAGCGGCTTGAGAGGTGGTGGTGGCTGATGAAGATGCGGGAGGGGTCCAGGTGGACGTAGGAGGAGTGTACGTTGAGGTCGGTTCTACCCATGTTGAAGTTGGGGGGTTGTATGTTGAGGTGGGTGCTACGTATGTTGAGGTGGGTGTTTGCGAGGTGGTAGTTGCCTCAGAAGAGTCCTAGATAAAACAACAAAAGGATCAGACAAACAATCTCAATCATATCGAGAATCCCAAACTCACATCGTTGAACCACCAAGTAATAGAGATAACACCTGCATCTTCACTTGCGAATTGCTTAAAGAGACCGGGAGAAAGATCCAATGAACCGTATCCACAAGTTGGACATTCGTCTGTAGTCGAATTGATCAGTATCATCATCGCAATCTGTTGAAAGTATCTCTCACTCACCCATGATAGTCACACCTGATACGGTGTTTCCATTAGCCTGGATGGTAATTCCTTTGAAACATTGAGGACCTGGGTCTGTTTAGTGCAAAGGAAAAGCATATCGTCAGCTCGGTCTTACATACGATCACATCAATGTTCGGATATGATTTTGGGTTTTTGATAAGATTGATATGATCATCGTAATATAGTTTAAAATATTCTTGAATTGGAGGGACCGAACTCACATCCGCTACCATACTGAGCCGAATTGAGAGCGACCATATAATCACTATCTTTTGAATACTGTCCACAAGCACCTAAACCCGTATAGTAGAAAGTACCTGTTCCGGTATACGTCGTACCTCTAGGTACCAACGTCGAGTTGTTTTCATTGGAGTGGATGTGCTGGAAGTTCTTTCGGGCCTTGTCGTGGTGACCTGCTCTCTTGATTGGTGGAGGGAGGTGAGAGGAGAGAGCGACGGTAGCGGAGAGGGGAAGGAGGATGGTGAAGAGGTTGGTTAATGATATCATCTTGTGTTTTGGTTTTACGGTTGACTTGAGATGCAAAGAAGGTTGTGTGGATGGGTTCCGACCTAGTACGTGAGCGAATCCAAGGAATGAGGATTTTTTCTTCTTTCTGAATGAGATCTACCTGTAGTCGAAATTGGAATTGATTCGCTGTTGGTGTTGGTAGTAGTTGTGGTTGTGACTGGTAATGGTAGTGATTGTGATTCTATTCAAAGAGTGTGATGAGTTACAAAAAGTGAGTATGGTTAGTTAGTATCGACAATGTAATGTTGAAGAGTGAAAGAGTAGAATATAGAAGGAAGTTGAGTGAAGAGAGAGTCAAGGTGGGGGAGTGGGTCAGTGCGTAGAGTAGAGTATAATTGATGAAACACAACAAAGGAGGTCATTGCGTAGGTAGGTGGGAAGGTACCACCAGCTCATAGTCTCGACCCCTTCCTCCTTCTTAGTGCTTTTTCCACTCATCAACATCCCTTGGTCGTTTTGTCCATCTGATGATACAAACAATGTATCATGTCACATCGGTTGGGTATTGTTTATCTCTATCGATGAGGTAAGTCGCGTGCGATCTTATACCCTGGAGGTAAACAATAGCTTGTTTTCCCTCATTCGTGGCGTTTCTATCACAGCAACATATCCTGAGCTCGGATCGTTGTTCAAAACGGAATGGAATCGTCGGAGTTTCAAAATCGAGAGTGATTTGAGGCGGAATATCATCGAATGTACCAAAGTGGCATACATCGCTCTTCTTGACCTGTGATGTCAAGTGAACTTCTTCTACGCTGAGACCGGTTGCTGCTGTTCAACTTTAGCTGAATGGTGTCGCTATTCATTGTTTCCCATTATTATGGATGTATCCCTCTGTTTGTTGTGTTTCACTCAAATTCATATCCCATATCCATATACAAAACCCTACGAAGATTTGAACTACTAACCTATATAACCTTATAAAATCGACAAAAATATCAGAAATACGATGACGATAGATATATATATTCCTATGCATATACAACTTTTATTTCATGCATCTGCTATCGAAAGAGACCGACTGACGAAGAAAAAGAGAAGAGAGGAGAACTGCTGTTTGAAGTTATTCTAGGTTTAAGCCTGAGTAGGAGTCCATGGACTGTTGTTACCACCGTTGGCAGAACCAAAGTTCATGCCCATTCCCATACCTAGACCCATACCTGCTCTGATAGCATTATGGATATCCTGAACTGACACTTGGTTGGTCTCAGAACGAGGGAACATGGTGGATAACATTTGTTGAGTGAGTTCCATTCCCATCCCATGTCCCATACCGTTGAACGGGTTGAACGAGTTCAATCCAGTAGCAGTAGCGGATGATGGAGTGGTGGGAGCAGAATGGAACATCGCATTGAATGTGTTTCCAACCATGGGATTAAACAATTGGTGTTGTTGAGCTTGATGATGTTCTCTCATGATCGTATGAGCTTGAGCGGCATGTTGCTCTAACATCGCTAACTGTTGAGAGTTCCATCCGTTTGGTAGTCCCCCTGAACCATTGCTGACGTTGACGATAGGATCAACAGAGGATGAATGGCTCGACCCTGGTGATGGGGTATGGTGAGGGTTCATCCCACGAGCAGGGTCAGATGTCGGACTGACAATGTTGATTGGCGATGACGAGTGAGTAGGCGTATCAACAAAAGACGAGTGAGTAGGCGTATCAACAAAATTCATTTGACCGGTCGCGGTGGAAGGGGTAGGGTTACTCATTTGTTGATTCAAGTTCAAGGCAAATTCAGTCGACCAGTTGACACCCGTAGTGTTACCGGCTGCAGAAACAGGAGTAGGAACGGTGGGAATTCGTTGATCGATAGGAGAAGTCGACGGGTAAAGACTCTGCTGTAAAGTCGAATCGATATCGGTAGATGATCGAGGAGTGATCAACCCATTCGATTGAGTGAAGTTACCGTGGATCGCAGCGATGTTGTTATTGATACTGTCGTACGAATCGTTGGTCGAAGGAGTATCGTCCTCTTCTTGATCTTGATCATCATTATCACCGTCCATAGCGGAGAATTCACCGAACGACTCTTTCTCGACTGAGTTGATCTGATCAATTTCATCGGTGTATTCGTTGGCAGATTCCTTAGGTGAGTAACCATTCATCTTTCTCCATTCGTTGACTTCTTTCAGGAGATCATCTCGTTCGGCTTTCATCTCTTTCAAGATTCTAGCAGCGAGCAATCGTTGATCTCGTTGATGAGTGAGATGAGAGATCGATCCATTGACGATTGCAGATTTACTTGGTCTTCTAACAGTAGCGAGGGAAGGCAAGAGTCTAGCCAAAGATAAGAATTTGCCATTCAAGGTTTCTCGTCGAGCTCGCTCAATAGCATTATGTTGAGATCTCTTCTCAGCGGTATTGACTCTTTTTCTAGGTTTCGATTTTGTGGTTTTACCGGTTGTAGTATTCTGGGGTTTTATAGGGATGGTGGGGATAGTGATGCCGACGTGGCCGACGGAAGGGTGAGAGTGGAATGAGGAAGGGGATTCGGAAATAGGCGATAAGTTGGCCATCGTGAAGATCGTCCTCAAGGTTTATTGATTATTGCAACAAACAAAAAAATGGACAAGGTGTCTAGGGTTGAGTGAATGTCAAACAATGGTATGATAAAATCCGTTATTTATTGATGAGTATAATTGTCTAATTTGGATACAAGTTGTCTATTTTGTTTACAAGTTTTTTTTATTGTTGATGTTGATTGGGTTTGCTGCCTTTCTGTTGGACTGAAGCTGGAAGAAGAGAGAGGTGCCGCGAGACGAGTCTCAAACGTGCACAAGGTGGTCGGAAGATGTGAAGAGAAAGAGGTTTTAGTAAACCACTTTGATTAGTCGTGAGCCGTGACAATCACGGTGCACTCGGATGGATGAAGATATCGAAGGACGAAGGCGTGCCGGGAGTGGATAAGTCGATCGCTGTTAGTCGAATTGGTCGAAGATGTATGAGTTGTATTAAAGTGTAGAAGAGTTGGTTGAAGAGATGAAAGTTGCTGGAAAGGGTCGCGAGCGCTGTGATACCGTCGTAATGTAATACCCGGTATAATCGGAGCATATGAAGAGAGAGACACAGTGAAAGAGATGGTTTGTCAGCTAACATATCATCAAGGTAGTATAAGACACTGTGATATTAAATATTCTATCCAGTATGCGTGAGAGAGGGGTGGATGTAGTAGATATGATGGACATGGAAGAAAATGGGGTGACAGCACGCCACTATTCCGCTAACGAGTGTGTAGAATTACACTCGCCATTCGACACTTCCACGTATCCTCCTTTCGATCTCAATGCACATTTTCATCGTCTTAACCTCCTCCTCAGCGTGAGAAGCTACCATCGTGCGATGGTGACATGGTCATCATGTGCATCTGATGCGGTCCAACGACCAGTCACCTCATCTTCCACACTTTCATCCACTCCACTGAAAACGACTCCCACAAATCCGGACTTGCCCAAACAGCCAATGAGACTAGGATACCCACGAGCAAGCGTTATCCTGATCACAGCAGGGGTAGGTCGGGTGAATAGAAAGTATCGAAGAAGAAGGTCGACGTGTCGATTCCTATCTAGTCGATGATTGATTGATGGGTGATGAATGAAAATGAACAACTAACGAGTAAGTGATTTGGAAGGAAAAAGACCATGTCTCCCCTTTGGTCTATTCCCCCTAACAATCGACAATCACCTCTGGCTCTGGCTCTGGCTCTGGCTCTATGGTGTTGCTTTGAGGTGATTTTCACTCACTCGTCACTCGATATGATCTAATTGGCAAAATTCGTAAATATTTTTAATATTTCTCCCATGGCGAATTTCAAATTGTGCTGTGGTGAATGAGTGAAACGGGTAATAATCCAGATTGGAGGCCAACGGGCCGATTCGATCTTTGTAACTCGTTCCTGGTCGTAAGCTTACTCTCTCTCTCTCCCTAATGACAAGGAGGGAATACAAGCCAAAGGAATGCAATACTCACTCACCTTACCTATCAGGGTTTGATTGTTCTAGTAACGGTGTGACTTCTTGTATTCCCCTTCTCCCCACAGTCCCACATTACGGATGCTTTTCATTGCTATTCTTCTCACGTCAAACACCGGATTCAACGGCGGAGGGGAATCAATTTAATTTGACCTGCACTGGATTAAAGTACAGCGCCTCTCCTGTCACCGAGGAAATGACGTTACAATTGATATCGAGATTTCAAGTTCTCGTCAATTACTGACAGTCAATGATCAGCTTGAAGTAACACTCTAACTGTGTCTTCTCGTCATCTCGTGATGATACAAATGTGAGGGAACACGAGATGGGGAGAGTGGAGAATCAGTGATGATAGACTGGCAGAATGATCAAGAGTCGATGAATGGATCAAATTACATGAAAAGGTGAACGAACGTATCGTAGTGTACCGCGCTACGTTGTTGACCTTGCAGGATATACCGAGTTGGGGTGTTGTTGCTACTAAGTTACTTGCAGTGAACTGATTGATTGCTCCTTAAACACTAGTACAAAGAAGGAAGTTGGTGTACACTAAGCTTAATCACACTGCCTGACTGTGACGGAGACCAATTCAGGTGATTACCATCACAAAAGGTATAACAGTACTAGAATTACCTCACAAGTAGTCTCGTCAAAGGAGATCACGAGCGACTCAGTAATCGTGTATAAGTCATTCATTCTCAGGAGATACATCTGCTGAGTGGCGATGAAATATGACTCTGCTCCAATCTCAGCTCAAGATGATTCCACGAGGAGCCCAATTACATCGTAATAACAGAGCAGAAGCGGATTGTTCTAGTTTCTGTAAACCTGGCTGAAAAACCTTAGATCCCAATTCAACAATGGACAACGACACTACCGATACTACTGCATACTATACGACCGGTCCAGCTTCTACCGTTTCTTTCGATACCACCAGCTCTAACATGGTTGATACAGGAGCCGGATCGGAACAATCTAAAAAGGAAAGACGACATGGTGGGGGGACTCCCAAAACTCGTTGTGAAAGATGTACGACGAAACATTTGAAATGCGATTCAACAAGTCAGGATGGGTGAGTTCCCAAGACACAGGATAATCACTCCCTGACTGGCGGACTGACTGACTGTCCTACTTCATGCATAGCGCCTCGTCGTGTACTCATTGTGATACAGCGTGGGAACCCTGCAGTTTCTGTCCAGAGGAGTTTAAAGAGGTTTTGGCAAAGTGGCAAAAGGAAAAGTACGTGCCCTGTCTCACATGTATCCGTTAGCTCCGATTTACGTCGACATTCGACGTTCGACGTTCGACGTTCGGGCGTATTTTGACGTCCATCGTGAAATAGTGCCCCGGCTAAAGTGAAGAAGACAAGAAGCTCGAAAGCTTGTGATGAATGTTATAAAGATAAGAAGAATCCCAAATGTGAATTCCTTCCAGATGGAAGCTCGTAAGTTGCTGTTGATTTTCATTTTTCGCGGAAGATAACTCATACACATACGAAGTGGCGAGGGGCTAATATTCAGATTCCAGATCATGTACCCGCTGTACCAAGTTGAAAAGAAGCTGTACATTCCAAATCAAACGTCAGAGAGGTACATGGGGAGAGTTGATGGGCTGCCCAGCAGATGTGTAAGTGTCTCCATTCGAACCCGTTCAAGGGTAGGCCCGCTTAATCGTTTTGCTTTATATTCAGCTCATCAACTCAGTGCCCTAATGTGATCGCGGAAAATCGAAATACTGAGGGGATAGGGCCGATGGACCTGTCCATGTACGACTCAGGAGCTGCATTCCAGTCGACTGAGTGTAATACCATGCTGGAGATGTTGCCCACAAACGAACGTCAAGGACAGCTCAATACGTTTCCGGACCCCAGTCTGAGTACGTCTATGATATCCTGGGAGACAATCAGGCCAGCTGTACCAGACGATGCTTTGTTCGACGGTTTTGACGAGGATGATATGGATACCTACCTAGTACAAGTCTTTTGCCGAGCAAGGTCTATGGACAACATGTAATGTTCCAAGCGACTGTCGGTGGCGATACATTCCGGGAGGTTTATCCCTTACTTCAATTAACCCTAGCCAGTAATGGCTTTCAGCATCGCTTTTTGCTCCTTTGTGGCTGACTCTGTGATAGAAGCAAGGGCTATATGTACTAGAGTATAGTGTCTACTATTTTAGGTCTCCGACAATAAGATGTCTTGATTCGTTCAAAGGTTGTATCTATCTACTTACCAGCACCATGGAGTATGAGCACCATTAAGTGCGTGTATATAAATCCATAAATCCTGTACATCCGCTGATCATCCTGTTTTATGTGACTGTTTTCAGCATCTCTCTCTTCTCGCATATAAGACCTTACTCAGCATGAACACTCATACCAATACGGACACGTCCATGCTTACTGTGAGCCATGGTCCGAATGCTACTCTAGGCAGCCATGGATCCTCACGCACAGGACAATCAACTCTGAAAACTTGTGACAGGTGTCGGGAAAAGAACTATCCCTGTCAAGAAACGTTTAGAGGAATGTGAGTATCCACCAAGGCCGAAGGTCACCTTCTCCATAGCATGACATGATGTAACTTGAGACTGGGCTAACATTATTATATATTTCTGCGTACTTACTTAGATCTTGCCATTCTTGCGATTATAATGATGTTACCTGCAGCAGGTGTCCGACTGAAATGGAAAATCAACTTCGGCAGTGGCAAATTCAAAAGTGAGGGAACAGTATTAATATCAATACTATCATCTGAAATCTCTCGTCACATTTGAACGGGAGAATAGTCGCTGACGAAAGCAGTTTGTAACTTCACAATCGATTAGGAAAAGTGAGAAGCCAGAAGTGATGACTCGAGTTTCTAAAGCTTGCGATAATTGTTATTCAAGTAAAAAGAACCCTAAGTGCCAACCTTCCATCCAGGACTCTTCGTAAGGCTTTTTAATCTCATTCATAGTCTCAGACTGCTCACATTGCACTAACAAATCTTGTGTCGCTTTCATAGTCAATGTCAAAGATGTTTTAATGCCGGATATGAGACCAAATGTACTTACGATATACCCCGAGGCAAACGTGGATCCAAGTCAAAATCACAAGCCTCTGCCTCAGTGCAAGATGTAAATCAGGATCAACCATCTTTGTAAGTACTCTCGCCTCTCATCGTCGTAATTCTTCGATTTTCAAATGACCTTCCCACTTGCGTCGTACTGTAGACCTCCTACTTCCACTTTGAGCCCGAGGGAACAACTTGATGAGATATTGAAACATACCAATCATGGTTCAAGTGCTTTGGACCCTGAAGGCAGTGAAGGCTTTATTGCTGCTTGGAATAACAGCGACGCCTATATGAGATTACCAGAGGCTCCTTGGCATTAAAGAAGTCGTATTATTCTTGTGCTGTATTTGCCACATTCGATGGTGATCCATCCTAGTGTTCGTAAATTTATTTCCAAGCAGATGCATATGATATGATGAGTTTTGTCAATCTACATGTAAGAAGAATATAGGATATACACAGTACGAGGCAAAGTGGCGAGAGTAATACTCAAGAAAAACGGTCCTTCGCATTTCCAGCATAATTCAAATAATACTCTAAAAGATCACTTGTTCTACCTATTCACATCTTCAGCAGCGTCCTGCCAACTACTCGAACTTCCACTTCCGCTCGCACTAGTCGTGGCCGCCGTCTCTTTCATCTTCCCTTTCTCATCAGGTGACCCAGCTTCAGGTTCAGGATCATCCTTGTATTGTGCATCCGGGACTGTCCGACTTCCATGCCCGAGTTCATGTTCCTCACCATCGTCTTCTAAGAAATCATCATGATATCTCAACCCAGTAGTTTCATCTCCACTCTCATCATCTTCACTATCGCTAGGTCCATCTCCAAACGCATCATACAACTCTTTCGATCCTGCAGCTCCACTTGCTCCACCTGCACCTGACCCTCTACCGAATTTCTTCTTGGTTTTCTGAAGTAATCCCATAGGTACATCTTCGGATTCACCAACAGGTTCATAAGCTCCTCTAGCACCTTCACCATTATTCGACAATCCGAACAAGTTCCTATTCCTCCTTCTTGACCTGTAATAGAAGAATCCACCGATTCCAACTCCAGATAAGAGGATGATCATACCTGCTCCAGCTATCCAAGTGGAATTGGCCGATAAGCTCGTTATACCGCTAAAGAATCCTTCATCCGCATCTGCATCACTGACTCCTGTAGGTTCCGTCCAGCCTTCTTCATTGCCATCACTGGCAGTCGAAGTAGGTTCGGATTGTTGTTTCGTAGTAGACACTAAACCGGGTTTGGTGGCTTCTCCAGTAGCGTCACCATGATCCCCTGGAAGATGATCGGTGGGTTTGGGTTTCTGGGTGGTAGTTGCATATGGGTCCGATCCGGTTTGTTCTTGATCTGGTTGACCTTCTTCTGCAGGTGCCCATAGTGTAGTTTTGGATGCATCGATAGCTTCTCCCCATAATTGTAGGGACCAAGCGACGAATCTACCAGTCTTGTCGGGATTAGATTGATCTTTCACTCTGATGGTCCATGTTCCCACAGGATCCTCTTCCCTACAATCGTAAGACGAATACAATCATAAGCTTCCATATTTGACGGATACTGCGAGTCACTTACCAGTGTTTCAGCGACATGAACTTCCAACCCGGGAATCCAGAGTCGGCATCGTCAAACCTTCTCGGTCTAGCTAGTACACTGACCACTCCGTTTGGGCTTGTAATTTCCGCCTCTACGTCGCCACGTCTTTGGTGGTCTATCCAAACTCGTACAGTGATGTGTTCTAACCTTTCTAGGTTGGAGTCTTTCAGCATGTCCTTGGTTACTTCGAATGTTGACGTTATACCTTCCTCCGTGATGAATGATCCAGTAGGTAAGACGACAGGTTCAGGATTGGGAGTAGTTTCATTTTGATTGGAAGATTGATCTTCTGAGCCCGTCGATGGTGAATCTGATCCCTCATCTTGGCTAGCCACGACAGTCGAATCATCCTGGCGACGCTCAGCAGTCGATGTTGCTGGAGCATCGGTAGTAGGTAGATAGACGGCAGGAGAGTCGAACCATGCCTGTGGCTTGACCAAAGTCCACTTTTCAGCAGCTTCCACAAATAGACCTGCATCGATTCGGCCATAACCATCTACCAAACAGTCCAGATGTTAGCACAGTTAAACGCGCCTGACCAAATTGAAACCTAACATACATTTGTAACTGTACATTCGACCGGCAGCAGTCTTCTCCCAATCTGGATCATCCTTATTGAAGAATACTGCATTCCGTACCGAGAGATGTTGGAAATCCCTCCAAGTGAGTTCCGGTCGAACCGAAAGGGCCAAAGCGAATACTCCAACAGCCAATGGTGCAGCAGCGGAGGTACCACCATGAGTATGAGCACATTTATTCTGTCCGACATCGGTTGTGTGCTACGTACATCATGACCTGTTAGCTGTGGTTCTATCGAAAAAGGGGTAATTACTCACAATATGATCACCGCTTCCGGAACTTGGAGCAACAAACATCATAGCCGAGCACATCTCCGAATAATAAGGATGTAATCCTTTCCTATCTACTGCTCCGACCGTTACTGAGAAAATCGAATTGGTGTATCCATCGAAGTTACATTGATCATCTGCTCCACCACCATTACCAGCTGCAAAGACAAATATCGATCCTTTACCATCTCGTCCTTTTTGTACACCGTTGACCATCGCTTTGAGAATGACACCTTCCGGAGCTTCCATCGATTTACCATCATCGGGTGGACCCCACGAACAAGAGAATATATCGTTTAGCTGATAGCCGTAATTCAAAGCTGCCGCTTCATCCGCATCTGATATTGGAGCCGAAAGAATTCGGACACCAGCTATTTTAGATCGGTAAGATACTCCTACACCACATACGTCGTTGGGTACAGCTGCGATCTCCCCCGCGCATCGAGTACCATGTTGATCATCTGATAATCTCGGTAAAGGCAGTTCGGTGTGGTCGTTGAAATCGTATGAACCCTCGGCGAACTGTCAATCCATACCAAATGTACAAAATATCCGTCAGTAAGCAGTAGCAATGAACGAGCTTAGAGCTCAGACTTTGCGGGTTTGTGAGAAACGATGTCAAGGAATGTTATAAACTCACGAAATTATCCTTCAAGTCATCACTGTTCAGATCCAATCCATCATCAACGATAACAACATGCACACCTTCACCAGTTATCCCTCTACCCCATAATCCAGTAACGTTCAATTCTATATCTTTCATATCTGTATTTATCAGATGCCACTGTTGGTTCAACATCGGATCTTTGAGCTGTAATTCATTTTGAGCATATAACAATTCCGTCGTATCGTCCCTCCCATCGAGTCCATGAGGGGACCGTTTAAATGGGAGATGTAATCTTTTCGAACGTTGTTTGAGTATTAAAGGAGTCAAACTACGTTTACCACTTTGACTGCTGGAGAGAGATTCCCATCTTCTCAATATTGGGTCATTTGGAAGATCTTTCTTGACTAACGAGGACGAAGAACCTTCCCTGCGAACCAGCCAGTAACCTTCAAGTTCTCCTATAGGTTCTATGAGCTCTACGCCCAGGTCGGATGATATGGAAGAAGCGATGGAAAGTGACGTGGGAGGATCCAGTTCTAGAGCGTAATATGTGTGAGTGTCGTATGAACGAGGATGAGGTGTTCGAGGTCGGAGAACAGCTTGCGCAGGGTTAATGAGAAGAAGGGAGAGAATCAAGCTCCACAGGAATGAGATGCTCCGCATGTTGAGGGTATGTCGGGGTGAAAGACTAAGGAAAGAGGAGTGGATTTACAGGAAGAACTGATCAACTTCGCGTTGCTGTGTATTCTTCGTTTCCCCGCTGTCTGGCTTCTCTCGAGCGATGATCAGATCTGAAGCAGGGGACAGCCAGATCCCGAAATGATCCCTGACTCTGTTGGCTTGCTTTTGAGGTAGTCAAGATACTGTCAGATGAATCTGACTTGATTCAAGCCAGATCTCAACGATGGAAGAGAATCTCGCAGCTTGCAACTTGTCGCTGACTCCAGCTGTAACTTGAGTCTACGCGACTTAACCGAGAGACCCCACGGGACCACCGTGGGAAAGCACATATGACATGCCTATGTCGAAGAACATGAGCACGAGCGCGTACGTTGGTGACAGCAATCAAGCATTCTTGCCCAAAAGGAACTCAGCTAAATGGCTATTACCACTTGTAGCAGAGCCAGTGAGTCACCCCCAAGATGAGTGCAATTGCGAGTGCGAGTGCGAAGGGAGACGAGGGTGAACTCATCACCCTCCTCAAACGACTCGCTACTCCTTCAAGCTCACTTGTCAACCTGTCCAGATCCGAAGTATCGCTCTTGGCTAGATCACTCGTACCCTCGGCCACTCGTCAATCACGTTCACTCGCATATCTTTGTCTATCCAAATTCTGCGACTCCACATCGCACCATCCAGACTCGACGAAGGATTCCTCGACCGATCACATCTATTCAACATTCGAGCCATATCTTAGATCGACCTTTATTCCTGGAGTGAACCAGAGTGTAGAAGAATCGACCGAACCTGAATCATGTTTACCATTGACATGCCTCTTGTCGTCCCTTTTCCCTCTATCACCAGACGCAACTGTCAACCTCCTCACTACACCGCTGGAAGATGTAGGTGATGGATTAAGCATATTACTGGAAGTTGCCGAATTGCCTTCATCACTCCAAGTCGCCTTGGCCGAGTTGCTTACTGCTGCAGCGGGGACCAAATCCGGTAGACAGATGGTCCGGTCTAGAGCAATGGAGTGGTTGAAGGGAGCGATGGATTACCAAGAAAATAATCAGGAGTTGAGCGTGCTGTGCGCGGTAGCATTGAGTAAAATGAGTAGACAAGAGGAAGAAATGGTTCCTACACCTTCAGCTCAAGCTCCGGGTCAAGGTGACAATAATGAATCAAGAGGTATAACGAATGAAGAATTAGGTATGGACGACGAAAAGCTCTGTAGGCAATTAATGGGATTTATGGAGAATACTTCATCATCTACCAAACCTTCTTCAGCGATCTTATCTACTATAGAAGGTCTAGCAGTCCTCTCCCTCAAGCCCAAGAACAAAAACATCCTGACTTCTTCCACCAAATTCCTCGAATCACTAATCAGCCTATCGCCAACGACATCACCTAAAGGCGGTAGTCTACCTGTAACGCCTCGAGGAAGTATGGACCTCACCGTATCTCTTGATCAGATAGACACAGGAGTATGTTTCGGACTAAGTACGATATTACTCAATCTCACCAACCCCAAGGTCCAACTTTCGGCGGAAGATCAACAAATTGCCAAATTACGTGCAATGGCTCTTTCAGCGAACAAGTCGAAATTATCCAGTAACACCGAAGATGAGAACGAGGAGAAATATGAGTCGGAAGAAGAAGTCAGGAAAAGAACGAAATTGGTTTTAAGATCTGGTGTGGTAGGGGCATTGAACGGATTATATAGATCGGAAAGTACGAAAGTGAAAGAGAATCTAGGAAGGTTATGTAGGAATCTGGTGGAAGATCAAAATGATAGATTGTCATTTATTAGGGATGGTGGATTCAAAGTCTTATCGAACGTTAGCAGGGATTTACTCAATCTAGCTATCAAACGATCCAATGGGGATGGCGAAGAAATTGATGTGATTCCCTCGTTTCAAGCATTGGCTAAAATGATCATAACCACGCCACCCAATCTGTTGTTCCCTCCACCACATCTGACAACTTCGTTGAATTCGCTTACACCATTGTATCACCTACTGATACATCCATCTTCAAACTCTTCACAAAGGTTTGAATCATTGATGGCTTTGACCAACATCGCTTCGATCGATCCATCAATTGCCAATCGCACAGTCGCGGCTTCCATCAACCCTCTCATCAAAACATCAAATTCATGGAAAGGTTCTGGATCAATCAAAGAGGATGAAGTGAGAATGATAGTGAAAGTGGAGGAATTATTATTGGATGAGAATGACTTGATCAGACGAGCGTCAACCCAATTGATATGTAATTTGATAAGCTGCGAAAAAGGATACGAATATTTCTCAGGTGAAAATGAAAGCTCGAGCGACAACTCGAGTAGTAGGGTGAAATCAAGATTGAATATACTGTTGATACTTATTGGGATAGATGACCTACAAACTCGTCTAGCATCTGGTGGAGCTTTAGCTATAATTACCGAATCTACAAATGCGTGCCGCTTGATCTTAGATTTGAACGTAAACGAAATCTCTCCGACATCTACAAGCACGACAGGAAGTAAATCACCTTGGAGTAGAATATCGAAATTGCTTGAACCAGATTCGGAAGAAGAGGAATATGATGAAGATGGAGAGATCATACCTGTTATCTCTTCCACTCCGGCTCTACCTAATCTCGACATGGTACATAGAGGCGTGATAATCTTGTTCAATCTCATTACCTATACTGTAAAGTTGAAAGAGAATGAACAGCAGACAGAGATGAATAGGTTGGAAGAAGCGAAAGTTCAGGATAAGTTGATGCAGGTTCTGAGGTTGAAGGGAATGAGCGAGGATGTACTGGTGCCTACCGTTGAGGCGCTCAAGTTGTTAAAGATGGCGAAGAAGTAGACGCCGGGCCCATAAAACGTAAATATATACCACGCATTACTCTTATACCCAGTCAGTACAACATTTCACTTCCGTATTCTCTTGTATGCATCGTGCAGAGAAACGTATGCATATATCAACGTTATCATCTGTGATACCCATTTCTAGCTTTGTCAACTTTGTCAAGACTGAAGCAGATGTGAGTGCCAGTGCCACAATGCGCTAACACCGGCTTTCCCCGCCACTCCAAGTGGTCTCTCTCTGTCTTTGTTGTGACACCGTTGATTGTATGGTGATATCTTTGGATTTGCCGCTCAACATCACTCAATCCTCTCCAATCCCGTTCATCATCATCAACATTGACAAGATTTAGTTAGGCCTTATTCGCTTTATCGATCGCACAGCGAACCAACAAAATGGCAGCATTAGCACGGTAAGCTCTTCTTTTGTTCTTCCTTTTCGAGCTGTACGACACGAGCTGACACATCTATGTGTAGTGCCCTTCCTACACCCCTCCACAACCCTATGCCAGAGTACGAAGATGTCCTGCCTTCTTCCTCTTCATCCTCCTCGGCCCCACCCGTCGGACCGCAAATACCCAAGTATGGAAGTAGGAAAGGATGGAAGCCTAAGACGGCGGTAGATTATAATGGTGGTGGTGCTTATCCTGAGGTGAGTCAGTCCTCTTCCCTTGGATTATGGGTGGATTGTTATGCTGATTGAGTCTGGGGGTGTAGTGTCATGTCGCTCAGTATCCCTTAGATATGGGCAGAAAGAAGGTGAGTGCTCCTCAGCTGGTCAATACTGTAAGATGATACGAATAGCTGATTCATATCCACTTCTTTTGTAGACGGGAACCGGAACGACGTTAGCACTTCAAGTGGACCAAGATGGACTGGTGAGATATGATGCTATTGCTCAACATGGCCGAGCCGCCGGGTCAAAGGTCCAGTCAAGCTTCAAAGGTGAGCCATTTAACTATCGTCATTCTAAATGGATAATAGCTGATCTTTATTTGTCATGTTTGCTGCCTCATAGACCTCGTACCACTTGCGAACCGTACAGACGTCTCAGAAGCGGAGCGCGAGATGGAACGACCCGACGCTTCGTCCATCAACGACACCGCCGAGCGAACTCGACTAGCTTTGGAGAGGATAACTCATGGAAAAATCAAAGCTGCTCAACCTAAACATGTCCCTAAGACCAACAATGACGCCACATACATTCGTTATACGCCTGCCAACCAAGGTTCAAGCGAAGGTAAACAGCGTATCATCAAGATGACGGAAGTTCAAGAAGATCCATTAGAACCTGCTAGATTCAAGCATAAAAAAATCCCTCGAGGGCCTGCCGAACCTCCTCCACCAGTGTTACAATCTCCTCCTAGACCTGCTACAGCTCAAGATCAGAAAGATTGGATGATTCCTCCCTGTATATCCAATTGGAAAAACAACAAGGGTTATACCGTACCGTTAGATAAGAGGTTGGCAGCTGATGGAAGGGGTTTACAAGATGTTCATATCAACGATAACTTCGCTAAATTCTCTGAAGCGCTTTACGTCGCTGATCGACATGCGAGAGAGGAAGTTAGAGCGAGAGCGCAGATGCAGCAATTATTGGCACAGAAAGAGAAAGCGCAGAAAGAAGAGAATTTGAGATTGTTGGCTCAAAAGGCGAGAGAGGAAAGATCAGGTATCACTTCCTCTGCTCCGTCCGCTGGTGCGACTGCTCCACCGAAGGAATTGGGTATGGGATTGGGCGGATACGATTCTGCGAGTGAGGATGAGTCTGAGGAAGATGAAGGCTCTGAGGAGGAGGATGAAGAAGCTATAAAGGAGAGAGAACAGGTTAGGAACGAGAAGAGGAAGGAAAGAGAGAAGGAAATGAGAATGAGTAATATGGGTAGTGAGATGAGGACTAAAATGTTGGCTAGGTGAGTCATCACTTGTAACAACTTTCATTATGCTAAGAAGAATACCCAACTGATATACATCTTTTCCTCATGATTGCAGGGAAGCCAACAGAGATATATCCGAGAAAATTGCCCTAGGTCTCGCCAAACCTACTGCAGCCAAGGAAACCCTACTCGATTCAAGATTGTTCAATCGAGAATCCCTATCTACCGGATTCGCCTCTGAAGATTCCTACAACCTATACGACAAACCTTTGTTCCAAGGATCTTCAGCCGCTGCTGCGATATACAAGTCCGCAGGATCTGGTAAAGGTAATGATGAGTCTTACGGTGGAGGTACAGAAGAAGGTATTCGAAATGAATTGGAGAAAGATCGATTCAACTTGGGTAAAGCTACGAAAGGATTCGAAGGTGCCGATTCATCCGAAGCTAGAGAAGGACCAGTTCAATTCGAGAAAGATACAATCATCGCTTTGGATGGAACGTCTGATCCGTTCGGAGTGGAATCGTTCATGAATGCCGCTAAGAAAGGTGGTAAGAGAGTGAATGAGGATAGGGATGAAGAGAGAAGGAAAAGAGCTAGAGATGATTGATCTCTCAAGGTCTACTCTATTGTATTTTGCGCGGGATAGATTGGTATGAGTGTCTTTTGTTGAGTAGGTTCTGTCGACGATTTAGTGATTGTTATTCTGCATGTACCATCATTTACACCTAACATAGCTTGACTTGGCTTGTCTTGACGATAACATGAGAACATGACGTATGGAATGTGTGTACTTTGGCGAGAAACCTACGTGTCATCACTGTTACATATATATGCACATTGAGTAGGTTTACCTCGAAGGTGACGTATGGGTGTCTTTCCCTTCTGAGAAGGGTCCCTTCTCTGCTTTGTAGAATTTCAATGTCAAAGCACTAGAATTCTTTCCAGTACGCACGATCACAATCCTTTCTTTTCTCTGAAGTCTTGTGGGAGATTTACTTCAACAGTACCCTAAGAAGCAATCAAACATCACAAAAGATATCTATACCGTCATAACTTCAATGGTGGGAGTGGGACAGGCGTCACTGAAATTTTGCTGTAAACCTCACAGGCCGGACAAAAGGCAGGGCTAAATTGCAAATGACAAGTTTAAAAAGCATGATGAGATCCTTTCTTTGGGTGCTTCGATGATCATCCTTACATCGAAAATGGCTTCTTTGCCAATGTCAGCAGAATTGTCATCCATGTCAATACTAGCAAGTCATTCTGTCATAAATAACCCTCTCAACTTGCATTCCCCACGGGCTTTCGTTACCTATAAACATTAACTCACTCACTGTTAACAATTTGTCCTCGCAATACGTCTTCTGCTCAATCCGATAACAAAACATCTACCACAGGCTCCAAGCCATATAACCCTTCCGCAGCATTCGACAAGATCTTAGCCGATTCCACAGCCAAACATGCCCCTCTCGACATCGCTGATCATGGGAGTAAACTGAATCAGACCAACCCCGGGCTCGATTACCAGTCTTCTCCCGGATCGCAAAGTACCACTGGAGCGAGTGCAGAAGGATCCGAAGATACCTCCCAGCCTACCACTCAGAGAGACAGAGATAATGCTCGAAATTTCGGTCTTTACTGAGCCTGTAATCCAGGCCATCACACCAGACCATAGCCAGCATCGACAATCTCCATTTTGCTTGATATGATATATATGCATATGCAATGCCGAATAACCGATCTATCCTCAGAGACTTTGAGCACCGAGCATACCCGGCGATGGTCAGTATCAGAACGCTCCTATACGTATGCCGCCGCCAAGCAGTGTTTCCCTCGATTTACCGCTGAAGACAGACTTCCAAAGTTCGTCTCGGACTTCGGGTAGATTCATTATAGTTCTTATTTCTGAGAAACAAATATTTAGCTTTGGTATATGACCAGTAGAAGTGTACTCAGAGGCAAACTCACTGCTGTCTTGATGACCTACATCAAGGAGTAGTACGGTATCAGACGTAATCTTGATCGCTCCTACAGAACCGTCAGATATCAGCACCGAGTTCGCACAAAGCTTTGTTACTAGAAACTGACCTTCCACCAGGAGTTTTCCAACTCTTGCCGGCGTACCAACAGCTATTGAGACTTTCTTATTCTGTAGATATTTGATCTGGTCAGCAAGCTTGAAATGCTTCGCAAATAGCTATTATCGAAGCATTAGCTCAACTCGCAATGATGTAACGTCGCTGGATATCCACTCACTTTCGCGACTTCTCCATTCCCTTTCACATCCCTCACGCCCCTCACCACGTCTGCGCAACGCAACCCGGACAAGGCGAGTATGATCACCTGAGGTTGACCAACTACCAACTTCTTCTTCTCAAGTGGCTTCAGCAGACTTTCGATACGCTGCTGCAAAGGTTTGAAGGGATCTGTCTCGGATATGGAAGGTGTATAATCAGGAGGTGGCAGTAGATTCGATTCCGGGATAGTTATATCGTCTAGTTCGACTGAACTTGCTGATGGGTACGATTCGCGTATAGAGTTAAGTAAGATTGAGGATAGTTCGGAGGGAGTTAGGTGGGTGAGAGACTTCTCTGTCGGTATACCAGATTGATGCTGTCTTTTCTGCTCATAAGGAATATTTCAGCATGAGCTTCGATCGACGAGCATCGTGAGGTGTACAGCTCACTTACTTTGGCTTTACGTTTCTTCTCCTTCTCCTTCTTCCGTTTCTTCTTATCGGCTTTCTTTGCTTCCTCTTCGTCCTCTCCGTCATCCGCTTCTACCTCTTCAATCAACCGCTTCTTGCTTTCGGCTATGGGACTCCTTACAATCTCGTCTTCTTCACCCTCTAATGGCGGTAGGTTCCCATCCCCGCGTTCCGATATACCATCTTCTCCTTCGACTTCTGAACCACCTTCTTCGTCTGAGGCAGCAAGGAAATCAGGGTCAAGCTCTAAGCCATCATCGAGATCGTCACCTCCTGTCTTTGGCGGTACCTTGAATGTTGTCTGCACCATTCTGTTCTGACCACTAAGTGAAGGTATCATGTCATGAAGAGCACCTTGTTTACCTTTGACATCTTGGGTGAATGCTGAAAATCAAAAATGAAATATCTGATCGACAGATTACCACGTGGGTCACTGCTTAACCTCCACCTTCCCACGGTCACCATCACGATAATTTCAGAATGGAGGTGCAAATGCCTCCTATAAAAGTTGAACTGTTGAATTTTGGATTGATCTCTGAACTGTACATAGCGCTCTGACTGGGCATACACAAGATGGGTAAAGCACAGTACAAGAAGAAAACTCAAGGAAGGCGACATAACCCACTGAGAGTACCAGATGTCCACTTGGGTGGTGGGAAGGGCGATGGGAAGGCTGATCCAACGAAAGAGAAACAGATGTTACCTATTCTCAACAAGGTGAGTGATCTGTGATGCGAAATCCGGACCACTTGGCTTACGATGGAAAATACAGCTCAAATCACCAGAATATGCGGATAGGACTTGGGCTTGTGCAGCTATATGTAATTTGATACATAACGATGCGGCCACCAGACGATTGTTCCAAAGTAGAAATGTCGTTGGTGAGCTCATTGAGCGATTGTCGGATAGCGTGGATGAGGTACTCGTAGAAGCTTCGGGAGCCTTGAGGTAAGTAGATTATTATCGACCCATTGATGTTAGGGCCTGATTTGATACTTGGTGTTTAGAAATCTGGCTATCGATGGTGGTCATGAGATCTGCAATGAGATGGCCAACAAGGGCATCATGTCTCATCTCACAGTCCTTATCGGCAAGGTGAGCTCATCTACTGATGTGAAACCCATAAGCGACCTTATTCTGACCTTCTTTGCAGATTTCCAACACCATCGACTCCATATCATCATCATCTCAACCCCAGAAACAGACCGACGAGCAATTCCAGAATCGTAAACATCTCCTTTCGCTAGCCGAGAATGTTATCTCCCTGTTATGGAGTTTGGCAGAAGCCAACCCTAAGACACTAGCAGCTGTCAATGCAGTGGGATGTGAAGGACTTTTGATCAAGGTTCTAGCTGGAAGGGCATCGCTTAGTATCGGTGTTACTCTTGCGGCTTGTAAGTTGCTTCGATTATCGCAATTTGACTGACCTTAAAGCTGAAGCTAACTCATGCTTCATTCCCAGCGCAAGCGCTCTATTCGCTCACTCAGGATAATCCTCCGTTCCGGAAAGCTATCGTCAACTATCCAAATGCCTTAGAAGCCATAATCAGCGTTATTGAGGAGGACCACCTGCCCGTGGAAAGTAGTCAAAACGCCAAAGCTAGGAAAGGCAAAGGAAAAGATAAGCAGACAAACGGTGATGTAGAGCAGGAACTACCAGATGGAAGAGCTCTTCTCAGAAGGATTCTTGTTTCCGGTATGTCGTACAAGTATCATATCTGCTTGGCTGCTCTTTCGCTGATATCATGAGTAGGAGTGATAAGGAACTGTGTGCTGGTTGGATCGAGAACAGACGAGCGAGTCAACGTATCAGGTTTGACGAGCGGGACTATACTGCCTTTAGTGAATGGGCTATTAGATGTCAATCTGTCACATGTTGTCAACAGAGTCCAGGAGCTTGTACAGCAAATAGTGAGTTACATGCGACATTTCAAAGAGATGCATCACAGACTGACATCTGGAACTAAGCCCAAAGAAGGCATTCTCAACCTTGGGAAGGACCTGAAGACGGATCATCAATCCCCAGCTGAAGTATCATTGGAACGGATCGAACGGAACCTGACCACAGTCATTATCGCCTTGGAAGTGTTGACCACCATCTGTGCGGGATTGGAGGACGAGGAAGAGGAACCAGTATTGAACACTGCTGAGGCAATTGCTGAGCAGGAAGGTGAGTTGCGCCTCTAAAAAGGAATGTGTCATGTCGCTGATACCAGGTTGATCTGTCAGACGAAGACGAGGACATGGAAGAGATGCTCGCAGACGAAGACCTTATAGAGATGGGTAGAGATCCCTCTTTCGCCATTGAGGAAGGCAGCCATACGCCAGCGGTCAATCCAGGCGCTACTCTCTCTCACCTGCTCAACACATTACAGTTGCCAGCTCGACTTACGGCTCTCTCACACCTCACTCCACTTTCATTCCCTCCTGCAAACAATCAGCCTTCACCACATCCACCAACAACTTCCGTCCTCTCAGTTCTCCATCTTCGTGCTTTGGAAGCTCTCAACAACCTTCTTCTCACTACTGCTGCTTCTCTGCCATCTAGGTCTGATGCGGCATCTCAATTGGCGAGTTCCGTTCCAATTCAACAAATATGGTCAGACATGTTCGCTCTCATCGGTACTCTCGGCTCCGAACCTGATGCCATGAAACTGAAAGGTCAAGAGATGCGTGTAGAAGTTCTGGAGATGGCATTGGGCTGTATATGGGGAACTGTGAAAGTGGCTCCTAGTCAATTAGTAAGTTTCTACATCTCTCTGATGTCGACGCTGACCGACAAAGCTAATGATTGGTATTACATAGGATGTACAAAGTAATAATATCCAAACTCTAATCGATTGCACCAGTGTTCTGAGATCGGATGTCGCGAAAGTGCGAGTAATTGAAGCTCTTTCTGCTCTTGCTGCCAGAGAGAATGTCTCGGTTGACGAGAACAAGGTGAGCTGAGCTAATTAGCTCAATCGATGAGCGACATTTCATGTTGCTGACGACCTGTCCGTGTCAGGTTATCGGCACATGGCTCATACAAACTCTCACCACTTCACTGTCTCTCCCTGCTGAGGTCCTCATTGCTATACTGAACGCTATCATTGACATCTACGCCGATGAAACTCGATCTTATGATTCCCCAGTCTTCGTACAGGGTGGATTCTTGACCCAGTTGGGTGGAACAGTTTCCAAGGTCAGAAGCGAAGTAAGTTTCCTGTCCTTTTCGTTCCTTTTGACACGGCTAATAGGAGATGATGATAGGTCAAAAAGATCGATAAGCGAAAAGATAGACAACTCAGAACCCAAGGTGAAGAAGTTTACGAGAACTTGACAGCTTTCATCAAATATCGACGAAGTTTGCGTCAATAAGTCAAACCTACCTTTGTATATAGTCCAATCATATAGCTGATAGTATTGATATCATGCATGCATCGATGGTTCATCAGCCTATCTATGGTCCTCTTGTGCCGTAATTGTGATTTACTTCTTTTTACCACTCTTACGTTTTCTCGCTTTGCCTTCATCAGGAGTGACCACTCCACCTGTCATCCAGCTATCATCATCTTCTATCAGCGTGGTACTATTCCCATTGCCATTGCTTTCAACTTCCCCTTCTTTCTTCGCGGCTTCGATTTCAGTAGCCTTGACTTCGGCTCTCGCTTTCATAGCCACCTCGGAAGCTGCCTCGATAGTCTCGTCTAAGAGTTTCTTGTCTTCTTCTTCGGCAGGTGCGTCGGACCATGCCCAAAGATCTTTGAGCTCGCCTCGAACAACAGCAAAAAGTAGAGGACCGAGAGCTATATCCGGGAGAGACTCTTATTAGTGCCTTTCTTTCCAGGATAAAAACTAATGCCAGATTTTGAGCAAAGCGAAGTAACTCACTACAAGCAGGAGAGAGATACAGCAAAGCAGGTTGAGCCGCTCTGAAAGTATGCATGACCACCATAGTTGTCGCCAATCCTACCACATAACTTATCATCCCCGTATAGAAATATGGTTTTGGGAATATACTTCTGGTTGTAACTTCCTCCTGAGGATGAGATTTGGCATATCGATGTAAATCGAATCGCAGACATAAAGCTATGACTAAACCTGGTACGACTATATCACCTAATCCCAACATTGCGAAATCTTTAGGATGGCTGAAAGGTGATGATTTGGGAGAGAGAATCTTGATGGGTGCGTCGATTGATTTGGCTACTGTGACCATGACTGGAGTAGCGAAAACCTATAAACATAATATGTTATATCAGTATAGCACATTTGGAAAATTGGATACAGGAATATTGGGAGAGTGGAACGATGTACTTACCCAGAAAATATCATAGATCAACAAAACGCCTAGTAATACGAAAGCAGTCAAGAATGAATCTAGCTTAAGTAATGCTAATGTCGCTGTTGACAGACTCAGAGCGAGGATGTTAGATAGGATGTAAGGTCGCCCGAGTGGGATGTAAAGAAGGGGTAGAGCGATGGATATGGGGATGAGTATCATAGATGGGAGTGTGGTTGGGAGATGGAAGACCTCTGATTGAGATTGCGTTTGTGTTAGCATACTTCTAGCGATGTTCATACATGATATATTGTAGGTTTGATTGAAAGAGGATAGAACTCACGTCGAATCCCAGCTGAAATTCTAATGTGATAAGTCGTAGGTTTGCGACCCAACGCAAGGAGTGACCATATGACAATCGACGAGAAGGTCTACACGTCAAAAGCAAGTTCAGCACAGCCCTTGTTCACTGGTCATTAGGTGATGACAAGCTTACAGAGTGCATAGCGAACATGCCAGCTCCCGTGACTGATCAGCCATTTCGTACATCAGCAAGGTGATCCCCTCATTCATATTGTAGTAAATAAGAAACTCAGAGAATACTGATGCTGGTGGTCCACTTACAGTAAAAGCCCAGTATAATATTTATCCATTCTTTTCCTACATATTTCAAAATCAAAAATAACCCAAGGAGAGCTATCGAACCAAATACAGGGAAAAGGAGTGAATCCGTCCAAGTGAGCGTTTCTTCTATAACCTCTTCTTCTTCCTCGTCTTCTTCTCCATCTAACAGTTGAGTCTTGCGAGATGATTTTCGTTTTCGTATAGTCTCTTCAGGTGTCTAAATACGGTCTTCATAAGTATCTGATCATTCCCATCGTCGTAGTTTGATCAAAGAATGGAAGGGAAATGTGACTTACTTTAAGCGATTTGAATGACCCTAAAGCTATGGGTATTAATGCTTGTAAGCCCAAGGAAAGGTATGAGCCTATCAGCTCTGCATCTTGAGGCATCTCTTCACTCGTCGACTTTGCTGCTTGGTGATCAGATGGCCAACGTTTGTATTCAAGAAAGGAAGAAGTCGTAAAATCAGACTGTTTTCGCGAATTGGTATTATTTCGGTGAGCGCCCCGTGTCATGATATGATGGATCCGATCAAGGAGAACTTGAGATGTGGCGGCGAAGTGGGACAGGTGGCACGTCAACAGCAATTTATCATCAACTTGCTGTTTACAAAGGACAGGCTTCGCATGACGGGTCAACGACTTAGAAGAAGACATCGGGACATGTTCCGAGCGAATACACACGAGGATGAAGCTCTGATGATGCTCCTGACGGCGAGCTTTTCGCAGGAGATCATAGGTGAATTGGGCCTGCAGTATACTCCGCTAGTCCACACAATTATAGAAGTGGTCAAATGAACGTCCAATCCGTCAATCATATGTTGTCCTAATCACATGAGTCTCAAAGGAGTCTGGTCTATCATACGACTTACTACTCACCGTCCTGCCTATCCCTTCCAGCCCTAGACTGTACACTGAGAGGTACTGAATTCAGATGGACAAAGAGGCTACCCCGTCAAACGACTCGAGCCTTACATACGTACTCAGAAGGCGCAGGACGGTCCTGGCTTGTGCATCTTGTAGGAACGATCATATCAAGTGTGTGAGGGATCCAGGTCAACAGTGAGTGTGGCACGCATGTAAGGGGAAGGTGATCATCCTGTTCTCATGGTTGCCGACTAACGCCGCTCCACAGAAGGTGTAGGAGATGCATCGACACAGCAAATGATTGCACTTTCAATCCCAAAGAATAATGGTAGACTTCCATTCTGAAAGGGAAACAAAAACTCCCTGATCCACTTGAATACACTTCTTCCACCACGTCTTCTGCTTCATCGACAGTCGTGCCCTCTGCCTCTTCATAGCACATGTGCGCAACGAACTCAGCAGATCATGTGCAACTATCTAATGCTCACGCTCAGCGGAGCTTCACTTATCCCTTTCAGACTACCAGCCCTGACGTACTTCCGGGATGGGAGGTAGCTCAACAGTGGCGATATAGCACTCACGCATCTGAAAACACACAATTTGATGGCTCACATCCATTTCCGATCGAGTCGCATCTATGGACCAATGTTGTTCCGCACCCAGACGAATCAGCTCCTACAACATTCTCACCGAATGACGAGCCCCCCAAACCAAGCGTATCAGATCCATGGACTGAAGATGGTGAACGTCTATTTGAGGAGATCCATAAACATATCCTTGGGGAAACCGACGATTAGCCTGACAGTCCCATACTCAGAAAGTCACCCACTCTAGTGGCCGACCGATAAGGGGATTGCAGACAAAAGTGTGTTTTGAGAGAAGGATACATGTTGAATATGACTTTATCGCATGTTATCCGTAACGAACAGTCGCCTCTTCTTTTATCTAAACAGGGCCAGTCGAATGATATCAGCTGTGTGTGATATATGTGTGATATATGTGTGATATATGTGTGATGTCATTCCTATGCTCTTGGAGAGAGCTGTCAATTCCTCTAAAAAACAGTCCGAGGGAAGAGAGAACAGTTCTTAGATTGAAGACTGCCGGCAACAAAATATCTGATGATGCAGTCTCTCGGTGCTTGATTCACGAAACTGCAATTTCGTCATTCACAACAAACTACTGTACAACCGATGAACCGATCATCGGTTCAACACTTGTCCCAATAAGATTCATCCCTCGATCTCGCGGATACCTTAAAGAAGAATTTGTACGATATCTTGATCTTTTGGCTATTCTTTGATGATCACAACAAGTAGGTCATTGGATTGAGCATCGAACCAAAGCCCCTGCTACAACCGCCGTATGTACAGTATCGTATTTCATCCACAGGCACATCATGTCTATAGCCGAGATCCCTTCCATGAGTTTATGATGTGCTGTAATAGTCCCTCGTACCTTTTTTTCGCCTCTTTGTCACTTCCTCCCCCTTCCCTCCTTACTTGTATTTGGATTTAAGACAGAGGCGGAGATAGGACCTCAATTTTAGATGTCCATGGATATCATCTTGCGCCGTGGCTATTGGCGCAGAAGCTCGCCGTCTGTAAGTGGGCAAAGCCGTGCGGCAGTCATACTCGTACTTTATTCCAAACCATTTCGGAGATCTTGTCTGCATACAATTCGGGCTAGGCATGTCACCTGTCCTCACCAGTAAAAACGTCTTCCTTCCCGTGCCTGACGGTTCGGTAACTTGAATCATCTGGATTTAAGAATAAGATGTGGCTTTTTTTTTCTTTGATCCGGCAATGATCTCTATTGCATACTTGCCGCATTCATGGATTTAACGGCAGACTACTACATCACTTGATTTGTGCTTCAATTCACCCCATCTTCACACCAACAAGTTCAGGTATACGGCGTACGGTGTACCTCATTACTCCGATGTTAATGATACTCTCCGTGATATAAAGTCTAGAATCATGTCTATCGTATATCATCTCGTCATTCAAGATCTACATCCAGTAATATTTGTAAGAATTGGACGGGAATTCCGGATTGTGCCTAACAGAATCCTTGGACTTCCTCCACTTGCCCTGCGCTAAGTTACTTTTCCGATACATCCCTAAAATGCGTCCCGAAAGCTGCTAGCTGTGGCAATCGATACGCATAGTTGGAAGACGGTCACCCCAGAACGACAGTGTATAGAAATGGTCTGGACAAAGTTAGTTTTCAGCTACTGACTGTATCTATATAACTGTAGAACTATTTCGAATGGGGTGCGAAGTATGCTTGTTTGGCTGGATCATCTGTACTAGTGTGATTGTACATTGTGGCAGTACTCTTGCACCTCCAAATTGAACAGATCACCAAGACATCGAGATCGATGGGTCTGGAAAGCTAATGACTAGTCTACTGGATTAGACGCAGAGCCACACAGAGAGAGTCCAGACTAACCACGCCATGCTAGTGGATTTAAGGCCGTTCTACTGAGCGTATCTTACCTCTTGTTCCCGACGATGGAAGAAGACAAGCAGGAGATCGATGACTTCGCATTGGGTGCAAGTGTCAGACTGAAAATCTGATGATGAAGGTGTCTCAAAACATCCTGTATCACCCTCTTCATCAGGGGAGGCTAGCAGAAAGATCACTGGCGTCATCACATGCAGGTCTAGACTCTGCGGAACATGTTGGACATGAAGTGGCTGGTACGGATGCGAGATCTGGAATGAACGAAGTGGGACACACGAATACCTGTCACGACGATGATCAATTGCGCCTTGTGATCACATATCCAGCGACGTTGACGGATGACGGATGTCAACTTGCATATGAATATCGACGCCTCATTATCATCAGCTGTTTCATGTTTGAAGTCGTTCCCAACATATGGATCATATAAGATATGTTTGATCAACGTCGGTGGCGAAATAAGGTACAAACATATATATGCATTGATGTTCTTTCTGAAACGAAGCCGCACAAGCCATCCACTTTGTCTCCTTTTGCCGATTTTCTTTGTCGTGATCAAATTAGTAGTCTCCGTTTCATCCCAAACCATGGTGAGGTCTACTCGGGTTCAGAATGAGAACAAAAATGATATACCTCGGTGGTACGGAGAAGAGGCAGGTCGGAATTGATGAAACCCCCTCGTTTCATCTTTTTGCTTTTCGAAACGAGACGACGCTAGTACACGCCACGCAATGATCATTGTTCTGGAATCTCACTTGCTTACCAGACCAGTACGCTGGCTGCCTTCCGCTTTAAGCTTCCCGTTCGCAGACAGAGGTAGACGTAGGACGAGATCCTTGACGACCAACATCATATCCGTTTCAAGACATTCAATTGCGCACAAGCCCCTTCTATCGAATAGTCCCGTCCCGATGAAATGGTAAGACCTTGCGATCGAAAGGTATTTGTGTATGATAAAGGAGGATAGTAAGTCCATAATTGAAGAAGATTGCATTGGTGATGGTGAAAAAGGGGTATCTGATATCGACCGACCTTTCTGTGGATGAACTGTTGTGCATCTGCGCGTGATACCCCTGATCAAGTGCACCATTAGGCCCAAGGAGAATTCACAATGTTTTTTCGATTTCGAGAGATTCGAGATTGTCCCTGAGTGCCTTGTTTGTCTGCATCTCCAATCCTCTGATAAAGTGCCTTAGCTTGGAAGTCACTGTTATGTTCTGGCCCATATACCCATATACCCACACACGAAGCATACCATACGCTACCTGATCCATTCCGACACGGGTTTTTCCATACGAACAGTGGTATATCGGAGAGGCGTAAATGTAGCACGTAACGTGTACCTCGAACAGAAACCAAAGCATAAATCCCCAACCCCCTCATATCATTGGTTCTCTTGGTCATAGGATATCTTTCTTTCCTTCCACGTTACGAGTAGTCAGCAGCATTTGTACATACTCGTACTCGTCCTTCTTCCCACCCGCTCACCAACACCCTGACTTACCTTTTCTGCTTTTTCGTTTTCCAATTTTCCCTTTCTTTTGGTTTCTTTTTAGATCAGGTTCCATTTCAAACAATCTACCGAGAGAATTACTGTATGATCGTACAGTGTAGCTCAGTCAGGTCCCCCCCTTTCTTTCCCCTGTCAAACTATATACTACAAAGTATATCATCAATACATCCAAAAATCATCATCATTCATCCATCACATCAATACATATCATCCTCATCCTCATCCTCATCCTCATCCTCATACATCCTCCTGTATATACTATATACACATCTATCCCATCCCTGTTCCTCAATCAGATTCCAAAACTCGTACCTTTTACCGCTCTTTTAAAGACACCCACACCGCTCGGACCAAAGTGCAGTACATCTCTATCATTCACTCTCAGTCTCACCCACTCGAGGCACGAAACTCCAAAAAGTGGAGACGCCCATCTTGCTATCGGTACTCGTACTCTTCGTAATCAGGTGAGTCAGTCAACATGCCTTGTTCCCTCACCGCGACGGACCCTTCGGACACTGGTGATCTCCACCATCTAGTTGGTAAAGACATCTTTATCTACCCATCTGCATCTGCTTGTTCTCCGCTTTCATACCATTCGTGTCTGTCGCCTTCTGTCTTCTCCTCCATTGTTCGCCGCTCGTCTCCATAGATGCTCGGTACATTGTGACTCGCTCTTCCTTTGAATCGTGTTAGTCGACAGCTCGGCTTCAATCCTACCTTTTTCATACCCATTTATCTGGGTCTCACTACCTCTGGAACAAGGTATGGACATAGGCTGAAGCTAACTTATCGACATCTCTCTACAGCGACTCAACTCATTGGTCGACCCAACAATCTGAGTCAGCTACTACTCCAAAATCAGTACAGTTGTTATTGTGCATCGTGAGTTGCTCAATCTACGAGAGCGGGAGATCCTGCTCTATCCGTTTGTCGCAACCCTTCATTCATTTTTACCCGATCGAATTCACATTTTCCATTCCCGTTCTTGCCGTGCTCTGTTTTCAATCATCCCGCTGTTCAATGGTTCAGACTGGGATCGCTGACCATCATACTCTTATGTTTGTGATGATCCGATAGGAGCGTGGGATCCTCAGTAAATACGCCCATCAGCTTATCAAACTAGTCTGCAAGCTGTGTATCGTCAATATATCCCTACACCCCTTTCGTCTTGTCTTCCCAGTTGCTGTCAACAACTAGTGAAGATCCGATTTTCTAAGCCTCTTCAGACCGATTGGATCTTTTCATGTCGGCGTCTTTAACGACATCTGCTCCGTTGAGCCTTCCTCCTTCTTCCAGCCGACCTTACGACGTCCATCATTCTTCTCATCCCCACCATCATCACGAGATGAGTTTCGCCAATACTGATGATAGATCGTACGGTGCCGCGGGATATTACCCTCGTGCACCTGGATCAGCTCATGGACCACCACCTCCAACTGCAGGAGGTCAAAGTCAACATGGTTCTTCACCTGAACAGCGACTTCACTCTTCTGGTGGATACAAGACTACCCCCGCACCACACGAATCTCCCTCTCAGCCTGTGTATCCAAACGATATTGGTGCTCCGCCAGGTTCATCCCATGGTTACCCCCCTCAACCAATCACTCCCCTCAGCGGTCAGGCCTATCCACCTCAACAACCACCTTCAGGTGGATATTACGGTATAACCCAAACTCCCCAATCAGATCCCTCACAACCCCCAACTCAACAACATATCCCATCTCCTCCGCCGAGCAGCAATGGTAGACCCTCAAGCGCAAACTTCACGCCGGATGGTATACCCATAGTACCAGTTGGAGTATCAGGTGGAAAAATGTTCAGATGTAGAGGATATGGAGATTGCGATAAGGTGTTCACCCGGAGTGAGCATTTGGCGAGGCATGTTCGGTGAGTCAAAAACATCCACAGCCACCATATTTCGGCATGTACTGATCATGATATGTGATAGAAAACATACTGGTGAAAGACCTTTCCCATGCCATTGCGGTAAAGCCTTCTCCCGTCTCGACAATCTCCGACAACACGCCGCTACCGTTCACGCTGATCAATCAGCACTGAACGAAGCGATGCTGTCTTCGCTAGCCCCTGTTCACGCTGCTCTCTCACAACGGGCCAATAGGGACCAAAGGAAACGAGGAGAGGTAGTGGAAGTGCCCAAGAACGCTGTGGAGAGACCTCGACATGCGGAATATAGAGCTCAGAAAGGGTCTCCAGGTTCTGCTGCTGCCGCTGGACAACATCAGCAACCTCCTGATTCCCCTTACGCTCAGTATCCTCCGGAATCCCAATGGAATGTCGCTCCCCCTCCACATGCCCGACCTCGTACTTCCGGCTACGAATACCCACCATATGGTGCTGAAGGACCTCCCATTTTAGAAGATGCTGGACCATCTCGCCGACCTGCTTCATCCGCTGGCTATGGGTATCAACAACCGGCCTACTATGATCAATCAGCTCGTCCACCAACCGCACCTGGTACAGCATCATCATCCGATTCCATGAGCCAATTACCCTACCCTTACCGACCAATGTCATCCCAAGGTCGGGATCTACCTGTGCCTAGTCATTATGCCGAATCTGAACCTCCTTCCACCGCTCATGGACCACCTCAATCTCCTATGTACTCGAATGTACCCCAAGCACAATGGTCTTCGCCTCCACCTCCTCATTCCGCTTATCCTCCTCAAGATACTAGCGCTTACCCACCTAACACTGCTGAAGGTTACGCATACCCCCCTCCACCTCATCAACACGGTTCGTACCCTCCACGAGAAGAGGTATACAATTACCCACCTAACTGGACTCCTCAACCTCAGTATAGCAACGTACCACCCCCACCGCCAACTGCCGGCGGTTATCCTCCGACATACAATCAACAACCTCCTGAATCGCCATTCCAGTACAACGCACCTGGTCCTCAGGATGCGGCTTACCCACCATCGTCGTACGGGTACGATACGAGAAAGCGAAGAGTAGAGGATGAAAGTGGAGATGCCGCATTGAGGAAGCACCATAGACCCAACGATGATCAAGGACAAGGTCAACCTCAAAATTTGAATGCTGCTTTGGAAGGACAAAGGGATCCATCATGGTTACCACCTACGACCGAGAGACGATCTTCCCTAGCGATCTCAGCATTGTTGGGATCGCCTCAACAACCATCGAGATCACGACCTGCTACGGCTGGAGGAGCGAATGAAGGGTATGATCATGCTCAGGCTGCATACCAGGCCAGTCAAGCTTTCACTCAACCACCGCAACCTGAGGCCAGTCAGAGTTTACCACCTACTCCGACAGTAGGTATGAACGGCGTTAGAAGATCGAAGGATGATTTAGCAGTTCAGGGAACATCGACAACGACAGCGGAAGATGGTCAAAGTATGGAACAGAAAGCTAAAGCGTTATTGGGACAAGGTCGATAGATTGCGTTGAACGGAGGTCTAGTTGGTTGTGGTAATGATTTGCTCAAATTTGATTTTTTTTATTCATTTATTCCTCTATTTATGATACCCAAATTTTGCTTTTGATATACCCCGATAGTGATGAAACAACAAGGCATACACGTACACGATCAGTATATATCATATAGGTTTATATATAACATTAGGTTGTTTGGTTAAATGGTAAAATGGTTATAAAACAAGTTGATAGTAGAGAAGTGATAGTGAATGAGCGATGTTATCGTGGTTGATCTACACTTTACGTTGCAGACTGCGAAAGTGACGATAAGATTACGAGTACAGACTGTAGCCAAATGGTACCTGATCTGACTCACTCTCTTCGAGCTCCCGGTTGGTGGGTCGGTACCGTCCTGAGAAGTTTTATATACGTGTCAAAACGGTACACCAGGTAGCTTGATGGTACTCGTATCGCTCTCTCGCTGATCATACTGGACAATCCACGCACATACATGAGAGGGTGAGTCTGAGGTTGATTGCTGATTCCAAGAGTCTTTTGTCAGACTGGAACTGACAATGTAGCATCAGGCAGGCATGACAGAGGTATCGTGGTCGACATCCGATCAATTTGATGGTACCTTTCATTACATGCTAACACGCTAACGACACAACGAACAATGCACTGACCACGACCACTCAAGTCATTAAACCTCATTGTTGTCGTTCACCACACCTCTACTGATTCCATACTCGACTGACTCATACATGATATGTACAAATATCACGCTGAATCATATAACACACCTCCTCCTCCTCCTCCTCCTCCTCCTCCTCCTCCTCCTCCTCCTCACCCTCACAGCCGACAGACCCCTTGCCACTTGCCACTGTAAGTCTCTTCCCTCATTCCCACCTTGTACTGTCTGATAAACTTATATACCGCTGATATATTCATCCTATCACCATGTCACTCACAAAACCTGTTCCCTCTGAAATACCCTTACCTTCCACACCTCCTCCAGCCTATAAGGCACTCTCCGAATCTTCACCTAACATTCATCCTACGCCAGAACCACCTATCGAAAAGGCGAATACCTTCCCAGGTCATTATCCAACAGCTGAGCCTTCCATCACAGTCAGGCCACCTAATCCTCATAAACCGGTTCCGATACTCATTGCAGAGAAAGTAAGAAATAGACCCATATCCAAATCGAAGAAACCAGAAGAAGAGGTATTTGAGTATCCCCCACCGCCACCACCACCTAGGGTATTCGATTGGGCTGAACTGTCCAAATCGAAACCGAGACCTAATCCGACACCTTTACCTAGAGTTTCAACACCCGAGACCACCAACTACCAGCAGTCACCTTCAGCTTCTACTCCTACATCGAATAACCTAAAGAAGAAGAAATCTCGACCCCGATTACCTGCTGGAGTGAAGTTTGAAGAAGAGGAAAGCAATACCAACCGCAAGAAGAACGAATCCGAAACGGTCCCTACACCTGATAAAAAACAAGAGATTACCCAAGTCACTCCTACACCACCGCCTCCTCCTCCGCCCCCATTGCCACCCGTCTGGACGGACTACAACTTACCGTGGTACGTGAAACGAACCAAGATGGCCGCTCCACCTAGAATGCTCATCCTCTCCGGAGGAGGGTACGAGGCATTTGTAGCTATGCCTCCCTCATATGAGGTGAGTGGTGTGTAAACCTTATGTCGAAAACAATAAGTGCCGATGAGACGATTTTAATTACCCCTTCTTCACTTTCATACTGTCCTCTCAACTGATACTACAATCTGCTGTTTTCCAATGGACTTCCAACCTAATTACTGTGACCGTATGAAATCCGCAGAAAGCACTTGCCCTCGCCACTGAGAAATTCAATATCCCCAATACTCACATGATCAGATTATCATGTAAAGCTTCAGACATGCAGTGGATAGGTGGATACGCAGGCTCAGAGGATATTTTCATGTTAGCCAAATCATCTGGTTCTCAGCCACAGCATGATACAGCTGAGGATATCGCGCTGATTGGGTCGAATTGAGATAGTGCCGATAACGACTCGTTCCATTATGCCTGTGCGGGTAAACACGTTGCTCGTCTCGGGGTACATGTATACGATAAGAATGTAAGCTGATCGTGCCTCCGAGACTGGCCGATACGCAGCTGATAGTAAATTATTCATGATTTAGGCAAAACCTGGTCCAGCACCTGCTGCACCGGCGGCCAGTGGCGGAGGTGGCGGAGAAAAGAAAGAAGAGAAGAAAGAGGGTAAGTCTTCACGACCCGCTATGTTTGGAGGTACATAGGTTGAGATCGTTATGATCCACTTGCTCGTACAGCCAAACCTCCTGCTCCGCCTCCCACTGCCGATCAAAGTCTGACCTGTCAGACGACTGCTGGTAAAAATGTTACTCTTGCTGCCAAAGTTACTGGGTGAGTTCTTCAAGTGATTTTATTCTCTCGTGATCATCACCTCACTCCGAACGGCTGTATAACATACAGAGAATTGGCAAAAGGTATCCCCGCTGGAAGTGAGTGCCGACTCCCTTTGATCATCATCATCTAAAACATATGCTTACCACCTACTCTGAATTAGACTATCTCGGTACCTTATCGATTGAGGTAAGCTAGCGACACTTGAACGGTGGTATCACAGCTTACAATGGCTGGTATACTCAATGAAGGACAAGACTTGGAAACAAACCTTCGTAGGAAATCAACTCGGTCCCAATGAAGTAATGACCAAATGTAAATGCTCCCATATTGCCCGGTAAATCCGTTCTCATTGGCCTTGCTGATTGTGTCTACCAGATGTCGTTCACGATAAGAACACCGCTCGATTACTTTTCAGACCTCGATCGGCAAGACCAAGTATCGAATTCCTTCATCCTGAAGAGAAAAGTGTGGGTTCACTATCATTATCAGCCTTTTCTGCTACATATGACTTGCTGAGCTGACTGATGCGATTTATCTACACCCATGCACACAGCTCGAAGTCTCCCTTTCCATCGCAGATTGGACAGTAACATCTGCTTACCCAATGACTTCATTACTTCCCGATGGCGCCAGACAAAAGCTCAGATGGTTCTTGAAGGTTCAACCGGGGGGTATTGTCGAAGATATGTTGACCGGGACTCAATCCAATGGTTTATTCATGGAGATGATGTGATTCAGCTTCCATTGCATGCTTCAACTCAAGAAAACGACAGCTGATGAAGATTTATGTTGCTCATAGTCCAAGTGTCAAAGCTAAACCTGACAAAGAGCCTGATCCAGATGCGCCTCTGATCCCAGGTAAGTCTGCCTTCTGATTGCTCATTTGCCATACTACAAGCTGATCTATTCCGGGAACTTAGCATGGCCCGATATTCGACCATCGAACGCATGGTGTTTACCTCAAACTATATTCATACCTCACATAGATAGGATCTTGACTGCTCTGGGATTACCAGTGGAAAGTAGAACGGCGATGATCACTTCTTGGCTACCCGGTCTTACAAGACATAAGAACATTGTGAGTGTTCCATCGCTCTGTGAGGTGACTTTGGTCTGTTTGCTAATATATTGCCCTTGTTGTAGGCTTATAGGTCAGCTTTAACATTCTTATACCTGTTCCCATGAAACAGCTGATCGGATTTACGTGCACATAGAATCCTCAACCGAAGTCAACTTGATCCTTCATCCACTTTAACTATCATCCCTCCCCCTTCAGTGATGTTGAGAATCTTCGTAAGTGCTATGTTGATCAGATATGACTTCTTAATTGACTGATGAACATTCTTAGGTCCTGTTCAAGGGTATACCCGACTCCGAACTGAAAGATTGGGAAAACGCAGGCGTTTTACATGCTGAGATGGGACTAGACTGGCGTGACTCGTAAGTCTAAACTGCTTCTTTCCGCCTAGATTGGAGCATTGATCCGACTTGATATCTGGTAATGTATATATCGCAGAGTCGGCTGGACACCTGATTTGGCGGATGACAGTCTTTTTAGGGTGATTGAATATGGTGCGATGTATGTTGAGTATTTTGAGCCTCCCAACTCAGTGGAAGATACTCGTTGTTGATCGATCTCTGGTGGCGGCATTGCAGGGAAGTCTTCGAATAAGAAAATTTATTAAGGAGTTTTTGGGTTCATAAGAAGAAAGGAATGGTAACGGGTAAGGAGAATTGACAGATGTCAGAGATTTCGAGTCAATTGGATATATACACGAGAGACGAAGTAGAATGTTTAGAAGTAGCGATAGCGAAACTTTTACAGTATCTTATAGCTGTAGAATATGTCAAATCCAAGGAGTTAAAATGCATTTGTGCATCTTGTACAGTCCAGGATCTTGAGTCTCATCAGTAAGTTCATCTAGAATTGAGGTCAACTGGGAGTATACGAACACCTACGAAATAACATGATCACCTATAGCAACTCTTTTCATGCATTGCATAGCGTGCATGACATGTACATATACAGTTCCGGGAGGAATATGCCTTAAAATCCTATGTGCTACAAATCCAAATCCAAATACACCGATTGTCCTACAAGCTAGTGTCCCTACTGTATACCCATCACTCATTATCATTCTCGAACCCTTCCCAACCCCATATCTTCCTCCCCAATTCATGTCCGCATCCCTTGTTATGTACACCATTCATACCCCCTCTTCCATCTACTCTCTCGCCTTCTGCACCCCTTCGGGCAGGTCCCTCACAATCAGGGACCGTACAGAGTACACAAGGTGGTTTGACGTTGTACCCTCCAGATTGATTTTGATCTTGATTGTCCAAGTACAATTGCGAATCCGCTATAGCCTGTTTATAGTTATCTAGATATTCCCTATGTATCGTTTCTGAAGGATCAATCTCAACCAGACCAGCCGTCAGGTCATTAGGTCCCGGTATACCTTGTTCATCTTCATTCACATTTTCAGATGCTGAGGGGAATCGGAATAGTCTGATGTCTAATGGCGGTTTACTATACTGCTTGTTGACACCACTTGACGACGATATCGACGCTCTTCTTTTCGATTTCGATATATGTCCATTCCCCTGTTTCGTACCACTACTGTTGGTGGATGACGAAGATGTACTTGGTTTATTGTTCGATTCTTTCAATTCTTGTATTCTCCATTCATCCGCTTTCTTCCTCGCTCTCTCATATTTATCTGCAATATGAACCGCCCAACCTAAAACCTTGTTCAAACCATCTTTCCAACCTCTATGGAACTCTTCTTCCCATTCTAAAACTTTCGCACTCGATACACCAGAGGCTTCGCCACCTATCGATATACTCTTGAGGGAAGGTAGGGGAGGTAATACCATATACAACTTGTCCGGTGGTGGAAGATCAATTTGCGATATTGAGCCAGTCGCAATTGTCGACGAGGAAGCACCAGATCGTCTACTTCTATCACGTAGTGAGAAAGTCGATTGAGCCGCTGATCTATGACCTCTTCTTGATCTCGCCAATTCAATCTGTCTTTGTTGTTCTTCCATTCTTTCCCTCCTTCTAATCTCATCTAAGACCTCTGCACTCAACGAATCCTCCGCCGATGGATTAGCCAAACGTTCTTGTTCAGCCGCCAGTCTTTGCGCTCTTATACGAGCAGCCTCAGCTTCAGCAAATCTCGTACGCTGTTCCAACTCCCACTGAGCTATCTGTCGTTCTCTTTCTTTCCCCCTGGCCAATCCAGCAGAAACGATCAACCCTCCTAGATCATTGCACAATTCAGGCCCTTTGTCCCTAGCAGTAAATCCAAACAAGTTCACTCGGTCCAATACTAGATGTTCCAATTTTGAATATGTCCGAAGTAAAGTAGTGAGATTGGTATCGATCCGAACATTCGTAGTGGATATATCCAAATAATTCAAATTGGGGAATAACCTCTTATGCGTATTGATACCTCTTGGCGGAGCGATCAGAACTCTAAGTAAATCTCGTGAGGGTACACGTAATCTAAGATGAGTGAGGTTTTCTGCAATAGGTGATAAGGCGAATTTAGATATACAGTTGATATCGAAGAATACGATTGGTTGAGCGAATGTTTTAGGTTTTGTTATACCCAATTTCTCATTCAGGAATGGATTACCGAAAGGACCATGACCAGTATACGATTTGGAAGTACCGATGTCCATAGGGTTCTCAGATGCTGATGAGATTGAGGTAGGGGGTGTGGATCGACCGGAATCATCTTGGTCTGAATCTGAACCGCTTCCGGTTGCAGTGGTATTGGCCAGTGAGAGGTCGGCAAGAGATCCTTCTAAAGAGGTGGATTTGGAATTCGCAGCTGTGGGAGGGACGGTCGAACGGGGTGGTAAGTCCTGAACGATCGAGAGGTGGGTGAAAGATGAGAGGGAAGGCCATTTTTTGGTGAGCGTCTCGATGCCCGTGTCGAAATATGAGCCTGGTGAATGAGGAATTCAATCAGTAAAGATACTCGAAGGTATGAGTTAGATAGACGGGAAAAAAAGGATTGCTTTGACAAACTCACCAGCTAAGAATTGATAATAACTAGCCTGTTCGACATACGGTCTAAATCTCATTTCCAATCTCCTCAATCCCATCCTAGGTTGATCGAACATTTCTTCCAGATGATCAGGCGAGAAATTCGTACCGATATTTAACATTATTGTATTTAATCCTTTTTCAGGTGATATACATCTCAAGATGTTATTCAGTATATCTACATCACCTTTCCATGATTTCAATGTGAATGATTTAATACCTCCCGAACGAGTTATCTTTCTATTTTCCTCACCCCCATCCGAGCGAGGGTCTTCCTGCTCCCCATCGTTAATGGATTTAAGTTTCCTCCAAAGGGGCCATAATTGCCTTGGGTTGTATACTATCAGATGCTCGAATAGGTGTCTGGTAGATATAGGATAATCGGGAAATACCCTCGTCAAAGACAGACTGGTTATCTGTCGGTGGGCGGGAGGGACGAGTGAGAGGAGGTGATCGATGAGTTCAGGTGGGAGTTGAAGTATGAGTGGAAGGGGTTGCTGATCCTGGGATGAAATACCTTGATCTTCTTCTTCTGCTTGGGATGTTATGAGATTGCAAGAGGAAGAAGAAGAACAAGGTAAAGTATGCACAGACATCTTGATAGATTGGGTGAATGTACAAGAAGAAAGAAAGAGGGTGATATGGATGAGAGATGTACGGTGTAGATTGAAAAGCAGTCACAGTCACTCCACCATGACTGAAAATCGGTTAAATTCAATCAATGCAATCCCATCAATCCATCAATTGGGTGGCAAATACAAAACAGCGAACTACCACATCTCAGTTACAGTACGAAAGCACTTGCGCAGTTTGGGTCTGCATAGAGATGAACCATTGCATATCAGTGCAGACAGACAGGTGAGAATTCTGAAAACAATTCATTCGTAAAATTCGTTAAAGTATCAAATACTGTATGTATCAAGAACAATTGTGTATGAAATGCAGGATATATAAAATATAACAAATGCGTGACTAACTCTTCGAGAAAAGCTAAAGACTATATGTGATCTAAGTGATTCTTGTTATATTTCCCTTCTCATCCTCTCTCTTCCCCTCTCATTCTGCTTCTGCTTATTCGACCAAGCAGCCATCACCAATTCTTCCGCACACATCATCCCTTGTTGCTGATGCTGTTGAGAAATATTCGGTATGATCGTTGAATTCCCACTTCCATTGTTGGATCCACATGGAGATTGGATGATACAGTCATCATCATCTAACCCTAATTCACTCTCGCTGGATACCAAACTAGGCGTATCAATCTCTAATATATCTCTCGTTAAGGAGGTAAATCCAAATCCACAATTATCTCCTTTTACCACTTCATCCACTCCCTCCTGATCCTCCTCTCCTTCCTGATCTGACGGACGTTCATTCTGATCATCACTAACTAATTTCAAGAGGTTTGCCAAAGTCGCCGATATAGATTTATATCCCTCAAATTCAGGATGCCTGTCATGATCCACCGGTGAATGATGATCACCATTCATTTGTCGAAGTTGAGGACACATCATGGCGAACATCTGTCTTCGGCGATCCATACATTCTTCCCAATCTTCTTTTTCCCTCGCCTCGTATTCGTCGGCTTCACCATCTTCAGAACAAGTTTCGGTCGGTGGAGGAGTATTCAAGAAATAAGAGTCCCCACTGGTATCTTCACCTTCATCTTCATGATCATCAAGGTAAGAGTTCGAATCCGATAAGAAACAATCTCTAGATATGGAGAGACATCTGGATCCACGTTCGGGTAATGCGCATTCACGTTCTGCTACACTGGGAGGTTCTAGGGGTGTTCGGTCGTACTCTTCGTGAGAGTAGGTGTCGTACGTGGACTGAAAAAGTAATAAATACTAAGATCAGTATTTGATCTATTTAAATATCAGTTCCCTGTAGAGGAGAAGATAACTCACTGTGACGGCACATCCATTCATCTCCTGCCATCTAACGCACTTTGCTCTCTTCCACCCATCCCCATTCGCACTAGTACACGAAGAGAAAGACGTCGATCTGGATCCGCTGGGTGTATATGCAGCACTATCATCTGCATAAGCAGTGATGGAAGGTGATCGGGAAGGAGAGAGACATGATCTGAGTTTCGGTTTGGTCTTGGGTGTAGGAGAAGGTATCTGTTGGGGGACGAAGGGGTTGACAAATGTCATTTGGATGGTTGTCATTTTGGTTGTTGGGTATGAAGGATAACTGATCAGGATTATTGTTATGATGATATGTGGGGTTTATACGATTGATATAGTTTCGTTCGTTGGAGTGAATAAGTTTCGATTCGAGGGATCTAGAAGTAAACTAAACCAAATAATCGATCCACCACTCCAATTTACGGTTTGTAATTGATATATTGGTGATTCAATCGATGAAACTAACAGAAATGATTTGGATGGGATGAGTTGTCGAGGGTCGACTTGAGCTAGGTTATTGACTGATATTAATCTTCATCTTGAGAGATAAGTCGTCAAAGAACGTTGTTGATGCTCGAAGGGTTGAAGGGTGATCGATAGATAAGAGTTATTGAAGTAGTCTTTAGTTGTTGTTGGACAAACGTGTGATTTGGTTCAAAGGTAAAGGAGGAGGTACTAGCGATCAACTAAGCGATAATTGATATGTTAGTCTATTACAATCTGTGGGTATCAAGCAGTGGCAACAAAGCTGTGGAACAGAATAAACTCACTCGAAGAAACCAGTCCTCGATCGATGGACTATAATCAGTTGATCTAGCTGTCTGCGTTGGTACCAAGACGGATAACAGTTATATATCTGCAGTGTGTTGTCGGTGTAATTCGGTTTGATGGTTGATGATTATTTCAAAGGAAGGGAAAAGGGCGTTTATACGGATTGGTGTGTGAGAATGATGAGATGGGGGATGGGGTGATCGTTGATTGATCGACAGAATAAAAGAGTGAAAAGAGTAACAGGTGATAAGGGAGTTTCGATTGAAGTGAGGTATTTTATTATAGATGTTGGATTGAGTATTGAGTATGAATATAACAATTTGGTTCGAGGGGATATTGAATGGTCGATAAAGTTGGATCTCGTCGAATGAATAGGATTTGTTTTATCTTTATGAACTTTATGAACCAAGCTAACCAAACTGCTTTTACTTTAGTTGACTATGACGATTCTATCTTGTTTATGATTCACAGCTTTTCTCTGCTTCTTTCTCCTGTTGCTATTGTGGTTGTGTATTGAAGAGGCGTTCGGCACAGACCTTGTTTGTTTTGTCACAAAGACCCAAAGACGAATGATGAAACAATTAACAATCTAATGTTTCTTCCTTTGCTTTGCTTTGTCACACCAATGTGAGTATACTGCTATTAAAATTGTTGACGGTTGTTGATAGATTTGAGCGATTTATTTATTTACCGGATCGTCCGAATGATATCGATACGACTCTCACTGGTTACCGTCTGAGAGAATGATTTTACACAGCGAGATGGCAGATAGCGTAGGTGAAGGCACAAAAAGAACACCCGAAGGCGGACTTCTTCTCCTTGGTATGGAAGACTGCGTTGATGGGGGTGGTTGTTGATGGGAAGGAAAGAGGAATGGAAAAGAGAAAAGAGAGTTTTGTGTAATGAATCCAACCAACAGACTAGCCAACTGCCTCCTCTGCGAGTCAGCGACCACAGTGCACAACGTCAGAGCAACAGAGCAGTAACAACAACAGAGAATTAGGAAAAAAAGGTACAAGACCAATCAATTCCCATTCATATTTACCGATATTCCCCAATACAGTAATAAACCAGTTTCGCCACTAGATGGTGGACGGCGATTTCTGTTGAGTACCCATCCCAACGCGTCAATAGTAGCGGTTGTAATGTAATGTTCTCATAACATTTTACTGTTCTCTGATTTCCCTTCGTGTCAAGTCAGGTGATCTGATTCATGGACGTTACAAAAGTATCCCGTCGTGGCTTAAACGGGATGGACCAAATGTGTGTAACATAATACATAATACGTGATGTATACAGTATATCGTGTTCTCGGTGATCTACAGATACGGAGGACAATCTACCGAATACGTGATTTTGATGTACTGTATCTTCCCCCAATCATGATGTGGGGTAGAGCATCATAGTCCGAATAATACCTATGACTATGGTTTCAATATACATGTCACTGCTTGCCCATAGCATCTTTGATCCTCAGACAACATTCCAGCAATTGTAACTCCTCATCACCACCTTCGCATAATCCCTTATCACATTCTGCTATGGCCATAGCGGCTAGACTCTTCGGTAAGGCCGGTATGGTAGGTAACGGAATGAGAGCGTCATGTATCTACGATATCACATCAGTATCTGATTCGACGCAATAGGGAGGGAGTCCTTCCAAGTTGAACTTCATCCTCTACCTTTGCACTCACCTGTTCTAAGACCTGCCCAGCACTCCAACCTTCCCTTCCAACTCTCTTCACAGCCGTTCGCACACCTTCGAAACCATCTTGACCCAAGGTCAGATCGATCCCTTGCTCTTTATCGACTCCCATCACGCTCAGGAGATGCGTGATGAGATCATCAGGTACCACTCCGGATATTTCGTGGACTATATCAGACATCAGCATTGTACATGTCAATCTAGGTTCATGAGATATGTTTGGCATTGAAGGATTGGTCATTGTACTCACTAGACAAAGCCGTTATAGGCGTAGGAGGTTCAGTCGCACCATGTAACCTCTGTGCAGTCTGTAGATACGTTATGGCTTTTCGTAAATCGCCTCCCGCCAGTTCAAGTATAAGTGGTAATACCTATTTACATCCAAAAGTAGTAAATGTCAGCATTGACAAAGGTATCTTTCCAACATTATGTTGAGCAGACCATAACTCACCCCGTCTTCAGCTCGTACACCTTCATTCTCAGCTATCATCTCTATTCTAGCTTGGGTACTAGATTGGGCAAGAGGTCGGAATCGGAATTTACTACATCTTGAAGCGAGGGGTTCGATGATTCTGCAAAACCGGAAAAAGTAGAAGAGGTCAGCATACGAAAATAGTCGAGAACTTTGCGTCTCAGATTGGAATGGGATGAATTCGATTCTCGAGGACATACATCCCAACTCACCTTGTCACGTAATTACACACCAGACAGAACCTCGTGATTCTCGAATACGTTTCCATAATTCTTCTCAGAGCCGATTGAGCATCCTGAGTCATCGAGTCTGCTTCATCCAGGATGATAAGTTTATAAGGTGGAGAAGGGTATGTCTTGCCGTCACTACGATTGAAAAATCATTGATCAGCTCGGATGGAATTTTCATGTCTGCTGATCTGAGACTGAGTCGCATAAGACGATAATAGCCAGATGAGATTTATGATTGTCCGCTTCTTACAATTGTGAAGTGAAAGATGAGAATGGAGATTACGACTCACGATGATTTACCAACATGTCTTGGTGTTTCTCTGGCAAACGTCTTGATCTTCTCTCTCACGACTGAAATACCTCTTTCGTCCGATGCGTTCAGTTCCAGTACTCTCGCTCGGAAGAGATCAGGGCTGTGCCGTTGACATTCAGGGAAGCATAGAATTGTATAAAGGTTGAATAATCAAGGAGGAAGGGTTGACTTGTTAGATCAGCACATAAAATCACAAGGCAGGAGAATGGGAAATCGAGATAACAGTGTGATGAAGGGAGCAGCATTTACCCGTAAAGTTGTCTTGCAAGTGCTAAGATCGTACCTACGAATGATGAATTAGTACTTTCATACCTCTCAGAGGGATTCTTATTGCACAACACAATAAAGGATGATGCGATAAAATCAACCAAAGGAAGGAATATCCACTTACTTGTTTTTCCCGTACCTGGTGGACCATAGAATAACATATGAGGTAGCTATCGTCCCATCATCCCATTGATCAGCAATGCCACACAGTCAAATCGTTAAGGATCGCAATACCCTTCTCTAATAGTATCGGTTGAACGTTAGACCACAACTCGACTCACATTAGTAGAAGCTAAAGCTTTCCTCAGTACTGCTACCGTATGTTCCTGTGAAGACACATCGTCTATTGTCTTTGGTCGGCTGGTGGTGGGAGATAGCACACAGTGTCAGATGGAGTACGATACAGTCGAGTCATGTCAAGTTCCCAACGATGAGATCAAGGTAGGATCGACTTCAAACTCGAACTCGAACTCGAACTCACTATTTCTCTACCCATGGTTGATGTTTTGGATCTACAGCTGATTGACCACCTACAGGTCTGGGTGCGAAGGTAGTCATATTGCTAGTAGCTGAACTGAAGGTGTCAAGTTTTATGTGAATGTGACCAAGAGATGGAAGAGGAAGAGGAGGAAAGATTGAAATTGTTCATAACCTATCAGTAGAGTTACCGATCGAAGCAGTCGCGTCAACCTCGACTCATCTCAAGCGCGTCATCACAGTACATTAGATTACATTAGATCTGGGATTGTTAATCTCATTTGGAACAAGTGCATGCATAGTTGGGAAAGTTAGAGGAAGATGCATCGTTCATATCATGAAGAGGAGATCAGTCACTCGAACAGAAGGAGGTTGGAATGGATAGATACTATTTAAGGGAAAAAAAGGTACAAGACGAGAGAGAGAGGGATAAAATGAGAGAACAACATTGAGACAAGTGACTGTACAGAATTATACAATGGAATCCGTACAACTGATATTGTACAAGTGAACGTAGGAAGGGGTGAGCCTAAGAAGTTATCTGAACTCGAACGTGCTGCTACTTCTTTGAGGTACATGGGATAGAAATAATTCTTGGAAAGGTTCTTGGTTCTGCGATCAGAAGTATGAACAAACAAATATCAGCAAACTTGCATCCTAAATGAAATAACTTGTTCAATGTTCAAGGTTACTTACAAGAGAATGGAAATAGTACTGATATTACACCCACCAAAGTCAAAATCCAACCATCAGTACAACTCATTCATATTAAAGGATAGACTGATTCACTCACCCCTCGAATCGTAGCTTCCCCTCTGACAGGGACATCCCTCAACCTACTTGAACTTTCCCTTCTCCTAGTTCCATCAGGTCTGACATTCGCTTGACTTGATCCCCGTCGAATGATGATGGGTGCAGGTGGACCGAAGGGCGTTTTAGGTGTGGAGGGGGAAGTGGGGGTAGAAGGTTCGATAGGTGCAGAGGGGGGTGATAGATCCACTAATGCGTAGTAGAAGCCTATGACGATAACGTGGGAAAGGACGAACTTGTTAGCCATGCATGATATGAAGACGAACCGGTATCGTAATGGAGATAAAATCTTAGGAAAGTCTCGCAACAAAGATCTGAACAGATCAAAGCGAAAGCCAAAACTCACCGGCAAAACTCGCTCCACTGATATCTCTAACTTTATGATCCGGCACCAAAAATTTCTCTTTAATTCTCAAAAACACAAAATCCCTTTCCCTCGACCTGATCTCACCCATTGATTTGTCAGGCAGGGGATCCCTAAAGCACAATTCCGGTTTAAGGAGGTCCATTCTCGTGGACGGTCTTCTAAATTGTTCGAACCGTCCCCAATGTCTCATATCGTCATGTTCCGTCGCACCGTACCTTGAACCAGTGATGAATCCATATTTGTTTCCTATGATCTCACCGTCGAAATATGTTGTGAGATGTGGGTAAGAATCGGTCAAGTGGGAGATGGATAGATAGCCTGATACGCTAGATTCGGCGAAGTTTACGTCCTGTCATATATGAACAACTGTATCAGATTTTATCATAGACCATAGATGTTGAGAATAGATGGGGATATCCTTATCATTGGTGTGTAGGTATGAGAGGGAAGGGTCTACACTCACAACAAACTGAATCTCAACCTCGTATGCACTCCTCCCACTCGTCTGAGTACCTCTAAATATACTTCCAGGGTACAGAGCCCCTCGGCCGATGGAAGGTACTCTCGCTTTCGTGAGATCCAACAGAGGATTAGGTGGTCTTTCATCCTCTTGTACATTGAGGGAAGTGGTACATTCGGGTGTAGGAGGGATGGAAGGCTCCGTCCTGATGGGGTTGAGGGTAGTTTTCCAAGGTCTGGGATGATGTGTTGGAAGAGATCTTGATAAGTTGTCTAATCGATTTCGAGGAGGTGTACTATTTTCCTCTTCACATCTCCTTGTAGATGAATCAGAAGGGGTAGATTCCCTTGATGAGTCTTCTTGGGTATCGGTATCATTCGAAATTGAACTTTCCGATCTTTCGTTCAGATCTATCCCTCTCAATCCCAATCCTAATCCTAAGCTTGATCCTAGATCTACTCCTTGATCGATACCCGAAATGTTAAGTTTATCCTCCTCCCGGTTCAGTTCGAATGTATCTACCTCGACGGCAGTGCCGATCCTCCTAGCATTCACACATCTACCGCAAATCCTCTCTATCGGATCACTCAGAACCACTATCCCTTCGTTCGTACTTGTATTGGTCGATGAACCACTGATCAAATTCCCATTCCCACATATAGAACATTTAATGACCCCCTGCGATAATGACAAGGGGTTGGTTGAAGGCAGGGAAATGGAAGGTGTTGATTCGGTTGGCATATTGTTGGATTGTCATATGTAGGGTGGGTGAGTAGGGTTTAATCTGATAAGAGAATGATATGGGGGTCTTGGCGTGGTCACTACTGTTGGTGTGTATGTAGATATCAGATATCCAGATATCCCGTAGGTTATCTGCTTGATGCTGGTTCTTATGTGATGAGCAGTGAGAAGTGAGTTGATGAGGAATGATCAGGTGAGGTCTGTTAACGTACAACAATCGAATGGTGGAGTCAAGAGGACTGATTATGATTGTGGTTGTGATTGCGATCGTCTATCTCATGACGAAGTAGCATCAGTTACCGCCGCTCTTACCGTGATTAATTACCTCATCGGGAAGGTATAGAGTACATAGATATACAAAAGAACCCATTTCATCCTTTGTTCGTGCGGACAGTCACTGATGCACTAGGATTAGCAGTGGGTCACTGCTACACACTGCGACATAGACATCGATGCATATGGATGTACTGCATCTGGTATAAGATAACAGAGGGACAGAGACATGGGCATGATGAGGACCGGTTGATAAGAGTACTCGTTTAACCGCCCATGAGCTACAATGACGTGGCTTTGATATGCGGTTCTATCGGATGTCCCGGGAACGAATTCGAGTCGACCAACTGGCTGTTTCAGGGTCTGATAATCTTAGGCATACACGGATCAAAATCCAATCCAATCCAATCCTATGAACAGAAAAAAGTCGGAGAGCTCGGTTGACATTCGAGAACACTTCAAAATAACTCAACTCGTTTCCATTCTCTTATCTTTTGATAATTAAGACATATATCTCATCTCGACTCGACAAAACACCATAATCAGGTGCACTGATCATTCTACCTTAAGATACAAATCCATCTCAGCAACGTTCAACCAGACCTCACTTTACTCATCCCCCTGATAATCTCCTATTTCAAGATGTGCGGTATATTCTGTTGTTTCAACAGACAAGGCGATTTGGCATCCTATAGGCCCAGGGCTATAGCGTGTTCGAAGAAGCAGAGACACAGGGGACCGGACTGGTCGGGATGTTATATGGCGAAGGATACGATCATGGTGCATGAGAGATTGGCAATTGTGGGGGTTGGTGAGTTTACTCTTGCAAGGCAGTTTTACTCTTGCTACGGTAGCTAGGGGTGGGATGGGGGAATACTACTATGTATAACATATATCTGCATTACTACCATATCTGCACCCCTACCCTCCTCTATATATCTACCAATACTCGGTCACTTGCTAATCATCTTCCACCCGCCAGACACCGGTGCCCAACCCCTCGTCAGCGAAGACGACCAACTCGTACTCGCCGTCAACGGAGAAATTTACAACCACGTCGCCTTGAGAAAGGGACTCAAAAACCAAGATGCCGTATTCAAGACTCATTCCGATTGTGAAGTCATCATGCACTTGGTAAGTATCACACTCACACCAGACTTTTTATCATCCGCACCATGTTGACATCTGATTTCTTTGCCACTACAGTACCGAGAACACGATACTGGACTTTGCGTAATGCTCGATGGAATGTTCTCATTCGTATTATTGGACAAATCCGTCGAACCACCTCGACTTATCGCCGCTAGGGATCCAATCGGTATCACCACCTTATACATGGGTTACCACTCTTCTTCACCTGATACAATCTACTTCTCTTCAGAGCTCAAGGCGATCCACGAAGAATGCGATAACTTGATTTCCTTCCCTCCCGGACACTTCTACGACTCGAAAACCAAACAATTAGAAAGGTATTACAAACCTACTTGGTGGGATGGCGATAAGGGTGTCATCCCCCACGGTGAAGTAGACTACAAGTTGTTAAGAGAAACATTAGAAGCCGCCGTGAGGAAGAGGTTGATGTCTGAAGTGCCATACGGTGTATTACTTTCAGGTGGTTTGGATTCGAGTTTGATAGCTTCCATCGCTGCCAGAGAAACCGACAAGTTGGCTGAGGAACATGAGAAATTCAGAAGAGAGAGGAAACAAGCTATAGCTGATGGTAAATGGGTCGGTGAGTATCCCTCCATTCCTTTCGTTTGCCTCTATCATAGACGTTTCTAATCCATGCTAACGTAAATGCTCCCACTACTTGTAGGCGACGAAAAACCCCTTGCTTCATGGCCACAGCTCCACTCTTTCGCTATCGGTCTCCCAGGTGCCCCAGATTTGATCGCTGCAAAGAAAGCCGCCGATTTCTTGGGTACTGTCCACCACGAATACACTTTCACCTTGGAAGAAGGTCTTGACGCCATCCCTGAAGTCATCTATCACCTTGAAACTTTTGATGTCACCACTGTCAGAGCTTCCACCCCTATGTACTTGTTATCTAGAAAGATCAAAGCTATGGGTGTGAAGATGGTCTTGAGTGGTGAAGGTTCGGACGAGATCTTCGGTGGTGAGTCTATCTCCACATGGTCAATCAAGCACCCACATGACTCTCAAGCCAAGGTGAAAGAATCGCAGAAACTGAATTCTTTGAATTACTGTATAGGTTACCTCTACTTCCACGCTGCGCCCAACGCAAAGGACTTCCACGAAGAGTTGGTCAAGCGAGTGAAGAACTTGCACACTGCTGATTGTCTTCGAGCTAACAAGTGAGTCATCATGTCATGTTGCATGATAAGCCATCTCGACTGATCACATGATCATTTTTACAGATCAACCATGGCTTGGGGTCTCGAAGCTCGAGTACCATTCCTCGACAAACAATTCCTCGAAGTCTCCATGAACGTCGATGCCAAATACAAGATGTTCTCCAAGGGTACACACCAAGAGGTTGATGCTGATGGGCGACCTAAGATGGAGAAGGTGGGTTTTTCCCTTTCCCTGTTTGTGACCATGTTACATCATCTGGAAGATCTAGCTAACATGTTCGCTTGTTATATCTGCAGTACATCATCCGAAAGGCATTCGATTGTGCACCAGACGGTAAAGCCTACTTGCCCGATTCTATCTTATGGAGACAGAAAGAACAGTTCTCTGACGGTGTCGGATACTCCTGGATCGACGGCATGAAAGATCATGCTGCCTCGGTTGTCTCTGATGAGGCTTTCGCCAAGAGAGCCGAACGATTCCCTGAATCGACACCTGACACCAAAGAAGCTTATTGGATCAGGGAGATTTTCGAACATCACTTCCCGACAAAAGCTGCTGCCTCTACAGCTGTGAGATGGATCCCCAAACAGGAATGGGGTGTATCGAGCGATCCTTCTGGAAGAGCTGTGTCGATCCATACCGCCGCCTACGAGAACAAAGCTTAAACAAGGTCTCAGGCTATGGAAGAGTGAAGGGGTTTTGAGCATATGATCGGTTCGTACTCATAGAATTTCACATGACATGCATTTCCATCTATAGGGCGAGGATGCATCTTTGCGTAAGAGTCAAATTGAGCTTGATCTCGCTTGTAATACTAAACATCGAATTCCCGGGTATAGGAACAGCCTGAAAAAAGCATCTTGAGTGTTCATTCCATCAAGTCCATTGGGATCGGCTGTAATATGTATAGACAGGTCAGCTTTGTAGGATGCCTGTCTGCTGTATGGGTGTATAGCCGGCAAAGACAGGCGATATAATTGTTCAGCTATATACATGAAATCAGATGAAGTTGCGATAAGTATTCAGGCGAGTAGTCAGTACGCAAGGATGCTTGCTTGCAAACTCGAAACAGAACTTTTATATAATCTACATGAGTCAACATGAACCCGATTCTTCAAGTATCGAATCCAGATCCTGATGGCACTCGTTCTCAATCTCACCTTTGTCCCTGTAAGAAGTACTGTAGTAGCCTTCTTCCAAGGTCTCCTGCACTTATTATACAGTTTCTACTGCACGGTAGGTGCCACATTCCACAATCACCCCTAGACCTATCGCACAATATTGTACATGTCATTATCGAATCGAGACGGGACGTCCGTTGTCATCTTACCTTGACCGTCAGTATCGTGTCATCAAAGGGGCGTGAAACGACCCAAGGAGTGAACTGTATTCGTACCGTCTCACATTCCAAAGACTGGCATGAGTTCCACATATCCTGACATGATCAGATATCTGATCTAAAAGGAGTGACTTCGCTGTAAGACAATAAATCCCCATAATCGAGTGTGGAGATCTGACTCGAAAGATATAATTTACTCACTGCATGAAATATTCCATGAGAGGATGACATAGTTTGACTTTTCTTGGGAAAACAATATGTATTATAAATATATATATACCGTATTACAGCACACTTAACTACGGTATACAGTCTTTCCCTCATACCGATCTGTTACCTGCTACGAGTATCCCTCATATCAAACCAATCAAACATGTCTTCTGAGATCAACACGAGTCAAGCAGACACCACTCCGACGGCTCACACGAATGTAGTCGTCGAATCTCATTTCGCATGGGCGAGTTGCACACCTTGTTCTGACGCGAACGAGGATTGTAAGACCTCTAATTCGGAAACAGAGTGAGTATCTATCCTGCAAATGGTTATCAAAATAGTACCACGGCATCTGCTAACAGTTTTTTTTGTCTTACATATCTTAGCCTTTGCGACAGATGCTCCAAAATTGATCCGTCTACATGTTATACCGATTGGGAAGAACATCCTGGATCAACTCATGGTGGAACAAGGTGAATTCCGCTATACTTCCTCTTATCTATCACCGGTCTATCATGAAGACCGTCTTACTTAGATATCACTGATTAATTTTGGGGTACAGCACCAGTGATGTGCATAGAGCTTCCGCCAAGTAATGTTATCAAACCAAGTCGACCTTTAGTACTCTCAGTACATGTGCTGTATGTTGTTCAAACAAAGGTATGCTGAAGACATGAACATTCGTTATACATCGTCATATCGTCCACCAATCGTACTATCCATATCCAAATCTTATTACAGTAGATCAGTTCTTTTCGACAGAAAGGTATCCCTTACTTGAACAAGGAAAATCATGAACCTTATAATGAAATACCACATGAATCCACTTCTCGGCCTAGTCAGACATCACTTCACTGCCTCTCCCTTAAACCCCTTTCAATCTCTTCCCAATACCTCTCTCCACCATTCCTCGACTTCTTCCCACTTCCACTCCCATTATTGATAAATGCTATGATCTCTCTGGTCGTCATTCCATACCTCTTCGCCAGACTTACTATCCTATCTTTATAAGCTTGTATACTCCTTTCCATCAATGCTTTGCCGCTCAAAGCTTTCTCGTGTTTTTCCGCATTACTCAGAGGCGGACTAGGTTCTCTCATCGCAGGTCGCTGTGAATCAGGAACAGGTGAAGACGGGATTGATGGGGTGATTCTATCTGGTCGTGGTGGGATAGACGTTTCTCTAAATACCATATCGGGTTCAGTTTCATCTTCGTCATCGATAACAATCTGTCTATGTCCACGAGAATGTCGATCTGATGTCTCACGCCGTCGAGAGCGTTTCGAAGCGGACGCAATCAGATGATCATGCAAAAGAGACTTTCGTTTACTCCTGCTTGTCGATGTCGATGTAGGTGTTTCTGGCGGTTGATCGATACGTTGGGAGGTGGTGAGTTGAGCGGCGGAAGGTCCAGCTTCGATTGCTTTGGCAGTGGTAGTAGGTCGAGATGTCCCTTGTTCGACTGCTACAGCTCGAATGTCCCCTTCTAGCTGAAGAGAAATCGACTTTGCGGTGGTATTACTCGGTGAGATGCCGCCAATTTCCAAAGGAGCAGATGAAGCGGCTTGGAGAGATCGTTTAGGTGGACTGAGAACGATATTGATAGGTGAAGATTGGGTATTCTGGGCCATTGGGGGTTGTCGCTCAGGGGTGAGATTGCCATTTGATGGCTTGGGTACAGATGATGCGACATCAATTTTAGGCAGTAGAATTGTTGTCTCTTTTCCGTCAACTCTGAAAGTTTTCGTAGGCGTAAGAGCAATTTGGTCTCTTTCAGGTTTGTTTGCCCTTTGTTGTGTTGCGGCTTGTTGCGCTTTGGCGAAATCAGCTAATATAGCTTGCGTAGCTTCTCCTGTTTGACTCTCTTCATCCTCATTTGTCTCGGTGATTGATTCGTTGCGAGAGACGGTCGAGGCGTTTTTCTCTGTCCTGTCATCCTCGGATATCTTCTTGTCATCAAGATTCTCTTCGACCTCTCCTGCCCTCGAGCTTCCATCTTCACCTCGCCCAGCAGGGGTCGTCGACGGTAATTGGCTTCCACTAGGCATCAGGTCTCTCAATAGGCTTTGATTTTCATTCTCAGCGATGGCAACCTGCTCAGGCGGATCGGCGGTAGGCATGTGTGACGGCCCGAGTTCTCCATTGCCGGTCTCAGGCGGTCCGTTCTCCGATGCTGGTATTGCAGTTGTCGCAGTGGATGATGCAGCAACAGATCGTCCTGCTTCAGGTGTCACGTGATTATCATCTGAGATTGCACTCCCCGTAGACTGGGCTTCCTTTCCCTTGCTAGATGCTTGAGCAGGCGGGACCGAATCTTCATCATCTGATTGTACAAGTTTCTTCTTTCCCTGCCGAGCTCGTGATGGAGATGCGATTGGTACCTGTCCATTAGTACGGGATGGTCCAGCTTCAATGACTCGAGATGTCGTATGGTCACTGTGGAAGTTGCAGATTGTCAGGTCTATCCGAATTTCATGAAAAGCGGAATAAGCTATCTCACTCATTAACCGCGATCTGACTCTCAGCAGTTTTCGCCGATTTCGGTTTGGCTCTTTCCCTTTCCAACCTAGTCTTCAGTGTTATATCAATCTCATCTCTGATGTATCCTCTGACCCGCTTTTCAAACTGGATGGAATTCTTTCTGTATCTCTCGTGCCATGATTGAGGCGTATGACGATCTGCCAGAGAGTAGTTGACTGATGATACCTGGATCGTGAGACATAGTCAGTCCAATCAGACTGACAGGAAGACTCGCGGGGATGTTAGTAGGGCCGGAGAGGAGATGGAAGGAAGCCAACCTACCAAACTCTCATATGTCTTTCGACTGCTCCATGCACCCGACGGATAATGAGCTGCCAAGTACCGACATAGGAAATCGTCATCTTGCGGGGTATAGTCTACTCTTTGACTGGGAGGGGTTCTACTATCAGTATTGCTCGTGTTCTAGAAACAATATAGAAGTGTACCACAAGTATTGTCATATAAGATATGAGAGGCCAGCAGTATTCGACACTGTGGGCTAATGAGGTTAAGTACTCACCCTCCGGCCGGTCTTCCAGGACCTTTACCTCCATCTTTTCCCTTTTTCAATGCCGTATCATCCTCTACAAAACTCTCATTATCACTATCTCCTCCTGTATTGCTATTCGTTATCCTCCAGTCAAGTCTCTTCTTCTTCAAACAATCATCCACCCAATCTCTTTCTACGATTCTCTGCCATGTTCTATTATTCTTCTCTTTCTCTGCTTTGACTTTCTTAGCGAAATCACTCGATTCATCCACTATTAGCAGATCCGCTGATGCCCTCCTGGTAACGCTGACCGCACCTGCGCATTCAAGCTTGACTGTAAGGTTATCGCGAGCTTGCACGGGAGTTTCGTCTTGTTCTCTCGTCACATTGACTGAGACCCATGCTTTGATAGGTCGATGATCTTCTATCTTTGACGGATGAACGAAAATAGGCGATACGATTGGTAAATCTTCTACAGGCAGGATTTTTTCCAAATAATATATGTTGGCAATCCAATGATAGGGTTTGATATCTGGTTGAAGGATTTCAGGATAGGTTTTTTGGAGAAAGGAGATATGGTCGATCTCTTGTTTGTAGGAGGGATGAGCGGGGTTGGCAAGTAGGATCGTGGAGCCTTCTCGCTGGAAAGTGACCTGACCACCTAATTCCTGAGGAGGGGAGTCGATGACCTGTCAGTATGTACACATTTAATTGAGTATATTCTGACAAAACTCACGATTATTCTGTCACTCAGAATGTCTTTGACCTCATCTGCGAATTGACCTTCCGCAAATAAAACCGAATGACCATACAATGGATTCTCCATCATGCAAGGATTGATGTAAGGTGGCGATGTCCTGGAAGAAGTACGGTCGATGTATATATGGGAGTGAGAACTATGGTTGATTTTCACTTTTAAGTAGGAGTAATCGATTCAAGAGGTGGACCAGATGAATTCATTGGCTGACCGTTCACACGATAATCAAGAAGGGCCTTACGTGATCCGTCGCTTGTTCAAGTGGATACAATCTGCCTCAAGACTCCAAGACCAGTGGACGAAGCGGAAGAAGATGAAGATGAAGAAGGTATGAAGAGTGAGAGATAGCGAACATGAAAGTGTAATCTGGATGTGGTTGACGCGGTCACTCAGGCACCGCTTGTTGACAAAAGACCGCTACCACTCATGTAACCGTACAATCAATACATTAGAATACTCTACAAAGACTCATCGAATGGCATCCAACCTCTACATTGAGTACTATTACATAGACACTTTGTTCGTTTTTTTCCATGCTGCTCGTGATGACTCTCTTTCTCCAATGTCAAGGCCAACTCGGTCGAGCCAGAAGCATTGGCATAGTCGAAGGACAATTCCTCTCCATACTTTATATCCCTCTTCGTCTGGTTGTACATCGCCTTCTATCAGCTTATTTTGTAATGAAAGGGATGATGTAAACTTACAAATATAGCTGCTCTAGGCAGACTGTCCATTCCCCAATCAACAACCTGTATCACACAGTTCGGCTCACAAGAATGATTGAGAAACCTTCCGATGTTACCTTTATACCTTGGATCTATATGCCATAACTCGTCCGGTAATTTCAAAGAAAGTATGTAATTGCCTTCTCCTACTTTGCTATCTACCAATTGACTGACCCATCTAAGATGGGCTTGAGGACTCGTAAGGTATTCTCCAGCGTAGAGAGATATAAAGCTTCCTTTAGGTAAGATCGATCTTCCAGAAGGAGGCGAGTAAAATAGACCATGACCTATACCTGATGAAGACTGCTTAACCATCAATGGTAGACTATTAGTTGTTTGTCGTTAGTGAACATTCATACAGCGAAGTATCAGACGGACGGTCGATACTTACCGCACTCCACGCTGAGTGAGTCGATTGGCACATCGTTCAGCACAGGGGCCTTGCGGTGAACACTCCACCAACGGGAGTCTCTCAGGTAAAGCATCGATATTCAACACTTGGTTGAAACCAGCATCAGGCAATGTATAGAAATTGCCTATGTCAACCTCAATCATCAGATTTTGTTGCAGTCTTCGTGGTTTTCGACTGGCACTCACCAAATCCACTCACGCAATCGCAAGTATCACTATCCCTGACTGTGCATAAGGCAAATTCATCATCATCGACCCTTACGCAGGAGCATGTCCAAGTGTCGTCTTGCTCCTCGTCCTCATCCGGTCTGAAAGACGATATCGGTGTCCCGTTAGGAAATATCGAATCGGTTATATACTATCAGTAAAAGGCATGTTTCATGAGTACCGCCTATAATCTTGACGCTGTACTACTGACCGTTTCGAATGATCCCACTTCACCTTGTATCAGAGGTATCGGGAAAGGTTCAAGTCCATTGGATATGTCTTGCATCTTTCCATATCGGACTTGATCTGACACGTGATTGACTTTTCTTCCGTTTACCCGTTCATGGTTTCTCCAAAACACGGGAGGTATCGAAAGAAGTATGATCCTGCAGTTACTGCGTGCTGAATTTTTGATTGATATCGTTCTGTAATGTTCGTTCTGGTTTTACAGGGTACCAAAATAGAAAGACAGATCGACTTAGCTGGAAATTTATAGAAATTTCTCGTGACCCACGGGTGGACGTCCTCCACTTTTTTGATACCTATCCTAAGGATTATAGGATTATAGGATCATAGGATCATAGGAACGACGTCGTCATGATACAGTTTGACGCTATTACACTATTTTACACGAACTGATTGTGTGGCAAGGCACAGCCTCAAGGGTTTATTCCCCTTTCGGGTAATTTGCTCATCCCCAAACCCTGGGCACGGACCACTGTGCTGCGCATTGACGCGCAGGTCTTTCGTTTTTGATTTTCCATTGTACGGGTGTATGTGCATAACGTGCCTTTGGTCTTGGTGTCTTATCCAACCAGACAAACTGTCTCAACCGATCCAAACCCGTTTCTCACCAAACCAACAATCAAACTACATAATAAGCCACCTACCTGCCTACCTAACCTATCTGTTTCCCTTCTTCTTTCTTTTCCTCTTCTTCAACCATAACCACTATCATAAACCACCAATCTCTACCCTTCTTGATTCCATCTCACCAAATCACCCATCACAATGTTCTCCAAAAACCTCATCCTCGCTGCTGCCCTCGTGGGACAAGCTTACGGTTTGACCATCAACACTCCTGTGAGTTCCCCGCCAGCCTTTTCACTCTTCTACCTGCTCCCACGTTCGACCGTTCTCGTATATCGTGCTGACCGTGTCTGCGCGATGTAGCCCTCCCTCGTTCAATGTCGTGAGTAGACAATATTCGATTCAATCAGTTTTCGCCGCCGATCGAGAGTGGACATCACTCTTATCGGCGGCCGAACATTAGTTACCTAAACTATAACTGTAACCATAACATAACTGACTGTCTTGAATCCGTTCAGAACCCGCCTCCATCACTTTCTCTGAGGGAACCGCTCCTTACATTCTGTAAGTCATCCACAATCCTCTCCGGTTGCGATCGTCTTCGCCCAGACTTGGAATCGCGTCTACCAAGTCTTGGCGTCACTCACTGATTGTTTATATGAGACATCCGAGCGCTGACCTTAAACCCCTGTTGGTCTACTCAGTGCCGTTATCCCTGGTGGTCAAGTTTCAGCTGCTGCCATCGAGACCATCGATGACAACCTCACCTCATCCCCCATCACTTGGAACGTCAACCTTGCTTCTGGTGAGTTTTCCTTTGTATTTCTCATTACATAACGCCGAGTCGACTCCCGCAGCAGTCGGGAGTCGTAACCTCCCGTCACCATTGTGTAAATTTCTCGCATCCATCAACACATCAACTGACACTTCCCTCTCCACATCTAGGTACTTCCATCACCTTGAAGATAACTGATTCTACGGGAACCATCGCCTACTCTGTACGTATGCAACTTTCATCGAAATCGTCTGGGTTTTAAACAGATGTGGGAACGACCTAGCTGACGTGGCCCGTTTTCTCTTTCAGTCCCCTCTTACCATCCAAGCCGGTTCTTCCAGCTCCTGTTTGAACACTACCGCCGCTACCAGCGGTGTCTCCACTGGTGCCGTCACCACTACCGTTTCTTCCTCTGGAACCGCTAGGTGAGTGCACATCAATATTCAGCGATTTTCAGGAAGCGGCTGATCAGGTAAACACCTTCGCAGTGCCGTCTCCAACGCCGTCTCTACCACTTCAACTACCTCCGCTGCCGGCTCTGCCTCTGCTTCTACCAGCCGAGCTGCCTCGTAAGTCATGGTATCAGTTTGAGCATCAAGGCACATTGCTAAATCTCTCGATGAATGTTATAGTGCCGCCTCCTCAGCCGCTGGTTCTGCCACCTCCGCTGCCGGTTCCGTCACTTCCGCCGCTGGTTCTGCTGTCGGTTCTGCTACCTCCGCTGCCGCCTCAGCCGCTGCTTCAGCCGCCGGTTCCGGTGCTCTTGCCAACAAGGTTGTCGCTCTTCCCGCTGTTGCCCTCGCCGTCGTTGGTGGTCTCGCCTTACTCCTTTAAGCGACTCTACTCTATCACTGAAGAGGAGTTTCTAGACGAGGACAATGGTTCCGGGAATTGCAATCACACGCCGTGGAGTGGATATTGGGCACATACAAATGTTCCAATTCCATCCTTTCTTTTTCTCTTCGATCAATTTAGTTTCTTAAGGATTATTGTTTTATGGGGTAATTTCAACGTAATGGATATATATGATGGATGATTTTTTCACGTCACAAGTTTATGTTTTCCATTCTGATTGATATCTCTTAAAATCGTACAAATTTATACATACATATAGCACTTTTATTACTATCTTTCTCTTCTATACGGTAAACGTTTCCTATTAATTTGATTTGATAATTATATTACACTAATTTAATGAACTTGTTGATGGATGAATTTCTTTTCCCTCTTCACCCCATGATCTATACACATGTGCATTATCCTTGCTGTAGTCATGCGGGAGCAGCGTTGCCATTAGGTCATTCGTAGATTCCAGATTGATCCAATGTCGCTCTCGAGGATCTGTACACATTGAATCCCAGGTGGTTGTTAATGTTGTGCCTGACTGATCTCTGGGATACGAGAGATAGAAGTTAGATAAACACTTTTGAGATCTCTTTCAAACTCCACCTTTGTCTTTTATCTGTACATCTTAATCAACCGATTCTCCATCGTCAATTGACGGACACCTGTGTATAGTGAGTAGCAAGAGGTCATGCAGAGATATCAACCACCTCATGCTCGCCAGCGTCAGCGGAATGGTCAATCGCAATATCAGACTCGGGCCGAAGCACAGAATGGACGGCAAGATATCAACGCAGATAGTTATGTTCGACCTGATCGAGGACCAGGACCAAGATCAGGATCAGGGTCATACTCTGAAGGATACAACGAGAATGTAAATGCAAGATTGAGTACACGGGATGATCGTTCATATACACATAACATACAGCAAAACGATCAATATCGACAACAACGACCTAATAGTTCTTCGTACTCCCGATATACGATCAATGATCGACCTGGCCTTTCGACATATAATTACACGTCCAAGAAAGACTGGTCAACTATCCCTTCGAAGAATACTTCGAAGAATGATGGGGTGTTCGCTTCCCCAGCAGGGGATATCAAACCTATGAGATTGAATAAGATCAAGAAATTCGATCTAGATAGCAATAAGGATGATGGGGAGTTTGATTTCGAGTTGGTTCAGAGTGTTAGTAGATCTGGAGGAGATGGAAAAGAAGGTGATTTGTGAGTGATAGTGGTGTTTATAGATACTAGACTTTGAGTGTAGCTCATCATTGGATTTGAGGGGATAGGTTGAAAGATTGGGAGATCCAGGAGAAATATAGAGAATTCATTGAGAAGAAGGTGAGTTGAATTGGATCGTTGATCATACCATATAGATATTAGATAAACACTATCGATACCCTGATCACCTGTATCCTCCAATACCAACGTGCATACATGAGTACTGATATCTTTGAGTATTGTTGTAGATCACAAAACATCACTCGACATTCAACACCACTTACCATAAAGCTCCTAAACCAGAGGCGAAGGATGAAATTGAAAGTTTGGGTAGTATCGTACTACTCTTCCGTGAGTCCGTTCTATTCTATCTTTCTTTGCCTATTTATGCATGTACATATAGTTATATATGTCATCCATCTCTGATCTTTGAACTGAAGGAACCTACATTTATCATGAGGTCTGGCTGAACTTTATGGTATGATGATCTAGGTAAATTGAGAGAAGGCGTAGTTGCTTCAGGAAGGATCGATACATTCGCTATAGAGGGTAAGTCATCCATTTCCGCCATTTCATTTTACTTTTTTTTGATGAAATTTTGATCATCTCAACTTGACGTGCTCCGAGACAAGCTACTTATGAGGATCTGATCAAGCTGACTTTATGTTCTTTTTGTTTTGGTTTTGTGTTTGGCAGTATTCGAATCATCAGCGCGATTCTCCATCTTAGCCAACAACCGACCTCAATTGATATCCTCGCTAAGTGGCCTGGTACCAGGGTTGTATAAAGCTCTGAACAATCGATATGACAACGGAAAAGTGAATCCCAATTCCGAGTCTGTCTATCATTCTCACTCTCATTCTCAGAATGGAGAGGAAGTCGATCAACAGCTCAACAATCTATCGATATGCGAAGAAGAGAAAAAGAAAAAAGATGGGAGGAAAGAATTCATCATCTTGTTCTTACTTTATCAACTGGTCATCATTGGTGAAAATGAATTTTGGTCAAATTATCATCAACTTACCCAATCATCTAGAAAGAAGAAATTGAATAGACCCTTTGATGACATTACAAGCAATATCGATGATTTCAAGAATTTCAATCAGATAGAACGAAATGGTACTACAGAATCACCCTTTGTTGCCCCATCTTCAATCGCTTTGGCGGTAAACATCGCCCGAATCATATCTCCAGATCAATTTGACCCTATCAGGTATTTTCAGCTATTCAATACCCAGACAACGGAGTACGAGAAGGTGATTTTATCATGGGGAGAAGATCGGATACGTCAGAGAGCATGGGAGGTACTGAAAAAGGCTTATATGGCATGTTCAATCGAATGGGCTGTGAAGTTTTTGGGGTTGAATGAAGGGGAGGTGGAAAGGTGGGTGGAGGAAAGGGGTGGGAAGGTTGAGGGAGGGTTGGTGAAGCTGCGTTGATCGGGGACTGGGACTGGGATTGGGCGCTGTTGAGGGATCTGTCTTACACATCTACCATAATGTAGTCACTGATGGTATGATCGAAACTTGTTGTATCATTTTGATGTTATTGCGCTGTATGTATGTACGTGACGATCAGTCGCTCCGGACACATTAGTGTCTGAAAGATTACACTTCACTCATTAGCCAGATCTAAAGTGAGCGATTTGACCCGATAAGAGAATTCTGATCTTCCTGTAAGTTAGTTCAAATCAAAGATAAGCTTTGACCTGACCTGTTAAATACGCCTTAAACCTGAAACTGATCTACTCCCTGCCGATCCAATCCAATCTTTACGTTACTGCAGTGGCTCCCTGTTCTAAGAGATCTAAGACAGATGAGGTCAAGCATAGATTCCAGATCAAAGAGTACGATATAAGATGATGAACCGAATTGGAGTGATCGTTAGGATGGGTCATCGGCGAGGTACCATCAATCGAATGGTAGTGCCACACGCATTGATCATCGGGTTGGTTGATTGGTAAGTAGTGGTGATGGGGATGGTGATGGCGTGTTTGATGGGTGTACTGATTATCCCTGTTGATGGATTGATGATGATGGTGATGGTGATCTTGATGACGACCTTGATGATGACTGACATGACCACCGTCTTGTCTCACAAATCCCCACCTTGCGCGTTATACCAGATCGAACGAGATCAGAGCAAATCAAATTGATTCACGACGTCCGTCTGACAGGCGTTACGACCACCGTTATGATCACAAGTCCCGCTCTGCCTATACAAGTATACAAGTATCAAGATGGTATGAGGTGGTCATTACTCTCTTCCCCTTCTACATCAGACTTTAGATTGAAGCAGCAAGAGGTGTAGCCATAAGATAGAACAAGATGACTGAAAACGAGGTTAGGGATAGGAATCTCGTTGATAAGAATACGGAAAAACCTGACGAGAGAAGATGGAAGAGACGATTTGGATTTATGGGGATATCCATCTTGATCTGTAAGTCATCATCATCTACTTCAAAATCCATCGTCCTCATTCGGATTGCTGTACTAGCGGAAATAGTGATATGCTTGTTGAGATAGAGCTGACCGCACCCTTTGTAAAAGTGACCACAATCACTCTCCAGCTCCTCGTATCGCTTTCAACAGCCATCATCTACCCCTTAGACCTGATGCATGCGGAATTGGTACCGGGAAGAGGTGATGGGATACCAAGGAGAATATCCTTGGGCGGTTCAGGAGGATGTATGTGGTTTGATGATCTGAGGTAAGTGCAGTACGATTCATCTTGACTTTACTGTAGCTCTACTGAGTTTTTCATTATTCATACGTATAACTGACATATGCATACCTCATTCTCTCTCATCTGCGTCAGCGGTCCCCCAACGAAATGTACCATAGGAACTCATTTTCATCCCGATGCCCAAATTCTATCACTATCAGAGGAAAAAGATACCATCTTGTGGGCGATGAGCGCTAAGATCGGTGTATGGAGGATATCAAATTTCTTAGCTACGGGTCTGGTAGTTTGTGGTTTGATTTCGTTCGTTCTGGCTATAAGATTTAGGAGAATAAGAATTGTGAGTGAGCGCACATGTTTGCTGCGCTTTGCCTTTTCCAATACTCCTCATCAGCTGACTCGTCGGGATCTACGGTGATATTGCTACATCGCTAAGTGTACAGGAGAAGCTGATGTGAACCTTCATATAACTTTGATACCCTACATATCATAGCTCACATCTGCTATCTTCTATTCTGCCACTATCGTCACATGGGCGGCATTGATCTGCAATATAACCTACCTTATCATCGTACAGCGAAATATCCGTTCTTCAAGACCTAGATTTCACGCTGACTTGGGTAATGTCATTTGGTTGTGGGTCACATCGACGGTGAGTCGCAAGTCACGTCTCTTCCACCTGATGTAATTTGGTGAGGACTGACGATAGCGGATGGATATGGTGGTAGGCACTGGTCAGTGTAACTTCGTGTCTGATCGTAGGGTTTTTTGGGCCTGAGAAATCGGAAGGTGCTGGGCTCCAAGAAGAGTCAAAAGAAGGAAATATCGACACAAGGTCCAGAGTGGTTAATGATGTGGTATGAAATGAAGGGGCAGGTAGGAATAGATATCTACATCGAAGAAACTTGGTTAAGTTTATCCATAATTTTATTTGTCTAAAAACTTGTTTTGGGTGTTGGGAGAGTACATGATGCATGTTTCTGACCTTCACAATGCCAAATTCATGAAGTATTGTTAAGTGGTCACGACTGTAAGTAGTTTACGCTGGGAAAGAGGTATAGGAGATGCGCACAGAAGGTTCACTCGATGTTCTTTACTGCAACGTATCTTCTGCATATCCTTCTAAGAGATGAACATTGAGTACCTCCCGTATCCTATCTTGACTGCAATCCAAGCTCTCTCTCTCCCTTCCGTCCGTTCAGACAAGTACAAGTCTTACAAGTACAAATATTCCCCTCACAAGTCGCAGGATAAGCTTTCCGCCACACCATTCTGAAGAGTTACTCACCTGGACCACCTCCACCCTGATCATCTCATCCAATCATCCTCTTCTCAAACGTACACAAATATCTCTTTCGAAAGCTACAGTGATTACTTTAAATGGACAAGATGTCACCTCCTCCCCCTGACATACCTCTGCCTCATCAGCTCGCTCTCAACGAAAAGCAAGATGATCCGTCCCCCGAAACCAGGCGGTTCTTTCCCAGTAAAGGACAGGTGATGAGGGTATTGACGTTAACTCAAAATACCTCTGCCATGGTATTTAGCATATTCCTTGTACCTCATCTGGCTAGTCCGGCTGTAGCATCTGTAATGGGCATAGAGGGAGCAGATAAGACTATGGTAAGTATCTCTCTGTGATCTATCATTCAATTCCATAAAGTATATCACATTCAGTTCGAATTTTGCCTCGACTCATTCCCAAGCATATATAATCATGAATGCCAGGAGCATGGATGAATCGCTAATCAATTGGTTAATTGATTGATCATATAGATGATATCCCGAGATTTATATCTCCCACTCGAACCATACCTAATCTACCTTCCCCTAACTCTTCACATCCTCTCATCAACCCTCAAACGACTACTCATGATCCTTCCCTCCTCCTCATCGGTATCTTCCAAATCGAGTCGGTCTATGAAATCGATAAGATCCCGATTACCTCGTCAACTCCATCAAATCGTTGGATACCCACTCACCATCTTGCTCATGGCCCATATACTCTCCCATCGATTGATACCTTCTAGATCGGAATCACCGATATTCCAACTCAGCCCTTCGGAATTGGGGTACGAGTACGTAGGATACAATCTACAGAATGTCATTGGATGGACGAGTTATCTGGGGTTGGTAGGTTTGGGTGTATATCATGCTGTAGTGGGAGGTTGGAAGATCTCAGGGTGGATCAAAAGGTCGAATAAGAACGATAGGAGGGTAAAAGGAGATTCGTCTGAACAAACAAATACGACTGAAGTGAAATCATCAACCGAGTACAACGAGGATAAGGAGAATGAAAAGATCATAATCGTCAATAAACCCAATCCCTCAAGTTTTGCAAAATCACCATTATCATCGACATCGAGCAAATCCCAAATAACTGGTTTAAGAGCATTAACTGTCGCTCTGGTTGGGTTCATCATCATTGGATTATACAGGATAAAGAGAGATGTAGATGTATCTGGAGTCAGTCAGATAATGAAGATTAGGTATGATGCGGTTCATAACAATGTACCATGGGCTGGGATATGGCGATAGCTCATAGACCATAGATCCTGAACAGCACTGCAGCTGGATCACTGACTGACTGCATTGGTCAAGTCAGGTTGAAGAGTGGGTGCGACTAATATACTATGGAGATGTAAGATGATGGTCAATGTCGACCAACTTAGATACTGTAGACGGGTCACGGGTTTAAGGATATCAGACCTACATATCAAACTTTTTGTTGTACATACATACGTAAACATAGAAGAATTGTACATGTCTACAACTATGCTATCACTTCACAGCGAAAATGGTGCGATGCCGTCTACGGCAACAGTCAAAATCATTCAAAGTGAGATTATCGAAACCAAAGAACGAGTCACGACATACCGGACAATAGAGTAGATAGCACATACTCTTCCATCAATCGGATCACGTTCGATCCCCGTTGAGGAACTTGGCCATGAGCATGTTGACCTCTTTGTTGATCCGATCTTGATCTTGAGCTTTGATGAGCTACCACAGCGTTCAATTCGAATAAAGTTAGAGCAGCTTTCGATCCTTTGCCAGTGGTCGTCTCACCTGCTCTCGACATCTTTCTTGGGACTCTCGGATCCGTTTCTTGAAACCTTCGATCTCTGCGGCTTGTCTTTCCACTAATACTTCATCGTCAGGCTCATCTGAAGTTGTTGATTTAAAAGTTGTACGTACAAGCAGCATCGAAATCTTTCTTAGCCTGTACCATCAATTGTTTTTTCTCTTCCTTGATCGCGTGAATTTGTCTCATGACCTCTTGGAATTTCTGCTATCGACGTCATAAGGAGTCTTATCAGCTGATGATTGTATATATCTGAGATTTGGAAGGGCAATATACCTGCTTGTGTGCCACATGAGCCATGGCGAAGTCCCATCTTTCTGCAGTCTGTTGGGCGAGTCTCGCTTGAGCTGCTTCAGAAAGCTTCAGTTGCTCGCTAAATACGTGGGAAATGTCATCAGCGATATGGATGTTCGGTATTGCGTGTACTGACAGGATGATATCTTTTCTGAAAGGTTCCAACGCATTCTGGAATGCTTGGTTGACTGTGTAGGTCACCTCGTTGAGGGAACTGGTAGATTGGGCTTGAAGCTTGTCGAAGGGGGCTATGGCATCACTCATATCAGCTTTCCGTCTGAATCAAAAACAAAACGGTGTCGTACCCACCAGTCAGTGCATTGGCGAGTTTCTCCCTATTTACGCAATTGTATCAGCTTTATCCAATCACTTGCGTAGAACAAAAGACTAACGCTTCTTCCACTACAGCAATCTCATCCTCTTCCTCCGAATCATCCCAATTCTCCATGACCCTCTCCCAGATGTTTCTCACTTTTCTCATATCTGACACATCATCTTTTCCAGGATTATCGAGATCGGTCCCATCCTTTCGTAGGTATTTGGCAGAATCTTCCAGTATTCTCCTCAACTGTTTGGACTTTATTCGATCAACCATCGCAATGATTACTTCTTTCTGGTGTTTCATATCGGAGTCTGAGTTCGAGTTGGAATTTCTCGTGCTATGTTCCATCACATCTTCATCTTCATCGCTGTCCTGATCCTGTGAGGAAGAAGAGGAAGGTGACGAGTCGGAACTCGTATCGTCGGGATCATCCTTCTCCGCTTGTCCCTCACTGACGGTCGAGCTATGTTTGATACCCGATGTACGTCTTGTACTTAATGTCGGTTTGCCAGTCTTACTTGTTCTTGGCTTTTTAGTTTTAGGCGGTGGAGTAGTTCTACTGTCAATTGAGGAAGGTAATCGGGAACGTTTAGCTGTATTACGAGGCATGGTGAGTGATACTCGGTTCTTCTTAAGATGAGTAAATGGGGTTGATAGGATTGTCAGTATCGGTTCGGTGTATACTTTCCATTGATATGGTATGTGATGTTAAGATTTGAGGGATGAGAAGAGGGAAGAAGAGAAGAAGGATGGTATACAGCGATGACTGTTTATACGAGTATATCCCATGCTTGGTTCAGTCAGAGTGGGTCTGTGCGTGATCTTCTTTGGATGTGGCTGACTGGACCTGACGTGTGCTTGAGTGTGTGCGGTACAGTAGGTGATCTGTGCGCTATTGGTGTGACTGTGTGGGTCTGTGCGTTGCACGGATCATCCAATCTGACTGAGCAGTGAAGTGAACTGGATGAATATGAATACTTTTGATGTCTATCCGATCTCGATTCCTTCTATCTGTCTTCCCATCTCACCCTCGACTCAAAAGAGTATAATAATCAAACATCATCAGTGAGCCGACGATAGTATCATCCTGGTCAAGCAGGATCGCAATAGCAATAGCTAAATCGACAGCTTCAGGATCGAGTCGTACAGAACAGAAGACCGCTCTCCTTATCCACGGTGTTCTCCGACGATAACCAGCCAAAATGTCATCCCGAGCTAATAAAGCTACCATGCACGAGTTGAAGCTTAGGAGGTTGATGGAGCACAACCATAGATTGAGAGAGGAATTAGCTAGACCTAGGGTAATGGTCAGTGTAGCCAGTTTGAAGTGAGTAAAGATCATCTCTCCTTGCCTTGTGACGACAGATATAGCTATATGCTGGTAGAAAGGGATAGGAGGTCAATCAACAGATAGGTCGCGAAAGGTTGAAAGAAAATACGAGTTGGAAGGAAATGCTGATTCCTGTTTGGGTGGTGCATTAGCTTAATCAATCATTGTCGATCCACCAAAGACCCTCTCGTGAGTAGGGCGCACCCTTCAGCTGTCCCCTCAGTCATCACTTGCCCTGATGTATTAGCTGACTAGATCCAATCCTCGCGCAGATCCCATCCCTCTGGGGTCCACTTCAAAAAGGTGAAGATCCCTACGCTCCAGTAGAACAAGCAGGCTGTTGTTCCTGTGAGTTGTTCTCCCTCCATCTCTGTAGCAGGGCATAAGACTGACATCTATTCCTACTGTATCGCAGTAATGTAAGAACATCTCCTGATTCCCATTGGGTCCATTTCAAGTCTTCGGCAGGGAATTGCTATATTTCACACAGCCTGGTCCCTCTTTAGGCGGTGGTCTTGTTGGTCTGCCATGTCAATCCCTTTCCTTCTCCTTTCTCGCTTTCACTTTTCCTGATGCCACGAGTAGAGTTATGCACCCTATATGTTTCCTTCTGAGTCTAAGTATATGGAACCAGTATCATACTTGATGATTGCTTCGTCTCTCGTACATTTGCGGGTCTGTGCGCCGATCAGTCGTTGTGGGTGTTAAGTGGAGGGCAGTACAAAATGGTCGTCCACTTAATCACTATCCGCACTATCCTCTTGATTGTTGTTTCGTTCTTCCACCGACTCAATAACTTTGTATACATACACTCGCCTACGACTTTCTGGTAAGCTTGCGTTTAGACTGGGTGCTCAATTTGGGACGTTCCTGTCCTTAACCTATATCGTCACCGCCTTGCCTCCGGACCTGTATTCTACACATACTCCACAATGCCAGATAATCTAGAGTACGAAGAAGAAGAAGAAGAAGATCTATTCGGGAACGATATCACCCAGGATGTGAATACCGCCGAACCTATAGCTACTGCCACGCCTGCGCCCGCACCTGCACCTTCACATCTGTCTTCTCCATCTATATCGAATAAAGCTGGACCATCTCGAATATATCCAACAACAACCCAAGCTGGACCATCGACAGGCAGAGTATACAAGAATGTAGATGATCGATTGAGGGAATTGCAAGATCTGAGACGGACGGGTAGGGATATCGGGAGTAAAGATCTTGAAATGGGCGCAAAGAGTTTGCGGGATCTTTGTATGGGTGGTGAGTGTTCCCTCATTACAAGATAAACCCTCTTGGGATTCCATCGTTCGATTGTAAATTTGGGATAACTGGAACTGATTGGAAAACCTCTGGCTGCTTGTGCTTTTCATAGTGATCAAGACCAACTCAGCGAGAATATGGGATATAGGCGATCTAGAATACCCTTTGATCAAACCTTTGATAGACGAAGTTCCGATTGAACAATTACAAGAGATTGAAAGTAATTCACCAGTGAGTGAATTATACACGAGCACTGGCCTTGATTCACCATCTCCATCTCATTTAACACGAGAATGGATTATACAAGTGATTGAGATCCCTTAATCAATAGCATATCAAGAAAGATACGGATTGGCTATACGAGATTTTCCTCCTGCAGGATTACCCACTATTCCACGAGAGATGTCAGGATAGGCATGGTGAGCCTAGGACCTCAGGCTGGAGGAGGATGTACAAGGTGAGTCAACCAGCTTGTTTCGAGTAACGTCCACTCAAATGGCTCGCTATCTTTTTCTAGGATATAGCAGCTAACTCATTTGATTCGCAGAAAGCGAAAGAAGACTTCCACGTCCGTCAAACCCAGGCTGCCGATCGAGTAGCAGCGCGATACAAGCAATTAGAAGCGGAGAAAGCCTCAAAGAGGATAGTAGTGATGGATCGTATAATACCGGAAAAGAAATCTTCCAAGAGTGGATGGGGAAGAGGAACGGGTGGATTGAGTTCTTCAGGTGAGTCTATCTGTGGTTGTGTGCAGTGTTGGAGTTGGTATGAGGGACAACAGCTGAAGTCGGAAGAGTAGTTCCGAAACCACAAAGTGCAATCGCCAAAGCCCGTCTGGAAGCTCAGCGTGCTCGAGTAGCTTTGACTCACGCTTCTGGGAGATACATCCCTCCGACACCTCAGAGAAGGACGAACGAACCTACTCAATTGTTCAAAAACCCTTACCTCCCTACTAATCAGATTCAGACTCAGATATCTCAAGGACCCAGAATACCACCTCCCAAAAGATCGATACAATCTCAATCTCACGCTCAGGATCGAAGGATATCGGAACCTAGTTCACCTGTTTCATCTATACCTGGTTCTCACCCGATTATCAGAGAATCTCTCCCTAGCCATCTCAAAGATCGTACTAAGGATTCTGAGGGGATAAAAAAGAAGGAAGAACGGTTCAAGATTGATAGACCGACCACGAAGTTCAAAGAAGTTAGAAGATCTGTTGGAGAGAAATTTGTAGTTCCTCATTTGGAGAAAGAGAAACCAAAGGGGAAAGGAATGGTCATGGACTTTTTTGCTCCTCCACAGGCGGCTATAAAGTCTACAGCAGCAATGGGAACGAAAAGGAAAGAAAGGGCCGAAGAACCGAATGGAGAAGAAGGGATAAAGGAGAAAAAAGGTCATTCATCGTCTTCGCCACATAGACCCAATGCACATCCCAACAACCAACCTCATATATCAACTATTAACGTATCGAAATCAACTCCCTCACATAAACCAGTCAGTGCAGCTGTGCCGTCAGATAATGGGATTGGGATGGATGATGCGAAGATCAATAGTGTATTGTTTAGGAAGAAGAAAGCGGTCAGAGGCAAATGAAGAGGAAGTCGTAGTCGTATTTTGTACACTGTACAGATTAAAGTCACTTGTATATCACATGAATCATGCATATGTTTGTATCTGATACGAGTACTCTGTCATCCTTATGTAGTTTTCACATGGTCCCTCTGGAACTGTGTTAGTCCTCTTGATGATTTGCATTTAACGAGCTGAATTCTGAAAAGCGACAATTGCGTCTCTACACTACAATCTTTTGTAGTTATACATTACGTCTACACTCTGAACGATATTTACTATCCGAAACTTACAGTCAAGACTTGTCGAGGTCATTAGAGGTAAAGACGTATCTTTCTATTGTTACTGTAATCCTTTATGACTTCACTCCTTTGGGTTGCTATCTCCTTCTTTTGGGTTCTTTACAGGTATGAGAGTGCGAGTGAGGATGAACGGTTACATGGGATATCAAGAGTTTCCGACTCGATCACTGTACTGGACCTGACGGAAGTGATAGATATATCTTGCCCGTTTACAGCGTTCGTTAGTCACCTTCATCAATTTACATTCATAGAACATACTTCACTTGCGATCCATCTTTCCCTCCCAGATATTCAGAAATTATCGATCGGGGAAAACCAAAAGCGGTAAATCAATACCAACTGAATCCAATCCAGTATGTCAACTGGACAATCGTAAGTACATCTTTACGGTTCCATACCACTCAACTGTATTCGATCTCCTGTTGTAGTCAGCAACTGACTGATTCTGGTGTGAGTAGTCCTTCAAAAGGGTACATCAATTCCCCTCCAGGTGTTCAACCTGGGATGTCAACCACAGCTACTCCTACAGAGAGGAGGTTAAACAATTCTGAAAATTCAAGTTTGACTGCTGTTGATGATGATGGTAATAACAATAACAATGGACAAGTGTGAGTCAATCAGGAACCAACAATGTACTTGTACATGTACATTATGTCAAGTATATGTGAGATCTAATCTTCTTTCCGTATTTGTACTCTGCAGGATTCCAGGTCTATCACTCGCCTCTTCACCGTCTAACACCGGGACGAATCCCAAAAACAGTAAGACGAGATACGAACAATGGTACCCTGGTGATGCCTCTCATAATGGTAGACCAGCATGGTGGAATAAATGGTTTTGCTGTGGATATGGTCTGGGTTGTTTGTTGTGTCCTTGTTCGAGCTGGAATTGTAAATATGAGAGAAGTTGATTATGATAACTATCCTTCATCCAATCTTCGGTCTTGTTAAGAAGTAGAATTGATTAAGTAAACTGGATTAGATCGTTTTTTGGCTTTTCATTGTAAAAATTCTGTTAATGCGTTTGGTTTTGTTAGTTGCCCCAAGTTATATGTCGTTTCTATTCGATGCTTATAAATTAGGAGACTTCAATTGTGGAATATCAGTACAGCAAGTATACATTTTTGGTGAACTGCAGTGATATCTCATCGTAGACCTCATGATCCAGAAGAGATTAACAGATTCTCATGAATCATCACTTACAACGAATACTAAGATATACATATATGCGCTATTCTACATTGATCCCTTTTCAATCATTCACTTACTCCAGCTTCAGTCAACTTGATTCCCCATCCTTCCACCTTATCAAGACCCTTCCACAACGTGTGTCCTCCATCCATCGTATGACCATCCGCAGTCGATCGTTCTTTCTCGTGAAATATGATTTTACCCCTTTTCGAAGCCTTTCTACGACGATTCCGTCTAACGGGACCATCAAGTTGTTCGTCGTCCAGTATACTATTTACAGAGTTTTGAGCCGGCAAGGTGGGTATAGGCGGAGCAGGTATGGATAATGATGAGAGACATGTTAGACATGTATGATGTGTTATTGAGAATGAATTCCGATTAGCTAAGATCGTCATATTGTTCATCAGTCAACTATACTAGCTTGATTACTTGCTTGTAAGATTCGGAGATGGACTTACGCCTATTCCGTATTTTTGAGGTCAGACCTGGGATCAGGATCGTACCGCATGTTTTGCATAACGATCGTTTCAATGAGGGATCCCTATACCAATCATCCCTCAAACCATCAGTATGATCTCATAGAGAAGTCTCAATTGAGCTTGGTGTATATGGTGGATGTTGATATCCAGACTTACAGCTTCAGTTGATTATGTACAGACATGCCGTTCATTTCTCTGATATTCATTCTAGCCAATTGTCTGAGTTTCTTCGTCGTACCCTTCTCGACATCTTGACCTTCTTCATTCGTCATTCGTTCCTCTAAATCGTGTAAATGTGGTGAAGATGTTGTTTTATTTTCGATAGCTTTACGTTTCCCTTTTCTATCTATCTTGAGTTCCAGACCATCTTCACCGGAAGTGAAGCCTCGAGTTGATGTAGCTGCTGAGCTACCTGACCCAAGCGATTGTAAGAAGATGGAAGCTTGATAAGTGAAATTTATACGTTGAAATAGATCTTTTTGAGGTATGACTGGGTACACATCTTGCTTCGACTTTCCCTTTCCCTTGTTGTCATTCTGATCCTTCGACTGATCCACTTGCTGAGTCTTGTTCCTTGCCATGTTGAGCCGTCGATCGAGTGGAGTATAAACAATCGAAAGATAGATGATAATTTTGATGCACCTTGATCGTCCATGCTTTCAACATTTCTACGAGTACTGTTCTTTTCAGGTACCAATCCTTGCAAGGTTTATATCGGCGATGTCCGCCCCTGCATGACAACAACAACCCAGTAACAGATAAAAGATGAAAGATGAGAGAACAAGGATTCGTGATCCACATCCACGCTCATCCATCTTATCACAGATATTCAACCTGAGAAAAACCACCCACACCCACACCTGACAGATCTTGAAGAGACAACTGTCAATCCAATGGAGTCACATGCGTGTTACTTGTTGTCCCGGATGAATCGGTCATAATGTCAATACCTACAAGAGGAAGTGAGTCCTTTCTCACGTTGATCTCGCGATTACCATCACTGGAGTAAAATAGCTGATATGCTGTGAGGTAACCTCGACTCAGCTGGTAACCCCAAAGATCCGATATCATTAGATTCTTCAGATGAGGATAGACCAGGGTCGAGTCAAGCTGGACGTAAGTGTTCAACTCCTGAAACGAATTCATCCTTCCAGATTAACTGAAGTAATGATTGATTGTGCGTAGCTTCAAGTGCAGCAGCAAGATCTGGACGACCAAGCTCAACTACGAGACGAGCTAGTCTACCAAAATCGAGTCAATGTATGTCCCCTTCACTCACTCTCATTGAATTGCAGGTATTGATATCTATTTGTCGATTACAGTCGTAGATCTCACATTAGACGACTCAGGTTCAGGTTCAGATACTGCCCCCGCCTCCTCCTCTTCCAGACCACCTGCATCCTCATCAAATTCATCCAGAAAACCTCGAAGATCCATCCCAGTCAATACATATAGAGACGCGATAGACCTGAGTGAAAATCAGCCTATGGCTCGACCCTCCCGACCTGTCAAGGAAGAAGTGACGGGAGAAGTTGGATCTTGGCTCAATCCCGTTGTGTATGATCCCAATGTAGCCAAGTCAAAAATACAGCCAGTAGAAGCTCCAAGTGGATCATGGTTGAATCCTGCAACTTACGTCCCACCACCTAGTTCTCGCTCAATATCACTTAATACATCAGTAACCCAAGATGGAAGTTGGTTGAACCCTACTGTACTTGCACCTCCTCCTGAAGATTCACCGCCCAAAGAAGACTTTACTCTACCTCAATCTTGGACAGATCTAAGATCCCTTCCTTCAACTCCTGGACCAAATATCATGGCCGGACATGCACCTTCTCATACCCTTTCACCTCCTAAGCAAGATTTCGCCCTCCCTCAATCGTGGACTAATTTGAGTTCTCTTTCCTCGACTAATGGACTGAATACCCCGGCCGACCCTCTACCAAAAGATCCCATTGCTGGGCCATCTACGAGATCAACGAACATCTCCGAAATGGACGGGGCGGACCATATGGAATCTCTGATCGATCCTTTAAGCACTGCGCAATCCAACTCTGACGGATCTCAGTCAGCCCCTGACGCAAATATCCAGCCTTCTTCATCGATAAAAGAAGCAGACGATGGCGTAGCTGGGTCATGGTTTAATCCAGTGACACTAGAACCACCACAATCAGATCAACCCGGAACAGAATCAGAGTCCGGCTCATGGCTTAATCCTGCAACTTTACAGCCCAATATAAGCTATAAACGATCACCGTCACCCACAGAGCTAGTGAGGGAAGATGAAAAATCTAGGAAAGGGAAAGCTAGGAAAGTAGATTGGCCGCCGACGAACGTTGAACCTCAAAAGGAGCAAGCGGTTGTGATTTCTCCCCAAGCGATTAAGAAAGGTCCGAAATGGGTGACTGATGAACAACCTTCTCCCAAAAAGAGTCAACCTGTAGATGGATCAGAACAATCAGGCAAAGGGAAGAATAACAGCCCATCACCCTTGTCATTGGCGCAAAGGTCGGCCCCGGAGAAGACAGTCGAGCAAGATATAATCATGCAGGATGCAGATGTCCCCCCGGCTTTGCCGATACCACCTGTCGTCTCTGAAAATGACATACAAATGGAGGAAAATTCACTTCAGGATCACAACACCGTTTCCGATCCTCAAAACCTACCTCGGAACTCACCACCAGTATCGCAGATTTCTCCAGAGCCTGTCTTGGGGTTGCATCTGAATAATATTTTCCAATCATTGGTACCTCCAGAAGGATCGAGGGACCCATCTCCTGCTTTAATAGCGGACACTACTCTTCCAATGACAGCGGAACCCGTATTGGCGGCTGCTGCTCCAGTGGAACCAAAATTAGTGGAAACGACAACGGAAACTTTGACTATATCGGATGGCGAGGGTACAATGATGACATTGGATGCGGACGTGCAGATAACAGGACCAAGCACTCAGTATGACATACCTCAAGAGGAAATGGTTCCGTTGTCGGATCTAGCTGTCATGGATACCCCTAGATCACAGACTGAAGACTCAACACAGACGATACCTACGCATCAGGCAACGAAATCATCAACTCAGATGACACCTAAATCCTCTGCTGTCCCACGACCCACCTCGATGTTGGGCAAATCTCCTTCATCACCAAACAGAGATCGTCCCATCGAGCAGGGCTCGCCACGAATATTCACCGGGATCCCCATTCCCCAGACTCCAGAAATCTCGATGCCACAGACACCCCAGACTACTGACAGTCAAGAGGTAGACGCTGTTCTAGGCACTTTCATAATCAGCCCAATAGCTGAAATGCGCCCCGTGAATGCGACTCAAAATCATCAAATAGCCATTATCGACTCTCAAGCATCTCCGGCACAAGATGTCGGCCTTGCACGAGAGGAACCCACCCAACCTGATGCCATCGCAGACTCACCCACCATACATCCTCTCCCTTCAGCCTCATATAATCCTTCGCCTGAACCTTCTATCAGGGATGATACGTGGGATCCACAACCTCTTACATCGACAGCTCTGCAAGAGTCCCAGTCGAAAGGTTTCGATGTCAAGCCTGTATTGCCGGTGCCATCTGAACCGATCTCGATCACGTCGATACATGGTTCATCCTCCATGCACCCCATCGAGATCGATGACGATGATCTGGACTGTCTGACTAGCGACAAGGGGGATGAAAGCCCTATCAGGCAGGACATACTGGTCGAGAAGGAAGTAGAAGAAGTCCGAATCGGGATGGACGACGTGGAAATCGCACCTCTGCCCCAAGATAGTCCAGTAGAACTTGAACAAAGTGTTCGCCGTTCCAGCAGTGCTCCATCCATCGAAGAAATCACTGGAGAAGTTTTCATCCCGAAAGTTGGCGAATCTTCTCGATTGATCCCTCGTGCACCCCTATCAGAGCTGGATGAACGACAACCCATACCACGCGTTCGATCTCGATCCAATCGGAAGATCATCTCGAGCCCGGAGGATGAAAGGAGATCCTCCTCGTCCAGTGATCAGTCACCTACGCCGAAATTCGAAGTTGTCATCCCGACTAGGTCGAGAAATGCTTGGCGATGGATTGTGGAACATGATGGTGAATCCGATGTCGAGGACATGGTGGATGGGATCTCGGATGGTGCACCCTCTAGCGGGCCTTCCAATGCTGTTGAGCTGGTTGAATACAATGGATTTACAGTCCAAAGCTCCTACGAGTTCCCAATTGCAGGAGAAGTACACACCCCTCCGGAAACAGAAGAGATCGAATCCAACATACATACAGTCCTATCAGAGATTTTGCCCGATCCACTACCTCCATCCGATCGAATTGGTCGAGCGAACCGAATGTTGAATACGAAGTTGATAGATGAGTGGAATCGACGTAAACCCCACTTGACCAATAACCCTTCATTGCATCGAGCAGTGTTCGAAGCTTACATGGCTCAAAGTACTTCGATTGACGAACCTCAAGCGGACGAGATCAGAGTAGTCAATGATATTGATGGTGAAGGTGCACCACCCGATTTCGAATTTCAATATTCCAACGATATGCTCTATAACCCTGACGTTCCTGACCCAGAATTAGGAGTAGGATGTGATTGCGATGGGCCGTGCGATCCGAACAATAAGAATTGTAGTTGTGTGAGAAGACAGGAATTGTATTTCTATGACCTAGGAATGAAAGGATTCGCTTATGATGAGTGAGTGTGTTGTCCTATTCTTTCGTGAGAGAGAGAGAACGGTGAAACCATGATGTTGATTGGGATCATGTGCCCTGCCCTGCAGACTAGGACGAATCAAAGAGACTTCTGTTAGTGTTTGGGAATGCGGTAAAAATTGTGGTTGTCCACCTGAATGTGGGAATAGGGTGAGTAGAGGCCCATAGAGCTGGATTGTTTTGTTAACGGCATGACACTGATTACATCCGGGCTGACTGATAGATCATCCAACGTGGTCGAGGTCAAGATACAAAGATCGAATTGTTCAAAACCAGATGGAAGGGGTGGGGTGTAAGAGCCAGAGCACCCATTGCGGCTGGTACTTTTCTGGGTATCTATGCTGGGGAATTGATTACTGAGCAGGAATCGGAGGAGAGAGGGAAATTGTATGCTCAGATCGGTAGAACGTAAGTCACCTCTGTACACCATCTATCTTTCCTGATCTGTCCTGATCGTAAACAGCTGCTGGTGCTGATGAGTCTATCGATCATATAGATACCTATTTGACTGCGATGGTTGGCAAATCGCACACCCACCTTCAGGTCTATCACGTATAGATTCCAGATCGGCAGAACTGGCAGCACTCGCCGCTCAGAGAGCAAAGATCGCAGCTGAAGAAGCTGATGATCCGAGTTATGTCTATTCTGCTTATAGTGGTGAGTTAGCTTGTCTGAATGCTACCTTACCTACAGCAATAGCTGACGGAATATTGATAGTGGATGCCTTTCATTATGGGGTATGTCCATCTTTCATAAGATGTTGTTGCTCAAACTGACTGACGAAATGACATTATGGCCTTGGCTTCGACGGTCTTTCAGAATGTGAGTTGGGTGACTTATGTGACGAACAGGTATTGGTTGCTGACTGACGATGTTGAAATCGATAGTTCACGCGATATTTCGTACGTTGGCTGCATATCTTTCGAGGTCCGATACGTAGCTGATGATGGAACGGTGCACAGAATCACTCATGCGATCCTAATTTAGCTATCACGCAAGCTTATGTCAAGGTGAGCTTACATTCCTACCAATGCAATCCAACTGCTAACATACATGCTTGTTAATAGGACTTCCATCCTGAACGACCTATGTGAGTGCTGGGATAAGAGCATTCATGATAATGTGCGTATACCAGCTCACTCGTCAACTCAAATTTAGCCTCGTTATATTCGCTCGACGTCCTATCGCACGTAACGAAGAGCTCTGTATATCGTATAAAGGATTACCTGTGAGTTTTCACGACCACGACTATCGAATCTTCACAACAACATGATGTATAAAAGGCTATACTGATTTGTTGCTGATTTTAGGACGACGACGAAATTCCAATCCCGACACCTCAACCCAAATTGACCACTCGAAATGCCAAAGCTAAGAAATCCAAAACTTCCGCTTCGGCTCATATTACCCCTACGACCAAAGGTAAGGTCGCAGCTAAAGATCGATGTATGTGCAAGACTGCTAGATGTGATGGGAGAATGTTCAATTATGGTGGATAAGATGGTCCACCTATCGAGAATATCACGAAATTGTATCCCCCAAAGCACTTGCTTTTTTTCGCCAATTATTCTTAACTTGTTCTGCTGTGATGTTGAGATGATGATAATAGTACAATACGTTGCATTGGTCCTATCTGTACTATATAACTATACGAAGTAATTGAAATGCTAAATTCATGCATCTATTATTGTATTTCCTTCTTGTCCTGCTCCTTCCCCTACGGTTGTGTTCCGCTGATTATTGTCTTCATCTAACGTCGATGAAATGATCTTCGTGGGTATTGGGATATAAGGTGAATCTTCGCCCAATGCTTGATCTAAAGCTGATTGTAATTCAAGTAACAATTCTTCTGTAAGTGTACAAATCAAGTACCAATGAAATGTGTCAGCTGCACTATCCCAATTTGTTGTCTAGAGAGCAAAGGTATTGGAAACTGACCTGATTGAGCTAATGCTATTTTGTACTCTTCGTTGGCTGTCGATAACTCTTCTTGTAATTCTGATAATCTGGTGGCCTACGAGATATCAACATCAGTTTCATGGATTAACTTAGGTTACACGGGAACATCTTGCTCTACATCAAGATAGATATGTTTGAATGTATGGGAGAAAGAGTAGAGAGAGAGTGAGATGTTCTACTCACCCTTTGAGAGCTATCATCTTTCTTTGGTAGATTGGCTATCAATGCTTTGATATCTTTGCTTCTCCTTACTATATCATTCACAAACGTTTCTATCGATGCTGTCAATTTCCATAACACATAAAATCAACAATCAGCTATTCATTCGCCGATGCGAACGGGTGGGGAAAGCTGGAAAAAAGGGGACTCACCTTTGTATTCTTGTCTGTTGGCTGCAAGGGGAGTTTGGAGTGTAGTAGGTATCGTGTTTGAAGTTTGTTCAAACTCCGTTCGTTTTGTTATATAATCTATTGATGTGGATGTTATCGTCAAGAGCTGAATTGATAACAAGCATATGAATAAGCCATTGTTACAGGAAGCAAATCCATATGGAATATCGAATATCGAATATGTATATGTATAGTATAGGAGTTTACACCTACATCAAGGATAGCATCCTGTAATTGTGTTATCCGGTCCTACATCATAACAATCAGCTCAACGACCATAGTAACACCACAAGCGACGGTGTGGATGTTATGGACGGGGAGTATAGACTCACCATGTCAGTGGATAACTCTTCGTTGAGCATCTCGCTTCTGATATGAAAAGCGATCCAATCCAACCTAAGCTCGATTTTGGTGGTCTATCGGCTAGCGTTCCATGGAGGACGAAGATGATCTGTTGAGGTGTTCGTTGTGAGTCAAGTGAAAGCTGTAAATGATATGGTCAGCTGTTACTTTTTAAGAAGGGCGGAGCAAAAGCTGACCTTTGGTTGTGGTATATGTATGTTGGATCTTGTCCACCCAATGACAAGAAGGAAGAAGAAGAGGAAGAAGACGAAGAAGAACAGAGAGACCAAGCAGGATGGATGGATGTAAGTGGTTCTTTCCGTCGGAAAGAAGCGAAGAAATCAAAGGTCAATCAACAACAACAAACGCTCAGTCCATCAAGACCTCTCTCTACTCAACCTTCCAAATCACAATATATGACATGCAAAGCAGATGAAATATACTTGATAGCTGAACTAGACTACGATATGTCACCCTCAACAGATCTCTACGAAACCTTATCATCCCTTCTCAACCCTCTCGCCTTGTCAGGTAGACATCGATCGACATCCGAGATATCAGATGGACTCAAGAGGATACGGAGGATAGTATTGACAGAAGGAATACCAGAGAGGGTAAGCCAGCTGACTCCATATTACTATGCCTTCAGATATATACATCAGAGACAAGCTGACATCTAGTGTGCTACCTGTAGCTTGGAAAACCCTCTCTCAGACCGAAGATATGGAAATTAATGTTAAAAGTCGATAATCTCAATGCGGAAGATTATTTGAGATGGGTATCGATGGGACCTTCATCAGACAGTCATAAGAGTGAGCTTATATAGTCCCGACCCGATCTCATACTCTTCACCCATGATGTCTCTTCTGACATCCAAGCTGATATTTATGATTCGGAAATCGAGTACAGTCAAAAACGATACATTCCGAACGTTAGCTACTGACATGCAATTCAAAGGGAAAGTAAAAGAAGATATGTTGATTAGGTTATTGGAAGCCTTTGTATGGAAGATAACATGTATGTATGGTTCCCATCAGCTTCACACTGGATTAATTGAAGACTTAAGCTGAGCTGATAATGCTCATTCGACTAGCTTCTGAGCTGGAAGATGAGGGACAACCATTCAAATATGTACAGGGTGAGTGATTTCAACACCCACTCGACCAAAATCAGACACGTACATACTCTGACCTTGGTCAATGATGATTGATGTCTACCTAATACATTACAGGGATGAACGTCCTCTCAGCTCCATTCCTATACGCCATGCCCTCCCAGCTCGAAGCTTTCGCCTGCTTTTCCATATTCATAGAGAACGGTTGTCCTTTGTACGTCCAACCTTCTCTGAAAGGTGTTCATGAGGGCTTGAAGGTGAGTCTCTACGTACTTAAATGGCTTCATCAGCTGATATTCTTGGATGCAGTTACTAGATAAATGTCTGGAAATTGTCGATCAGGAATTGTACGATAAATTGTCGAGTAAGAATTTGAAAGCTGAGATATATGCTTTTCCATGTGAGTGTATTACACTGTCAATAGACTTCTTGATCAGTTTGGAGACTCAAAGTTGGTGTAAATGTTCTGTATATGCAATGCTGATAAGATTGATTTGACCGACTTAGCTGTCATGACTCTATGTGCCTGTACACCACCATTGGAAGAAGTCCTGAAATTATGGGAGTTAGTGTGATCTCTATCGAAAACTCATTAAATAGCTAACAATCAGCTAAATCAACAAATTATTGGTTTTATAGTTTCCTACTCGCTTTCGGAATACATCTCAACGTCCTATGTGTAATAGCACAGTTATTATTGATGAGACAGGAATTGATGGATTCACCTTCGTACGTTTACTTCCTTCTGTTCATCACTGTAAGGATGGTTGTTGATCCATTATTTTACAAAAGCCCGATGAAGATCCTCCGAACGTTCCCTCCGTTAGATGCAAGACCAGTAATAGGTATAACAGTGGCGTTAGTCAAAGATATACCAGAAGATCTGTATAGAGAATTGGTCAATCATCCTTTTTCTTCCTGATTGGTGCAGGTGTACATAACGACCACGGCAATCTTGATGAGTTTGATGAATACATAATGATATAGGCGAATCATTCACACACAAAAAAGTATATAAGACATCTTTCACTTTCCTATGTATATTCATGTATATATGTATCTTTGTATAAATGCAAGGTAAATAAATGGCAATCCAGAAATCCAATAATAATGAAATTTACACTGAATTGTGAACTAAACATTATATTCCTTCTTCAACAAGTCATTATAATACATCACATTCGTCACAATCATTCATTTCGTTAAAAAAGTCATTATCATCAATGTGATCGTCAAAAGTCGTTCCATCGTATCATGATTATATCTTCCCTCCCAAATCTCTTTTCCGACTACTAACCAAATTCCCACCTCTTCCTACCGTAGCAGCTTTTCCCGTTAACCTCCCTGATCCGACTACACTGGTCGGGGTGGTACCTCCTGCTGCACCACCTCTGAGTCCGGTCGCCGGACTTCCACCTCTTAGTCCTGATCCTCTAGGCGTACTAGTAACTCCCCTAAGGGACGATACTGATCCTCTAGAAGGTACTCCTGTACCTCTTGTTCCTCCTCTTCGAACGGACGAAATGGATTTACCTTCGGCTGAATCCATTCCTAGACCAAGGCCTACACCTGAGGATGTAGGAGGTCCCTCACTCTTACTCTCGTCGAACGCTCTCCATAATCCCACCACCGAATCTTCTTTACTTGGCATTTTCCTGATCTCCCCATTATCTTGCATATCATTATTACCATTATCGTTATCCTCATCAGCCACCTTGGTGGAAGAAGTCGTAACCGTACGTCCCAAAGCGGTTTTGTTGACATTAATATTCGAATTAGAAGTTCCAGTCATTGACGATCTACCTATAGGTATTCTCCTTCCCTCACTACCACTTCTATTATCATTGTTCATTTGGGACAACCTCGTTCCTCTGACGGATCCGACTTGCGAAGCAGGTGTAGACGCCCGTCTGGTTGTACTGGTAGTTGATAAACCAGAATTCCAAGCTGGTCTTGAAGCAGTCGCAGATGCTATACCAGCCGTATGTAATGGTCTCAGTCCACCGCTCATCGTCGTACCTGAAGTAGGAGGTAATGATCTTCTAGCTTTACCTGCAGCACTTGCTGATCTATCTCCTACCACAGGTGGTCCTTCCGTATCACTAGCAGCATGATGATGATGGTTATGGTTGAGATCAGGTGATCGAAGTCGATTGGCAAATTTCGCATTAGCAGCTTGACCACCTACATGACCACCCGATAACCTTCTCGTTAAACCAGGTTGGGACGTCGTCCTTCTTCCTACTGACCCGATGTTCCTACCGGGTTTGGTAGCTGATGTGGATGCGGATGTAGGTGGAAGTGATTGTCTAGTTTTCGGTTTCGCTTTCAAATTGGGTTTCACCTGATCACCGTCTTTAAATGCGAATGACATTTCGGATATACCATCTGATATCACTGACATCGTATCATCGTCTAATCCATTTCCATTACCGGTACCTTTGCGTGATCTGAACGATTTAGTTGGGGAAGGATTGGCTGAACCGTCCACTGTCTTCAAAGGGACCTTCGTAGGCGTAGCGTGAGGTGTACCTGCTATAGAAGGTAGAGTGGGATATTTAGAGACAGGAGGTGATCGAGGTACCTCAGATAATCGTTGACGAGATGCAGAGATGCTAATTGGCACAGATCGGTTAGCTTATCGGCACCCACAAGGTTACAAGCTAACTTACTCGTTCATATCCAGGAGACCATCAGTACTGGGTCTAGACTTGAGATGCCACTCGTGGACTTTGACGAACTAGGGAGGCCAGCTCAATTAGCATTCAATAAGGTACAGAGCCTCTTTCCAGCTGGATTAACTCACTCTGTACAAATTCCTAGCTCTGACAGAAGCACTTCTTTTGCCCATCGTCGCATGTTTCTTGCCACTAAGATCATTTGAAGAGTCTGATTTGGTGGCTTTCTTGAAGCTCGCTATAGGCAGATGGGTAACACCGGTTTTCTCACATAGTAGAGAAACATCAGAGAATCGACTATAGAATTTATTCTCGTCAGTCCAATCATCACTGCCATGGGAATTTGACATCACTCACACGACCCATAGATCACTGTCCCCTCCGCCCTTCAAGATATCACTCAGTCTCTTGAAAGACTTTTTACCCTTTACAGACGTCGGTATATCCTTTTGTACTTTGAGATGACTACCTTCTGGTACGGGTAATTGAGTTTCGCCGATCAACATTCTATTGGGTTTCGGAGCCATGATGACCTGGAATGAATAATAGCATCAGCATTCCAGTATCATTTAGCTAAAATTCTCGTGATACTATGAGAAGGTAGTGATTTTGTCTACTTCTATAATCGACTTTTATCTTTCGAGTACCAACGCCGAATCATGCTTTTACATTCCGTGGTGAGACTCACCTTATCTCTTTCAAGCCCATCTATTCTCGCCCAAACATCCCTCGTCCTCTCCCTCTCTTCCTCATCACCCTTTTGATCTTCTATTGATCTCACAATCTCCTCAACTTGATCAACCATCGATAAAGTAGCTTCGTACTCTTTCAGACTAGGATCTGTGTTGAAAAGCAAGTTCTGAAACAATAACGGGTATTTTAACAATCTTTGGAAAGGTTTTGATAAACTGATCACTAGGCCTGCTTCTCCTTTTTCTGAAGCTAATTCTTCCAGACCCATCAGTCTTCGGCTCAGTATTCCAATATCACTCTCCTCCAGTCTCTTGGAGTTCCGCTTCGATCTGGTCGTTCCACTTCCACCCGAAATGTCCGAGAAGCGTGAGAGTGATTCGTCGACTTGAGATAGCGCACGTTCGAGATGGAGAACATAGGTTGAATATTCTCTTAGGATGTATGACTACGACAGACAAGAACGAATCATCAGTGATACGGATGTATAATTAGGATATGTTATAACAGTCAATATTCCACTCACATGAGCAGTGAATACATCTGCCAAACTCCTTACCAGAGGATATTGATTCTCGTATCTCTTCTTTAAAGCATTCGACAACTTGATATGTCCGTCTAAAATTCCTCCTGATAAAACAGTCAGAACTTTTTCCAGATCTTCAGGTAATTTAACATGCGTGCCACTGGCCGTAGCCGAACTCGGACCAATTGAACCTCCCGAACTGATCCTCGAGCTCGCTTTATGTAACTTGTTGTGAATACCAGGATGGTAAGATAATCTATTATCATTAGTTTTCAAGTCGGACTGAGAAGAATTCGAATGTTGTCTTGATGAAGAAGGGGGTGGTAGGGAATTATGATGACCTTTCTTCCCATTTAAACTTGATATACTAGCTTTATTCGTTAGACCCAAACCTGTGTTAGGTCTGCCGTTGGTTAGGATATTATAAGCGTTCATCCTCGCTGCACTCGATGGAGGAGGTCCATTCAAATTCAAGTTTAGATTTCCTCTAGCAATCGATTCATCATTCGGTGTCATAGGCGGTGCCGTACTGGTCGACGAATCGGATGGATATCTTTCACCGCTGTATCGCGGTGTTGTAGATGAGTATCTAGCGGCTATAGGTAGATTGACAAATGATTCGTTACCAGATAGAGCGGGAGAGGAAGGGGACATGGTACGAGTGATAATCGAAGGAGTGGGATCATATAGGTCTAGATGAGGCGAATTGGCTGATAAGGGAAGTAAAGATTTGCAGAATGTTTCGTTGAACTTGATGAGGTCTTGTACGTATCTAGCAGAACAGTAATAATGATTAGAAAATCACATCTGAAGAAGATCTATCGAGATGCCCTCCTAGCTCGATTCAAAGGGACATGACACAATCACTCACCTGTCTTCCGAACTGACGATCTCCCACAAAACTTCCTGTCTCGTCCTCTCTTTCGGACCGAGATTAGCTATCAGGTCATCTTCCGCCATTTCACTCCAGCTGTTTGGCTGAGGAAGGTAACTCATATTGCTCATCGCGCCCGTAGAAGCGTCCGATGGAGTAGGTGATAAGATCGTAGTAGAGCTTTTGGTGGGTGAGCTACTGGTCGTACCATTACCATGAGTGTTGAAACCCAAAGGTGGTAAAGAGGCTTTACGAAATGCCGTGGGGCGAATGACCAGCGAAGGTAAGAATGGCGAAGTCTGTCTTGATGTTGGTCTTGGTCGTTTATTGGTCGAATTAGTCGATTGAGATGTACCTGGTCTATCAGTTTGTGAAGCTGAAGGTGGTTTCAAAGCTGATGTAGAAGCTCTCTTTGAAGGTGATGTACCTCCTGCGATAGAAGAAGATGATCCCCTCCTCTCAAAATCTATCTTAGTAGCTTGATCTAATACCACGCTCGTAGTGGGCGTAGGAGCTGGTGATCTGAATGTAACTTTCTTCCCTCCTGGTCTGTCATGTATATCTCCAGACGCACTGATCGTCCCATGCCTATTCCTGTTCTCTCCCCTTGGCTCATCCCATAGTCCAACGACGGGCGATAGCAGTTCCGCAGAACCGGTGATAGAATGTGGTCTGGGATCGTCATATGTCAGATTAGGTGATGAGGAGGAATGCTGGTTACCTATGGGTGTCAGAGTCCGAGGGGGTGGATCAGGTGAAGAAGCGGAAGAGGAAGAAGTCGGCTTTTCACTGAGGTGATTCCTTGATAACACTTTCTTTAACTGCTTGTTCGTGGATGATGATGACTTTGATTTTGGATCAGATGGTGAGGATAAGTTTTCCTTCTCCCTCTCTTTGTTGGTGGATGCTGATGAGTTGGCTCTTGATGATGAACGAGAGTCGCTCGGACCACCTTTAAATCTAGAGAATAACGATTTCATCTCTGATGTGTTGGATGTGAAATGTATGACGAAGGTGATAAGTGGAGTACTATTTTGATTGCTGAAGGTTGTGATCTGGATATAGATGACTTATGTCTTGCTGCATTGGTATGAAAATTTCTCAGAGATTATAACATGAATTTCGGTAGTGCACCTATGTGTAAAGTTGCAGCTTCCAACGAAACCAGCTTCTGGGCGAATTTGGATCAGGGGGTAGCGCGAGATGGCCGAGGGATCAACAAGGTAACTGGATCGCAATGTCGAGGCAGAGCAGTTGTGTGCAAGCAAACAGATTAATGTATGGGATGTCAAGGGTGTCGTAGAGATATGATGTGAATGAGTGATGTAACCAGTTGGATGAAGGAACTCCATAGGTGTGTGGAAACCGCCGGGATAGAATCTCGCAGTGAAACAGTGAACACTCCACACAAATGGTAAAGTCTCTCTTTCATGCTGTGCAATACCAAAGGTTGATATGTACTGTAGTGGCCCTTGCTATCATTTTGTTCATACGCATGCATCGCTAGAAGATCTCGCAAGGCGGAAGAGGCATCTGGTATTACATATTGAACAAGTGGATCATCCAGAATTCAACTTCCGATCAAGCAAGCGGAAGATCGTCCAGTTTCAGTGATACAAGCCTAGAACAAGCAGTGCGACCCTGTCACATGGACGATCATCAGAGGAGGGCGATCATGACTCAAGTGCAGAATGAGGCAGATCCATCGATTTCATGACAAGATCCCATCTGACTAGAAGAGTAGAACATGACCGAGTGTCATGAGTGGATGTTGACAAAAATCAATCTGACTGTAAATGCAAACAAGTCAAACGAGGTCTGTGCGCGTCGTTGTATGTAGTCAGGTCAAGTGCCACATGTCATGTCGAATAACGTGGTTTGCTTGCTGACGTAACACTACTTGATCCGGGGGGTTGGTCATTTCGGGCATAGCAATTAGGGAATTGACTCCAGGGCCGCCGAGAGTGGAAAGAAGGGGGTGAGTGACGTTGATGGACGGATACATTACTGTTGCTACTACTCTACTCCAATCCAGATAAACGATGAGGTGACTGAAACTGTGCATACCTCATCACATAGCATTCATTGGCTTCCAACTCGCTATTTCAATCTCAATCAGTCGTACATCAACTGTATCCGATCCATTACCGGAATCTGGCATTGAAAGGATAGTCAAGGTGAGTTAGATCTACAGCACTCTGTTACCATGAGCAAACCTGACATTTGTTGATGCCTCGTTTTCTCCTTCTCTTTTTTCTGATGACGTAGCTTATTCTTCATCCTTCATCCCACAACCGACAATCTACAGTCCCCACTAAAATTGATATACACAACTCCATCAACGTGTTGCTTCCGACTGTTGCGCATTCACTGCTTGCTTCTCCTTCGTCACCAGAAATCTCTTCGCCCCTTCGACTGAGCCAACCCATCGACATATTCAATCACATATCGAATCAGACCAATTTTACCACGGCTTGTCAATCACCTTCCATGTCAACTTGATCCAAATAATATACGATAATACACGATGACTTTGTTGGCCAAACCTTCAAGGTCATATGCGAATGTGGATTACGATCCCAACGGATTGAGCGGAGTGGGAAAGTCACCTTATGGGGCATCATCTTCAACATCGACTAGTAAGAAGCTGTTGAAGAAGGATAAGGACCCTAGTAAGGTAGAAGGTGGATTCAAGACGTATCGACCTCGTAAGTAAATCACAGACTATGAGTTCTTTTGCTTGGTCCGATCGATGCATAAGCTGATTAATCATCTCTGTCTACTTCTTTAGCTCTCGCCGAAACGCATCTTCGTCGACCATTGGGATATGACCCCCATCCTGATTCTCATTTCGCACCTCTACCACCTGCCTTCCATCTAAGTGGGAAACACAAGAAAGACGCCGCATTAGCAGGACAGAGAGCAGAATTGGAACATATCCTACAACCCGAATACAAGTCTACATACAACTACGATATGGATGGTGATTCGTCAAGTATTGCCGGTCCATCAGGTCATAAACATCTATCGAGTCGTACAGCCGGTGGACTAGATAGGAAAGGTAAATCACCAATATCGGCCGCACTGAGACCTTCAACATCCATATCAAGCTTTCATCAACACTCCAATAATGGATCCGTCGGTGTGAACGGTGGTGGACCAGGTAGGAAGAGTGGTTCGGGGAGTGGAGTGTATATCGATTCCAATGGGAAATTACATGATACGGAATTTGATCCATTTGGACATATATCTGAGATGTCCCGGGCGAAATCCAGAAGACGCAGTGCGTTTGGATCAGATAGGAGAAAAAGTAAGAATGGATCGTCATCCAGTTCGTCCGATTCAGGAAGTGAACTTCAAGACAATAATAACAATTATGTGACTAGAAGAAGTACAGATACGTCTGGGAGAGAAAGGGAAGAAGAGGAGATTAGGAAAAGGTTGGAAATGGAGAGAAAGCGGCTGGATGACGTTTCGGGCTATGCGGCCGCCAGAAGAAGAAGTATGATGTCTGAACGATCTGGAAGACCTTCGACACCTTCGATCAAATCTACCAGTGAAGATGGACAAGGACAAGTACCCAATGGAAATGGAGCACCATCGATATATACCACTGCTTCGAGTCTCGCTCCAACGGCTATGACGGGTAGATCAAGATCACAACACGTACATTACGTTCCATCACCTCTGTCACCTACTTTCAGCGTCAATCAAACTCCTTCTGTATACTCTCGCACACCCCAGACAGCTTCGACGACAGATCATAAAGTACAAGGTACTCCACCTGAGAAAACGACTGAGAATACTTCAACGATATCACATAACAAATTGCACAGAGAAAGAGAGAGAGAGACAAAATCGAGAGTTGAAGTTACGAAAGATGGATCAAAGAAAATAACAGGATTTGATGCACCTATATATCCCATACCACCTCATACGCCTGTGATGGAAAGTCCCAATGGACACTTGTTACCTCACGCACCATTGACTTCGTCGTCTGGTAGATTGAGTCCCGCCCTACCTAGATCAAGTATAGATAGTAAGCGGGAGAGGATACCTAAACCTGCTGAGAGGCCAAGAGAAGAATTGTTCCCTGAAACTCCAGCGCAAATCAAGAAGCGTGAAGAAAGAGAGAGACGTTTGGGTGTTGGACAAGTCGCTTCTTCTGCTGTTGGTTCTTCAAGGTTGAACAATCGGTCTACGACGAGTGGTCATACCCATAATCCTAATGGATTAATGGTCGATACCATGGCAGCATCAGCAAATTCCAATGCAAGAGGGAAGTCTAGAATCTTACCCGAGATTGAAATTGTAGAAGACGATGATCCTCGAATCGTCTTCCCTCCGGAGGGGAAATCAACTAAGATACAATCGAAGCATGACCACGTCATCAGAGGACCTTTCTCACTTGCTCTCAACGCTACTGGCGGTGGTGCCGGTGGGTCGGAAGCTGGTGATTATATCAGTGGAAGAAGGGGAAGTTCTTCTAGGTCTATTGGAGGTGGAAGTGGACATAACAAACCGCCGTCTACGTTGGTCGATGAAGATGGAGGATATTTACCTTCCAGATGGGCATCGGGAGACAAAAGCTTGAGAACGACCGAGGGGGATAGAGAGAGGTACAGACCAATGGAATGGGTTAGTGGAGGTGGAGCGGAGATTATAACTAAGAATGATGAATGGCAGTGAGTTTTACCTTTCTTCATAAACAAACAACTGTATTGGAATACTGATGTGGCCTTGATGTTTTGTCATAGTCCATCAACGAAAGATCAACTGAAGAGGAATATGAAAGATATAGCTACAAGTGCGAGATTCAGTTTGTTCAGAACTAAAAAGAAGTTATTGAGGAAAGCTGAATTATAATCATCTCGATGAAAAGGCGGGTGATGAGGCGTGGTTTATGACTACAGATGGTGGGAAGGTAGTGCCGAGTGAACATGAATTGAGCAAAGTACACAAAGCTTGGAGAGGAGAATATGTTAGATTTTATTCCCATCTATAAGACAACAAGCAGAACCAGTTGTATTCTCCTTTTTTTACTCTTACTCTTGCTCTTGTAATCTCTTTTTGGATTTTTTGCTTTGAAGTGACAAGTATTTGTTTCAAATAAAAAGTATTCAATCGGAATGTAGCTTTTGTCGAAATAATTTCAGTTGCTTCAGTATAACGAATTCGAAGTTCACTTATTAGCCAGTGCAAACATACGAACGATTGCTTAAGCACACAGACAGGTACAGTTTATGACATGAATACATAGCATGTGTGATAATAAAATAATTTTAACAGACCGAAAATACACAACGTTCACAAAATGAGTCAAACATCATTGATTTTACTTCATTACATATGTATATGATTTGACTCAATATCGATAAGAGGACGAAGGCTGGTTGATCATGTCGGATGGTGAGAAGGGAATCGATCAGTAAAGTAGTCGAAGGTGTTTGTGACTACATTTACTCCATCACCGTTTGACGAGATTTCTGTTGAGCAGCTCTTGACCAAGCTTTGGTCCAATCTTCTTCTTCCTCTTCTTCTGCTGGTATTACGTGTCGTGAATGGAGGTCAGTATCATTCAGTGAATATGTGTTATGATTGGGCGGGTAAGAAGGTTTAAAGTTGTCAGATTGAGCTTGAGCTTGATGATAACCGTTAGAATTAGTTTGATTTCGATTAACGCCAACTTGAGTCGGGCGATATCCATTAGAATGGGTTTGCGATCGCTGATATCCATTAGAGTGAATGTGGGAGCGAGAAACCTGATCAACACGAACTTGATGCGGATAATCCCCGTTGTACTTATATTCAGGTAAATTAATTCTGTCAGTACTAGTTGGATGAACCCGTTGATGAGAACCATCACCATTAGCACTTTTGCTCGAGGTCCCATTGGACCTATTTTGGTAGTAAGGATGATGTAGCTGTTCAGGTTGATCGTATCTTGCCGAAGTATAGGATGCACCGCCGCCATGAGTAGTAACGGATCTTGAGATCCCGTTCAAGGGAGCGGAGATATGTTTGATTGAATTAGAAGCTTGATGATATCGATCAGTACCATTATTTCTCGAGGTGACCGACGGATCTCCTTTCACAGCACTACCATACTGATTACCTTTGATTGTTTTCCCACTCAATATCCCTCTCATTGAATCAGGCTGATCTTCCTCAGGTCTACTAGGTGTGAAGAGCTTGACTCTGGTATTTCCCCCATTATACGATTGAGTAGACACAAGATGATTGTTTAGGCTCGGGAAGGTTGTGGATGTTCGCAAGTGATCAGTAATCTTTTGGATGTCGGTGTTACCATTTGTATTTGTTCTGGAAGGAAACATGTTTATCGGTTTCCGGAATTTTTTGGCATACGATGGTTCTTCAAATATGTTGAATCTCCTAGCTTTCTTTTTAGCTGGACCGGCTCCAGGTCGACTTGTAATTGTAGACCAGTCTTCTTCCTTCATTCCATCGATCGATATGGCGGGAGACGGAGATCGTTTCATACCTTCGATGAGGAAATCATTGTCTGGAAAGACAGAAGAGTGCGGTGCTGGTTTTGCAAGAACACGATTGAGATTTTGACGGTATGTGGAAGAAGATTGAGGGGTTTGAAGTTGTTCTTGATGAACTTCATCAGGACTGGTTTGGTCAAACCTTCTTCTTGGATAAGTGGATTTGGAGCCGGATGTATGCTCATGATTTGCTGATCCGAATTGTTAGTGAGGTACATGGAGGAATAACCAAAATGAATTGAACTCACCTACTCTCCCAGCTTCCTTCTCCAAAAGTCCGACATCGTCAATATGTGTAAAATGCTCTCCTGCCCGTTTGGGCCGCGGTTCAAGTAAGCTAAAAGGTTTCTTGCTATATCGATCCAGTGGTGAACTAGATGGAATCACTTCCGAAGATGAATTTCCCGCTTGTTCAATATCCCTCATAGCGGAGGAGAAAAGATGAGTAATTGTAGATGGTTGATCTGAAGATATCACCTCGTCGTCGGAGAGTATCGCGATCGTTTGTGATTTACCATTGGATTTATGGCCTTCATCTGTTATATCTACCACATCTTTCCTGGCCATCCGAGATACCTCTGGTTCCCTCGTATCACGGAACATTTCGGCAGTCTTCTTTGCGTGCACTTTGATTATTTCGTCTAAATTCATTACACGTTGTTGTTTCCGCATTTCACTTGGTGAGAGAACCTCTTCCTTCTCCTTCTGATCTGAGGAATCACCATTCTCTTCTGTTGTCATCTGATCTTTCTTGCTTGATTCGGGCACTCCACTAATGATCATACGAAGCATTTCAGCCCCGATCTTGGCAGCAGGCTTCGCATCATCATTCTTCCCGTTCTTTCCATTCTTCCCCTTCCCTTTGCCCTTTGGATCTTTGGTCGGCAAATCTTTCATCTTCTCGAAGCCTTGTAGAATAGGATAGTCTTCGTTGGGTTCAGCACCCGGAGCTATCACGCATATCAATCCAATTAGTCGGTGATGTTGTAGGTATACTGCGAGATGATGAACTCACGTAGCATTCCGAACTTCAAGTCTTCCTCTCGGTCCTTCCAAGCCGCTTGCTCGGCCTTCAAAGCTTTGTTTCTCGCTCTTGTAGCAGCAGCTTTCTGATTCCTTTGCTTCTTCTTCTCCTCGGCAGTCGTTAAATCGCTCAGTTTGTCCATCAACTGCTTTTTCCTTGGTGGATCTTTGGGTATGGGTTTACCAAGAGGATCGAACCATCCACTATTCCTCACTCGCTTCACTACTTTCTCTTCTGGTTCTTCCACCACCTCGTCCCTCTTCTTGCTGTTATTTCCCTTTGACGGAACATTCGTCTTCGCCGGAAGGGTTTGAGTTCTACTGGATGTGGGTTTGGATGAAGAAGGACCAGAATCAGGAGGACGTGCGGATGCGGGAAAGGATCCAGTCGATGGAGGAGGGTTGTTATTGGAAGATGGTACAGACGAAGCCAAAGCAGCTTCTTTCCGAGCTTCATCGAACGACTGCATCAGCTCCGCGAAGTTGATAAGGGGAGGCGATAAGGATACTCACCACCATTCTTGCTGTTACTATCCCCATATCTCGCCCTTCTAGCAGCGATGGTAAATGGTGTTTCCGTAAAAGTGACATTTTCCTTCCTTGAAGTCAGATCCAGCTGTTGCATCAGGCTACCGGTCGGCAGCTCATGGGTATCTAATTCACCATCGTCACCATCGTAATCGGGAGAAGGCGTACGGAACGGGTCTTCCCAGCCGGTGTCGCCCATGATCGTTGAAACCAGGTGGAAGCAGGATGATTCACAGATGAGGTTACCGGAGCGAAGTTAGGTTAAGACAAAGTTGAGAAAGAGGAAGGGGGAGGGAAAGAAAGAGAGTCGGTGTGACCAGACTTGAACATCACTGGAATGGAATGATTTAGCAATTTAGCAGTCGCGTATACATGGACGCACGGACCACGTGGCAACTCATTGCTTGCACTCGTTGCTTGGAATGTAAACCCAACATGAATCCTCTTCTTCTCTTCTCCAATCCATGGTCCTATCCATCTTAAAAATCATTGCATCCATCCTGGCAGCTTGATTTAATCACCTGTAGAAGGACTCTCATAGCAGCTAAGACCCTCGCAACATCATGGCGGAGACATCAGCGCCAGTCGCAGGACCAAGCAACACTTCCAACCCGATCACACGAACCGATGCCAACCTCTTGAATCAATTTGTCATAGAATATCTACAGTCACATGGGTTTGATAAGGCATTAGCATTGTTTGAGCAGGGAATAGCCGAGCAGGGAGGTAATAAGAACAAAGATAATGCCAGCAAAGACAGTGAGGAGAAGGGTGGAAAAGAAGCTGTATTCAGAGCACCAGGTCCGGTACCATTAGAATCGAATGTTAAGCGAAATATACCTCAGGCTCAAGCTGTATCAGCATCGACTCTTTCGTTACATATCACACCTGAATTCGAAGCTCAGGCGAAATATATAATAGAACAATTGCAAGCGAAAGTTCAAGCGACAAATGCGAATGCGGATCAGGATGGTGCGGATGATCAGAATAAAGAATTGAAAGATCAAGCTGCGAATCAGGTGTCACTGTTGGACCCTTCAGATAGAGTGGAAGGGTATAAGAGCTTTAGGAGATGGGTGGATGGTGGTCTGGATCTTTGGAAAGTCAGTCTACCTGCACCACTTCATTTCTACGATATGAGACGTTGCGCTGATAAGGTATGATCGCTTGAATTTAGCCCGAACTGGATAATCTGTCTTTTCCACTATTCGTCCATACATTCCTGGAACTTGTGAATTTCGGATTTCTCAAAACAGGTGAGCTAAATATACACTACTTTTATCTGAAAATAGCTCACTCATATGATAATAGCTCGAGATTTCTTCGAAGGACGTTCCACACATCATCGACCTTTCCATCCTCAGGATATATCCACCTTATCGTCCATATCGACCAAGGAGCATGTAAAGGCGAATTCGTTCTGCCAGAGGATGTTAACGGACAAATACGTGATACCACTGTCTCGAAATGCGAGTGATCTGCTTATACAGTGGTTGAGTGGTGCTGGATTGGATGAAGATTGGGAAGCTGGATTGCATTCTGCTGCTGGAAGAGCGAAAGAAGCTATCAAGGGGATCGTGTTCTCTCGTATCAGTATAACGGGTGAGTATTCAGCGATATACTTCCACTCCACTCCGCATCTAGCGGGATACCGCTGATACGCCATTTTTCTAGTGACAAGTAACTCAGTACCGCTCGATAAGATTACGATAGCTACGAGAAGTGGTCTTATAGCTTCGGCTTTACCATCGGCAATGCCAATAGACGCTTTCAATACCGCTACCAACCTGAAACTCGGTCCACCACCTATGACTGAAAAGCTGAAAGAACAAGTAGCGAGAACATTGCAGGATGAAGAACCCTCTCAGCAGCAACCCAATGGAGGGGCGTCACCTGGGAATCAACTTTCATCTTCTTTACCCAATGGGCATCCTAACGGGACTACAAACGGAGTGGATGCCAATGGGGATGTGGATATGACTTCACCTGCGGGCCCATCAGGCGATACACAGGAGACTCGGGAGAACACAAGTACACCTGCACCTGTGACGGTGAATGTACAAGAGCTCAAAATTGAATCTGAGCTGGAAAAGGATAAGGATCCGAGCTTGCTTAGTCCAGAGGAAAACGAAACTTTACCTCCTATACCGGCGGTGTTCAGAATACCTGATCTGAAGAGAGAGGTTGAAGCTATAAGAGATAAAAGGAAGATGATTCGTTTAGGTCCGCAGCAGAATGGCGACGTCAAACCTGGAAGTAGCTCAAACACTGTTTTACCTAGTGTAGTGGCTTTTACATTATTTGATCACGGCGAAAGGTAAGTCCGCTGAGTAGAAATTGTTGTTGTGGGACCTGCAGCTGATGTGATCTCACCAGTGCATCTTCAGTTGAATTTTCAAGGGATTCTTCTTTGATGGCCGTTGGTTCTTCCGAGAGCTGTATAAGGCTGTGGAGCTTGAAAGGTGAAAAGCTGAAGAAGAAATCGATAGGTGCGCTTCAAACCCCACTTGGTATCTCAGTATCCGGAAACAAGCTAATGCATCTATATGTCGCAGACCCATCAGACGGATCGTTGATAGAAGACGAAGGACAACCTTTCCGAAAACTTATCGGGCACTCTGGTCCCGTTTATTCATTATCGTTTGATCCATTATACGGTTCAGCCGCTTCACCATCCACTTTACTTTCATCCTCTCAAGATGGCACAGTCCGATTATGGTCAATGGACACATACTCTAACCTGGTGGTGTATAGGGGACATGGCAAAGATCCAGTATGGGATGTAGAATGGGGTCCGATGGGTGTATATTTCGCCACTGCGTCTCGGGATAGGACAGCAAGATTGTGGAGTTCAGATAGAGTTACTCCGCTCAGGATGTATACAGGACATTTGTCAGATGTCAATGTGAGTCTTCGCTACTTTATCAACCAATTCAATATATCTCGAAAGATGAAAAACTCATATCTGGGTCGTATACCTAGTGCGTTCGATTCCATCCCAACTCGCTGTACCTAGCTACCGGATCCAATGATAGTTCTTGTCGATTATGGGATGTCCAGCGCGGTGCATGTGTGAGATTGTTCATGGGTCACACAGACGCAATCACCACTATGGCTATAAGTCCTGATGGTAAATTACTAGCTAGTGGAGGTGAGTGACCATACTTCCCACCGTCACCCGGCATGTACCCTTCCGATGAGCCTAAAACTGATGATTTCGTTTGTATTTTTAGGTTTAGATTCGTCAATCTGGTTATGGGACTTGGGATCTTCTCGACCAATCAAGAGGATGTACGGTCACAAATCGACTATACAATCACTTTCCTTCTCGTCCGATTCTGCAGTACTAGTCTCAGGTGGGCTAGATTCGACAGTCAGATGTTGGGATGTGAAATCGTCAGGTGGGGAGAAGGCGTCAGTGAATGAACCTACCCTTCGAAATGGGGCTGGAACAGGTGCAGATGATTTACAAGGTAGTTTACCGATGGGACCTGGTAGAGGTAACTGGGAGGATGGACCTCATACGTGAGTCTCCCGATCAAAGTTCCGATCAAAGTAAATGAGCTGATGAAAACTTTAAAACGGATGTAGGACCGACTTGTTAGCTACTTGGCCAACGAAAAGAACTCCTATATTGAGAACGCATTATACACCTAGGAATTTGTGTATGGTAGCTGGGTCGTTTGTTCCTCCAAGCAACGCATCGAAAGGTCCGCAATGATAGGTCTGTGGCTAGTCAGGTGCATGCACGTAGAAGAGCGATCCTGAAGATTAAATTACATTTATGTATTCATGAGTATATAGGTTACTATGAACGTATTATATGCTGGTGATTGTGTGAGTAACTTCAACTGTTGTAAGGTACAAATCTCGTATATCATTTCTTAATCACGTTCAATCTGCTATATTCAATGATGTGATGAATCTCGATCAAATCTTCTTCTTCTTCCTTGGCATCAGCATCGTAACCTTTTCTTCTTGTCTCTCTTTCCTGACCAATCCTGCTCCTGCTCCTTCTCCTGAATCAGGCAAATTCATTTTCCTCGGTATAACTCCAGAACAGCCCTCACTGCTTTTCTCACCAATCTCACCTTTGACAATCGAATTGACTTGCTTTAACCATATTTCACTTCCTTCAATCGCCAATGTGAGATTGGCGAAATCTAAATTAGTGAGAGCTGTGAGAAGTCTGTTGATGATTTCGATCCGAAGTAGGGGTTCTTTCGAGACCGGTTCAGGTCGATCTGTAGATTTGAAAGGGAGGGCTGAGTTTGAGGTCGAGTTTGACGAAATGGGTATGTCTTTAGGTTGATCAACCGATACTTTCTCACTCTCCGGATCCAGGGAAGTTATCGGATCGACAACGTCAGTCACCGTGGGTGGTATAGAAGAACCAGTCGTTGAGTGTTGTTCATTCGTGTCTTCTTTGGTTTCGACTTTGCTGGTGCCTGTCTTTGATTCAACAACACCATTGATGTTGTCTTCCCCAGTCGTTTCTAGAGTGAAAAATCCAGTAACGTCCCCCGCGCATTCCTGTCTAAATCCAATCCTTTCCCAAAACTCATTCTTATCAATTTTACTCAAAGCTATATGAGATGATTGCCTCTGATTCAACTCTTCTTCCAGCTCAATCTCCTTCTTACTCTTTTTGGGACTCGTACTAGTACTCGCTGAACTCGAAGAAGATGCTCCTTCCTTCTGTTGTGTCTGTTGACGTGACTTGAGTGGATTAGGATTTTGTTGAAAGGTATCTATAACTAATTCTTCTAAGAATCTAGTCTTGGGATCATCAGGTAAAGAAGGTATCAACGTTGCCAACGATATCGGCAAATTTCTTAATCTGGTGGTGTTATTGGTATTGGCATTGCCAGTAGATGTGATGGGATCATCGAAAGGTGGTTTATATTCCCATTTCAATCCTTCCGGCAGGTCTTTTCCTTTACCTAACAAATTCAAAGATTCCACTTCTTCGTAACCCGGTAAGAGATAATTCAACTTTATTTCCCCCCCTTCTCGTTCCCTTTTCTGATTTGGATCTTTGGAGATGGATGAGATATAGCTTATGACACTTTCTTCATAAACGTTTTTCCACCATTTACATAGACCCGCTCCAGACAGGACCTTCTTACCACCACCTTGAGACGAGTTGGCAAATAAATATTGGTTTTGCGATCTAGCAAATAGCTGAATCCGTACGTTCTGTACGTTTAGAAGAAAGAAGTTGAAGAATGAAGCGATGAGTAGTCGGGTAAGTGGGAGAACGGATGGGGAGTATCCGGATGAATCGACTTTAGAAACGTACAGGATCGAACTTGCCCTAGAGGAAGAGGAAGGGAATGTATATAGGTTGGCTGAGATGGCAGATACTGATACTTTCTTGGGTGATTCGTCTTGCTCAGGGAGGTTCGTGGATGTTGACGATGATGGTGCATCGGTACTACCTTGATCTCGAGGTTTGATATTGGCATTAGAAGGAAGGTCGGATGAAAGCACTATGAGAAAGTCCTGTTGAAGGCATTTCGGAGGAATGGGGGTGTGAGGGAAGATAGAGGCGGTCTTCTTAGGTTTCGAAACTAGGATTGTCAGGCCGAGATCATGTCGGTTCGGAAGGGTAGAGAGCGATTGTAGTAGATGTGCTCGTAAGCTATATGGGGATGGTAAGATATTTGATCAGCTCAGAAGCGAGTACACTCTTCCAGTGAACCTTACCTCGACGTGGTGATAGTCATCTTAAACTCGACAACGTTTCTCACGCAGCGCACTGCTGATCTTCTGAAATGCTCCAGGCAGCTGTCTTTGTTGGTGTGTATGTATCTGTAGCGTTATGATAATGCAATGCAACGAGATAGCTATGAACAAGAACATTACAAAGTACAACAGGTATCGTTGAATTTCTATAGACTATTCACGCGCGGTGGAGGCAGTCCACTTTGTGGCCCGTTCCCTCCGACATATAACCATCTGATTAATGTCAAATGCTAGAGCAAACACCGTAAAGTCCTCTTATAACGATAAACATCAAAACCGTTCAAGCTGCAAGATAGAATCGCCAGAAAATCGCAGGAAACGGAGATCATAACCCAAAATATCTATTCTTCATCGTGCCACCTCCAATACTCCTCCATCCTTCCTACGGCTTCTTCCCAAATCCGCTTGACAGCCGGAGTTACAGGATCCTTCCACATTTTCGCGTGAAGGCTACAGAAAAGTGGAAATGTCAGTACGATATGCTTTGATCCAATTATTGAGGGGAAACTTACGAATGATAACCTTCCTGTGTATCTGATGTTTTGGGGAAATGGGAGACGAACCTTTATACGATAGCGACGATCAGCCAAGTCCGTTTATTATACAGATGCGCGATATGTCAATGGTCATTCGCCCAAAAAAGCTGAGACGACAATCCCGAATCAATATGACAACTCACAAATGATTCAATGGTGTCCAGGGATGATTGCCTTCCCAAGAGGCATACTGATTGATGAGTGCCTATACGGAAGACAATCGCTCGTCAGCGGCTTCCTCTCTTCGGAAAGCGTTAAATATAATGAAAGCTAATACCGGACTAGCTGTCACTAGTTTTCAGGAACATGAAATGATCGACCCGCAAAATCCAACTCACCTGTTCCATATAAAACGTATCATACCCTTTCGTAGCTCTCAGACTCTCAAACAACCGTTCTTCAGGTCTGATCAACATGAATCCAGCATTTAGGTAATCTTTGTCTTGAGCTTTTAACCGTTCGGGAGGAGGTATTCTCAAGTCCGAATTTTGTAGATAGATCTTACTATTCTCTCCTACACCGCCTATTCCATGGGGTAAATCCGATCCTTCACTATTCCATATATCCTCGAGAGACTTCAAAAGGAGAACATCGTTATCCAGATATAGTATTTCATCGTATGTCGTTAAATTGAATATATTGAGTTTGGTATATTGATCTTTCCAATGACCATTCACTTCATCAGGTAAGTCAAAACCGTCCAACAATTCCACTCTGTGTACTACTGCTCCTTCTTTCTTCAGTAAATCCTCTGTGTCCATATCGATATGCGGTGTAGTGAGTACTACAACGTCTCTTGAGCTGGTAGAATCGCGGGTAAGAGGATCGTGGAGTAGCTGATATATCAATAATCTAGTTGATAACAGGTAATTGGTATCGGATATGGATGATAAAAACGTAACGTAAGCCTCTCTCCTCCCTAAATCGGACTGGTGGGAATGACCGGATGGTGACTGTGTTTTGGTTTTGGAAATAAGACTTTCTACGGCTGGATGTATCTTCAAAGAAATGATTTGACTAGAGCTCGAGGATCTGACAAAAGGATATGTGACCCATGAGAGGACTACTATCAAGGCGAGCAACTGTAGTACTATCGATCGGAATTTACGTTTGTTAGGATTGGACTTCTTGTTCGAAGATGATGAGACGGGTGAAGGCAGTTTGTAAGAGTACGAGGGTGATTTACTCAGAGGGTTGAGGATGGGTGAACTTATGAGACTGGTGAGTGATGAGGAGGATGAGGAAGCCGACGATGATGAGCGAGATGAACGGGATAGTAGAGGTGTCTCCGACTGATCATTAGTGATAACACAGATAAGTTCGTCATTCTCTATCAGTGCAATAAGTTAAGGCAAGATGTAAGCTTACCATAATGCTTGATTGTTTGCTTCTATATCATGTATTATCTATATCTCTATTCAAGATGAATGTAGTGTACAGTTACTAGCTAAAATAGAGGATTGAGTATATTGAGAGCGGCCTTTCGTCGATTCGTCCAGTCTCTTTCTCCTTTCCTTTCCTTTGTTGGTGTGGGGCTGTTAGGGCAATTTCAAAAGGTATGAGGTCTTCTAGTTGACTGTTGTTTTGTGACCTAACAGAGTCTTCTGACTATGAAGCTGAGAGCTAGAATTTCAACAAACAAACAGGTCGATCCGTCGTCCTGTAGTCGATCCGAAAGTATGAAAGATGGTTGATCCGCAATCGTCAAATACCTGAATCTGAGTTCTGAATGATCGACCACGTCTTTCTAATCCATTCAATCTATGGTATCAAGCGAACAGTGAGGCGAAACAAAATAAGACAGTCTAAGTACTATACTACTACTTTTACACGAAACATATCTTAATCTCGATTGAATCAACTTCGATTCCCAATCCCATATTCGATACTCATTGTTGAATCGAATCGGTAAGCTGTCGAACATAAAGATAAGAGACACGAATACCTTTTCTGTGTCCGTCCTCAGGATCTCGTAAACGTTTATGTGACTTGAGTGACTTATTCCTTATCCGGGATCCTGCGCCATGGAAGACGGGTGTGACCGAACCATGTTTCCCTTATGGTTCCTGAGTGATAAACCTGAGTGATCCTGAACCAGAAGGAATCGATCGATCACGACATTCAACGTAAGCATCACCAAGCAAGTCACTTGGCATGCCTCTTGGTAGAGTACTTACTGCTTACTGTACTTACACTGCACACTGATCGGACAATCGACTGCCATCATCATGAGTCGCAAGAACAGTCCGTAGTATGACATGACATGACTTGATCACATACACAGTTTGGCCAAAATTTCAACTGTATCAGACAGAAGACTAGATGTATCAACGTATTCGGAGACGAAAAATCGAATAAAATGGTATCTGGATTACACAATCAGATCAAAAAAGAATAAATCATACAAAGTCAAAAAAGTCTTCAGTTCACCCATACTATATATATCCCAATTTAAGCCGTAATCTCAACTTTCACCTGAACTCCAATTTCTCTCGCATCCATCTCTTCCTCTTCCAACTCATCAATCTCCTGCAACCTATCCTTCTCTTCCTGTGCACGCTGCAACTCTTCCAATTTTCTCCTCCTGAACTCTATATTCACAGCTACTAACCAACTTCTGATCAATTGAGCATGTCTCCTCCTCATCTCTCTGACTATCATCTCAGTCGTTGGTCTTTCATTTTCCTTCTCAGTCTCTTGCTCTTTCTCCTGAGCATCAGTAGTGACTGATTCTCCACCACCTAATTCTAATCGTTTGACACCTCGGACAATCTCATCTTCTGTATGCCTCTTGATGGGCAGGGCAATTGATGAAGATCTAGAGGAAGAAGGCACAGGCGAACCTCTGGGAGTAGAGCTTGAGGAGGCGATAGAACTCGATCGGTAGTGGTCGATGGACGATATAGAAGGTAAAGATCGATCTCTGTCATCCCTCATCGACGAAGAAGATATAGAAGGTAGTTTCAAATCTGGATCAGACTCTTCTGCAGTCAATAACGACCTAACAGGTATTTTCGGTGTCTTCTCCAGATCCAAATCCAAATCTTCGGGTTCATCAACCAAGTCATCTTCTTCGTCGACTGCAGTCCTTTCGGCACTTTCCCTCGCACGAGCAGACAAGCTGGCCCCAAGGGGTTGTACGTGTCTATACGTCTTCTTGTAGAAGTCTTTAGGTGCCAAAGTAGCGGTGGGGTAAACATTCTGTTTAGATCGTGCCAACGAATCGAACGAGTTGAAATTATGATCAAGTCCATTACCCGTACTACCTAAACCGGAGTTGGTATTACTGTATTCGTTCATGTTGAATGGTGATTCAGCGTATTGCGTTGGACCCAATCCGTAGAAGTTAGAAAGGTAAGGTGGTTTACCGGTATTGCTAGATGGTATATTATGTAATGAGCCTGTTGACGCTCTCGGTAAACCAGCTATAGGTCTCTTGGAAGGATCCGACAGAGTGGATACATCTGGTGCTGATCCGGTTCGATGTCTCATGCTTTCCAAAGAGGGGTATAAACCGCCAAATGAGATAGAAGGCGATTCGTTAGGTAATGAATGCGATAAATCAGAACCATTGTCGGTCTGAGCACCGGGGATAGGGATACCTGGCATTCCCGTCAAGCCCAACGAAGCAAGCTCGTCAGGGTTGAATAGATCTTCCACGCCATTGCTGTTGTCGGACAAGGGTGAATCGGTGTTGTTTGAGCCTGCGCCGATAGAAGTTGAATGCATCATAGGTTGAACGTGATTCTGGTATTGACCAGCTGCGTCCCTTCCGAGCGAGATCATGAACTCGTTGAACATCGCCAGATCGGCTTCAGTCTTGATCTCGGGGATAGCGAGAGGAGGAGTAGGTCCGTTGGAGGATACCGAAGAAGGTAATCCGCCACCTGGAAGAGACGGCAAATGCGGGTATGTGCTGATGGAAGCATTGAGAGGTGGAGTGTAGTTGCTGTAACCGGACATGGAAGAAAGTTGAGGGAATCCTGGGGTCATTGATGGAGGAACGAGGTTGTTTAATCGGTGCATCATATCTGGCGAGGCAAATCAGATCAGCTTTTGTCATCGAGAACAAACATCGATCGGAGGCAAGATCAGACTTACCAGCATCGTAGATAGGTTCTACCTTTCTCTTCTTCATATCTGCAAAGAGACCATCTAACCCTTCTCCACTTAAGTCACCTTGGCTTCGTTTCATACCTATCTTGGTGAGATCGTCGAGTCCCGTACCAGCAGCTAAATGCGCGGCGTAAGCTTGAGTCTGCTGTTGATTGTACGCCAACTGCTGTAAGATTGCCATTTCGCGCTGTTGGTACGCAGCCAATTCCTCGTGTTGCTTTCTGTGTAAGGCAGCTAAGGCTGATGGCGATGGTGAGACTGATTTACCCTCTGAACCTCCAATATGAGGTGGCAATAGGTGATCGAAGGGGGATGAAGGATTTCTTGAAGATGAAGATGAGGAGGGTGATAACGAATGCGAGGGCGAATTGGGTGATCTCTGTCTGTTATCCTCGACTATGCGTGGCTGGGAATTGATGTTACCCAATGATACTCGCGAGTTGAACTTGGGATCTGTCGACGTAGCAGCTTTGCTGAGTTTGTGCATCTGGTGATGTTCTTGAGTATGGATACGTTCATGTTTCTTCAGATCTTGGGGTCGTTTGAACGTCTTGGAACAAACCGAACATGGATGTGGTTTTAGAGGGGTGTGGACTGAAGCGAAAATGATATTAGGTAGGATACATGAATCTGTCAAAACGGGATGACTCACCTCTCAAATGACTAGTGATATGATCTCTTTTCACGCATTTCACCCCACAGTTCTTCCAACCGCACGTCAAACAGAGGTTATTCGTTGACTTTCTTCCTACATGGGCATTACATAGATGATCGTATAGTTCATCTGGTGATGCAGCAACATGTTGGCAATCGTTCCACCTGCATTTCAATTCTTCTGAATCCTCGTTGATGGGTTGAGGTTGGAATGATGACGAGGTCGAGTATGACATCGAAGGTCGAGATTGGAGTTCAGGGGTGACTGGTTCGGGATCGTTGGATGAGGCTGATTCGGATGATCTGGGTACGGTAGAGAGATATTTACCACCGTTGGTGGTATTTGTAGGGAGTGTTGGGTAGACCATCGTTGATGGAGGATAATGACTGCGTAGTTCAGTATCAATGTCAGCGCCGATGCTGTGCTGGCGTATGGAAGGGCATGGTGGACACTTACAATCTTGAATCCAAGTCAGTGATGCTTCTTTACTAGGTCAAGTTTGGATTTTATAGCGTGGGAGCAGAGAGAGGCCCCTCGATGGGGTATCGAGTGTCAACGATGTGTTGTTGTGTTGTAGTGTCGGTGACTGTGACTAAACACCGTATGCTTGTGCTTCTGATTTGATTAGTTGATGGGTGTATGTATGTTGAGCGAGAGTGATGATATGAGAGATGAAGGATGACAAAGGGGAAGTGAAATGTGAGAAATGAAAAGAGATATATCGATATGTTCATGGGGGTTATGTCGTTATACCGCAGTACATGGAGCAATTTCACTGCCAAGAGGTCGCCAAGCGAATTTGACCGACAGCTCACACACTTGGCAAAAACCAGGCCCAGACTTTCCTTGTTGGGTAATCCCCGCTGACAGCAAGCTCACCCACAATCATGCATCTTCCATTCATGATACTCGCATAGACTGACTGCAACTCATGACCACAGGTATACATGCATGCGATAGCTCATGCACATGCGCATGCACATGCACATATTGATCAGTCGATGACAGTCAAGAGCAAATGGAATAATGGGGGAAACCAGCGAAAAAGGTACGGAACCAATCAAGGGCCGTTCTCGACTCGCATCGTTTTCGTCATTACAAGTATAGTAATGTGCAGAGAGTTTCTCCACGTGGGTTGCCAATGCCAATCAACGTCGACTTGGCACCCTTGGCATAGGTATGCCAATGTCTTCTGTTTGTGGCGGTCAGAGTAAATCTGGATGTCATACTGGGTGCAAGCGGTTTATCATGAAGGTACCATTACTGATCACTTAACCTTGCGACTCTACGATCGAACACAATGATAACACGATCGTGATGTGGAATTTGTGAGGTTCTTAGTCTCACGCAAGTCGGTTACATACCTTGCAATTGAGGAAAACTCTGACATGTGAGCTTTGACACGTGAATGCTATCTACCTAGAATCGTTACAAATCATTATACTTATACTTATATCCCATAACACTATAAAGTCCCCCTTTGTGGTGTCGTATCTTTCACTCTACCTTCTATAACCCTTTCTCCACCATCTCGCTATCTGTTTCCTCTTCCAGTAGAATATACCAGCAAGTATAAACAAAACACCCAGTATGACACCGATGGCGATACCAGCTTTGGCACCTGTGGACAAGCCCCCTCCGCAAGGTAGGGCTGCGTCACAAGGTTGTCCGGATGGGATGGAGTATGTTCCAGCTTGGACTTGAACGTAGTATGGATCGGATGTTTGATTGAGCAGCTGCACAAAACGGGGAAACGGTGTCAGTGATGTGAGATGTTTTATGCAGAGATTCAAATGAATTCTGGAAAATATAATATGGATCACTTACCTGCATAGCCGCCAGAGTAGGTATCATAGCATTATAATCCAGTGCAATTTCAGTCTGAACCCAATCATCCCTCCAATCCCAGAACCTATCATTGTCCAGAGGTCCTCCTACCATCGCTCCATAGAGTACGTGAGCCTCAGTAGGAGGTGAATTTCTTATATGTAAGATATCGCTTCCTCCCGACGCTGGAGCCGAGTGGGGATTTTGGGGTGAGTTAGGATGGGATCCGACCAAGTATACAGCTAAGGGAGGGGTGCAAGTCAGTTTGAAAGCCTACTTTTGCTAGAAGGTATTCATTCCATAGCTCACCATTCATCGGGTTATTACCTAACATATACTCCAGCTGGCCTTGAGCGAAAGCCTACACCGAAAGTCTACGTAAGTCTCACAGCCTATTCGTGCTATAATTTAGAAACTCATGAGAACTTACGTTATACTCATCAGTTTTCTCTTGACTTGAAGCGATAGGAGCGTATCTGAACATCAACATTGCAATGGCCATTGCAGGGTTGAGTGACGCTTCGTCGGAGTCTCCGTCAAAGTAGAGTAGACCTCCTACGAGATTGACACGAGGGGATCAGCATTAACTTACTCGTCTCTGTTACCTGTATATGTGTTGGATTTATGGTTCACATTAGTTGGCTGTACCTACCTTTAGTTAAATAACTCCTCTTAAAACTCCCGTCGATGATACTATCGAAGTACGCCTCCGTCTCGTTCCTCCAGCCCGTCAAATTCGTGTTCAATCCCACTTCCGGTGCTAATCCAGGTCGGGTAATGGCCACTTCACTGAACATGACGTATATAGCGGGTATGGCTGAATCCCAATTCCATACTTCCTTCAGGCCCGATAAAGCATAACTGACATACCCATTATAAGCATCTAGGTAATAATTCGATTGATTGGTAGCTATAGCCAAGGATAGTGCAGATAACACATAGTCATCTTGCCAGTTCGAGGAAGCGTATGCTGAGACCTCTTCCCCTAGACTTTCGTAGTATGTCGATTTTGGACTTGTGGAATTGGAAGCGTTATACAATGATCTAGCGTGGGAGAGGAGGAGAGAGGAGTAAGTGGAATTCCCTAGTGATGGTGAGGTAGGTGGAGACGATGAGGAAGTCAGGTTGTAGGATATGGAAGGTGTATATAGCATAGAGCCAAGTGCGAAGGCGGCCGCTGCTGAAGACCATGCATCTGTGCCGGGAGAAGAGGAATTAACGGGGTATGCCGGTCGGGGTGTAGGTATGTTCTCGTCTCCACCCCTATAAAGTGCGTGAGAATCATATCGATCAGCCTTAGTCGATGGAAGATAGATAAATCTACTGACCAGTACCCATTATCTACATCACCAGACCCAACTTGCACGAACAGAACGTCATCGGATGGGTGAGCCTAATACAAATTGTCAGTGATTGTACGCGAAGACAGCATTTCATAAAGGAAACTCACCTTGATCAGCCAGTCATACCCCCATCTAAGTGTACCATCGAGATAAGCCGTCTGTTGAGCTTGGTCATATCCTTCTCCATGCGTGAGAGCTCCCCAAGCCAGAGCGAATAAAGTGAACGTCTGGAAACGGTAAATCGGCCATTAGCTTTCCTGATCGTACGTTCTTCTGACCATCATTTGCGAGCACTGATATTATTTTTAACGATGTATTGATGATGCTAGAACTTACCAAAGGAAAAGTCGCTTTGATATAATCACCCGCATCGTAGAATCCTCCCGTCAAATCCAGCCCATAGTCCTCCCCATCTTGCAGGGCACTATCATTCCTCCATTCCACCCTATTCCCGTATGATCCTTCGCTGAGTCTGCCTGACCGCTGAGCATCGTAAAAGTACAACGAATTGCCGAGTACATTCGACCATTGTGTGTTGGGGGTGGCAGTGGAAGAGGCTAGACCTGCGGATGCGGTCGGAGGGGTGTAGGTAGGTGAGGGCGTAAGTTGGGCCGTTATACTGGGTAGGGAGAGGGAGAGGGAGAAAAGGATGAGGAGATGTGACATCTTGAATATGCCAGGTGGATGTTGGTGGGTGTCGCAGAAGTAGTAAAACGATGTTACTGTAAAAAGCCCATGAAGTTGGGCAACTTGTGTGCTGTGATCTTGCTTATGCGCCAGTGCTAGTCGGAAATGGAATTGTTTTGTGATTGAGATTCAATGAGAGCCTATCTTCCTTCTTTTGTGCTTTCCACTTAAACTCGGTACTATTCTCTATTACAGCAATGATCAGCACAGCCTCGGTAACGTTGATATGTGACTTGCGGGGAATGGGATGCTGAAAGTAGGAAATGTCGAAAACGAGACCGGGTGACGAAGGCTTTCTTTCGTTCAGGTGCTCGTGCCTGAGTATTGATCGTCCCGCTACCACATGGTGAATGATGTCACCAACACTGATGAAACGAGAACATCATAGGTTGTCAAAGTCATTCCGCTCCTTTGCTACTCTATGGTGTTCCCCTCATAACAGACAGTAAGAATAGGTGAAAGAGAAAACAGCATAGAAGGGGACAAGCAGATGAATCATAGTGAATGTGCATGTCGCTGGACGCGGGATGGCAACTCGAAGGACATCAAGCGAATACGAGAAACGGAGAATGGCTGGATTTACATGTACTGCAAGCATGACTAGGCTGCTATGCGGCACACGCACATCGAGTGTCATACCTCTCAAATACACATTGTTGTCGGCATCGCCTCCTTCCAGCTTAAATCAGCATAATCTCAGCGGAGAAAAGAATTCAAACTTGGCAAAAGTGGCAGCCCACGGAAAAGTCGTTTTGATGCCTCGTGTTTAAGACGTTTTGGGGGGGTTCATCAATTTCTTACGATTACTGTCTGTTTTCTCATTCCGATGTTTCTTTCCGTTATATCTTGCAGGTCCAGAACTGACTTCATGTCTGGATCTATTGACAGTTTCGGATTGCCATAGGGGCACATATGGGCTGACAAGTATGCTTTCTTTTGTTAGAGGGAATCACCTCAAACGTGCATCCACTATCTTGATGAGCAGTATCGCATGCTACAATGTTTTGATCGAACGACATAACTTTTGGACTACTCAAGTGGGGAGTTGCACACCTATAGGACTCATCTCGGCTATTGTCTTTGATGTAAGCAAAATCACTAGCTCAGCCCAAGTCCAGATCATCAAAGGACCTAGAGATATACTACGTATTTACCCTCTCCAAGCCACTCTTCTTCCAAGAACATGCTTCATCCGGGGTATTCCGTATCGAATCAGGACAATAAAAGACGTCTATACTCCAGTTTCAATCTGACTGAGTTACCATCATGAGAATAAGTTGTGTTTTCACTCAAAGTGGTAGATGGTAGTCTAATCAACCAACTATCGATCTAAGGATCTGTCCTTTGGTTCCTTGTACTGTATCGTACTGATGGTGATCCGATTTGATCGCTCCATGATGCTCCATCCTACGACGCCACCACCACCATGATCGAACTAGAACCAACTTTTCCCCACTTCCCTCATTCTTGTTATTCTCGAGGAAAGGCAAAGCGGCAAATCCGTCTCCCCATCAAACCATGTAGTACCATAACTCAGATATATAAACCCCTCTTTCCATCGTCGCTTGATCTTCCTTCCTTCATCAACGAACAACCAACAAACTCCAGAATTCACTTTAACGAACTTTCAAGAATAACTCCGATTTCAACAGCAACAATGGCCGCTATCTCCACTGTTGTAAGTTCGTCCACATATCATTCTTCCTACTACGACTAACAATCCTCTCTCGTACCAATCGTAGTCCTACGTTAACAAAGGTTGCGAGACCTCCTCTGATGGATCTTGCTCCACTCACGGATCTTCCGGGTAAGGCTCTCTTCTCCTCTCCCTCTTCTTTCCTTTGGCATCTTTGTACTGATAGAAGTATGCTGCATAGATGCAACAACTCTAACTCCATGCCTGTCAATCAATGCAACTCATCCGGAACTAACGGTACCTGTTCTTCATGCGGAGCTTCCTCGTGAGTCAATCCATCCCATCCGACACAACACTAAGCTCGATTCGGTCCGATCACTTACCTCACCTTACCTTACTCTGCTTTCACAACAAGTGTTCAAGAAGTACTAGCTAACTCATCGATTTATCAAGTTGCGCATGCTCCAACTGCGCTTGTTAAATCAGGTGTGGGCATTCTTTCTCTCGACATTCCGATTCAGGATGTAGACGGGATAAAGTCCATGACTAGGACGGAGGATGGTTCATTTACTTCATTATTCGCTGGCTTTCTTTTCATACTTTGATACAGTTGGAAGACGTATGTAGGTGGTGTTAGAGAGTAGCTGTCACGATGCATGTTTTTGTTGGTAAAGTGATTGCAAGAAATCGATCAGAGCATATATTCTAGGATGCATATGCCTAAAGCTACAACGAGTGAGAGTACTATGATTGACTGGATGGTGGGAAGAGGATCTCTGGAATGGATTTGGGGGAGTTCTACATGTGGTCCGACATCTCAGCTGAATTTGTCCAAAGCTTTTCGTGCAGCCATTTTGAAGCAGCAAGCAGCTGAGACAGAAACAACGACGCACCTTGAGTTCTAAAACATGCGTTATTGCCGATCTTCCGTTGCTGTCCACTCCCGTACCCTTACCACTCACAGACTTGAGCTTGATATGAACGCCAGCTACGATCAAATTGCACATAAGCTACGTATCACAGTGGACGACAAGAACCAACTCACCAGGTAATCTCGAAGGCTCCTTGATCCTCAACATCAATTCGAACAGCGGAAACGCGTTCAGAGCAGTGACAGCGCCTGTGAGAATTTTCTGTGATCCAACGGTAGCAGCTCGGAACTACTCAGCGATGTCAGCTACTCAGCCTCGCGCAGGACGATGGTGTGACGGCATCTGTGAGGGCAAACTTACCAAAGCGAACAAGCCGAAGTACGTCAAAACCGTAGGAAACAGGAAAGCTGATACGGTAAAAAGCAAAGTACCTAAGAAAAGCTGATCTACATCGTATTCGTACGAATCCGTTCTTTGACGAAGAACATTCCATCTTTTACCTGAGTTATGTACAATGCATAGATGACCTGATGAGCTGCTTCTGACCTTGAAGACAGCCAAAAGAAAGGGCGCTCACCTCGGAAAAGATTCCACAAACCGCTCAATGATTCTAATTGCCAATTGAAGATGTATCTCATCAATAGATGACAGAGATGAAAGTGCGATGTGAGTATGGTGATCGTGTCGTTAAGTAGCGATAGGGTGAGAGTCAGACCACCGAGGGAGGAAAGAGCGAAAAGCCGGATCATGGATGGAAGGAGAGTATCCAGGTGTGGTAGAACAACATCTGCTCAAGTCTCCATCAGCTGAGCTTAATTATGGTATTTAGGGATGAGAAGACTTACCACCCCATTTCTGCATGATCGAACCCAATCCCGTACAGAAGAATTGACTCAGAGGAGTGTTTAACTTCAAGCCGACTGGCCAATCATTCAACCATTTCAAGGCGTTGATAGGCAGTTCGACGAGATGTTTCTGTAGTTCCACAACCGTTAGCCCACTTTCCGCTGAAAGTGTATGCCTGAGGCAACTTACTGGGATTGATGATTCAAGCAGCTGCTGGATGAACGGTGCATATAGGAGTATAAGCTGTCTTGCCGTATAGCCCAATATTACATCGTTCTTTCCGAAGGTCTTGACATCAGTTCACATTCACCTTGCGGCATGTTAGCAATATCTTAGGAACTCACAAATATCAGCCACACTGTGTTCCAAAAACTAATCATCCATCTTTGTTAATTACACCATCATACCATGTCTACATATTCATACCGAAGTAGATGAGATGTAGAGGGATGCACACACCGAATGTAACTCTCTGATCTGACTTCTATACCTAGGCCGACCTGTCGGGTACTCATAAACCGTTTGGGTCCTTGTATACCCTGTGATAGACGCAAAGCAAATTGATCAACTAGATGTTTCAGAATTCAGCACGGGCTGATACCAAGTCATCGAGACAGGCTTACTGGTAGAGCTGAATTGTCGGAATGATCCGACGGATGTGTGATGGTTGAGGGTGAGATACAAGGCCTGTGCGCACATTCTGAGAGGGAGAAACAAGATTGCAAGGAATGCAGAAGTCATCGTCGACCATTTGAGCTCATCATTGTTGATTGGGTTTCGCCTGTATCCCGAGGTAGCCATACAGGATAGATCTCTTTGAGCGACCTTCGATATATTGATCTTCCACAAAAGATTCAGCCTAAACACCTCATTGAGACAATGGGTTGATACTTACCAGGCTTATGATCTCATTGATTTCTTCCGTTTTCACAGAGGACTTCTGGCCTATACCGTATTCGTCCTGGACTGCCATGGCCTGATTTCGGAACCCTCTGAAAGGCGTTGAGGTACGGAGAAAACGCAGACGAGTCGAATCAGGCGGTGTGTAGAGTATCAGTTGTACCGATTCCCTACGTTGTGAGTTTCAAGGTCAGCAGCACTCATGATGATATGGACGGAGTGGGCAACATACGAGCACAAGATGGGGATTTCATCCTTGCTCAACCAGAACATTATAGTTGCGCTTGAATGCGTTTGTGTGGATTCGGCAGGCTGGGCCTGCCCCAGGGATATCAGACGATAATCGCATGTTGTAGGAATAATACTCTTGAGTGAGCCTGCCAGATCATCATTCTGCAATTGACAAACGTTGTCAGCGCATAAGACAGGAGATAAGAATCACAGAATATTGAGGTGTAAGGCCGAGTTGGACTGACCCGACTATCCGCAATGTCCACCACACATAAAGTATCCTTGATCCTCCAGCCAACAACAACCCCCTGATTTCTCTGGATCCCACTGCTTGGCCAAAAGACTCTCATCTCAGCTGTTATCGTTTCTCTACTTTGCGTATTAGGAAACGAAGTATAGATAGACCTGCTTCATCATCTTTGTTGTTGTTGACAAAGTGGACAGACTGGTCTGGAGCCCCACCGCATTTGTTCGTTCGGAAATTCCGAGATTTCCTAAGTTGTGTGTAGATGACAACAGTTGAGCTTTTCTTGATCAACATTCCAGTACATAAATCAGATCTCATCACCTACGTGTACCCGATCCTATACGTGAGGTGGACGAGCTCCTTTGTCTAGAGATCAGAATTTAGTCTTCCTGTCATGTCTCCTTCGCCAGAGCTCGAAGCTCAACTCGACCTTCTTCAACTTCTCACCTCGATGTACACATCCACCGAATTGCTCTTACCTGAATCCACACAATCGATATTAGACACCTATCTGGAGGAACCGTCTTCCGATCTCAGTATTCAAGGAGCGGACGAGCTGGAATGTGAATTGGAATTACCCATAGACGAGTATAACGCCAATTCCGAGCGGGTCACATTCCAAATACTTCTGTCAACATCATCGAAAGACGTCAGGATACGGCCTAAACAACCTACATACCTGAACAGAAGCCAGTATGAGAGCTTACTTCAGGATATACCGCAATACGATCAGAATGACGAATCGAGTGAATACATCTTGAACGGTATAGAATCTATAAAAACAAGTTTGCAATCTATACTCGAACAGTCGACTTTGCAGATACAAGAATTAGAGGTGAAAGAACAAGCGCAAGGCAGACAGATAGATAGAGTTTGGTTCTGGTTGCCTTCTTTGTCAACTAGAGAGAAGAGAGACGATATGGTCAATTTTGCTAAGGAAGTTGGATTGACGGGATTCGTGCTGGCTGGTAAGTTGTTACCTCTGGTGTATTCTGACCGATTTGGTCGCACTCCTCTCTCTGATTGAGTCATGAGCAGCGTATCGGATCAAGCTGATAGATAAGGCTGTTACCGAACCTAGGCAAACCAGGTATACTATGTGTCGAAGGCAATTCTCAAGTGATCGATAAGTACATGTCAAGGATAAAATCCGAATCTTGGTCGGATATACCAAAACATCATAAGAAGGTGAGTGCCCGTCTCAATTTCCGTTGCGATCACCCTCAAGATCCTGCGATCGATTGGATGTCACGCAACTGATACGCTCTGATGAACCAAAGCTGATGAGCTCGGTGATCGGAATGATAGATAACAGAAAGACTTCGTCGGCCGCTCCCAACACCCGACAAGAGGGCGTTTACCGATATGAAAGAGATAACGGATATAATACCGCATTATGGGCAATACAATCATCGAGGAGATATGAGTGAAGTCAAGAGATTGATGGATCAGTGGGGTGTAGGCGAAGATTTTGGTGCAGTAGTCATGAATAGCGGATCATGAGACACCATCAGATGAAAGATGACAAGCATAAGATGATCGTTATGTATCTTGGGGTTCACACCACGTTTATCATCAAGTCTAGGTGGAATAACTCTCAATTAGAGATCTAGCGACTGGGTCCAAGGTGTGATTTGGAGCTGCGAGCTCCACTTCCGGCGACCTAGATAAGTGAATAGATCACTCAACATACATCCTTTACGTGGGCAAAGCACTCATTTATATACCTTGTACCTGACGATTGATAATATACCACGCATTTCCCATTATACAACTATGCAATCTCACACAAACCTGACAATCACAACTGCGGTTTGTGTCTGACAATCTGATAATGATAAAATGCGTACATATTGACATTCGGGATATCTCGTCCCAATCTGGGTATATCACTGTCCAAAGATAGAGAAAAACGTAGAGGGTATCTGAGCTCCAAGACGTATTACAATGAAAAAGGATGGCAAAGGCAATATGTCTAGAAACACCACGAAAAGAAAAACCCAGAACCAGGACCAAAATAGCATTGAGATAGAATTCAATCGATGAATCCGATTATAATGATGCAGTTGTAGCCACATGACCCTACACGATCTTCTCAACCGAGATTATTCCACTACTCTCCCAATCACCATCGAGTACGGTCGCTGATCGGTACTGTGTCCCCGTACCTCTCACCGCATCCGCTTGCTGATTCCTATCTAACGCATTAAAACCTTCTTCCATTACCCACAGGAGCATAACCTCTCTGACCTTGTTGAGGGGCCGGACCACCTCTCATCTGCTGTTGCTGTTGCTGTTGTTGTGGAGGAGGTGGGCCTCTGTAAATGCCCTGTTGAGGAGGTGGATTACGCAAGTTGGGGTTATTCCTGTACGTTTGAGCTAAGTTGCTGGCAGGATGCTGTTGTCCAAGCGGTGCCGAGGAAGCTATTCCCGGTCCACTTCTCGATGGTAATGATGATGCTATTCCAGGTCCGGGTCCACCTGATCTAGGTCCGTTGGATGGAGGGACTCGTTGTAAAGGTCCAGGATTGGGTCGCATGGATGTGGATGCTGGTGATGAGGTGGCAGCTGGTGCGGTGGCTGTGGAAGCGGGACCAAGAATACCAGCTTTCTTCTCAGCAGCTTGAAGGATTTGATCACTGCATGGATCAGGTGGACAGTAAGCGAGGTCATACAGACTTTAGAGTGTGCGTGAGGAGATGGCATAGCTGAGGACGTGCACGAATACTGAACGAGGGGGAAGGAGGAGAGACATGAAGCAGGTCTCATTCGTACATCGAACTCACTCTAACAAATTTAGACAAGCGCAGCAAACGACCCATTCCACACAATCCTCATTTCCTACACCCAATGTTTGCCAAACTTGCTTCTCGTCTTCCGTCTTACCAGTGACGGTTATTCTGGTGCCACCTCCCTTTTCAGGTGGGTTCTTGGCAACTTTACCGAACTAAGGGGGAGTAGGGTGATTGAATCTCAGCGCTATTAATCATGTGAGGTGTCGCCTGTGACTCTCTTCATCTGATCTCCTCACTTTTCTCCTTCGAACTTATTCACAGTTCTCTAGGATGATAATCTGAGCCTTTCCTTTGGCTACTCACGATTCCCCTAGGTGTGACAATTGAGCTATCACCCTGTCACTTCATACCCTATCATGGTGTTTTTCCATTCGCCAATCTCGCAGCACAATAACATGAAAATACGACTCACCTCAATTCTCTTAGGGGGAATCTGATGACCAGCATATTTGAAGTAAAACATCGTCCAGAACTCAGCATTCGGATTGGGTTTCGAAATTTGGTATAAAGGTGTATCATCTTGATTTACGATCTTGTAGATAGGGGACATTACACCTGTATTCTCTATTGTCCATCTCAGATCCCTCGATGCCTCGCATCGCACAACGTTATGTGGTTGCTTGTTATTGACTGTAGGAAGGGATGAGGAAGAATGGCCTGGTTGACCTGGTCGGGCTGGGGGAAAGAGCTTGGCTACGCATAAATCGCCTTGAGGAGAAGGGGTGAGGAGGTAGTTGACTCGATTCTACGGAGAGATCATATAACCGAAATCAGCATCATCGCACGAAGTAGCTCCTGTGAGATCAGTCGTGATGATTAAGCTGATAGCTGAGATAGAAGGAATGACCAAGATAATTCACCTCTTCAGTATGCCTATATATCCAAACATCAGTTCAGTTCTGTCGACCTTCAGTCTGCGAGAGCACTCACAGATAGGTATACAGTATCTGATTCGGTTGACCTGTCATCCACGATCGATCGTGTCAGCTTGTTTAATCCCTTCTCATTTTCCCTTCCGCCATAAAACCCACCATGAGGAGTAACAATCAACGTTGGCAAGTGATTCGGCATCGGCGCATGATGCGGAGACGTGAATCTGTTATGCGCATCGTTCAGCAGAAGCTCTTTTTTCGTGAATATCGGACATAAGACACCACTTACACGGTATATATGGCTGAATTCGTCATATTATTTTGGTATATAAAGCATCAAGCATTACACAGACAGGTGGGTATCACAGATATACAGGTAAGCAGAACAAATAACGATCGAAGGCAGAGGTGGATGTAGAAGGAAAAACAAATCATCACGTTAGCTTCAGCTCGAGCCGCTTGATATGGTTTTATGGTAAACCTTTCACCCCATCCACCATCCATTTCCCTCAAACGCGTCCCCTCCTTCCTATGTTACCACCTGAATGGATCGACCTGATCCTACTAGGGGGATGAAGTAGAGCTAAGATGTGGGCAGTCCGGATCAGAAGAACTTACCCGCCATGACTACCGTTCCTTCTTCTTAATTCTTATCCTGATTTCTCAAGCTAGGTCGACTGATATCAGGTATGGTCGTCAAGGTTTCGAAACCCCCTTCGTTCCTTCCTTTCTATGTCTTATGCTAAATAACCCTTCTATGTATCGGATTGATGAGGTATAGAAGCGGTTATTGAACACGAGGTGTTGTTATTGTGTGAATGTAGATGTAATGTCGATCTTTGCTATGGTTAACTATGGTGGCAAGAGTGATAGATTGTTTATTGTTTATCTGTTTCGGGTTGTTGGATGATGATGATATCCTGCACTAGTACGACTACCCCGCGTAATGTTTCGATTCCCCTTGACTTGACTTGATGCAGTATCCGAAAGCTAAATATGTGACTGAACTGAATGTTTCCTTTTTGCTTTCGATTGGGTGTATATGTATTCAAAGTGGTCGTCTGAGATGGTCTTCGTTGATAGTAAGGTGGGTTATCGCGGATCCAGTATTGTTGTTATCGACAGGCGGGTCAGATGCTGCTTGACCTAAGGTCTGGTGCTGGCCATTTTGTAATTGTCATTACGATTCGTTGATAATTGTGGTTACAGTCAAGCCACTGTTCCCGATTAGAAAAGTGAGATAACCCAATAGTTCAGTCGATTTGATACCGGGTGAACGGGAGGAGACTGTGCACCTGCCCTGTCCTTTGGCATGGGTGTCTCATTCCGTCCCTGAATCACTCACTATGTTTGATCGGCAAACTGCCACACTTGCTGATCAAGGCAGTCTGGGCTCATTGGCATTCGATTCAATCCCCTTTCGCCATATCAGAAGGACCGACCACATCGGACTCCAGACTACTTATCCTTTCAGTCAGACCACGATCTCATCTCAGTTCCAGAACATTTACCTTGAGGACCCGACTTTCAGCAATTGAGCAGCTGTGACACCTGTCAGCACAAGATAATACCATTAAGTCTAGTAGACTGGACTCCGTTCGACCCTTCCGATCGTTGAGCAGCCTTGGATCGAACCAAAGATTTCAAGCTGACCTTCTTAGGGGCATCCTTTCTCTCAGAGGGTGCGGAACGCGGAGGAGGGTGAGCTGTAAAAAGCTTCATACATGTTCATCATCGAGAAGTTAGACAGGAAGGCGGAACACTTTCTTGGTGTGGAGCGATTTATCGAAGACAAGCAATGACTCATTAGGGCTACAAAAAATTTCAATACCCCAGGCTGATCCAGATCATCCCATGTTCTCACACACCACCAGATACCCAGATTTTCTTGCCACTTGGCTTATAAGATAAACAACCATTAGATATCAAAGTACTCTCCACTGTCATCAGTGACACCAAAACTCAAGACGAATTTATCCTTGTCTCACTGATCTCAGATTTTTGCAAACATGGCCGAGAACCAATCGTCGACTGCTATTAGCTCCACGAACGAAGGATCATCCCAAAAAGGGACTCGACAAACCTCTGTGGGCAATGCCTCAGACACCCAAGCTCACCTCAACAGTCCAACCTCTACGAGATCTGATCTGCCGTCACTTCTACCTTTGCACGACAAACCGGGAGTTTACAGCTCCATCGATGCTTTATCCTCTGGAAACTCGACTTATGAAGGATGGAGCAGTCGATGAACGTAAATATGTGTTATGGATAACGCGGGAAACCCGGTATGGGCATCTTGCACCCCCGGGCTCTTGAAGCACACACGATTACCTTCGATGGTCAACTACCAAGTATTTCATCTCAAATCAAAGATGAGTATGCATTTTGCTTCTTATACACGAGTAATGTGAACGTAGAGTCTAGGTGCTACCAAAGACTCTTTTGAGCAGCTCATGGAAATCGATTCTTCGATGACAGGGCTGACAGTTTCCGTTCGACTACTCTACTGAAAGCATCCAACGTTGTAATTCCTTCCTTTTAGCATCAGCATCATTTCTCTCTCTCCATAGATGCTGCCGACTAGCCGTTTGAATAGTTCGATCTTCATGTCATTCTTCTCTGATCAGGTGTATGATATGATATCACCTTATCTACTCTGCTTTGTTCTCTTAACACCTCCGCGCCTCGCTTGCTGGACGTATATTTCGTACGATAGCAGATAAGACCAAGCCAGAATGCCGTCTGCTTTTGGCTTTGCACTTCTCATCATTTTCACTCTTCGAAACGCGCTTACCTTCAAATCGGACAAGAGAATTGCTGGTTGGCAGACAGCAGTTCTCGTTCGTACTCCCCTTTGTACAATACAAAGTACGAAGGCTATGTTTCGATCACAGCTTGTGTCGACGTTCTTCAGCCTTCACTGCTCTAGTCCAATGATACTGCAGCGCTGAGAATAGCTCCCCCATACTCTGGCCGGGTGACCCCTGCCTTCCACCTATGTGTGCGGTACTTCAAGGCACATCCGTTGTCTTTGAGGCGGGAGCAAGCCCGGATGATGTAACGAGCTCTGCACGGTGGACGATAGAAAGCAGCTGGTGTTTAAGCTGACACAATCATGTCGACCAAGCGGCGTTTTTCTGCCCTGTTCACTTCTTGTGGCGGAGTGACAGTAGGAGAAGTCACAAGCGCCTTCCGGCTGCACAGCATGTTTCAGCCGCTCATACATCCGCGTTGTCTAAACGGTCATGTCAAAGGAGGAAGGCGTTCGCTCCTTTACACTTTTGGTCCTTGACATCTGCAAATTTCAAGCTCGCCTCTGAAAGCGGCGTCGTGTCTTCTTGACATTCTGAAATCCGTTCTTCGATTCGTGCTCGTTCTGACCTTGTCTAAGCGAAGCTCGTGGCCCCATTGTTTTCTTACAAAGTAGCGAGATTTTCAAATATAGCTGTCCGCAAATGCAGTGTCGCAAAGAACGTCGGTGCCGTACGCGACGGCAGAATTCCGGGAGTTTAGGATGTCATCGCTTCGATTGGAGAACCACAACTCGATGACTCATCCCTGTGCAAGTCTCAACATAGACTTGGACTCACATACAGACCGCCGCAGATAAAGAATTTGAGTCATTGAAATTTTCGCGTATAAAAAGCACGCAGGAGCCGCTGTTGGATTTTCGATCACCACAACACATTAGACTGTAGGTTACATACCTATTTCCACCTTGAGAAGAAAATTCCACTTTGCATGGTACAATTTACAGCATACAGAATTGACTGACCCTTGTTGCCGGACCATTGGAGAATCAACGATACTGCAACATCCACCTATCGACATGGCTGAGACTTAATCATCAGGCTCTATGAATACCCGTTCTACGGGGAGTCGACACAACAATACCACCTGTGATCCATGCCGAAGGAGCAAGATCAGATGTGACCCACCCCAAGATCAATCTTGAGTGATTCCCGTCATCCTTTTTCCTACCTACATGATCTTTTATTACTGTAATGTATGGCTCGCCATTGAGTCAACAGATTTGTCTAATGAAGTGAGATCAAACGCTATTTACTGACTGTGATGAACCTAATTATCTATCCGTTTGGCAGGGGTTGTTGCGGAACTTGTTCCAAGAATGGCAAGAAAGACTCCTGTAATTTTTCTCATTCATGGAAATTCTATGAGGAAAATCCCCATTTGAAGCGTTCTACAGCACAGTGAGTTCTCAATAAATTTTTACCGTACACTATCGTCTTTTCTTGGCACAAGGCTAAATTGTAATTCATAAGGGTGGGTGAGGCCTCGACCGCCACTGGAACCGGAGCTCAAGGCTCTATGCCTTCGATAATCCCTCCCCATTTGAGTTTAGGAGGCTTCTATTCCAGTGTCAATGAGGATCGTGGCTCTACGATCAACAAATAGGTTGATAAGGAGTAACACCCGTCCTGAACTGTGGAAATGCCACTTGATCGGGGGCTCTAGGGGTATTGCATCGAGACAACGACACGCTTTAGCCATCGCAGATGTGCTTTCATATCATTATGTCCATGATCACCTATGCAGATTTACGTATTGAGGTTGACTTTGATTCCCACGGGACACGCATTCGAAATGTGTTGGGTAATATGAACTCCGAGTATGTGCAGAACATACATCGAGGACAACACACGCAGTAGCAGCTCCCTTCATCTGCAACGTGGCTTCGATCTAACGGTAAAAAGAGAAAGAGCAAATCTCAATACATTTAATCATCATCATATCGATACAAACCTGCTTTGAGCACTGCGTCACAATCCATTTCCAAAAAATCATGTACAGAGCCTTCACAATCCAGAATTCGTTCCCCAAGTTACAACGGTACTGTACAGTGTACTGTGATTAATCGCCACATTTATCGATCGAAGGTTGGACTTGCAGTTCGATATCGATATTGTTCGTCGTCCTATCTGCACTTTCTCCTGGAGGATCTTGGAGTTTGATCTTGGAACAAATCTGAGTGATAATAGCCGTTGATGAGACGATCAAAAACTTTGTATTGAGCAAAGAAATACAACAAGACATAACGGACATTCAAGAAAGTCGGCCGACGATTTTCTTTTTCTTTTCCTTCTTGTTATGCCATATTCGAAGAGACGATGTGATGTGATACAATACTGAAAGGGAACTTGAACTTACCGGTATGGCAAATATGAAAACCACTGTATCACGTATCGAGCCTTCTACTTTTGGTACCACGTCGGTTAGATCACTACTCACTATCTAGACAAGTTAGACCATAGCCCATTCCCATAAGGACGAAGATTGGAGAATAGATTGATGCGATCCATAATAGCCCGGTTGATATCTACCAGTCCGGAAACAAAATCGATGGTCAGTGCAAGTTACAGGGATTCAGTGACTTTTTAGAGTTACAGTGTTGGGACTTACAAAATAGCAGTCCGGCACAAAAGGTCCTAAAGAAAAGGATATAATACCCAATCCCACCAGTGCCAAAGCTACGTATAAGAACGCCATCCAACCCATTGTTGGGAACTTTTCGATGAAGGTCTCGTCAGGTGGTAGATGAAGATATGAGGCGGATGGTTTGAACTGTAAAGTACGTTTACATATCGATCTGCAAATATATAATGCGGCATGTCAAAAGATCGATCAGCAACTTTTTTCGTTATTCTCACATATCTCGGGCACATCTACCATGGAGAGAATATCATGGAGGCTCCCATTAATAATCAATGGTAACCTGTATCATACTCACTTTTCATGATCGTATTTCATACATCCCCCCCTGGTCCAAGAAGGATAGAGAATCCCACTTTCTCCGTTGGACTGGTAGTGAAATTGAACGCCTCGTACACTGTGTCAGTCGAATTGACATAGACGGATCCCTTGAACTCGTACATCGCAAGCGCAGGAAATGTCGGAGGGGAGAGGATCAAGAATGTAAGGCTCAACGCTATCAGTACTGGTGGTTTGCGTCGTCAGCTCCAAATCGGGAGATACGAGGGGTAAAGTAAAGTATATATATTTACCTGGTAAGATCAGACACGAGATTTGCAGTGTCCATCCAACGTGCCTTTGAAAGAATAGTGTTGTTCTCATTTTGCTTGATCGCTCCTTTCCCCTTTGTAGTCGTTACAGGTTAGATATATGAGTTGGTCTGCTCAGACAATATACAATATACACCCCTTGAGGAATAGCAATCTGGTGGTTAAACCTGTCTTTACCCAAGAGTAAGAAGGTTCATTAAGTACCAAAGACGTCATTGCATTATGAAAAATACAATGTATGACTGTCGCACTGCAGTACATACTGAGACAAGAAATGTACAGCCAATACTCGACTACTGTACGTATGATATCTATCAAATCAACCTAAAGTATTATCCCTTGGTCTCTCCTCAAGCCGGACTTCGTCAGTCATATCAGGTGGTGGCGGATTTTTCTTTCGCATCATACACCTCAAAGTTCCAATGTAGATGGACAGGACTAGTTGTAAGAACTGAAGCAGGTAAAGCGATATGTCAGTAGTTGGGTAGGTCAGCCCTTAGTCGTAGACTCCAAGTACTCACGACAACTACGAAAGGCAAAATGGAATTTATACCCCATTGTAATTCAAAGCTCGGTATAGAGTATTTCAGATGGTATGCCACTTGGCCGGACGCTATCAGGAGGGATATAGCAGAGAAGATCGACATGAATACTGTGATGGGTAAGAGAATCATCGTGAACTGCAGTGCACATCCCTAAATATCAGTGCTCTTCATCGGCAATAACGAGAACAAAGGGCTGAGAGCAGCGAGATAGAGTACGGTAGGACTTCTTACAGGGAGTAGTCCAGCAAAGAATGGTCCAAATATGAATGAAGTAGTGACCATGGCTTGAAGTGCAGTATTGATGTGACAGGTAGCCATTATTTGACCATCAGGGAAATGCTTGGTGACGTTCTGTTTAGGTGGGAGGTGCAAGAATTCTGAGGAAGGTTGAAAACTCAATGTATATCGACATTGACGACTCAAAAATCATACAAAATCAGTAGTTTAGCGATGCCATGAGATCGATACCCCGCACCAACTGAGTATCGAAAGGAAGTGTAGAGATGAGAGCACTCACTCGTCTTTCCCATACCACATACATCCCTCAGATGCACCTATCCCTATCCCAATCTCCACCCGTTCCATCCCTATCCTATCTGACGATGGCACCTGGACGGACGAAGTGCCTCTGATACCGCCGAGTTTGGGTGTGGTTGTAAGTGTTGGTATGGAAATTATCAGGTCGAGGATGAAGCTGATCACTGCATCGAGTGAATCAAAAGTCAGCTCAGAGACATGCTCAGAGTGATCGAGCGTATCAGTCATATGATTGTAATCTACTTAAGCTCATGTGAAGTAGGTGATAACTCCGAGGGAAGACATATCAAAAGATTTGTGTTTGACCTAATTACTCACCTAAAAGTACCAAGAGCATCGTATACTTTGTCCATCCTACTCTCTTCTCAAAGAAAGCCGATGTGTTCATCTTGATCACTGGATGGTCTAGACAGGTGTAAGACTACATGCTGGTAGTAAAGATGAAACCATGTCCTCGGAGGAAAGTAATAGATAGGAATTAATTCTGTTATTCTGGCACAATACCAAACACCGCTTCGAAAGGAAATCCACTCATCCATAAGATACACATCTAGGTCATAGCGTGACGGGGGCTGTGCGGAGCAGGTGGTCTCATCGGGTACATACATACAAATAGACACACAATCAGAATCACTACAAGGCTTCTCAAAAGATGTTATATGATTCGACAACGCGAATAGATTGGGGCTGCTACCTAAATCTAGACTTTGGCCACTGGTGGTGGATCTTTCCTCTTGGTCTTCCTTGCTGTCCCGACAGTCCCTAAAAGCCCGCAGAGGATGAAGAACTACATCACCCATGAATCGTTCATCAGTGTGTACTACAGCTATATATATGTATATATATATACGTTTGACCGAAAGACTTACCAGTCCAACAATGAATATACCCAAACCACCTCCATATTCAGTCTTAAATTCCGGGACAGCCGAATCTCCTTTAAGGTGTTTATCGATCGACAGTTTGTAACCTGCAATGACGATGAGGGTGATCATACCCCAGATGGTCGCTAGTAACATCAGAGCGTTTGATATCTGTACAGCACAGCCGTGAACAATCAGACATGACCTGCACACCAAGAAAGAGTAAATTGGCTCACCTCAAAACATCCAGGTATAAATGGACCTAAAATCCAGAAAATGTAACCCAGTGATACTAATCCAGTGACTATGTGTACCAGCGCTAGGCCATTGGTATTGCCTAGCTTCTCAGTGAGGGTTTCATCTTCTGGGAGATGGAGATATGTGGGAGAAGGTCGAAGATGGAAGGTACTTTGACATATCGGACTGTGTAGGTGGTTTAGGTACAGTATAGAGCGTCAGCGATCACCTTAAGACTGTATAGATTTACAGACTTCCTGTATGATATAGATACTGTACTACGAGCTGTGGGCTTTACCCATTACTGAAGAGACAGCTCACTCTTCTTTGTCAAACCACATACACCCACCACTAGGTCCAAAAGCCATTTTGATCTTCGCCTCTTCCTGCACAGGTAGTATCGTAGTAACGTTGACTTTCGAAGTACAGCGTATCAAATCTAATTTAGAGATTTTGGTAGGTGAGAAACTAAGGAGGAACATGAACAGGACCGGTATCGCTGAATCAGAGTGGAGCAACATTATATGAATTAGTCGCATTCACAAACAGAATAAGGAGCGGAACTTAAACCTACATATCGTAAATATCATACAGTTGTATCCACACCATGGGAGATGTCTTTCGAAGAAGACTGTCGTCCGCATCGTTTTGAATAAAGTCAGCTCTCAACTAAAAGTTTCGAACGTTATGTTAATGATAGTGACCTGTCACAACGTGAAATAAACGATTGTCAAGAAGCAATTAGTGAGAAGGATTGTATGTACTTGGTAAACAGAAGCGGACAAACAAGGTTACCAAATGTGTATCATTTAACACCTCATCCTGTTTTCGTAATTGCGTAGATAACCTTAAATTATCCCATTTCATGAGCCGTATATTCGAGCTCGAATGAATCGATAATATAGCATTAATCCAATACATCCAGAATATTATAGGATCATACTTGCATATACGCACATATTCAAAGATTATAGAAGAGAAGATAGTATATACAGTGAATAATACCAGGGAGGACATGGTCGGAGAAATGAGTGGGTCATAAGGTTGACCGATTTATGGCTTGAAATTACATTAGTAAGTGCCTCTTCCCGCATGATTTCTTTGCCAGCTACATAGTACACAGTGCAAGTCAGCTCAAATTCTCTTCCTGCGGAAAAGGTGAAGAGACGGTCAACTGACAAGTGCCGTCGTCTATATCCAACTGGTTTCTGTTGAACAACTCTGTCCGATCTATATCTTCCGAACATCCCACAACCGGCGAAACAGAGTGCTAAGGTAACAGCGACCTGACAATGATAATAACAGGAAGTTCAGCATCTTGCCACTTGACACACCGAGCGGAAAGAAAAGTTTGTTGTGCATGTGTGAGAGAGCATCCTAACTTACCGCACCACCCAAGGCCAACCATACACCATTACCGATCCTGGCATCCAGAACATCATCCGAAGCATCCTCGATCCGGTGTCTCGCTACCAGAGCCAATGCGAGATCCAACGCCCATGCGAGCCAAGCCGTGAGGACTGAGAAGAACAGCGAAATGAACGTGAACTGAAAAGTTACATGTCAGTTTGATCTCTTATGATAGAACAACACTTTGCGTCATTGACGAGTAGGATATTGCTCATAATGCCGCCGAGGAGCAGGAAGGAAGTCATTGCTCCATTGCAGAACTCACAATATCCCAACCCCTACTGGCGCACAACCAAGCAAAGAACGACCAGACCAAACTCAATCCTGCAAACCCAGCGGCAATCGCATTGAGGATCAATGATCCGGCTAAACCTTTGATGACAGCTCTGGATAATCCACTGTTATCTAATCCTAGAAAGTTCTCATCGAACGTATAGCCTACTGCTGGGTCGGTACATGCTGCATTGGAGGAGTAATCGAAACCGAGAAAACTGTATTTACATCATAAACATATGAGATGTAAGTCTCGGCAAAGGATCGGTGACGAATCAAATAACTCACCTCGCTTGACCACCCTGGTAACATAGCCCGAAGACACCAGCATTCGCACCCAACGAGGTACTTCCGGTTGTACCACTTCTATCGAATCTTACTTGTAGGAGATAAATGGTTTTGATGATTGGGACGGACAGCGTGACGAGGAGAAGGAGGATGAATCCTGCCACTATGTGATGTCATCTGTCAGCATACTATGATATGGTAGACGGCTTCGAACGTGAAGGGATTTTTCTACTTCACTTACAGGTGAAGAAGAGTGCAGGGAACGCTGCTTTGGCTAACATATTTGTACACTATTGGACTACGTGGGTTCAGAAGGGGTTTGTGACTTATGACTGGAAGTAGGGGATGATGAGTAGCAGATGGATGATACTGAGATGATACAGCTTATAAGTAGTGCACAGCCTATAATGGCTCGAGTCATAGCGATACGTCGGAGTTGAATCATGCTCCAGTTGGTTGAAAGGAACATCACTTGTCATCTGTCATTTGTCTGTGTCAGTGTCATTTCATGTTGATCGATCCTGACGTCATCCACATCCTGTCCTGTCCTCCTTATCACAAGTTGACGGCGTGAGAGGAGCAGATTCTGTACAGAGTACACACGGATACACAGGTACACACGCTTGGACCATCTGTTTCCCATCATCAATTTCAAGCTCAAATTGGTAGATCCGAAGTGCCACACTCACACTCGCACTCGCACTCGCTGCCGTCGGTGATGTCCGGTTAAGATGAGATGGGAGAGTTACCGAAAAGTCAGAGATAACCAGTGCAAAGGTGCAAAGGTAATCGTAAAGTCAGGTCTGATATCCCAAGAGAGGTCCATATTGTAGATACCCAACCCGAAAAGAACCGCTAGGAGAAAGATAGGCATCATGTCCAGCACCCCAACTGTCCTCTCCTCCGACCCATCTCAAGCCCTAGGTCCCTCTCTCTTCCTTCAAGTGCTATCCCATCTCCCTCTTGGATCTCTCACGAGCTGTCTGAGAGTAAGCAAATCATGGGCCGTCCTTATCTCGTCATCGCCTACTACTCTATATAAACCTCTAGCCGCTCAGGTGGGTATTGAGCCTCCTATACTTGATGGACTGTACACCAAAGATAAAGCTACCGCTCAATCGTCCACTTGGTCAAATCCTGATTCTACCAGGTCAGACAGTGCAGGACACGAGGGAGGGGTGAACTGGAAAATTGTAATCAAAGATTATGTAGATTTACAAGGTAATTGGAAAAAGGGAAGAGCGAGATCAAAGTGGATATGTCCAGGTAGGAATACTGTATGGAGGATTAAAATAGATCATGAAGAGGGTACGATCATAACGACCAGTAGGATAGGTGAGCTCCTTTCTGTCTGTTCTTACTTTATAAGCGAGATGGGGGGTCCCAAAAGGATGTTGTTTGTTGATGTGTGGTTGATCTGTGTCTGTGGTTTGACAAGTCACTGCCCGGCGGTACGCTAATCGTGTTTTCGGAATAGATGGTATTTTAGTTTCGGACCTGCAGACTTCAGCTTCAGAACCCCTGTTCGAGTACGAGGAGATAGGTTCATATGCTCATTTGGAGTTCGTCAAGGGCTATGCAATCTTCAATTCCAATGATGGTAAGTTGGTCCAACGAGAACACGATTCACTTAAAGCAATCGTATATCGATTCTGCTGTAACTGATTTCATTGTTTAAGCAGATCGATCATTCGAGATTCACCTGACTCCCACTGCTTTATCGAAACTCCCTCCCGAGCGTCGTAAGAACTTACCACTCAGTAATCGCTCTATCACACATGATAAAGGATACTCATTTACTTTGGAAGAGCATTATCAACCGTCTCCACCATCTAGCGGGTCGGACGAATTGGCAATACCACCAAGAGGGCATCTAACATATTATAAATCGCTTACACCGCGTACGGACTGTTTCGCATTTCGAGCGAGGATAGATAAACAATATACACCCGAGGAGAGATTGGTCTTCGGTACGAGCAGCGATGAAGAGGCTTATATATATGACTTACAATCTGAAAGTAATTCTGAGATGGAGAGGTTTGTATATGATCAGGAAGATAGGGGTAGACCTAATGTATGTCCGTCCGACACCTAACTTATATAGTTTTCCATTCTACCTCGAGTCGAAACGACGTGCTAAATTCCTTCATATAATCAACATAGTATATCGAATTTGACGATTCATACTTATTCATCTGTCATTCCACCTCTGTCAACGTCTATTCACGAACCACCAAGAAGAAATTGACCACTTTCCCACCACCCGTTACTGCTCCTTTCGACGCTGCTTCAGCTATATATACATGCTATGACCCGTCCCGATCGACTAAAAAGGTGAAACCAAATCAAGAAGGTGAGGTGTTGGTGGGAGAGGTGAATGTACAGGGTAAATGGATAGATGATAATGGGTTTGATGGAGTTATGATGGCTTCAGGACAAGGGAGGATCGCAGGAAGGGAATTTGCTGCGTAAGTTTTGATTTCAGATTGAGATTAACATCTTTGTCTGTCCCATTCCAAGTCTACTGATTATGCTTCTTGAGCTGCTTCACCAACCAGTTCACGTCTGCTAAGTGAATAAGGGAGTTACCCAAGCTGATTTTGTATCATCACATAGTGTCCACTATACCTCTAAAGACCTGTTTGCTATCACTAAATCAGGGACAATCTACGCTCTACGGAATTATAAAGATATTTTGGCTATACCTAATCCAGAAACTAGGGATCGAGCGGTAAATGCGAATCTTCTGGCAATAGTAATAAGAGAAAGTTTGAGACAGCTGTCTACTTATGGTGAACATGTGGTGATTACTAGTGTAAGTACTGTTATTACCTGACTCGCAACACACAATTATCCTGATACTTAATTTATGCTCACCTCTGCTATGAAAACTATGCTGATATTCCCTCTCGTCGGAGTAGGCAACAAGCGTCTTTCTCCTTCACACATCTTCTCTCCCTCCTGGACCATACAATACCGGCTCCTCCGACCTGCTCAGACCGACTATCAAATTGCTGAATTTGATGAATGTCCATCATAAAGGTATGGGACAGTGTTCGTGCCTGCAGATGGACCGAGAAAAAATATATGCGGTTTATTGGGCTTTGGGAGAAAGCGAGGCGGGAGGAACGGTAAATTACGAAGGGGAAAGGATCTTGCCACCTCAGGAGGCTATAGGGGATTTCGGATTGTGTGTAAAAGTATGGGATTTCGGATTGGATTTGTCATCGTGATTGTCCTCATGGCAGCGGATATGACTATGGTTATATACGGCATGGTATTGAAGTAGTAAAGCTAAATACTCGGATTGAGGTGTACTGTATACCTTTTAATAGATCGACACATTGGAAATGACCAAAGCAGAGTTTGTCATATCACCATATCTTATCTCAATCAATATGATATCGTAATTAATGCAAGACAAACATGCAATGAGATTACACCTTACAAGACTGTTGAGATCAAAAGGAAAAACTTTCGAGTACTAGCAATGCATCCTAGATAATTTATGTGTATGTGTATAAGTTATGTATCCTCTTTTCTAGTTGCAAAATTCGTTGATGTAATCACACAACAGCTTGACGGACTCTATCGTAACAGCATTGTAAATTGATGCTCGAATACCTGCCGAGAAGAAAAAACCTTCGGAGTCAGCAAATAAAACTAACAAAGCATTTCCATAAATTCAATTCAAGACAAGTCGAATTCACTCACCGCCAACAGATCTATGACCTTTCAACTGTCTAAAGCCTCTTTTCTCCGCTCCCTCCAAGAATTTTTTCTCTTCACCTTCACCCTCAATATTGAACGTTACATTCATCCAACTTCTCGCACTTGAATCTCTCACCACGAGTTTCGCTTTCCCTTTCTTCTCGGCATTTTCTAGTGTTTCATACAAAGTCTGGGCTTTTTCTCTATTCGTTTGTTCCAATCCTTCTAATCCACCTTTATTCTTGATTAGATGTTTCAATACCAATGCACTAACGTAAATAGGGAAGGTAGGAGGAGTATTGTATAAAGATTTGTTATTCGCTAAGATCTTGTATTCGTATGTAATTGGTACAGCAGGTATACAACCTAATTTTGAAGCTTCCGTCGTATCTACCAACAAGTCATTTCGGACAATCAAGACTGTCACTCCCGATGGACCTAGGTTCTTTTGCGCACCAGCATAGATAATTGCGTGTCGTGAAAAGTTCGGTATAGGTCTGGAGATGAAACTGGATGAATAATCCGCTACGATCTCCACACCCTCCGATACCAGGTCAAATGGAAATGCTTCTTTGTCTTCTGCCTTTGGGGGAAATTCAATACCATTGATAGTTTCATTCTCACAATAATAGACATAGGCAGCATCTTTACTGAAGTTGTATTCGTCCCTTGATGGTAGACGAGTCCAAGAAGTTGATTTGGTACTGGCCGCGATTCGAGGTTGACCGAAAGCGGGGCAATTGGGGAATGGCGGTGCACATAATCTCTGAGCTTCGGCATAAGCCTTGGAAGACCATGAACCGGTTAGAACGTAGTCTAATACAGGGGGTTTGAACTCTTCTGCAGGGACGGGGTGGGCGAGTCGATGGGCAGCTAAGAGGTTTAACACCACGGCTGAGAACTGCCCGGTACCACCACCTTGGGAGAAAAGGATGGTGTAGTTGTCTGGGACTTGAAGGAGGGATCGAAGATCGGCTAGTGAGGCAGGCATAGGGAATTAGCTCTGCGATCTGTAGGTACAATCCGAAATCTATAGTCGGAGATCGATCGTATCGGTTTGCTTTGAGGGATGAGATGCACAGGTGTGATCCGCACGAACTGAACAAGGTATAAATCCGAATGATGCACACTATCACTCACCCTCCGCACCTTCTATAACAGCCTTAAACTCCTTCCCTCTATGCGACAATTCACATATACCCATGCCTGTATCTTCATAATTCAAAAGTCCCAACGCAGCTTCCTCCAAGCATTTTGTAGGGAGGGGTGAAGGCCCAGCGGCAAAGTTGTGCACTTGATCTCTTGTAGGCATTTTGGCAATGACAGATTACTGCTGAAGACGGACCAAGATTATGATATGATATTTCTTACTCGATAAGAGGTCTTTAACTCTGCTATCCATCGACAGTTGCAATTCCGGAAAATCAAAGATCCACAACTTAGATGACCATCACTCGAGTCGAGCGTCCATCTTTACATCGACCGTGGGAAACCTGATCCTGGTTGTCCGATCATTCGGAAAATTAAGGTTAATAAGAGCGCGACATACAGTAACTTAGCATCATGCAAATCCCATCATGATCGCAAAATCAGATACCAATCCTGAGAACGTCAGAAAGAAGACCGCGGGAGGATCCTGCAAGATTATATGGGAAAAGTCACAGATGGAGTGTAGAAGATACGATCACTGCTGAGCAGAATCAAACCAACGATAGGAGATTGAAGGAGATACATCAGCACAACTCTTACTCTACTCGGATTCCCGATGACGTTGTGAATCAATTCAGATAGAAATAGAAAAAAAGTAAGTTTCACCTCTATCTCATTCAGATTCCTATCCTCATCCTCATCCTCTGCGCACTCACTTCTAACCTTAACTGCCCATAGTCTCTCTCTTCATTCTTCCCCAAGAATAAAAACCAGGATGAAGCTGTATGATCGCTTTTGATCTGTATCATATCATATCTTCGCTCGAGAATATCTCTTCAAACTCAGAAAGATCTTATTATCCATGTTGTATCGACCCACGACCCGTACGATGGCCTCAATAGACGTGTCCATACGAACTGCCGCTTTGCTCGCTCTGTCCCAAGATGTATGTGCGTTGATCGCACTTACCGTCGAAGCGACTTTGTCTGTCCTCAATTTCATCTATCGGTCAATCCTTGGTGTGTTAGGCTACGAGCGAACGGTTAGGTTCGATCATAGCAGAAGTGTAAGGAGGGAGAGCGGGAGAGGATGTGGAGTGGTAGTGCTAGGTGCTAATGAGGGTGAGTTGAGATGTTCAAATTGGAATCATCAAAGAGGACAGTACATGATGTACACCTGTTTGGTATCCCTAACGCCTCTCCTTTCCACTTCCCCCCATCATCTAATACTTCACGCCTACATCTCTATTCGTCAATTGGTGCATTCAACAGACATCATCCGCTAATACCCCTTTGCACTCTTTCAGCCGCAGGTCAAAGTCTCACCCTCCACCTCGCCAAAATAGGCTACACCGTCTTTCCTCTGATCCCCTTGCCCGCCCCATCTTCACCGCCCACTTCCTCAGCCCTCACACACCTTCTACTCACCTGGTCAAGCGTTCAGAAGAGACTCAGAGCGAGATTTCCTGGTCATCCCGGTGCGGTCGTTCCCGTCATGGTTGATCCAGAGGGTATATCAGATCATCTATCCTCCTCTGCCAGAGGTGATCTGAAGAGATCAACAAACAGCATAAAGGAGGAAATGGGAGAAGGAAGGTTCAGTCATGCTGGAGAGACTGTTCGGGCTTATTGTAAAGATAACAAATTAATGTTGGTTTCGATCATTTGCATCAACAGAAAATCGAAAGTGGTGTTTAGATCGGATCAAGGCAATAATGGATTCAATCTTAGAAGTGCAGGTAGTACTGAGGGGACTAGAGAGGATCTTGATCATACAAATGGATCACCAGTGATGATGCAGCGAAGTTTATCTGCTCCATCCACTTCCAACTCTGCCTCTAATGATGCACATTCGCCTCCTCCTAAAGAAGATGAAAGAAAAGACACTACCTCAGCCAACTCAAATACCATAAGTACCGGTACTGGTACATTGATCAATAAAAGACCTTCTGAACCTATCATTCCGCCTTCGCTACCTTCCACTTCATTAACGATGACTGACGAACACACGATGATCTCATTATATCGATCCAACATCCTTGACCCACTGGCAATAATCAAAGAGCTAAGCGATCTGCTGAGTGTGCCATGCACTCAAGGGTATTCCAATGGTCGGATCGTATTTATAGATGGGGAAAAGGCCAATCAAGGAAGAATCATTGAACTCAACGATTATACTTATTCAGACGAAGCAGTAGTGGGGGCCCAGGAGGGAGGATCGGAGTTTCATGAGAGCAGGAATAAGGTTGTAGAATTTATATATGGGGTGAGGGAGAAGGTTGTTGGGATTGTTAGAGAGGAGATGAGAGGTATAGGGGTGAATGTATGTGAGGTGATTGTTGGTGAGTCCACATACACCTTTCAGTCATTGTACATTACTCAGTGTCTATCTTCTTGCTCCTCGAGCCCTGACGAGAATTTTACTATAGAAGTCACTAACGCCCTTCCTCTTTCTCTTCCCAGGTCCAATGTCTCCTCGTATAGGCACAACGGGGTATCATCTCCGCCACTCAAGTGAGGATAGCAATGAAGGTGCTTCTGCTATCCTTGGTGATACTTTGAAAAGGTCAGCTGAATTGCTCATGATAGGTCGACGTGGCTGATGTATGAGTGTGGGCACTATAGACCAAACTCTGATGTGGATGTGATCCTCAAATCGCCTCGCACGGTCAGAAGAAGTGAGTCCGATTGGCTAGACAGATGTTTAGAGGTCGAGCTGACGTGTTGTCTTTTCCATCAACCCTAGAACGAGAAGTTGTAGGTACACCTTCCTTATCAAGGAAAACGATACATCACTTGTCTAGGGACAATTCCCGACACTGACATGATTACCTAGGCCGTATCGTCCAGGTTCCATCTGCTCACTCGTTTATGGGCAGTCGACGATGCCCTACTTTTCTCCTCCGTCAGACGGGCAATCGAAGATTCCTATGTCCGATACCATCATCGTGCAGGCATTAGCCCATGGGTCGAAGAACTCTTGGGATGGGTGCCCTTCAATTTGGGTTATATCTCTAAGGGGGTGGTCAAGGAATTGCTGAAGTTTGGTTTGGGGGTGGAATGGATTGTCGAAGAGTGGTGGAAAGCACTTACCAAGTAGTGTTTAGGGGGATTTCTTGACATCAATCGGATTAATCTCCTCCCCAATGAGTTTACTGATTGCTAAAAGGATGAAGAGACGATCCGAAATAATCAAAGTCATTCATCTTATTGAATTGAGTCTGTAAATTTTCACATTCACCATTGTCATTATCATTGTCATTGTCATAGCTTTGTTTTTCTAATGATGTTTCGTAAATTTTGTATATCATGAATCCATCTTCACAGTATCTCCATAGTCTTTCCTAATTTAGTCTTATTGTATATCTGTTTTACACGTTGTCATACTTATTCATGACCTTCAATTCATTTATCGTATTTGAACTTTGAAAAGAACGAAAATTGCGAGATGTATTTAATGAAATGATGAGCTTGTAATTAAACATCACTTTGGCATCAAATAAGCCTGCCTGATGAGGAAACAGCCAGAGTAGCTCGGGGTTTTTGCATACACTTTATACAGGACAGAATATCACGGTTATATACATAGATAAAGTTAATCGATACATTTGATATTGTTATACACACTCCATCACAACCTTGCGACTCAATTTGGCATATTTAAACTTCGATTCTACTCATGCTTGTTGTCATTTGATGATTCGGAGGAAGGATGAGGGGGGAAAAACTGAGGTAAAATGGATTTATAAACTTCTTCATCCTTTTTGGAGAATACCACGTAGATCACTCTTGTTACCTGAAATCACAATATCACAAGCAGTCAGAATAACTGTATGGATTCATAGACAAGTCGCTCGAAGTATCGATCAATTCGATGAAACACCAAAATACATGATATGAATGGACTTACCGATTGGTCTTTTTCCAGGAATTTTCTCGTGGTCTCAATAGCTATTTCAGTAGCGTCTTTGATGGGGTAACCGTCTGTTCACATATTTATCTTAGCCTTAGCTATCACAAATTCAAGAAAATGTATTTTCTCTAGGTAAGGTGACTGAACTATACTCACAAACACCCGTTGAGATACTTGAAAATCCAATTACACCCCCTCCATGACTTTGACACAAATCGAGAGAAGTCTGATAGCATGATTTTAACTGTTGAGCACATTTGTCGACGGCACGGGAGGAATAGATTGGTCCGACGGTATGAGCTACGTATTTTGATGGGAGCTATAAACATCCAAATCAATTTAGTATCAATATCGATATATACACACCGAGTCTTACGATCTTTTGATCTCTCATACTAAGAATGTGATGCGGTTTCAACAATGTCACTCACTTCATACCCCTTAGTCACTTTCGTCTCACCCGTCTCAGCACCTCCCAGACCCTCACACTCCTCCAACAACTCTGGTCCAGCTGCTCGATGGATCGCTCCGTCCACCCCACCTCCGCCTAGGAGAGAGGAGTTGGCCGCGTTGACTATCAAGTCTGCCTAGAAGATTAAGTCAAGCATGATATTATGTATCAGGTGAGTACGTTCAGAGATGGGTGTGACAGAATCGTTACGCACTTGGAGCTTGGTTATATCGCCTTTGTTGAAGCAGATCGAACGACATAAGCTTTGTTCCGATTATGGAGGAACAGTCAGCTTACCTCTCCAGATGCTGACTCTTCTATTCAACCCTTCATCATGATTGTATTTTGGCTCGTCTTCCGTTTGGGGAGTCTCGTTGGAAGCGTACCATTCTGATAATGTAGGTATATCTTTAGGAGAAGTAGTCATCTTTCCTTTCTTGGTGGACAGGTTACGGTGGAGGCGAAATCCACTGGATGACCAGGTCCTACTGCGTAATGTGTGAGGTCTAGGTGAACTTTTCAGAATGGCTGTGATGGTTGGGATAAGACGGAGAGGGGGGATGACAGACATGTGGGTGTGAGATAACTGGTTCACCATAAGAAGGAAAGGAAAGGAAAGAATGGTATGTCCATGTCATTGGGCATTGACCGTCTTCACATTGGTGGACTGACTTGACACGTCATTTCCTGCTCATATCACCGCAGCTTAACCTCTTCCAACGCATTCATAGCAATGGTCTGATTCTATAGCTCATGACGAGAAGACACATAAGGGGGGACCTCGTACGAGAGATGGGGCAGGACAGTATGTAAATTCTATGCATATTGTACAACGTGATTGAAGGATGAACATCATCGACTTCATTTCGATCTATTATTCTCCCCTTTGTGACTCCTGCACATCTGATAGCAATCTCTCGCTCATACCTGACAAAAGATAAAAGATGGTCAGTCGTATCTGAGACTCTGATCCTGAATCCAAATGCGCTCACACCAGCCTAATTCTACTGCTCCATCCTCTTCCCGTTGACCGAGACAAAGTGGTAGAACACTATCATAGCCATTGCCGCTATACCGAGACCGTTCGAAAGATTTGTGAGGGTGGTATCTGAGATCATCGTGTGTGTATGACTCAGTTCCTGTTGGATCAGAAAAAGAAGAAGTCAGTCAGCACCTGGTTTAGACTGGAGCATGGCGAGGTGTAAAATACTCGCTTCGGTGATGACACAAAGCTGGTGATTTCGGCGGTCTCCTGACGATCTTTGGGGGATTGTATTGCTGGGTGGATATAGATGCTCTATTTGGTTGTTGTAAATGGTCGAATCAGACTCTTTAACTTGGAATTATACTCTTCGCGCAGAGGATACGATATGAAGAAAGACAAAAGTCAAAGGTGAATCTCATTTCGGTTGTAATCTTAGTTGAGGTTGAGGTTGAGTGTTGCCCCGCCGGAACCACTGTTTATTGATCGCGCCCTCAGCTCAGGCGAATTAACGTCATTATCGTTGCATCTCCAACTCGCTATCAACATCCATCTCCCTCTTATATCTCATGCTTTCGACCAAAATAGCATACAGCAAACACCATGGCAGGCTTCTCTATACATCCACTGCTACCGTCTCTGAAAACCAAGGTAACAGCTATACATCAACATGGTAAATCACCCCTTCTGATTTCAACGTTATCCCATGGCCGTGAGCTGATCCGAACATGGTATAGACGACCGACTATACGTCGGATTAGCAAATGGTTCCCTCCAGATATACTCATGCGAAACCTCTTCTGGGGACGAATTACCGAATGTCGGATTCCTCAAGACGCATGCTCTGGGTAGGAGACAGATAGATCAGATAGGCGTTTTAGGGGAATCCAAACAACTTATAGTCTTATCTGGTCAGTTCTTCCTACTTCCCAGCTTGACGGGGGTCGTTCCAGCTGACATGTCTGTCAGATACCGTGGTCACTCTTTACTCTCTACCTGATTTACCGAAGAAGGGATCTATCGTCCTGAATCAAGCTAGATCAGCTCACTGTTTTGCCAACACCGTGTATACCACCTCCAAAGGGAAGAAAGCCGATTCAGACGCTAAGAATGCAGTAAGGGAGTTGCTGGTAGTCGGGTGTAGGAAGAAGGTGGTGGTTTATGGTGTAGGTAAAGAGGGGCTGAAAGAAGGCTGGGTAAGCTATCTCTGCCCTCCTATGAGCACGGGGAGATGTCTCGCTTATTGTCCTGTCCTGGTGTTTTCTAGGAACTCAACTTACCTCATTCACCTCGAAATATAATATTTCCTTCACCTCCTTCATCGACATTACCAGAAACGATCCATCTCCTCTTCACTCCTCAGACATCTGTGCTACTTCACATCAATCCTTCATCATCTGCAAATCGCCTTAACGTATCTGACATCGCAACGGCGCCTCCTCCGCCGTCCACTTCGTCAAGCTTGACCACCGAGGAGGGCGGTACGACGGGGATAACGATGGGTATGGGAGCTCTAACTGGACTAGGCGGGTATGTAGGACTCGGTGCAAAGTCTTCTGCTCCAGTGGGAGCAAGGACCGTCGGAGGGGAAGTTCTGCTAGCTAGGGATGGTAAGTTGTCAGAGACCTTTTGAGCATTAGCGGAAGATAGCTCATTGCAATTCCGCTTCGTAGATTTGGGTGCCTTTTTGTCGAGCGAAGGCAATTATACAAGAACAGAATCCCTACAGTGGCCTGGACCTCCTGATGCACTAGGTGAGATATTCTTTCAGAGCCACTCAAGGTGACTTGTTGGTAGCTGATCATGGTACGCCTCAATAGCTTTTGCAAATCCATATATCTACTCGGTCGTTCCTGTTATACCATCCTCATCCACTTCAACTTCCTCTGCGGTACTTGTTCCTACTGTTCATATACACCTAGCTCCGACATTAGCTCTACGCCAAGCACTTAGCCTACCAGCCCCTTCGACAGGTGGCCTGGCGGTCAGTCACCTGGCTAATACCAAAGACGCTATACCATCTTCAATACCGGCTGAGAACATGTCCCCTGCGATCAAGATGTTGATTGTCTCCAATCCAACCGATAGACACTTGCTTCAATCAGAAGGAAGCTCAATATGGGCTTTGAGGTCAAGCGATATAGCAGAAGAGGTAGATCAACTGGTCAAAGAAGGTAGAGTAGGGGATGCCATTGGTCTGGTGGAAGCGGTAGGGCAGAATGGGTTATCGTCTGTGAGCTTTGTATTCATGTCGTCATAAATTACCTGTATTGGCCTGGTGAGCTGATCTCATTGTTATAGTCGCGTCGTTTACCCCATCTCAAAACATTACAAGCTGTCACTCAAATTGCTAAAGGAGAATACCAATCTGCCATGGAGACCTTCTTGATCTTCAATGTCAATCCTGCTCTGGTCCTGTCCCTTTTCCCGGCAGAGACGATCTCAGGTAGATTGCATGTACCTCAAGATCGGTGGATGGAGTTATTCAGTGCGGTCGAAGGAGCCAAGCTCGAACCGAACATCAGCCCAGAGAAAGAAGAAGGCGTGGCCAAAGGACTGTTGAAGTCTGTTGCTGGACTAGGTGGATTGACAAAAAAGGGAAGTGTGACAGGTTTGAGGGAGATGGCGAATGATACTGCTAGTATAAAAAGTGTGAAGAGCGTGGATAAAGATGGAGAGAAAGAGAAAGTACCAATAATGAAGGATGAAGATCGTAAGTGGTTCCGCTTATCACATCGATCGATATAGTTGAGGTTGATAAGGATGTGGTTGGTAGCTGTCCCGCCTCGAGCCGCACTGGAAGCATTGATGTACTTCCTATCTGACCGAAGACAGAAACTTGCTGGAGCCATCTCAACACATCCATTACCTGAACAATCCTCTTTCCCACCCTTGTCGTCCCTATCAGCTGAAGAACAGCATAATCTACCTTCGTTTCCATTTACCGAACTCTCGCCTGAACAATTACTCAGAGTGGCTCAGGTCATATATACGGGGTTGATCAAGGTATACCTAGTGGCTAGACCTGTATTGGTGGGAAGTCTATGTAGGATTGAAAATTGGTGTGATGTCGAGGAAGTAGAGGAATTGCTGAAAGCTCAAAAGGTACGTCGGCTTCAATGTTTTTCATCGTGTTCTGTGAGCTGATGCCATTGATGGATACCCGATTAATAGAAATTCGGCGATCTGATAGATCTGTATCAAGGCAAGAAGATGCATTCCAAAGCTTTAAAAATGTTGCATGAGTAAGCTACCTTTTCGATCTTTGTTTAACCATCATGTAGCTGATCACTTGGTAATGTAGACTGGCAAAAGATGAAGAAGATAAACTCGATAGATATCCACCTACGATCCGATACCTTCAAAAGCTTGGTCCAACCGAATTGGAACTGATATTGGAATCGTCAAAATGGATATTTGAAGAGGACCCGAAGATGGGATTGCAGGTCAGCTTTGTTTTCAATGTCCCGTCAGATGACACTCAAGCTGATCATGAATGTCACTTTAGATATTTACGGCAGATGAACCAGAAGTGGAATCTCTACCTCGATCAGAAGTCATGCGGTTCCTTGAGAAGACCAATGAAGAGGCTTGTATCGGCTATCTCGAACACGTCATTAACAGTTTGGGAGAAGAAGGTCCGGATTATCATGATAAGTTGGCTGAGCTGTACCATAGTAGAGTGAAGAGTGAAGAGGGTAAGAGTGGTGATGATGGTAAGTAAAGAATAGCACTTATCTAGAATCAGTGACAGTACTGACCCTGGAGTTTCAGAGAAACGTCAAGAAGCGTATGGTACATTGCTCGAATTCCTGGAAAAGTCAAAACAGTATAGACCTTATAGATTGATCAGTAAACTTGCTGCTGAAGGTGAGTCAGCCCCACTTCGCGTAGATTGATTCCAAGCTGATATATTGCTTTGTATTGTGTAGAGATGCCCGAAGCTCGAGCGATCTTACTAGGCAGGATGGGCAAACATGAAGAAGCCTTGAAGATCTACGTGTACAGGTTGAAAGACTACACAGCAGCTGAAACGTGAGTCTATGTGATCTAAGACGTTGGACAACCAGCTGACGTTGTTTTCCGGTAGATATTGTATTCGAGTATATCCTTCAAATCCTGATATTTTCTTAACTTTGCTCAAAATCTACTTGCGACCATCGTCCATCTCGACCTCGACCAAATTCAATGAAAAGGAAAAACCAGAACCATTATTGGAACCAGCCCTGTCATTAGTATCGAAACATTCTACTTCCCTCCCTGCTTCACCGGTGTTAGACCTCTTACCTCCCCTTGTACCCATTCAAGATGTCCATCAATTCTTTATGCGGACTTTGAGGGACAGTCATACGAGGAAGAACGAATCGAAGGTTCTCAAAAGTCTGATAAAAGGTAGGAAAGAGGAATTGGATAGGATGTTATTGGGGTTGGAAACCAAGAGAGTCAGAGTAACGGATCAGAGAATGTGAGTGGAGTGAGAAATGGAGCAATTGAGAGAGATTTGTCGTCCCGAGAAAAGGAATATCGATTTGGTCAATGACATTTGTTGGGTCAGTGCTGATATCTAGATTTTCATCTTAGATGCCCTCAATGTCACAAACGACTTGGTCAATCGGCTATTGCAGTTCATGCACCCAGGTGAGCTGATATTGACTTATCCAAAGCACGATATGATCCATTCAGCTGACTGGACTTGCTCATACAGGGGTGAGGTGACTCATCTTCATTGTAAAGACTCGTTCAGTAGCAAGCTGGCAAAACTGAGGGGATAGGACAATGCCGTAAATAGGCAGCGGTGGTGTATCGATCTGGTAGAATGTAGTGCCGACATTATTTTGTAATATCCTATCTGTATACGTTTGTATTGGATTCCACATACCTTGCACTTCTTATACCACCATGACATTCATGCAATCAATACCATGCACATATGAATGAACAGACAAATCACATTATTCATCATGTCATGTCACTATCAACTCATTATACTTGACTTTCATATAAATAACAGTCATCAAATCTCGTGTAATTCACAAGTACTGGTGTCAGATATCAAAAGTAAGACCATAGATACAATATCATCGTATTCTACAAGCGACCTCTTTACCATAAGTTTTTAGCCATTGAGCTATCAAATGTTCATCACCCTACTCATGGCGGCCCATCTTTCTTTTTTCTACTGTACAGTAAGGTTCAGTCAAACACGTTTGGTTTTCCCTAATACGACCCGCTCTACTCGCCTTCTCCTTTCTTCCAATTCTTTATGCTGCTCATGTTTGTCCAGCGTAGTTTCTTTATCACCGTCCCTAAGCCTATTGCTATTGTTAACTCCCAGTTCTCCAATCTGGAGCATCTGATTATCCTCGGGTTCGGGGAGATCGTCATCGCCATTTACATTTTCCTGGTGACCGTTCACCGCCAAGCCATTTGCACCAACGACATCTTCATTATCATCCGTATCTTGATCCTCCTCATCAATGACTCTGTTATTTCCATTAGTCGTCTTTCTAGCCGTTTGAACAGACCGTTTGCCCTGCCTCGTACCCCTCAAAGTTGTGTAATTGTTCGTGGATTTTCGAGCTGTCTGAGCGGGGTTTGAAGTAGTCTTCCTTGCGGTTGGTACTAATGCCATCTCGGGCACTTTCCTCGCAGCTCGATTCTTACCGTATTCGATCGACGGTCGAGAAGGTCGAGATTGGCTAGTCTCCTTTGAACGCCTCTTATGACCAGATGTTTCAGGGAGGACTTTGACCGAGGTCACAACAGCAGGTATGACAGTTTTCGGTCGTTTCCTATTTTGTCCTCCGTCTTGCTCTTTATTCTTATCGGGTTTATTCGCTTCGGCCTCATCCTCGATGTCGGTAGATGTCCGTTTTCTGCCTCGGGATGGATAACGATTTGTATTCGGGTGGACATCGGATACCTGTCGATCAGACGTGCCGGCAAGCTGTATAATCTCGACAGCTGTTGAAGTCAAGGGAAGTTCGGTAGCTGGAGGAAAATCATCGTCTATGTGGTTGTCTGACTTATCCCGAGAGGTTCCCGGAAGCTACACTCTATCGTCAGCTGCAGATTACTTGAGCTTACTCAGATAGGTCTACGCACTATCGCAGGTTGAGGGAAATCACCATCCTCTTTGTTCGTGTCCGGAGCATCTAAACTCCCCTGAAGTCCACTCCTGCCATCATCATCGTTGAGCTACGTTGGCGACTGATTAGTTTCTCCACTCACCATAGTTAGACAAAATTGGACTTACGCTAGAAGCTTCCGGAAGATCGCCATCTGGCTCAACAGCTTGAGGTAATTCAGGTTGCGGGAAATCGTCATCATCACCTTTGTCATTCCGAGTATCCAGGGTCATATGATTCCCATCAAATGCATGATCATGATCGATGTCCAGCTATTGTATTTGACAATCAGCATCTTTCCCCAATGTACTAAGATTTGGATTGACTTACGCTTTCAGCTGCAGGAAAATCGTCAATCTCATCCACTGTTTGAGGTTCATCCACTTGTCCGTCAGGTAAAAGCTGTGCTTGTCATCAGCCTTCCGCAGATTAGTACCTCATAGAGACTGTCTTACATTGGCAGGTCCCGGGAAATCATCATCGTTCGTACGTACATGGACATCATTAACATTCGCATCAACGTCAAGCTATTCAAGGCATCAGTCAGATGTAGATATCCTTATGCGATTGCAAATCACTTACTTCGACTGCTGCTGGAAAATCATCATCATCCACATCGATTTCCACATATCGAACAGGTTTTACCGCTCTATGTCCATTCACAGCTCTGCCATTAGGTTGGCCACCTTCCTCCCCGTCGTCTGCATCAATTGCTTCATGTTCATCCTGATCATTCGCATTGTTACCTTGCAATCCCTCGGCTTCATCCTCTGTTCCGATATCTTCATTGTCCTCTTCTTCCTCGTCCTCATCTTCTTCCTGTTCATACCTCTTGTACTCTTCCAATTCCTCCTCGTACTCCTCTCTTTCCCTCGTACCTCTCGCAGCCCATGCTCTAACCCGACCTTCCACTCTTCTACCTTCGTTCTGTCTTCTTTTCACTGTAGTTCGTAATTTATCTTTCATATGTTGCGTATTGTACCATCGCAGTTGTTTACCGAATCTTCCAAACTCTCCATAAAGGTCCCATACCATCCTTAAAGGGTATTCTTCTTGTATAGGTACTTTCTGTACTGTTCTGTATAACAGTAATTCCTCTTCCAAGGTCCACTTTCGCTTCCCCGTCAATCGGCAATAAATCGACGAGGAAGTTGAAGTTTTACCAAACAATGTGGATCTCTTGTTGGAATATCCCTCGACAGGTGATATGCACAACTCATCAGGTTCAAGGGGTGATCCATCTTCGTCATGAAGAAACGGATCGTCCTCGTCCCTTATATACCGTGCACTTGAACCTCGTTGTCGACGTACTCCACCTGGATGTAGAAGATTTATGAAACCATGGAGACCAAGCATATCCTCTTCATGTTCTGTTTTGATGGTAGGTTCTCGAGATCGGGACATCGATCTGAAGGATGAAGATGGCTGGAAGAGAAGTCGTCGATCTTCAAGACTCTCGTCCGGATCCATTGGGGCAAACGAATGAGCATCCTGAGTTCTTCGTGGCCGGGGAGAGATATATGAGCCATGAAAACCTGGTTGGGCGAGTCCAGTCTCTTCGTTTCCTGCCTGATCAGGCTCTGAAATATCCCTATCATTGTCTACGTGATTGACAATCTCGACGTTGCGATTGTAATGAGGACTGCTGGTACCGGTGCTTGTGTGGCCTACAGCGAATTGCGACTCAGTAGGCAGCAAATCGGCAAACTCATCATCTTCGTCATGACCGTCAACGGAAGGTGGACTTGCTTCGCCGTCTGCAAGACCAACAAAGTTGAGCTGAGAGGCTGAGGGTAGGATATCTTCGTTGTTGTCATGATCCAGTATCGCATTCTCTTCGTCTTCAACAGGTTCATCTTCCTCTGACTCCTCGACATATAAAGGCGAGGTGAGGCTAATAGACTGTTCGAAATTGATGGCTTTAGGTGTCTGACGGGAAGAGCGTGAAGGTGATGCAACAGACATTCTTTCCGCTCGCAGGGGAGTTGGAGAGGTGACCAAACGCATCGCGTTAGAAGGAGAGATGGCATGGTAAGCCGGAGTGTCGTGCGTTATAGGAGATACAACATGATCAACAAGTAATCTAGCATCGACGGGCGTTTGGCGGAGACTGCTAGAAGAAGGAGATTCGTGGCCATCGACTGATTGACTTTCCCACGTCACTTGAACAGCATCTTCCTGCCTTTTCGTCCAATCAAATCTTGGTCCATTCTGCCTCTGTCCGCCTGATCCTATCTGACCGTTGTTCGGTATTGCGAAGTCGACATCTTTCACCGCCCAATCACCATCGTCATCTGAATCTTCATCATCTATCGTCTCATGGGAACTGGATCGTAGAAAGACGCCTTCTGCCAAAACAGGGATCTGCGAATCTACCTCATCCATATCTTTGGCATGGGTCTCTGGTGCAGTGTGATCGTGCGAATTGTGATCGTGATCTTCTCTCTCTTGCTGAGCCTTTTCTTCAGCTTCCAACTCCGCGGCAGCGAATTCAAAGATGTCCATATCTATCGGTATGTCATCTCCCATTGCGACTCGATCGGTGTCTTCGGATCCTTCTTCACCTTCTTCCTCGTCAGTGTCCTCAGACCAGTTTGCAATTTCCGTATCATCCCTTTCAGCCTCGGACGAACTACCTTCATTGTATTCCAGAAGAGGTGGTTCATAAACATGAGAATGACCGATGAGAAGCTGTCTTCGCCCTGGAGTGAGCTGCAATACATAATAGAAGGTAAGCTATATGTCGCCGTCTGAAGTCATTGGCAAGAAAGCTTACCAATGCAGTTATCGGACTGGCCAGAATCTCATGCTGGATATGAGCTATTATCTCTTTCCTGAACTCGCTGAAAGGGTATTTTCGACGTAGAACGGCGTGATCTGTTTCTGCGAGCTGATTGAGACGAGAGAGGTATGAGATCAGTCGATCCCCTTGTGCAAGGTGCCCGTAATTGAGCTCACCTCATCAATCCTCTTCTGAGCGATAATTCTCCACCTCTCTTCTGCATCTGCTTTCTCCTCACTGTACTCCTGACTATCGAAATCTTCTGAAATACTCCACTGTCCGAATCTCCCTACGGCAGAAGGTGAGAAGAGCTCTGCTAACAGAGTATTCGGAGAGGTGGGAAGGATAGCACGCAATAAATCAGGATCTTCCACGGAAGGCTGTTGATATAGCAGAGCGATCTACGTCCACACAATGTTAGCTTCGAGGGAAAGACCTGATGGTGACAAATCGTCTACACACCTGAGTAGCGAAATCCAACCACAATCTCAATGCTATGTCACTTGTCCTTTTCTCTGCAGGAACAACGATCAACCAAAACTTCTTCCAAGCTATCAGGAGCAACGCATTCCTCATTCTGACCCCTTTGATAAGCTCTGAATCATGTTTTCCGTCCCCCTTAGTCCTTGTATTCCGTCGAGGTGCATCTTCATCCTCATCATCTATGTCAAGATCCAGCGATGGAAAGGATTGGCAAGCTTCGTCGGGTCTAGACAAGGTCCAAACGAACGTTGCGAGGTTCGACAAATCGATCGCTCTAGTCAAAGCTTGGGCATTGAGGGTATCTCGGATCTGAGAATGGAGCGACCGTAGGATATCAGTGTAAGATGGGAAAGGAGGTGACCATGGAGGAAAGAGGTATGATTGGCGAATTCCTAAAGTAGTCACATCAACGACCACTCGTAAGCCAAGGTTGTGGGAGTACTTGCCATATAGCCCTTCCCAGGCTTTCTTCACCTCATCATTTACTGAACTCCTCCTTCTATTTGCACTTTCCGCTCTCAATGCCGATTTTACAAGGATCACAAGACAATCTCCAGCTACGTCTGCCAATATATTTGCTCTATCGTTGATAGTCATCCCCAAAGCATTTTCCCCGGTCAAAGATCTCCGCAAGACCACTTTGCCTTTACCTTTCCCATTGGTCATTGATTTCGTGGGCGTTTGGATAGGGGATGTCAGTCGTAATGATAAATGAGATTCAGCAGAGGTCTTCCTGCGATGTCTCGTTGAGTTTCTGATCGAAGAGGGCACATCAACTGGTTGAAATGATACTGATCTCCCTCTACGTGTCGACTTGGAGAGATTCTTTGAGCCGGGATTGGCAGTGGGAGAATCAAGATGACCTTCATCATCAACGGTAATGTTCCAAGATGTCCTGCCTGAAGGGTTGTAAGGTAGTCGGGAGGGGCCACTTGCAGATGTAGAGAAAGGCCGAACTGAGATCTTGTCAGGAGGCATCCTGGTGATCGAAGATATACATCCAGGCGTGCTCAAGGTCTTTTGATCTTTGGGAAAGAATTGAGAATGAGATGCGAGAAGCGATTTCAATGACTCCCACTGTTCGTTGAATCCTAATTCTAATCTTTGAGGTTGTTGTTTACAGAATACGCTATACATGGAAAAGTGATGACGTGGGCAGATGAGGCGAGCTGCACGACACGATACAGCCACGTGTTGCAACACGCAGCAGGAAATTCAGGTAAGTTATAGCATCGAGACGTGTCGCATACGTTCAAAAAAAGAGTAAGCTGGGGTCTATCTATCTCTTATCGTCTTCCCGTCTCGCTTCTCTTTTCAAGAAGCAAATAGTAACGAACAATAATGGCTGAAGAGAAAACCACTGCCAACGGCAGTGCTGGTGCAGCTCAAGGGTTCAGAACGTAAGCTTCCGCTCCCTCATTTGGTGAAGTTCAGACTGGTTTCGCTTACATGCTAGTATAGTGCAAACTATCCAGCTATAGCCAATCCCCCCTTCCCAGCGGAAGGTTCAGCGGCATTCTCAAATTATCAACTTGCCTTCTGTCTCTTCTTCGGTCCATGGCTAGTCCAAAAATTACTCCCGTTCAAGACTGGGTGGTATTTCTATTTCTTCCTTTTCATCCTGTTGGGTGTGCCCATCGCAATTGGTTATTGGACTTTCAAGTCCAAATACGGTGCTAGACTCAATGAGAAAGCTGTATTCCCCGGTAAACCCCTCAACACCTATATCACCTTGAAAGATGACAAGTTGAAGAAATACAATTCAACCAACAACAAAATCCCAATGCAAGTTTTCCACGATGCTTATTTTGCCGGAAAGGCCGATTTCAACGGTGATGTACTGGAAGTAATGGAATGGAGACATGATTGGGCTTCTTTCGAGTTCACTCCGGAGGTGTGTCCAGTTGTTCCGACTGTCCACATCATCTATATTCAATATGGAATTGAGCTGATGATCATCAACGTCCGAACGATTGTAGTTATTCAAATACGTTTTGTTCAACCTCATCCCAGATGTGATCATCCATTCCCAATCCCAAGATGAAGAACAAGTTCGAGATCATTACGACCGAGGAGACGATTTCTACTCCTGGTTCCTTGGACCTCGAATGATCTACACATCAGGTGTCATCTCGGATATCAACAGGATGGAAACCCTGGAGGAATTACAAGATAACAAGTTGAAGATGGTTTGTGAGAAATTGGATTTGAAACCTACCGATAAAATGTTGGATATCGGTTGTGGTTGGGGTACTTTGGCTACGTTCGCTGGAAAGAATTACGGATGTGATGTTACAGGTGGTAAGTCGGAATACTTCCTACACATGTAATTTTAGAAAGGGTTAGAAAGAACCTTCGCTTATAATCATCATCACGATTCAGTTACCTTGGCCAAAAATCAAACTCAATTTGGTAATCAACGACTCAGAGAGAACGGTGTACCCGAGAACCAAGGTCGAATCTTATGTATGGACTACAGGGATATTCCCCACTCAAAAGGTTATTTCAACAAGATCTCATGTTTGGAAATGGCCGAGCACGTTGGTATCAAAAGATACGGTACTTTCCTTAAAGAAGTTTACGACTTATTGGACGACGATGGATTGTTGGTTTTCCAAGTGGCTGGTATTAGAACTTGTTGGCAATTTGAGGATCTCAACTGGGGTTTGTTGTGAGTAAGATAAAACCGCTATCCGATATGCTTCCACACCATCCACCGTATAAGTAATACCAGCTGATTTGGTCTTGTGATCTTTATAGCATGAACAAATACGTTTTCCCCGGAGCCGATGCCTCTCTGCCTTTAGGATGGGTTATCAAACAACTTGAATCTGCCAATTTCGAAATCAAGACTGTCGACGTATTGGGTGTTCATTACTCTGCTACTATCCACAGATGGTATTTGAACTGGGTCAGCAACAAGGATAAAGTCATTGCTAAATATGGTGAAAGATGGTACAGGATTTGGGTTTACTTCTTGGCTTATTCAGTAATGTAAGCTGTTTGGATGTTTGAGCGTAGACAAAGAAGACGACAGCTGACAATATGCGATTTCTCGATGTTTATAGCTCGTCTAGGTGAATACATATCTTTCGGATGTTTGACAAGCAAGACATTTTTTTGACTGATCATCCGTTTTCCCCGTGTTTATAGACAAGGTTCAGCCTCGGTATTCCAAATCACCGCTCACAAGAACCTTAACGCTTTCCACAGAGTGAGTATATTCATCCATTCATATAGGGAGATATGATGTATAGCTTGATTACTGATTCGCATCACTCTAGGTCGAGGGTGTCACATCACATGGAAATGTCTTGTATCATACTGCCAAGAAAGCCGAACCTGTCATTTCTCATCAAGATATGTGGGCCGATCAAACTCTCCATTAAGCGATCACTTCACTTCAGAAGTGTCGCTTGTTTGGGTTGGGTAGGCGGGTGTAAATGTGCTTGGGGGGAGGAGATAGAGGATGTGATACGGGATATGCGATAATATAGACACATGAAGGATATTTCGCATATCCTACTCTGAATATGCATGAACAAATCATAGATATAGAACGAAAAGTACGATAGAAAAAAGGAAACGAAATGAAAGCAACGGAAAAGTAATTAGTCAAATGGAGAACAGTCAATTCAAAAATGCAATTATATATATATATATATATACAGCGTGGGATTCATGTTCAGCTGTGAATTAGTAGAATATGATTGCAAATTGCTCAAGAGGCCTGCATAGTGCTTGGAGAGATAAGTTGTTCCCACTTGATTCTACAATTACGAGAAATTATATGTTCAATCTCATGTGTGACGATTGCGAGCAACTGAGCATCAACATGTCAATCAACCAATTCACCATATGGCTACCCATTTTGATGTGTAATATCGTCCATATCCTCATCGGTACTGATTCACAAAGTCAAAACGGCCACTTCCAACCCAGTCCTGTTTTCCAACTGATCCCTAGGTTTACCTATGAAATCTTCCGTCTCAGCCGTGATTTCCCTCCAATTGGCATTCAAGACCATTTCTATATCCCTCATATTCCTAGCCAAAGGCTTAGCCATCACCTCTTCTTCCTCTTCCTCTTCGTTGGTATGAAGATGATTGCGGTCATGGTTGAGTAAGTGTTCATGATGTTCAACACCATCTTTATGAGCTTCCTCAGGTGATTTCACTTTCCTCTTTCTCAATCCTTCCTTATCGTGCGCATGTTTACCATCATACGAACACCAAGAGTGGGCGGAACCTTTTTCAGTAGGACGAGGTTGACGTTCGGGTATACCTAGGATATCAGGTGCGCTCATATCTAACGATGGGAGGAAAGGCTGATTCAAGTGTGAGAGAACTACATGAGAGGCCGGGATGTGCGTAGGGAACTGTCCAAAACGAATCAAGGTAAGTCAAGCCGAAATCATCATGTAGGTAGTAAAAGTAGATGAAGAGACTTGGACTTACCGCAGTCACCTGAGCGATCTGATGAGCGATCCTCAGAACATACTTATCCAAATCCAAATCACTCTGATCATACGCAAAGGGCATCTCGATCTGCATCCCTATCTCCAAGAAACCTAAATAAATCGTAGCTGTCAGAGCCACCGCTGGGATAGTCACCCATCCGATATAATTGTATACCTGAAATGGGAGGAAGAACAAGTATATGTATACCGTCAATCTGAGATGAAAAGTATATGCGCTGGGTATTTTCTCTGTGGCTAGTTTTTCAAGGTCCGATATGGCTTTCTGCAATTCCATTAATGTCGTTAGTGTCGGTGAGATTAGGGAGGAATGCAATAATCCTCGGGTTATCAGGTCGGTGATGTATGCTTGGAGATACATCCTATGAACATGGATCCACCATCGTCAGTAACGTTCTTCCAATATAACTCGTTATTCGTGAACTCGACTCTTTGGTACAGTGACACTTACAAGATCTCCTGAGGTATTTCCATCGTACTACCGATTTTCCTCTTTCTCTTCCCTCCTTTTGCCCTCTCATTATCTTCTCCAATCTTATGCCATCTGAACCAATCGTAAACTATCTTGAAAATTCTAAGGGGAGGGAAGAAATCCCACATCTTGGGTGTAGGCGGATGTCTAGGTGGCATCAATTCAATAGTTGTCAAAGTGATATTCTCTCCTTCTGAACCTAATCCACCTCCCAAACCTGGTTTACCCGATCTAACAGTTTGCAAAGACGATCTCTGTCGGCTCAAAGCGAATACATCGGGATTATCAACCTGAACGAACGACTTGGCACTTTGGATAGCTAAATTCTTAAATGCTTTGGGATCGGTAGTCGAGCCAGTATACGTTCCATTAGATAAACCTTTTTCGGGATCGAGGAATGGATCAGGGATGTTATCACGTTGATTAAGCGCATCAGTCCTAAATGCCACAGAGGTAGTTAAGGGAACAGCAATGGAATTGGTGAATTTTCCAGCTTTCTCACGAGGTAAGCCGTTCTGCCATAGCGCAAGGATATGTGATCGGTTGATTGGTGGGTAGGCCGATGGGTTGTATTTAGGTAAAAAAGCGATCAGGTGGTAGAGATCAGAATAGAATGGTCCCGTTTCACCTCGGAGAGCATGTTTCATCGATACAGCGAATGCTTGAACCTGACAAGTAAGTACAATATTGGACAAGCAGCTGTATCAGCTGGTTGACCTTTATGTGTGTGCCGAAAGAGTGACACACGATATAGACCTTTACAAACTCACCAAACCGATATAAGTCTTCTTCTCAATCAATCCCTGCATATTCAGCCTAGCTTTTTCCTCTTCCTTCTTCCTCTTCTCAATCTCTTCTTGGTTCTCAGCTGCATCCGATGAGGACGACGAAGAATGAGTAGAAGACGGTGCCGTACTATATCCATCTAACGTTTCTCTTGATAATTCCTTCTTCACTTGCTCCTTCTCCTTTTCTTTGTCTTTATCATCTTTCTTCTTATCGTCATCTTTGGGTGGTGGAGGTGCGTTGGGTACCTGCATCCAGAATATCATTGCTAATTGCCTAGAATTAGAGGTCAAGTTGGACCAAACGTTACGTCCTGTTTAACAAATGCTTTGTGTCAGCTTGATCAGATCTCAGAACCATGACTTTTAAAAAGCTCACCATCCCACCATCTTCCGTAGGAGCTGTTTGTCTTGAACGAGACGATCAAAGAGCTAAACCAACATGTAAGTTATCTATATCGACAAAACAAAACAGGTGGACTTACACGATAGTACCGAGCACGGTGAGCATCACTGAATTGATACCCAGACTAGTACTGGTGAATCTACTGACGCAGCATACCACTGTACGTTACCATGATGATCAGCTTGTGCCTCCCATCTTCGCTGTAAATGATGTATGGTAAGCTCACTCGTGGCTATACCAGAGAAGAAAAGCACCATAGGCCAGATATCACTAACCGACCATGATACGTTAGTTCCACAGAGTTCTAGCTATTGGGGTATAGCCCACTCACTCTAATACGGTCGAAGCGAACTTGTACGCCGTCCAAGCGAAGGCATGTTTGAGGGACGGCATGGTGTTGGTGTTGATTCCGGCTTTTTTTATCGGTCTTTGATGATTTGTCAAGATCAGGACCAAAATCAAGAAGGGATGTCTGCAATTATGGTGAATCTCGACGAGTAGACAGAAAAAGAATGTAAGAAGTAGAGAAAGAAGACGAGAACTCCTTGTGGGATCAGTATGTGATATAAGTGAGCAAGGGAAAAGAAGAGGATGAAAGGATTTGCTGTTTTATATAGGCAGTCATCTTCATTGCGGAGGTTGAATTCGCATTGTCCTCGTGTGAGCAGTCGTTGGTCCAAGAAACGCCTCCTGACCGTGTTTTTGATGGTGTCGGGATGATCATGGTTACCATACTCATCGAACTGAGAGACACGCACTTTTGCATAGTTTGTGAAACGCAAATCAAGGATCATGACACACTTTTTGACCCGCACTTTCCTACATCATTCGTCGCACAGCAGAGTCTCGAACGTAGGGACACATTTGATCAAATGTATCCGCACAGATCAGATAGAGGGGTGGTGTGAGTGTCACGCTGTGTATATCTGTGAATTAACAATAATCATAAGAGTGACGAGTGAAGAGATACCCTCCTTTGAAACCCATTCCCATTGATTCAAATCCACCTTCAACCTTGACTCGATCGTAATTTGATTCCGTCTCATATCTGTATTTCAAGGCACCCACTTTCATTCACTCTGACTTCCAGACGGAAAACATGATCTTGGAATCGCTCGTCTCGGTGGATCAAACTGTACAAGAACCGTCGAAGGACTGCACAACCATAACCATAAACATATCAATCCGAATTCAACGGAAATATTTAGCCGATATGGAGACCTACACCTTACCTTCCTTCCCATCGGGATATTCGACAATCCACCTATGTTACTTCCAAAACGTCAGAAACTCACCCGAGATCAAACAACGATTGGTCGTAGCAGCCACTACGAAAGGTGAGCAAGGTGAGAAACTAAGGAGTGAAGTGGATTTCGGTTTCTTGGAGGGTGATGTGGTGAGTATCAGACATGACTTGTTCTACTCGATCAACGAATTCATCTCAACTACAATGTGAGATTACAGGAATCCTGCTGATATTTGTTTGATAGTTGGTATCAAAAGATCATCTCTTGACTTCCATCCTCACTACCCTCTTATATTCCTTCCCTTCGACTTCAGCCTCATCCTCCAACGCAATACCATCCATAGAACCTCTATCAATCTCACACGCAAACACACCTAACAAACCAAAAACACGTACTCATAATTTACATTCCGAAATATTATTGACTCTATCTCCAAATAATAATATAACCGATTCGATACGACGTCATGGGATATCCGACAGCACGACAAACCTCGTCGTGGTGAAATTTACGAATGCTCAGCAGAGCCAGGAGAGTGTATATGAGAGTCTAAAGAGGGTTGTAGATGGGGAGCTGGTAGGGTTGGATGGTATTGAGGAAAATACAGATTGGACGAGGGTCGATAAGGTGGGTTTCCGAAAGGACATTTACCATTGCACACTCTTGAGGATCATACATCATATGATAAAGAGTAATACTGACTGACATAATCCGTTGTTGATTGATTAGATATACAAATTATCAGAATTGAATGCTCTCAAATCATCGCACACTCCAGAAGATATATTCAACAAGAAGAAATCAGCTGTGATCAGTGCAGTGGGTATCAAGAATGTCATATAGACTTGGAGTAAAATTATAGACAAAGAGGGAAACATCCGAAATGGAATGTTCAGTCATAAATCAGTGACAGGTGATCGCAAAAGACATGATCAACCATCATCTTAGACCCATTTGTTTAGTGTACAGTCACCAAGACTCAAGAACAATGGTAAGATAGATTTTCAGTACCGTCTCAAGCTTCAATATGACCATATCAATATCTCACCTCGGTTCTGGACATAAATACCCTGCATTTCCCGTATACCGTAAGCTATATACATCTCGTTGCATACATGCATCATCACTACATTACGCAGCAATACTTAACAATCCCATCCTTTTCCCGGGTTTAGCAGCCACCACTGGACTTCTGAACTCGGTTCCAGTTCCAGTGCTGGTGGTGATAGTAGGTGCCCCGAACCGTAACAACGCAGCGTTCCTGCGGGTATCATGTGAATGTCCTTTGTCACTTGCTGGTGGTGGTGGGGGAGGTAGATGGGAGAGGAGAGGATACAAGAGAAGTTGCGATTTTCTTAGAGAATGATCTATGATTTGTTGAAGTTCACCAAGAGTGAACGAAGGAGAAGTCTATGAATACAATATATATTAGTTTACCTATCCTTGAGTAACAGCAGTAAGAACGGAACTTACCTCTTTCAATATCCTTATGATCAATTGATCTTCACCCACTTTCTCTCCACTTATATTGATTAAGAACCCTATATCCACCAATAACTGTATCCTACCCTCCATAGATATCTCTTGGGTCTTCCATCCTTCCAATTTTTTCGCACTGTCTACAAACCCTTTAACTAATTCTTCTACAACTGTCAAACTCGAGTTGAGCGAAGGTGGTATACCGAGTGAAGTAGTGGCCTTGACCAATGATTGAAGAGATACCATGATGGGATGAGAAGGCGATGAAGGTAAATCCCCTAAGTGCAGATCCTCCGTTAATCTCACCCTCAAACAGTTGCAATTAGGTATGCACTCACCTTGCCAAGAAGACTTGATCTCCTGAGATCCTCGATAGGGGTCGAAGAGCGGAGCAAGCGAGACGAGTGCTTCTTGGACCGATCGTTCTTTCCATTTTGTCGTAGATTTCTCGAAAACAGCCAACAAAGACTTTTCAACGTTGTCTGTGCAAGATCAACGAGATCAGTCATCCCGCGCAATATATACTATGTAACCTAAACCTAAAAACATAGCTCACCTCGATTAATTTTTCCATATCCAGCTATATCATCCAAAAACCCACTTTCCTTCCCATTACCAAGGTACAGCGCGACCCTCCCAATGAAGATTTGAGCTTCGATCCCAATCCTGCCATCTCCTCTTGCCGATCCCATACTTTCCAATACCGTATCCAATACTTTGATCAAACCATCCAGAGTGTCATTTATCTGTTCTGAGTAAATATCATATAACGACTCAGGCAGATCAGACATATCCTCTTTGATATTCTGAGCCGTCTCCTCCAAGGTGTTCAAGACGCTATCCAGGACGGGTGTCCTGTATGAAGATCGCTTGCGGAGAGTAGAGCGGAAATTGGTGAATGCCATATTATGCGATGTGGCTGAGAATGCTGCACTGGCTGTAGGGCCTGTGGGGAACGAGATATCTGAGAAAAGGATCGATTCAGGTGATACTTCTGAAGATACAAAGTCCATATAAGCTTGAATGTCCATAAGCGTTATCTATTTGGAATTTGCTTTACCTATTTTTTCAGAACCATTCCTCACTTTCTCTCCAGCTTCTCGTATTTCTTTCTCTGCATTATCCACTAACAAACCCAATTTTTCACTCCAGACCTCTTTCACTCTCTTACCCCATTCATCCTCAAGTGCTAATCCGATAGCTTCCTCGAATTCTCCTTTCTGCAATAAACTATTCAGAGAATTCCTTACTGCCCAAATATCCTTGACGTTCTTTAAATCTTTCAACCAATCAGGTATAGACCCCTTCAACAAGTTGATCGATCCTTGCTGCCATGTGTTCAGGATATCAGAAAGGGTGGGTGATGTCGAAGGTGTGATAAATGGTGTGAAACCTATGATGTTATTTGGCAAGTACCTTAGGAGTATCTGACTGGATGGTAAATTCTGGATGATCTCCGAGGAAGTTATAGGCGGTCTATTCGGTACTCCATTCGAAGAAGGAGGAGTGTTGAGCGAAGGCGTGTATTTTAGAGGTAGGGAGATACTAGCTAATCTCGAGGCTCGTCGTTGATGTGAATTCTGTCTGGATCTGACCGGCGGTGGACCAGATGTCGTTATAGAATTCGTGCTCGCAGTGATATCTCCCACTTGGATCAATTTCATCATCTCCTCGATGAGACTTTCATTCTGCCCTAGTGATATATTCTTTTCGAACACCGTCTTGACAGATGATACAGTCTCCAGCATCAAGGTTACTGAATCAGTTATGATACTTGATATCGTCGAACGTTCTTGTATGATTGATCGGGTGATAGCGGCAGCTTGTATCCTTGAATTAGACCTTTTACGATTTCCTTTCTCTTTCTCTGGCGATTTTGCAGAATTCGCGTTCACCTCGACATGTTGTAAGGTATCTCTGAGGGCTTTGGTGCGCTGAGAAAGTAACAAGTCTAGGGCGTCTGAGACAGGGAGGTTGTCCAATAAGATGATAGCTAGGATAGTTTCGGACAAGGATTTTGAGTCGAGTTTCTCTCTGGTCCGTAGAGACGCTGTGGCCCTCTGGACAATTTGTGTTCGGAAGGGAAGGAGGGTTTCCCATTGTTTTTGTAGAAGGGGGAGGTATGCCTGTAAGATGGCAACCATTCTCAGCTGCAATTCTTGGTTACAACTGAAGAGTTCAGCTCACCCCGTTCTGTTCTTCTGGCATAGTGTTCAAGCTCTCTTTGACTACCCTAGTAATTAACCATAAGAAGGCAGCATTTAGATAATTATGATGAGCCAGATACGAGTAGAGAGCTAATCACAGTTGTGGTCAGCTGACTTCTGTGTACGATCCACACTAGTTTGACAGCTCACCCTCCGGAGCATCCAACAGCAATTTCATATGAGCAGCAGTAGGCAGCATATTAATCAAATCATCTTCCTCGGTTGAATTGGCATTCCCATCTTCCGAATTATCACCGTCCAGAGTGATGTTTACATCTGGATTACTACATGATCTGGTTACTTCTCTTAACGAATCTGAGAGTCTGAGCGAAGATGCGTGGAGGGATTCTATTTGCGTTGCCGAAGTGAGGAGATCACGATATCGCGTACTACGGAGCAAGATTTCCCATGTCAGCTCGTCCACCTGGGCTGATAGAACAGTATTCATCTCCACTGACCCTACCATCAACCTCAGCTCTGATTGCTTATTCAACGCATCACTCCTCATTTTACTTTCCACCCTTCTCACCTCGTTCACAGGTAACCTCCTAAACACCTCGTCAGGCTCCATGTTCGCCCAATCATCTTTCGAAGTAGGTGTCAAAGTCCCACTTCCCTGCCCATCGGCATTGATACGTTTCCTCCTTCCGACTCCCAAGATGGTGGGAGTGGATGTGTCTGCAGCAGAAGGAGCGATGGAGGGCTGACGGAAAGTGCTGGGAATGGAGGGTGGAGGGACATAGGAAGGTGTCCGGATTGAACGTCTGGAGGAAGATGCGTCGGGGGTATTGTAGGTGGGCAAGGTCGGGTAAGGGGATGGTCCGGGGGTGGAACGGACTGACATGGTGGTGGAGTCGAGCTGCAGACACAGCACTGCACAGCTGGTGCTATATAATATGGATTCACAGCAGTCTCAAAATGAGTGTCACTCTGTTGACTTGATGGTTATCATCTTGGATGATGGATATATGTTGTTCGTGTCGTTGTCGTTACCATTAACGTGGTCTCGTTCAGGGCAATCCCACGCAAAAACAGGCGGCGACCTCCGCAGCTGATCGGTTATCTCTCGAGATCATCTTCGAGTGTCTCTCAAGCGATGTTTTGAAGCTGTTCCTTTGTGATTCATTCTCTTGGTCTTCCAGGCAAGATGGCGATAGTAGAGGATAACACAGCTGATGACGCCCAGCTGGAAGACAAATCGATCTCCAGGGAGGAGCTGACCAGGAATATCGAGCAATTGACGAAGCGGTTGATAGTCCCAGCTGAATTAGTCCCGGGGTTTATGGCGAGTCGAGGTATGTCTCATCCTATATTCACCCTGCTTTGAAAGCTGATATACGAAAGGACATGCAGATGAGGATGGTCTGTCACGATATCGAAGCGAAGCTCTGAATATCCTATACGAAGTGAAGAAGAAAGTGGAACATCCATACTGGGAAGAAATAGAACCTGAAATTCAATTACGATTGATGAAAAACGTCCTTCGTCTCAATGGAGCCAAAGACCCATGGTCTTCTGTGGAGATACGATCCATAATACAAAGTAAGCTAAAGTCTCCGGTATCGATTCAATAATGAAAAATGAATGAAGAGCTTACTATTTTGTGCGTGCAATATAGATATTATACCCCATTTATCGACATTCATTCCACTCCTCATCCTCCCAACTCTCAAACCATATTTCGCCTCTCACCCTTCCCTCTCTTCCTCTTCCAGAGCCCTTACTCGTCCAGTAGGGGGTACAGACTCCTCCATCGACCTACACGACGTACAACCATTCAAAGACCCATCATCATGGGGAATAACCAACCTCCTCTCGTACTCTGTCCAGAACCTATCCCCTGTCGATGTCGAGAAGAATATAGGGTTGATACTTCCTCCAACTTTGGTATTGATGGATGACTGGGAACCATCATACCGTCTTAGAGGAGCGGAAATACTTGACACATGGGTAGATAAGTTAGATGAAGGACTGATGAAAAGAATGGGTATAGATAAATTATTGATCGATTCGTTGATTCATACGATATCGTTATCTAGTAATCCACCGTTAAAAGGTTTATTACAAATTACTTTGAAAGTAATTCAGAAATGTACGGAAACCCAATCTCAGAAAAGGACGGAATATTATAGTGACATTGTAGAAAAGGGCATAATCCAAGGATGGACCTACGCACCATCCGGTATAGAAGGTAGAGAAGTGTTGATGAATATTAATGAGATGTTAGAGGGTATGATGGAAGTGATGGGAACAGGTATAGTAAGATGGTTAAAGGTAAGTCAATACCTATAATGAGAATGATGATTGCGAACGGGTAAGCTGATATGAAAATGATCACTGGATATAGGATATAATACCAAATCTACTTCAACCTTTACAATTCCCACCTACAGCTTTGGTCTTACCTCACTATCAATCGAATCTACGCTGTCTTTTAGGAGTCATGAAGACATTACGAAAGACAGGTAGAATAGGAAGATGGAGAGGTCAGATATTGAATATACTCTGCAGATTGTGGGTGCAATTGAAAGAGAGGCGAGGGCTGGGAGATGAAGATGACGAGAATGGAGACAAAGATGGTCAGTTCCGTATCTGAATATCATGTCCTTCTTGTAAAGCTGAAATCCGGATTCTGTTAGATATCGAGAATGATGTCCGGATATTGATCGAGAGAATTTTCAAGGAATTATCTGAACAAGTCCCTTCAGTCATAGATGATGAATATCAAAGGTTATTTGATCTCTCTCCAGGGATGTTTGGTGATCTCATTTCATCAGTAAACGCCGAGGAAATATCGAGCTAAGAAGACTATCCAATCTAAGGGATCAAACTATACCCCGCACTTGTATACCTTTTAATCAATATTTGTATGTAACTGTATACGATCGATTATCAATGCAATGCATATATGCTACATCTCTTTACTCTTACTTCTATCTCTCCTTGTTTGATCTCGAGATAGGTGGATACCTACAGAACTTATCTGATATAGCGACTACGGCATAGTCACCAGGAAGAGCAGAGGATATCGTATATGTATTTTCCCATATATCCGTTATCGTCTAGACGTGTCGAGTCCATCAGCTTTTACAACATTTATCACCGCTGAAGAGAAAGAAAAAGGGGGAAAGGGTATTTACCTGAGTTTCGACCACTCTAGATTTCGATCCGTATTGTTCTGATCTAGTGTATGTAAATGAGAAAGGCGCGCTACCAGTGAACTGGACAGCGAAAGTTGCAGGTTCGTCTCCTATTCATATATTCATCTGTCAGTATCCATGCAAAACATAGTCGGTGTAAAGACGATTTGATCACCCACCCTCTCTCAAGCTATCTTCACCTTCGACAATTTTGGCTTTAGGTAGAGCATGAACGATCCGTTTCATTCCTTCGACTTGTCTCTTGCACTATAAACAGATCGACACATATATCAGCCATATGACCACTGATCTACTCAACACAAGAGCAAGAAATGCAAGTGTCTGTGGACCCACCTGGTTATCTTTCAATGCGACTGATTTCACTTCGAAAATACCTTTTGCTTCAGCGAACCTCGAGAATCTAGGCGCCGACGAAGTGACTTTATGTTTCTTGTTGAGCCATTCGTATCTACAACGTGACACCGATCAGGTCAGTCCGACGAAATGGACTTTAACAGGGTGGACTTGACTCACTCAATCGTCCAAGGTGATTTCCCTTGTAACAAGAAATCTAAACTATCTCCCACACAAAGATCCACTTTCTCATCGACAGCGACAATTCTGGCGCTTTCAACCACTTCCACTATCGTCCGTAGTTCATCCGAGTCATTGATCACTTGTTCACATCCTGACGAATCTTCCAGGCGATTAATCGTAATTTCATGTCTTCCAATTTCTTTCAATTCATATTGAGGTAAATCCAATCTCCATTCATTATCCTTGATATCTTCCACAACGAAGGTTTTAACAGAGGTAGAAGCTGGTTTCCTAACTGAAAGATGTAATTTGAATGGTGCCGATCCTTTAAGTTGTATTTTAGCATCTGAAGAATCCAATTTAGAATCTAAACATAATGATTTCGTGCTTTGTTTGGTGAACGATACAGAAGGTCTTGAATAGACTGAATGTTCCAGAGAAATTTTGACCTCGGTATTTGGATAATTGCCGTCACCTATACTTGAAAAATCACATCGATGATATCCCGGTTCACTAGACAAGTGTAATATACCAGTTTCTTGAGCACTCTTGAGCTTGTGTTTCGATACTCTACCATCCGAGGTATAGGCGTAATTCAGTTCGTACGGCGCCTGACCAGTGAATTTCAGGGCGACCTGCTGTTCCTGTCCTGCACAGAGATTTTTATGCTTGAATGAGTTAGGCGAAGACAGTGATATACCAGGTGTTTGTTGAAGTGACACCACGGGTCGGGGTTTAAAGTCGATCTCGAATGTAGAATCGTTAGTGGAGATGTCACCCTCACAATGGGCATCTTTGATCTGCGGCAAACTTGTGTCAGCTGGTTTCCACGGGACATGTAAATGTATGATGCAGCTCACCTTGACAAGCTTGTACACCCCTTTATCCGAGAAGCTGAGATGGTTATTGGGATCTCGGACGGTGATTTTGCGGTCTTTACCGTTGACGGAGTAGGTGAGATCCCAAGGCTGAAGAAGATGTCAGCTATTGAAAAGTCCTATCAAATACGCTTGTAGCTTACTGCTTCTCCGGTTAGTCTCAATGGCGCCTTCGCTATTTCGCCTTCGGTGATTGTGACCTTTTGACTCTTAGCGAACCTGGCGGTCGGCTGCAAAAACGACTCGTCAGCGAGTGTCTTCCTCAGGATATCCATTGATTTCGAGGAAACAAAGCGTACCTTCTGTCTCTTGATATCAACCTCAATAGCAGGTGTAGTAAGTTTCCTGACACATCCATTACCATCTTCGATAGAAATCAAGGCGACAGTGAGTTTACCGTTTGTCCCACTCTTAGCTGACAACTCATCTGGAACAGGTACAGATATCTTAGATCGTCCGGTAGTGATAGGGACAGTGACATTCTCAGATCGAATCGACCATGATTTGACATAAGTTAATTTGAGTGGCGCGATACCCTAAGACCATGATAATCTCAGTACTAAGCATCAACTTTGTTAGAATGAATATCGGGCGACTTACCCTGGCCTCGATGTCCACATCAACCTGATCTCCTGAACAAGCATAAAGGGTATGTCTTCTTGTGTCTCCTATCCTGCCCTTCATGTCAACATTGGCTAATGGGTGTACAGTCTGCTTGATGGGGGATTTATCAAGTTTGACACCTTTGTATCTTCTATCGCTGAGTGATGTAAAAGTCTATCATACCTGTCAGCAACAACTTCTGTGTCACTAGTCATAGGATCGCTTACATAGGTATATTCTCCTTCATGTTCCGGACGTAAAACAACAGATCCATGATGAGTCTGGCAGGTCTCTGTCAAAGTCCTTGCTCTTCCACCTTTACGCTGTTCAGTATAATCAAGTCGGAAAGGTGGTGTTCCCGTGAAATCGAATGCAGCAGTGGCACCAACATCCATCGCACTGTATATCTCATCTAATCAGCTGAAATACCATCCGCATGAGACAGCTCAACTCACCATTCATGCAACGTAGTGACGCTCATATCCATCGTGGGGAGCGGTACCATCTGCACATCGCAGCTTGAAGGTTCCATCACGCCTCCCGCGCATGGCCCCTCAACATCGATAAGCGTATATGTACCAGGTTCCGATACACTTATATCTTCCCTTTTCTTCGATACTTTCAATTTTTTGCTCGTCTTCTTGCCGTCTAGGGCTTCAAAGGTATACATTACGTCTAGATCCTTTTCCAGATTTCCGTCAACCACCACTTGTACGGGTATATTAGATTTCTGATTATGCAGTAGCTGTATAGTCGAGGGACAATCGAACCTTACTGAAGGACGGGGAATGATATTGAAGACCTTTTCAGCGGAATGACCAGAGGGATTAAAGGTGTTATGAAGCGCATCGGTGACAGATGTCAACGATAGTGTATAAGTACCAGGCTGAGAGTGTGTTACTCTGAGAGGTACAACGTGAGTTTTGGAAACTTTATCTCTTCGGACTAAAGCAAGATCATCAACAGGTTCTAGATCTTCTTCTATACCTTCTATCACCCCGGTATCAACTTTGTTTCCAGATCTTTTCTTCCAGCCAGCTTTCAAAGGTCCAACACCCTTTACTTGGAATTTTGCAGTTTCTTCATCTCCTACACACCTCAAGTCGGGTGTCTTGGATTTATCTCCTTTGAGAATCAACTTGTTACCTTTTTCTTCTTCGATAAATTGTCCACCGGCTGGGCATTCAATTATGATTGCCTCTTTATGAGGTGTGATATGAAACCTATCTCCTCTTTTATCCGTGACGCTCTTCAAGGTGATCAAACTTGGCTTATCAACAGTGATAAATAAAACGTTCTGCGACGAAGCTAGATTTCTAGGAATGAGAGCCATCGAATCGGGCGGTTTGACAGAAGGCAATTTTGCAATTTCCATTTCTAGGCTGTTTGTGTTCTTTCCTTTGGGATCTGCACGGAGGATCAAAGCTGATAATGGATCTGATTCGGGTTCTTCGATATCTCCATCTTCCAGATCATCATCTCCATCTGTTATGCGTAATCTTGCGGGGCGAGTTGGTGCTTTTTTCATCTGACTACCTAGGATTTTCTCTAGGGTCGCATGACCTGTCTCGAGTGATCGTACAAAGTAAGTGACCTCTTCTGGGATCGAGTTGTTGAATAGGATTGGGATGTGGAGGGGTTCATGAGAGTCGGGAGGGATACAATAGGAAAGAGAGAGGGGATTGAGGGTTGCAGTGCTAACACAACGATGTGAGCTTGATCTACACACAATGTATGTTGTACATGGGGATATGAGAAACATACCTGTAAGGTAATAATCGAATCTTATGTATACCTTCCAAATGGGAAGGCTCGCTATATCTCTTGAGGGAATATAACCAATTCCAGTACCATTCTCCTCCTAGGGCAGCTGGACCAACAACGTTGATCGTGAACAAAGCGGCGCTGGGCTATGTTGAGCAGATTAGCATATTACTTGAGAGTCGATTCTTCTACAAGGAGCGTAACATCACGGTGCTTTGTGTATGGTCCAACAAGAAGACATATCACTCACCTCTACAATCAACCAGCAAACTAGATTGAACAACCCACTTAATCCAGCTAATAACACCAGCTGCTTATACGACGGCGTTAACATTGGTATCCTTAATATCCCCACTAGCCACAGTCCCATCACTTCCGCTATCGTCCATCCTATGACTGAATAGGGACCCTGTATCTTCAAGCTAGACGACCAAGTTGGCGTTATATCCAAATGCAATAAGGGTGAAAATGTATCCCATAATTTCGAGATTTCGATTAAACCGAAGATAGCAGTGAAGAACAGCCGCTGTTCGGAATGTGTGAGCCATGTTGAGGGTATCACTGGTGGCGGTGGTGGAGGGGGAGCTGATGAAGACGGAGGAGCAGGAGCAGGAGCAGGAGCAGGAGTAGAGGATTTGAGTGGGGTGCCGAGCTTGGAATTGCTCGACATTCTGAATTGTATATTATTGACTATGGACCATAAGCGTCATTCGTTTCGTAGAATTATATGAAGTCTGCTTTTTCCTTGGCGATCAAGTCATTCCAAGGCAGTCCTTGTTTAAGCTCGTTAATCTTTGGCAATGATATGTACGTTGTTGAAGGAGGAATGAAGTAGGATATTTAGACTGAAAATGAAGTGATCTTCGATTCCTCGAGTGAAGTGACGCATGATCCACGGACATTGGACGGTACTCCGCATGCACCCTGTCATGAGTTTGACATACTCGTCAACATGATGATCCGACATCTACTTGGCCATCTCAATATACCTAGCATAGCAGACACGAACGCCACCAATTATCCTGCAGTGACAAGCGACAGGCAGAGACATCAGCCAATATGAGGGTACAAGGCTGGGATCCGGTCATGTGAGTGATATCAATCTAAACGCAGCCGAGTGTGAGAATTAATCAACTTGACCATCGACAGGATAATATGTCAAGTTCGTGTCGCTTATCCCACTTGGGTCAAAACATCTGATACCTTGTTGCTGATGATCTCACGCGATGATAGATAATAACACTTCAAACCATTCATTACTTAACCTTATCAATCCTCATCCCCCCATTCCTCACATCATTCACCACTCCTGTCCTACTTTCTTACTCTGGTGGTCCATCGACGGTATCGCACATAATGGACTGGCGGGAGATGGCTGCCAAACCCACTATATCCAGAACTTCTTTTCCTGGTGTAGAGGGTTTGAGGAAATTACGTGGAGCTTGGGCAGGAGGTAAAGAGATTGGAGCAGTGCCCTCTTCCGCGGACGACCTGCCCCAGAATAACCAGGACATAGAAGAGGAAGAAGGGGCGTACGATGAGTATTGGGAATATGGAGTGGACCGTAGGAGAGGCTGGGTTTTGGGCGGGGTATGGCTGGTGACGTTTGTGATCGAGTAAGTAATAACACCCTATTATGACTTGAGAGGAGTCGTGATTGACATATCAATGCTTGCTTGTATATATAGTATCGCTCCTCTATATTACTTGATACGCCGTCCGACATATATACTGGATTTCTCTCTTACACTGATATTCAACCATTTCATATTGACTACCTATTACTCTACTTCGTTTCCTACGTCTATATTCTTCTGGTTGATCCAGATAATAGGAGCGGTTGTGATGGTTGTGATCTCCGAACATGTGAGTGTCACTTTCGGCTTCCGCAACAGACTATAAGGCCTATCCTTCCTCACTCTCTAACAGATTAAGCGTTCAGTCGAGACTGACTCCTTACTTTACTGTGAATATGACAGCTCTGCGTGAAAAGGGAGATGCGCTCAGAGTTAGATATTGGTTGGCAACCCAATCTAGAATCTGGCTCAGCTCAGACTCAAGGTCTACTAGAAAATCAAGAACCAGGTCCGAGTGGTACAGGATCTCGAGCTGAGGCTATAGAGTTGCAGGAGAGATAGTCATATTCTGGGACTTCACATGCATTCATCAATACTGGTGTGTTAGTGCTAGTTCTTGGCGAATAGGCTGGGATTGTAGATCGGACATCACCGCTTGCATGGCTACCCCCTGAACGGTTTCATCGTTAGACCTCAAAGATGAAATGCTTTTTGTTCGTGATTACTGGTGATTCTTTCCACTCCTTCTCGCCTCACTCTTGAAAGTCGCAGGGGCCTCTGAGTATGCCTTACATGCTAACACATCACTGACTCACTGAACCTCATGTGTCACTGATCTGCACTGACAATCTCTGATGAAACAGTTAATCAACTTGGTACACATCTAAATACACTAAAACACACGATCTACCTTGCTTTAGCGTATTTCCCAATTATTGGTGACACACTTCTTGTTCAAGCATCCTTATGGATATCTGACTGACGCTATGGCCAAACTCAAGCGATCTGAATGTGCAACCATAAACACGCCCTACAAGTATACCTCCGAGGATCTGATAGATACGATACAAGGGGAAGAGCACATGGGGAGAAGAGTGTTTGAAGATCAATACGAACTACATGATCTCGAATTACCTTTTTCTCCTTCTATGATTCGACATGATCACAATCACAGTGATAGTACCGATACCAGTATCTTGGATAGTTTGATTCGTCAAATCACTACGATCAGTCAACTTAGATCATCTTGGTCATACCCATATACAAGACTTGAAGAATCATCATATCCCACCCAATCTCACTTTCGTCACTCTTTTATCAGACCCATCACCAGCATCTTACTCATGATTACTCTTCCCTTCATATTCCTCTTTTCATATTTCTTCTTTTCATCGCCAACATACTCTAAATCGCCTATCGAGACTACTCAGCACTGCTCGTTCACTGGACTGGGTATCGTAGCTAAAGGTCTATCTACATCCGAGGGAGCATGTAGGTATACAGTAAGGTATGGAAGGGCAGAGAGATGGGGTGAGAGCGAATTCGCATTGGGTGATATCAAGTAAGTCAAGTCAACAATCTCAATCTGACCACCAGATATGGAATCGATCAATACAGGTATCGATGGAATGAATGATATACAAAATTGATCCTTCCTTTTGTTAAAAATCAGGAATCAATCTTTCTCGGATTTACCCCCATCGTGTCCTCAATCACCTGGGAGTTACGTATCGGGCAATGAACAAAATGAGGATTGCTTGCTCGCTACTGTATATATCCCTCAATCAGCTACTCTGCTTTCGAAATTACCTGTCTTCGTATGGTAAGTCCACATATGTCTCATCCGATCACCAAGTGGATAATATGTTAGAGCTGAACATGGATCTGTGTGTACTTCCCAATGTGATCCAGGTTACACGGTGGTTCCTATATTACTGGATCAGCTTCTGCACCTGGTTTAGATGGATCGAAATTGGCTGTCCAAGGGAATATCATAGTTGTGGTCTTACAATATCGGTAAGTGTTGCTACTATATGATCAACGACACCATGCTCTTTTTCTGGGATCACAGGACCTATGATCTGCATGGTCGATATGTTGACTGACCAATTTTCAACCTTTAGTCTAGGTGTACTGGGTTTCTTACCTCCTTCATCTGCATCATCATCCTCAGATCCCAATCTGGGTTTAAGAGATGTCACACTCGCTCTCAAAGGCATCCAGAAGGGAATAGGTTTCGTAGGTGGCGATGAAGATAGAGTGACGATTGGTGGACAGAGTAGTGGAGCTGGATTGATAAGGGGTAAGTGGCTATACTGGGCCAACTGGTGATACAAAATTCTAATAGCTTTGGTACGTAGCGTTGTTGGGAGTTCCAGATGCGAAAGGATTATTCAGAGCTGCTATCATCCAATCTGATCCCATGGCAAGTTCACAAAATTACCTAGATATCGATGTGTATTGACGTCTCTCTCGTATTAGTCGTACGGTAACTCTCCAACTTCTATCACAACCAAATTACAAAATGCGTTTTACAGTCAAGAACCTATGAATAAATGTACAGACCTGAAATGTCTGCAGAGTATTCCCTCAGCTTCGATCATCGCTGCTCAAAACGTATTGCTTTCGACTGCTCCGTTGATGATTGAGGGGTTACCCATATCGATGCGTGAGTCCAATGGAATCAACCTCCAACGGCTAGATCTCCCCACAGATCATCATCTATCTTGTGACTCTTCTGTTGACCAGCAATATTGATCCTCTGGTGAATTAGCCATCCGTCCAACATTTGGTAATCCCACTTTACCCTCCGACCCTACAGTCTCTTTATTCACTTCCCCCTCTGACCTACCTCTATGGGATATCCCACTACTCATCACGACAGTGGCCAACGAAGCAGGTACGGCTGTCTCCGAGATTTTCCCCGCTCCAGTAACATTATCGCAAGATAATTATTACGCCACGTTAGCAGCGACTATCGGTGCCGAGAGAGCAGAGATCCTATCTTCATCAAGGGAGTATGGTCTACCGAATGCAACGGGGTATGGAGAAGGTGGGGATGTCTTCAGAGAGAAGTACGAGAGAGCAGCGACGGAGGGAATATGGACTTGCCCCAATAGGGATGTTGCGGAGCAGTGGAGTAGGAACGGGGGAAAGGTATGGGTAGGTCAATGGAATAAAGGGGTCACGTATCCTTCGAATGACAATAATGGGTATTGTAAGTCGAAAGGAAGGGATTGTCATGAAGTGAGTCTTGTAAATGAGCTAAACCGTCTTGTCCTGTAGAGGTTCAGCTGATTGATTGGGACTTTGTGTGATGTAGGATGATATCTATCCTACTTTCGGTACTTCACCTGATACATCTGATGGAGTGACCTCTTTAGTAAGTAGATCTTCGAGTCTGACCCATCAGAATGATCACATTGCAGTCATCAACTTGTAGTCTGCTAATTGGTTGATAGGAAGAAGACATTCTCTCATACTGGACATCGTTCATCACCACCCTCAACCCCTCTCCATCAACTACCAAACGGGATAATATCGATTGTCGTCGATCTCTCGGAGAATGGTTCTCATGGTTATGGCCTTTCAAACGAGCCATTGTTCCCCAGAGGAGCTCGAGCTCGAGCTCCGAGAACTGGTCGCCTTATATTTCAGAAGACGACGTCTTGGCTATTGGTGGTGGGCAGATCAGTAGGTGTCCAGAGGGATTTTGGGGTGAGAAAGCAAAATACGATTGGCAATTAAATGGAAAGTAGGAGTGCGGATGGGATCAAAAGGCGGATGTAATGGACAATCTTTCTTTGCTTTCTCTTTGACAGCTTATATCTCGACATCATCTTGTACAGTGCATATTTATCGATCTGATTTGGTCTCACCGTCCTTAATCTTATGAGGAGAACAACTGTCCGTTGGAAAACGCGTTTCATAGAGTGCAGGGTGGATTTGTTTACATGAATCTGATTACCAATCTATTTTGTGGGTGGACAAGGCAAACGCAACGTAAAAGACGCGTGTGAAAATTTAGACTGCAAGTAATCCCCTGCCCCTGGGAAAATCGATCTAATCAAATGAGGAAATAAACAGATTTGTAATGCCAACCGTCGATTACAATTACAAATGACCTGGTCTAGATTAGAATGGGATTTGTAATTGTGATTGCAGTAAAATACGATTGAGCGTTTGTTTGTCATCGGGGTCCGCGTAGCCTTTCCCCCTGCAGCAAGTAAATTTAGTAAACCGAAGGCCGTAGGAACGCCGTGGGATCAAAGCGAGAGCCAGGCAGACAAGGCAGACGCACAGATCGTCACTTACACAAGCATAGAGTAGTATACAAGTATCAGCACCGACCGATCCTTTTCTATGGTGAATCAGTTGGTGAATTAGCTTTGTTTTCAATTACTACCGTTACCCATTCTTCCTCTCGTTCATCTTTCGTTTTTTTCTCTATTCTTCTTGGTATACCCACTTCCTCATCGTCTCTACTTTACACTCCTCGAGGTATACATACATCAACCAAAAAGAGCACACGACCTAATCAGCATAGTAGAACAAACGCGCGAGGGGAGAAAGAAGTAGTAGGGATCGACAGTAAACATCGAAAACCGAAAAACAACGCAAAAACATACAAAGGATCAGTAAAGACGACGCCTCTTGACAATTATCGAAGATCACTTGCATCTTGCATCCTGGTTGATCCCACTTTTACGCTTATTCGACGTGATCAACCAAAGTATACATAGGAATCCATAACACCAGTTTCTATTGCAGATTTAGTAATCTATCAACATGCCTCGATCTACTCGACGTTCAGGATCATCCGGAACATCCACCCCACCTTCGTCTCTATCCTCACCTCCTTCCCGACCTCTCTTCCCTGCTATCTCTTTACGATCGTCCTCACCTTCGTCATCAGCCAAGGAATCGTCGACACAGACAATCACAGCTAGATCATCTTTGTTGAACGTCTTGACTCGTCCACATCATTCTGCACCTACCACCTCTATATCCAACACTCACGCTTCATCCGCTGATAACAACAACAACCATAATGGTTCCTCCTCGGGTGAGGATACCAATTACTCTGATCAGAGCACTATCTCGTCCTACGCCAGTTCCATCATCAGCGGTACGTATATGATGGAAAATCAGCATCTCACTAGCGAAGATATAGCAAAAGTGTATGAGGATTATTTGGAGAAACCGTTCGTCAATACGAAATCGACTATAAAACACTCAGAATTTGGGCATTGTAATAATCCCAATTGGAGATGGACAAGTCAGGTGAGTAAAAAGCGAATAATCAACGCGATTGACCATGAGGGACGGGATGAGCACTGACTTGCACTTTTCGGCCTATAGTGGAATACGGATGAGCCTATTCATCCAGCTGAAGAGCCTCGTCCTCCTTACTTTACCCTCTTGACCACTTATATAAGGTTAGTAGAATCCCTTTTAGCAAGACCTCCTGGGTGGGATCGACTCATCTGACAATACTTGTTTTCCAGCTACATCCTCCTTATCGTCATTGGTCACATGAGAGATTTCTTCGGCAAGAAATTCAGACCTGCAGAATACGCTCATCTCATGCCTCAGAATGTGAGTTATTCTAACGCAGCTTATTTGCACCTTCATAGGATTCAAGCTGATCATAATCTACTTTGTTCCGCCCATCTAGGGATACGCCGCTCTCAATTCCGATTTCGATTCATTCTACACTCGTCGACTGAAACAGCGTCTTGAAGATTGTTTTGCCCGACCAGTCACGGGAGTAGCTGGAAGGTCTATCGTATGCTACGATCGAGCTTCTACAGATGAGAACAAAACTTTCAATCTGACCGGTACCACCACCCGAGCCTTGAATGTCTCCTCGTACAACTATCTAGGTTTCGCATCTTCTACTGGAGGATGTGCCGATGCTGTCGAAGCTTGTATCAAGAAATACGGAGTTTCCGGTGCAGGACCTCGACACGATGCTTCGACTTTGGATTTACATGTCCAGACTGAAAACTTAGTAGCTCGATTTGTAGGACAAGAATCGGCTATGGTCGTTTCGATGGGATACGCTACCAACTCTACTACCATCCCTGCTTTGGTCGGTAAAGGTTGTTTGGTCATTTCAGACGAGTTTAACCATGCTTCTATCCGATTCGGTGTTAGATTATCGGGAGCGAGCTTAAGATCATTCAAACACAATGATGTCGATGACTTAGAGAGAATCTTGAGAGAGGTCATATCTCAAGGTCAGCCTAGAACTCATAGACCATGGAAGAAAATCTTGTTGATTGTCGAAGGCTTGTACTCGATGGAAGGTAGTTTGGTCAATCTACCGGTTCTGATTGATTTGAAGAAGAGATACAAGGTGGGTGAATACGTACTTAATTTGCCGTTCATCGTTTGCTGATCTCGTATGTATCTATCAGTTCTATCTCTATGTCGATGAGGCTCACTCTATCGGTGCGATGGGACCTAACGGACGAGGTGTCTGTGATTATTTCGGCGTTGATCCTCGTGATGTCGATATCCTCATGGGAACGTTTACGAAATCATTTGGAGCTGCTGGTGGATATATCGCTGGATCCAAGCAAATTATGGATAGATTGAGATTACGATCACACGCGACATGTTATGCCGAATCGGTCTCCCCTCCTGTCTTAACTCAAATTATCGCTTCTATGGGATCTATCATGGGTGTTGCTCCCCCACTGGCTGCTCCAGCGGACATCATCGATGATCGATCGGATACCATGTCTATCTCCTCTCGACCCGCCGCTTACGGTCCAGCTCCAGCATACATCTTACCTTCGTGGATGAAATTGCCCTTGAACCTTTTGAATGGTACAGAAGGTAGAGAGAGATTGAGGAGATTAGCGTTCAATTCGAGATATTTATCAAGTGGTCTGAGAAAATTAGGATTCATAGTTTATGGACATCGGGATTCACCCATCATCCCTCTGTTGATATACAACCCTGGTAAAATGCCTTGGTTCTCACAATTGATGTTGGATCGTCTAGGACCTGATAAGACTCCTATCGTGGTGGTTGTCGTAGCTTATCCGTGAGTTGATGAGTCTCCTCATTTCGCTTGATTTGATCCGGGATCTCAAGCTGACAAGTATGTTGGTCCCACAGAGCAACACCATTGATCACTTCTCGTGTCCGTTTCTGTCTCTCAGCATCACATACCAAGAACGATATCGACCTGATCCTCAGAGCATCAGACGAAGTTGGAGACTTGTTAGGTATGAAATACGGTAAACAGACCATGTCCGTTGAAGAGGTCATTGCTAGTGCCGAAGAATTAGTAGCTGCTTCATTCTGATTCTAAGTTCAGATTTGCACTGTATTTGGAACGGGAACCGAAATTAATTTGGGATATTCCGGAATCCTACGCATACGAAACAACAACCAGTATACCCTTGATAATTCGATATACCCATCTTTCTTTCTTCAAATTATTGTCTAACTTCGTTATTTCATTCAAACAAAAGGGCAACATATAAACAGGAGAACTGGTTTTTCTTCCAAATCTAACAGATTACTGTCTTGTTCTTCGGTATACATTTTTCTTTCTTGATTATATTATTTACCGTTTATTCGATAAAACAAATTGCAATATATATATATATATATATATATATATATGTTATAGTGCATGAACGAATAATATATCTTACATTCCACAAACAACGAACGAGGTGATATGTCAGATCATTTGCACATACAGTACGATAACAAAAATCGTCTTGGTGCCTTGTATGCCACAAAGCTCATTTTAGGTCCATTTTGCATGTTTGCATTCTCATAAATTGCATAGATTGGAATAAAGGATGATTAAATATGATGCTGTTGATAGATAAATACAAATATATGTATGTATAGAGGAAAGAACAAGCAACTCTGGAAAATACAATATATGTGTGTGATGTATGAAGATCCAAAAAACCGAAAAAAAATCAATCACAATGATGCTATGTACAACACGGAACCAGCAAATCATATCAATACGTCAATGTTCATGTCGAGTCATTATCACTCATGCAGCAGTTCTTATACCTCTCGGAATGGTTCTAGCGACTTTCCTACTCTGTACCTGTACGCCACCATTCGTACTTCTCGTTCTACCGTTATTGTTTCCGACTCCATCATCCTCATCTGACGAAGATATCACACTATCAATATCCATCGATTCCGGTTCATCCTCAGAGGAAGAAGGAGAAGGTGATGAACTTCTTTCTCTCCTCCCCAAGGTTGAGGAACCAGAGGAAGAAGCGACACTAGCGGAATCGTCGTAACTCGACGGAGAAGGTGATCTGGAAGAGCACGGTCGGGTGGTCAAAGGGTATAACGATGCGTAACTGGGTGCAGGTGTATCTGGCACTGGAACTTCGGTCGCGGATGAATTGGAATCCGAGTTGGAAGAGGAAGAGGAACCGGTATAGACAGGGAGAGAATCACATTCTCTCAAATCGCCATTCTCGTGGAATAGTTGGATATAAGCTGGGAGAGGGGTAGGTTTATCTTTGATTGATGGCATCGTTGATGGGCATGTACCGAATTTGATTGGGGTGGAAAGAATGACTACTTGCTATTATTCCAAAACAGAATGAATCAGTGACATTATCTTGATTTACAGACGACTTGGTCTTGGTGACTGAGATTCAGACTCACTGTATCATCCTTACTCCCCGGAGATCTGCAGACCACTCTAATTTTCAAATCATGTCTGATCCTTAAAAAAGGTCCATCTAATTCTGGTTGGGGTCTCGTACTCAACCCTTTTCCAGATTCCAGACTTGGCATAGGTAAGATGACATTGACTTTTCTCCACTTATCGCCTAGTCCCAAACCTTTATCGGCGAAAAAGAAATTCCGTTGATTACCATCATCGCTGAGTAGACACTGTCTAGTTCTCATTCCCTTGAACGGTCGCTCATCGTACCCTAAGAAACTTCCTGTGCCATCTGCATAACCCATTCGAGGCGATATCAGTTGGTTCACCGACGAGTTTCGGGTAGGTTGTTCAGATGGAAGTGGGAAGGATGATGTGAATGACTGGGAAGGTGTCGATCTATATTTCATGTTTAAGCTTCAAGTGTGCATTTTCAATCGTGACAAGTCTCATCGACTCACGAATACCTCTCAGTCTCTTCCACCTCCATACCCAGTTCAAGAATGTACGTCGATAAATCGCTTCCAGCTTTCTTTCCTTTGCCACTTGATCTCTCCATGGGAATAGATTCCAATTCTCTTGATCCGCCTCCCGATACAGATCCCTCTTCGTCTGCTGTCGACGACGAGGAATTAAGGGTAGAAGCAGATCCGTTTGAGGAAGCCTCAGGGGTATGCACTTCCATAGGTTCAGCCACGGGCTTCCTGGCTCTCACTCTCAAACTGACTTTCAAGCTCTTCTCTTCACCATTGACATCTACCCAATCAGGTACCGTAACAACACATTCTACAGGGCTTGTACTATCAGATTCGGGTCTGAGGGTGAAATGTCTTTCTGTCGCTCCTTGAGGGTATGGAACGACAGCTGAAGGCATTCGATGCCTCTGGACGGTGAAAGGAGTCCATTTGGAGGATGATTTCTCAATTGATTTTGCAAGGAGAGAATGATTACCGAGCATGGATTCAAATGGTTTGGATGATTTCGGTTTCATGATCATTGGACGAATCGGAATGATGCTTTCCATTGAGACATCACTATCGGATGATGAACTGGAGGAGGAGGAAGAAAAAGAAGAGGAGCAGGTGCTGGGTGAAGCATAAAAGGTGGTTGCTGGTTCGGTCCATCCTATGGTGGAATGGGCGATGAGACCGTATGAGATAGTAGTCATTTCCGAATCGTGGGAAGGAGGTAGCCATCCCGGTAGTCTCATGTCAAAGGTGACCGCGAGTTGTATCCTTTGGGCATAAGCTCTGTTAGGATCGTGCGAAGGTAGAAGGAGTGGTTTGGAAGGAGTAGCGAGTATGAGAGTGGTACTGTATAGTCTCATGGGTGTGTATCGCCCTTGAGCCGCAATCCCGATCAGAGTCAGTTAATAATCAGGTCTCACATGATATCGTGGACGTACTCACCATGATCATCCCAGAATTCTGATTTGCCCTCCATGACGATCTTGAGATCCTTCACTTCTCTCAATCTGCCTTCCATGGGAGCGGGTAAAGCGGGTAAGGAGATGATGATATGACCAGGTAAGGAGTAACTGGTACTATTCAAGTTGATTGTTTGTGTAAGTTATGTTAGCTTCTTTTGACATACACGCATCACACATCACAAACACATCCTTTGATCATCATCCATCAATCATCAACACAGTCATCGGCCGAGTAAGCCATCATAACCGGGTGGCAACATCGTTCACCATTCCACACTCATGCTTAGTCAACCATGACCAGACAAAGGAAGACAGAACACTCACCCAGTATTGGGCCCACCAAGCATGTCAATGACACCTTCATTCTCCAATCTCACCTGTATCTGAGCCGAGAGGTAGTTGGTGTGAGATTGAAATACCATATTGGGTCGGTTGGAATTTCGGTAATCGACCTCGCACAATAATCGTTTCTTAGGTGAGGTAAGGACGTAGGTAGAATCAAAGATTGATTTACCCAATGTATCGTTCGTTATCTGATCAGATATGGTATGTCGTCTATGACGATTGCTTGTGATCTTTCTTGAGTCTGAAATGTAAGGTTGTTTTCGCTTCGATCGAGAGTTAGAGTGGGATATAGGAACTGAAAAGGAAGATTTTGAATAATCGATTGGGAACGAACTGAGGTTGGAATCGAGATTAAGTGAATCCGTACGAGTTGTACTCGATCTACTCGATTTATGTGAACACAAAGGTATGTTATTCGGATGAGAGGGATGAGAGAGGAGATGCGAGGCAGAAGGATGCCTTGGGATTGATTCAGATGAATACGTAGTATACGGTGAAGGATGGTTTTGGTGGATGGAGGAAGGAAAGGAGAGAGATCGTGATGATCTTGAAGGAGGCATGTTTTATATATCGTTTCGTCTAAATCAGGTGGGGGCGGCGAGGTAAGAGCATATGCTCGGTTGAATCAACTGAACGGATTATCGATTGATCAGGCTTGATGTCGATCTTGTGTGACGAGTAGCAGTGTACAGATACAGGCAGAGTACCTACTCTGACTAACTCTTGTGTGAAAAGCTGGAAAGTCGTGTTAAGGGGTAGGAAGGGAGAAGTGTGATGATGCCGATATCGGTAGAAGGAGAGAGGTCAGGCGAAAAGATCGATTGCCGCTTCTGATTTAATACCTTTCGATAGAGTAAATCGAGAGGAGGACAGATTGCGTGTGTATAGGATACAGAGTACAAAGCACAAAAGCTGAAGCTAAAGAGATGAAAGAACAATAAGCTGTGTCGGATGATTGTTTGATTGATTGGTTGTTTGATGTGTATCAATTGTCTTATGTTACAACAATAAGAAACAATAAGATATGTTTTTGGTAAGGTGACAATAAGGGGGTGGCATAATCGTATCAGGTCGTTTATCGGTTTATTGTGATTGTTATTGTTCGTGATGGGAATCAAGGTTGGACAGATGACGGATGTGTTGTGTGATGATGACTGTATGTTACTGTATGTTATTGTTCGTGTGTTTGTGTGTTACTGATTGTGCGTGTCTGGTACCAGTACACGAATAACTCTCATCGGTTAAAGGCGATCAATCCGAACAACGAGGATAGTTGACTGAAGGTACACTATCAATGTTCTGCTACACAGCTTCACGCTTTTAGGTTGGTAGGATCCCACTGAAGTTAACCGGGTCTTACGACGTTTCATCTTGAGACAGACCCAAGGTAGCGGATTCCTCTGTGTCCTTGTTTGTTTATCCAGCTCTCATTGTGCCCATGACACACAGACTTGTTTTGTGTGTTTCTTTCTTTCATCGAGAACGACGGGTAAAGAGGTACGTGCGTAGTCCACGAGGTGAGGAGAGGTGTGGCTTGTGAACTCATTTTCGAGGTTCGAGGACGGAGCTGAACGAGGATCATATTGAGTCATTTCGTCTATTGTTCATTTGAGCGAAGAACAATAGAGTTTTATGTGAGGTACGATCGACGAGGTGAGATGAACGAACGATAAGAGAACGAGTGATTCGAAAAGATCATCATGACACATCAGGGACAGGAGGTAGGTGCCTGAAAACGAATTAACCGAATTCCCTTCGTTGTAGATCGCAGATAATCTTTGGATGAGATTGATACGCCTTGAGATTTGAATAAATACATGGATGAATGTCGATCATTTGGTGAGGATAGTGTAATTGTAGCCATTGATCAGACGGCGCATCCCATCGATGCAGCCTAGGATGTATGATGACATGTCAGCGTGAGTGTACTCCTAACATAACATTTTCCTGCCTGGCTATGGCCCGTGATCCCCATACATACGTTGACTGAAAAAAACACTTGTGGTGTTCTAGACAGGCATATACCTGAGAGTGACGTATGATCACCAAGTTTCATGGCGATACCCCCAATCGCAGCATCTGCATAATTGCTACGCGACCAACCGAGCGGAATCTCTCGGAAATTGACTAATAACGTATAGTTCGATGCATATCGTCAAAGCAGTTCGTCGCGGTGCGACCTCATGTCAAGCCCGACTATAACCCAGCCCATCTCATGGTGACATACCGTGCTGAACGCTTGATCATCTTCAGATCCATGTCAATGACGATGAACGTTCGATTGGTATCATCCTCACCTTGACTACATGTATCACTCTCGGAATAAAAACCCGCCATATCTCACTAAATATGACTAACGACGAGAATGGATGGTTCATCTCCAGAGATACGGACATCCCATGGTGACAGGAAGCGATACCAAATCAGTGCATAGTATTGACTGGATGTATCGTTGTTTGATCACCTTGACAACCACTTTATTCGCGATCTCCACCATACTATCCACCTGCAATCCACCACATATCACGACTCATCGCCAGCATGGTCGGAGAAAGATATATAAACACCTCTGAGGTCAATGATCTTTCTCTTCCCTCCGATATCATCAAGCAATTGATTTGCTCCGATCTTCGAAGACAACCGTTTTGATTTCTTTTTCTTTCATTAGACTCGCAAAAAGAGGTTTGATTCTCTATACTTTTTTTCATTTCATTGTTTTTCATTCGAATCTTCTCAGCATTGTACGAAGAAGTCTTCTGTCCTTCTGTGTCTTTCAAGCTTTCACTTCCAGCTCAACTATCACCCTCTCGGCCAATTTCGGTTCGACAAAATCACTCGTTGGTGCTGGTCACCTTTGTTTTCCCTTGCAACTTGTCAAGAACTTCTATTTAGATTCAGTGTATCAATCTCATCGATTTCTATAACACCTGCATCCAGAATCATTTCAAGATGGCGCAATTGACCAAATTATTCACTCTTCTTTTCCTCCTTCCTTTCCTCGCTCAGGGGCTTGTACTTCCACAAGCTAACACCAACGAACATTTCAAGAAAGCTTTGCAAGATGTAAGTTCACTTCCTTCTCTTCTTTCTGTGCAGGCCTACATGATATGCGGCGGCTGATACTGCAAGTTTCGTTATCTAGGGAATGAGAAGACATCATGATCAATCGAATTACCTTCGATCCCTAACTTCTTCTATTGGTACAGGTAAACGTGATGAGATAGTGAGTCATCTAATAATTTCCAATATGCAAAATACACGACGACAGCAAAGTGCATTCACTAATCCGATGACCATTCCAGTACGGAAGACAACGAGGAGGTGGTCATGCGCGAAACAGAGGTGGGAACGGACGAGGAGGAAGAAACAGAGGAGGCAATGGCAATGGCAATGGCAATGGCAATGGCACTGCCGGAGCTGCTGCTGCGGGAGCAGCTGGTGGGGCTGTTGCCGGTGCTGCTGGAGGTGCAATAGTAGGAGATGCTGCAGGTGATGTGAGTCGGTCATTCATTATAGGAAATTACATGAAGCTGATTTCGTGTCTTCATTGTTCAAGGCCGCCGCTACTGCAAGTGTCACCGATACTGCTGCTGCCACAGCTACCGCCGATGCCGCTGAAGGTGACACAGCTACTGCAACTGAAGATGCTGCCGGAGCAGCTGAAGAGACTGCCGCCTCTGAGACAAGTGCAGAAGCCGAAGGTGATGCTGTTGCTACTGCTACTGCTACAGAAGATGCAGCTCGAGAGGCCGAAGCTACCGCTGAGGGTGCAGCCACCGCCGCTGAAGCCGAAGAATCTGCTGCTGTCGCTGTGAGATACCTCTCCAATCTCTTATTGTATTGAAATTTGCTAATGTACCATATTGGTAAATAGGAAGACACCGAAGCTGCCGAGGTAAGTTGTGCTCAGATCCTCAAAATTCCAAACGCTAATCAATTTATGTAATTTGGTGAATAGGTTATTGCTACTGCCACTGCTACCGAAGCTGGGCTAGCCGGAGAGACAGCTGCTGCTGAGGTGAGTATCAGGTGATACGAATTTGCATGGTGCGTAGTGATCTGATCAATGATGTCTGGTTAGGCGACCGCTACCGAAGTCAAAGAAGGAGCTAGTACTGCCAAGGTAAGTCTCCACTCTGCCCTTGAGGAAACGAATTAGCTAAATGTTCTGTACAGGCAACAGCCACTGCGACAGCCGAAGAGGATGCTGGAGCTGCTGAAATCACCGCTGCTGCTGAAGTGAGTTAATAAACATTCGTCAACCGAGACAGAGAACTTATTTATTCTTCCATTCTTTTCTTGATGGAACAGGCTACTGCCACCGAAGCTTCTGAAGGAGATGCTGAAGTGAGTTCAGATTTGGATTTCACGAGCTTCAGATGAGGGATATCGGGCGCTTATAGATCGGATTTCTTGTCTAGGCTACTGCAACTTCTGTCGAAGAAGATAGTGCTGCTACAGTGAGTGGATTATCTTCTCGTCGGGGATAGCGCAGTGTGACTGACGTGTTTTACGATGGGATAGGAAACTGCTACTGCCACTGAAGAAGCTACCAAAGCAGAAGTGAGTTTATCAGCCCTTACAGTTCCTAGTGATCGTGACAGCAGTCTGATAAGATGGGATAGGCGACTGCTGCTGAAACAGCAGGGGAAGCTGAGGCGAGCGCTGCAGAAACCACTGCTACTGCCGAAGTAAGTCAGAACTGAGATTCATCATACGATCGATTGTTCGATCCCTGACCTCCTTCGTCTCTACCAGCGCCACGCCGATGCCACAGCCGCCGCCGAAGCTACATCTGAAACTGCCACTGTAACTACCACCCACTCTACTGCTACTGCCACTGCCGCTGCTGAGGGAGAAGAAGAAGCCGCTGCCACCGAGACCGCGCCAGAGGTGGGTTTAGTCCCACGGTATCTTAGCCATGGACTGATGAGAAGACGGGCTAACTGGATTCAATTCATGATAAATAGGCCGCCGAAGCTACTGCTACCGCTGCTGAAGAGAGTGAGGCTGAAGCCAGTGCTGAAGAAGGATCATCGGCCACTGGAGGAGAAACAGGAAGCGTAGATGCTACTGCAGTCCTCCAGAAGCTCGGCGAAAATTTGGGGACACTCTTATCTTCTGGAACTTCCGGTGATCTCACTCAAGACTTGGAGGGTTTGTTGAGTGGAACGGGATTGGCAGATCTCTTGGGTGGGGTTGCAGCATAAGTAAGTCAACATCCCCTATCCATTTTAGCTTATGGCAAAGAAGTATACTTACATGTTGAATCAATGTTGGACTGAAGCTCAGCACCGAGTGGTTTCTCAGACGAGCTGGAATGCAACTTCAGAAGAAATGGGAGAACGGACCTTATACGTTGAAGGATGTATACTTCGTGTCAAAAATGCATTGTGTAGCTTTACGGAGGGAGGCATGCCACCTTGTGAGCGTACTTTGAGCTGGATTTGGTCTATTTACGTTTCATTCCCTCCCATGATTGTGTTTTTTTGGCAGAATAGCTTGAGAGCAGACTATTATAGAACTCAACACAAGTTTCCGTCGGCATTTGCTTGATCATTATCTTACTGAATAGGACGGTGAAAAAGTTTAAACGTCCTAGGTGGTCGCCTGTGGCGATGCCCCTCATGTTGTCTTGTAACGGCGATCAAGACATGAGTAGTTGAGTACTGCGCAGATGATGCAGAGATAAGAGCGTGAAATGACCTATTTTTAACTGGTCTATCTTTTTCTGGATGATCTGCACATCCCCCCACCTTTCGGACATGTCCGTTCGTCAGTGTCATTACGTGGTTACGCGAGCTAGCCGATCAAATACACCAAACATCTCAAACACATGTTTAAGCGCAACACCTTGATTCACTTTACATTCACTCCCTCGTACTCAGTATCTTTCCCATCTCTCATCTTGCAACTCTAAGCTAAGGGCTCTGTGATCCTTCTGGCCAGTACTTCATATGAACGTTTACACTCAGACCATCCGGATTCAACGCTTAATCACCTACCACAACTATAAACGATATTTAACTTTTCAATCCACGATTCCCTAAAGGATCACGACTCCATTTCATTTTTCATCCTCTTATCCGTACCAAGATTTCCAACATATATAGATACGACTACTTTTACGCCCCACGATGACTTCTCTGAATGACCACCACCTTTCAGGCATATCGCGTAATTCATCCGCTATACTATTCGCAACAGCAGAATCGTCCAAGAAGCAGCCTATCAGAATGGGTGTAAACGAAAATACACCTTTACTCATTGACGATTCAACTGGCAGAAACGACGGAAGTGATGATGGATCAACTATCAACAAACCGCCTCAGAGGAAAGGCTCGACGTCTACTTTGGCCTACGCGGCAAAGTTGAAGCAGAGATCAAAGTACTATGTGCCGATAACAGATTGGTTACCTAATTATTCGTGGTCATTGTAAGTCGTTCATCACCATAAAAAGGACAATCAAATCTGCTCGCGATTTTTTCGGTGAAATCGGTATGCTGATGGAGCCGTTGTAGGTTTTCTGGTGATTTGGTAGCTGGTTTGTCGGTAGCTTGTCTACTTATACCACAGGTAAGACCTACCTATATCCTAGAGAAGCGACGGTGCTTATGAGAGTACCCTAAACAGTCCATGTCATATGCCAGTGGTTTGGCGGGATTGAGTCCGCTGGCAGGTCTTTGGTCAACGGCCGTACCAGCTTTAGCGTATAGTGCACTTGGAACATGTCGGTGAGTGAAAGAACAATAGACATTTTTATCGCTATTTTACAGATAGGCAGATCAAGGTAGTCGTTGTAACTGACGCATCATTCATCTCTTTAGTCAACTATCTATAGGTCCAGAAGCTTCGTTGTCCCTCCTTATGGGTCAAATGATTCAAGATGCCGTATTCGGAGACCCACATCACAAGCCCAAGCATCCAGAATTAAATGCTGCTGCTCTATCCGTCATGGCCACTTTCCAGGTAAAATTGCTTTCGTCAATGTATACTTAATTCGCTCAAGCTGAAGACAGTCTGTGTGCAGATCGGTCTGATCACCAGCATCCTTGGCTTGCTCCGTCTCGGGTTTTTAGATGTTGTTCTCTCTAGAGCACTTTTGCATGGTTTTATCACGGCCGTCGGTATAGTGAGTGATCCTCAAGTCGAACTGTCATCTTGTTACGGAGATTCAGCTGGACTGAGCACCCTCATATGTCCCAATAGATCATCTTCATAGCTCAACTAGTTCCAATGCTAGGAATGGAACATATCTTATCTCATCCTGAAAACGCCGAAGATGCACCTACGTTACCACTTCAGAAGCTCGTCTTCACTCTCAAACACCTCGATCATGTCAACAAACCTACTATGATCCTCAGTTTCACCTCATTAGCGTTTTTGATAGCTGCGAGGGTGATCAAGCAACAAGCCGTCAAGAGGCCTGGTGGGACGTGGGTCAGATACATTCCTGAGATTTTGGTTCTATGTGTAACCTCGACTGTACTCTCCGCCTTTCTGGATTGGGAGAAAAAGGGGGTAGATATCCTAGGTCAAATCAAAGGTGAGGCTGCTGTGCCATTCGGTTGGCCGCTCAGTAAGAGGGCCATGAAGTATTTCAACTATACAGTACGTCCAAAGTTGCTTTTCATGACATGGATTTTGTAGGTGTGCTGATCGGAAGGATAGTTGCCTTCCGCTTTTGTCTCGGCTGTTATTGGTGTGGTGGACTCGATCGTGGCTGCTAGGGAGAATGCAATGAAATACGGATATGCCGTTAGTCCAAACAGGGAATTGGTAGCTCTAGGTGAGCCAGCCGTAGAGGTCTGATGGGCGTCTTAAGCTAACATAAGTGACCTTCAGGTGCCACCAATCTCGCTTCTTCATTTTTGACTGTTACTGGCTGTATACCCATCTTCGGATCTATCACTCGTATGTCAGGAATTGATATATGATCCGGATTTCGAGAATTGAAGCTGACCTGCCATGTCGTACTTGGAACAGGTTCAAGGCTGAACGGCCAGACTGGTGGAAGGACTCAGATGTCAAGTATGGTATCTAGTGCAGCTATCATCTTGTCTATCTACTTCCTGTTGCCATATCTTTACTTCCTCCCAAAGGTCAATACTTCTTATTTTATTAATCGTAATTCTCATGACTGACCGTAATCACTTGTGTAGGCTACACTCGCAGTGATTATTACACTTGTGGTATACAGCAGTACGTGATGTCGCCACTCGGTCGCTGATCATCCAGATGCCTGGACTAATCATTCGTTTTTCATCCACCATTCTAGTCCTCGCCGAAGCACCTCACGAGATCCACTACTTCTTCAAGATGAGAGCCTGGACGGATTTCATGCAAATGACCGGAACCTTTATCCTGACATTGTTCTTCTCTATGGAAGTGAGTTTATCCGCCTTTGCCTCATTGTGATGTCGGTCAATTCACTAACTCGAACGTTGTTGTCTATCAGATTGGTCTTGTAGCTTCAGTAGTCTTATCACTTATCTTGGTCGTCCAGAAATCATCGCAACCTAGGATCCAGATTATAGGTAGATTGCCCGGCTCCGATCAATGGGCACCGATAGACGAAGATGAGAATGCTCAAGAAGAGATCCCGGGTGTCTTGGTAGTGAGAATTAGGGAGAGTCTGAGTTTTGCTAATACTGGTCAATTGAAAGAACGTCTGAGAAGAGTGGGTACTTCTACTGGCTTTACAAGTATTGAATAGAAGAAAAGATATCTAATGACAGACATTGTCTTCTCCAGCTTGAGCTTTATGGTCATGGGAAATCCCATCCTTCTGACGAACCGCGAAGAGAATCTGCAAAAGCATTGATCATGCATATGGGAGAGGTGCAGGAGATTGACGCTTCGTGAGTCGAAGTAGCCTTCTTTGCAAAAGTCAAGAATGGAGACTAATTGTAATGTCATGTCACACAGAGCCATTCAGATTCTCTTTGAACTCAGTCGAGCATATCATGAACGGGGCGTGGGAGTGCATTTCGCCTCGATCAAACCTGGCCAGGTTGACAAGTTCAAAATAGTAGGATTGACTGAACTTGTAAGTCAATTTCTTCTACCTTCGACATCAATGTACATCTGAGAATATGGCACCTAACTGATGACATTCTTGTTCTGTTATAGCTCGGTGCATCCCATTTCCATAACAACCTACAAGAAGCGATGAAGGAAGTTGAATTGATGGGATACGGTACTAGTATCTTCTCGAGGTTCTCCTGATCAGCAATCATCGGTCCGTAAACCTCAAAAACAACCCCAAAGCAGAATCAACCTCATGAGTCGGTTGTCAGTGTCAATAATATTGTTGAAGTACTGTATATACTGTTATTGCGGATGTTGTCTTGCACGGTGTATATAGATAGACTGTATATGAAAGAATGGAGATCATGTGTGAATGGAGGATCATAGAAAGTACTGATATTATACAGTTTAGATTCTTTTAGACATGTACAATCGCTAGATATATACCATCAAATGTACGATTACTCCAACTTAAAATAAAGACATTCTGCAGTTCCCAGTTAGATAGATTGTTAATACAATAACATGAGCACTGTCTTAAGACCCGGCATTGATAACGTTGTTAAAGACATAATGCATTATCGATACACATAATTTCCAGAACAAAATCTAGTCTAAAAAGTCAATCAGTTGTAATTTTTCACCTCCCTCCAGTCATACAACTACAGTACCCTTTCTCTTCACTCCCCTCAATTTGAACCACCAATTCTGTTAAACCTCTTATCCGTCTCTTTAGGACTTTCTCAACTCGATTGATAACCTTTTCCGAATTCACATATATCGCATCTCCCCCATTCCCTCCCATCTTCGATTTGGATGACAAGTACGGAGTATGGAATTTGGTAGGATCGACCGAAGAGGGTGAGATGGAAAGTTGTATATGGATCGATCCGATCAGTTCTCCCTCGCATCGCGGCCAGAAACGGGGCGAGGCATAATTGGCTACTCCGTCTACCGATGATAACTGAATAACACTTGATCAACATCTTCACCCTTTCATTACAAGGAAATTACGACCGACTCACCTCTGACAAAGCACCTCTGATCTCTTCCTCCTTCTCTGAACCAACATCCAGACACAACACTTTGCCCGAATCAATCACTAGCGGAACCACACTGGCCATGATCAGAACAGCGATGAACAAACTTGCGATAGGGTCAAAACCTGTCCATCCGGTATATCTAATCAATATCGTCGATATGATCACTCCCACACTTCCTAGGGTATCTGCCAGAACATGTAAGAACACCCCACGCATGTTATGGGAATGTGAATGATCATGGCCGTGTCCGTGATCATCATGAGAATGCGAGTGTGAGCCGTGATCATGGTCGTGAGAATGAGAGTGGACGGGATCGTGATCGTGGCTGTGAGAGTGACCGTCGTGTGAATGGTGCTGTTGATCACAAGATTGTTAGCTGTTCATCACTGATAGATGTCAACACGGAACTTACCTCATGAGCGTGATGATCATGTCCATGGTCGTGGTCATGGCCATGCCCGTTGCAAGCACCATGATCATGATCATGAGACTCATGCGAATGATCATGCTTGTGCGCATCTTTTTGGGCATGTGCCTTCAAAAACCCAGAAGATCTTCTTTTTGCCAACGTTCTCTGTTGTCTCGTTGATGCGGAAGTCTATGTCCGAATGGTTAATCAAGCCGCAACTCTAGCACGTCAACTCACTCCCTGTGATTCTGAGCGATGATGATCATGAGCATGATCGTGTCTGTGATTTTCCTACAGCAGCGACGCAGCATATCAGCTTAGTGCATTCGACAGACAAGGCATTGAGTTCTGGACCCACCTTCTTGTTGTTGACTGGAACATGAGAATGAACATGCGAGTGACCATGTCCGTGATCGTGCCCGTGCCCGTGCCCATGGTGATGATGTCCACCCGTCGCCCACATTCCGAACAGGTTGATCGCTAGACCAACTCCCGATACGAGAAGGAGCTGCTGGGTCTCCATCTCAGGCGGATCGATGCTGTTATGAATTTATTAGCCAACTTGTATTCTGCGAGATATCCCTATGCAGCTCACACTCTTTGTATACCCTCGAAAATGATGAAAATGGAGATAAGGATCAGGAAACACCCTAATAATCTGTTAGTAGAGCTTTCCCCAACATGATTCGATGAGCAACTCACCGTTTGCGAATCCACTCAACGTTTCCACACGAGAATAACCAAACGTATATCTTCCATCGGGTTTCCAAGTAGCAGCTACTGATGCCCATAATCCCACAGCTAACCCCAAACAATCAAAAGCCATATGTATAGCTATGAAGGGTTATCAGTTTGGCTATTAGATTGACTAGCAAAATCATGTATATAGAAGCTGATACTCACCATCTGATATCAGTCCTAGAGAATTAGTTGCTACCCCATACACCATCTGCACGAACATGTACGCCAAATTGAGTAGGAGAAAATAGAAGATCTTGGAGGACGTCGGTGTATTCAAGATCGTCTGCAGATGGGGTCTCCATCTCGCAGGAAGGAGAGACATGAATGACCAAGATGATCGAGCAGTAGATAGTGATTTGTTGGATAATCCCCACTAATTTACGACATCAATCATCAGTGTGCTTCGCAAAAAGGTTGTTTTAGAGAGAGAAAAACCTACACGTGATGGTCCATTCTTCCTGCTTATCTTCTTCCCGCCAACCATGGCCGTACCGATCATTGCTAATGGTAAGAGGACCAGAAGATCGGTATATGTCGGTACGGGGCTCAAGGCGAAGAACTGGAGTACCGGTATAGTGGACAGGAAGAGCGATTGATCTCTGCTCGTTCTCAATCGGAGAGTTGAACCAGGAGCATTGGTCGATGTAAAGGGGAATGGTATGTATCTGACCAACAGACCAGTGATGAAAGAAGCGAATCTTTGACCTGGAACGTTAGATATAGGCAAAGGAATTGGAATGACACCCTAATTTTCGACTTGTCAGTCGACTTATGAATGAACGTGCGTAAGTGAACGACGAGGTGACTAACCATTTGATATAATGCAAAGATCAACAATGATGCAGATGCAGTTGATACCAAGCAGTACCATAATCCTCTCTCATTCCTTGGTTTCTCTTTATCATCACTATTGCGATTTCTGGTGAATGAAAGATTTGAAAGGTAATGTTCGGATAAAAAGGTAGTACCGGCAAATAGGATGGTGGAAGTAAGAGCGATAACTGCAAAGAACCTGTGATCAGCGAGATTGGATCGAGAACGGCAGTATCACGCACCATTCTGCGTCGCTGCTTGACCGATAATGTACACTGCAGATACAAAAATAGGTAGGAGAGGTGCGAGCTGAATGAGGAAGATGTGATGAGCTTTATTCCGATTTAAAACGAAAGGTTGTAACTCACACTGTTGATATCCAGTATACTCTCGAAATCGATCCATGAGCTCAGATATGCTATGATGGTGAGTCTGTAAGAGATGAAGATGTTAATCAAGGTAAATTAGGGCTGTGATGATGCATTGACATACCTCAGCGGACCTATTTGTTGAAGGGAAATGAAGAACGCAACAGATTGTACAGCCAAAATCACGCTCAGCTGAACAGTGTACTACCACATATCAGTCAGCGATTCGTTATAACTTTCACATCATTTTCTGATGATCTACTCACTAATGACGATCTATTACCCTCTTTGCTCCTCCGTCTCGCATCACCGACAAAATCCTTCAATTCACCTATGATCCTCCCTGCCCATAGACCAAGTACCAACCATCCTGTGCCTCCACTCAACCTCCGCGGATCATCCAACACCCAGGTCTTCGAAGCTGCAACAGCTAGGGCTCCAATGAATAGCCTCAGATACGAGTTCGGCCTGAGGATGTTTTGTGATGAAGAGTGAAAGGAGGGATTCTGACTCTGAAAGAGAGATCGCCGCGAAGGGACTTTATGGACTGTCCGGTGGAGAGGCGTGGGTGTGGAAGGCGACGACGCCTGCATCGTAGGTAGATGGAAGGTCGCCTTACCCCAGTCCAGTGATGTGCGATGAGCTTGCGAGCTGCAAGGTGTAGTTGTGGGACTGAGATAGCGGAGACGATCAAAGCTTGGTGGACTATGACTATGAAGAGGAGAAGGAAAAAAAAAGAGGATACCCCGCATCCCGACGCGTCTGAGCGTAGTTGGACTTGGCGTCGCATATCAAATGACGACTGTGGCTAACATGCTTCATAATTTGGCGTTGGCTACTGTACAACCCCACTCCCCAGCTCAAGAATAGTCTTTCTCGCTTGCCCTTACCTATCTCCTCTTCCCGGCTTACAAGCCGCTCCATTACTCTTATTTCTCATTTCTCCTCCTCCAACAACGCACGATAATTACCATACGCTTCGTGCTCTTTCAGACGGTACACAATGCTCAACTCATCAGCTTACACGTGATCTACTTTGGCAATAGCAGACACCTACCTCGTAGAAATTTGGGTTTCTATCTTTCAATTTACTGTGTACAGTCAATCGGCGCTTAGCCCAACCTGACAGGGGGTCTGTTGGGGGATGAGCGGAAGATGGGACTCACCTTGGATCCTTATCTAGACAGATCAAAGTAGTCGATACGCCCGCCTCCTATCGGTACAACCAGTCGCCAATCAGCGTTCCCCTCAACAGCTTCCGATGATCCTTACATAGAGGTATTTCTGACTTACAAGAGCCGATGTGAGGACCAAACCGATATTCAAGGCCAAAATAAAAGTATACACCAGGATCAACCAATCCCACCAATCATCCACTTTTGCTGTTCCATCAATGATAATGGTATAGACGTATGTCACCGCTGTGCAGACGATAGCGCAAGCTATACATGTCGTATAGAGGGAGAAACCAACGATACAATCGGTGATCATGGCGTTTAGGCCTACCATTGCAACTTCATTAGCTGGTGGCCGCACTCAGGAAGGAATGCAGGCAAGTTGACTCACCAACTCGTTGATCGCCTTTCTTCTTCTTTACGATGTGGATAATTTCCTTTGCCGATGGGATCTATGAATATGACAATTTTCAGCGATTGACAACTTCAGATCCAAAGCGACGATGTCACTTACGAAACCGTATTGGAAATCATCGACACCAATCTTGACACTGTTGATTATGAGATGTCGTAATCATCAGCCCAGCCAGAATATGATCCTCATCATGTGAAGGGTAAAATGGCAACTTACTAAACGTATTTATTGAAAACTTCTAACAACCCTTCAATGATATTGATGACACAGAAGCACTACAGAGCATATTCAGCATAACATGTCACAACTGCTCGGACTACTTGGTGTTCGAGAAACTCACGAAACAGGTGAATATACTTGATCCTGAACTCCCAAGGCTCACTATCAGCTCAAGTGAAGATAGGGAGAGATCATTGGTGGCCACCACTCACCGCACAGCTCTAGACTGATAGTCTTGATGATGAAAGCCAGTGTTTCCACCAACCCAACCAACAAACTACCAAATGCCACTGACCCTAGAGAGGTAGAAGTCGCCTTCCTCAAGGCATACCACGATTCACTCTTGTCTTTCGAGTCTGTACCGAACCACCATCGAGAGTATGGTCCTCCGGCAAGCGTCAAGATGATGACGTTTCCAATCACCTGCGTCGCATACCATTGTGAGGATGAACTCATTGGACGATCATTATCGAGCGATATGTCTGGAACTTTGGGTACTTACGGAGGAAATCCAAAGATGAGAGATCAAAATGTATATCAACAACGTGGCTAAAAGACCAGCAGAGCATGATCCACCCGTATCGCACGCTGAAGTAGTCAATTAACAGTTAGTTCTGTTGACGACAAGCTATATCGAAACATTCTTACCAGCTTGACCAGGAGAGAATCTAAGATAAACGGCCACGAATGTGAATAGGTTCCAAAGGGACACCAAGCCTTCGACAACGAGACCTACGATAGCAGAAGACGATATTGTCAACAATCAAACCGGAATGCGCGAAAAATTAGAGACATAGTGATATACAAGATACATACCAATAAGCACAGTCCAGAATACCGACCAATGGGCTTTGGCTCCTTTGTTTGCTGTATCTAGTAAGTCTCTAGCAAGGAGGTATTTACCCCTCAGAAACCAAAGTGAGGCACCTAGGACGACACCGAAAATCCCGACTATGGCGGCAGACCCCCAAGCTAATGGAAGGAAGGGAAGGCATGTTAATTAGCATTCATCCTTGAGGGCTCCCATAGTCCCTCTCATTTTTCCCTTTTGCTCACCTTGTAGATAGATGAAACCTGGGTAAGAAGACCTGAAAGTCAGCTCAGCAAGTAGGGGATTTAGTGGCACTCACCTCCAGCAGCAGCGAGACAGAAGATCACAGCCATAACAGGGCCTGACCAAATGACAAACCCTGGGAATTTCCGGATGAACTGAGGTAAATGTGTCAAAAGCCGTCTTATTGTCTCAATGTGCAACAGAGAGCCTCGGAAACAGTGACACTTACGAAGAGTAGAAGAAAGTTCAGGATCAAAGCTAATCCTGTAGCACCCAAAAGCATATACGTTGTATCGCTACAGCCAGGAGAAGCAGTCAACACATTGATCTCACATTCAGTAAGTTATCATCTTGAGCGGCATTATACACTCACCCAGTCAAAGCCTTATCAATATCCCCCGTTTCTACCTTGATCGTACTCTCATTATCCTTATCACCTCCACTGGTCGTATCTTTCTTTATCTCATCGTAATTTTGGGTAAATTCAAAAATCGCATACGCGCTCAATACGAAGTAAAGCGTAAAATTGATCATGAAAGCTACAAAGAACCATCTATCGTGACATCTACTCCAGAGAGACGCTTTGATTTTCCTGTTAGGCTTTTCGTTGGCAACATCGTCTATTGATCGATGTTGAGTTGTGGGATTGCCTTGAGGACTTAGGACAGAAGTGTCCTCGGTGAATCTCGATCCCATATTGGCTGATAAATTACAAGGGTGTGGAGAACCGGAATCTGCTAATCAGGGTGTATCACTACCAAAGTATATCTGAGCCTTTTGTCGTGTAAGGAAAAGTAATATTTTGTGCCTTGTTATGGCTTTTGGTGGTATTTTATGAAAGAGTGAAACGTCAATGATAGATTTCGGTATATTAGATTGATTATATACACTTTTTTTATATTATGAATATATCATATGTTACTGAAAGTGATGTTGCTTTTACGGGGAATGAAGGACGGTCCGATTGTCCGCAGAGAACGATCAGGATGGAAAGCCTGATTATATGTATAGACAATCATGATCTATAGACATCTGATAATACCAAGGCCTCTTTAGACATCCTTTGAACCTGAATACTACATACGGTATCAGCCGATAAGGAAGGAGGTCGAATTTCTGACAGGTTTCATAAGCTCATACAGTGTCATCGCCAGTATCTCCTTTCATTGTCGAAAACCAAACGTGATACATCGTTTTCTACCAGTGTGTGAACATGATGCTTCTTTGATAGATGGTTCAGTGAAATCAAACAGCTCAAATCGATACATACCGTTTCAGGCATGGTCTGATGCCGCACTGCACCAGTTGTGAATTGTGCCACTTTCCGTTGGAAGTTGCCTTTCGTTACAAACAATTTTCGACGAGCAAGTGGAAGAAGTATCAACAACATCTTGAAGCGACTCTTCCATCGATGTCTGTGATCATTCAGCTCGATCTCACTACGGCACGAGGTAATTTGCTTTTGACTCAAAATTATAATAATGGCACCAACAGCAGGTCCATCCAACCTCAAGCAGTCGGGAGAGAGAAAGAGGAAAGCCGGAGGGAACGGGAAGAAAGGCAAGGTATTTGTGGAAGACAAAGTGAGTTTGGTGGTATGGCCTACTGCCTTTTCATATACGCCAAGATCGCATGATCAGCATTGCTTCAAACAATCCTAGGCCAGTCTTAGCCCTCTGCTGCTGCATTGTATGATCTTCCGCCAACAGGAATCAGGCTGACTTCTGACTTCCCCCATTTGTTCACACAGAAAGATCTCCTATCCCTAATGTCATCCATAACATCAAACAAAGACGCTCAAGCAGAATCAAAAGTATCAAAGCGGAAAGCAGCCATAGAGGAATCCGATCAGAGCTTGTCCGAAGAGAAGAATAAGAAAAGTCAGAAATCGATAGAGAAGGAAAATGCTTTGGTAAGTCCTTCGTTTTCTTCTCATGCCCTACAAATTCACCTTGTCATTCATGATGTCATTATTTCTACCCATTGAATGAAAAGAGATGTTTGTTAGCTCAAGTATAATGTTGATTGACTTGGTGTTGTAGGAAAGAACCAAAGCTGCTTTAATAGAGAAACAGCGAATGAAGAAGAATCGCAAATCGACATCAACTACTTCGACGAAAGACGCATCTGCTCAATCGTCGACTGATCAGCCCAAAAAGAAGAAAGTAGGTTTTGCTTAGAATTGGTGCTTCGTACTTATTAACTTTGACGTCTTGTGGGTCCAAGATAGGAATTGGTCGGGATAGGGCATTGTATTTGTAATGTATATTATATACAGTGGATGTATCACTACGCTTTTGAATATTGAACACGAGCATGAGATGAGAACAATTTCCCAGGGAATGGGATTCGTAGAATGGTGACAGACGAGATCCTACATTCTATTATATACTAAATTTGCCATCGTACCCGACAAAAGTCCTTATTAATCACTAATTCTACTGTTACAACAAAAAAGTCCCTTTTCCAGCTCGAAATGACAAAAACAATTTTTGATGATTATACTTGTACTGTGGTATTATTTCCCGATCCTAACACTAAATTGGAGATTCTGCCATCTAACCTAGGATATCCGTCCTATTATCTATCCATATGTGGGTCTGTAGGACTGGGAGAAGCCGTTCCAGATCCAGATCCAGATCCAGATCCCGGTCCATCTCTTGGCACCTCGCTATACAAAGGCGGTAGATCCACTATTTCTTCTTCGAACCTTCCTGCATCCGCATGTCTTCTGAAAGTCGGTCCGTCCTGTCTCCTTCGCGGTGGGTTGGCACGTGAATGTGCAGGTGCGTGCATAGCACCAGGTGGTAATGTCGGTATCTGATCTGGATTCTCCGGATTGGTCACTCGCATACCCCCTGGTGGTCCTGTCTGGATAGGTCTATCGTTGAATGCGGGAAGGATTTGACGAGATACAGATGGTTTAGGAGAGGATGTGCCATCGCTTCCCGACCGTTGATTCTGATTCTGATTCTGATTCTGATTCTGTAGCTGAGAATTTGAGTTGGAATCAGGTAATATAGGTTGAGTATAATCAGACGAGGTTGGCGTAGATACAGTTGATTTAGAAGGTAATGGTCCAGCTATACCTGGTGAACTAGGATTATTATTCTCTTCAAGCAGAGACGAATGTTGGTGGCCTTGAGTACCGATGTTCGATGTCGAATTCGCATTCGATACACCCATAGACGCTATGACTGGCGATTCGGACAGATGAGAATGCGAATTGGACTCATGTGGAGATTCTGAGTGGATTACGGGAGGTAGGAATGATCCTATTTCTCTGTAAGGTTCTACCATCCCATTTCTGTTCGGTCCATTATTGCCATCATCGTCATTTGCCAGATCGATATGGGATCCCTCCAACTTGCCGACACTCTGTCCCTGAATCCTTCTCTTTCTCCTCCTGATCAAAAAGAACAAGATGATCCCCACGATGGCGAAGAAGGCTAATACTCCTATAACAACCCCTGCGATAGCTCCTCCTGATATACTGGATTTCTTGGAGTCACTGGCCGATTGGGTTATAGGCAAAGTAGGCGGATCGAGCGTACCGGTCGTTATTGTACTCGGCCATGTACCTGTAACTTGAGGATCTGCTTGAAGACATGATGGATCGTCTGAATCTGAGACGGAATATATACCAGATGTACCACCTCTTCCATACCCTTTCCCAGAGCTGAAACACGAAATTCCTCATGTCATCAGCTTCCCCTTCTCAACAAAGTTCCCATGAACAGATAGACAACTCACTTCATCATGATGATAAATCTTGAATTTGCAGGAATATCCAACACCCAATCACTCTGAGACGTCACGCCTTTTTCTAATGTCACATCATAAGCGTTAAAGCTCTGATCCATCGCAATGACCGTAAAATTATATGGACCATATTCCAACCCTCCCGACCAAGACATTTCGAACCCCCTCTGACACTGTACAGCCTGTCCTGAGACTGTAAATGTGAAATCTAACGATTCTGAGCGTGAGCTAGCCCATGATAAACAGCTAGTATCATTTGCCGGTTGGACAGTCTGAACTTCGGATGACCCTCCCGTTGCTAATCCATTGGCATCTGACATCACTACGACATAGTTGACACCGGCTGCCAGTTGAAGAAGGATCTATCCCAAGGTGGTATATAATCAGCATGTGTTGCTGTTATGGGAGAGCTGATACTGACCTCCGCACTGCCCGTTCCATTCGAATAGTACGAATCTGAGATATCATAGAAAAACGGCTGGCCGTATACCGGTCTTTGAGTTGAGAGAACAACGATTCAGCATGCCTCTTTTATTCCTACACAAGTACAATCATTGAGAGTGATGATTGATTGTACTCACACGATCCAAACCTTGAATGGGGCTTTCCCTTTCGACCAACTAATCGGTACAGCCTACAGTCCTCACAAGCACGTAAGCCAAAGCGGCCAGAGATGAGGATGGATACGGTTAGAGTCCAAGTGACATACCTGGCATGAAGAAGTATTTGTGGGCCATTGAAAATAGAACTCCGTCGCTGCGTAGACGACGGTATATGGGAGTATCAAACTGCCAAAGAACCAAAGGAGATAGGAGGATATATACATGTTGATGGTCTACCACGCGTCCAAGACGTTGATGAAGCAGGAGGAAAGGTAGACTGGAGTACCTTTGAGAGAGATTGCCGATCAGAAAAACATATAGGTTGGTGGGATTTGTTCCGATTAATGAAGGATCTTTTCCAACAATGAATGGAAGATGAAGAGTAAAAAAAGGAAAGAGAAGATGGACGAATCTGGTTTGAGTTACAGACAGTCTGAAGCTGTGCCAAGAACTAAACCAGGATTGTGGTCTAACTAGTCTAATTTCTAATCCGGTAATCTGTGGAGCTCTAATGGGATTCACTCTGGATACAAGTAAATTGTAATCACCTATTAGGAAAATCTCGTAATCGTGTCAAGCCAAGGGATCTTCGCTGTTTTTTTGATTTCCTAACTCGTAACCTTAAGATAAGGCACACCGCGATCCGATCCACCCGAACACTCTGAAGAGGTTCAAAGTCAGATTCGAGTGCGATCTGGTCTGATCCTTTCTGAGGTGACAGCTGTGATAGGTGCATCTGTTCTTACATATACGAGGATCGTCGACACTCATACATGTTCGAAATGTGATCGAGATCCTGAGGCATATAGGGACTATAGACGCGACGCAATTTACATATCGTTTTCATTCACCGGAAGGAATCTCACTCACACGGGATTGAGCGAGTTAAACGGGGTGTGATCGGAGTACAATTACAGCATAATTTGTCATGTCATGCACATGGCGTCCCACGTAGAATTATGTTTGACAGAATGTATGAACACCAGAACCTATCTCCTATGTTAGACGTTTCATCGTAGTATGTAAGTGCATGAAGCAAGATGTTCAGGACAAGCTTACGACCCCTTGACAAAGGCATTCGCCTGTGTATTTTTCGAGAGGAGCTTGAATGCAACTCAGGATATGGAGGAGATCTCGATTTTGCGTGAGAGTGATTGTAATTCGAATGGTAGCTTCAAGGGAAAATAGCAAAGATAATAATCACAAAATAGCGAAAATGTGGTGTACGTCAGCAACAATATGCTGACTGAAGGAGGAGCAGGGAGAAGAGAGGAGACGATGAGGGGGATGGCGGAGAGAGAAGAGAAAAGGACGACAAGAAGCACAGACAGCATACAGACTCATGATTTCGATTAAAGCTGCTCGGGATACAAACAGTCATTATACATCGTTGAACAAACATTCTAAACAGCCGGTATACGACCTATGGATGACGATTAGCCACTCCACATATGTGAGTGGGTTTCTACCGAGCCCCGCCATAAAATACAACCACAGCTGCTTTTAGAGTCAGTCGCCGCTTGGTTGGTTCCGTTCATACATCTCGCAGCATATACAATTATATATATATTGTACAAGATACTTCTTTGTCCGTCTTTCCTACTTGGCCATTCCGTCACTATGATACGGCTCATATAGATCATTCCATGTATATGGTATATTCGTCGTGACACTCCAGTAATTGTATATGCGAATATACTACCTGGTACGGAAGGTCGCTTCTGCCAGCTTCTGCCAGGGAGGACGAGTCAATCATCTATGTGACGCTGAAAAGGGTTTCTCTAGGGTTTCAAAACACATCCTCATCTTCCTCTGCCAGACCCCAAGTACCATCAATATTTCCTCCTCCATTAGTCATCGCAGGAAACACCGACGGACGAGGTTTGAAGCTTATTCTAGGTTTTTTACTTATCAATTCTCCATTCTTCCTATTGATGCCTAGTCCCATCATCAATTGACCTTTACCTGCTCCTCCCGTCGTTATCGACGGTATCCTTGAGATCGACATGGCAGCACTAGAATGTGACATCACTCGTTTACCGTTCATATAAGGTGTGGGTGAAATCGTACCGCCACCTCCACCTCGATTTGTGCTGTGGGTAGCCGAGACGGACCTCATCGGTCGAATGGACGAGCCGTACATCGACGAGGATATTGTGGAAGTACCTGTACCTGGTATCAAACGTGGTTTCTTGTTCTGCTGAATGGTCATAGGTGTTGGTGTGGGTGCGGATCGCTTGATAGGGTTTTGGGAGCTGGTAGTAGGACGAGATATCGTGCTTGGGGCAGGAGTGTGTCGCGAGGGGAGGGTTTTAGCTGGTGCAAGACCTTGTTTGGCTCGCTAAGAAAACGTCAACAAATGTTCCTGATACGGATGGAGTGCATAAAGTGGTCGGATGTTGTATAGTAAAAGAATAGTCAACTCACCTTCTTAGCTTCCTTTGCAGCTTCTTTAGCTTCTCGTTCCTCTTCGATCTTCGTTATAACCCTTTCACCTGACACCAAGAACGGTCGTCCATGAGTCTCTTCCCATTCAGGTAACATCGCCAGCAGTTCAGTCTCGATCTGAAGCGAATGATACGATCAGTATTTCATCCCAATGACTGCACAGACAGAGTCAAGGTAGATCATACCCTAAACTAACCTTGGGCTTCAATACTGTCACTCGCTTCCTCATCTTCTCCTCTTTCAACATTGCACCTCCTCTCATCTTGAATCTGTTAGGATCGCTCGCACTCCTCTCCAATTCCTCTTCGTCTCGCACTAAGGCGTGCCATTCGCGCACTTTCGGCAGTAAGGTCGATTTCGATTCCACTTCTTCTCTCAGTCGATTTATCTCCTCTTCGTGTAAGTGAAGAAGCTCCTCAGTATAATTGTCTGGAAACAAATCGATGTCAGCATCGAATACTTGGCGGAGCACACCTTGTAAGTCGTACGTCGTTCATACTTACCATCGATATATGCACCAAATTCCGCTTTTTCGTCATCACTCAACATCAATTCCGTCTGTAGGGCATCAATCTCTTTTCTTGTATTCTCAATGAATGACGATAAACTTGATCTTCTTAATTCCAACAATCGCTCATACTCGTCTTCATACTATTATTCACTCAATAAATCAGCTTCGGGTCTGTTCATTGGAATCTTGATGTAGATGGATACCATACGTACAGCTTTGATGACAGCTTCACCACTACCTCTATTCATATCGACAAACAGATCCATCGTTGCTTGATCAACATCCAACCTAGTCCAGAGAGGTTCAACGAGATTATACAATTCCTGTATCCTAGCTTCATGCTCTTCTTTCCTTGTGTTCCACAATTCTGTCAATTCATCTGACCATTCTATCAACCCTATCTCAGGTTCGACATTGTCCATTCCCTGTAGATCCTCTACTTCATCCCACTCTTCGCATTCGCCGGGAGGCAGGGAGTTCGAGCCTATCACGCGGTGCAGGATCTTTTCATATGTCGCATAAGCTCCTGGAGTCTCTTCTTCCTCGTGAGACGGTAAGAGCTCGGGAGGGAAATGGTGGGGTGAGGATGTGGGTACGGGAGGAAGAGCAAGTTCGGAATGTAGCCATATTAAATTGAAAAGTGTCTGACATAAATTCTTCCGTCGTGAGCTCTGCAAAGGAAAGTCAAGATATGAGCTCGGCTGTAGCACCTGAATCGCAAGAACCGAACTTACCCGTTCTTCCAGCGCTTTCGCTACAGCTTCATCCAGTTCCTCACTTATACTTTCTCCTAAGTCGTACCATGTCGAAGGTACTTTACCGCCTGCTATCTGCTGAGCGAGCGTAGTCCCAGATGATCGCTGCTTCACCTCTCCTGCTGGTACTGAAGCAGATGGTTGAGTCTGCTTGGAGGACGACGCGACAGGTTGAAGTGGTTTCGAGGGCTGGAATGGGGGACCGAGAAGGGTAGATAGCTGATCGAGAGTTGCTTGTTGTTCTATGGACGATGAATGTTGAGTGTCAGTAGGTCAAGAGGAGCTAGAGAGACTTGATGTGATAGCGAAAGACTCACTCTGTATGTGCTTTAGCCTCTCATCGTATATCTGATCATATCGTCAAATCAGCGATGACTCAACGATATACATAATGATCCCTTTCCCACTTACAGTCTTCAACTCGTTCATCTGGCTTGTCAACCTTTCCAGCTGCTTTGGCAATGTCTACAAAACACCATCAACTTGAGCTTCATTCAAGACATGGGAGAACGCTTATCTGACTCACATCATTTTCAAGACTCTCTCTCCTACTCAACGCAACGATATCTCTCCCTTTGTCTCCTACTGCTCTAGCCAGATTCGAGATGTCTCGTTTATTCTGAGCGATCTCATCTTTCAAAGTGTCGACTTGTGCTTCCCTCTCTCGTATTATCGATGTGATCACCCCCTTGATAGCGGCATCTATCCTCGCTAGATCCGCCTGTAACACTTCAGGAGGTAAGGACAGTTGATCGTGCAGTGAACGGAGATGGGGGGTTTGTTCGTCCAGGTATGCCGACATGGCGAGGTCATTCGAGCAGGCTGTGCTTCCGTGTCCTGAGGCTATGTGATCTGGGCACTTTCCGGTCTTTTGTCTGAGGATTGCGATGTAGATTATTGATATATATGTTATTGGGTAACTCTAGTTTGTGTCTCTGTTATTGTTATTGTTTTTTGTTGTTGTTGATTCCAATTCCCAATTCAACCATTTCAACATCCGGACGAGAGGAACGCGTCGACGGAATCAAATCAACGTGTTTCTTAAGTGGTACACCTGATCAAGCAAGTAGTAAAAACGGTGACATCATGTCATTCCCATTCCCAGATCTGTCAGTTCTTGGCTGGACCTGACGGGATCAATTTCCGATAATCCAGGAATATATGCTGGGATCCCAATAACAACGTGTACGTGTAGATGCAAGTGGAATGAGCTCATCCTCGTTCCTCCTTCAACAACTCATCTCTCCCTCTTTTCTTTTCTCTCTTCTCATTGTCATCACCATTTTTTGCACATATCTCACCTCCCTGCTACATCTCTTCCTTGACTCTTATCAATCATCCACTTATACACCATGTCGCTCTCAGAAGAGAAGAAGAAAGCTTTACAGCAATACAAGAACGATGATGGTCATTTCTCCCTTGTTCGGTGAGTAGCCGTTGACTGCGCTCGGGTCTAGCGTGATGGGAGTGTGATCGCCCCATAACTACTCATTACATGATCCTTCGAGATATGTATCCTTTCAGTCGTACTGACCCCCCTTCTCATTGCATTTAGTAATTTCCGACTCGCCGATTTGATCACCATCATGAACGGAGTGTGCGGTACACTCTCCATCCTTTCCTCTGCTCGATACTTGATCTTAGCATCTAACCTCAAGACTCCACCTGCCGAGGCCATCTCAACACTCTACTTTGCACACTTGCTTCCAATCTTGGGATTCGGGTTCGACGCTTTAGACGGGAAAGTAGCTAGGTGGATGGGTGGAGGATCAATGTTAGGTCAAGAGATGGATTCCTTGGCCGATCTGGTTTCCTTCGGTGTAGCCCCCGCAACTCTCGCTTTCACTTTAGGTCTCAGAACACCTTTGGACACTTTGGCTTTGTTGTTATTCGTTTCATGTGGATTAGCAAGATTGGCAAGGTTCAACGCCACCGTCGCTCTCATCCCTTCGGACGCTTCTGGTAAATCAAAATATTTCGAAGGTCTTCCTATCCCCTCGAGTCTATTTTTGACTTCCATGATGGCCTTTTGGGTCAAGAAAGACTGGTACGCCGGTGCCCAACATGGTTTGTCGGATGTACCATTCGGTAAAGTTCTGTTGTGGGGTGATAAAGGTGGTTATGGGGAGATTCATGTAGCCGCTGCTATCTTTGCGATTTGGGGAGCTATGATGGTCAGTAAGACCTTGAGGGTGAGTTGAATCGTCCAATACATAGCCCGAGCTGTCTATGTTCAGTTGTGATGGATAGAATGTAAACTGATGAACGTATGAACACTCGCAGGTGCCCAAATTATAAGGATCGAGAATCGGAAGAAATGGGAAGGGAGGAAATAATGATTAATGAGTGATTCAACATAAGAGTATTCTGTCTGTTCAACCGGGTTTTATCCATACACGTACCATGTACAAGCATAGTATCATGCATGATTTAGTCTTGTATGGGATATCAGCGCATGATAAACTGACTGTTCTGATGTCATTTCACATGACACTGCTCAATGAGCTCTTAAGCTCCACTCACAACCACTCACAACCACCTGCAATCGTCTGAGGCCCACATTCGCTGTTGCCTCTCTCACTTGACATGTCATGCTTCATCGTCATATCTGACGAGCTTCGAAATATAGGCAGAGGCAATCTAATTTTCCGGAAAACCATTCTCGATTCATCCACAATCACAAGTATCCTAGGGTAACTTGTTCAACCAATTCGAGCAAGTACGATCATCAGAAGAAGCTCGGACATAAACTTCTCGACTTGACTCATGCCCCTCAAGTTGAGAAGTATGAGGACGCTTCTGTACAGCCTATATACCATGTTGGGATACATACTCGAACACTTCTGCGGCAGACATTTTTGAAAGTTTCTGGTCGGCGCATCATCCAGTATATGGCCATGTCATATTTAATGTGGTTTACACACCGTTTGTCATCCATGTGGCAATCCCGAGCTTGACGATTGAATACCTTATAAGGAGCGATTGACGTACTGCTGAACGAAGAAAGATTTAACAATGATCCGTTGAAGGATTTACAAGGCTCCTCATACCCAGGTGTCATGGGCTTTACATTTCTGGTCAGAAAGATAGGTACCTTGCTATACTTCTGGATAATGCAGGGGTGCCACTTAACTCGAGGCTTGTTACTGTACCTAGTGTGTCTATCTTCTCGGTCAAAACAAAGAACGTAGAATACATAATATGTCGATACATGAAATGTCGGCTGACTGCCTAAATTATTTTGCCTATACGTAAATCGAAGATTTACGAAGCGCTTCAAACAACTTCATCTACATGGTGTCGAGCAGCATGACATCGATGGTTGACAGATCATTATCCAAAATGACAACGTCCGATCAGTCGGTTTCAGACAATCTTATACTCGAAATGTGAAAGAATTCCCTGGTGTCCAGAGATCACATCAAAAAGCGATAGGTGTGAGAAGTAGTTTTTGAGAACACCACGGACGGAACTGGCTATTTTCGGTCCAGGCTTGAAGCGTCTCTTGATAATTGAGCGGCATTACCTGATCCTGCAGCCTTCAAAGCTTCGTGAGATACAACGATGGCAGTAAGGGGATGGACGCCACTTCAGATCAGGTCGGTCCGATAGGATATGTAAGATTAGATATACAGAAGATGGTTAAAAGACTGAATCTGATAGGCGATCGAAGTTTGGTATACATTTGCTTTGAACGATCAACGAAATCTTCTTACTCCAACATGCACCAGCACATCAAAGAGACAATATAGTACGAAGCAGGCTGTTTCAAAGCGCAAAACAGTCAATATATGAAGAGACTTTCCCAACCAAATTTTCATGGCTTGCTTTGTTGGTGCAGTGGTAGCATGCCTCATTTGGGATCGGTTTCCGACTTTGAATCGGCCTTTCGGATTTGAGGTGGTCCTCGGTTCAATCCCGGGACAAGGCCCTCTTTTTGCGTTCTGTTGATCCCCCTGACTGTGGGCTACCCACCCCTTCTTTCGAATTATCATTTTAACGTCTTGTTCAAGAGATGTGCTGAAAACAAGGGGAAGAAGGGAGTGTGCCACTTTGAGAACGCGGAGCTTACGTAACTGCGGACCATTTGACTGGCGCGCGCTTCGGGGTTTTTCGTGACTTGCGGGGTCTCCACAAACAACCAGTCATAGACCATTTCAGTCAGCATTCTTACGATTATTGTAGCACTCAAGCTCGATGGAATCATCTTCGTTGAGCTGCCATGTTCAGCTGAAGTCGAGAACAGTCACCCACGTAAGATGGGAGTCAAGGATCTGGTCCAGTGGGTGAAGAAGACTCAGTGAGCTGTCTATCCATTCGTGGTCCTTCAGCGAAAAAACAGCTCACTCCAGACCTAATTAGCCCAAAAGCCATCACCCATTTCCCAAATCGATGGGCATCACCCGAATTTAAGGGGAAAAAGGTGGCCATGTGAGCATACAAGAGCATAGAGATTCTAAGGAGAAGTGATAGCTGATGTTCATCTATACTTAGCGATGCGACGCTCATGACAAATCGATATCATTTCGCTTCGAGGGATGGACCGTTCAAAGGGAAAGGGGAGATAATAGGTTGGTACAAGTGAGTGATTAGTCTCACAGATCGGAACATCGAGCTGATTCTCTTGGCTTGGCTCGATGCAGCTTGATTTCGGAGATGAGTGCATACGGGGTAAAGCCAATAGCGATCTGGGATGAAAGAGGACCAAGGGAATGGAAAGCTCCAGAGGTATGTCGTACAATCACTCGAATACAGACCAGCTCGATCAAAGTATTGAAAGATGATTCCTGCACTACGCCGCGCTAATTCGTCTTGATCTGATAGACCGTCAAACGTCTGACAGCTCGAGCGAATCATCTGGCCCGCCGGAACCACGAGCTCGATCGTGCATCTCGACTGGATCAATTCAAGGAGGTACTAACGGAATTTCAAGCAATGACAGAAGAAGAAAAAGATATAATCAGAGGTCTTTTTGTGACTACACGATTCGCCTTCCACAGACCGAAAGAGGAAGAACACTCGATCGGCTGGGATGAACCTGGAATGTATGACACACCTCCTACATCACCTTATTCAATCGAATCATCCTCTCCCTCTCTACCTATCGAGAATATCCCTCCTGCTGCCCCATACACCTCTCCTTTTGTTGCAGATATTCCTTCACCTATCGAGCATATCCCCAGCCCACCTATTCAAGACACAGTATCACCCGAAGTTGACTCTACAGCCTTACCTCCACCCATCCCACCCCTGCCCGAAGGTATCACCTCACCCACTAAAGCCTCTCAGCTATCCTCCACACTATCCGAAGCAGACAGTCAAGTGATCGATCGAGTCGTCTCAATGATTGATAATTTAGCACCTCTCATTCAAGAATACAGAGAATCGCAAAGAAAGGGTCAGGGCGGCTCCAAGCTAGATAGTGAGGATATTGACTTGAGTTTGAATGGGGAGATTGTAGAAATGGAGGAAGATCTGAGAGAATGGATACCTTCCAAATCACCAACTGGTCAAAAGGACTTGACAGATAGAGAAGAGAAAGTTGAAGAGTTAGACTCGGTATTGGAGGAATTATTACCCGCTAGTAATGTCGGTGAATCTCCTAGACAACAGGCTTTGACAATCGAAGAAGGGGAGATCATCACTCAGATGTTGTCTAGTCCACCTTTACCTCCTTTCAAAGAGTCAGCGCCTCAATCTCAGGAAGAACAGGTATGCCCTACTCCTCCTCCTACACCTGAACTTGAGGTTAAAGAAGAAGAGATCAAACTTGATCCCATGGCTAGGTTAGATCGGTTGATCGAACAATTACCAATGACTAGAAGTATTTATGAAAGAGCTTTAGATATCCCCTCAGCAGGCGATCACGAGGATTGTAAAGAGTTATTGAAGATTATGGGTGTACCTGTACTAGAAGCGAAGATACCTTATGAAGCTGAGGGATTGGCTTCTGCTTTGGCGAAGAGCGGTTTGGTGGATTATGTAGGTACCGAAGATAGTGATGTTCTGGCTTATGAGGCGAGTCTGGTCGCATTCTAACCGTAACATACAGTACAGTATTAAAATGGCATAGATCTGACATGTGCTGATTTTCTCTCTCTTTGAAACAGGGTCCACTTCTTAAAAATCTCTCTCCAATCAACTCATCCCTTTCCCTCATATCGGGTACCAAACTCCGATCCCTCACTGGTCTTTCCCCTGCGTCATATCTAGATTTTTTGATCTTACTTGGAACAGACGCTTCACCACGTATACCAAATGTTGGTCCCGTAAATGCACTGAAGCATATCAAAGCCCATGGATCAATTGAGAAGATCTTGGAGAATGAACCGAAAGTATTAGCAAAGTTGGAAGACGACTCGATAGGTAGAGAGAGGTTCATGGAATTAGTCAATAATGCTAGAAAAGTGTTCACGGATTTACCTCCCACTGGTCAATGGGGTAATGATGAGCTGGAAGACAGACAGTGGGATGAGAGTGAGGTAGAGAGGTTCTTGGAAGACAGACATGGTATACAATTAGTAGATCGAGAATCCAATCTATGATTTCACGATTAGATCGTCAAAATGAGCACTGTTGTACAAATTCATATTATAAGTGGTTTCGTTGTTATCATATTATATACCTAGCATTTAGCATATATCATACTACTCTCCGCTCTGCTTCTGGCTTTTGATACCTGACCACTGTTACTATGTACTACATACTGTGTAACATGTATATCCGGTATTTCCGTATAATTTTTATCGGGAATCAAACTGAGAATACGGAAGGATGAAAGTAGAATCGCATAACCTACTCGATTATCTTGTTATACATAACCGAAGCGTTATATCCAGCTACCATCGTTTCTTCGCACTTGACCTTCCTCTTGATCAAATTACCGTTAAGATCGTAGGCGTTAGCCTTTTTGATATGTAATTGTAATCGAGAATGGGGCATTGGTGATTGCTATTGACATCAAAATACGAACAATCAATTAGCAAGGATCCTCTGTCTACGTATCGAATGCATTCAAAGAAAGAAAGAGATTCGGGAAGATATGAAAATCTCACTTACAGTACCAGAACTTAACGATTCTTCCTCTTTCGGTTCTCCACTTAGCGCATCGATCAATCCACCACTGGGTGCTGTAGAAGGCTTACCACCGAGAGGAGGTAGATGTTGCGGTATAGCTGTGGACGACCGTTTACCATTCCCGATTTGATAATCCACATTCGCGCCCCACGCCATCACGTCTTTACCGTATTTCCCTTCTTGCACTCCTTTCGCATCGGCCAGCGTCACTGTGTCTAGCGTGGCGTATACGTGGGTGTTAGATGACGGTGATATGGAAAGATTGTGTATTCCGATGGGTAAGAATGTTTGAGCTTTTTCGGAGTACTCTTGAAGACCGCTTATTCTGTACGTCAAACCATTAATTAGCATCAGACATGATCTTAGCCCAATGAGTTTGGTCAAAGCACAGACTGGTACTTTCGAGGAATATGTGATATGAAAAGGTGTATCGTACCACTCACGTTTTGACCCTGACAGGCATACCAGTCGCACTAGTATACATACCCGTTCCCAACGCTCCACTAATCCCACTTCCACAACCCAGTACATCAATAAAATGACCTTGTCTACCAGGGAAGAACCTCTTGATGGTGAAGAAGGTCGTCAATCCGCCAGCTTTCACATCCGTGCATTGTATCTTGGTTCCTGAGGGATAACATTTGGCTAAAACCACCTCAACCGGTACAGGAATGATATCAACCGATGAACTTGATCCCAGCCCAATTTGACCATTTTCATTCGCACCGAAGCCTAACACATGTCCACTATCTGTTCGGACAAAACTTGTCCTTTCGGAACTAGCTACTTGTTGGATTTTGATTCCCTTGAGTGATGGTATTTCCTGTAGGGTGGTTTGGAATCGTATATCCCTGGAAGAAGGGAATTCAACACCTAGAATCGTTTGGACGATCGAAGGTTGCTCGAATTCCTGCTTGGTACCTAGTTGTCTATGCGAGTTTGCCTTTTCGTTCAATGCCAATGAAAATGTACGACCCTTGTTCGTCACCGCCAAGAGATGATTACGACCGACAGAGACATCCACCCATCTCTCACCCCATCCCAGTCCCCCACCTGATGCGCTGAGCTCGACAAAGTCCACACCGGGATCGGTAGAGAAGAGGTAGGACCACCATGATTGGGTGGACTTGTCTTGACGGTCGCATTGCAGTGATTTGGAAGATGGGATGGCGTAAAGGTGACCGTTTTTGGATAGAGCGTACAGTTTTGATGTAGCTGGTGCAAGTGATTTGAGGGACTAGATGGACACACGACCGAATTAGCAGTCTGAAGATTATGCAGAATGAAGGTGAAGATTCTGTGTTCGACCAGGCCACCTAAAAGTACTATGGCTGATTCAGAAAAGCTTGAGGGTTCTCACTCACCTTGCCTTTTAGCGATCTACCCAATTCACCAGACTCGTCATACCCCTTTCCCCACATCCACAGATCTCCCCTTGCATCCACACACGCTCCGTACTCTTCAGACAGCACTAGATCTCTGAGAGGCGTCGTACCGAGCTGTGTGAGGGGTACTGGCTTCTTCACATTTGCCACCTGATTATCCGGGAACAAAGTCAAGTTCTTGTTACTTCCCCATCCATATGTTGAGAATGGTGGAGGTACAGCTGAGATCGATTTCTGCTTTTTAATTATCGGAGACGAGAGAGGATCGGCTGCTTCTGCGAGTAGGGGTGAATAGTGGGTGTGGACGGTGTAGAGGGTAAATGATAGGGCGGATGCGGTGAGGAGTGGGAAAGATCGAGAAGTGAGACGGCGGAAGGTTGAGGATGACATGACGAGATGATGATAATATGCACTGAAAGGTATTTCAGCGCCAAGAAATGTATGGAAGATGTCTATTCCTTGTTGTGCCCAGTGGTGATCTGCTGCTTAGCTGCTTATCTGATTGTCGATGAGGATGATAAGCAGCAAATCATACGGGAACTGTACTGATCCGATGTCGATGGTCATGCATCTATCTACCTTGACTGGTTCTCGACTTTTTGCCGTTATACTTGTGGGACTCCACAGGCCATATCGATGCGGCGACCGCCGACTGCCCTAGGGTGGTCGGATAAAATGGAATAAAATGATACCGCAGATAATAAACGTCCAATTATATAGGTCGTATTGACGATACCCCTCCTTGTAAGATACTACTCATCGTGAGCATCGAACAAGAGCCAACTAGCCAATACACAGAGTCATATACCATATCTCGTCATTGCTCTTATACCTCGTCTCCCTTCACCCATAGCATCATCCACCATGTCATTGCCATTCGCCAGGTCAGCCATCGCATCCACCCGAGCAGTCGTCTCTAGAACAGGTAGAAGGGGTTTCACATCTTCCAGCTCAAGAAGGTCAGAATCACTATTCGTGGTGAGTATTGATCATCCTTTCTTACTGAGACATGTCGACGATATTGATGACTATGATGCCATGGATATATAGCACCGAGATACAGACTACAACAACCCATCTGTACGTTGCTCATCTCCTCTTTCCCTTGTTTTGACTCATGAGGGGCTAAATGTTGATGGTCATTGTAGATAAAATTCGAATTCACACCTGAAAACCTGAAAACAGCCAACGAGATCATCGCCCGATACCCACCTCAATACAAGAAGGGAGCTTGTATGCCATTATTGGATTTGGGTCAAAGACAAAATAAGGGATGGACAAGTATCAGCGTGATGAATGAGGTGGCTAGGTTGTTGGATATGCCTAAGATGAGGGTTTACGAGGTGAGTGATTTGTTGCGATCAACTCTGGTCTTGTGTCCGCTATTTGTGAGACTATGGCCAGGCTTGTGCAAAGACATCAATGGGATAATAGAAGAGAATCAGAACAATGCGTTCCTGCATTAAGAAGGGGGATTAAATAGCGGTTGAGTGTTTAAGGTGTCCAAAGTGTATGCTAGTAGAATGTTGATCAGAATATGAGGTAGTCGTGGGATGTGATGAGAGGCATTTCTGAGTGGGCGCTTTATAGCAGGATATTGGATAACGCCTATATCCAGAACCTACCAAGAATTGATCTCACATATATCTACCAGAAGTACTAATTTTCCTCCAATTCACCAGGTCGCAACTTTCTATACCATGTACAACCGTGAACCCGTCGCTCCCAACTTCGTTCAGCTCTGTACTACGACTCCATGTCAACTGGGTGGATGTGGATCAACCAAAATTCTAGAGACTATCGAATCTCATCTTGGTATCCACCCTGGTCAAACTACGAAGGATGGGAAATTCACTTTGATCGAAGTTGAATGTCTGGGTGCTTGTTCCAACGCTCCAAGTGAGTTTCCCTCTTCTAATCTCATTTAACAGTCAGTTTCATATTGCGATCCATGCTGATTCTCTTGCCTACGATCGTAGTGATGCAGATCGGTGATGAATTCTACGAAGATCTTACACCTGAAACAACCATCAAGATCCTGGATACTTTGGCAAAAGGCGAAAAACCAAAACCTGGTCCTCAATCAAATAGACAAACTTCCGAGAACTCTGCTGGTCTCACCTCGTGAGTAAATTCTCTTGTACACTTATCGGCAAACCTTTTCGTTTGGAATACGTTCGAATAGCCTGATCAACAAGCTGATATTGTCCAATGCTCACCTAGCCTCACAACGAAACCTTACGGTCCAGGAGAGTTCTGTCTACCTGAATTCCAATAAATCGTAAAACATGTATTCTAGACTTGATATAGAGCTGTGAGGATTGGGATGCATCATATACCAGTTTGATTAGTGCTCACTTCATCCATCCTTGGGTCGTCGCCCAACCTAAGTCGACCATTTATGATACTTATGCTTTGGTGATCCAGTGTGTTTGACGCTCTCATCTACCACAAGCACATTTTTGCTTGATCTTATGTACAGAAATGGGATAAGCAGCATCCAAGTGTCTGTAAAACAGATTGGCACAGATTGGCTGCTACACGTGGTCCACTCGTGGTCCGGCTCATCGATCACCTCGTTGACATTGACATGAGCTGTTCACGCTTCAATCTCACCAGCTCACTGCGCGTGATTACAGAGATACAATTGACAGCATCATACTTCGACATCGACGACTTGATATTCAATCAACAAAACCTGTATGCGATCTTACCACAGTGTCCTTCGGGACTGACTCCGCTGCCAACTCTCGATAAGACTAAAGGGTGTTCACCCTTCAGTCCACCGCCAAGATGTCTCAACCTCCCACCTCTGTTCCTACACCTACCCCATCTTCACCCCCTCCACCCTCCGAGTCGTTCCTATCTGACCTAGATGGCACTGCACCTTCCATCCTTGATACGTCATTCGGTGAACCATCTTATGATATAGGAAAAGTAGATGGGAGAGCGTTGAATCTTGTCAGCTGGAAATTGGATGTCAATGCCAGGAGCGAAGATGGAGTTGAAAAGAGGGGTTTTAACGGTGGGTCGTCTGTTTCATCCTAACTGTCAAAACACTAAGTCACCAAGAATCGCTAATTAAACCACTGCACTTGAATGCGATCCCATAGCCATATCGACAGTTCTCAACCATCCTACAAAGAAAGCCGACCCCTTACGGTCCACTCGTAAACCTCTACCACCTTTGCCATTCACTCCTCCAATCCTGCAGAAACCTCCGCCCCCTTCCCACTACGATCCATACTTGCAATCTATCACACCACTATACGACGCTTTCATCGCCTCCCAATCATCCGCATCATCATCAAATCCAGAAATAATCAAATCGCCTTCCCTGGGTGAATTCGATCCCACATCAAATAACCCTAATGATCTCAATATATCTGCAGGTGATCTACCTAGTTTGGACGGTATACCGTCAATGTTCTTTGATCCGCAGTTCAACCTCTCAAATCCCTCGACATGGTCTGACCTAATATCATCTTCCTCCACTTCTTCCTCTCCTTCAAATATCAACTTAAGTTTGGGAGATAGTTTACCGGATAATGTCAATGAGGGATTACAGGATACCCTCTCAACATACTTAGATATCTTAGAACGTCATCTGATACTGGAGATATCCAAAAAATCCAATTCGTTCTTCTCTGCTTTAACCAATTTACAAGATTTAAGTTCAGAATCCAACTCTTGTCTCGACAACATCAAACAGCTGCAAGATTCCTTAAAGGACATAAATGAGAAGCAAGCACACAAGGGTCTGCAGGTTATTCAAAAGCAGGATGGTCTACATAATCTGAAGATTATAGATAAAAACTTAGGGTATATAAGTGAATTGAACGAGGAAGTGGGGGTGTTGAAAAGATTGGTTGATGAAGAAGATTGGTCGGGAAGTTTAAGTTATTTGGAAGATATTGTTAAATGGTGGAATAAATTCAATCCTTCCTCTCAACAGGAAGAACAGGAAGAGAAGGAGAAGGAGATATTGGCATTATCAAGCTTACCTGCCTTGTCGACCTTACCTACAACGATAAATGACTTGACGAGCAGGATAGCAACCCAGTTGGAAAATGCCTTGTCGGCTTATCTTTCGTCGATACTTTCCAAAGAGGCTGGAGAAGGATTGGATAAGTCGGCATTTGGAACTACTGTCGAACCTATATTGACTGGTTTGGTGAGATGCGGGAAAGTGGATTTGGTGGATAACGTATGGAGAGATGCGGTTACTATCAGTATACGAGAGGGTTCAAGGGATGTAAGTGCAGTCTGGCCAGGAGGCGATATCGACAGACGATGCGATGGGGTATTGACAATGAGCTTTTATAGCATCTACCAGTTGGACAGCAGGAAGAAGAGGGCAGCGATAAGCCACCTGAAGCTAGAGGGTAAGCTTAGCCAATTTCGTCCTTTCCAGACAAGACAGCTGATACATTTCGCATCCCGCAGCGCGAGTCTGGCACAATCATTACAGTCGATGGACCATTCATCCTTCCTCCTTCTCTCAACGCAGATGTACGGATCTTTAATATCTAGGATAAAGCTTTCGCAGGAAGTCGGCGAAGAGATCAAAAGGCTACTGGAATCTATCATGTCAGTCACTATATGAAAGACCTAGATAAGAATTTGAGCTGACTGCAATGATCATCAATAGATCATTACCCAAATTATCAATATCGCAATCCCCTTCATCCTCTACGCCACCCGCCGAACCTACTATACCGGACTTGAACAATGCGATAGTATCAGGATGCGAACTTGCTCATACACGTGCGTGCAAGATCTTAGCTGTGAGGGCCGAACAACACGCTTTGTTGGGATTGGAAGAGTTCGTAGAGATCTTCAGGAAGAATTGGGAGTTTATATTGAATACTGAGAAGATCGCTGGGAAGATGATCGTGGGATTGAGAGGTGTCACAGCTTCGCAGGTGAGTGTCTCATTACATTATCCCATATCCCTTGCGATCTAAGTTCGACTTTTCTCGAACTTCCCACTGTGTCTTCGACTTTCATTGATGCTGATTCACATTCTTAGGCGCGATCATTCCTCGTTACATACCATTCCGTGCGATTGACCAAATCCGCCAAGCTGGTTGAAGAAGAACAATGGACTCAGATCGATGTATTGCCAAATGTCCAACATGTCGTTAATCTCCTCATTCAGTCGGCCGTATCTGATCCCCAGGAATGTACAATTCCTCCACCATCGCAACCCACAGAGAATGGAGGAGCGGGCGAGGTATCGACCAAGAAACAGATTGATATCGAAGATAAGAGTTATTTTGTCGTTAAAGCTACTTCGGAAAGCCTGGTATTGCTAGGAGACTATTTGAAGATCGTCATCAATCTGGAATTGGTGGTTACCGATGTGATGTCTAGGATCATTGAGTTCCTAAAGGTGAGTGTAGAACCTGCGGTAGACCCATCCGAGCATATATTTGAAAGAGTTGAATGTCTTATAGTGACAATTATTACTCTCTTGACATTTGATAGTCATTCAACTCCCGTACCTGTCAGGTGGTTCTAGGTGCTGGTGCGATGAGATCTGCAGGGTTGAAAAATATCACAGCCAAACATCTAGGTATGTCGTATACGATTAGCTGACAGGACCGACGATAGGAGCATCAGCTGAAGTAACACATCCATCTCAGCTCTCGCCTCTCAGTCGCTGTCCATCATCATATCTCTGATACCTTACATACGCGAATTTGTCAGAAGACACCTCAGTCCTAAACAGGCAGTCATGTTGACCGAATTTGATAAGCTTAAAAGAGTGAGCTATCCTGCAAACTTTGGCCCTGGACATCAACGAGCTCATACGTCTTGCATTGTGTAGGATTATCAAGAACATCAGAACGAGATTCACGCTAAATTGGTAGCTATCATGTCTGATCGATTGGCCGTACATGTCGGATCATTACGAGTAAGCTTTTTTTCGATACCCGTACTTCCATCGATTCGCAAGCTGACCGTCGATGACTTGACTTTAGGAAATCGATTGGGAAGCTACACCGTCCAAAGATGGTCCAAGACCTTATGCAGAGATGTTGGTGAAAGAGACTGCTACTTTACATAAGGTGTTGTCGAAGTATCTCGCTGCCACTACAGTAGATGTGAGCACTTTTGCACCTTGGATGAACTTATTTTCCTTTAAATATCGGGGAGACAGGTCGCTAATGTACGTTCACGTGTCTAGGCCGTAATGTCAGAAGTCATCGGTGCAATCGTACATCGTCTAAGTGAAGAGTACGGAAAGATTGAGTTCAAGAGTGAAGAAGCTAAGAAGAGGTGAGTGTATCTTTTGTTCTCTCGTGTGGTCAATTGTGATAGTCGACTGATTGATATGTGTGCTATGGGAATAATAGGATGTTACAAGACGTAGCGTTAATCTCGATCCGTCTGACTCCATTATCTGAATCAGGCAAAGAAGTGAGCAAGTTGGAGAATTTGATTAAAGAGAAACCTACGCCGCGGAAACCTATTGGACAGGCCATGAGTGGGTTCCTGAGGAGGAGCGGATCTCAGAAAGGTGCATCGACCGGCGGTGAGGGAGTAGCAGATGAGCAGGATCAGAATGGAGCAGATGATGTTGAAGTGGATGAGGATGGTGAAGGTCTGACTGAACCTGCTGAAAACCTCGGGAAGGAGGGTGAGACGAAATCTGACGAGGTGGAAGTGAAGGGGGGGCAAGGCGCCTTGGGTGAAAAGAAGGAAGATGCGATTGATGAAGGGACCGGGACCATCGCAGCGGAAGAAACGAAGGAACTCCCTGACAACCAGCTTGAGTCTAATCAACCGACAGGGAATGCTTCGGAAGTACCACCACTACCGGAGAAAGGAGATAAGGAAGAAGAACAAGCTCCAGCGATACCTGCCAAAGAAACGCTTTCGCCTGAACTGCCTGAGAAAGATAACGACGTATCAGAACTGCCCCCACCTTCATCCCCACCACTACCACCTGGTAAATGAACCTTGTAAATAGACTAGAAAGAGGACTAACGTGTATCATAACGTATGAGTAGAGTAACGCATAATGCATTCATCATGATGTCTTGGAATTGCGAGCGTTGCTCAATTGCCGAGGAGCGCTTGTTTGGTTCGGGGTAGGGTAGGCCGGTCAAATCCGAGATTCACTCGATAAAACAGATCTCGACTTTTTTCGTCATGAGATGTCATCTCTTCCTTCAGCATTTTTATCTTTCGTGCAATTTATAACATACATCCATTAACTACAAGGTATAGGATCTTTTCATTGTTACATACACTCCATCAGCATCAATGAAAGGCATGGACGAATGGTTGTAAACAACCGGAATCCCGATTGACAGTATCCTGTGTAAAGCGTTTTACCGAGCCTTCTTCACATATCTCCCTATGACATCGACTCGATACAATGACTACACATCATCCGAATCCACCTCTACCTCTGACGGAAGGGAAATATGACTCCGATGATCAACAGAAGAATCCACACGGAAAGAAGAAGTGGTTTCACCCATTCAAGATTTTAGGATTTCTATTAGATAACTGGTTTCTTATTGGGATAGGAGTATCGATAGTGCTAGCATGGAGGTTCCCAAACGTAGCTGCAGATGGAGGTGGTGAGTACTGAGCTGTTAAGCTACAAATTCCTCATTACGAGATAAAAATTGAGCCAGCTGGGTGTCGATGCTGACATACATATGATCTTCGATCAGTCATCCGTTCTGAATATTCTATTAAATACGGCGCTATCGCCATTATATTCCTCATCACAGGTTTAACCCTCTCTACCAAATCCTTATATGTCCAACTGCGTAATTGGAAACTACATCTCTTCACTCAGCTGTTCAGCTTCCTCTTCTTCCCCGCTGTCGTATTTGCAATTGTGAATATTGTGAATGCCTCACATGGGAATATAGATAAATACGTGTTGGCCGGATTGGTAGTTATGGGAGTCATGCCTACGACGGTTGCTTCGAATATCACTATGACGAGATCGGCTGGAGGTAGTACCGAAAGTGCAACGATTGAAGTTTGTATTGGTACGTCCAACATATCCTCTCACTACATTCCATCCATCCAATTTTTTCCATCCATCCGTGAGAAGAGTATACTGATCGGGATATGCATATGAATATTGATAGGAAACTTACTGGGTACATTCATCACTCCTTTATTATGTTCTTTATTCTTCTCTTCGGATACTTGGTCGTTCGGTAAACCCATTGCTAAAGATGGTGGGGGATCGACAGCGGATGGGTTGAAAGAGATTTACAGGCAGTTGGCCAAAGAAATAGGTCTGGCTATATTCGTTCCACTAGTGAGTCTGACAGGGGTATTAAATAACCAAACCAGATAACAGAATCATATTCGATATAATATATCGAAATATGTACGCGATCTGTGAGCTGATGGAGATATTGTAATGTTAGTTCGTTGGTCAGGTCATCCAAAAGTAAGTCAAGTCATGACCATCCATCATTGAGTTGTAGATCCTCAAACTCTCAGAAATGATTGATTGCTGATAAGGTGCTATCGCGACAATCAGCGTATTCCCGAAACGGACTCAATGGGTATCGACCAAATTTAGATTAGCCAAAATATCAACTTTCTTCCTCCTCTTACTCATATGGTGAGTCAAACTCCCTAGTCTCTATTGACATCACTTTGTGGACTGACAGTAAAACTGTACCTACAACAATTGCAGGTCCGTTTTCTCTACTCAATTCAAAGCCCAAGCATTCGAAGCAGTCTCAACATCATCTATAATATTCCTTGTGTTCCTCAATCTGGGTTTATACGGAGTATTCACTTTACTTTGCGTTTTCCTCACTCGATTACCTTTCTCTCATCCATCTTCACCATCAAACGTACATATCAATACCGGAATATCCTCTAAGCGGAATTCTGGGAGAAGGCTTGTGAATATACAATCATTCAGGTTCAACAAAAGAGAATCTACTGCGATATGCTTTTGTGCAGTCGCAAAAGGAATGGTGGTTGGTGCTCCCACGTTGAGTATTTTGTACGGTGGATTCCCGGAACAGCAGAAAGCAATTTTATCGATTCCTTTAGTATTATATCAAGGTGAGTTTATATTTCCTGCCTTTCCGTGGATCACAATCATATCTCAATTAAAGGATAGCTGAATGTTGTGTTCCGCATTGCTAGGTCAACAAGTTGCCGTAGCCCAGATTCTGGTCTATTTCTTCAAGAAGTGGAATGAGAAGCCTGATACATATTTCCAAGATCCTCCCGCTGCGGACGTCAAGGATTCCCCTCGGAATTCGAACAATCCTGAAGACAACCGCATAGCGAACGAACAGCAGGAGAAAGCATGAATTCAAAACTTGTATGGAATCCAGGGAACTGGAAAGGAAGCTACGGTCTAGATGATGGGAATAGATGATATTATAGATTATATAGATCCTCCATGATTGTTGTTTGTAATATACCGACTTAAACAGACCATGTTGGATGTCATATATACGAAATTATACAGATCGAGATAGTAAGATTATGAATATTGTTCAATAACCGCATGAATGTTTTCACGGATGATCGATTTTGAACTTCCCAAAAACGTCTTCAGTAGCTCTACCGGCTTCGATCCACCAAGGTAAGATAATCTCCTTCACCAATTCCAAATAGATCGCTTGAACCGACTCAAAGCAGACACCATTTCCTGTCTGCCTGTCCTGATCTAAGGGTGAACCAGCTAATCGATGCCAATCGGGCCAACCCATCGCTCTCTTTCTCTCAGCTATCGTGAACTTGCGATCTTGCTAAATACAAAAACAAAGTGAATCAGTCAGCAATCTTTCAATCGGGCAAATCCAACACTCACCGAAAAGTGGATCACAGCGGTACCCTTTTGGCCGGGAGAAGAATTGGTGAGAAGGGTAGAGAATCCTTCAGATCCGATGGCTCTTCGATCGCAGCCTATTGAGACCATTAGCCAAGGTCAATGTTTGAGTGATGAAGAGCAATGGAAAACACACCTTGAGGCTTCGCTTCTCTGGCCGAGGCGAATATGCTGAAACATGATCGTTATGTCAGCAATGTACTCTTCGACTACTATAGAACATTGATAACTCACATCTTCTTGGCCCCATCTGTGACGTAAGATGTATGATGGTCATGAACGGATGTGGCCTCTCCCCTCTTCTCTTTCTGATAGTCATTCGATGGGGTCGAGGCATAAGGTATCTGGTGAGCGAAACCGACTCTAGTACGATTCCCTTGTTGACCATCCCTTCCGCCCTCGAAGACTGGAATCTGAGGTCGACGAGGGATCCTCGGAATACCTGGTGGACTGACAATCAAGGCCATCTCAGCTTTTCCCCTCTTGTATGCTCACGATGTGAACGGATAAAGCCGGGTCTAGACACTCACGGCAAGTATTCGAAAGCTATACAAGGGATATTAGCGAACAATCTCGAATATGGAGATTACATGACCTCACCAGGAAAGTCGGACACAGCATCCCTGATGGTCACCGCAGGGTGAAGGCCAGTACCAGGTGTAGCTCGTTGACCAAGGTAGAAAGGCTTCAGAGATTCAGCTTTATCTGTTTTGAAGACAGTGGCTGTAGTCTTGGGATTGGCATGACTAGGTGTTGGGAATTCAGGTAATGATAATCCCATTCTAACACCTTGAATGAATGTTCGCAATCGATTTTGGGGAGTACCGTAACCTCTAGAATCGACGATCCCCAAGCGACATGAATATCTATGAGCATGCACAGCAACTCATCAGTGATTACGCAAGACCTGGAAGATGCGTTGCGATGACTTACCCATTCTGAGACAATTCCTTCATCGCCGCTCTTCCATAATTATGTTCTCCTTGCATACCCGCATCTCCGCCCTTATCATCTTTGAAAGCAGAAACATTCTCAATAATGACCACATAGGGTCGTAGACGGAAGACTTCCGCTAACATAATCCACAATTCATCGTTCCTTGGGTCGGGGTTTTTACCAGCGGAAAGATTGTTCGCATGATTCACCCTTGAATGACCTTGACTGCAGGACAAGAACAAATGGTGTCAGATCTGTCATGGTGCGATAGACTGTTGGTCGAGACCTACCATGGCGGACCACCAGTCATCAAAAAGACGGTGCCAGGCGAGGGGAAAGCCTTCGGACCTGTCGGAGAGTTTCGACTCGTCGTATACTGATATATCTCGCGGACTCTACCATAGTGTACAGTCATACGAGGAGCTTCCCGTCTGTAAAGCTTGGTCAGCGAAAGGATGCACGTGTATGTTGTCAGTGTGGATGACCTACTTCAGATAGTGCAATGTCTGGCACGCCACTTTATCTGCATCTGTAGCAGACACCCATTCGAAAATATCCAGCCCCGGTAAAATGAAACCACCCGCTCCAGAGTAGTAATCTGCCGCGGTAAATCGACAGGCTTTGATACAATTCACCACGTCTTGATGTTTTTGCTTCTCGACTTCGAGACATGACAAACAGGTTCGAAGAGGTCGTTGCAGAGCGGCGATAGTACTCGAAACGTGAGAATTAGTGATTCCCTCAGAACACCAGAATGCTTTATGCCCATCAAGATATTGTGCGTCTTCTTCCTTGGGGAGTACATAGACTTTACCCATGATCGACTGAACCAGATGCTCCTCGTATTTGTCCGTGACGACCAGACGGCGCTACGAGATGCCTTGTCAGTCTCGCGAAGCAGCTCAAACTCACAGGGCACTGAAATTCACGTTTGATACAAATCCATTGTACTTCGCACCTATAACTTCGCCGAACCTCTTCAGTCTTCTCATTCTGACCATCAATTGGCCATTGACTCTGCTCCAACCTTGAATCTGACCTATAAGGAATGGTCGCCCTCGGATTTTAGGATCGACGGTGATGAAGTCATGCATGTGGTATCCGTCGTCACAGAAATGTAAGGTATCACCAAGCACTCGCGGGTCATCGAATTTATGCTTTTGGTGTCGAGACGCACAGGAATCGCAACGATCAAATCCATCTTGGAATACAGGCTCGCGTATAGTTGACAAGGAAGGCTGGTCGACAAATCTACGGCAAGAAACAAGATTTACTATGATGTTGAACTTGATCAGGAGTTAAGCGTACTCACTGACAAAAATACTTGGAGCTGCCCCTTCTCTTTCCCTTGATCCCGCCTATGAGCTCGAAATCGAGTTTCTGTCCTTTCAATATCTGCTTTATGGAGATATCCTGACATTGAGCATTTCTCAAGAACAGCTCGCCATCCCGACCGCTTGAGTCTGTGTGTGGATTGGGAGATTTGATATAATGAACATGCGCGAAATGTTTGTCTTTGATAGATACATCATCAAATTTGAGGGTGAAAATAGATCGGATGAGTGCATATAAGGGAGGACGATGAGGCAGCACGATAGCATTGTCCACCTGATACCGTGTATCAGCCAATTGGCAATAGGCTTGATCCCCGTCTGCTTCTTCTTCTTCCACCACCGAGTACTCACAATGAACTCCACATCATCATGGATAAAACCTTTCCTGTAAATTTTGATGCATCTTTCTTCAAACCCGTCCACATCGTATGTGCTTTGTCTCTCAACAGGGCTGTCTGTGGTATCTACTATCCATGTCAAGTGGGATTTGAGATGTGGTCGGTACCCAGTTGCATTTTGAGATCGAAAGGGGTGATGACTCTGCATGTGATCGGGCGGGCAGGTTGAAGAATTAATCGAAATGTGAGATCTATATCTCTTGGAAGGTGTGTTTCTATGTGACGACCTGAGTGTTTCCGTCTGTTTCTCTTTGGCCTCGACTAACTCTTCCTAGTGATAATGAGATGAAGGGATCACTCAGCAATGGTTCAACAAAGCTGACGAGAGGTTTTTGACTGACTTGTACGGATAATTCTTTCAACTGAGTCCTTATCTCTTCATTATCTTCGTCATCGTCGGACGATATCACCTCGATCACACACTCTCTCTTCCGTTTCTTGTTATCATCGTCTATGGATTGGATATATTAGCACAAATCATCGAGGAAATTAAGCGAGATCAATTCACCTCCTGATCTTCGAGTCGAGCTGGAAGTCGAAGTTGATCTGGAGGTCATATCGATCAATTCAAGCTCGGAATCTGAATCGTCGATTTCAATTATATCGCTGGAAGACATGTTGTGGATAGATCACTAGGGGTACGTCAAGTTTAGGATATGCAGAAGGATGAAGTAAGTCGAAAAAATAGAATGAATGAAAAGAGAGGATGTCGAGTTCGTCAGTAACGCTAATTACTATTTATATACTCAGTACTACAGTACGGCTGTCAGTCATCAAGGAGCAAAAAACAAATACACGATATTGTGATGGTCGTCAACCAAGACTGACCACGAGTAGTTTGATGTTGAGCTGACGAGATACAGTATAACTAACCATCTCTCATTAGCTCAACGTGAATGTCAATATTGATTGCACTCCAATACTGATCTTTTCCATAGTAGTCTTCCCATCCTTGCAGCACGGGATCATCGTCAGCTTTTTTTTATAGATAGTGTACATGGATAGCGATCTGATAGTCGAAGTGGTCCAACTGTTGATGTATTGATCAGACCGCAAAAGTCATGTAGAACTCCAGGATGTCCTCATTCTGTACCGGCTACTCCATGTACTGTACGTCACCGGTTACTAACCATCCCATCTCTCTCAGTTTTACGATCGACCTTGGATCTGTATTGTACAGTAAGATGGATAGATAACCAGCTTCATTACCCGTCCAATATCTCTAACACATCTCCCAGACAGAGAGTATCATTGCACAACCCAACCCTCAGACCCAGTCAACATGTCCTCATCATCCGATCGACAACCCCTCCTGCCTACCCACTCCTCCACCTCTAAACCACATATCAACCATTCCTCCTCCTCCCGTCTATCTACCACCCGTATATCCTTTCCTTCATCTACCACCTCGGCACTGGGCTCATCAGATACAGTCGACGACGATCAGACCGTCGTATCTACCTCTCCGAAGAAAGGCAAACATCGGGCATTCTCCGGTAGTCCACTGACAGCAGGCGAAGGTCAAAGAAAACCTGGTTTACCCAAATTATCGAGAGAATGTTTGATCAGGTGAGCATCCCATTCCAGAATCACTTACCAGCCCAACTAATCCTGGATATGGATATATCGGCTGATGTGACAATATACTGTATTGGACTCTTAGCGAGATCAAGTGTTATGGTTCATACATGTTACCTCCCCTACTCGTATTCGGAGTATTGGCAATTGGTATTAGTCTTTTGATATACGGTTGGAAGAGAGGTTGGTTCAAGTGAGAAATCAGTAAAAAGGTGAGATTACTTCATTCAATCCGACCTCCCGTCTCAGGTAAATCGACTTCTGATTTGCCTTATTGCATTGCATGGTTTATCACAGCTGATGACTTGTAATTCTCCACTTCTCCTGATGTAGACTACGATGTTCACCTTGCTCTCAATCCTTATCAATCTGCGTAAGAAGCCATTCTATCCGTTGTATCATAGTATCATTTCGTGTTGTATCAAGACTACCGTCTATGAACTAAGCAATGATGTGAATGTTTATGTTAATCAAATGCTTATTCGTTTCAATGCATGATGATGATACAGTTATATGTAATCTCGAATAATGACAGAAGAACCATAATCAAAAACACCAAAAACCAAAAACCAAAAACCAAAAACCGAAATGGAATGAAATCTTGTAAATCGTCCTGCTACTACTGATTCTTCCCTCTTCCTGTCAATTTGCTTTCACCTTGATACCTTGATACCAAATGAAGCGTTGGCAGTGGTGGTACAACATTTACGGGCCGAAAAAGGATTTGTGCTTGTGATTCAGGTCCTTCATGGGCCCGTCATCCTCTGAACTATCTCCTCAAGTAATAATCTCAAAAATGTTCCATCGAGCTACAACACCAAGACGCATATCAGTATGACTGTCAAACGAGCTGAAATTGAATCCTTAAAAGGGGAGGGAGACAAGCTCACAGGTACATCCTCTCCATTGTTCAGGAGATGTTCACCATGTTGTCTCGGGAATGTGTCCCATTCTTCCCTTGATATCGCTCGGTCATTCCACTGTACAATCCGAGGGATGATCAGTGACATGGAATGGAAGACTGGATCAAGCTGAACGGGTTGGATGACTTACGATCGGTATGTATTCGTGGTTCAGTATATCAGATACAATTTGATGTTCGGGCAACCAAGAGTTGGGAGGGAATATCTACATAATAGGAGTCCAGATTGATCAGCATTGTTTACGATCACATAAAATGTGAAGAATGTGAATAAGTTGCAGTAGCCAGAAGTCATCGAACTCACTTCAATAACTATTCCACCTTCAGGCATCCAGAGCTGGTTAGTCAGTCCATCACCATGTACCCCAATAAGGATCTAGCACATAGTAGGATAATCAGGTTAGCATCCACCACAACAACTTATCTCCATGGTCCTCAGATACACTCACATCAGCATCATGTACAGCCTCGACCTTCTCCTTCCCGCTCAGTTTACCCAGCTTCTTATGTCCCACCGTAGCTTTGCCAATCGACTCGATCTCCCCTAACACCACCGACAATTCCTTATGTCCTTCCGGGCTTAACTTCCGATTAGTATTCTGTCTATCTACATACACAATCTTCGGTAGACCTTTCAGCGCTCTCTGAGGATCTATGCGATTAGGCGGTGAAGGGATTGATAAGTGGGATAAGAACGCTTCTCGTACAGGTGTGAAGAAGAATGGTGGATGTGGACGCGAGAATATCGATGCTGCCATTTTATTGAGAGAATCTGAGAGGGGGTTGTGTCGATGCGAAGCCCATCGGTCTGCTATGACGACTATAGGTAAATCAAGCGTCAGTAGGGGTCAGGGTATACATGAGAGTACGAAAGCGATGTCAATAATAGGCCTTAAATGAGCGAGTCAGACTCACCTCGCTCGAGGAAAATCCAGCCTTGGTGAGATTGCGATTCATCATTAAGCATACTCCAGTGATACGGCTCGATGAGGTTAGCTATGTTGTTTGAGAATGATGAATTAGCAAACTTTCAATGCTCGATTTCAATAGCCAAAAGCCAGACATTGCATCATGGCCACATCCTGCCCTATTCCTCCTGTCCCATCGATCAAGATTATAAACTTGTAGATCTCACTCACCTTCCCCAAAAACACCTTTCAATACCAGCTCATTCATCCCTTCTTCATCCCTCCATCCTTCAGCAGCTTTCCACGGTATCACCACTCTCTTCGGCACTTTCGGAACTTCTATACCTGGTCTCACCTGTTCGACCAACTCCATCGGGGCAGGGACGGATGCCAATGCCGTTGTGGATCCTAGGAAAACCTCGGCAATAAAGGGGTAGTAGGAGGATAGGTAATGCCACATGTCTGTCTTGGCTCCGTCATTTATGAAAACTAGATATGGTGAATAAATCAAATCAGCCTTTCTTCAATGTGATCATGGAGACGGGATATTGGGAGATGCAGTAAATCAAGAGGTATGATCGGATACCTCGATGTTTTACACTCACTTGTGGATCCCTCTAAGACCAAAGCATCTTCCGCACCTCTCATTTCCAGATCCTCAGGATCCCTCACGACCTCCCAGAGTGTATCCCCACTGACCACCCTGCTCATACCTGGTATAGTCTTTCTTCGAGTATTCATCACGTAAAAAGTCTGATTCTTGATCCATAAATTCTGAAAAACTTGATGGCCTGGTACACCCCCTAGGTACCTTGTTTGGCTTATACGTGGGTCGGGAGAAGTGGACTGTAGAGAAGTGTCGATAGGCGTCGAGTGGATGGAAGGTGAGAATGGTGAGGGGGAGATGGGAGGAATGGGTGAAGAGGGTTTGGAGAATATCTTAGGGATTGATAAGGGAGGTAGTTTATCGGACTGTACGTTGGTGTAAAGTAGAAGGAAGTCGGTCAGTGCATGAAGGTCGAAACTATCAATCGTCATGTACGAAATCAAGACCACTCACTGCATATTCTCTGGCGGTAGGTGAGAGATGGAGTGATACTATAGTCAGACCAAGTAAAAGACCTAAGATACATGTTGTAAGGGCCGTTCATCAGTACAGACTAAGTTTCACGACTTAAAGCCTTCGAGCTGCGACCAGACTCACCAAAAGTCAGGCATACCACCGATCTCGGACGTCTCAGTCCCTCCATTATGGCCTATATGCAGTGACCTTATGTCAAGTTCCACCTGATCACTTTCACGGAATAGTCACTTCTTCCACCTTTCGTCGGTGTCTGAACGTTCCTCGCTGGTCGTTCTTCTCGACGTGGGAATATCTCCTATACCTGACCCGAGTCCACTGTACACTGTAGGTATAGTAATTGATACGAGGGTTGATGACTATTGCAGTACCAAGTGAGGTGTAGGGTCCGCGAGACGGAGGGAAGTCACCTGTAAGAAGGTGTGAAGTTGAATTGCGTAAAAAAGTGGAGGATGATTTTCAAGGCAAGGGCAAGGGAAGATCAACGTTTGGTCTGATGGGCTTGGCGAACGATGTAAGAACTAAGATGTGACAGGTGAGACTCGTCGAAGCTGTCGAAGGATGACGATGAGAGGGGAGTGTGGTGTGACTGTATCGATCAATTTCACCTGATTGCTTGCTATCAATCTCATGTCCGCAGCTGTCACTAATTTCGTAGCTAGCAAGTGTGAATTCACCCAATTAAGCTTTTGCGCTAATTGCAGTGCATGATCGCTCGATCCGTCGGAATGGTAGATAAGGCACACATGTGATCCGAGATGGCTGATAAGCCCAACAGCATGAACAAACCCATATAAACGCTGTCAAGACATCATCATTTTTATCAGATTGATTGCAAGTCACATCATGACCATGGATGATTCATCATCTGACGAGCACTGATGCATGCCGCATGTCGCATGGAATCGCTCACATACTGCAGACCTTGTTTGCTCTCCGGCTACTCGGTCTCGGTGTATGACGTTGGGACATTCTTGGCGCATGAAACAAAGAAGCACATCACTTAGTAATCATGTGTATGTTGAAGGACGGATCCGCTGTGAATGCATAAAGAGGGGGAAAGATGCATATTTCACTCACCGATCTCATCATCATCATCCCATTTCCAGTTACTCGCACTGACTCAACATGATCGTTCAACTCATATTTCTCACTGCCCTTGCTTCTTCGACGGGAGTTATTGTCACTCCTACTGAAGGTCGAAACAACAAAGCCATCCCGGATCCACAAGCAGAGTGTCGATCTTTCTACGCCGACGTCTATGCAGAGACCAACTCGAATATCGATTTAAAGTCCGTTATAGGTGGACCGTAAGTCACACCCTTCTATTTCCTCTCACTTCATCCCCCTAAGCTAAGATCTTTGACCTAAGGCTGACATGACATATTCATACGATGGATAGAGCAGAGAACCAACAGGCTCTGACTGAACCAATCATCTCATATTTTGCAGCGGGCAGTACCCTTCCATCCCAGATTTTCGCCGCACCCACACTAGAGGTGAAAGAGACGTATCAATTATGGTTCGAACATTGTCGACCTAAATCTGGACTGGTCAAAGGGGTTTATCAAACTCATCATGGCTTAGTGGGGAATGCAGGTTATTGGAATGTCCAAGGGGAGTAAGTGGTGTACACTCCTTCTCAGGATACAGCTCGCAGTAAAGATAGGATGCATTGATATTGATTACGTTACGGGTGATGGTGATTATACGATTATACGACTTATTCCTTCGCTGAGAATGCTGCTGCGAACGGATGGGGTGAGTTGCAGTCTCACTTTTTTCTTCCAACGTGGATAATAGCTATGAAATTTTATGTGGAACGTTGGCTGATCTGTACGTGCTGTATGTACTTCATCCACCCTGTCATACGATCGACTAGGAGTTGGTCGTTCAGCTCACCCCGTTGGTACGAATACCGTTCAGATGCCATTCGAGATCCAACAATCCATATCTATCGCCAGTGCACTTAGAGAAGGAACTTTGGTTGATATTGGAAAATTCGATTCGATCATCGGTATAGGACATTGTACGTCAGATAGAACCATATCAATACTTGAGCTAGCAGGGCTGAAATGTCGTGACATCCAAGCTGATGATATGTGGTGGGATGGGGTTCTACTTTAGCATACGGTTCAGCATTACTTACGGGAGTATCAGCCCTCTCACCATCCACATTCGACGCCATCGTCCTTACTGGATTCTCAAACAACGTTACAGAAGGTCCATTAGGTCTATTTTCTTCCAATCTACCATCGCCTCCGTAGCCTACCCTGAGAGGTTTGCGGGTCATCCAAATGATTATGTGATAACTCCTTCTCAGACAAATGATCAAATTGAATTTTTCCATTATCCAAATTACACTCAGGAGGCTTTGGATAGATTTACAAGTGGGAAAGGAGAATTCCCACTTGGTCAACAATGTTCGTACAGTATTTCCTTTCCTCCCTTCTATTTGGCTTGCCTTTCACAACTCGATTGAATTCCAACCTACTGACCCTGATATTCTGTTTTGCATTTGTTTTATGATTTGCAGACTCAGTAGAATTCCCCTTCACACTCAACAGAGAGAACTACACCCACCCTGTCTTGGTGATTACCGGTGAGAAAGATGGTGTATTTTGTTCGGCAGATTGCTATATCACCTCATTGGATCCCCCTGCCACTCAATTGGATACGACCAAGGTAATGTTCCCCTCTGTGAACAATTTCCAGACTGTCGTGATCAATGATACGGCCCATGGTATCAATTCCCATAAAACCGCCAAAGAGGCTTATAAGAGGATCTTCGAGTTCGTGGATGGTTTGAGTTTGGGAGTTTCAGAGTAGGCTGTGAACCAGGACAATATGATATGATGCGTTATAATGATATTTCCACATTGTGTACCGTATTTTACGCGATTATCTGTTCATGATTTGTATGATAGAGTGTTTGACGTTTTAATGATTATTAATCAAACGATATGTTATCTCTTATCTACAACTGTAGAACTGCAAGAGTAACATTGAGTCGATCCTTTGATTTTGATTATCAAGCACATGGTATGTATAACATATAAAGGATGGGGCACACCACACAACTGAGTCGATGCAGTACACATCAATCACGTCTTCTTTCCTTCTCCGAACATCAATCCTGTCCACTCAGCTTCGCTGTATACTACCTCTAACAATCCCTAACTTACTGACACTCTCTTCTCTCAATAGTTCATTCTCTCCGTATTCGACACGGTATACACTACTTCCCAACCTTTACCTGTGAGCCTAAGAAGACGACTATCATCGTCGCGTTACTGCCGTTTATCTATTCAATCAGATCACGAGATTGACAATGCCCATACTATTCTTCAACGGCAAATTATCCCGATTCTGCTCTCCTTCCAACAACCTTCAGCAGGAGCCTCATTCGCCCAAAATCATCGACCCTGCACTTGTCTTACCTCAAGCTTTACTAGGTGGCGAAGATGCTATTGAATCTCTACATTAGCATGACCCTTCTCTTCCCCAGGACGAAATCAATAAGAGTATTTGGGAAGGGTGGAATGTAGAGATGAGCTACGGGGAAGTTGTAACGAGAGGGAAAGAATGTAAGATGCAAGTTGTCCTGTACGTGTTGGTCTCGCTCTGTTGAATCTGACCTTTGACTGATCTCGTTCATGCCTTGACCGACTCTGTAGATCATTCCAAGCTGCTTTAGAAGATCCTAAATTGGTTAAACACCATTACATCCGAGCGATTCAGTTTCACAAGGAATATGTCAAATGCGAATTAATCAAGATGATTCGATTTATCGAACATTCCCTCTACTCCAAATCTACCTTGACTTCGGCGTTGTTAGATAGATTGCTTAAGAAGAAGGAGGAGGGATGGAAGGGCACGATGAAGGGATTGGAGGAAAGTGTGACAGAGGGTGAAGTGTGCAAAAGTAAAGGTAATGTGTAAGTTCTTCTATTATCGCCTATCCTGCTCGCTGAAATCATGTCATATGCTGTATTGGGTATGTACCGAGGACAGAAAGATCCCCCTAGCTATATGTACACGATAGGCAGGATGAGTACCTGTGAGCTGACGTCAGCTTTTCCTCTATTGATAACAGAGCAGGCAAGAATAGTAAACACGAACAAGCCATCCGCCATTACCTCGAAGGATTGATCACCATCTGGCCATATACTTCGAACGATACTTCGATAAACTACGAAAAAGCATTTGGGAGCGGTTTGGTCAAGCTGTGAGTCCATAATTATTTTACACTTGAACAGCTTTCCCACAGCTGAAGCCATAAATGAGACTGATACGATTTGGGCGAAATAGTGAACAAGCTTTGCTGAATAATATCATTACCATATCACTATCTCATCCTTCCAAGTCGGGTCCCAAGAGGATGATTTTCGATAATATCGCTAGGGTCACTTGTGAGGTCATGTTAGAATTTAGGTATTTGACTGTTACCAATCTCAGAAAAACGTTTGAACGTGAGTGATATCGTAACTCGAAGATTATGTATACATCATAAAACTTTTGTATCGATGTGTTGACGTTACCCTGATATTCGTTGTCATGTAGGTCTAGCTCAACTTGACGAGAGGGAATATGGAGTTGAAGGTGAACAAAGTGTCAATTCGTTTATGGCTGATCTGTTTCGAGGTAAGGAAGGGGATGGATGGGCACATAGAGATTGTATACAAGAACATGTCTGTCATGAGTAGTGGAAGATATGTGATGGTAAGTAAGCATGGAGATTGTGATGTACGTTGTTAGAGAAACAATCCTCATGCTATTTTTAGTGATATACCCATGTTAGTAGCAGTAGTAGTTGGAGAACGAAAGATGGATCTTACTGAGATATCATATATAATACGACACCATACATGCACTGAGCTTTCTCCTTAAGATAATACATCGAATTTCATCCTACTCTTTATCGTTGTTCAGGATTTCTTGATTAAATTGAATGATACAGTCATGATCGTTTCTTTCACTTCCCTTTCCATCAAAAGTCAATATTCAGTCCAACTTGTTCATCCATTCTTTCGTTCCATACCCTGCTTATTTGAAAGCTTTCTTTACTTCTCCTTTAGCTTCTTCAAATTGCCCTTTAGTTTTACCCGTTAATTCTCCGGCCTGGAGAAAGAGAAACAAACAGAAGGTGTCGACTTGTTAGCTTCTGCTATAATGGACCTGGTCTGGTTTATATGGATATGTCGTCAGGATGTACTCACCTTAACCTCAGCCCGATCGGCTGCTCCTTTACTATAAAGTTCAGCCTGTTTGAGTGGTGCTTCAGCAGATTTGAGCGATTGGCTAGCTCTAGCATTGGTGGATCCTCCGCCGAAGAAGTAGTACCCTAATCCGATGAGAGCCACCGCTCCTCCGCCATATAAGAGTGTGTTGTTCGATTGAGCTATACCATACCACGAACAAAACGAAGGCGGAGGAGGTTAGCTCAATCGTTGTATGCAGAAAGATAGTATATACACTGATGGGGTTGAACTTACTGTCTGTCCCTGCTGATCCGGCTGGTCCACCTGGTCCACTCGAAGGTGGAGTGGTAGGATTAGGACCTGTTGCGTAGAGTCTCTGATCACAATATTGGTGTCAGCAACATGGCTTCATACTTGGCGATGAGCTTGTAAGAGGTGACACTCACAGCAGCTACGATGGGTTTAAGGGAGATGGGTGATCTCCTAGCGGCGAGGGCGGTTCTGTACAACATGTTTAGTTGATTTGGGTGAGCTTGCGATAGTAAGAGTGGAAGTTTGTCTTTGTCGATTTGGTTCAATTTAGATAGGGTTCACAAAGATATAGATGAATGAAGATTGATCACTCACTATGTGACCTTGACTATGGGTAAGAGAGTGTGAGAAGTGATTGGTTGTGCGGCGAGACTTGATGCCATGACATCACGTTCCCACAATCCTTCATCGTGTACACATTCCCTTTGCGAGCTGAGATCAGATGAATACTTTTTACTACTCGTATTGCACTAACAAGCAAGGATGACGACAAATCGCAAAATGAAAACGTTGATGACACGAGTTGACGTCCGCGGTCAGATCGGCAGATGATCGATCCAGTTTAACCGATCGATTGGATTGCTTGGTCGTACTCGTAATCTTATCGGATGACGTGAATCGTATATTCATTCCAATTCATGCATTTCGTTATATGTTATATCTTATGTAACCTTTTCTGTTCCTATCCTAAGAGCGAATCCGAATGTTATATGCACAAAGAACCAAAGCCAATGTATGTATATGAACAGGCATGAAGCTACTTATGCGATTTAAGGTTTATCAAAGTCACCAGAATGGGTCGTATGTGATTAATCCATCCTGACTCGAGTAATGGTGAATTCTTCCTGTTTGTCCATCTCCTCAGCACTCAACCTAGTAGCTTTCACCACAACAGGTATCATCTCACCCGTCGCTAAAGGGTACGGTTGATGGTGTAATACAGCTAGGAGGTTTCGTAAGATTGCTGAATGAGATGTCACAGATATGACTATGACCCCAAGTAGATGATAAGTGTAAGTGGAAATTCAGTATACGAGTATATGAATAGAATGATACATGAGGTGATTATAGAAATGTACACTCACAAGTTTCTTTTGCTCCGTCTGGACCGAACAATCTATCCATAGCTCTCTGTGCTCTCATCTGCATGTGTGCGTCGGTCTCTCTGTCATCCGCTTTCCACAATTCATCCTCTTCTGCGAAACCTTCCTCGATCTTGAAAGTGGGGAAACGATTCGCTATGTATGTCTACGAACCGAGATCAGTCCAATCTAATCCAATCGGAATCGTTCGTTCTGATGATCACTGCTACTGCACTTACCCTGGTCGATCTCTTGTCACAAGTATGACTCCCATAAATCTCCCTCCAATCTTCCCACACTTCCGGTACACCCGTCAACAGTTCACCCCAAGATTCCAACATCGTCTGACCTGTCCTAGTCAACGGAGATACATACCATCTCATCTCCTGAGATGATATAGGTGGTTTATGAGGTAATTGCTCTTTCCAGCATTTCTGAATGGCCTGAGCTTGTGATACGCCCAAGGGTGTTAGTTCGGGATCAGGTCCCCACGTAATCTCGCCGTCACCGTTGAGGAATGTCCAATAATCTTCCCATGGCTATGAAAGTCATATATACTATCAGCCAAAGCCAGCTGTATGAGACACCAACGATAACGATGGGAGGATGGAATAACTCACATCAACACCGTATTTGCTAGCTCCAAAATTATGCCATCCCTGACCATGTCGGCCTGTCAAAGGATTGGACATCAGCTGTCTTCATACACGATATACATGATACCACGATATTCAACAGATGACTCACCTAGAAACATGACCTTGTATAAGACACCCTCAGGTGCATCATCCTGTAATTTCTTTACATCCTTTCTTAGGTTATCCCATCTTTCAGGTGATTCATCAATTAGACCGAAATTCCTTTTGAGCTATGCAAGTTTCAATTGAATTAGCACGTGCATCAACTCGACTGACTGACTGTTTAGGAAATGATGAACGTGCTATTGGAGTGATATGAAGACTGGACTAACCATCTCTTCAAATTCCATATGTTTCGGTTCAGGTCCATTCTGGATGAAGAAACCTTGGACGACCTAATCACAATTTGATCATAACAAAAGCAAGAACAATGCTATCAGCGTCATTATCCAATGAACATCTATCTATATGTACTCCTTTGGATGGTATGATCGGATGAAACAGTCAACTCACATCATACCTATATCTATGAGGTTTCTCAACTAAACCCGGGCTGATCGCCGGCCCACCATCCTCTATAGCGGCAACAGGTGGTATATCATGATAAGGGCTTTGAGGTGACTTCGTGCGCATCTTGAGATTGTAGAGATCAAAATTGGGATGTATACAGAGGACGGCGAGAAACACGCCTAGGAAGAGTGAAATAGAATAAAACGAAAACGTCTTGAATGAAAATATATACGAGGATATGTTGGATGTAAAAAGTGTTACAAGGCTAATAGATACCTCCTCACGAGTATCCCTCCCTCAGCAGGTTCAGGCCCGTTAAGGTAACGTAGGCGTATCTCGGGATGATTTCGTTGAATGTTTCGGATCTGAGCTGTTGAGAACCTGAGCCTGATCTGTTGATTCGATCGAGTCGAGTGGCAAATAGATGGAAACCCGGTGTTGCGGTTGCCGGACCGGCGGTTGGTTATAAAGATGGACTGTGACTGACTGAATTGTACTTTGGGATCATGAACGTCAATTTCACGTACATATATATATACAACATATCATACTCGAATATGCTCGTATATCCAGTCTGTCAGAATAACACATTTCTTATTCAACTCGACTCGAAAATGCGAAAAGAGCGAAGGAGCGGGAGAAACGAGATTTGCGCCTATTCACAAACTCATAGGAAATTATGCGGCACAGTCGCATAATTCATCGCCATACCATCGACTAAGGGTCTCTTCCATCGGGTTAAGAAGCGGTGATGTTGGCTCCCGTCAAACATGAGGTAAAGTCGACTTGTCATTAATGAACCCTAAATTAGTTGGAGGCTAGAAGTTTCAAAGGACCGTTTCGTCAGGCAGTGAGCATAGATCACGGTGATCTCTCAAACTGCAGAGGAAGGACGTTGAGCGATCAATAGACTACAGCAGCAATTTTGATCCCATCCCATCCAGATGTGACATCATAACCGCCTTTGACACACAATCAGCGACAACTTGCAACTCAATCAGATCTACCCTTAGCCATCAAAGATACCCATCAAAACACGGGGTAACGACGCACAGATCTTTCATTATTCAATTGAATGATATCACCCATTGCCATTGCTTCTCTCCTTTACTGCTCTTCTCCTGTAACCGAGAGCACGTTATCAGATACAATAGCATACATCAGAGGCGTTTTATGTGTACCTAGAAAGCGGCAATGCCATGACCTGACTCAAGCTTATTACAGTATCACCGAACAACATCTCCGACTACAACAAACAACATCCGCAAAGCATGCCCTACTCTCACGTCCATTATCGTACGATAATGATCCACCATCCAGCAAAAAGGCCGTTAAAACCGGAATCCTACCTTGGTGTGCGTCCTCGTCTGTTTCTATAGCGATGTGATGATGACAATTCGGCAATCACATCTGAGTAGTCCCCCACTTCATCTCTCGTATCCTCACCGTCACCATATGCTTTTACTATATGGACTAGTAGGGTTCAAGCTATCCATGAATCCAGAGTAATAAGACGAAGTATCTCCACACGGACTAGCAGCTCTAATCGATAAAGCCTGTTCCATATGCATCCAATCAATATTGCGCGATTATTGGATATTCCGGATCCTGAGAGAATACTCACATCAGGCATCCATTTCTCCAATTGCTTTATCCTTTTCTCATTCGCCGGATGGGTCGATAAGAAGTCGGTAGGTAGACCACGTCCTTTTTCAGATTCTGACATTCTTTGCCACATCCTATGAGTTTAATGCAATCTTCATTAACAAATGATCTTCCTGAGATGCGCATTGATATCCTGGAGGGGGTTAATTAAGGGGAAGGTAACTGATGGTGCTAGAAATGTCTTTTAAGGGTTGAAGATGCCATAAAACTCACTTTGTAGATTCATTAGGATCAAAGCATGCTTTCCTGATGCATCAAAACGACTTAGTCATAGATCTAGAATGAAGGATAAAGGCGAAACACACTCACGACATCAATCGCAATCCAATGAAATCAGCTTCGGATTCATTCTTCCTTGAATTTGGTAACCTGCAAATTCCCCATCATGTGATCAGTTCGTGACATCCCGACGGTTGACAGAGCAAGCTCAACTGACTGTAACATAAACGTGAGGAGCAATCTAGTAATACCAACATCCAGACCCAATGATTCAAACAAGAAGCCCAATGCGAAGAGGACCTAATCATTGCTTATATATGTCAGCTGAACGAGAAGGTCTATCGAAAACTTGGCAACTGACCTTCATTGAGCTCATTCTTTCTGCTGGATGTCTAGCAACCTGATGTGCTACCTCATGACCCAAAACCGTCGCTAGACCATCATCATTCGCTGAGACCGGTAATATCCCAGTGAAAACGAATATCTTGCCTCCAGGCAGCACGAATGCGTTTTTCGTCTTTTTATCATCAATCACATAGACCTGTCCATCAATCATCCAATCTCGTTAGGTCAGCCACGGGACAGTAGCAATAAGGAGTACGTCTGCTCACCTCCCATTCAGTCTCTTTACCTTCCCTAGCATCTTTCCCAGCTTCACCACCTCCAAACAGTATCTCCCCTATATCCTCTCCGCCGCCAAAATTAGGGACTTTACCCTCCACCGCACCCATCTCACCACCCGATTTGACCCTTCCTAATCCCGACGATTCTATTATACGAGTAGCTACCGCTCGAACTCGCTTCGTCGTAGGATGGTTGGGAGGTAAGACAGCCCGGGAATATTCGTTAAGCGTTTGTAATTGGGTTTGACGACCGAGCTGTATCACAGTGACGGATATTAGCTGATGACTTTTCCTCTTGATCTGGGTACAACTTTCGTCCAGCTTGTAAATCTAAACTTGAACTGACCTCCCTTTCTTGAGCTTCATCAACATCCATGAATCTCAATCTACCCGTTTCAGGTACTCTTTCCAAACTACCATTCGAATCAGCATGTAAGCTACATCACATACGAGAGAGAGGGGACTCTAGAATGGTCAGCGTACTGAGTAACATAATATATACCACCACCACCCACACCGATCCCATATACCCAAACAGCTCTATCACCCCCTAGTCTTCTTTTGAAGTACTGCCATATGTCCGTTCCTCCTCCGCCATTAGGTCCAGGTGAAGGGGAATATCCAGAGGGGAATCGCTCGTATTTTGCGGATCGTCGTATAGATGTATGTATGTTGCGTGGTATCTGTGGTCTAGCAAGCAATGATGAAGGAGCGGAATGAGGGATGGATCGAGATATCGGTGTGAAAGAGGAACGTAATGTTCGAGAGAACATTCTGGGTGGTACTAAGGTTGTTGATAAATTGGTATGTGATTATATGAGAATTGAATTATAAGGCTCTACTGTTATAGATATCGATACTGGCATTCACGGAGGATGATGGCGAGATGGGCTGAGCTTATATATTTCATGTATTGATAGTCGTTTAGATATCTCTGGAACCCAATATGAAGGACCAACGACGATGACGCTCACAGCTTTACCTCGGCATATTCAACTTCCGACGGGATCAGACTGCAACGGGGACGCCTAACCGGAGTGAGGGCATTTTAGGCACGCGGCAGGTCACATCCGCTTAAGCTTACCCTCGAGCCCATCAATTCACAATTCACAATTCATCCATCGTCATCAATCTAACTTATGAGATACACTCTTTTGTCAACACACTCAATAGCCTACCTAAAGCTAATCTCACACCAGCAAGATGCCATCCGACCTATCTTACTGGCTTATCGCTACTCCCCTGAAAGATGGTGACCCCAATGTGATGCTCAATGAGGTCAGCAATGCCATCGGGAAGGATGTCGAGGTGGCTACTTGGGAGATACCAGAGTTGAAGGTGGGTCGAGTCCTCTATAGACACTCCAAGACCTCGCCTTTCAGCGGAACCTCGAAGGCGATCTTTCTTATTGGCCATACCCTATATCGTCATCTTGATGTGCCGGATAGGTATACTGACCACGTCCATTGAAATAGGCCGGAACCCTCTCCTCCCTTCTCACATTATCCGATGCCCTCCCCAAATTAGACTCCCAATTCACCTCGACCGTCTCCAAATTGCTCGACACACTCCGCTCGTTAGTCTCGGACGACTCGGCCAAAGTTGCTCAACACGCTAGGGTTAATGATAGACCCGCTGAGGAGTTCTTGTTAGGTGGCGGAGGTGGTTTCAGATGGGATAAAGGAAGATGGGGTAGCGGTGGGAAGGTATTGGAGGTTGTGGAGGCTTTGACCAAGGTGAGTGTGCTTTCTTCTTCGTATCGGACATGAAATGTGGCATACGTCGTGATAAATGGTAGGAAAATGATGATGGATTGGTGAAGATGGGCTGTTTGGTTCTGGATAGAGCGTGGATGTAACTTGATCAAAGGAAGACAATACTCCTTCAACACGAAGTGTTCCAATCCATTTCGAACCGAATTCACCTCGATCACAGGTGATTCACCTATATCAGCTGTTCATGATCGAGACCTTGCTCAGTAGGATGTATCTGGATGATCATAATTCTCAAATAGACAGGGTTTTACAATCGCAAAGGCCATTCGCTAACACTGTCACCATTCTTACAGGAAATCAATTCCATAGATTCAACGCAGAAGCAGAAATCTCAATCTTACAATCTCGCTAAAGGTAGTTTGACGACTTTACAACGTAAACAACAGTGAGCTGTTTTAGAATTCGCTTGGACTGCCAAGATAGCTGACATCTTTACTATTTAGGGGAAATTTGTCACAACGTTCCTTGCTTGATGTGGTTAACAAGAACGATTTAGTGGAGAACAGTGAATTCATGGAGACATTGATTGTTGCTGTCCCCAAGTGAGCGATCACCGTGTCATCTTCGCCCTATTTGCAAAGCTGATGTACGCGACCGTTCAGGAATTTACAAAAGGACTGGGCAGATAAATACGAGAGATTGACGAATATGGTGGTACCTAGAAGTTCTCAGTGAGTCATCAAATTACACGTTTCTTCAGCTCCTCCTTTCGCTAGAAACATGATGGGCTGATCAATCGTTGCCTTGTAGACGAATCGCTACGGATGAGGATTACTTCCTCCAGACTGTGACGGTATTCAAGAAGGTCAAGGAGGAGTTCATACATAAATGTCGTGAAAACAAGTAAGTCAACTATTACATAGCCTATGGTTCCGCTATACAAAGCTGACAATAATATGATACAGGTTCATAGTCAGAGATTTTAAATGGGATGATTCGGCTTTGGAGAAGCAAAAGAAGGAATTGGCAGAGCTGGCTATTGAAGAGAAAGAATTATGGGTGAGTATGAGCTATCCTCATCCCTCCCTTCAGACTGCTTTGAGGTGCATGACGATCAGTCCAACATCAATTCTGATGCTGATAATCCTCTCCATTCAACACGATAGACCGAGCTCTTACGTCTCACTCGAATAAACTTTTCAGAAGCATATCAGATTTTGGCTCATCTCAAGACTGTCCGATTGTTCGTGGAGAGTGTCTTGAGATATGGTTTACCGGCTGATTATGCTGGTGTGATCGTGAAGGTGAGTCAACAGCGAATGATTCCAACAATCCCATCATGGAAGAGATGGATTCATATATATGTAACCGCTTTTCCTTTCCTTCATTACGTCTCTGCTATACGTTGACCAGAACTAACACTTGATCTCGCATCACAGCCCGAACCCAAAACAGCCGTCAAGACACTCCGATCTTTATCTGATCATTACACCTACCTTGCATCAGCATCTCGTGGTCCATCGACCAAGAAGACCAAATCCGGTGGTACGACAGCGGGTAGTGAGGATGTGGGAGGTGAATGGGCGAGCGTGATGGAAGCTGAATATTACGATTTTGTATTGTTTGAAATACCAAAAGTTATCACTTAGATCTTTGTCCTCTTTTCTTCTCTGCATGTATAAGTTGTTACAAATTGATACCATAGACTCAATTCCGCCCAAAGGTAAATTACCATGCTCATGATATGCAGCCAAGCCAAGCAACGTACCGTAAGTGACGAAGAGGTTTGTCGGTCATTACCGAACCGGTTTCGGGTTGAGGATGGATGGTGGTCGGTTAGCTCGGGCCGAAATCAAGTGGGGGAGGGTCTCCGGACTGTTGCATTGATGGGTTCTAGCTCTGCTCTGCTGATGTCGGTTTTTTTGGCTCATGCTTGGAGTGAGCAGGTAGGTATATAAGAATGTAAAGGAGATCTCATCGCTCTGATTGATATGTACACATACGTATATAGACCCTCAACATCGTAAAGAACGAATCGAATCCTCCAACAACTTTACCATCTGTCACCCATTCACTTCACAATGGCCGAATTCCACTTCTTGAATAAGGTGCAACCACCTCAAGTAACCTCGTTGAACCTCCCTCCCAATCATTCTTGTAATTTGGTAGCCAAGAGGAAGATCGTAGTTCGACCTAATGATTTACCGATCTTGCAACCCGATGGAGTATTGGTCAAGGTCATCTCAACAGATGAGTATTATCTCTTTTTCTTCCTATATTCCATCTCTCACTTAGCCTGGACCATCATGCGGTTTGAGCTAACATACGTTCTTTGCGCTCTTTACGTATCTGCGGTTCCGATCTGCATAACTACCTTGCAGGTGGAGTAGGCGGTAGACCAGTGAAATACCCAATTGTGATGGGTCATGAGTCTTCAGGTGAAGTAATCGCTGTGGGTGATTTGGTCAAATCGCATAAGATTGGAGATAGAGTCGCCAGTGAGTCACAGTCATCCCTCCAACAATCCAGAATTGTGAAACTTATTGGTGGTATATAAACACGTATAGTCGAGCCTGGACTTCCTTGTCGAAGATGTATAAATTGTAAAGAAGGTAGAGTCAATATCTGTCTTGGTAAGTCTGGCTGTACCTCCATGCATTCTCTTCAACTGGGCAAGCAAGCTGATCATGTGGTCTCACTTTGTAGATATGAGGTATTGCGGTGCACCTGGATCAGTTGGATCTCTATCTAGGTACTTTACACTACCAGCCGATATGGCTCCTCATGTCCCTGATCACATATCATGGGATGAAGCTGGATGTATCCAACCTCTTGCTGTGAGTTCTGTCTCCACCCAAAATCCTCATTCACCTTCAGTGTGAATCGAGATTGCTGACTACAAATGTACATTCAGGTCGGTGTCCAAATCGGTAAAAGAGTTGATCTCAGACCCCACAAGACACTGGCCATTTTGTGAGTCCGGTTCCTCACTCTACGCTTCATGATGGTTTATTGATATACTAACTTGTATATTTCCTACTTGTAGCGGTTGTGGACCCATCGGTTTGATAACTGCAGCTGTCGCCCACGCCTACTCGGCTCGTAAGATCATTGCATTCGATAACAACCCTGATCGAGTCGAGTTCGCCAAGAAATACATCTCCCCTCTAACTGGTAAACCAATTATCGACCATGTTTTCCTTATCGGTGATTTGCCTACCGAGTCCCTCATCAACCAACCTAACGGTAATGGTCCAGCGCAGAAGTTGGCCGAAGATGGTTCAGGTGCTGGGATCGGTGATGGGGAAATTAACGATCACGAAGATCACGAGGAGACTTTAGGTGACAGGAAATGGGAACAGGCTAAGAAGATCGCTGCTGAGTTTGCGGAAAAGGCAGGTCTTTTAGAGGAAGAAGGTGTAGATAGAGTTGTGGAAGCTACTGGTGCGGAAGATTGTATGTTGTTGGGTATAGCTATTGCTAAACAGGGTGGTACTTGTGAGTATCATTTGGTTTATACCTCTCTTCGTCTCGTCATCAGCATTTCATGCAGCTAATCACTCTACCTACTGACCTATGACAGACCTCGCTGTGGGATTAAGTCATATTCAGACTAATAATTTCCCAACTCTCGCTGTTTCAAATAAAGAAATCAACGTTGTGGGTGAGTCAATCAGTACGTTACCATACTGTATGATGCTAATTCAAGTTCATTTCACCCTTTCAGGTCTTACTCGATATACCGCTTCTTGTTTCCCATCTGCACTCGACATGTTAAGTAGAGGAGTGGTCGATCTCAAACAACTACTCACCAAGACTTTCCCCCTGACTCAAGCTACCGAAGCGTTCGAGGCTGTCGCTGCGGGTGGTGATATGAAAGTCATCATCAAGAACCAAGAGGGTTTCGATAACTAGACTAGGAAATAAGAAAACCTAAAAGGAAACAAGGCATGATTTTTAGAAATCTAGAGAAGAATGAATAAGTTAGGGGAAAATCTTTTGGGATTTGGCCGTACAGTGGAACGAAAATATGTGTATGTGTATTTGTGTGGATAATTAGAAGCGGGAAAGAGTGTTGTTGTGCGATGAGTTGTAGAAGTAAGCAATGAGTGGATTGTAGATCTGTAAAGGGGGTTTGAACCAATGCATCCTCATTCATTCTATAGAAATTCATGTCGTAGCAGTGACCAACTAGATAAGGGGATGGGATTGATCATCATATGGTGTTCTTCGGTAACCATCCCAACCCCAATGGATTTACAGCACGAGATAATGTAAGAGACACGATATGGCGCAAAGAAGCTATGCATCTATTTAATCTGATATCTATACCCACCAGCGTAGCCTAATTGTCTAAGAAAGTATACTATGATCTGGACAGGTGATATAGATGACGATGATAATTAGGTGCTATAGCTCAAAGGATAATCAAAAAAACTGAACAGATAATGATATTCGTATCGTTATGATGAGATAACGATTTACAACGACAATAACGAACGACCCGGAATGCACGAATTCTTCTTTCTTTCTCTATCTACTGGTATCTTTATCTTGTACGAGAATGATGAAAGCTTTGTTGAAAACTTTTGTTTCTGGTGTGGTTTTAAAACTCGATTTAGAGTTCAGGTTTGATGGCTGCTTTTTGTTCGGTAGATAGATTGGATTTGGGTCCATCGTAGTACCTCCTTCCTGCTGCAAAGTACCATACGAGCGAGAGAGCCATTACTGCTCCTGTGATTGGGGCCTGGAATGATCCGAAAATATCATCAGCAAGCAGGCCACATCAGTAGAGAAAGAGAAAAGAAGTAAATGAGCATGATCGACCTACAGAGTAGTTGAAAGTATCCCAGGTAAGCGGCCAAGAAGCTGGGAAAGCCAAAATGGTAACTTCGAATAAAGTCCATACGACCCTGTTAAGCCATCATCAGTATCATATCTTAATAAACTGCATTACCACTTTGGTGAACATCACTCACATGATGATGTTAACATAAAGACCCCATCCTCTCATGTAGAATGGTCCAGGGGTGAAATTGACTTCTTCATGACCGTCAAAGATCCTCCTGCAGATGACTGGAATGATGTATGACAAATCTAGTGCTACTGCACACTATTCCAGCACACAATGCCAAAAGTCAGCTTACGTTCCTTCTCCCCAAGTCACACCTTTGAGAGAGGATGACAACTTACCATCGAGAAGATAGCGTTCACCGCGGTTAAACTTGCAAAGGCCAATACACCCATCAAAACACTGATGGCCACTACGACCCAAACGGCGATAACGGGCGTTTTGGTAGTTTGGTTCATCCTGCCGAATAAACCTCTATCGGGGAATGCACCGTCTCGAGAGAAAGCAAATACAGTTCGTGAATTGGCTTGAAGAGCGGTTTGAACGGTGAATGCTGCGATGAGGCTAAAGAGGGTTGATAGATCAGCAATCGAAAGCGCTTTCGGAGGTGATGAAGACAGATGCAATTTACCAGACAAATGACCAAAGGACCATAGCACCCGCTTTACCCATTCTCAAGTACATGATACCCAAAAAGGCATTTCCTGATGGACCCGGAAGTTCTGATACGTCACCAGCGGTGACACATAGTACGATGTTGAGGATCCATCCAATGGCCTAGAGATCACACACGATGGTCCGAAAATCAGCAAACTTTACACCGATAAGATTTAAAGAAAATCTGTCGCTTACACCGGTGTTGAGCACTGCGACGAAGATAGCCACGGGAGCTGCGATAGCTGCTCTGTGAACTTCCTCACTGATGTGGGCGGCTACGTGGAAGCACCATAGTCAGCAAGGATACACAGGGGTTTCTGGAATTCAACTCACCAGCATCATAATCCGTCATCGTCCATTGGACAGAGAGTAAACCCATCAAAACTGCCAACCCATTCGAAGGCCATCCCGTACCGTTGATAGTCTCAGTGAAGATATAACTACCAGGGTGCATCTCGGATCTGGGTGTACAAGCCAACAAGGTGATGATGATGATCAACGCTGAACCGATATTGATGAATACGAAATATCGGGTGAGTCTAGCCAACCCGGCTGTAGGCAGTGAACTGGGATGATTTGGGAATCAGTCAGTGTTAGGCCGGGATTGTCAGGTCAAGAAGTAATGAAAGATGAAAGTGTTACTTACTTGAGTAATCCGTGCATTACGAGTAGACCACAGAATAATAAGAATTGATGCCATACTTCAATAACGTATGTTTCTCGGCATACTACCACGGCACCAAGGATCATCTAATGGATTAGACGAACATTGCAATTCAGCGATTCAGCTCTTTATTCTTCTCGTCTCATTCAAATTTGGGCAGATGACAAATAGGCTGGACTTACTCCTGATAAACCCCATTCAGTAGAAGCTACACCAGCGACTTGACCCAAGATATTCAGATAACCCGTGACCCAACCGACACTAAATGTGATTGATGATAGCATTTTATCAGCTTATGATTTGGGCGACGTTCAAGCATAGTCGCACTTACATGGGTCTGTAGGTCCTAGGTACCAAAGCTGCCGAAGCCTGTACCACCAAGTACACCTTAATTCAATACGTTTTACACAAGGGCAAGATACTCACAGTATATAATCCACCGGCAGTAGGATAGGCAGAGACGATTTCAGCGATAGAAGCTCCCAAACTAATGTTCACTGTGCATAGAGCAATTCAGCATAAACATCTTCTTGATCCGATACAAATGCCAAGGACAACTCACTGATAGATCCCGCCAGCCAACACCAGACTACAGAGGCTACACCACCGTATGTGAGGGGTGTGGTGAAAGTAGTAGCGATAGAAGCTGTCATTCTGCGACCAACCATAAAATCAGAACAACTCCGGGTTTCTCCTTTTGCCCGAAAGTAATTCGACATACCCCATTATACTGCGAGACAAACATTATCAGCAATTTGCCAAGTAAAGTTGAGGAGGCCTGATAGGCTCGACTCACCTCATAGCGAAACTGAAGGTTTCTAAATTGCCAAACTCCCTCATAAACTCGGATTTATACCTATCAACACACACTAAGTCAGCCTGGATCAACCATCATGAGGGCTTATGTATACGACGAGCAGATGAAGGAAGAACAAGTGATTAACGATATAACGAATCGCACGACTTGACTTACCCCAATTTAGCCAACAAGACCTCATCATCCACACTACCTTTACCCAACGTAGCATCATTATTACCTTCCATGGGGGTCACTGCCCCGCTCAGCTGAGGTAGGGGTGTATTCCCTCCATCACCGTATTTCTCTGCATCGGACATCTTGATGCTGTTGTTGGAGCTTTTGCTTTACGACCGGTATTTGGGGAATGGTAAATAGCTATAATATTTGTATTCTGACGGCCTCTATTTTTGCTGGTTATGGATTGGAGGATATTCAATTACCTGGAACCGATCCAAGCACGAGAGAAGGTGGAAAGAGAAGAGGGATACTATTTATGATATGATAAGAAGATGCAACTCAGAGCTAATTCCTAATCTCGCTTGAACCTCTTCTATCTTTTTACTTGCAAACTCATTTCGATGGCATCACAGCTACGCTACGAGTAGTGACCTAACTCCAATATTCTGACATTTTTTTCGAAGCACGCACGCGACTTTCAATTACCTTGTCTAGCCTTTTATCCTATCAGATCGAAGGACCCGTCCCGTTTTCCCTTGAAGGTATGTTGAAGCCGGATGTTCCTGAATCACTCGGAAGATCTCTAACGTCACGCACGTGCATGCAAAAGAATGACCCTCGTGACAACCATTCAGCAAGAACGTAAATTATGAAATAAGGTTGATATGTAGCTAAGCTTCGATGAGATCTACAAAGATAGGTGAGTAATGTGTACCGTTGGATAAAGTGAGTCGAAGGGGCAAGTCATAGGTGCTGATTCATCTCTACGATCAGGTCTTCTAACAACGTCTGAATGAAGGGCGTATTCAACTATACCGTGGTTCGGATCCCACATTTATCAGCAAATCTACAGCAAATTGATCTCAGACGTTCCGTGTCTGATGTTGTAGGATTGTATGAGTCTTTCAATCTTACTCACAGGAATCAACGTCCCATCATGCATTAATGTAGGATTCATCTGCCCGTCGATGTCTTTCCATTCGGATGGCGGGAGTATACGGTCATTCCACTATAATTATACAATAAGATATTCAAGCTAAAAGCTAACTACGATATTGATGAGACTTACTATAGCGATGTGACGATGACCCAAAGCTTGGCTCAAGACCTGATAATCTCTCAAGAACGCATCTGGGATAAAAAGCTAAGCGCAATCCCAATTAGCGAGGACCTATGGCATCACACCCACAGACTCACCTCAATGACCATCCCACCTTCCGGCATCCACATCTGATCAGTCAACCCATTCCCATGTATACCAATGATGATCTATCGGTGTGTTACATCAGTCATTTTCATTTCTCTTGGGTGATTCCAAGCTCACATCAGCGTCTTTAATAGCCTTCACTTGATTCTTGAATCCCATTTCCGATAAATGAGGCACTCCAACATGGGCTTTCCCATCTTTCTCTAAATCTCTTAAGACTCCCAGTATACCATCATTATCTTCGTCGCTAAGCTTCCGACTCGTCTCTTGTCTATCGAGATAAACGATCTTGGGAACATCATTCAAAGCTTTTCCTACCCTGCCACGAGCTGTTGACACGGATAGGTGCAGGTTCTGCAAGAGATTCTGTCGATAAGGTGCGAAGAATGGTGGAGGAGGTGAAGGCAATTCTTCAAAGATAGGAAGGGACATTTTGTTCCATTCGTTGGCGATTGGATTATGTCGATGAGAGGCATATCGATCTACGATGACCACTATCAATGAATTCAGCCAACTATCGTCAGTCTTCCTTCTCCGAGATCCAGTAGTAGTAAGCGAAGTGTAGGAGACTGACAAGGGATTAAGTAGGGATATTGATTGAAGTGAGACTAACTTTTCTCAAATCCTATCCACTCGCCTGAGATACTCCACATTTCCCACTGATTTCTCTCCACCAGATCCTTCCCGAAGATACCTTTGACCATACCATCATTTATCCCATAACCATCTTTCCAATTTCCTTCCCACGGAATCATCAATCGTGGTACACCTTCCTCCAAGAAGTCATTTGATAATCCGAGAGAAACGATACCTCCCAATAGAGCTTCTGCCGCTAGATGGTAGAACCAATTGAGGTATGACCAATTGTATTGATCTGCACCGTCGTTCAGGAATACTAAATCGAAATTTCATACTCAGCTGAGGATTCTTGGATCTGAATTTGATATTAGGGTCAGGCAGGGGAACTTGCTGGTTTGTCCGTTGAAGTATCGGATCTGCCCAATTTGCGAATCCATCAATTCCTCTTGAGTCGACAGAGGTCGAGTCATAATGGTATGAGGACCTGACATGATCTTATCTTTCTCAGGCAGAGGTACGTCCGTGACGTTCTCATGGAAAGCATCTATATAGCAAAACTATTAGTGCTATGACCAGTCAATGTACTAGAGTGATAGATCGGTCTGTCAAGTGCTTTAGGCCGTGCACTCACAAAAAGTACCATTCCTGTACCATAAATCCTGAAAGACGTAAAAACCCGGTACCCCACCTACCAGCTGCGTAGGTTTACCTAATCTGATCTCATTTACGATCTACGGGAATAGAACATGGAAGGGAGTTCAATGGTCTATGGCGACCATCGACAGAACAACCGACTCACAATGAGATCAAAGTGAAATGCATTTGGTGTATACAAATATGTCGAAATCAAGAAAAGAAATATACAACCTACTCACTCCGTCATCTTGGCTGATCCATCATTCTGATCATCTTGGCATGCCCAGGGTTGTTACTCACCCGATATCATAAGTATGTTGGTGTTCCTTCGCTTTGACCTGAACTTCTCCCAGCTTCCGCTATTCGACAGTGCTTGTACCCAATTTGACCAAGACATCGTAGGCCGGGGTGGTGAACGGTAATGTTCACCGTATCAACATGCGTGAGTCAAGATGAAAAAGGGTTTTGCAGAAGTGGTCAGTATCTGTCAACATCTCCATATGCAAGTGCATGGTCAGAGGCATTCACTGTTCCGATCGTTTGGTCTGTGGTGCCAAGCTAGTGTGTTTGTTCATGTGGTTTGTGTTTCTTCGTATCTGTGTCGAGTCCGAGTATCAATACACAAACACACTGAGGGTCCTTTGGATCTGGATGTACACCTCATCACGGACCGCCTCCAAACACCAACAACGTTTCACATGTCTCAGATCATCAAATCTCTCCTAGATCTGCTGGTCAGCATGTCAGTAACAGAGATAGTCACCATGCATCCCATACAGTATCGATGATATGATGATATGCCAAGTATAATATGTGTTCCCGAGTCTTCACTATCGCTATTTTACAACATCAACTTGATAATTCGCTTTGAGGTACAACAGATCTTCGATGAATCCTTGACTTAACTGAAGACAAAAAGAGCGAATTCCCCCTATCAGCTCCGCTTCAGTTACCCACAGTGCAGACCATAGGGGTGGACTGTACTCACAGTGATATTCCGATCATTCGCTTCGTCCGGATGAGATGCTAGTAATTTATCAGGTTCGTTCTCCCATTCTTGTCTAGTGTATATCCGGCTATTCAGCTGTGATGTCATACAATGGTTCTTTAATCAGCCTTGATTATCTACATTTGATAAGACATGACAAGAACGAACACAACTTACAATAGCTATATGTTCGTGTCCTACTACTTGAGCTATCAACTGATAATCTCTCAAAAACACTCCTGGAGGGAATATCTATGTCAAATGGATACTGTCCATCAGCGTCCTGCCCAATGCTAAATGAAAATGAGAAAAAGGGTCACACTCACTTCGATGACCATCCCCCCTGGAGCCATCCACATCTGATGAGTCAATCCATTCCCATGTACACCAATGATAATCTATCCAATACCCATCGTAATTGACAGTGGCGGTCAGTTCAGCCTCAAGCTCAATCTCAGTAAAGGCAAATCATGAACTCACATCAGCATCGGCAAACAACCCGATTTGATCTTTATATTTCATTTCCTCCAATTTACCCACCACACATTCTGCTATACCTTTCTCCGTCAAGTCATCCAAGATACCTATCAAACCCTCGTGATCATCCGGTAACAGCGTTCGAGAGGATGATTGTCTATCAACATACACGATCTTGGGTAAAGGATGTAGAGCCGTTCCTGCTTTCGATCGATGAAGACTTTGAATATCCATATAATCCAAAAACTTGTCTCGATAAGGTGAGAACATGGGTTCAACTTCCAGGGACTGTGACGAAGCAGACGAAGATGGGAGTAGGTTGAATATATCTAAAGCCATTTTGTTCCATTGAATAGCTTGGGGATTGTGCATTTGTGAAGACCACCGATCGACTATGACCACTATACATAGCATCAACCTTGGTTTCGTAAATTGGTGGATCAAGGTGAACTCACCTCTCTCAAAGCCTATCCAGTTATCGTCAAGAGTAGTCTCGTTCCATTTTCGACTATCCACAAAATCTGGCAATTCATCCGACAATTCAGTACATATACGATTGTGCAATACGATGCCATCGAGACAACTCACGATTATGGAACAGTCCACTGACTATAGGTTCATTTAATCCATATTGATCTTTCCACTCTTCTTCCCACGGAATAACTAACCACTGTTTATCGATCATCTCTCGATCTACATCATACCCATACTGATGTCCTGTAACATCATGTAACGCTTGTTGTTGATCGACATCTTTCCCTTCTTGTGATATCGATGGGTGACCATATATATGTCGAGTGATTTCCAAAGATGCTATTCCTAACAACGATTCAGCAAGGAAATGATAATGGTGAAATTCCCAATTGAACTGTTTGGCTATTCTTGATCTTCGATTCAGACCGTCTTCCTCTACCAAAGGTTCCATTACCGAATTCAATGGATCATCAAGAGGTACAGAGAATGATGGAACACCAGTATTCATCCATACTGTTATCACAATCAAAGCAATTAGATAAATGTGGATTATCAAGATTTTTCTTCGGACAAAAAACAGGAATACTCACTTGTCTCATCCAAATAACATCTCATTACCTCTTTCCGCTCTTTATGAGCCTTACGTTGTTTACTTGATTGAAGAACAGGCGATTCAGATGAAGGTCTGATACGTATAGGGTTTGATCCACTCGATATAGCGGTCAAGAGTGGTAAGGTGATTTGATCAGGTTGATCCGTAAAGATATCTAAGTTAACGTCAAGTCAATCATTCAGACCTCGGATAATCAAGATGGACGTGACGATGAGATTATTCCTTTGTGTTTCTTGGCTTGAGCAGAATAGTGCTTTTAAATCACTCACAGAATTCTCCAGATTTATACCAGATCTTATCAAAGACGTAAAAACCCGGTACCCCACCTACGATCCTACCTTCACCGTGACATCTGTTATGAGGCCTTGTATTTGTATTTGTACCTGAGTAATAGTCGTAGATGATTTCGAGGTTGAGGTATTGAGACTACGTATGGTTGAGGAGCGGGATTCGATAAGTATTGTATTTCAAGGATATTAAAGGATGATAACATGATAAGAGAGAGAAATGAGAGATCGACTCACGTCAACACCTATCTGTGTCAAATCATACCCGCTCCAATAAAACAATGTCGGGACACCTAGAAATACAAGTATACCTAACATCGGTGGTTGAAAAAACATGATACATCAGTATATCAAATAGAATTAGAGACGAAAGTAGAAGATCCTACTATCACTCACACCAGATGACATTTCTGAAAGTGAAGAAACCTTTCCTTCTTATATGATCGAAGTTACCCAGATATGAATAATGATATTTATACATCCTATATCTCCCATCTATCCGTGTATCGTGTATCAAATGTGTTGGCGTGTCCTTGTGTTCTATGTTCTATATTCTATATGATATGTTCTTGTTACTGATTCTATGATCTAAGCTCTATACTCGTCCATCAGGAGGTTGATCCCTTGTTGTCGCTGAGATGCCCAAAATCACTAGCTAATCACTTTGTTTCTGTCGGCTCTGATTTGGTCCATTCAAGTAAGACAATATGATCAAGACAAGATGTAATTGTCGCAAGATCAGGGAATCATAACTCATAATCTACGATAGGAATGCAATTCCATTGTCTAATCAAGACAAGACAAACCGATCATGAAACTTACCCCGTGGTGGTGGTGGTGTACCGAGTACCAAGTAAATCATCGTGATTAGACGCCCGTCTTTCCCAAAAAGACAAAGGGAGGAGGGGAACCGCGGATAACTTAAGATAAACATACACCGCAGCACACCCACACCCACACACCACCATACCACACCACACACACAAAGGAATCCCTTTCCCTTTTCCCCTTGTCCCTGGATCTCTTTGGAAAAAATCACCCGCGCGGTGTTCCTGAAGATACGACCCAGGTGGATGGATACCCGTTGCATAGCTATGTTCGCCCTCCTTGAGACCCAGATGCATCTACATCTACTTCGACATCTACATCTACATACAATGCATATAAGAATATCTACTTCATACTGGATTTCTACACCTGTTTATTGGAGTGACCAACTACAATAGATCTGATCACCCAGACAAATTGCTTTGACTCGAGCCACATCAGCCGGACCCATTTTACTGACACTTCTAAGCCTAAGCATACAAATCAAACTGCAAATTGTAAATCCCATACTAATCTTTCAATCTGGTCCCCAACACACCCAAACAAACATCAGGCAGCTCCCTGCCCATCTCCTCCCCCTCGTCATCCTGATTTTTCGTGATATTCCATCTATCTTCCATAGCTCCCTGACATGGCATGGCAATCATCACTCCCACCACCACATCCTCCCCCACGTCCGGTACGCTGAACACAGGTTTCTGCGTGGGTATCAACATCGACGTTGGTCGATGCGTCAGACCCGGTCTTTGTGATGTGTTGGTGGTGTTCGTGATCGTCGTCAAGCCTCGAGACGACCATAGTGATCTGAAGTAACTTCCGGGGGTGAGCGGTGGGGGCATGTTGATAGGTGGTTGGACGGTTGTTGAGATTGTGGGGTCGGAGGTTGTGTAATGTAGGATCGAGAGGGGCTATGTGGATAAAGTAGGTAGAATAGCAAAGATATCAGTATTATCATCATCGATGTCATGTTCTCCTCACACCCATACCTCTCTTTACACTCTGCATTTCGAGCCAGTATAAATCCCCACTCACGGTCAATTCATCCCACCCTTCTTTATCTACCACCCCTTCACCTCCACCATCTCCGTCCCTTTCGTCCGACACATCTTCCAAACCAGCTTTCTCATCATCTCTCCACATCTCGCTTTCCCACATGGTAGGCATCAACCCGTGATTCTTCTCCTTCTTGTTCCTCGCGTTAGGCCGTCGCGGTATCAGACCCAGCGCAGCAGCCGCATCGGGCGGTAAAGCCTCTCCACGTCTGAGGGCTTCTTCGACTCGTCTGTGAAATCTTCTTCGAAGGATGTACGCTCGGATCAATAGACCGGAAGATATAAGACCGAGAACGAGGATGGTTATCAGGAATGTGAACAAATAGAGGGTTGTGGAACCGCTATATGAAAACACATGAAAGATCAAGTTAGCTTGTGTAATTGACATGAACTTGTATTGATATGAGGGTCAAACGGATAGAGATACAGATGAGGGGTGGATATGCATATCGTACCGCGAGATATGATAACAAGACAGTGCACTCACCCCCCAGGATTAGTGTTATATATAGGAGCAGTCTCAGTCGACGTATTACTCGTGGTCGTACTAGACGGGTCTTGACGAACAGCTAGAGTAGGCATATTGCTGATTTGACGATGGCTTTGCCTCTCTGAAAGTTCTACAAGTTGATTATCGTATCTCGGTCAACCGATCCGATCCAATCTTCGTTCTTTTCGTCTTACTCGTTGGTCGTTATTCAGAGCGTCCAGCGCCGAGTGATGTGTTATATATACCGACTGTTTTAACCTGTAAGTGTTCGGTATACTAGTAACGATGGCGAATATGAACGTGAAGAAGAAGGAGGAAAGGCAATGCTAGACGCTAAGTTTATATAGAGGAGAAGAGTCGAAATGAAATTGTCTACGTCGTACTGTACCATTAACTTATCATACACCGGGCACTGACACCCGATGGTCATTTTGTGAGAGATGGCCCCCGTTTCTTAGCTCAGGGTAAACAAAAAGTCTTAGCTTCTCGAACCGTCTTGGTAAAATTGTCGGATTACACCGAGGTGCCCGGCTGATTATGTAACATGTGACGAGAAGACACGATTGACCTCGGCAACGGACAATCGGACCAAAGACAAAACCAAAATAGAAAACAAAAGTGGAATCCAAGAGAAATGCAATGTGAGATGACGAATGGTATGTTGTTGTTTGTTGACACGACATAGATATATTCAACAGCATTGATACACATCAGAACAAATTGCTTGAGACCCATCTCTTTACCTTTTGATCTACCCGCGCATCTAGTTGTCTAGTCTTT